>NC_140033.1:61234979-62434979 GCF_963513975.1 Fringilla coelebs | reverse complement strand
AATAAAGCATGGTAAATATATTTAGCCATGTGGTTTGGACTATTTTAGATCCCTAATGACAGAGGAAGGAAGGTTCTTTTTTTTTTTTTTTTCCCTGACTTGTTTAAAACCCTGTTTAAGTGGTTTAATTCCCCAGTAAGAGAAGTTAATAGAATAAAATGATGGTGAAGAGGGGAAAGGAATCCTGTGCAGCTCTCTGTTGGCATTGTTGGCATTATCCAATTTCATATTTGCTGTGAGAAGGAATTGTTAACTGTGTTTAATGAAAGATACCACAGACATTTTCATTTATCACAACTGGATTATTGATAGTGAGAAACATTACTGAGTATGTTTCCCCTTTTATTCTTCAGCTGTGGGGATAGGAGCATTCAGTTTTTAGGTTACAACAACGTCTGCATTTGTATTGAAGTGGTTTTAGCCGAGCTTAATGAATGAAGAATTTAATATTTTGAGTACAGCCTCTTGTCTTACAACTATGGAAACTCCACTGGTTTCTGTGAGATTATTCCTTGGGTAGCATTTTACAGGTGTTCTGCGCATTTTCATTTACACAGCACTGCTGCAGTTCTGTCATGAACCATTACAAACTATTACCCAAGGTACCAGCCAGTGCATGATACATGTAGCACACTGCTTGCAAACATGAGAGGGATGTTGCTGGTTTAGGGTTCATTAAGCTTGCCAGAGATGTTGGTTTGTCTGGACGTGTGAAAGAGACATGAGGTGACTTTCTGGATTGCAGAGATGTTATTGGGAGTTGGGATAATGTGTCCTGTGGGAGCTGAGTCCTTAAAAGTGTAGTCCACAAAGGTACATCTGTTGTGATAAGGTATTAGCTTTAGATTAAAAAGCTTATTAAAGCCATTTGTTTAAAGATGCAATGGAACAGTCATCAGCATGTTATACCAAGCTTTGTTCACTAATATTTTGAGTAGAATATGTGTAGGAAATTTCATTTTGATTGTTTTTGTGGATAGGTTTTTGTATGAGTAGCACAGGGAGACAGAACTGCTTTCTCTAGAGATAAACAATAAAGTTCTTTATTGATAAGATGGCAAGAATTTCTGAAAACCAGTCACGTGTGGCAGGAAGGGAATGTATCAGGAGGAGGAAGAGTTTGGTGGGCTGTTGAAGAGGAGCTCACTGTGCAGTGGTGTGGTTGGGAAAACAGTTTAAATGTATGAGTGGAAGCTGGGAAGTTTTCCCACCTGTGTGGTAGCTACAAATGTCAACTGCTCAGGAAGGATGTTGATTAAGTGGGAATGGTTCAGAGAATATCCCTGTGATACTTTGGAAAGGATGGTTCCAGGTGAAAAATGTCAAAAATAGCAGCCTAGTTATCATGCTCTAGAAACAATAGAGGTGTGACTTAATTTCTGCATTGTGGAAAATATTGATTCTGTAGTGGAAGGGCTTGGACCAGATAGGAGAGATTTTCAGTGAGGGGAAATTGAAGCTTAAGAGCATTAGAGTGGAAGTTACAAGATTTGTAACAATGAGGAATAATTTTCTGTAGAGCAACTTACTGTGTTGGAAACTTTAAACAGCAAGAGTTAATTTAGGCAAGATTTATGAACAAATTAGGCCAGAGATGGGGATGGAAGATCACATTGTCACTTTCTGTCCTTATAGGTTTCTGGCTATGTGCTATAGAAGAGTGACATTATGGAGTCTAATCATGTAGCATGGAATGTAATTCTTCTTTCCCTTGACTCCAGACACCTTCTATTGGAATAAACGTGCTCCAGCCAAGAGCATGAGACGTTGCTCGTGTTTGTTTCCCTTGGCTGGGATTTAGAGGAGATTGATGCAAATTTTTAGTGCTTTGGAAACATTCACTTGCATACCAAAAAATATCACAATGGTCATGAATTTCTCTAAACTTACAGAACGTGGCATTGAAGCATAACATGCAGTTTGATAAATAAAACTTTGGCTTATGTAACAGTTTGCAGTGTCATTCAGGAGCATACAATGTTCTGGAGAGTGACAAGGCACAGCATGGATGCTGGTGGAGCCAGCAGTGGGGAGCTGGAGGTGAGCTTGGTCCCTACCACCCAGGCTGCCTGTGCCTCTCCTTTCTTCTGGGAGGTGCCAGAGAGGAGTAGAGGTGTTACACAGACTGTTGTGTACCCGTGCTAGGAAGGGTTCTGTGGGTGTAGAAGCAGATGGTTGTGTTTGGATGATATTCTGAATTTCCATGGAGTGGCAAGAAGAAAGAAGGAAAGGAAAAGAAGTCTCAGAGTCAACTTTTCCACCACAGAAGAAATTCCCCAGAGATGTGCCACCACAAGTAAGAGGTAGCTCTAGAAATAAAACTGGAAGTAGACCAGACAACACCACATTCCCCCTTACTGAATGATTCTTCTATAGCAAAGGTTTAATTTGCTTGGAATATTTGTAGTACTTCTTTAACAAAAACAAGATTTACGTGTTACTGGCCAGTATTATTTGTAGAAGGCCCCCCTCAAGCATATTTTGCACACTGGCAACTGTTAGTGTGCACAGCGTGGTGAAGCTGGAGTGAGTTCAGCTGACACTTCTGTAGCAATGGAAACTTATTAATAAATAATTCAGTGCAGCACTATGGAAGCTGATATCTGTGGTGAACAATCTCAATCATTTTAATGACTCTCTCTTGCTTCATTGCTCTGTTAGCCATTTAACAGGATGATTTGTCATTTTAATCTGTGATTGGAGGGGGACAGTAACATCTCAGTAGTTTTGTGTGGTTTTCAGCTGTGACTTTTAAGGTCTCTGTGAAGTTAAATGGTAGTGTAGGGTCTTGCTGTGCTGTTCTGAGGAGAGGTCTTATTCATCTTGTAGTTGCTGTGCTGAAGATGGCATCATCTGACCTGGACCAAGCTCATTTACTGTTGTCTAGCTGAACTCGTTTGTGTTTGTTCAGCTCAGTTGTTTACTGCTGAATTTCTGCCATGTTCAGAAATCCTTACTGGATTTACTGCTCTACAGGCCATATGCAGCAGAGGTATGACTCTCTTTAATTTGTAGACTTCAAGTAGCTAGGAAAAGTTGGTGGTGATAGGCTTTTCCCTTCTGAGTTTGCTTTTGTGGGTGTTTTGTGGTCTTCCCCAGGAGACTGGAAAGTAATGGTTGAAAAATCTTGCTGTAATGATTTCTGGGGTTCACAAATCCAGTTTTACACCAGATTTCAAACTTAGTGCAGTGGTTGACCAAGAAAAGCAGTGACTGGGGAAAAAAACAGCTGGATGAAAATGAGGCAACTTTTATGGCTTTTCATTGGAGAAATGAATGTGTCTCAAGAAGCATTTTTTATTGCTGATGCCCTTTATTTTATTCACAGATAACAGAAAACGTGAACACTGGGCAAGAATGTAAAAAGTGGGAGGGGAAAGATGATGTGAACAGGGTTGTGTTCTGAGAGGTGAGGGCAGAGGACAGACTTGAAAAAGGCATGGCAGATAAAGGTGCACATAGAACAAAAAGAGCAACAAAAGAAAGAACAGAGAATAAAAATAGGATCTTCAAAACCAGTTTGTCTAGGAATCTGTGCTCCCTTGAAACTAAATTAAAACCCTCCATATCTATAGGTAGTGGTACATTTCAGTAAAATTATGCAAAAGCTCCATTCCCACACCCAATACGTTAATGTGCAAGAATTGTCTGACAAAAATATTGCCAAAAAATACTGCAAAATATTGCATTATAGGCACATTTGATGAGAAAAACTGCTAGTGTGGAAGAAACCAAGACAAGTCTGTGTCCCTTATGTTATGTTGAAATGACAAAACTTAATTGTCAGTTAAAACCTGACAAACTTTTAAAGGTATGCTGTGTGTTCATGACTTAGTGAAACTTGAATTCCTGTTAAAGTGAGGGCTGTAACTTGTGTTGCAATATGTTACATACAGAACAGCATATTCTAAAGTAATGTAAATTTATGGAATATATATAATGTAAGGATTCATAGTGTTGGAATGAATGATGGCGCTTCCATGGAAGTTGTGGGGCAAGTTTTCAAGCAAGTGTTTAGATAAAATTTTTCAGCTTAAGTTCTCAGTCCTTGTGTAGTCACATGACGAGAAAGTTGACTTCCATCAACCAGCTGCAAATTTCTTAAAGGAGGGTAGTGATTCCACTTTGTGGTTGATATTTTTGCTTCTGTAAAGGTTCAGATTAATTTCAGAAAAGAGTTCTCGGAGGAGATAACAATTTACCAACAAAACTTTAATTCAAAGAGTGTTAGAAGTGTTTTAATGAACAGTTTAAAAAGCACCATATGTTTTGATAACATGCCCATCTACTTTCATGTCTGGGACTGTGTGTTTAGTGTGTTTTATCCACATGGCAGATCCTGAAATCTGTTCCTGCATTACTCCTATCTCTGCTGTTTCGTAGCAATGGTCAAATTAATTCTTGTTACTCATAACTAACAGAGCAAGCTTGCAGTATTCATTTCTCTGATGTTTATTCTGGTTTTCTGCAATTGAGTGCAGTACGAATACAGTATTTTCCAGGTGTTTGCCTAGGTTTTTTTAAGACTTATATATGTTCTTTGGACTCTTAACATCCTATGGCATTCATTATGTTTGGGGGGAATTTATTTTCTCTCTCTTAAACTTACTCTAGTTGATACCTTTATTGCATTTTTTAACAATTTATTCTGAAGCATCGTAATTTTTATTTTAAATTCATCACATCTGTCCTGCTTGTTGTTTTAGAAGCCTCATTCTCATCATTTCACTTCTGTTGTCTCTTCTCCAGTCTGAAAAATCTTACAATAGAGTCACCCCGTACCTACACTTTATCCTTAATTTTCTCTGAGACACCTCTGTTTTTCTATTCTTGGGGTGATAATTATAACCATGCAGCACTCAAGATGAGATCACAATGTTTGCATATAGTGTGGCATAATAACACGTTTCTCTTCTCATTCTCTGCTCCTTTCCTAGGAGTCTTTAGTATTCTGCTTTGTATCTTTGACTTCTGATGAGCACTGAATGGGCATTTTGAAATCATGGTGGATTATACTTTACAATCTCTTTTCCCAAGTTGGTAGTAGCTAATTTGAGCTTATTGTTGAATCTGTAGGTAGGGTTTTCTTCCTTTCTATGTTTCGCCTTCACCAATATTGAATTTTACCTAACCTGACGTAGACCCATGGCATTGGAAGAGCCTTCCACTGTTTTTCAGTGTCAGTTTCCAGTTGGGACTTTCCTGAAACGCTGTTGGCAAATGGTGTCAATTTTACCTCTTTGCTCCTGATCACATTTTGAGGACATTTAGCATTGTAGCTGCACCTCTGCTGGAAATATTTTTGCATTCCAAAGCTTTTAACTGGTTTCTGCTGGCACCTTCAATTTACTCCATAGTGGTTAAATTTAAGAGTTTTGACCAAGAGCCTTGCTAAAAACACTGAAAATCCAGTTTAAATTGTTTCAGATGCATTAAGGTTCTGTGCAGACTGCTCTTCACTATATTGTCACTGACAAGTGAGAGACAATTTAATTCTACTGAAATGATTTGTGAACCACTGAGATTACAACTATTACCTCTTGGACAGATCATTGTCCTTAGTCCATCTGTGCAACACAATTAGGTTGCAGATCCAAAATAGAAATGTTGATGGATTATAGGGAACTCTATTCTCTTGAAACTATCAGTCTGAACAAGAGTGGTCTTTAGGTGGGTTTATTCAAAAAGTACATCTTTTTGGAGGAACTCTCAGGATAAGCCTGGAGGCTTCTGTCTACTGTCAATAAAACCCAACTCCGAGAAGAGGCTGTGTGTCATTGTTGTACACCAAGCACTTGGGTCTATAAGCAGGGCATCTTGTGAAATTTACCTTTTAAGTGTTTGGCTGCTATCCATGGAAAGAAAAGTAATTTTAGTCATTCTTTTGGCTTTCTTGGGGGTTGGCAACCATTTACAAATATTTTATTTTTTGGTTTATGCTATACTATTTGCATTCAGTCGGTAAGCAGTTTGGAATTATTTGTACCACTAGCCAAGAAGATCTGTGTGAATGAAAATTCTCTGTGTGAATGAAAATGTTCTTGTTTCTTTTTCAATGTGTATGTACAGCCATGAAACAGCTGAAGTGAAGAATCAGTATGTTTATTATACTTGTTCAGTGAGAATTTAGTTGAAATTACTTAGAAGTGAATAGCTGGACCTCAGGATACTGTGTGTGTCTGAACTCAACACCTCCTGTCATTGATTTTCTCATGTTTCTCTGATGTAAATGTTTATCAGTGAACTTAAGGATTGTATTGTAGGCAACATGGCCCATAAATTTAAGATCCCACAAAATAAAGCTCTGTATTAAAATCATTTTCAAAAATTTTTTACTTATAGCTTAAAATCAAACAATGTATAAGTGTTTAATAACCTTCCAGTCTGTCCTCAGGCTGCTGAGTTGATGTGATTCGTCAGATCATCCTGAGTGGTGGATGTTCTCTTGTGGAATCATTCTCTTAAAAATGGGGGGGGGTATAGTTTTCCGCAACTTTCGAGCGGGCTCTTAATATAGGAAACCAATTTATCTCAAATATGCAGCATATGTGCATAGATAGCATCCATATCTTGCCAACTGTTGCTGTGGAGGAATTTTTAGGAGGAGTTATCTGAAAGTAGTGAAGCCATGATTTGTTGTCTATTCCAGAATGAGGTGCTTAACATTTTTGCATTATTATTAGATTAATTATTTTTGGCTATACATGGTTTCCCATTGTCTTTGGAGTGGCCTTTGCTTATTCAGATGTAGCTGCAGTTAGCAACCAAACCTTCTGGAAGGCTTGCTACAGGTGTGAAGGTAAGTAGGTACTGGATTGTCATGCCCAAGCAGCTGGAGATATGCCTAAGGTGACAACAGTATGCAAAGCATTTTTTTTAAATTGTATAAGCCACTCTAATAATCTCAATTGTGAAGGCACCAGAAAGGTTGCTGAAAAGACTGAATATTTTCATTGTCAAGGCCACTTATGAACAAGATCTCGTATGATAAACTTAGCTGTCACTTTTATCTGTTCTTGCTTATTAACAAAGATTGGGAGAGCAGTATAAATGGTAGCCATCTCTCCTCTTGAAATCCTCAGAGGAAGTTATGTTCAGGGTCATATAATTTCCTTACAAACCATGCACAACATCCCAACTGATATTTACAATCCTTGCAGATGACAGCTGGCTGATAAGCCATGCAGCTGGCTAAGGCAGGCTTTTATTTTGGTTAGAGCTTTTAAAATAAGTCTGACCACAGAGTTTGTGGGTTACTGTATAGGGAGCTGAAACTAGGAATTTGCTGTTTTCCTTGGAAGTATTTAATATACAAAATTCTCAATTTCTGTTTTTCTTGCCATGTTTACTAATTGAGAAGAATTTTACTTTGAGATGCCAGACAATGCAAGAAATTTGTAATCACCTCAAAGTTTTTTTTCTATTCTGACTCATACTTATGTGATGGAGAAGATTGGGGATAAGAAAACACCTGACACATGAAGTTCATTAAAAAACATTGACTTGCAAGTACAGTTGCTTTCTGAAAATAATATACATATTGTATATCTTTTTGGTTGCAATCTTGGTAGTTTTTTAGTATCTTGGCATTCATGCACAGTTTTGCAGAACCTGTCTGTATAAAACACAAATTTTAGTTTCTGTAAACTTACATAACACATGAGAGAATGCAAACTGATCCAGACAAAATGTCCTCAAACTATCAGAGGTGTTCTATTGTTCTGTCTTCAAGACCTTGCTCTTACAGAGCTGTGAACTGTGTCAGACAATATAATCCGTTTACTAGAAGAAAGATTAATTGAGTAGTACAGTTTGTCGTTATTTTTTCTAGTTTCCACATAGCAGCCAAATGGAGCCTTAAAATTCTGGTGCAAGGAGTCAGTGCCTGAAGATATTTTTCATGTGTGCCCCAACTGCCTGTAATAAGAGGGATGTTACAGCACAGTTCCTATTTAAACCACATACCTGAAATTTTAAATTGTCCTGTTTCTTCAATGGAATGAAAGATGGAATGGTTTCTTCAATAGAATGAAAGATTCCATGGGTGGTTTGTGGGAGCAGTCGATACTGGAAGTGTGACATATCCATCTTCAACTCTTGCAGTCTGTGATTTTGGAAGTTTAAAAAGAAAATAGAATTGATGCAGTGCTGGCCAGCGTTCTCATGATAGATGCATTCATTGTTAGTAGTGAAGTCAACATACATAGTGTGCAGTAGAACAGTCGGTCTGAGTTATTTCTACAGGTTATTTCTACAAGTGTTGTGGATTTTTTGGAAACAACATGATTGTATTGACCCTCCTCTGTTGAGGTAAAACCAAATCATGTAGTTCTCAAGGGTAGCAGACAGCAACTGGTTTTGTAGGAGAAATAAGACTTGGGCCAACATCACAAGCTGTAAAGTGGCTGTACACTTGTTAGTTGTATTTATTTACTTCCCTCAATTTGGAAATCTTAAGAAGTTGGTCTTCCTTGTCCCTCCCATGTTCCCTCACTTACTGCAGAAGTATTACATAATGCTCATAAAAGCTTGTCAAACTTGTGCATCCTAATAGGAAAGTCCATTTTGAAAGCCGTATTTTTAACTGTCTGCATCTAGGATACTAGAGAAATTTCCAGTTAGAATACTGAGAACATGCCATTTGGTTCAGGTTGTTTAATGTTCTTTAAGACAGCAGACCTCCAGGGTGCCCTGCACCATCTACGTGTTCCTGTGTTTCTTGATGAAAGTACATAGATCAGAAAGGTATCATGATAGAATCTCTTTGAGTATCCCTGGGTACATAATGAATCCTACCATACTAGAGTTTAAATATTAAGGTTAATTTTTCATTGCTGTCAATGAACCTTTTCATTATCTCAGCTGGGAATGAGCTCACTGCTCTGTATAAATATTATGAGACTTTTTAGGGCTATGATTGTTGCTGTATAATTGGAGAGTAAAATGAAACTTCAGTGTTACCTAAGGCATTGACTTAGAGTAGCTTTTCTCATTAAGCTTCTGCAAAGGCACCGTTCCACTTGCTTTCCAAATCACACTGTTGATGACAGGGTTCTTAATTTTTACTATGTAATATATAGTGTATATTGTATAATAATTACAGTGTACTGTTTTCCTTTTTAACCCCTGAGCAAGGAGAAATTACGATTTCCCAGCTGTGTTTAGTAGCATCGGTTCCCTATCTATATTGTTCTGTATCCTTAATATGGGAGATATGTGAGAGCTGTGTTTAAGTAGCATAACACTTGCTTCTGCCTCACAGTGACTTCTGTTAGAGCAGCTGATAAGATTATTTGCATAAATAGTGACTGCAGAATTAGGAACAAAAATGTGTTGATGGAAATCTCTTTAATTAGGTTGCTTGCTGGCTTATGGAATGTAATTGAAGAACTCTGCATACATTCCAGGTTATCCAGCTGTTTAAGGTATACAAACCATACAATGATGCTAAAAACATGCAGAGCAGCAGTAGTTTCAATGTTTGTGCTTCTGTGTATATGCTTTCTAAATGGACTTTTTCTTTTGATCACAAGTGACAGCTGCCCTGACTTGACCAAGGTCCGAGATCAGAGATATCTCCTCTCACTACCCTTTGGTGGTGCAGGGAGCATATGGGGTGTGCTGCTGTGGTTTCTTACTGTTAAGGCCATGTGGAACTTCAGCTGGCCTTCCCAGAACTTGGATTATAAACCACCACGTTTTGGAAGAATTGAATTGCCCCAGTATAAGGCTGCCTCAACTGCTGAAGGCTTAAAAGTCTGTTGGCTGGGCTGGTTGCCTGACTGTTGCTTCCTCTGTGTAGAGTTTGATGAATCTGTTGGCTAAGTGTGTGGTGCCAGCTGGTAGAGACTGAAACATGCTATGTTGTGTCCTTGTACAGTCAAGAACACAAATTTCTGCATCCTCTAGGGAGTTTAAACAAAAGATAGCAATTTGAAAGAGTCTTACTGAGAGTTTCCTTGTTGATTACTAGGGCAAACAGACTTGAGTGTGTCACAGATTTGTAATATGTGAATTCTGAAAGATCCAAGTGTATGTTTTGTTGTGTTTAGCAGAGGTTAGAGCTGGGGGTGATGTGGGGATTGTAAACTGTTGCCTGCTGGTGTTCCTGATGGCTGCCTTGCTGGTATCAAAGGTTCAGCTACAACAGTTGGTGCTTTGCATCAGGCAAAATGTTGGTTAGATTATACCCTGTTATAATGCAGCTGTTTTCTGATGGGGTGTGGAGTCAACAGATTGATCATGTGTCTTTAGTACTGAATGTTTCCAGGCCTTGTGGCTTCATGAGTTATCCTGAGTCAATGAACCTGAAGCAGTTGGGGCATTGGGAGTGTTGGCAAGGACAAACTCATTTGACTTGAATTTAGCCGTTGTTTATATATTCTATACAGCTGGTGTGATCTGTTTGGACATTGTTATGCAAATCACATGATACTTAGTGAGAGCTTGTAACTGAATCATCAGGGAAAACAGGTAATGTTTCCATCAAAATATTTTGATGTTAATATACATGTGTATTTGGAAGAACAGAAGACATTTCTTGTATAAATCAGCGTATCAGAATGATGGCGTAGCATAAGCAATGGCAAAACACTGCTTCTGTGAAATACTCTAGTGTCTGGAAATGTACTTTCTAGCTCTTGAAATGAAAGAGGAAGTGGACTGTGTCTGGCTAAAAGCAACATAAAAGAGGTGTCAATGGTTGTATGTAGAGGGAGGGCATGGAGTGAGTTTGCTTTCAGGTCTATAATAAGATTTTGAAATTAGGAAGCATACATAGGCTTATATGAAGTATATGATTCTCTTTTTAATTTAACATTTGCTTGTAAACTACTTAGTGAGCCATGTCATTTACATTCAGTGTTGAAGAATTGTCTTTACATTTAAGCTGGAATCTAAGAACTACTGTTGGCTTCCTTATATGTTCCCTATAGTCTCACTTAAGTCCCTTAATGAGTCATTATGTCTTCAATTTCCTAAGTTCAACAGACTTATTAAAGAGACAGAATACTCTGAATTTTGGAGGATGGTTGTTCATGTTGTTGTGTTCAATACATTATGCTGCTGTTAGTGAAACCTCAGAAGGGACCCATGCGCTGCAGAGCTGGCAGGCTGTACTGAGGATGTGGTACCACCTGCCTACAGACCTGTTCTGGTCTTGGCCGGTGATGTTACTTGAGTTACGTAAATTTTAAGTATTAAACAAGCTGTGTTCTCAGCAAAAACTGATTTACATAATGCATTGAAAGGCTGGGCCAAGGAACCTGTGGTCATAAAATCTGATTGAAAAGGAAGTCTTGCCCCATGAAAGACAGAGAGTAATAAAACTTTTTATTGGTATTTTGTGAAATACATAAAAATATGATGCAAGAGTTATGTCCAAAAACACAGGACTCGAAAGTGTAAAAAAGCTAAGACCAGAAAGTTACCAAGACCTGTTTCATCTGCCTATCCAGACTTGTGAGTGTGAGCTAAAGGGCAGATGGGGTATGGTAGGACAATATAAAACAAGATCTTGCTTGGCTTGCTTGTGCTCTAGGATGAGAATAGGGGTTTTAATTCCATAGTGAAATTGAGGTATAGTTATATTAGATGCCAGGATTTATTGTCCATAAACAATTATGATTGTGTATGGGGGAAGCCTTTTTGCTGTTTTGCTCCCATCTGCTATTTGAAAATTGCTTTCTGGGGTCCTCAGGATTCCTGAGCAGTACAAATACGCAGTAATGGATGTGGCATAATGGGGATCTTGGAGACCCTAAATACCTCAACACCTGCCTACATATATATATATTTTTTTTTTTAAAAAAAATAAATATATATATATATAATTGCTAATAGCAATCTTTAAACTGCATTTTTCTTCACAAAGAAGACTTGATATTCTATCACTTTATCATGAGTCATCTGTTAAATCTGACTTCCTTTAGCCTGTAGAGTGCATGTTGATACAGTAGAGTTTTCATTTTAGCGTTCCATAGACTTCACAAAGGCGCAATTGAGCGCCAAGCACTGGCTGTCTGCTCTAATGGAATGCGTGAGTTAAGGCAATTTCCTGTTGCACAGAGAGAAACCTTAAGTAGATTTACTGAATGTGACAGGAGATGTACACAAAAAGCAAATTATTTAGTACTTTGGAACAAGACATTATGTTGCTTTGGAAGATTTGACTGAATGACGTGTTACATAACAGGTAATTCTGAAGAGTATTAAATATATCACTTTGGGGTAAATTACCAACACAAAGACAGTTTTCTTGTGCTTCTTTTACATGTTGGATGGTAAGGCATATCAGACAAGACTCTTGACAATATATAGTCCTGTTCCTGTCCAGTTTCTCCTTCTGATGGGAATGGAGAAGTGTGGCACTGTGGTAAAGAAAAGTGCATCCAGTTGTAGGTAGTACTTTAATAAATGTTTCTCCATTGTTCTCAAGTTGGCGGCTGTAACAGTCTCTTTTAATGGCAGGCTTGTTTACAGCATCAGCTGTCAGAGCACCAGGTTGCTTTTGAACCAGGCTTTTGTTACTTTTTTTTTTTTTTAACTCCTGTGAAAGGATTTTGCATTTACTTAATTCCAGGGAAATAATTTCAGGGATTTGTTTTTTAAATAAAATGACTAAATGCCATGTGTACGGCTTGGCTAAACAGAAGCCAAGAATTGACACTTTTTAACGCCAGAGTTGTGGAGGCTTTCCCTCACGTAGTACTGCTCATAAGCAAGAGTGGTCCATTGAAATAGAGAGATGGGGTGGAACAAGGAAAATGTCCTTAGCTTGTGGCTGGCCTTGCGGGAATGAGTCGCAGCACAACAGTCCATTTATAAAATTAAAATGAACAAACAAGCAGTAAAAGATGTGGGGATAAAAGCATCACAGTAACCTACAGTGAAACAGAGTACGTGTACGGGTGGAACACACAGGATATGAGACATCTTTTGCCACTTCTGTTTGTTTAAAACCTTAGCTAGAAAGTTGAAGCTCTCATTTGTTCTTTCACGTCCAAGGATTTGCTAAACGTTCACATTTTGAAATTAGTGGAAAATTTGAGTCTGAGAGAGGATTTGTCAAAGGTGTTTTCTGTTCTCTCTTTCTTTTTTAATAGGAAAAGATTACTTTAGGAGTAAACACTGTGCTATTTATTCCTGTTTTTTCAAAACGAAAAACAGGGTGACTGTTCAAAGGTAATTTTGCGGTCATCTGTTATAAATCACTTTCATTTGAGTATTATTTTGCTGTATGGCATGAATTCCTTTAATTGAAAAAATTGCCAGCTTCATCTTCCTCTTTCTTGTCTAGCTTTGAGCACTAGCATTGTATTTTGTACAGGCATGTGAAAGATGCATGCTATAGCAATATCCTGCTAGAATTTTCCTCTTTTCAAGGAAACCTAGTATTTAAAGAAAATTGAAGCCACAGATGTTTTTTCACTGTGAACTATTTTTCTATAGTTACATTTTTTAAATTCTGTAGGCAGAAAAGAGAGGATGGTGCTGGCCTTTGAGATCAAAGGCTGTCAATCTCCCCAGCTCCATTTGAGGTGTTGCCAGTGGACCAAAGGAGTGATCCTTCTATTCAGGGGAGCTCACTCCTGGAATTCTAGGTCCATTTCTGGGCTTTCCAGTACAAAACAGATACAGGCACCCTGGAAAGAGTTCACCAAAGGGCTTCTAAGGGATTGAAGCATCTCCCCAATCTGAGAGGGCTGGAGGCTGTTCACTCTGGAGACAAGAGGTTGTGGCGGGTGAAAAATCAGTGTATGTTAGTGCCTGGAGTGAGGGTGCAAAGGAATCAGAGCCAGATGCTATTCAGTGATGCCCAGGTACAGGACCAAAGGCAGTGGGTACAAACTGAAGCACAGGAGGTTTCCCTGAACATCAGAAAATGCTTTCTGTACCTCGATGGTGATCAAGTGCTGTCACAGATTGCCTGAGATGGTTGTGGAGTCTCCATTCTTAGAGATACTCAAAAGCCTGAATATGGTGCTGTGCAACCTGCTTGAGGGGAGGGAGGTAGTTCTAAGTATGTAAAGTGCAACATGTATCCCACTGTTTCTTCGGGGCACTGAGAGGGAGTGGTGATAATGGTTGTGCTGACAGCTCTGCAAGAGAGTTATCTCCTAAGTCAATGTAGTATTTTAGTTAAGAACTTCCTGAAATGTTGAGATGGATGGCAGTCCGTAATTTTTTTGTGTGGGGTGGTTTTTTTTTTGTTTTTTTCCTGTAAGATGTGCATTATAAACTAAAGTTCCTCGTTTGGTTAGAACTGGGCAAGGGAGCATTTAAGTGTTTGCTCAGGCTGAGCAGCATTAATTTGACTTCAGCTCTCTGGGAGATAATAAGAAGTGAGCTGTGTCTGCACTTGCTTACTTGCTTGGTTTTATGATGTAAAGGAAAGAGAGAACTGTCATGTTGGCAGGGTTTTTTCCTTCCTTTGTCTTGTTGTGAAAGTTCAAGAAGAAGAAAAGGGCTACAGCGCTTTGTGACCTGATCTAATGTGTGAAAGCCAGGTAGGGCGTAGGTTGTCATCTATGTGTCCCCCTTCTTTGCCTGCTTTTCCTCCTAATACATTTCTCTAGCACTCCAGAAATATTTTGAAACCCCAGCTGCAATGAGTTCTAGTCACTTATTGTGTGTAATATTTAGCATTACAAGAGCACAGTAAAGACCATGTTATAGGAAGGGTGTTTTAAGCTACCTGGTAACTCGTTCCTCTGTGCCTGAAGCAATGTGTTTCATCATTTCTGATGAGAATTTTGAGCAATTTTGGCTCTGTATATGCCTGTCGAGTATATGTTCTGCATCAGGGTGTAACCTGCCTCTAAAAATTATCTGTTCAAATGTCTTCTGATTGACAACATGGGAAATAAAACATGGGAAAACAAAATGGTCGTGAACGCGAAGTCAAACCTTGCTGTACAGATACCTGATTTCTATAGAAACTACTTTGGGACTGAGAATTGATTTTGTAAGTTGTGACTATTAAAATGACCCATATTGTATATGAAGCCTTATGAAACTCATCTGCCAGAGAGCCTGATGCTCCTGTTACTATGTTACAGTTACAGGGGGACTAATGCACATACCCTAACACATAGGAAAAGGTAAGGTAGATTGTCTTTGGGGTTTCTATAGCAGGCAGTGTTGTGGAGCTGTAACTTCCTGCTTGTCTGACTATTGTTAGAGAGGTTAATTGAGATATTGCTTGATATAACATAAATATTTCAGAGGTAGGCAACAGATTCTTAGTGCTCTCTGTTCAGCTACAATTCCCAGTAGTGCCTTTTACATTCTTGTGGCTCTCTAAATTTGTCAGTTCAAACTCTGCCAGAAACTTCAACTACACAAAAATCACAGTTTTGTTCGTTTTGACAAGTGGGTTTATATTAACTATACTATTGCTTCTGTAAATTGGTCAAAGTTGTTTTTTCAAAAACTAAAATATCTCAATTAATAAAAAAGAGACCCATTTTATTTTCATAACTCTATCACAAATTCATAACTTATGGTAATTCAGATGGTGGGGAGGAAAATTCTCCTTCTGCATGACTAAGGCTTGAATGAGCAATTAATTTGCAAATGTCCCACCCTACCTGAAAGCATACTGGTGGTCTCAGCTCAGTTCCTAGAGTTCTGCTGACTGCTACCCAGTCTTTTTCTGTCTTTTCAATTGGCATTTGCATTTGAAAACCTAAATAACAAATCTATGGAGAATAAGGGGCCCTGACACTGCCACTCTCTCCTGTCCATTACATGAGGTGAAGTTCCCATCAGCAATATGTTGCATGTGGGCTAAGCAATTAATTTTGTAAACACTTAAAGACTGTTTAAAAAATACTCATAAACTGCATGTTCCTCAGCCATCTTGCTCCTCACTTCCAAAAAAGATTGTCCAGTAATGAATTTATTTCAATAAATACCAGGCATTTGTCATGGCTTTTGTTATTAATGGCGTTCTTACTATTTGGGTTTTCACGTGCATGTAGTTGGGTAACTTTGATAACTTCTGGTTTCTGCTTCAGAGGTCTCTTTCAACTGACCATTTCCTGGTTGTGCCATGACTTTGTCTGTAAGGACTTTATTGAACGTAACATTCTCACCGTACAAATGCTGAGGGGTTGAAGACCTGCAGATTTCTGTACCTCCCAACAATTCAATATCACTTTGTCAATGTTGAGTTCATGTTTGTCACAGTTACATGAATAAATGCTTTGATAGGCTGTTTCCCTCTTCATCCTGAGAACCCCACTCTGAAGTCATTTTTTGAGTAGGAAAATACATCAAAAGCTCTGTACAATAAAAGTTTTCTCAGTGAAGAACTGCACTTTACTGTTTGTGATCTTTCTTGGAAGTGCATTATTTAAATGGAAGTTTGTGCTTGCCTCATAGAGCAATGAAATAAATTTTAAAGCAACTAGTGTATTTTTAAATGCAGAATTACTATAACGTGTTTAACGTAGGCTTTTCTGTAAGTTCTTTACAATAGGCATTCTTATTAATAGAGTATGATTTCTAGTTAGCTGCAGTGTAGTGGGAATAGAAATGCCCCCATGCAGGACATTGCTGATGGGGGCTTTGCCTCGTGTGGTGGGTGGGGGAGAGTGGTACTGCCAGATACTCCTTATTCTCTGTAGATTTATTTGTTTTCAACTGCAAGTGCTAATTGAAAAGACAAAAAATAAAGATTGTGGCTAGCAGTCAGCAGAGCTCTAAGAACTGAGCTGAGACCACCAGTGTGTTTCAGGTAGACCTTAATGTCTTTCTGTCACTGTCTTATGGGCATTTTGGCCCTGTTGCCTGTGCTAAGCAGTGGTCTGAAGATGTGCACCACCAAAAGTCATTGCAGTGGGAAGCTTCTTGTATTGGAATGCATAGATGTTATATGGGAGGGTGGAATGAGCTAGAAATACCTTGCAGTACTGCTGCAAGTATGCTCTAACTAGTCCTAAATCTTTAAACTCTTCATCTTGATAAGTAAACACTAATGTGTTTGAAAATGATGGTGGCAGCTCACAGGAGGACTGTATTTGTCCCTGGTACTGCCAGTTCACCAGTAATTCTTTAGAGATCTTGAATCAAACCCAGTTCTAGATGCTCAGTAAGCAGCCTAGTCTCCTTCAGAATCAACTACATTCAAAACTAAGCTTAGGAGCATTTTGGAACTTATTGGAGTTCCTAAGCTTAGTTAGAAGAGCCAAGTGCCTGAACTGTGCAGCACATGAATGGTTTGTTAGCAGGTTGAAGGGTGTAAGTCTGGGGAAAGCCTTGATCCACTCTTGAAGAAAGTGATTTTATTCCTCTGAGCTGTGACTGCAGTACCTGTATCAGGTGCCTGTCTGTTCTTCCCCACAGAAGTGCTTGTGTAGGATGCTCGAGATGTGTTTCAGCAGGACCAGGCCAAGCAGGTTCCAGTCTCAAGGGCAGTCAAAAGTCACAGCTAGAGGGGATTTCTGTGTTGTGGAAGCTGGCCTTGTCCAGTCCTGTCCCCTTTATATTAAGGGTCAGTTATGTGCTCTGAGACTGGAAATTTCCCTAATCTATACTTTTGTGTGGTTGGTGACACAGTGATGAAGCTAGGTGCAGCTTGTTTTTACACTCTGTTCAATCTAGCAAGGTAAGGAATAGTGAATACAGTTGTTTTAGGTGCTACACTCGTGCTGCCTAAACTGGAGAAACTTGCTCAAAATGTATGTGCTTTCTGCACCTTTGCAGACACAGACACAGACTGAAGTGTGTTCAATGATAGTGACATTTCTGACTGAATGGCACTTGATCTTCTCTGCCAGTTGTTGATGTTCATTGGTGGGGTTTTTTTTCTTCTCTCTATGAGTCCTGTTGGGTTTTTATTCCAGCTAATTCTTATGTCTGCAGCTCTCACTATGGTAGCTATAGAGTTCATAGGGGATTTTTCTTACATCTTGGTAAGCATATATATTTCAGGAAATCTTTATCCTTGTTTCAAGAAATGTAGAGCTCATATGTCTTCTGAAACTACTTCAGCTGAAGTCTGTTTAATTTATAACAAACAGGTAGTTTTGGTATGACTGTATAGGTAAACATAAGCCAAATAAATACCATTTCATTAAGTACACTTATGTTAGATCAGATGTCTTGACAAACTTCTTTGTTTAAACACAGTAACATTTATAACATCATCTGAACCCACAAGATGCTAAAATATTTATTCTAAATATCTAATATTAAAAAACAAACCACTTACTGTTGAATTTTATATTTTGCCTGAGCAGTAATGAGGTAAGACTTGTAGGCTTTTCCGTGATAACCTTATTTGAGCACTAGAGTATTGGATGTAGCAGAAACCTGCTAGAGATACGAGCTCCCAGAGGTGAATGTCTCTCAAGCCTATTTAGGTTGTGTATCTCCATAGCTTGCTAAAAGCATTTATATGAATAAGAAATACTTTCACATACGGGAAGTCTGAAGGCCGCGTGGTGCTAAAAGCTTCGGCTTTGCCTGGCTGTCACTTTCTTAATTTCACAAATGGCCTTGGCACAGTCGCTTTCCTATATCAAGAGCCCTGTGGCATTTCAAGTAAGTATTGATTTGAACTTAACTGATTTGCCATTTCCTCTTCAGTATACACTTATTTCAGAGGGAAAACTAAGCAAACCTGAAGTGCACAAGTGCATCCTTGGTGAGGGAAAAGAGAATGACTTCTACTTTGTAGTTTATTTAATGTGTTTATGGGCTGTCAGTGCATTGCAAGGACATGTTTTGTATGTTACTGAAATTTTTTCAACTTTTTTTCTCATACAGCTCAAAAATACATTGGTATTAAGTCAGTTCAAGGACATGTTTTGTATGTTACTGAAATTTTTTCAACTTTTTTTCTCATACAGCTCAAAAATACATTGGTATTAAGTCAGTTCAAAAGTGTTTTGAGAGTTTATTCAAGTGTTTCTACAGGTAAAGCTTTGGTTTTTAAGTGTTGGAAGTTGAGGCACATTTTGTCTTTTCACAGGACTGCTTGCTCTGTATACAAGAGGCCTCACTTTCCAGAAAAGTCTTAAACCAGTTATGTGGACCGCTTAATAACAAAGATTGTAGCTAATAAGGAGTTATTTACAAATGCAGGAAACTTAGGGATAAGTTTGTTTTACGATATTTCCTTGACTTGTTCTATAACTGTCAGGCAAGACCATTTACTCTCTGTACTGCAAATATGGTCTCTGCCAACAATGTTTCAAAAAAGCGACTGGCCTAATGCCAGCGCCATTATCCTGTCATTATTCTGACAATAAAGAAATGCAGATGTGCCCAAGTTCATACTGCCTGAAACACTGAAGAATTAAGAATGATCAAAGTACATCTGATAGGATTTTGGCACAACCTTATCTCGGGGGAATCTGGAGGGGAGGGTGGGGTTGGTTCAGCTCCCTTTCTCGTCAGCTTATTGTATTTTAAACAATTCTGGCTCGTTGTGTAGGTCATGGTGCTAGTGGCAAAAATGGACTTTCAGGTACTAAATTAATTTTCTGAAAATGGCGTTTTATAAAATAGAAAGTTTTCCCAAATAATGTTGTCTTTTGAGAAGTCTTATGCTTGTAACTGTTTTGCTCCTGAAATACCCAAGTGTTATGGGAAATGGTGAGACATCCTTATTCATGCTGGAGACGTAGATATCTCACACAACTAATGCTTCTTAGCTCTTCAGAGTGCCTGGAAGACTTCAGTGCTAGGACTCTTAGGTTTTTCAGGCCTTGCTTTGTACCTTTCTAGTTGCTGGAGATTGCTGATACCACAGTTTAATCTAGCTGAAGATCCTTGACTTAAACTTTGAATCTTGTGAGAGATTCAGCGTTAAAGTTGTTTCTTTGCGCAATAAAGTTAATTTTAATGTTTTAAATATCCTGAGGTTAAGGCTGTGTGACTCCATCTGGCTTTGCTCTTGAGGCAACGCTGTTCTAAGTAGTAGGTTATATTTCACTTGATGTGACTAGATTGCCCTGCTTGCACAGAAAATTCTTCTGAGCAGTGAAGTGTTGAAGATACATGGGCAGTAATTTTGAGCCTTGGTTGGCCAGCAGTGATATTTTGGAAGGCCTGAGAGGGAACAAAAATTGATGTAGACCAATAGCACTTTTGAAGTAAGACATGTGAAGTAACTCTGATGCTGTTCCACTAAATGTGAGCCAAACCAGTGTTCCCAGTGAGGTGGAACCTTTGCGTAGTATTTGACACTGGTGAGCATCTTGGCTTAGGTGAGGGAAACATTCAGTATCCCTCCAGAAGAGCCTGTTGTCTTCTTATCTTTTATCTTGTTTTACATCTGGGAAACATGAGAGAGACTCAAATGAAGTAATGATCTTGGGAAAAGAAATTGTGGTTGTTTTCATAGCAGCATGCCTCAGCCAGTACTTCTTCTAGGCCTTTTGATTCCCAAAAAATGGCTTTACAGAGGTGCCTTTTACAAACCTCTGCATGTAACCCCTGCTTTATAGCTATTGCTTTAATCAATAGTCACATCTTCCCAAAGTATCTGCTTGGCTGAAAATATTGAATAAACAATAATGGCACTGAAAGACGATACTTGATATATTAGCAGGAGAAGAAAAACTGCCCCCACAAACACTTTACCCATTTAATTAGGCAGAAAATGGGTTCTGTAGATTGGTTATTAAAAAAGGCTTTTTATTAATGTGATTGTTATTCCATTAGTAATTGGATTGAGAGAAGTTCTCTTTCAGTCTGCAAAGAAGGAAGAGAATACAGATTTTAATACTTAGGGTTTTGTGTATAAACAATAAGAGCTTAATGCTTTCTTGGTTTTTAAATGCAATGGAGAGAGCCTCTTCATTATTTATCTCTTGCTGCAGGGTGGGGCTCACAGTTTTAATTATCTTACAAACCACTTTCTAGATCATTATATTAGCAGTGAAAGATCTCATTTAATTTCTTGTTCCCTATAATTTCCTAGTTTGCAGCTACAGGTGTTAATTATTGAGTTCTTCATGGAGATGTCTGTGTGTTTCATTTAAGGAAATTTATTTAGAGGTCATCTGTAAGTCATTTTGAGTTCCTTCTGGAGATTCACTTCTGCCAAGATTCACATTTTGTTGGGAAATCTGGTGACAGGGGTGCTTGGGATGTCTCTTCTGACTGTCCAAGGTGTGTAAAACGTTGGAGAGAGAGAGCATTTCTTCCTTGTCACTTTGACCACTGTCTTCCTGTTACAGTTTTTACCTTTATCTTTTCCCTTCTGTGAAAGGAATTTGACAATAGCTGTGTTTAAAAATTGTTTGACATTTTGGTTATGTCCAAGATGGCTCCGTGCAAAGCACTCTTGGATGTTTGAAAGGGATTGCTAGCTTTGCAAAGCTGCTCTGCTGCTGGTTCCAAAACCTGCACTTCTGTTTTCACATGTCCTGCTGGGCTTGTGGTATCCAGAGCAAGGTTTGTACAGGCTGTGTTCCCTCTTTCCTCCTAACTCAGTCTCCTGGCACAGGAGCTTAGATAGTCCGTGCATGGGCAAAGTAGAGCTGACCTACTGACAGAAAAGCACCTACTTACTGACAAGTGATGCAATCTGTCTGCCGTGGTATTAGCACCATGATAGTGTCCTGATTCATCAGTGTATTTTGTATGGGTGTTTTTCATATGGTATTTTTATGAGTGCAGGTACAAAGAGCAATAACTTTACAAGTTGGACTCTTGAGTATTGTTTGCTTCGTTCTCTAATGTTGTTATGGTGTCACAGAATGGGTCAGGTTGCCTGACAGTGGATCATCTGCTCAAGCAGTGTCATCCTATGGCACATAGCACAGGATTGTGTCCAAATGGTTCTTGGATATCTCCAGTGATGGAGAGTCCACATTCTCTCTGGGCGATCTGTTCAAGTTTCTGGTCACTCACACAGTAACAAAGTTCTTCCTCATGTTCAGGTGGAACTTATGTGCATTGTTTTCTTCATGTTGGCTCTTGGCATGTTGCTCAGCACCATGGAGCAGAGCCTGGTCTTGACACCCTCCCTTCAGATACTGAGACATTGATGAAGTCCTGTCTGTCATCTCCTCTCAAGGCAGAATGGGCCCAACTCTATCTTTCCTCATAAGTGAGATGCTCCAGTCCCGTCATCATCTTTGTCACCTTCTGCTGGACCCCGCTCCAGGAGCTCCGTGTCTGTCTTGTCCTGAGCATCCCAGAACTGGACCCTGCACTCCAGATGTGCCTCACCAGGGCTGAGTAGAGGGGCAGGATCCCCTCTCTCCATCTGCTGGCAGTGCTTTTCCTAACGTCCCCCAGGATACCATTGGCATTCTTGGCCCCAAGGACACACTGCTGGCTGAGGGACAGCTTGTCCACTGTCCACCACGACCCCCGGGCCCCTCTCTGGAAAGCTGCTTTCCAGCAGTGGCAGGTCTCCATTTACACTCTGTGCCGTGATCAGACCCTCTGGGCTGTGCCATTCAGCCAGCTCTCCATCTGCCTCGCTGTCTTCTCCCACCAGCCACGCTGCCTGACCTTGCCTATGGCCATCCTGTGAGAGACTGTGCTGCAAGCCTTGCTGAAGTCAAGGTGGACAACATCCACTCTCCCCTCATTTATCTAGGTAGTTGAAGTCAGGTTGGTGAAGCATGATTTACCTTCAGTGACTATGTGCTGACTCTTCCTGAGCACCTTCTCCTCATCCATGTGGATAGAGATGGCCTCAGTGAAGAGGTGTTTCCATCAAGCATTGTCTCCTTGGTGCTTTTAAATTCAGACCCTCACAGCAGTGAGGAAGGAAGAGATAATAAGCTCTGAGTTCTGAAAAGTCTGTCATGTCTGTGGTGAGAGCTGGGGCTGCAGAGGAGGCAGGATGGCTTTTGTAGCAGCTCAGCAGCATTGTGGATGTCTTTGTCAGTTCATTTGCATTGGGAGCAAAAAGCTTGGGAATACATTTTACATATGCAGAAAAAACACCAAACAGAAAATAGCAATCTTAAAGTCTTGAAGGAAAAGAGGATTACTGCATATGTAGCTTCTCAATGCTTGTGGCCTAATATTTTTTTTAGCATTTAAAGCAAGCAAATCTGGTTTTATACCACAATGTGCAGCTTAATCTTGGAGGAGTTTGAGTTGAAATAAATCTGGCCCTTCTTGTAGACAGATAGCACATTTGCTAACCTCCAGTCACCCAGGGCCTTGCTGGTTAGCCAGGGCTGCTGACCACCAAATCATACCTCAGAAGTGATGAGGGTCTCTTAGCGAGAAACTGACTAGTATTTTAGTAAAAATATTGCTGCATCATATTTTATGCATTGTTCTCATTAGCATGGCTAACTTCATGTGATATTTTTAGTGTTATTGAATAATAAATTTTTTGAAGCTTTGCTGGCTTTCACTAGGGAAATCTTGCTACCCTTCAGGGATTAAGGGGTTTTTTTAGTCATGGTAAATATTTCAAATATTTTTTCACTTGTGATGCAACCTGTTTTTTAAATGATCATATAAAGAATTTAAAAAAACCCAAACTTTTATGAACATAATAATTTTAGCTTTCAGAGTTCTGATTTCAAGGCACAAGGTTCAGTGTTGTCCAGCTGAACTTTAAAAAGCTGTCCTATTTTTTTCCTGTTTCCAGTGGGTGGTAGGCCCATATACATTAGAAAATAAATCAGGTCACCTCCAACTTAGCAGCATGCTTCACATGTCCTGTTGTAGCTTCTAGTTCAGCAATAAACCTGAAATGCTACTAGCAAGTACCTAATTACTTGTCCCCAATCAAGACATTTGTAAGATGGAATACCCAAAGTGTAAAGGTAATTCTTGACTAAGAAAGTTACTCAGAAGATTCAAGTTTTTTTACTTATACTGATGACTCAGTTTTATTTGTCCAGATATTTCTATGTGTACAGATGTATAAATATATATTTAGTGTGTGCATGCAATAAATTTTCATGAATTTAAACATTTATTATCCATTTGAGAACTTCCTGCCTTTAAAATGTTTCTAAGTTTTTTTTATAAGTAAGTCAACTTAAATATTTAAAAGATTAAGTTCTAGAAGTTATCACAGGCATCTTGCTTTGGTAGTTTCACTTCTTCCTTTTTGTTTAGTTGGAATTCACTTACCAGAGCTGCATTTGCTGTTTCTTCTGCACCTTTGATATACTCTCATGTACACACACCATTGCAATCTAATAGTAATTTTATCTGCAGAAATACTTGAGACAAATAAAAAATCTGCATGACAGTGTACTCTATGTCATCAGTTCAGGTTTTTCACTACTAACTGGATGACCAGTCTGACCTAATGTTGAAAATCTTGATCCTGACTGAGTACTGAGCTTTTGAACTCAGAACAAGGCTTAATTTGAAAAAGTATGACCAGCTATCCCATTGCTTCCCAGAAAAGAAGTAAATTTTATAAAGTATATGTAATGTCAACACTTGTTAGTACTTTGCAGCAAGCCTGACTTAAATTTTAAACATGAACTTTCATCAGAATATTTAAAAACCACTAAAAAGGAAAATAAGAATAATTTGCCTTTAATAATAGCTGGACTTGGAAGAGCTTAGAATTTTCCCATTTTTGGCACATTGGTTGAATTAGTGAACCTTAATTGCTTTCAGTAGACTACTTCTAGTTGCAGATGAGCTAGTAGCTAAAGCCTCTCTCTTGCTATGCATAAAGAAATGCAGGTACATTTCATTTTTCAGTATTAATATCACTGCTTCCTCAGTGTTTGACTTGGATGAATAATACCCTGCCACTACCAACAAGGACTAAGCACAAAGTATCTACGGCATTCTCCAGGCACAGAGTGTTCTTAGCAGTGTTGTGTAAATTAATGCTGCAACTGCATATTCCAGATGCATGATCAAGACACGTTTTTTGAACAGTGAGCAAAATGATGAGCAGCAGATGCACCTTCATCCAGGCCCAGATGCTGTTCTGACTCTGTCTGACATGGCCTGAGATCTCCATAGAAAAGCAGATGATGATGTTGGAAAGAGGGGAGTTACATCCTATTCTCTGTTGGAAAAATTCATCCTGCTTTCAGCCAGAATGGGTTGCAACTATCTAGCTCTAGATGAATTGCAGATTTGCATCAATAAAAAATTAATGACTTGCAGCTCAGTCTGAATTAAATATTTAAACTTCTCCATTGTGCCCCAACTTTATTGTTGCAAGAAGAACTTCAGTGTTTAAAGTTTGTAATTTGTATTGGGCAGGACCTCTTATAAAATACTCAGTTTTTATGTAAAGAGGCTTAATTGCCTTATAGGTTTCAGAATTAAAAGCCTTAATTAATTAGCTATTTGCTAATTCTGTAATGTGCACCAGAGCTGAGACAAACTACAGTTTCACTAAAAATAAACAATCCTTGAAAATTTCAGCTGGGAAATATCTGGCAGTCCTACTTTTGAAGTCATGAGCCATGCTAAGGGCAAAGTATTTTTGTAGTGAACTATTTCTCCTCATGTTATCTCCTGCCAATAGCAAGAAAGGGAATTTGTACATATTTCTGGAGGCCCAAATTAGATTCTTTGTTAGCATAGGATAAATGACAGGTTTGGTATATTTAGCAAATAAACCAACTAGCTGTACATGCTTTTGCTTTTGTTCCTCACTAAAGGATTGTGGTGACACGTGCAAATAGTCTATTTAACATTTCATGTAACTTAAAATGTAAGAGAGCTTATGATTGTAGTGTTACTGAACTAGCACTACTGTCCACTTCTTGTTCTGTAACCAAAAGAAAAGGGATGGTTTGAAATGAAAAAACAAGTGATACTTATTCACCAAACTCTTTGCTGTATAGACCATATATGCATCAGATTACTCAAAGGAAGATGGAGCTCAGTAAGATCTGGGAATAGTCTTGGAGATCGTGGTTTTGAGGTGTACCACTTAAAACCTATTGTGTTCACTCAGTATTTAATGTACTTTCTTCTGGCGGAGAGCACTTGGAAGCTTGTAGGAAGAAGCTCAGTCTTAAACCAAATTACATTTTCCAAGTAAAATGTAAGTAATCTTTAGGTGTTAAGAATAGAGAGGCATTTGAATGCAACATGCATTTGACGTATTTTGTAATCAGGTTCATTTGGGAAAGATGTGTCTTGAGTAACTTAAAATTGTGGTATCAGGTTACTGAAGTGCTGGCTTTATTTCTGACCTTTGCTTCGGTTTCCATAGTTATGCATATTTACTGTTGCAGTTCCATATGGGGCAGCTCTAAACTGCAGTGTATAAGAACATCTGGTAAGGCAAACCATTGTGGATGGAGGGAGAGGGATGCAAGTAAATTTCACGTGCTAAAAGACTTCTGCCTTGAACAAAAACTTTGCATGTGGAGTTCAAGTATAGAATGAATTTTGTTTCTTTTTTTTTTTTTACTTAAAACATTTTCTAAAATAACATATGGTTCTCATTGTATAGCTCTCCAAGTGTTTTATTCTTGCTTTAACATACATAAGTACCTAAAAAACAGGAAACAAAATGCTCATCATCTCCTTAATTCCATTTTTAAGACTTTGGTTTCTTCTGGAGAACAGAAGAATAGAAAGGGCTTAGAGAATGCTAGATTGCTGAACTTCTAACCATGTGATGCTGGGGTCTTTAAATTAAATCTGTCTGTTAAAAGTAATATAAATAATATAAATTGGACTTTATGAATATCAAAGTATTACTGTGGAGTCATGAAATAATCATGTAGGTGGAGGAGAGCAATCAGCTTTTACCTTGATTAGCTCCAAGGGAAACACCTTTGCACTCTAGGCAGTGATTAGTGTGTCTTCTGGAGAAGCAGTGGCACTTTCTTCGTGGATCAGCCACTAATAATTGGATCTTTTTGAGTAGGAACTGCTGTAGGTTTCACAGAGTGGTAACAAGCTGTGTGTACATTCTGTTGAAATGGCTGTGTCTTCCCTGCTGAATGACTGTAAGGAACCTTTAATTTGAAGCAGGTACCTGGTACTTAAGTGAAAGCTGCATTTGAGATATTCATTAGAATTTTGTGCATATTTGATATTTATGTATTGCTCAGGATATTCTTTCCTGTGGTAACCAAGGGTGGTGGTTTTTTATTTTGGTTTGTTGTAAGACTCTCCTGGAATCTCTTTATCGGCTTAAGGGTAGCATAATTGAAGTCGTTAATAAATTTTAAAAATAGATAAAAATCATACTCTTTTATGTGATAGAGCTAACAAGCAGTTGCAAAACATCAAGTGCTGCATTGTTGAATATCTAGATATACGTAGGTAAGTGCACCTAATGGTGGCTGTCTTGGATTTAAGAGATCTGTTCTTGCTCATGTGGAAGAGTAAAGAAGAAAAGGGTGATGGCAGGTAAATATCAAGATTTAAGACTTCAGAAAACAATTTTCTTTCTCCATTTTTTGTCTAAATTGTAGTGTGAGGTGGGAGTCTGTTAAGGAAAAATACATAGTAGTTTTTTGTGCAGCCTTGGGGATTGCATGTTGTTGTATCATCAACACAGCTGTTGCATTGCAATACTGTGTCATGATTACATTTTACAGGAGGGGAAAAAGAATTAGATCAAGTGATCCTTTAAGCTCCCAAGGGTTTAACATTCTGTTTTAAAACATGCTAGAGCTTTAATTATAAAAGAAAAAATAAAATTTAAGTAAATATTAATAAATATAGGCAAAAAAGAATAGCTGTTTAATATTTACATTGCTGTCTTAATGAGTTAGGGGAACATGAGAACCCAAAATAAAATGTTCACAATTTACAGAGCACTAAATGTAGGATGTACAGAAGTTAATCTGAAGTTAGAGAAGCCTGTATGGCGCTTCTGACTTGAGAAAGATTTCTAAGCACTTCCAGGATGATTGGAACAAACTGGAAAAAAAACCAAAAAAAACCAGGTGCTTTTTTTTTTTTAATCGTGTAGGTTTTTCTTGTTTTCATGATGCAGTGCTAGAGATTCTAGCAGGGCTAGAGAAGAAAATGGTGTTGAAGATGAGTAGTTGTAGGAGCTTTGCTTTAGAGAGCTAAAATAACCCTTGCTGTATTACCAGTTGTTGGGAAAAGCTTTAATGAGCTGGCATCACCCGAACCAGGATGTAATTTTTGAAATGAAGTAGGGAATCAAAGGAAGTATCCCAGTTAAGAGATGAGCTGAAGGAAGTGCCCTGAAGAGAGGATAGAGGTATGAGGAGGAAGTGCAGGGGTGTAAAGGGTGTGGTTTTTTCCTGCTGCCAGGTGTGTTGGGTTCAGGGAACCTTGGGTTGCTGAGAGTTGCAAGTCAAAAAATGCAGAGATGTTATTAATATGCTTTTGTTCCAAGGTTTTGATTTCAAGGTACTGATAAACCTACTGGATTTAAGTAGTTTGAGTTTTGCTGATGAACTTCAAACCCGTGTTCCTGAAAGCAGACTTGTATGTGGTGCACTCTCAGCTGGACTGTTGGGCTAGCCAAGAGCAATTCCCTGAAGACTGTGGCTTGAATTTTTACTTAGAAACCAGCAAATTGGAAATGATTTGGGGTTTTCATGCCTGACGTGAGAACTGCAGGAAGATGCTGTGATAGAGCTGTGTTGATAACCAGGTCAGTGCTGAACCATGTAGCATTGAAGGTTATATTGGTTGGCAGAATTTAGTTATGGCACAGGGAAAGTGTGTCAGGCATAGAACTTGATGGAATGAAAAGAGAAACAACTGCACAATGAATCAATCTACCAAAATATGTAAAATCATTACCGTGGACTTTTGCATATTAAAAAACAAAACTGCATGTTCTCCTGTGCAATTTTAAGTCCTAGTGTTTTAATTCTCACTCAGTTTCCTTCATGGTTTTCCTCATGGTGAAGGCCAGATAATGCTTTATTGTGGCAGTGGTCCTAATACATGGCAATCTGATGCAATGATTTGTTTTTAAATAAAATATGAAGAATTGTCTCCTCTGAAATTAATCCTACCCAATGATTGGGATGTTTAGATTTGTGTTGTTAGCATATAGAAAAAAGGCAAAAGGCAGGACAAATTTAATACCTCATTTACTTATAAATCATTCAGCATCCACATCTCAGTTTTGCTACTATTAAGATCAGACATTCTTTCTTACATTTCTCTAGAGGTAGAGCATAAGCTAAACAGATTTTGTCTGCTCAACTACATGATCTGAACCTGGTCTCATTTAATTTTCCCTTTATAGTTTTTTTCCTCTCTTTTTGGTGTTAGCTTTCTGTTGCTGCTAGGATACTGAGCTGGCTGAATTGGTTTACTGTTGCTGAAACAGGACAGCTCACTTGACTTTCTCCTTCCAGTGTTCTGAGTTTGGCCAGCTTCACTTTTTCAGTGGTTCTGATGTATTTTGGACTCTCCACTGAGCCAGTTCATCCAATTAATGCAGCTAAACCATTTTGCTTTTGCCAGGTCTGTGCTGTTTGTAGGCTGCTCACTTGTATAAACTAGCTTTACTGTTGGACATGCTTAATATCTTTCAAAGAATTTTGCTTAAATAATTGTATCCTACATGTTGTTGCCACTTTCAGAGACAGGGCATTAAATCTGTTTTACAGAGTTTTAGAATTTTCAGTAGTTATACTGACTTTAAAGGGGCACTGCAAATCACCCAGCACAAGTGGAATTTGCTGTTGAATTGTACTAATTACATTACTGCTTTTTAGATTTTATAAAACTGAGCACCAGAAAACAGAAAAAAAATTGTTGATTGAGAGTTAACAGCTACAGGTACGCTCAAATAAATCAAAGCCTCACATTATTTCCTTCCTCAGTTTCTGAAATCAAATGCAGAAGAAGCAGGCTTGAGATGGAGATGCTTTTAATCAGTAAAGCACCAATTGTGTTTATTTCACCTTCATAGCTGAGCTTAGCCAGACTGGCCTGGTGTCCTCCTGGTTTCTGTCATCTGAAGTCCTGTGCATTTTCAGACTTTACATTTATTGTATTTGCAGTGCTTCAGTACTTCCGTTCTTGGCACCTCAATAAACATTTTGTGATGTTCCCTCTCCATCTCCTCTAGAGATGAGATGTCTGTATGTCTTCTAGACTGCTGTGTGTAAGGAAATGAGGAAGAGATTACATTCAATTTGTCTTTACTTGCTGTTGCTGTTTGTTGGGCAAATATCAAACCAGAAATTATCCTTATGTTTAGCTAGCTGTTCAGTTGTATAATTAAGTGACAGACCATCTCTTCAGTCTTGTTCTCTCCTGGGATTTCATCTTATCTTGCTGCTCCATGAAGTAAAAGGGACATGTTTTTCCTTGACTTCTATCTTGTACTGGGTCTTACTCCTTGTTATCTCTCAGGAAAGAATTCATGTCTTCATTTTTGGTTACACATATGATTTTAAGCTGCTGCAGGTGGATGTGTGGAGTGTTTTAAGCACTGTGGTCTTCTTTCTTTTCTCCTTTAAATGTAAGCATAGTACTAGTATTAACTAAAGGTAATAACCTTTGTTACGAAAATTTCTATCACTGCTTAAGTTTCAAGAATTGATGCTTTTTTCATGTGTCTAAAAGAAAAACCTTAAATCCTAAACTGTTACTAATGCAAAATAATTTTGTTGTATTTCAAAAGTTCAAACCATAGAATGTTAGAGGATCTAGGATTTTTTAAATCTGGTTCTTGTCACTGTAGTGTTCAACATATATTGGATTTTCACCTAATTTTGTTTTCTCTTAGGCCAAGGTGGAGCAGACAAATTCTGCCTTTCTTGTTCAGCCTCCTCCTCCTCTTCCTCCCACTGAAATGTCCTTGCAGAGATCAGAAGCAGCATTAGAACCATGCACTGAGAATGTGGAAATTAGTGCTGTGCAGCTGGTTAATTCATTAGCCTTTCTGATTCCTTATGGGAATTAAATTACAGTTGGAAAGGAAGGTACACCACCACAGTGGGATTCTTGAATGCTGTGCTAATCAAAGCTGGCATGTAACTTGGGTCTCCCAAATCCTGTATTTTTGAGAGAAAAGATCATTGCCCTACTTAGTCACAGTAATGTACCAACATAATTTTCTGAGTAATTAAAAATAAAATAGCCTACTGTATCTTTTCCTGGTAGGGTCTTGTTTGATATTAATTATTTTTATTTTTTTTTAACAGACGCTTTAGCAGAGGCTTGTTATGCTTTCTTTGCTGTCTTAGCACATTCTCTTCAAGGGCTGATTCAGTTTTGCTGCTTGGTGTATTGACATGACGTGGATAAAATGATGGTGGCAGTTTTGGTTTTATATAGCTTACAGATAAATCTTTTGTATGTATGTGACTTGATTGGGGAAAATAGCCCATAGATTTTAGACTTCTGCCCCGCTATAGCTGTCTGTCAGTTCCAGAATCTAACCTGTGCAAATTGAAGTTCAGGTTGTTTAGCTGGAATGTAACAGGAGTAGGAAAGCTGAGTGCCATGCCTTTAGGCCAGATCTGCCCTTTTGATGTGTTCAGGGGCCAGTTTTGTTTAATATCTTTGTTGATGATCTGGACAAAAGGGTCGAGTGCACCCTCAGTTTGCCGGGAACACCAAGTTTTGTGGAAATGTTGATTTGCTCAATGGGCTGATGCCAGCTGTGTGAAGTTCAGCAACACCCAGTGGCAGGTCCTGCCCTGGGGTCACAACAACCCCTACTACAGGCTTGGGGCAGAGGGGCTGGAAAAAGCTGCCCCCATGGAAAAGGTGCTGGGAGTGCTGGTTTGACAGCAGCTGAACATGAGCCAGCAGTGGGCCCAGGTGGCCACGAAGGCCAGTGACATCCTGGCTTGTATCAGCAGCAGTGTGGCCAGCAGGAGCAGGGCAGTGATGGTCCCTCTGTTCCTGGCTCTGGTGAGGTCACCCTTGGAGGGCTGTGCTCAGTTTGGGGCCCCTCACTACAAGAAAGGCATTGAGGTGGTGCCCTTAGAAGGGCATGGAGCTGGGGAAGGGTCTGGAATACCAGTATGACCAGGAGCAGCTGAGGGAGAGAGCTGGGAATGTTTAGCCTGGAGAAAATGAGGCTCAAGGGAGACCCCTTCACTCTCTACCACCTCCTGAAAGGAGATTGTAGTGGGGTGGGGATCAGTCTTTTCCCCCAGGTAACAAGTGGTGGGACAAGAGGAAATATTTTCAAATAGAGCTGGAGGAGACTTAAATTGGATGTGAGAAAAAAAATGTCTTTACTGAAAGAGTGGTCAGCCATTGGAACCAGAGCCTAGGGGAGTGGTGGAGTTGCCCTTTCTGGAAGTGTGAAAAATCCCTGTGAATGTGGCACTTAGGGCCGTGGTTTAGTGATGGATGTGGCAGGATTGGGTAATGGTGGCAGTCAGTGATTTTGGAGGTCTTTTCCAAACAAAATGATTTCATGATTTATCAAGATCCAATAACAGATTGTGCAGAATTTAGTTTATGGTTTGGAAATAGAAGTAAAATTTCTAATCTTTAGATGCTGAGAGGACTGACTAGATTCCAAATGTGCACATAAATACAGTGCTGCTCTAAGTATCCAGAAATAACAATTCTCCGATGAGGACTGCTAAGCCTAATTACAGATTTTCCAAGTCAAATTATTAAATAACTTAAATGCATTAATATACACAGAATTTAATTGTGCACATAAATTAGGGCCAGAAGGCTTTGGAGAGTAATGAAGATGCATATTCTCTATTCTTCTCTCTTATTCTGAGTGATGCTGAATTTAGTGCTCTGACTAGTGCATGGTGATGTATTCAATTCCCAGCTATTACTTACATCTGACTCATGATCTCTGTAAATCTGAAGAGAGTATCTACCTTGTTGTAACTCCAGCCCTCAGTCCAAGTTACACTTGTAGTTCAGTCTATTTTAGTTTTTAGTTTATAACCATACTCCTCTCCAATTTATTTTCTTTTATATGTGTCACGTAGGATGCTCATTTTGCATTTTTGTAGTAATCAAATTATTTCTTTTGTGAAGTGAATGAAATGTTCAGTAAGAATGAGAAAGGAAATCAATCTTCAGAGGACTTCAAGCTGCAGTCTGAAGTGTAGGCCATGCTGGAGCTGTGTATTACTGTTCCTCTGTTAAACCAAGAAAGAAACCAGGCTTACTGTTGAGTATTTGGAGTATTTAGAGCTGGAAACAGAATTTGGAAAATGGCCCTAGGACTAATTCCTGCATGTATTTCTCATAGATACAGGAATTAGTTCTAGTGGAAGAGGAAACTATCAAATACGGTTGTTTTTAATGAAAATTTTGATTTTGAGTAATATGGAATCTGCTGTAGGACTGCCATCATTTCATGTGGGTTCTTCCTGTAATGGGAACAGGAGTCAGAATTGGAATAATGTAACAGCTTCATAATGTCATCATCATCATTGTTGTCAAGCAATTGTTTTCATCTTTTCACTTACCTAACAATGGAATAATTATGTGGGGGAAACAAGATTGCCTCTTTTGTCATTGAGTGAGAACCCATTGTTTGTGTTGGGCATTTGGCTGTCTTTGGCACCCTGAGGTGATCCAAACACCATGGACTGAGCCTGTACAGTTTTTCTGTCTTACACCTGTCTTGAATGGACTGACTTCGGGAATAAACCTCTGAATTAAAAAGACCTTAAGCCCCTCCAAGGAAGGACAATGAAGCTGGAGTAGGGGCTGGAGTTTTATGAGGAACAGCTGAGGGACCTGAGGGAGTATTTAGCCTGGAGAAAACGAGGCGCCCTCATCACCTTGTCTCTTACAAGTAACAAGTGACAGGACAAGAGGAAGTGGTGGCTTCAAGTTGTGCCAGGGAAGGTTCAGATTAGGTATTAGGAAGAATTACTTAGTTGAAAGGGTTGTCAAGCTCTGAAACAGGCTGCCCAGGGAAGCCATTGAGTCACCATTCCGGGAGGTATTTTAAATACATGTAGGTGTGGCTCATGAGGACATGGTTTAGTGGTAGACTTGACACTGTTAGGTTAATGTTTTGACTTCATCTTAAAAGTCTTTTCCAACCTAACCAATTCTGTGATTGTTTGCCAGCTTGAGCTTCGAGTTTGGAAGAGTTTGGGTGCTCAAACCATGTGCAAAAGTAACTTGGAAGTAGGATTCATTTTCTGAAGTGATTAGGTTCAGTGTTTTGTGCATCCAATTGAGAAACTCTTGTGACTAGGTGGATTTGGGGTTTCTGCACAGGACAGAGCTAGGTGGGTGGATGGAAGGGCATTGTGGTCTCAAATAAATGTATTCCATGATGGGCAGAGTTTATGAATTCCTACTACCTTGACACTAGTGTTGCGTTTCCGTCTCCTCTATCTCTGTCCAACCAGGGCAGTCACAGAAGATCAGTGTCAAAGAGATATTTGAACTGGGCAGCAAACTGTACATGTGGTGCTATGTGTGGAACTGTGGATATGCAAGTTTGCTAGCCAGCTGCTCCCAAAATGAGCATCTTTAAAAGCATGATTTCTGCCTGAGCCTCAATGAGTGGAGAGAAGGGCAGATGAATGATTAATTTATACTCTCTTCATCTCAGATGCTTATGTTCATGAAATATGAAAGTGGCTATTTCTGAGTTTCTAGACTTCTGTTGAGTATATTTTGAATTGGCTGTTGGATTCAGAAGTTACTGGAGAAGGCAGAAGTAGAATAAGTTACTCCTTTCTCGCTTAGGAAAGCAGGCTTGGTATAGCAATTTTTAGATTATGGTCTGTGCATCGCTGGCAGCTGTTAGAAACAGATCTGCAAAGGAGGCTCCTGCCGTGTCTCCCAGAGATTGGGCTGGCAATCATGTTTCTCAAATTGCCCATTTCCAGTGCTGCCCTCTGACAGGAGGAGCAGCATGCTTTGTTTACATGTCTTTGGTTGTTAACTGCTGGCTGGTTTTCCTGTAGGTGATCATTTCACTTACTATGCCAAAGGCCCTTAGAATTTTTAGAGGTAGGTCATTATCAATGCAGGCTCCCCTGACATAGGGAATACTGTGCTCTGACTCCATGATTCAGAAGGCTGGACAATTGCTTTATTAAGGTATACTATATTACACTAATACTATACTATATTAAAGAAATGCTATACTAAAAATATACTACAGAAAAAGCAGTGACTGTCTGGCCACAGTCACGGCACTGCTTTTGCTCAATTTGTCACTCAATCCAAACAGCCCTCACAGGTGTCCAATTAACAAATCACTCTCAGTAAACAATCTCCATAACACATTCCATGTGTGCCAAACAACAGGAACAGCGAGTAGAGATAAGAATTGTTTTCTCTTCTTCTCTGAGCTTCTTACTGCCTTCCCCAGGAAAAATCCTGGGAGACAGAATTACATCTGTCTCTGTTCAGACAGTGTGAATACCACAGGTCAGGATCTTATAAATTTTCACAAGAATATTAAGATCTTCATCTTCACTTAAGTTGCTGAGTGAAAATTGGGCAGTGGAGGGAGAAGAGAGATGGGCATGAGGTTTTAAGTCTCCATAAAATCATAGCAGAGTTTGGATATGAGTGTTGTGTGATTCCCTGTGCTTTGATCTCTTGTGTGAAGAGAGAAGAATTTGTTACTGAAATAAGAAATGGTGAAAGATCACAGCTTTAAGCTCAGTTGTGTAGGAGGGGGGACTTTTAGAAATGACCTGGAACATACACATATTGATATATTATGTGTATGTATATATTTGAGCTAATATATGGAAGTTTATATTTAATGTTCTCTTCACCTGCTTTTTTCAAGACCTTTAGCTGTTCATATTTTCAGGGCATGAGATGCCTTCCATTTGCCTTCATCCTCATGGTGATTTGTATAATGTGACATTTCAGAGACCGGGCAAACAGGAAGCCACATCCCATGTCTCTTGGCATGGAAACTGCTAAAACTAGAACTGGCAACTGCAGGTAGTGCATTGAGTGTCAATATTTTTCTCCTGTCTCTTAAAAGGATAACTGGTCCTTGACCACAAAGTGTGGTTACTGTTTTTTGAGACAGTGCTGCAGGATATGGGGAAGTGATTTTTCGGGGGGTTTTCTGACAACTAGTGTTAGCAGGGACTTCTGAGCACGTAAGAAGATTGTGGAGGTAATTATGGGGGTGCTTGGACCTTGAGGGTCTCAAGGAAGCTTTTTAGAAGCTGAATGGGTGCTTTAGTGACATAGTTGCCTGGGAAAATAAATGGTACTCTGGCTTTGTAAATACTTGTGATAATATGGCTGTTTTTCTGTATGTTTTTTGTTTCTTTATTAAGCAGGTTGTGGTTTGACTGAAATGTGTACTAGACCTGGCTATTTATTTTTGAATTAAGTTTTCTTGGATGGAAACTTTACTGCTTACATCTCCCAGCTGAGTTTGGTACTGAGTGTTCCAGTCTTTTAATGTCATTCATTTTGAGGAAATAATAAGCAAAACCACTTGTGGGTTAAATGATTTAATGATCTGATGGGCCAGAATGGAAAATATTGCTGGAAATAACCTCAGATGTTACTGTTGAATCGGTAGAAAGCTTACGTGGCCATATGCTTTTAGCTTTTTCCAGATCCTAATTAATAAAGAATGAACATGTGTATGTGTGTGAACGAATAAAATCTAGGATCATCTCAAGCTGAAATGGTGCCAGGTGGTTAACTTTGCAAGGAGGGAGAATAAGAAGCTAGAGGAAAATATCTTTTGGGTCTAGTTTTAGCAGTTCAGAATAAATTTATTTTATGATACTGTGGCTGAGACAAAACTCCTACCAACACCAGTGCCTTTCATTAAGCTGGTTTTCATGGAACAGGTATTACCAAGGCCTGGAGTCTGGGTCTCTGTTGGGACCCTGTACGTGGTGCCACAAACCAGCAAGAGCAAAATCTCTTTCACCTGCTATATTTTGGAGCATCTCCAAGGGCTCCCTTCTTAACTATTCTGCCTGCTGGGGGTCAGTGTGTACTATACTAGAGGAGGCAAACCACTCTCCTTTGATCCTAGGATGGCAATGTTAGAATAGCTCTATCTCTTAAGGCAAGAAGTGCATACATAGGTTTTCTTCCAGTTTTACTTGCACAGAAAGAGCAGCCTCTCTTGCCTTCCCAGCTGAGGCTGAAATAACCACAGCTGCTGCAGGTGCCAGAGCCTTGACCCTTCAGCACAGTTGTCTGTGTCCATTTTTCATCTGAGTTTTGCAGGTGGAAGCATCATAAAGGATAGGTTTGGGTGGGAGGGGGACGACTTCCAGTGCAGTGAAATTTCCATGCTTTGAAATTTATCTCACACCATTTTTGTCAGCAGTGATAGGAATTTGAGGCATTCCACAGCAGCAGGAACTGTCCGATTCTGCTCTTAATCTCTGTTTGCAGGGCTGCACTAGTTGTTAAAATGTATGTAGTTTTGGAGGCCCAAGCGGGTCTTGGGAGTGCAGCTGAGGATAACCACAATTTAGGCTGCTAAAGAAAATTCTTTGCTAGCTGTAGGAGTCCAAAGCAGCTCAAAATAATTTTTCAATACTTAGGTTTCATCCTTGCTGTAGGTATTGTGAGAAGCAGCAGGGGAGGGAAGGAGGGGATGAAATGGCCTCATGAAGTGAAGGGTGGCATGTTTGCGATGGGGATGATTTTTTTGGCTTTACAATTGTATGGAGGTTTGTACTGAATGCTTTTAAAATGTTGGTGGTAATAACTAAGAAACTCTTATAAGTTCTTTCTCTTTTCTCATGGTTGTAAGAAGATGCAGAAATTTTGAGGAGCTGGACATCAGCTGTCAGGTGGAAATGCTACTTGGTTTATTTGAGTCTTTCATAACATTTGACTTGTTATTCCCGTTGTAATCAAGTACTGAACAGTGTGGCCTTTGAAAGGAAATGGGCAATGCTGGAAGGCAAAAAAGAGAATTTGGAGGCTTGCCTCACTTGAGAAAGGTCCCTGACAGCACAGCTAGGCAAGTTGTGTTTCTATAATGAGTTTTTGTGGTTGTTCAGAGATGCTGTAAATAACACATTCACCACAAAGGATGCACAACTGGTGACTGAGCCCTACACATACTGCTTTCAAACACTGGTCCCTTTCACTGCCAAGTTCTCAGTGGTGTGAAGTTGTTTGTATATGCTTTTATCCAGCTGAATACAGAACATATTGTTCTGTTGCTCTTCTAGTTCTATGCACTTTACTTACTACCCATGGACAGCTAATGGCCAGTTAGGATTAGGGAATTCCCTATAATCACTAATTAAAATCCCCACTCAGCATACTTTTAAGTGTGTTAGTTTACCTTTTCCTTGGCAACTTCATGCTTATGGTTAATATATAGAAATATATTAAAAAAATATATATCCACATCCATATAGCTATATATCTCACTATATAAAAAATAATATTTTCGATTTCACGTATCCTGGACAGGTTCCTTTCTCAAGTAGCAGGAAAGTTTGGATGTTCATAAGCACAGCCTGTTGAGGAATAGGTCTGAAAGAAGTCCTAAAGCAAGAATCAGATGAAATGAAAATTCCTGATGTGGTTCTTTTAACTGTTCTTAAAGACCTGTAGTGATGGAGGCTCCTGAGTCATCTGGAGCAATCCTTTCCAATACAGACTGGCCTTTGGAAAACATCCTCATGGCTATTAGTAAATTGCTGAGCTATCCAATATAGATGTGGAAAAGAGATTACTCCTCCTTTCTACAATTTTACATAAGCTTGAAAACAATTGTCATGTTTTATTCTGCACCTTGTCTTTAGACTCTAATAATTTTTCTTTTAGGATGATTAATCCCAACTTTATCCCAGTTGTTTCCTCATTGGAGCACCTCTGTCCCTCTACTCTTCTACTTTCCTTTGGATTATTTATAATTAGACCATATTTTTCCTTAAGTGCAGCGTCTAAAACTAGAGAAAGTCACACAAAAAGCTCATTTAATTCCTTTTCTAGTATCATAGCATGAGACTACCCACTTGGGTTTGTATCCCTTCCTGAAAAATCTTGTGCATTCAGCTGGATGAGAAACACTGTTTCCTAAAGCACTCCAGGGGTTTAGGACTGCAAGGCTGAGTTGTCCCACTGTGGTGGCTGCCATGTAATGTTGGCTCTGCAGGAGAAAATCTGCACAAAAAAGAAAATTCGTACTCCAAATTTTGACTGAGGCTCAGATCATTGCAAATGGAAATATTTAAATATCATGCATTTGAAAGCAAAGCTTAAATTATCATACTTGCAGTGCTTTTTCTCTTTTCATTTTAATTAGCAGATGTTATCTGTACCACATCCTTTCCTGGGCAGTCCAATAATAGTTAATGAACTGAATTCTCTGTGTAGTTGAAGTTCTGTGTGCAAACTTCCCTAGGTTAGGATAACAGCACTTGAAAGATGTGTGAATACCTGTGTCAGGTTAAAAGCAAAGGATAACCAAGCCACCTGTATTCCAAAGTCTTTTCTTTATACCATTTTGAGCCCCATCTGGTCCATTTAAAAGAATATAGAAACTTCCCTCTGCGTTCAGAACAATTTATTCTAATTATTCTTCGGGGATAAAACCCTCACTGAAGTGTTTTTTTTAATTCAGGAAGTGGAGAAATTATGTCTTAAGTCTATGGTAACTATATTTGTGCCAGTCTCTATATTAGGTCAGTTTATAGCAAGAGTATTCATGGGGTAGTGGGAATATTGCAGTGAGAGATAATTAGGTTAAACATCCACTCCCAAGTGACTGTTTGTTGTGGGGGGAATTGAAAGCACAGGGAATGAAATAGAGTAAATTGTAGCTCATAACTTGTGTAAGACTGACCTGCTTTCCTTTAGCATAAATAAAAATTTTATGCTAGTTTGACAATACAGGCCAAAGTAGTACAGAGTGTGTGTGCTGTGATCCATAAACACTGGCTTTTTTTAAAAAAGGACACCTAGGCATTGTGACTTGGGAAAAGCCAAGCTTTGGTAAGGGGATAAAAAGCCATATGCAGTGTTCAGCCACTTAAATAATTGAATCCAACTTCATGCAGAAGACTTTATTGGTTGTGGCTGCTCGTCTCCATGGGAAAGTATTTCCTCATGAGATAATTTTATTTATTTAACTGTATTTGAAGTAGTTGCTTCAAGAAATTTAATTTGGGTGTCTCAGCACTTTTGGTGGTTTCTAAGGTGTGGGCATTTGGTTATTATGTGTAATGCTATTTCTTGGAATTAGGTTATTAGAAAAAAATGCATCAATGATCAATGAGGATCTTCAATTTAGCCCTTCCACCTAAGCAAGGGGAAGGATCCCAATGTACAGGAGCTGGGGTTGGCTCTTAAGAGAATGTGTGTTTATACTTGATGTGCTTTCCTTTTGCAGCCTCTGTCCTTTAAGGCAGGTGTGGATTTTCCCAGTTTCTGAGGGATATATGAAGGAGCACTTATGTACATTGTAAATACTCCCTCACAAACAACTGGTAACCTACTAGAGAACATGAGTATATTTCCCCCTTTCTTTTGAGCCCATTTCAGGTTCAAATAGGACTCTTCTGAGCAGTAAGTTTCTTAGGACTGATGCACTATGGAAATTTTCAGATGACTGTTACTTCCATATGCAGTGATGCTGTCTATTTTAACATTATCTTGGATAAAAGTGGAAGTAGTTAATAATATGTGCAGTCATTTTCATTTCATTTTTGTTTGGAGACATTGTGTTGATAAGCCAGTTTTTTTGAAAAATCAACAGAAGAAGCCTGCAATTATTTTAAATTGTACTGAGCATGCTGTAAAGCAGAATAGCTCTGTTTGTGATCAGAAAGGGATCTATTCTTTATCTTGGAAAATGATATCTATTTTCAAATTGTAAAATGTGCATCAGTCTCATCTCTACTTTGTGTTCTTATTCTTGAAACTCGGATCATTGTTTCTCATAAAGCTGAACTTTTGCTTTTCCACAGCTCTTGTCTCATTACAGATGTAACTGAATATGCTACCTTCCTCTGGGAAAATTCTGGAAAGGGAAGGGAAATGCTTTAAATGTGTGGTACCTTGTGGAGAACAGTAGCAGCCTCAGTTTCAATGCAGTGGTATTTTTTAAGTAGAAAGGTTGTAGCTATTTGTGACATCAACCTCCAACTTCTAAATTCAGTTTAGAATCCAATGGATGACTGTTTCAGCTTCTAAACATAGTGTTGTCCTGAGGTGTTCCTATGAAAGGAACCTGGTACTTCACCAGGTTCAATATGACAATATTTTTTAAGTAGATAGATTGAATTAGATAGGTTGACTGCATCAAAAGCAGAAAAAACCCCACAGTTTTTCTAAGTTTCTTGGGAATCTAAGGTGTATGTATTTCAGCTTCTAAAAACTTTGTGTACTGTCCTGAGGGGTCCCACATAATGAAGGAATTCATCACGCTTCACTAGTTTAAACTTCTGTCCTAAAATGCAGTTGAGATTGTGTCAAAAGAAATACCAAGGTCTGAATTGAAGAGAAGCCTGTATACTTCTCGTGACACCCATGCTTACTGTTCTGGATATTATTCTTTTTACTCGTCTTTGTCTTGGAGACACAGCAGCCAGAATGCATCTCAGCCCTGTGTTCCTTTTGATCTCTCCAGTGTGCATGAGAATGGGGCTGGTTTTAACCAGATGTGGGATTCACCTGAGTAGCTTCTAAACCTGGCCCAGTTTTTTTCAGCAGAGATGTTTTTTACCATGTGTGGTACATGGAGTAGTGCCTGCAGACCTGTGCTTGATCAACGTGTGCTGCAATTTCCAGCCCTCACTCTCTCACGTCTGTAGCTTTACTGAGCAGTAATGGAGGGAGTTTGGACCCTTAGGCAGTCTTGCACAGTAGAGAAGTGGAGGGATGAGATGACCTAGGGAGCGAAAGGGCCAGGAAAGGTCATGTTAAGGACTTAGAAGGATCATTTCTTCAGTGTCATCATTTTCCTTGGTAGCAGTTCCCAGCCATGGCGCTGTACTACAGGATCTTGAGTAGTCATTGTCAGCCAAGGGGACAAGTGTGCAGTGATTATTCCTGAAGGTGTCAGTCTGGCTGTTGTTATCCACCTGTGAGTGATGCCTTGCCCACTTTTTTCCTCCTTGCTGCTTTAAGGTAAATATGTTTTCTTGAATGCCTCTAACAAATGACAGTTATAACACAAACATCTTCTCTGAGCTGTGCTGTGGCTTCTTAGTTTTCCTAATGCTCAGTTGTTCTGAAATGTGTTTCAGTTGCTCTGCTGGTAGTCTTGCCTGAGAAAAGCACATGAATGGATCTGTTTCCCAAGATTGTTTTTAAATTGACTGGTGTGTGCTAAGTTTTGGTAAGAAGCAATTCCTTGCCTGCACTTTTTATTGTTGTTTTTGTGGTGTATTTCCCAATATATGAATTAGAAAGTTTTACTTTGTGATGTTCCTGAAGAGATATTGTTCCTGTAAAACATGCTGTGAGCAGACTGCCGTATAAAGTATGACTGTGAAATGCTTTCCACTCCCATAGACTTCTCTTGACAGTTGTTTTGTTACCTTCCTGGTTCTCCTGTACATAAGAAATGTAATGTATGCTTAGATTCTCTTTTTGGATTATCTATATAGTCATTATTTCCTCCAGCAGATTCTTTTATGGTTTATTTCTGCTACTCTTAGTAACATAATGTTTACTCCTTTTTTTTTCTTCTTTTTTTTTCCTGTTGTTAACTGAAGTGATGAAGTTTCTAGGGCCATGGAGAAACTGTAGTTCGTATTACAGGATAGTCTGAGTGCCATGACTTGGAGACTTCAGTATCCACAGCTTCTTTATGCTAAGTTTGGGGTGCCGCGCAACTCTAAAGCAAATAAGAGTACTGAGAAGTAGAAGACTCTCACTTTAGAATCCCGGGTGTTTTCGTAGGTATGTCTGATAGCTGGCAGTATCACAGCTTCTGTGCTGGAAAAAGAGGGTCTGACCTGGCAGAGCAGAACTCATTTGTGTTGGTCATGAAGTTGTTCCCAGGTCTAGAAGCTTAGGCAGCAGTAGCTCAGGATAGATAACGTGTTTCCAGCAGAGTGCTCTGAGAGCACTGATGAGAGCTGTTGGATTGCATTAAGGATGTGGAAGAAAAGGCTTTGAGCAAGTTTCATTTCTCTTCAGAAGCGAGCTACTGCAATTTCTTTACTTGTCATCTTTGGAGTATGTTGCTAAGGAGAAAAGAACAAAAAGACAAGAATGAGTTGCTAAATCTTGAGATACTTGCACAGGAAAACATCCTTGAAAACATAATTATTCTTAAAGCCAGTGCAGTTCCAGAATCTCTAATAAGGATATCTGCACTGAATTTGTCTCTGTTGTAAATGGATGCCTAAGCTTGACAGCCTATAGAGAAGGTCATTTTCATTTGTTTGTTTTGGTTAAGTTCTTTTATGGGTCTTGTTGTTTGAAGTAATACTTATGTTGCCTTCTTTCTAGTAATTTTGCCTTGTCTTCTGGAAGTTCTATGGGTATGAATTATGACAGAAGTCTGATCTTTGGTGTTTATGCAGTTGCTCTATTTATTACAGGGTGGGATTTTTTTTTTTTTTTAAATTTCTCTTTTTCCAAGTGAGGTCAAGGTCAATAACAATTGCACATTGTAAAGAAAAAGCTTAGGTAGCCTCTACTTAAATGTACATGACTACTTCTTGAATTTCTGTTCCATCTCTCTGAATGTCCCTTTTCTTTCCATGTTTTCAGCACTCTTTTGGTGAAACGCTTATTTTCAGCCTCAAAGGCTGGGGTAGCTGGGACTGTTCAGCTCTCTTTCCCAGCTTTTCTTTGAAATCTCCTTTTCCTGTGAAAATGCATTGACAGATTCTCTTTCATGTGCCTTGATTTGCCAAGTGATACATGCTGCGAGTACCACTAAATGCCTTCATACCCGACTGTGCAGGAGATTTTTGGTATTATTTGCTTATTCATATACAACTGTTTGAAAAATTAAGCATGTACAGGCATATTGTTGCGATCTGGCCCCAGAGCAATGAAGTTGTTGTTCTGAGTTCAATACAGAGTGATGGTACCCTGCCAGCTGAAAATCTCATCTTCAGGTTTTTCATCGTGCTTTTGCGTCTGTAGCGGAAGCCTTGTGAATTAGCCTCTCACAGGAGCTGCTTTTAGGTGCTGCAGGTTGGGACTTCCATTTATTCCTTGAAGTAACAGGATTTTGGAGCAGTGAGCCTGCTGACCTGAGAAACTTAAAGCTCAGTCAAGGGTATTTTTGCTCTGTTGGTAGCGCAGCGCAGTTAAGGATATGTGTCAATGAAGAGAGTCCCTGTGGATAACTGGGTTTCTAGGATACAGCGTATGATCTGCTTTAATTAGACAGTTACTCTTGTCTTCAGGCTCTCTCTCATTTCATTGCTTGTAGAGATTTTATAGTGATAATACAGTGTAAAAAGTAAAATTGTTTTGTTTTAAGGATGTTTTTTTTGCTTGTGTGCAAAATTCCACTCAGTGATCTGTCATCTGCACTAAAAAAGAGGCTAATAGAAATTTAACTGGTCTTTTCAAAAGCTTCCAGGATCTGCATTTTGGTGGACACTGCAGTGTTGAGTATAAACATAAAGCTTTTCACTAGTCGTTCAGTTGGATGAAAACAGACACCGGCTGCTTAGAGACTAAAAATCAAGTTGCTGTGCAGAAAGCAATTAAAAAGGAAAAGAAAAAAAAAAAAAGGAAGTGGGGGAAGGAAAGCTTTCCCATTTTAAAAATGTGACCTGGTTATCCCAATGAGCAAATCTGATGAGAGTTTTTCTTAGAATTAACATTTGTAAAGTCAATTCAAGTTTGTGTGTACTTTATCTCTAGCATATGGCTTCCCACACAATGATGTCATGTACAACGAAGTGCCAAAAAAAGCGTGAATGCTCCCAGCAAAAGCTACACTTTGAACTAGGATTTGATGTGCGGATTCTGTGCCTGTGTGTGCATGGCCAGACAGCCGGTGCTGTTGGAGCACCGAGCTCTGCACGAAGGCACTGCTGTCCTCAGCTGTGGGTGATGGTCTGCAGGAAGTCACAGTGGCCATGGAAGGCTTCTGTGTCATAAACATCTACTTTTCTCCCCTCTGAGATGTTGGAAAGGGAGTGAATTGTCACAGCTAATTTGCTTCAGAGGAGTTCTGGAGAAGGACTGTCAGCTCAAGGCATCTTGGTGCTGTAAGAGCTTCATGCAGTTCCACAGGAGAGGATTTCTGTATCCTTGGGGTTTGCAGGTATTGTGTAGGCATAGCGAACTCTTCTGTGCATGGGCTTTGTTCCCAGCCCACTTCTTAGCTGAGTCATGGTTTTCCAAAGGTTGTAATAATGTTTGGGAGGTGCATCTCACTTTGTGCTTGTGTTTATGGAGTGGATGGTGGGGTGGCTCACTCTGATCCCGTCTATATGTTCTCCTGCCCTTAATGCCTGATCTGGTGATCTGCTTGTTGCCTTCTGTTCCAGGAAGTTTTCCTTGGGTTGCATAGTTTTTGATCTCTCTCATGCCAAACAGAATGTGTTACAGTGGTATGAAATAAACTGTGGGTTCGTTTTCTTTTAGTCTTACCAGTTACTGTAAACTACTACAGGGTCCTGTTCTGCTTCAGCACTGGCTGTGTTAGGAAGATTGCTGGATCAGAGCATAGATCACAAGTTTCCTCCTGAGCTCTTCCATTGGCCGTGTAGTGGACAGTTGGAATCTCAGACTGCCTACAGGTCTTTAACATGATGGTTACTAGCAAATGTCCTAAAGGAAATTTTGAGGGTGGATTTGATGTTGGAGAAGGAAAAAAATGTCAGTGCCAGTGCCTGCTGTTACAAGTTCACTGGTTTTGGCTGCCAAATGCAAGAGTTCATGAGGATTTCATACTGTATGTTTTGACTGGAGTATGAAATGCAGTTAGGCTGCCTTCTAAACCTCTTTCTTTACAAAGCCTTCATAACTCTGCTGGCCAGCAGGCAGGGGTTTGTCTTTGCCCTTTTGTGCTGTGGTGCATATTTTCTCTTCATACAGAGATGGAAGCTTGTGCTTATTTGCTGTGCAGCAGGGGGAGGTTATTGTCTACTTGCACCTGGGCAGCAGCTGAAGCACAGCTGTGCATGTGGGTGAAGAATGACTTTTGGATGTTCCTGATCTTTTTTGGCTATGTATTCAAACCTGAAATATGTAAGTGAGCATGTGTGTACCTAGGCACTCACTTTGCCTGCTGCTTCCTAGTAACACTTATTTTCCTCATAATACAGATTTTTCTGTCATGAAATTTTTTCATCAACTGCAGTGTGAAAGAGGGCTGAGACAGCATAATTTTTCAATTTCATTACTTTTTCTTTCTTTTAGCCTTTCAGGTGGAACAAGCAGCTTCATTAGTTAAAATTCATATGAGCATCTGGTAAATGATGAGGGATTCTTTTACAGTAAGAAAATTGACATCTTTGAGAAAGAGCTCTTGAGACTTTGTATGGTTTGTGTCCCTTGCTGCCCTGAGGGTGCACTGGGCAGGGGTGCAGCATATGCTCCAGGGACCATAACTTTCCAAAATCTGTAGGGAGCCCCGCAGAGCAGCTGTGAGCTGGAGCTTGGGAAGGGAGGGACAGTTCAGGCTCCTATCCCCTCCTCTCCCTGGCTTTTGTGTGCCAGGGGTAATTATTGTCACTGTTCAATCCGTGCTTAATGCCTCCCAGAGAAGAAAGCAGACAGCTTTTCATCTGCACATGCTTCTGTGACTGGTATTTTCCTACAAGCCAGACACCTAAGAAATTTAGTTAGAGGCTTACACAAGGGAACTATATACATTTTTTGCAATGACCTAATGCATACAAGCTCTTTTGGTGGAAGCTGTACTAAATCCTGTTAAATAAATTAGGAAGTTATTAAGTGTTATGCTGTAGGAGGAAGACTTAGGATTTTTTTCAGATATATTTGCTTCTAACATTCTTTCTACCCTTAGGTGGTCTTGAGTCCTACACTGCATTCAATTTCCTACTTCCCATTTCTTCAAGAAAAAGTTAAAATATATGTTATCAAAAGCTTCCCTTAAATGGGATCTGCTGCTCCATCCCATAATGAGGTAAATGTTTCATGTAGTGAATATTCCTAGTGAGCTCATAGCTGTAATGATTTGGGAGCTCCTGTTATGTAGTTAGTCAGGAATTTTACAGTAATATTTGCAATGTATGTAGCATTGATTGCCTTTCTACCTAAAATGCATCTGTTTGAAGCAATGGGTAGCAGTAAAAGAGCTATTTTTCTCCTTGCCTTAAAAACATAAAATTTAATTTAATGTAATTTAATTTAAATTTAAATTTAATTTTCTTGGTCCTTGTGATAGTACACAGAAGATAGTTTTTTTGAGTGATGCATGTCTTGAACTGTTTTGCTGCTAGTCTGCTGGCATTTTCTGTTGTTTGCAAACTTTATTAGTCATAACTTAGTTTCTCAAAAATAATAGAACGAAAATTACTGTTCTACTGTTAAGGTTTAATTTTTATTACAAGTAAAAATTTCCTGCATTTGTTGTCATGCCTGTACCTGTCTTTGATTTAATATCTTGATAATATAGAAAATTACTGATTTCTTAGTAAATACTGAGAATTGTGGTAGTGTACATTTACCATATCTTAACAGCAGAGTGCAGAAAAGTGATGCAACTTTTTTGAAGCCACATGAGGCATCAGTGACAGAGGTGAGATTACATCTGGATCCTGCATTTAAAAAATACATGGAAGTGTATTTCTCATAAATGAAGAATATAGAAAAGCATATCAACATACATCTATATTATTACAAATATATATTTAAAACATCCTTCCTTTTATTTCTTTCAGGTTATAGAACAGACATTACTTTCTAGCACTGCAGCTACAGGAAGGATGCAATCTGCATCCCTCTAATTGCTATCTGGAAGAATGACTAGTCTAGTTTCTGGTTTATGAACTTGTGTAGTTTTCTGGCGTGCAGACATGATATATTTTTGTCGCCAAAGAACTCTGTGGACTGCAGCAGTCCTTTGCTGTAGTCATGAGAAACTTCTGTCCTTCCCAAATTTACACATCTGGAGCAGCCTTAGCAGGGCATGGCTGTGCTCCTGTAATTTTGGATTTGGCAGTTTCAGGGGTCACTCAGTTCAGTGACTGCTTTCATTACTTGTGAATTGCTTGTGACACCAGCTAGTTTTGCGGGCAGCAGGAGCAGCAGAGAGCTTGCTGCCCCAAGGCCACCAGCAGATTTCCCATGTTATTGCTCCTCCCATGTCCCAATGTCATTGTCTGAGCTGTGGCATTGTAGCGGTGCCATCTGTGACTCCTTTGGCCCCTGCTACTAGTGCTCGCCTTCCTTGCCTGTGCTGTAGCTTGGGATCACAGCTTTGTTCCCTAAGCTATCTATTCTTTTTCATAATGTTATCAGCCTGGTGGAGTTTGGCTTGTCTGATGAGCCCATCTGAACAGGAACGGGGAAGCGTCAGCCGACAGTAACAGCTGTGCAAACAAACAAGTCAGCGTTGATATTCATCAATAGCTTTGTGCAGCCGTGGCATTGAGATGCACCAGAACATGTGCAATCTGTCTGCCTCCTTTGTCCCACGGTACAGCCAGAGCGGCCACTCTGCGCTGATTGTCATGCCGTGGTGTGCCTTCTCCTCCTTCCCTTTCTCCTTTGCTTTTCCTGCCTCTTTGTGGGCTGTCTGGCTGCTCCCAAACACATCTGCCACGCGTCCCATCTGCTCTCCCTGAGAGGCACGCTCAGTCCTGACAAGCGCTATTCAAGTGGTGCACTGTTCTGTGGAGTTGACAGAAAACACTAATTTGTATTATTAATGGCATATCACTAATGCTCCCTGCTTCTGAAACACTGAGCAAAGTAAATAGGCTGGAACATCAACTTGTAAACTTGCTGGTGGGTTTTTTCAAAATCCTACACGCGTAGGTGAATTTTTCCTGTTTCCACTTACCGTGGGTAACAGTGCTCTTACTTTGTCTTAGAGCTCGTAACTTTTTCAAGACACCGTGTGGTTTTCCTTCCAAAAAATGAAACATTTATTTCAGAAGTTGTGTTCTTTCCTTCCTGGCATCAGTGGCAAGATTCTTTACATTAAGAGGCAAGGCACAAGTGTGTGATGAAATAATTATTTACTATTCCTTTGTCTTTCAAGGAAAAAAATATCAGACCATCCAAAAAATTTAAAAGCCATATTCTAAAGTCAGAAAGAATTTCAAGCCTTGCCTGTTCTGCATGTCTGTTGGACAGCTTAGGGTTATGCACTTAACTCTCCAGAATATCTTTTCTGTGACATTTACTTACTTCCAGCAGGATCTTGCCATGTGCCAGCTCCCCAGTCAAGCTGTACAAAAATAAAGTGGCTCTGTGTGGGTGAAGGAAGATGGTGCACAGCATAGGCATAGATAGGCAGTAGAGTTGTTTTCGTTGAATCACCTCTAGCTTTGAGTCAAAGATTTGTGGAGATACCTGATCAAAAGTGCAGTTACTAATTAGTATTCAGCTGTGTCTGGTCATATTAACTGTCAGCTGTATTCACAATGCTTATTATGTAGAAGCTGTCACAGCTGCCTTGTGTACTGCTACAAAGATTTACAACATGAAGCTGTGGTGAACAAGGAGTACTCTTCTCTGTTACCATGTTTGTCTGCAATGTGGAATTCTCTGTAAGCAAGGGTTAGGTGCCAAAGTACCAAGCTAGGCAGGATTTTACGGGGCTGCCTAAAAGGAAATGCACATGCATATAGGGAGAGAGTGATTCATTTTGACAATGTTTGCTTCATAGCCTTGTAGGTCTTCCTTTAGTAACTCTCTGCTTACTCAGAATGTCACAAAGAGAAAAGTAAAGGTTGGAAGCGTAAGTTAAAGAAAAGAATGAGGCCAGGGAGGCTTCTAGCAATGAAAATAAAAGTTGAGCAACTTTTGGTCAGCTAGCAGAGCTGTGTCGGGGTACATTTTGGTTCTGTGCTTCTTGGAACCTGCTTTGTCTGGTACTCATGTTAACTCCTTGTGAAAGCTGTAATTCCATGGTGGCTGCACTGTTCTGCACCATGTCGTGTTCAAGCATCTGACCTCTGTTGAAGAGGTTGAGGATGGACTTGTTTACTTGTCTTACATAGCTTTTACAAGAATGTTTTTTCTTGTCTTCTTGTTCTTCACCTGAGAGCATTGTAAGGCAGTATATTTTATCATCATACTCCAACTAAGCATCATAAAGCTGGTAATGCCTACAGTGAGTTTGAGGAGGAAAAAAATTGATTGGGACTGCTTGGGAGAATAGTATCTGTTATGCTACAAAACATTGTGCATGGAATTTGTAATATAAAGGATATAATCACAGCATTAACTTAGTTAGGTATGATCAGTGGTAAGCATTAACTCTCCTAGTTGTGCTTTTCACATCAGCACCTTCAAAATTTATCAAGTCAGTGTGTCAGCACTTGAAAAGTTTTGTCAAGGACTTCAGCAGACAGACCAGAGAGAAGGGGATAGATAGGTACAGCAGTTTATCATCTCTGGAAAGTGGTGTTAGACACTGGGAAACAGGTAAGCTATTCCTGCAGGACTTTCTTTGAGTTACTGAGTTCAAGGCATCCTCTAAAGGGTTACAGATGTAGTTGCAGTTGAGCTGTGTACTGCATCATTTGTCCAGTGCTTTGTAATGTGTATGCTTGTTTTTACTTTAAACTGGTCCCTGTTGGTTTAACTGGATGTGATTCCTGCCCCTCCAGCCTTGTTAATGCGTGTTGCTAGTGGGTTCCAGCAGCACTGCCTGGACACTCCCATATGAAAATGGGGTGATCATGCATGATAGATAACTTAAAGATGAATGCTTTGTGTGTACCCTTGAAAACTATTCTGCTGCAGTTTTCTGTGATTTCCCTTAATAATTCAGCTCTGAATGCTATTAATGCAGTCTCAAAATTTCAGGAAAGTAATCAGCCTTTTCTCTGCCAAACTCATCTGTTCTTGGAAAACCTTATATACAGATCTTCTCTATAACCCAAGAATGATTTTTGAGAGAGGAGAGTATTTTGTTTTTTGAAATGTGTGATGAATTCTCAACTTTTTCTCCTTTGTGTTTGAACCTGGCCATTACTACTTGAGCTCTGCAAACTGGAGGGGTGAAAGCTTTATTACAGGTGGCCTAAAAAGAGAGCAATCCTATAGAAGGCTGTGAATAAACATAGCAATTGTGTAATGAAGCAATTTGTCAGTGTCTGCTAACAGACCAGACTTTGGATGAATGGTGGAGAATATAAAAATAACATGTTACAAACATGTCACAACATGTTAGCAAATTCTTCCTGTTGATACCAGGTCCACCTTTGCCTTATGAAAAAGGGAACCGCTCTTCATCTCTGGTGTCGCTCATTTCTGATATGAGAGGGAGGATCTGGTCCATGAACAGAGTAGATCTTCTAGTGACCTTAATATTAAGAAAAATTAAAATCAGAGGAAATTAAGGAATACTAAAGGAGAGCAAAACACCTAAAATTATGTAGATTTTCCCCTGCATTGTTCCTCGTTACCCTTTCTGGTGTGTTTGTTTTGTGAGACCACTAGGTGCCATGGAGTGTGTAGCCTTGCCCAGGTAAGAGGAAGACACTTTCTGCTCTTCCACAGGTCTTACTGGAGTGCTGCTGTAGAGACATATCAGTGCTTTGTGAGTAGCTTGTGTTGTCCTGTTCATTTCCAGGGAATGTATTTTCACAAGAAATCTTACTATTTGTGCTGACTTGTTGTGGAGGGTTTTTACTTACTTTGTCTTCGCCCTTGAATTCTGGGCGGTTGTCTCCAGAAATATTCTGTATGACATTTGCTCATGGCAATCTTACTGCTTGTGCTGATCTGCTGTGTTTTGGCTTTTGTTTTTCTCTCCCTCTTGATTTAGATGAGAGATCCTTGGAACAGCAGAATTTTTCCTTTTTCTCAACGGTGCATGAAAGCATATCAGGCAGCAGGACACAAACGGCCTTAGCAAGGAGTACTTTGGAGTCCCAAGAAAGTAATTTGCTTCAAACAGTTTTATCATCAGTTACCACTTCCTTTGATGGGACTTTACTTAGCCAAGAAGAAACAGCCATGATTTCAGAAGGGAGAAGTACACCGTTGGTAGATGTCTCTGTAAGGAGCAATGAGGCATTCCTAAGTGATGATCAATTTATTAGCTCCTTTTCAAAGGCACAGTGGACTCCTCCCGTGAAGTCTTTTGCAGTTTTAACAGCTCATCACTCAGTTAATACAGTAGAGCCATCAAGAGAAATGTTAGAAACTGTGTTGCTAACACCTTCATTATCTGTACTTTCTTCACTCTATGATATCTCAGAAACAGCACAGCAGAAGACTCCGCTGAGTGCTGTCCCTGAACGCAGCTACACTCTTTTGGAGCTAAAGCCTTTTGTACCAGATCCTGAAATACTAACAGCAAGCAGAGACTTGTTGTTGTACCCTCCAAATACAGCTGTTCCTTTCACTTCCATTCCTTCTGACACGGGGGTTGTGGCACAGGAAAACATCAATGCAAGTTTAACAGCTCTGCCTTTTGGGGGTGCTTCAGAGGGATCTCCTCTCCATCTCAAGCTGCTGGGTGACACCAGCCCTGGGACCCCAGATGCCACAGTGCAACGTGCAGACCTGTATGGTGATGTTTACACCCGTGTGAGTAGCAGGGCAGCAGAATCTCTCAGTCGAAGGACTTCCCCCACTCCAAGCATTCCCTGGCTCACACCAGCAGCCAGTGCTGAGCCTGCTTTTTATCCTATTAGTCTTCCACTTGATTCAGCTGCCATTTCTGTGAACTCTAATACAATTCTTAATGCCAGCCTGTTTACACATGAATTCTCCACTACAGCACCAAATTTGCCTGCTGGTTCAGAAATACCAAGTCAATCAGAGCTTGTCAGTGAGCTCAAGAGTCCAGTGCCTTTCACGAGATCATACAGTTACTGTCTGTATTGTGACTCTGTTTCCCTTCTGCCAGAAGCAGGCTTTGCGCCAGAACATGATGTGGGCTCAGGCGATTACGTTGAAACTTTGTCCATCGGAGCCTCTGAAGTACAAGGCATAACTGCATTTACAACTATAATTACTGATGGGTATGAATTAGAGGAACCTACACCTGAAATTTTTGATACTTCTTTTCCATCAAGACCAGTTGTCTCACTTTCTTCAAGACTTGCAGAAATCCCTGACTCAAGCATGTTTTTATTAAGCACTGCAGACACTAGAACACCTATAACAATATCTCCCTCCTTCCATCAGCTCCCTGGGGAAACATCACGGAGCATCTCTGTTTCCCAGACCCTCCCTGTTCTGGAAACAATTTTGTTGACTCCAAGCGCTCATGTAGAGCTTCCTGGTGCCACCACTGCTCTGTTGGACTCTGCCATCACCCCCAGTGAGCCCGTCGTGTCGTTTGCAATCAGTCAGACAACCTTGCTGGAACTGCCAGAATTAATGCCATCAGAATCCGTGGTTTTGCTTGGCAAGACATCTACAAGGGATGAACTGTCTTTAAATATTTCAGATTTTCCATCCAATCTTTTATCAACACCATTTCTTATTGAATCTAGCTACTTGTCTTTATCCCTGACCATGCTAAATTCTTACTCTGTCATGCAAAGTGATTTATTAACACTGTTACCTCAGACCTTGTCGACAGGGACATCAGTACTTCCTGAGGATGTTACCAGCTGGGACTTAGCTACCACTGTCAGCTCTGCCACTGATGCCGAGGTTTCTCAGTTACATCTTGGCCAAACATCATACTTTCATTCAAATACATCGTCCCTTCCAGATGCACAGGTTCCTGAAATAATGCCATCATCAGAGTTTCACTCAGAGTCATCTGCGTTTCTGGAAGCATCCTCGGTACTGCCAGTGGGCTCTGAAGTTGTGTTTACCTCAGCTGCCACAGGAGCTACCTCTCAGTTGGAGCCTTCACTCTCCACCTCTCACTCTGTGGTTCCTACCCTGGTGCTGCCCACTTCTGACACCCAGTCTGTTACCAGCAGCATCTTGCTCAGTGAAACAAATCTGATCTCTTCCTTTACTACCTTTCCAGCAACTCCTGTCTTAAACATATCTTCATCGCTACTTTCAACTGCCCTGGGTTCTGATGAGGATATTGGTGCTACAGTTAACCCCACGCTGCTTTTAACATCTGGCAGCAGGGGCAGTGTCCCCACAGCCCTTCTTCCCACAGACCCTGACAACCTCTCATCGGATGCTGACACCATCAGCATATTGCCCTTTCCTACAGCATCTCTGTCTGTGACCTCGTCGTTTGCTCCCACACAATTCCCTCCAACTGCCAGCCCTCCCCCTGGACATGAAGTTCCATCAGGAAGCAGTGTAACTGCTGGTGCTGTTCCATCAGCTCCTTCCACCGCTGCCACCAGTGCTACAGGCAGCCCAGGGACATTTTCCTCCACCCCTCTGAGGACCACTACTCCATCTGAAGTGGTGCTTGTGACCTCTGCTGTGACAACCACCAGGCAGCCGTACGTCTGCGACATCACCGTTCCCGATGCCTACTTAGTCACTGCGGGTAAGATATTCCCAGCATTTCCATTTTGGTTTTCAGAAGCCACTGTAATATGAACCCCTAGCTAAATTGCAGATTTTGGATTAACTAAGTGAAACCTATGACATAATTTTAGACAAAGAGCTGTAAAAGCATTGATTTATCATTTACTGTTAAAAATAATAGAGTTCACTTGAACAAAGTCCATTGTGAGAGAAAGTTACAAATACATTACACTGCACAGAGAATGAAATTGTCCTCAAAAATTGCTGATGCAAGCGTGCTGAGTTAGAGGCTGCTTTATCATTTCATCGGTTGTAAATGAATGTTATTGTCATGGTACTGTTCTGCCAAACTGTTTAATGTTCTGACTGAGTAAGTTTCTCCTTTCAGTTGTTGCTGCTGTTTATTAAAAAACACCTGCATGTGAGGTAATGTTGTCATATGTAAGAGGAGAATTGGTTTAAAAAAAGTTTGGGTTTTGCAACCATGTTTATAATTTCACCTTACTAGCTTATGTTTGTATCTTACCTCCTCCCATACTTACTTTCAACTGGATTTGGTGTGTTTGTAACCAGAAAAAGTGACATTAGTGTGTTTCAAAATTAATTAATTGTCTTAGCATATGTGTTTGCTTTTCTGGTATTTTGCTGCCTCTTCCTAGCTTGTTAACAAAACAGTGCCAGCAAACTAATCCAGGGCAGCTGCAGAAGTGCCGCATTTTTGTGCTGAGCAATATTTTTTACTCTCAAGACTTAGTTGCAAGAAATAAAGCAGAATGACCATAATCTCATCCTCCAGATATGTAGGTGATCTAGCTATGCTTGTGTTGAGGAAGACTTTTTTTAAATGTAATTTGAGTACTTTTGTAGGCAAGTTATTGATGGCAAGTAAATGCAGGATGATAACACAACGCTTTCCAGTTGTTTGCTTAACCCACAGTCACAGTGTCAAGTGTGACTATAACAGACATGACATCTATTGGGATGTGGAGATTTTAAAGCTCTTTCTTACTCTGTGGATATCCCTTTCATTAATTAATGTCATGTTTACTTACTTTTTATTTAAGAGAAAACTAGATGCATATTTTCTGTGGCTTTTTTCTGACCTTATCTGTATTCCATGTGTTGCCTACAAAACTTTTAACTGTGTTGTGACAGTGAACTCACTCACAAGTCAGACCAAATATGCTGCTACTTTCCCATTTGAATGCCTCAGTGGCTCTTCAAAAGTTCTTTTATCAAAATGCTGAAGACATTAGCTGTGGAAAAACAAAACAAGAGAAAATAAACTTACAGTTCCTTAAACTTTACAGTCACTTTTTAGGATACAGTCACACCCTCACCCCTGTCTTTTTTGTTCATCTTACCTGTTTGATGCAACTGATCTCACTACCTGCTTTTTCATGCACTGCCCAGTTGAAAATGCAGCTTTGAATAAAAACCTAAGAGATTAAACTAAAAGGTATTTTCTGGCTGACGTTAATTTCTAGTACTGGCCCGAAGAGCTGTTCTACGAAATGTCAGTGAATCCATCAGAGAAGTGCTCAGAGTTCAGTTCAGGAGATCAGTAGAGCTGGAGGTAAGTGGTATGAAGTGTGTATAAGTACTCTTTGGTCAATGCAATAGAGTAGGGGTTTAGTTCAGAAGCTAAAACAGTAATTCAGACAGTCCATAGATACTGTATCCGAGAGAGCTTTATTTTAAGTTAAACGTTGATCATGTTCTGGGTGTTTTTTTTGTTTGGTTTTTTTTTTAATGTAAACATGACATCAACTTTTTTACTTTTAGAATGCCATCATTTTCTAAGACAGACCTTTCTTGGTTTTGCTAGAGGTGAGGAAGCCATGTCCAGAATCTACTGCTCACCTGCTTTGCCTGGTGAATTGAAACTGAAGAACTTTTACCTTTTAAAATACCTGTTAAACAGGTCTGTTTGTTCTGCTAGCTGATTACATACTTGGCACTTTAAACAAAATGAAACCTTCTGCACAGCCTTCTGCTACTTTCTGTTTTAAGTGAGACCATCAACACTTGCAGGGGAGGTGGTGGAATCCTAAATGTCTGATTTGGCAGATGAAAAAGGGGGAAAAAATCAGGTGGGCAATAGTAAGATGTTATTTCTAAGCCTTCAGGTAGGTGTAACTCCTGTCCTTACTCCCCTCACAGGAGTAGCTGTACTCTTGGGGCTTTCTGAAAGTTTTCCCTGCTTTGGTATTCAAGGAATTATCTTTGAACAAGATTTCAGTATTGTTTTCTAACTTCCAAGTGGTTGTCTAGTTGAAATAAGGGTTAAAGGCTCTGTTCCCCACCTCTGTCTCAAACCCTCTGAGAGGAAAAGATGTAGGGGTAGTTTGGGGGTACCTTTGTTGTGTAATCAGATCCTGCAGTGGTGAGGAAATACTTCAGTAGAGTTATTGGTGTAGATGACTTTCAGCTGCACTTGCAGTTTTGCATGTCTGTATTCATCTAGTTATCACAGCCCAGTACCAGATGATGACTCTTTTCTGAGTCAGTGATCTCATTTTTGTTCTGTAGTTAACTCAAGTAGCAGTTCATTGAACATAACTTGCATTTCTCTGTGCACAGAATTTCTTGGTGCCTTTAATTTTGGCTTCTCCCATGATCACTGGACTCAGTAATTAAACAATTCCTGTCTGATGTTTGAGGATGTACATCTCTACCACTCAGTCAAGATAGGAGTGTTATAAATTCCTGCCAAACTTCAGCTACAGTGAGCTGCCTCTGTAAATTATGGGTAGTTTGTCCTTTTAGCAACACCTGCTCATGAGCTACTTAGATTTTTTTTTAATATATAAGAGATTTTTCTTCTGGTTTGTAAATTATACCGTCAGTTTGTGCAAACTGGAATAGTCAGGAAGAAGTCAGATGTTCATAATGATAGAAACACACCTAATTTTCAGTGACCTTACACACTAATATGGAAGCACTTAGGTTCCTACTATTAACAGCAGTAGGACAAAATCTGTTACTTAATATTTGAAGGTTAATTGGAACAAGCATTTGATATCTCACTTTATATTTTTCCCTTTAATTTCCTGCCTTTCATGCCTACTACTGCCTTGTAAAGCTCTCAATAGGGGGAAAGCTTCTAAGAAGTCGTAAGGCTTCTCAGAAGTTACTGTTTTTATAAATAATGCAGCTAGTCTAGCTTCATCCTTTGGAAAATCTTTTTTATCTAAAGGAAAGACATCTTTGCTGAATCAGTTTTCCTTATTCTAGAATGCTGCTATCATATGGGTTTTGCACTAAAAATAATCACTAGCAAATATGTTTTCACCTCTAACTGTGGAATACTAACAAAACTGTTGGTTTGAAAAAGAGCTGTCTGTAATAGCAGTGTGTTGAGTGGTGATGTAATGCAGTATTTTAAACAGAATTTCCCCATCTTGCTAAACTTAAGTAATCAAACAGACCTGATTTTTGTTAGTTGAAAGTACCTAGAAACCATGTGTGTGTTTGCAAGTTATGGTAAAGCAGTGCACTTCTCTAAGCTGCTTTTTTATTGTGTCTCTTATTACAGCTCACAGATGTTCCCTCGCTGTGATGTAATGTACAGTAAATCAGGAGACAGTCCAGTTAAGTTTAACCTTGGAGTAATGAAAGCTTTAAAAATAAAATCCAGGGCAGTGACGGCTATAACTGCTGCTCACTTTAAATACGAAGCAAGTTTAGCAGTGAAAGGAGGATTAAAGCATTTTTTGCCCTCAACTTTTTCAGTTGAAACTTTGGTCTCTGCTACTTTATTGTTTCAAACATTGTGAGTTGCTGAAGTGGAAAAAAGAGGAGGCAGGATCCTGCCAAATGAAAAAAACTTCTGTCACTTTTTTCCCCAGAAAAGTCCTTACAGCAAAGTGAGAATAACCAAAAATTTCAAAGTTTTTTCTAGTTGGTTTCAACATATTGTATCTGCAAAAGAATAAGACCCCATTGTCTGAGTAAGAGTAATTTTAGTCAGCACTCTGTAATGTAAAGCTGATGACACTTGGGTAGGATCTGTTAGACAATGTTCTCTCGACTTGACTTGCACTGGGGTGTGAAATAAAATAGTGTTGGCAGTGACTCACTGCCCGGACCCCTGGTGCCATTAAGTTCATGCCAGCAGGAGAAGGGTTTTTGCCAGCCTCATTTGTGCTTGGAAATTTTATCACGTGTCTGGCATTCTTACCTTAGCGACTTTGTTGTTGTATTTAATGTGGGTTTGGTGGTGTGTCCTTAACCTACCAGTTCCTATAATCCCAAATCAGGGAACTCCAAAGTGTGGAGTTCAGGTCATTGCCAGGTAAATGCTTCTTTCAAAGATGCCACCTTGTGGGCTTGCACTGGCTTCATCTCTGCTTCACCACTGCTGAAGTTGTGGGGGTACTGTAGAGGTGTGCAAAACCAGTGAGAACTGTTGCCTCAAGATCCTAATGTGCCTAGAAGCAGAAGCTTTATTTTATGTGTAATATCTGTGAGCCTTTGTAGTCCGTCTTCAGGAAGTTAAACCCCCTCTACAGACTCTTTATAGGATTCTTAATAAGGTGGTGGTGAGAAAATCAGTTGTTGATGCATTCTGCCAGATGTTTACACAGCATAATACAGTGGAGTGTAGGCATGGGTTAGGTTGTGGCAAAGGTGCATCTGGTCAAGTATTTTAGCAGACAATAATCAATAACAAATGCTTAGGAACCATCATAAGGGACAAAGAAAAGATATACAGTCATGTTTTTTCTAAATACACTTCTAGCCTTAGTAAACTGAGTCTTAAAAACTCTCTGTGCTGGATGTGCTCTCTCTTGCGAGGGTAGATTGGAATGAGCTCGATTGTGTCCTGGGAACAGCAGAGTGGGGTCAGTCATTGCACTTGGGAGCAGGGATAGCTTAACTCTAGGTGCTGTAAGAGTTCTCTGCTTCTGCTGAAGGTTTCTGCTTTTGCAGCGGGGATAGCTCCAAACTGCACATGGAGCTTTGTGTGCTTTTCTGGCTTTCTGGCCCAAGGTGTGAAAGTTAAAATACTTGCACATTTTAATATAAGAAATCAATGCTTGTGTACTTTAATAGCGACACTCTAAAATGCGATGGCTCAGCCACCTAATTTGTTGGCATCCAGCTGTCCTAGCAGTGGAGGTGAAACTTCCAAGAGAGAGTTGGATGGATGGCTGGGTTTGTGAACCATTAGAGCTGTGCCAAGAGCAGCTATTCTCATTCATGAATCATGATTCCAGAGTCATGAGCTGTGCCCATCTATCCTTGATAACTTTGTAGGCTTCTCTGTGAATTAGCTTGAATTAGACAGCATCAGGCTGTCATGGGGCTATTCTTTGTGTCATATGGATTAGGCTGAAGAGATCTAATTCTGGACAACCCTTCAATATCTCAAGCAGAAATAGCTATTGTTTTGACTTGTAGTGGTTCTAATCTGCCTACCTCAAAATTGCTGTTATAAGTGGATTTTTATTTTGGATGTCCATTCTGGAGTTGCTGTTGCTCTTCTGATGCAGTGAAGCACAGAAGGGAACCAGTGTTAGGTGTTGAGCTGAAAAAGTTAATTCCAGGGCTGCTTTCCTGGTTGTCTGTGGGGCAGCACAGCCAGTCAGAGATGGAGGCAGCTCAGTTGGTTACAGAGGCTTGATTTTGTGTCTGAAATACCCAACTCCAGTGCATAAGTATATGCTGGCTGCAGTAAGCCTCTCTTCCTCAGCATATACTGCTTCAGAAATCACCAGCAAATTGTCACTGAGATTTGTAATTCTAATTCCTCTTTTTCTTGCCTTTTAAGTAGTCTCATTTGCAAGTAATGGGCAACTTTCTTTTGGCATGTGTTACTCATTTTTAACTGCTGTTTCTGTTTGACAAACTGAAGCTGCAGAGATTATTTCATCATGAGATAAAAGAATAAAATTTCAGATAAGAGGAACTGAAAGGAGCTGTGCACATTATTCATATCAAACAAATTTGAGTTTTATGGATCTAAATCCATTTAAAATAAAAGTTGGATGTTGCATATATTTGTGGGCTAAGAAAGAAGAAAGGCATAATGAGCAGCATAGATTATTTTTCTCATTTCCTTCTGCTGCTGAGGTAGTTTCTTCTGATGAAGATGAGCTCTCTGAAATGCAGGCATTTTAGAAGACAGGAAAGAGCTGCTTGCTGTCTCATCTCAACAGCAGTTGCCATCACTTTACACTACAGCAGAAATACCCAAAAGGAATATGTGGGTCGCAATTTAAGTGGTTTTCTATAAGGCTGTTCCTGAAGCTGAAGGGTCTAACACATCCCTTCACCAGCATGGCATCTGCAAGGTGCTAGCATCCCTTCAGTGAATAGGTGCACATTTATCAGAAACTCTGGGTCTCTGCCTTACGTTATTTATCTGTGACGCCATCGTGTTGGATATCCCAAAATACTTTTGAAGTGTGACTGCCACAGGCAAATAAAGCAAACTGGGGGAGTAGACCAGGAAGGAAGAAAGTAATGGTGGGGAAACAGGTGTTCTTAATGTTGAGAGAGTTTCTCTGAAGGAGGGAAGACACTGCAATATGTTTAAATAAATAAAACCCTTCCGTTTGTTCTACTTAGGTGGCTGAGAAATGATGGATAAGACTGTCTGCATGGTTCAGGGTTTATATTTAACTTGCAATCTCATTTCTTTTACATGATGTTTAAGGCTCCTCAGGGTTTTTAAGAAGACTCAAAGTCAGGACATGAATTGGAAGAGGAGAATTGTAATGTGGTAACTGTGTTGAAACAAGCAGATAGAAGTGTTCCCTGGAAGAAAGTTTTCTTGAGTGTGAAAATTATGTCTAAAGAGCATTGGTTATGTGTATTTTGCTCCTTGTGTGCCACATGTGAATGGCATAGGATGCATTCAGTATGTGGTGTATGACTGAAATGCAGAAGCTATGCAAGCAGTTCAGTAAGTAAACAGGAATTTTGGATGGGAAATGTTATGTACACCAGGGGAATGTAGGCAAGGGGGAGTGCTTATATGTGGGAATGGAATAAATCAAGAAGTGCTGAGTGTGATGTGCTGAAGAGATTCCAGTAGGTGCACCTGGCACAGGGGAGTTGCCTCTGATGCACTGGAGCAGAGGCTGCAAGGTGCAGCACTTGTGTTTGTGCTTCTGCTGCTCTTTGAAACATAACAACTGCATTTTCCTGCCTCTCAGTGAGGTGGCTTTGAACTGCATGAGACCGTGTAGCTCTAAAATGTTGACAGATTTAACAGTGACATGCTTGGGTTTTCCTAATTTCTGATTTTTTCTTTTTTTGTAGGTTTATAAAATTTCCCCCAAATTTGCTTTCTTGGTGACATCTGGTCCCTTTGTTTACACGGCAATAGCTGTCATAAATGTGCTTGTGAACAGCAGTCTTCTTCGTGGGGAGGCCCCCATCATCCTCTCACTGCACCCTTCTTTCACTGTGCCAGACAACAGATTCCAGGTTCAGACAGGTGAGTTCCTCCTGACACAGAGGGGAAAAGGTAGCTTCCTATTGATTCACACTTCTTCACTTGCAATGCAAGCTCGAGTCAAAACCCTCTGTTCTACTGGGAATCCTAATTCTTTTTGTTAATGACATAATTGACAGGTCCATTGCAGAGAGGTGGTAAATTGTAAACAGTTAACCCCATCACTTTGTTTTTTTCAGGATTTTTTTTGGTACATTGCAAAATAGTTCTGCTCTTTCTCTTGCTTCTCAAGGTGAGAAGAGAAAAAAAATCTGTGAAACATTTATTCATAAAATCACAGTACAGCTACTTCGTAATGCTTGTGTCAATTTTAGATTAAACTTATGTTAAAAGCTGCCTTTTGTGTTGTTGTGATGTAGGAGAATTGGTGAGCAGGAGGATTGTTTGCTCATGTATAACATGAGCAGGAGGATTTTTTCTGTAGTATTCAGCTTTCCATGATGCTGTATTGCAGCAGTTCATGCAAAGTTTGACTGCTAATAATTTAAAGCAAAATAGTACCCATGTAATAGATTTTGAAAGTCAGTGTTGTCATTTAAAATCTTCTTTGGGCCCTGTTTGCGTGATAAAGCTGCTTGCCTGGTTGGTTGGCTGTGTAATGAGGTAGTGACAGGAACTGAGCATACAAGCAGAGTTAATAAATGTCAGCCTGGTACTTTTGTTCAGACACGCTTTGTGTGTTGTTTGTGCTGTGTTAATAATTGTATGGCAAGACATCAGTTCAGCTATGCAGGTGTGATGTCTTTTTCCATTGCTTAACATGGTTATATAGACAGACAGGAGGTGTGTTTTTTGGGTTTGAACCTTGTATAACATTGCTGTTAGCATCTGTAAGCTAACTGTAGCATTTCTTTGGGTAAGGCTGTATGTGGAAATCCACAGACGTGCATGTAGTTAAGGTCTGTGTACCTGATCACATTCCTCTACACTCACGCTTTTTACCTTTTGCTCTTTCTTTCTCTCTTAACTGAACTTAAAGATGTCTGTATCTAAATTTAACAGAGATCTAATTACTGCTGCAACCAATCTTCATGAGTAGAGAATTTTCTGCAGCAACACAAAATGTATTTTTAATGTATTTTCATCTGGTGTTTCACTGAATGTGTCCTGAGCTTCGTGAAAGAAGAAAATGATAGCCCTGTGAATTCTGTTGTTTTGTTCTCTCTCATGGAAGTACTTTTCTGTAGGAATAATTGCCCTTTGCTTTCAGTGCTTCAGTTTGTACCTCGAAATGTGGATATTGGATTCTGCACCTTTAGCCAGCGCATTGAGAGAGGGCTGACAATGGCATTCCTAGAGGTGAACAAACACCAGGACTCCTACAACTTCACTGTGCAGGTGAGAGGATGAGCATGTTTTGTGTGTGTCCCTTTTCCTCCCTCACCTTTGCTTGTCCTGTGTTTCATCCAGACATTAAATCAGTTAGGTATTCTCTGGCTGTCATTTGCAGTCTAGGTCATGTAGAGCTGTGAGGCTTTGTCATGAAGTCAGTTGGGTTCTTCCCCCTAAAAAAATAATATGGCACAACATGTTACAAGCTTTTACAAGCTTTTTGAAAAAATTATCCAAGGTGATGGTTTATATCCAAAAGCATTATTGAATATGATAGGGTTTATAATTTCTCAAACAAAAACTCTTCCAGCCCTTACCAGAGTCACTCCCATCATAGTTTACTATAAAAGACTAAGGTGTGGTTAAAAAGTTTTTGTTGGAAGAAAGCTTTCAGCTCTCATTGCCATGCTGGAGACCCTGTTAGGGAATATAGGAGTTACATGACCCTGCAATCATGTGAGCTAACATGCTAGTTGCTTCTGAGGTCTAGAAATTCTTACAGTATATGATGTCTGTGACAGCTGTTGCTGGAACTTCACACATGAAAGGCATTGCACATGTGCAGAGCCCTGAATCACACAGCAGAGCTTCAAGCTCCCTGGAAAGTCAGTAATTCAATTTAATGAGATCAACTCCCTCTTCTGTTTGAATTCTTAAATTTAATCTAACATTTTTGTAATACCAAACTCAGTAAAAATTTTATTATGTTGTTTAACTGACAACATAAATTCCCATCTGTTGTACCCTAAAATAAATTCAGGAAGAAAAATGACAAATTTTAGAGTACCTAAAGTACTATGTAGTACATATAGAAGAGTGCTCAGAACTTCAAACCCAGTGCATAGACTGAGGACAGAACATGCAAAACAATTTCTTGGACTGTGAGCTTAGCCAACCTCTTTTAAATACTTCTTATTTTTTGGAGGAGGTTTATCTACATGAATGCAGTTGCTGTGTATATTGGTGCCACAAAAAGACTTTAAAAACTGGTGGGTTTGGGTATGCATGGTGCAGGAGATTTTTACCAAGAGAACATCCCGTTTCAGAACTTTTTTTGCCATAATCAGGCCCTTTCTTCTGTTCCATGCAGTTTGGCATTCATCTAAGACTTATTTACAACTAGATTTATTTTGCTGTCTGTCTTCCTAGGTGGTTTTTTCTCATCATTTTCTGGGCTGTAGCTGTCAGATAGATCATTCCAGATTTTGATTGACCTTAAAGGATGACTCTTTGAAGAGGAATTCGCATGTAACTTTGCCTCTTCTGAGACTCAGCTGGCTGAACCAATCTGGAACAGATGTTCCTCTGTCTTGATGTGAATTGCCCCCCTCTTCATATAAGAGGAAAAAAAAAAATCTGTCAAGGAAGGGATGGAAATGGCAGTGATTTGATTTTGCTGACCCTGCTTCAATGCTGTCTTTTCAGATACTGAATATAACCCTGAGCAGGCCTGGGGTGGCGTTCCGACAGGGCCCTGTGAGCGTTGTTTTTGCCATCCGAGACAGGTACGGTTTTCTGAATGGCTCCGAAGTCAGCGAGCAGCTCAGAAACCTGTCCGTGGTGGAATTCAGCTTCTATCTGGGCTTCCCTGTGCAGCAGATTGCTGAACGTGAGTATTTGCTGCTATCCAATACTGCAAAATACTTCTGTCCAGTATTTTCCCTGTGTACAATTTTAAAATGATTTCTTGCAAAAGCGATAATGCAGCTTCAATTACCCAGCTTGAATCATGAGTTCTGCAGGGCAAGTCTGTGCCTCTTTCTGCTCATATTTTGGTGTTACAGCATCTTGCTGGTTTTGTCATCAGTCACTTGTGCTTAACCTGGCTTCATCAGTTCATTGGTCTTAGTCCAGATCTAAAAATAAGAATATCACTTAGATCAGTATTGCTGTGAGGTGCAGTCCAAGGTGTGCTTCTGTGCTTATGTCTAGAGAGGCCTTTGGTAATTCTCAGGAGGGTTCAGTGCTTTCAGCTGTGTCTCTGACTTCTAGAACTGTGTCTCTGACTTCTAGAAACTCCTGGGACACTTGGCTACATAAGTTGATATTTGCCCATATAGTCTGAATTAATTTGTCTATGCAGTCTGTTATGTTTTAAAGTATTACCTTTCTCACTTTTTATGTACGTTTGCATGGCAAGTCTTTTCTTTAATGCCACCATCATCCTAAAAGTAAATGAGTGGGAATTGCCTGCATAACAGAGCTTGTGTAACACTTGGCCTTGACAACTTATGTTTGGTTAGATTTTTCAGATGACTCAGGAACATAAGCAAGATCATGGGAGAATAGTACTTGCCTTTTCCTGCTGGTGGGTGTCACTGACTCAGTCCATTAATTCCCCATTTCTCCTATCTCACCATGCTTTTTAATTTTCAGAGTTGTTTCTGTGAGCTGTAGAGATGCATAACATCTGACACGGGGAGTTTTACAATATAGTTAAACATTTAGTGGAAAATCAGGTCTAATAGTAGCTGGTGTTCATTATGCAGCTGTGTATGTCAGTGAAAATGCTATAAAGAGTCACTGTCGACAGAAAAGTTGCTCTCCTTAGCAGCTTTCCATCTAGGTAAGATGATTGCCCAGGATACTTCCCCATTTACTGGATGCACTCTAAACATACTGATTTTTTGAAGCTTTTAATTTAATGTTTTCAGCATTTTTGATCCCTCTACCCCCATAATCAATTAAAAGATGTATGAGGTTGTTGACACATTGCTGTTAGGCGTTTCTGTTCTCGTTTGGTCTCACATAGAGTGTGAGCTCTGTGCAGTGGTAGGTCTATTTAGTGGAGCCAGGACCAAGTCTTGAGAATCCCTGTCCATAGATGACTAGGATTTCTTTTTGTCTTGGAAGTCCCAGAACATCTCACATGGTGAGTTATGGTCTTTATTGGTCACTGAATGCAAATAAAATGTTACTCTCGCCTTGATTGCTTGAAAGACACCTCTCTTTACTCTGTGTCCTCTCTTTTATGCATTTGAGCTGGAGTTTAGGTAGCTTTTAGTCTCTGGTAATATTTTTTGTGTTGAGCCATGCTTTTTTTCCTGTGATGTAAGAGCCTACATTGGCTCTTAAAGCTTTTAGTTTTGTCCACATATTCTGAAGTTATATTTGTAGTGCATTTGCAGGTTGCCCCTTGCTGAGAATCCATCTTCTGGATTGTGCAATGCAACTACAGTGCAATTAAGTGATAACAGAATTTCTACCAAGGCTGGTGTAGCCTGAATGAAAGGCTGGTCATAGGGGGAAGACATTCCCATTAAAGATGAATGTACATGGTTCTCCTTGGGCTTGGAACTAGATGACCTCTAAGGTCCCTTCCAAACCAAACAGTTCTGTGATTCTGTTTTCCTTTCCTGATAGTACTTAGGAAATTTGAAATTACTTTAATGCTTATGTCAGGAGCTGTCCCTGTGTTTGTTGCCTGCATGTGTACAGTGTCTGGCGCTGGGGATGGTGCCAGCGGAGGGAGCCCTGTGGTCACTTACATGTCAATTGCAAAACAAAGTAAAGTAGGATGAGTGGAGAGCTCAGGATTTTTATGAACTATGAGATCTTCCCAAAGATTGCAATGTAGAAAACGTGAGGATTTGGCAGATAAGGTGTCCTAAATTAAGGAGCATCTTCTCAGCATTTGACTTGCTTGCTGTTAGAGGAACTCACATTTACTGTAGATTGAGCCCATTGAAGGACAGCACATTTGGGTTTGAACTGGTCTAGTTTGGTCACAGTAGTGCTTTAACAGGCACTCTTCTGGAATACCAGCTCTGGTGCTATTTGGTAAGTTGGCAAAGTGGGAACAGTTTCTCAGATTACTAGAGTTGTCAGTCCTTCTGTCAGCAAGCACAGAAATGATTAATGTAGTTCAGACTGTTATCACCGAGACGACCACAGCCAGTTATTTTAGCTGTTCTTACAGTTTTTTACACTGCTGCTTTGACTGGATTTTGAGCCTAAGGGTTTTAGATCTTCAGATTCAGAGCCAAAAATCCTGTCCAAAGGCTCAGCAGCATTGGGCAGATACTTCCTGAAACATCTTATTCAACAGATTGTTGAGGGTGACCAACAGCCAGATCCTCAAAGGTGCTTTAGCAAGGAGATGCCTAAATGTTTTTGGTTTTGTTTTCTAGGCTCTGAACTCTACAGAGCAGCTGTAGCAGGGAAGGTGTTACAACACCTTAGATTGATATAGCTGCTTTGGTCTGTGCCAATTAATATGCAAACCTTTGCTTTCAGTGTGATTTTTTTTTCCTAGGAATGTTGGATATTTACATGTAAACCGTCTATGTATGTTAGTGTTCATATGTAAACATGAAATGTTCCATGCCGTACTGTTCTGTGGCATTTGTGCCCTAGTTTGTCAGGCCTGCTAACAATTCATACTCTTGGTGTTGGCTTTTCTTTTTCCCTTAAGGATTCTGTGCGTGATCTTGTAAGTTTTGTAGCTGCATCTGAAGAAATTATTTTTGGGTGAGCTGAGTGCCAAGGCTCAACCCCCAGCCTTGGGGGTTGAAGTTGATCATACCCAAGAAAAGCTACTTGTGTATCTCTACATTGTTAAGTGAGACCTTGACATCAATGTCCCAAATATGAGCCTTGTTCCAAAGAGTGTATTTGCTCCTTGCCACTTGTTCACTTTGCATTGCCTTTCACACACTGTCCTCTCATGGTTTTTATTCACATAAATGCTGTGTCCTGTTTATGGTTTTAACTGTGTGGTTTGTCCCTGTGCAGTACATTGTTAACACCAGGAATTCTTTGTCAGTTTTTTCCCCACTCACATAGAGTCAGGATCAGGAGTGAAGGTTGTTTGGCAAATGTGGACTGTTCTTTACAGGAATAGGGCTGTGAAAATGGCAAAACCTGGAAACTTCCAGGCTTTCTTCTTTCCTCACAAGACTTGTAGGTGACTTGAGCAACATGTTTCTAGTCAAGTGTCCAATTTACACCTTTCTTATTCTTATTTTTCACTATCCACCTTACCGCTCATGTTTGAGAGTGTAAATTGGTTAGATGGGCATGAGTCAGCAGAAAGAAAACCAAGTCTGATCACAGGGTTTGGGTGTTAGTTCATTAAAAATAACAGGAAACTATATATTTGGTATCTCTTTATGGCTAGCAGATTTCTTGGAGGACAGGTAAAGGCAAGTTGTGGAGTAGATGGCAATATTTGCCTTCATGAACTTACCCTGAATATAGCTTTTTCTTTTTCTTAAGACTTTAAGTAGAGTTGCCTTGGGACTTGCTAATTTTTCAGTTCTAAGTAGCACTTTGATGCATGTCATTTATTTTGGCTGTCATGGAGATGTTGCAAGGCCAGTAGGATAAATATAAAATTGTATGATGTGGTCCAAGGACTGCAGAAATATTTGGCAATTTTTTCTGAATGGATTTTAGATCAGGTTTTAAACAGACAAAATGTGTTGCTATTGCCCACACCCCAGTATCTGCATGGAATCTTACTTTTCATTTAATGCCTTCTCATTTCAAATGCTGCCTTCCGTCCATGCTTTCTGCTACTGTTCTCCATTGATCCGAAATAAGAACAATCAGCATGACACCAGCTCTACCCTGCATGGTCCCACACATCTGTAGGACAGAGTCAGAGATTCTTAGAACATCTGGCAGCGGCCACACTGCCTGAGTGGTGTGCTTTAGACTGCTGTCAGTAGGTCCCTGGGTGAGCAGGTGACCCTTTCCCTTTTCATTCAGCACCAAATTGATGCTGTTACACAGTATGGTGCTCCAGGGCTGCCTGTTAGCATCTTCTGATGATGCCAGCATCTACTTCATTAATGCATCCAGAGTCATTAGCAGACCAGCTGCAATCTAGCTAATAATTGCATTTTGTCTATCCAGCTTCCCCCTCAGAATAACAATCAGTCAGTGTTGTTGATAATTGCTAGTTCCAGAGGATATCAGAAATCTTGCAAATTTGATCTTAACGCAGTGCTGAGACTCCAGATGAGCCCAAGGTCTGTGTGTCCGTGAGACACTGGAGTGACCTGTGGTATAAGAATTAGAACCTGGATTTGTTGACTTCTGGCAATTTTCAGCATTCATTGTCAGGTTTTAGAACCTAGTCTTAGTTGGCAATGATCACAGCGCATCTTCCTTTTCAATGTCAAGATTTTCTGCTCAAGTTGATTTATTTTTAAGTTGCATTAATTCTGTGGAAAGTTTAAATGAATAGTCACCCAGCAATTTGCATGAATTAAATCATTTTCAAGTACTAATTAGAAAAAGTGTGAAGAGCACAGTAAGTATTGAAGCAAAACACGATTTTGGGTTAAAGAAGAAAAAACTGACAATTTCTAGGAGTTCAAAGCATTATGGTCACTGGAAGGTTTTTGATTTCCTTATCGTGCTCTTTCCATGCATTGGAAAACAACAGAATCAGTTTTCAGTTCAGTTTATGCTTTTTTTGTTCAGCTTCCATTTCTAAATTGAAGTAAACAATTGCATGACTAGAGTAAATGGAATTTCAATCTAAAAGCTACAATCAGAAGAATTGAGTAGCAGGATGCTAAAAATAAATGGGTGTGTTTAAATGGACTCTGAGGTGCTTTTTTGCTTGTCTGAGAGTTTTGGAAATTTAATGCATCGTGATCACTTGCATAGAGGGCCAGTGTTTCCTGTTCAGAAAAAAAGGACCATGTTCCAACACCCTTCTGAACAGTAAGTCACAGAGTACCAGCCAGGTGGTCATCTTGAAGCTGGTGGTGCTATTACTGAAATAAAGGTGGAATAACCAAATTTTCTCTTCTTTTTTTCTTGCAATAGGAGTTAGTTTTAAATCCATGAAAATAAAAGGTAAAATGTAACTAATGATTCTTTTGCTTTTACCTTAACCAGAAAATTCCTAAGCTTTTTAATGGGCAAAAGAATTAGATTTTTGGTACACTGACAGACAATGGCTTGTCTACAAATTCTTGCATCATTAGATTAGAAAAACTTCAATTTTCTACTTCCCTAAAACCTGGAGTAGTGGCAAACTAGTCCACAACTGTAGACATCTTTATTCTAAATTGATCCAGCATGAGCCAGGTCATTTAATTGTTATGTGCTGCATTCTTTCTGTTCATGAAATGCTTTAAAAATTAACCTTTGTATAATGCTTAGCAAACTGCATCTGGATTAAATATTTTGAGAAAGTTAAGACCATTCCTTTTCCTTATTGCCTCAGTGAAGCTTAAGACTTCCCTTGAGGAAACTGTTGGCCCAGCCCCCATCTTCACTTCTTTCCCAACATGTCTTTACTGCTCTCCAGTGGAAACCTTGGGAAAAATCTTATCTATACTGAAGTTAGTAGAAATAGACTGTTTTCCTTACTGGGGCAAGGATTTCCCTCTGGAGCAGAGCTTTTTTTTGAAAAATTGAGAAATTAGGAAAGCTTGGAGCCACCAAGCCGAGTAGAAAAAAGCCATGAGGTTTGTCTACAGCAGTGTTTCTACATGCAGTTATTTGAGGGTTTTGTAAAAAAAACTAATTATCAAGGTGGTGGTTTTTTAAATGCTTCCCCCTGCACAAGTCTGGAGCACAAATCATGTGTTTAGTTCTCTGCTTTACATTTGTTTCCTTGTAGTTTCTGCCTCAGAGAAGGTCTTATTTTCATCCTGAGACGCTCAGGAGTTGCCTCGCTGCCCTTTGAGCAAGAGTCTGATCCTGCAGCTAGCTCAGTAAGACTCACAGCTCAGACAGTGAGCTTTTGAATTCCTGGGAGCAACGACCTCGGTGCAGCAGCTTGGAGTCATTCACGTAATAAATCTGACTGTTTCACTTAGCTTCTTTTTGTTAGAGACAAACCCAGCAGTGTACATTGGGAGCACTTCCCTTGCCATTGTGTCTGCATTGCCTCAGGAGCAGAAATGCATCTGTGTAAATAAGATGCTTGCTGACAGTATAAATTATGTAGTGGCTTCTGGTTTTGTGTATGTTGTTTAGAAAACTGCTCTTACGGATGTTTTTCCTCCATTCTTTTTTTTCTTTAGCCTTTCATTATCCTAAGCTTAATGTGTCCCAGTTGATGAAATCTTCCTGGGTGAGAACAGGTATGTATGGTCTCTGTGAGTAAGTAGAAGTGCAATTAGTTTTGGTAGTGGGATAACTAGCCTGCATAACTATCAATAGCTTAGGGGTGCTGCATTTTTATGAGGTAATAACATGTCTGAGCGGAATAAATTCTAAAACCAAAGGCCCAGTGACCTGGAATATCTGGGAAATATAAATCCCTGGTCTAGAATTAACTACTGAATTCCTTGATAATGCACACAAAGCACTTTTTGTCTATAAGGCAGTTCATTCTTAGTGAAACAGCTCAGACTGTCAGGCATAAAGTATCTACTCTGCATGTTGTCAATATGCCACATTGATTTTTAGGTACCTATTTTAAGTGAAAATTAAAATTTTATTTGTGTGACACTTTCTACCAAAACATGCCCAGAATAAAACAGAGTGAAAATAGATGAATTCTGAGTACATAAAAGAGTTGCATCACATTTTATTGATCTCTTCTGATTCGTTTACAGAAGATCCCTCCCACCAAAGTCTTCTGAATGTTTAATTCTGTAATTTGCAGATGTGCTTGAGCTGTCACGTTTAGGTGCTCAAAGTCTGCTGAGTTTGCCTCCCTCCTTTTGGTCTTACCTGCTGTTTTTAAGCCTGACCGGTGAGGAGGCTTTGCCTACCAAACTTGTTCTTAGGGTGCAGGTGCCCCACTGGATGCACTCTTGTCTTCCTACAACTTTTAATCACCTCTAGTTCACCTGTTGTATAGACTTGCTGGTTTTTCCAGGTTTCCCTGTCTCCTCACACTCCTTCACTCTTTAAGGAAATAAAATTGCACCTCAATTTCTGATGCCCACGTGGTTTGTTTCAGAGAAGATTGATTTAGAATTTCAGATAATGCTCACTGATGAGGAGAAGCTCCTATGTGTGTCTCATAACCAGTGGCATCCTGCCTTAGAGATTTGTGTTGGCTTTTCACCTGCTCCTTCTCTTGCTCAGCCTTAGGTTTGTCCATTGCTGCTGAAAATTCCCTTAGCTCCTGCAGTAAAAAAAGGGTTCTTCCAGCTCTGAAATCACATTCCCTTGGGTTTTGATAAACTTCTGCCTATAAGATTTTGAAAGCCGATTGCAGCAACTTTTTTTTTATTCTTTTCTTTTCTTTTCTTTTTTTTTTTTTTTGCTGCAGAGGAATTTTTTGTAGTCTCAGTTCTTGCAGGATTCTGGGAAGAGCTGGTAGACTTTGGCTGGGTCATTGCTTTCAGTCAGTGTTTTGTATTTTAAGGGTAATGAATCATGACATGTGAAAATGATAGAATCTATGCATGTAAAGATTTTTTAATATCAAATTACCCAGATATATGTGCATGTGTCCCAGTAGTCATAAAAAGCTGGGATATACAGTTTTCTCCCTCTGTTATAGAATACAATTCAGGCTATTAAACATAATTTATTGATACTGAAATCCAATACACAGGCCAGAACAGTTTTCTGCTTGATGTATATAATAGCCTTAGGTCACTGTCTGTTTTGCTATTTAATTCTGAGATACTTAGTCTGTGATTGAATTTAGAAGACAGATACTGTTGATCTCAGTGAGAAATCATGGAAATTTTTCCTTTTTCTGACATCTGCAGTGAAAGCTTCAAATTGAAAAAGTAACTTTAATAAATTTGGTTTAAAAAACTTAAAAATTAAAATTATATTTAATTGATTTTATCCAACTGGTGGCTTTTTATTAAGCTCTACACTTAAAAAATAAATGTAGAAACACAGAAAAAGTGGCTTTTAAACAATACATGTATTTAAGTGGAGGAGAATTAAAACTGAATTTATTTGATGCAGTCAGCAGTGAGTTGGTTTGCTGTCCTGGAGGATTGTTCATTTGGATCATTTGAATGACTACTGCTCCATTCACCCCACATCTCTCTAACTGGATGCCATCTTGCTAGTAAAAGTCCACCCTTTCCTTCATCTTCCTTCAGGGATTCCTCTCAGCATTAGCTGCCCCAGTGACCCAGGGTACCTGGTTGCCACGTGAACAGGGCTGCAAACCATTTTTTTGTGCTGTGATTGGCATCCTTATTAATCTTATCTGGGGAAGTTGCACTTGAATGCACAACTTCATTCATGTGCTGCTGTTCTACTTTTTCTCTACTTTTTTGCCCTCCCCATCTCCAACTCGGTATCACTTCTGAACACAACACATTTGACTGCAATTAGTTGAAGCAGACGATTTAGACTAAGTTTTCTCTTTTAGCAGTTTTTAAAAATTCATTGAATGCTCATGATTTTTTGCATTTTTAGAATTGAAATAGTTTCCTTATTATCCTGGGTCTGTCTAGCCTGGTTAAAGTTCCAAAAAAATCCTCTCCCTGAATTTTTTTCCCCCAAATTAAGCAAATGTGTCCCTTTTCCAGCAAGTAACCTCCACCTGAACAGGTCAGAATTCCCGTTTAAATACAGGTGCTCTCAAGTTATCCGTGAACTGTGCCAGGGCAACTCAAAGCTTGTAATTGAAGTTGTGGAGAAGAAGCTGAGAAGTTTTGCTAATGAATTTGTTTTCTTGGGCTGCTTTCTGTGCCATGCAGTTCTCCTGGGTGTGGTTGACCAGCGAATTCAGGAGGAAGTGTTCCGGGCTGAGATGGAGCGGAAACTCGCTCACCTGTTCAACGAGGCTTTGCTCAGAGGCAGGATCTGGAGACGGGCCAGCTTTGCAGGCAGCAACATTGTGCAGGTATTAAGAGCTCAAAAACAGAGGATGACAAATAAGGGATAATAAATTACTAAATTAGTTAACGTGAGTGTTAACAAAGTGTTCAGTTTTGGGTTGAGAGATGTAACTCAAAAGCATGTGTCACCTTTAGCTAGTTGGTGATACTTGTGTTTTGCACTTAAAATATGGGTCTTCTTTCAGGCACCACATATGTCTTTTAAGCTAAACATAATAAATGCAAATAACTGATTAAGTGCCTACTAAAAATTTCTGATGGCTTCTTTGAAACAGCAGTGAAAATTGTTTTACCAACGTCTTATTTTAAAAATGTTCTGTCTTGTTTGGCTTACATGAGGCGCCTAGCAAAAGGAGACAGGATGATCATCTGAAAAACATTTATCTCCTGGGACAGCCACTTCACAGCTCTGTGATATTTTGGCAGTGGTGTAGAAATACAAAGAATTGTGTGTGGCTTGGTGCAGCAGTAGAGAGTAGTACATTCTACCCCTTAACTTCTTATTTGTCACAGTACTCCTGGTCACAGGGTTGGATTTCAGGTAAAAATGATTAATCATACCAAATTTTGCACACATAGCAACTTCTGTTATCTGGGTTCTAGTGCTGCTTTAGAGTTTTAGAGTCACAGGTGGATTTATTCACATAAAGTCCAAGAAGACTCGGCTATTTAATTTTAAGTTTTAGATTCTTATGTGTTCTTTTTAGTTAGTTCAACAATCTGAAAGCCAAAGTACTTTTTTAATGGCTCATCTTCTTAAAAATTACCTTTTCCAGCTAATTCATTGACAATTGGTTTATCTCCCAGATGCCCTTTTTGCATTTCAGACCTATTGTCTTTATTTAATTTAATTCTATGGTTTTTGCTACCACTTAAATTTCCAGATGTTGGGATATTCTTACTTCTGCTTTCCTGTCTCAGAAACATCTGTTTCAGTAATAGAGATTTTATTTTATTTTTCTTCTGTACAGCTTTGAATTGCTGCAAATAGGTGTCTGCTTCAGATCTCCTATTCCCAACACCTCTTATTGCTCTTTGTTCATTATGCTTTTGTCCTCCTTTTGCATATAAATTAAACAAATATTCCTTATGTTGCTAGTGAAGATACCACAGCCTATAAAATGTGTATGTTTAGATTACAGTTTTATGACTTTGCACAGTAAAGCTCAGGTAATTTATATTTTCATGCACAAAATTATGGGCACATCCTTTTTGGATAAGGAGTGGTATCTTGGAAAGTGAAAATGCAGCTTTTTTCTTTGTATTACATACTGGGACATAAGATGAGGTCTGCAACTCATGTTCCAGACAGCAGTGCTGCTCATTTATGCCACTTAATTAGTGCAAAGAGCCTGCCAACTGCTGGCTTTGGGCAGAGGATTCTATTCATTAGAATAGCACATCTTACCATCACAGGGCTTCTCCAGGTGCTCCCAGCCCACCCTTTCAGGTAGGGTTAGAGCTGTAACAAAGGAGATGTGGAAGGAGAGAGGCTGAAGAGAAACCTAGCAGCAAAGTGTGTGTGCTGGGTCCTGCTTTCCTGGCTCACAACAGCAGGTACCTGCAGGTGCCACAGCTCCTTGGTAGCTGCCTTGGCAGGATGTTCAGGTGGGTGGCAGGTGAGGCAGCCTGAGAGGCTGTGGTGGGCAGCTGCAGTGATGCACCTGGTGGAGGGCTCCAGACTGAAGGATGGTTCCTTTCAAGGATGTTCCCCTGTTGGCTGAGGATCTTATCCATAGGCATCTGCCATAAACCTTTTACTGCTGTTGATTCTGTTCCTCATAGCCGAGTTTATAAGCTGTGTTTGAAGGGTGTTTGTATCTTCTGGGAGAGGTAATAATGTTTCCTGTGCTTTACATTCAATTTTTCCCAGATATATATTTCTTGCACACAAATCAGTGACTGCTATGATAGTAGAACACAATGAAATGAAAATAAAAAAAGCTGCCAGCTGCAAGCGTTGCACAGTTTTAACAGAACATGTATATAAATCCATTAAAGACTAGACTCACATTTCACTTGCCTTGTGACCCTCTAGACCAGAGTTTTTCCTGAGGTGAAATATATTTATAGTGTATTGAAATGTGACATTTCTAAGCTCTGTGGAAAATCAGGACTGCAGGTCAAGAGGTGAAGCAATTATTTGTGAATGTTACTGCAGGCATAGAGGTTTCCTTTCACGTGCTCAGGAAATAGAGTGATACCTTTTGAGGTTTAGATTTCATTTCTAAAGGCATGTGTTAGTACCTAAGAATGTTAAAAATTATATTTTAAACCTGGGCACTCTGAAGAAGAGCTTTGGAAGGTACCCAGATAGTAGGCTTTCCCCTCCTGTTTGGCTGTCTGTGCTGTTAACAGGTGGCACTCCAAGATAAAAAGAGAAAAAAGTCTGTAACCATTATGTACAAAACCCCCTCTGAATCCTCACACCATGGTGGTTGTACTTCTGATAGTTCCGCCGATTTTTGTGTGACGTTGTATTAATGTTTCACAGAGTAGGTCGTACATATTTTCAATGTGCATCCTCTGTTGCTGCAGATTTGAAGGCACATGCTTGCTGTGGCTTGCATTGCATCTGCAGACACCTGTGCTATATTTATATTTTAATATCTAAAATATATATTTTATTATGTTATAGTTTACTTTAATAATTCTCATTGCATTTGTTTAGAAATTGGAGGGCTTAATTGTAGTTTAAAAATGCAGCAGGAGCTAATAAAAAAAATTAATTTTCCTTTATTTCAACATGCTTGGTCTTTTGAACCTAATAGAAAATGAAAAGCTGATCCTAGTAAATTAAACAAAGAGGAATGTTCTGATTTAAAGAACATGCTAGGCAGCATTTTAGTTGGAATGTGTGTGAGGAGTAACAGCTTGTGAGAGAATGCAGTGACTGAACTGAGCTTTTCATTGAGGCAAAAATTCATTCTCGTGTTTTTCTGCTGACTGTTTGTGTGTCTCTCCTGGCTGAGGAGAGCCTGTCTTGCTGTGAATTTTTAGGTTTATAAATAAAGCCTTTGGGCACTGCTGCTGCTTCACCTTTTCCTCTGAGGCTTTTAGCCCCTCCAGCAGCCATGCCAGGCAGCAACTGACCCCTCTTGTGAGGTTGCTCACAGCCTGCTTGTCCCTCTGTGTGCTGACCACAGTACAGCTTGAATTAATTGCCCAGACACTAAAATCCTACTCTTCATAAGACAGAAAGAGGATCTTTTTCAATTATTTTTTCCCAGTATGATGAAGGAAAGCAAGAAAGGGACATCATCCTCCTGCCCGAGCACTGGAGGTTGTGTGTTCATACCTGCTTGTTTCTCAGTAGTGCTCATGCCTTCCAGACCCCTGAGCCCAGCTCACCAGGGCTTCCTTGCTCCTGTGGGGATTGCTGACCAGGACATCCCACTGGCTGGCCAGGACTCTGAGAATGCCTTGGAAGCTTCCCCACCACTTGTATTTCCGTGCCTGAAATTACCAACTCGATTTTGTTACCAAGGCAACTCTGTTCACTGACCTATGATATTCACTTGAAAATACTTTTTAAATTAAATTTACTGACACCTGAACACAGTTAAGCCTTTCCTCTGTGGAGGTTAAATGCACATCTAGTATCAACAAAGATGCTATCATTTATGTACACAGGAGTTGAATTAGTCTTTTCTTTTTTTCCCCTCCCTGACTTTCTGCATCCTGCATTTAAAATTCTTCTATCTCTTCCCTCCCTGTGTCATCTCTCACTGCCAAAGTATAAATGTAGAATGCTTAAATGCTTCCTTACATGTGAGCTGCTTTGCTGGATGCCTGGCAAATAGTATTTGTCTCTGCTTGCATTCTTATCATTCTCAAGGACACAGACTAAAACAGTCTGAAGCTGCACAAAGAGTATAATTTGGAACCATGTGTCACAAAACTTAGAATACAGGAGCTCTGCAACAAACAGGCACAGTGACTGTCTACCTCAATTCCATGACCAGATTTAAAAGAGTTCACACCCAGTATGCCATTTCCTGTGTTACAGCAAACTCAGAGGCTAGTTACAAAAATCAGTAAAATTTAGATGAAAACTGAGGTAGGTAGTGCTATTGTTACAGGTACTGGGTTTATGTACAAGTCTGATTGTCTTGTATCTGCTTCCAGACTACCCTGCTAGTCACCAGCTTTCCCAGAATAGAAATCCATAACCATCTCCCCATGGTTTTGAAATTTTGTCTGCAGCTTCTCTCTGTGAAGCTTCTCTCTGTGTATGGTGTGAGCAGTCATAAAATATCGTGTTTTCAGAAGAAATTATTTCAGATAAAATTTAGCTTTAAGTGGTGAATTTAGTTCATCAGCACTAGCCTTCACCTCCACTGAACTTTTTTGTGCTTGTTCCCCTCTTCTCTATACTGTGCTGAAATACCTCCACCTACTTCTTCCTGTCTCCACTCTCACTGTTCTCACTCATCCCTGTTCCTCAGCATGGGGAGCCCAATGCTGTTGTTTTTAATTCTGTGTTAAAATTTGTCCAGTTACCATTGTGACACCTTGCACTGAAATCTTGTCCTTCTTACCCTCTGCCTTTTCTAAAGGCAGCTGTGGAGAAGTTCCTTTATTGACCCACACAGGCAGCTTGGAACCACGACCTGATGTGTGTAACGCACCTAATTATACTCCTTGGATTCTTCACAGGCTGTAAAATATATAACAGCTCAGTTTAAGAATTTTCTCATTTTCTCTGATTCTCTGGCTATGCACAGAGGGGCTTCCTAAAATTAAAACAAAGAACCCATTGATTTTCAGTCCCACATGGTCTTTCAGCTCTCTTATCCTCCATGTGAGTTGGGTTCTGTTTGGGAAGTGCTGGGAGCAGATACCAGTCTGTACACTCTGCTGCTCTGTGCACTGAGACCAGGCTGTGGCAACCCACCTGAAGCAGATGTAATATAATACAAAGCTGTGGGCATTTGTTAACCAATTGCATATTTGAGGTCAATGAAGCCAGATTTAGCTTTACTGCTGCCAAATATGTGTGTTGAAACCTCATTCATTGATGCTGTTATGTTACCTTCAGTCAGGGATTTGTTTTCCCTTAGCTGGTAGAAGAGGGAGTGGCGTTCAGGCGAGCAGCAGCATCATTTAATGGGTCCTGTTAGCAGCTCTTGCTGTGTTTCAGATATCTGCACATTTTTCTGCTCTATTTGTAGGTATTCTCTTTCTTGAATCAAATATGGCTGACACTGAACATTACTTTTTGCTTTCACTTGATTTGGCCTAGAAGATTTTTATGACAATTGTGCTTTCTCTTGTTTCATTTTTCTCCCCTCTTTTTTTTTTTTTTTTTTTAATATATATATTTTTAAATATACATCTTGCTGTTACCATTGCTGGGAATTGTTTTTTTAGGACATGTTGCTGTTCCCCAAAACCAGAACACCATTCCTGTTGAGATAGAAATAATTGTACTTTTTTCCTTCAACATGATTTGTTTAGTTGGAAGCTAGGAAAGAAAACAATATAAAGATTTGCTTTTGTAAGCCTCACATGCAAACATTTGTGTGTTTGCTTTACTTTAGGCCTATGGGCAGTTTCTGAGATAATTTATTAAATGTGTACCTTACAGCAGAAGGATAATTCTGAAGGAAGCAAAATACGTCGCTCTATTTATGTCAATTCCTTCCAGAGCCCTTCAAACTCTTTAAAAAAAAAACCACTACAGAATACCTCCTACTGTTTATTGTCCTAATTCTAGTTTGAGCTCCCCATTACATGGTAAATGGTTAAAGAGAGTTGTTATATAAAAAGATGTAATTTTACAGGAATTCAAAGTTATGTGGTTCTCATATGCAATGTAGATGTTAGAGAGTATCTACAGGGCTTCCTCATAGCATGCATTCTTTTGATTATTAATGTCTTTAGATGTAGGTAGGAAGAATTCCTTCCCACAGCATCCAATACATTCCTTCCTGAAGAAAGGTGGATGCCAAGGGGAGCTGTGGAGGATGAAGGTGGTTGTGCAAGTGCTTAGGTTGAAACAGAGCAAACAGTTTTATTTGATGCTAACAGAATATTCACCTGTGGAGCTGCTTAACATTTAGAAAAACTGGAGCAAAGAGGTGTGTGTGTTATGAATACCAAATCAAAGTTAGAGTAGGTATTTAGAGAAGGGAAAAGTGCAGTCACACTCCTTCTAACCAACCATTGCCAAAGGCAGTAGAGGCTTCCAGGGTGACACAGTGTTGGCATCTTTATAGTTAAAGGTGTTCTCTTACTTATCAGATGTGTACATTTTTATGATACAACTGGGGGGGAGGGGAAGGAAAGGTTAACCATAAAAATGTATTTTTTAAGGGATCACTTCCCTTGAAATTTTCCTGTCAGTTAAAACAGGAGAGAGAGAGTATGAACTCTTAAGACAAAATGTATGGGAGCTCCAAATAAATACAACTTAAAATGTAAAAGCTTTGCAATTTCTTTTCAGATTGTGAACGTGTCACGCTTAGCTGGTGTTGATAACCCTGTGGAGTTGATCTATTTTGTGGAGGACCAAGATGGGGAGAGACTCAGTGCTCTGAAGTGCTCAGACCTGATGAACAGAGTGGACATCCAGCGGGCTGCAATCATCCTTGGGTACCGCATTGAGGGCAGCGTTGCAGAGCGTAAGCCCTGTGCCATCCCCACCCCACTGCAGAGCCCTGTGCCATCCCCACCCCACTGCAGAGCCCTGTGCCATCCCCACACCACTGCCGAGCCCTGTGCCATCCCCACCACTGCAGAGCCCTGTGCCATCCCCACCCCACTGCAGAGCCCTGTGCCATCCCCACCCCACTGCAGAGCCCTCTGCCATCCCCACACCACTGCAGAGCCCTGTGCCATCCCCACACCTCTGCCAAGCCCTGTGCCATCCACACCACTGCAGAGCCCTGTGCCATCCCCACCCCACTGCAGAGCCCTGTGCCATCCCCACCCCACTGCAGAGCCCTGTGCCATCCCCACCCCACTGCAGAGCCCTGTCCCATCCCCACACCACTGCAGAGCCCTGTGCCATCCCCACGCCACTGCAGAGCCCTGTCCCATCCCCACCCCACTGCAGAGCCCTGTGCCATCCACACCATTGCAGAGCCCTGTGCCATCCCCACGCCACTGCAGAGCCCTGTGCCATCCCCACCCCACTGCAGAGCCCTGTGCCATCCCCACGCCACTGCAGAGCCCTGTGCCATCCCCACGCCACTGCCGAGCCCTGTGCCATCCCCACACCACTGCAGAGCCCTGTGCCATCCCCACACCACTGCAGAGCCCTGTGCCATCCCCACCCCACTGCTAAGCCCTGTGCCATCCCCACACCACTGCAGAGCCCTGTGCCATTTACACCACTGTAGAGCCCTGTGCCATCCACACCGCTGCCAAGCCCTGTGCCATCTACACACCTCTGCCAAACCCTGTCCCATCCCTACACCACTGCCAAGCCCTGTGCCATCCCCACACCTCTGCCAGCAAAGGCAAATGGGAGGGGTGGCTTTAGCAGGGCAGGTTATGGCACTGCACAGTGTCCACTGTTGCAGTGCTTTGTTCTTGGGGTGCTGCAGCTTTGACACTGCTGAGGAAATGAATTTCAGCAGCCTTGCAGTGAGCTGTGCTGTGCTGTTTTGCCTCTCTGAGCTAAGGGTTGCAGCAGGGTCCTTAAGTCCAGCCTCACTGCATTCACTCTGTGCTTTTGCTGGAAAAGCACAGTGCTGATAAAACACCTTCCTGCCATTTTCATGTCATCCTGCTAGGCCAGTGTTTCTTTACAGGTTTTCTTGTCCAGGAGCTTGCACAAACCCCACAGCTGGGAGATGGGAGGGTATGAAATAGATGTTTCCTTTAGCTGAGTAATGGCGGTGTAGTTTAACACCAGTCACTGCTTTTTGTCTGAATTACTTTTTCTGTGAAAGATGTACACTAAGGGTAGTTGGGGCATTGATTTCTTTTGTGGAATATGATTGACCTTGGTTTTACTTGTTTGTCCATCAGCAATATATAAGTAATATGATGTTCTAATGAATATAATATAAAAGTAATGTGGTTTTTTTACTAGATGCACATCAGAATAAATAGGATAGGTCTTGTAAACTCATATAATTACTTCATTCAGGAGGCTTGGTATATAAATAATTTTCAGTTAGTAGTGAGATAGAATACCTACTCAAAATTCTGTCTTACAATTAGGAAAGAAACTTCAAGGTATCTGAGGAAGAGACAAGTATGATCTGCAAAATACCTCATTGGTATGAAGGTTTAATTACCTTTTCTCATTTCTGTGCAGTTTGGAGGCATGAGTTACACGTTACCACAGGGTATTTTGCCAACAGAACAAGCATGTGTCTGAGATTTAAAATTCTCTGCAGAAAGAAAAGAAAGAAAATAAAAATTGTACCATCTGTATGTGTTTCTAAATTTTGTCCCTCATTAAAACAGTTGTGTACAGATAGGTCAGTAGCTCGTCTACATCTCCTCAATATCCATTGATGGGGCTATAATGCTGGTTAGACAGAAGTGAAAAACATTGCAAGAATAAATTCTCTTTACAAAAATGATAATTGTTGAACAATCTTCATAAAGTGTTCATAGCTTATAGTGCATGTTGAAACTTGTTATCTTTGACCTGTTATTCAAAAGTTCTTCTAAGAGTTACAGAGTCATAAAAGTCTTTAAGTGCTTCTATTGGAAGAAACTAGACCAGGAAAAGATTATTTTTATAACAGAACACATAGTACCAGAGATTACCTGTTAGATGTATAAAATATAAGAACTCTATGTCCCTTTAAGTTCTAGGCTCTTCATTGGAATGACTACAGAAAAAATATATACTCTTTTTAACTTGAAAACATCATTTTTAGAAAGTACATCAATACAAATAAAAGTTTTGTCATTTATTTCAGTTTACCTTTTGCAAGAATAACTTGTTTGATTACACTTCCCAGCAGTTTTGTTTTCTGCTTGGGGCTAAAGGATCTCAGACACTGACAGTGAAGCAGAGAGAAGGAAAAAAGTAATCAGCATTGCAGGAGTATGCTTGTGGAGGAGGTTCAAATTGGTTTTGGTAATGTTAAAGAGAAGAGGCAGCTGGTAATACTGCCTAAAGCAGGAAACAGGCAGCAGCAGTGTTGGAAAGTCTATCTTACCTTTGCTAGTGGTGGAGTAATTTTTTTAGGCCCATTTCACTATGTCAGCTTAGTTTTGGGTTCCAGGATGATGTGGCAGAAAAGCCACTTTCCTTAGCATTTTAAGTACAGCTCTTCAGAAGGTGGGCCAGGACAATTGATCTCCTGCCCCATGCTTCCTGAGCATGACACACCTTAACTTGCAGTGGTATGGCCTTTCCTGTGATGTGCAGCTGGTTTCTGATAAATGTCTTAACTAGCATTTACAAGAACATAAAAGTACATAACCTTGAAGTGTCCTCAGTTGGAAACGTTACCATGGAATATTACTGTGTTCCTTTTCACTTTACAGCTGTGGAGAGGCTGAAGGAGCCCACATCAGAGACTCAGAACAGCAACCTCTGGATTATCGTTGGGGTGGCAGTCCCAGTTGCTGTGGTGCTCCTGATTGTTATTATTTTATACTGGAAACTCTGCAGGACAGACAAGCTGGAGTTTCAGCCAGACACAGTGAGCAACATTCAGCAGCGACAGAAGGTAAACGGGGAAGCTGTGCTGAGAGGAGCTGGGGTATTCTGAGAACAAAGGAATGTGAGACTCTGGGGAACACCTGGCATCCTTAACTAGCATGTGTAAACACAGTTTGAGAGCATTCCAGTTTAGAGGGAAAAAAAAATGGAGGGAAGCAGTCTAATGATAGTTGAAGTTAAGAATCCCATAGTGTTTTATTTATTCTCCTGGGTCTTTGATAGTGCATTAGATAAATCCATCCTTCTGAAATGTGGGCACTGAGGCTGAAAGGAACTCTTCTTTATCACTTCATTTCAAGGCTGTGGCTGGGACTGAATAAGAAGAAATGTACTGAGGCTTGAATCACTGACCTTGTTTTCCCCAGAAGGCTGAATTTTTCTTTGGAAAGTTTCTGCTAACCAAATCTGACAGCTAAAGTGCACCACCCATCATACCTCATAGTGGAACTAGAATTTGCTAGAACCTGTCCTCTCTGCTCCATGTTCTACCCGGGCTCTTTTTGTTGCAATTTTGAGAACCTGTTGCAGTACTAGGACATAAATTAGTGGGTCTGGGTGTGCCTGCATAAGTGAGCTTGTTCGCCAGTGTTGGTTAGGATAGTGAGAAATTCCGTACTCTTATCTTTATCTTGCCCAGGACTGTAAATCAAAAAATTTGTGATCCAGGTTTTTCACAAAGCATGTATTCAGTAAAAAGAATGATAAAGTGCCTGAAAGGTTATTTTTACAACCAAAGAGAACCTATGTGTGTCAGAAATTCTTGTTACAGACTATACCTTCAGAAACATTAATAAAGGCAGAATAATCTGCCTGCGCTAATCCTGTGGTACTGGCAGTCACGTTCTGCACTGTGACCTTGTGTTCAGTCACACAGTTTTCTCCATAACAAGCCTTGTCTGTACACCATGCTCTCTTTTCAAGATAATTAATGATGTGAAAGATGAGAGGAGCAGAAAACGCTTGCACTTCCAAAGCAGTCAGAACAAATCAATAGCAACTTCCACTTGTCTTGCGACTGCGAATTGTGTGTCGGAATCCAGGCTGGCAACAAGTGGTACCCTTTGATGAACACCACCCCCTGGTACCTTGTTTCACCTCTGCTGGGGTAATATGTAACACACGTTTTTGACTGAGGAAGTTCCCCACAGTAGTTTTGACTAATTTGAGAAGGGTCATACGAGAGAGGCAAGGGAGGGCCGTTACCCTCGGTACTCTGTTTGATCACATTTTCAGTTCCTCTCTGCTAGCACAAGCTTTTTTTTGTAAGGAAGCAGTTGGGATGTATTGGCTGAAAGGCCAGAAACATCTTTCATGTAATTACTTCCTTTTAAGAAAATGGCTCAGTTGCTTTTCCCCACTGCTTCCACAGTATTCTTCATCTTAATCATTCATGAGTCAGAAGCCTCAAACTTCATATGCAGGTCTCATTTTCGATTGCCTAGGGAACCTGTCACTTTGCCTTCTTCGGGGAAGTTGCTGTAAGCAAACTAGAAAGAACCAGTAAGGGCATCTCATTCACTCCTTGTGCCACTGGAGGTAAAGCAATAAAAAATGTCTTAAATTTTTATCACTCTGCATATCAAGCAACTGGAAGAACCTACTTTGCAGACCATTTCCTCCTTTCCCTGGAATAAAAGCAGTACTCTGGCTTCCTTGCTATCAGGCTGTCATTGGGATTTTGTGTCTTCAAACAGTGGGTTGGAATTCTGGGTCAGAACAGGGTGTATTTAACCACCACTGAAGACCCCCAGACAGTCAAAACAGCATACAAATTATTAGGGATGTTTGGTCTCATCCTGCCCTTTAAAATTTTCTATGTATTTTATACTTTTTATTAGAGTAAATGCAAAGAAGTAATCAAAAGGTGTCATCATCAGTGGTCTGGGATTTATGTCTGTAAATAAACTCCAGAAAAATGGACTAGGCTTCCTCTTCTTCACCACAGCCACATTTCCATTCTCTATTTTCAGAGCTTGACCTTGGTACTGAAGGAAGGTGAAAGCCTGCACTACATCTGTAAATAGAAAGATATTTAGATTAAAGATCTGAGTTTTCTCTTGGAATCTGTATTTCATGTGTAAAAAAAAAATCAAGATGTGTCACAGACATGTTTTATGAAAAATCCTTTCTTTAGGATTTTTTTCTCCTGAGAAGCTGAGACGCCTCAGGAACAAAGTGTAAACAATGATTTTCTGCTGCTGTGGAATGGAGCAGGTGCATCTTTGATTGGTCCATGTTGGTTGTTTCTAATTAATGGCCAATCACAGTCAGCTGGCTCGGACTCTCTGAAAGTCACGAGCTTTTGTTATAGATTCCATTTTTTCCCTTTGCTTACAAGCCTTCTAAAGAAATCCTTTCTATTCTTTTATTATAGTTTTAATATCATATATATCATAAAATAATAAATCAAGCCTTCTGAAACATGGAGTCAACATTCTTGTCTCTTCCCTCATCCTGAGACACCTGTGAGCACCACCACAAAGATGCATTCATAGTGTGCTTGCTCTTCTCACTTCCATTAATATTTAACAAAAAATTCATGTAAATACAGAGTTTTTCATTAGCATAGATATGGCATATCCATACTGGAAATAGAAGACGATACTTTTCAACCTTGTGATAAGTCTGTAATGTGTTTTGTGCTTGAAAATGTGTGTTGATTGGAAGATAAGAAACTGAGACACCTGTTTCTTGTTCAGCTGATACCAGATATCCTGCTGCACTGGTGGATCTCCAGGGGTGTCATCAGTCTTTCTTCAGCATGCTCAATTAGCCACTTTAACATAGCAGTTCAGTGGGCAGCATAATGATCTGTTGGACTTTACAGTAGCAGCTGAGAGCAAATTATGTTACCTGTGACTTAAAACAGGGGAAATAGCCTGTGCTGCAGACACAAGGCTAAAAGGCTGGTTTCTTGGAATATGGAGAGAGAGAACTCTTAACTAAATATATTGTAAATGTAGATTGCATAAGTAAGCCACAGGTTGTGCAGGAGCTTTTTATTCTTAGTTAGAATCTCTCTTTAAAAGTTGCATTATCTTCTTCAGGGAGATTCTTAGACCCTACAAATTTTACTGGATTCTATAGCCCCATGAGTCAGTCAAATGCTTCCTTTCTTCTCTGCTTTCATTTAATTGTTTCATTCTGCTTTGAAACTCCTGGATTTTCCTGAAGCATTTTAGTATTCACTGAGGCAATGTAAGTTTTATTTTTAATCTTTTATATGTAAAGGTTTACTTTTAGAGAGTAGGTGTGATTTCTGTGTTCCTATGGCCACCATTAAAAGTAAGTCATAAGCTTCATAACCTCACAGTCTGTCTTCTGATGAAGGAGCCCAGTGCTGTTATCTGCTACATGACTTTTGGGTGTGTGGGGTTTGACTGCTTGAGTTGCACCTTGGTGAGGTGGGTGAGGCTCACGAGGTACTTGTTCTAATCAGCAATTCAGTCACACTGCCAGCATATCATGCCAGCACAGCTAATTGGCTTTGGTCCCTTAAATGCTCTGTGGACACCCCTTTGGAGTAGTTGGGTCACAGTCCCTCTCTTGTGATGTTTTGTAAGAGCAGATTTCCCACTTGAGTGGACATGGCTGTGTTGAAAAATGCCCAGATCCTCTGGTGGCAATGGCACAGAAGTTCCCAAGATTGCCTGAATACTGATGTGCCAGAGCAGCCTTGGAGCTGGGCTGGAGTCCAGGTGTGCTGCTTGGCCTCACCCTGAAGGCCAGGCCATTCTCCAAGGCAGTATAAATAATAGCAAGGATATTCTGTTCTGCACATTGGCTGTACCACTCCACCAGTTTGTGTTCTTTCCATCTGGCCTTCCAGCTTCAGGACTGGATCACTGTCTTGCTGACAGCATGGCACAAGGATCCTGCTTTAAAAGGCTCCTAATGTTACTTCCTGCAAAGAGTATTGAGAGCAAGCCTATTATTAAGAGATTTTTAATTTATCTGCTGCCTCAGTGAATATAAATATAAATAAACGGAAAAGAAATCTTTTGTGGGAGCTGATGCTAGCAAAACCAGATTGGATCATGAAGTAAGGAAAAATAAAGGATCTTGAAGATTTGCTAATCTTGTGATTTGCTAATCCATCAATTTGCGTCAAAAGAGGATTAATAATACCTGTAAAATGTTAGGTTTCCTTTTCCATTGTGGAGATTAAATGGGAAAAGATGCTTAGATGAAAGTTATTTTCATGCTTTTTAAACTGAGAGTTAAGGAAACAGGGGAGAGCAGTGAATCTATGCAAGATTCATTGGTCTGTGCAAGGATAATTCTTTTGAAGAGATGATACTAAGATATTTAAAGGGCACATCAAATATTCATGACTTGTTCTGTAAGCCATAGCATCCTACTGGAAATTCACCTTGATGTGACCTGGGTTGTTGCACTGGATTAAGATGTCTTTGCCTTACGAAATAAAAAGATGCACAAGTGGTATTTCTAAATAACAAGATTTTCTCTCTTGCCATTGCCTATATCCACCATAACATTGTCCCAGCCTTTTACTTGTCCCAAGCCTTTTTTTTTCCCGCAAAGAAATTCAATTGCCTTTTGTGGGCAACTGAATTTTTCTTCATGAAAAACTCAATTAATTTCTTTAATGCCCGAACCATCATTTTGCTCTGTACCTGTACCTCTGATGTTTTTGTGCAAAACCACTTCTTTCCTCTTCCCCAGAGAGCAAAAAACCATTTTACATGTTATCCACAATGGAAGCAGAGTCAGCAGTATTATTTCTTTCTCTGCGGACATCCCAAAATGAAAAAGGAGCCTGCTTCTCTAGGGGTTTCACTTTCCTTTCTGTGTTACAGGCATTTAAAGAAAAATGTCAGATCCCTTCCTAGGACTTCTCAGAGATAATTTCAGCTATAGACAAATATTCAGGGAAAGGCTCCCTGTCCTAATGGCAAGAACTGGACAAGCTAATTGGCAGTTTATTTAGAATGTCTTGGATGTTCTCCTGTAAATGTTGGGTGTGCTGAAGTCATTGCTTTTGCAGTGATAGCTTTGAGTGGCCTGTTCAGTTCCTTTTGTATCCAAGGGTGCATCGTAAAATACATGGGGAAGAATGTCTGCTTCTCCAGTCAGATGTCACTTCTCTCTGGAGCCTTCTGCATGTCACTGTGCTTTCTAGAGACTGACTGTGTCCTTCTGGTTCAGTGTCCCTCCTGTGTGTGTTTACACGGGGCACAGGTGGAGTGTTCAAAGCCTTGGACAGAGTCCTGCACCTCCTCCTGGAGCTGCAGCACAGGTAATGCCAGTGCTGGAGGGCTGTGCCAGCACAGCTCAGCTGAAGTGTCACCATCACCTGGGGACTGTCACCAGCCCTTGCATGTCTGCTCTCATCTGCTCTCGGTCACAGGTAATGAGTCACGCCTGCTGCAAGATGTCTGAGAGGCACTTGTGTGGATTTTTATTTCCCCCCCAAGCAGGAATAGCTGATATCCAAATGTCATGTGTCAGGTGTAACTTTACACCTCTGAATTGAGAATTTTGCTTATTATTGTGTAGTCTGTAGACTGTCTCTTGGATGTTCCCAAGATCAGAGGCCAGCCCTGCTGGAGGCTAAATACTAGGCTTCTGCTCCTGATGCAAAGAATTCTTGTGATGTTTTGACATCCTGTAATCCTTTTGTTCATCTGTCTAATGTCGAGGCAACAGCTCTGCATTGCAGAAAAATTCAGTCAAAAGACTCATGTTAAGAAAGGCAGCTGACACCAATCTTATAAAAACCACTTGAAAACTGACATGAGTTTATGCAAGAGATTCATGTTTGCATAACAAATACCATTCATTTCTAATAGCTGCCTTGACTAACTATCCAAACTGTTGTCTTCCTGGGGATGGCATACAGGATGTCTCCTTCAGAGTCAATAGCTGGATGCTAGCAAGGGATAGAGTATTCAACATCTTAATTACTTCTCAACAATACATTCCTCTGATGGCAATTCCTTTGAAAGAACTCTTTTGTAGTAATTCTTCTTCTGTAATGAGGATTAACTATTCACAAGTGGTAGAAATAAATTGCCACACTTAGATATGCTGCTTATACAAGTAGGTATAAAAAGTAAAATGTCTCCATCTGCTTTCTAAGAAACATTTGAGTATCTGTCTTGAGATCATTCCAAAAGGCCAGGTAGCCCAGATGCCACAAGGAAAAGCCTAGAGAAGGGGAGGAGGACAGGGCAAGTCTATGGATTGCTTTGCCTTGAGTAACTCTTCAGCCTCCAGTTATTTGTGTCTGGAAGGGATGATATTTAGCAACCCTCAGCATAATTCTTTTCCATGAACTTGTTTGGTCCTTCTGAGCTCACCTCAGCTGCTGCCGGGGGTTTCCACAGCATGTTACATGTGGAACCACATCATCCTGTTTCACCATGCTTTTATCCTGCTACTTCTAAGTTTTTCTGTGATGGCCCTTAGTCCTTGTATTGGAGGGGACAGGGAACAGCTGACTCCTAGGCACTTCATCTTTGCCACTCCTGACTTTATAGACCTCTGTCATATTGCTGTCTCTGTCATGTCTTTTTCCAATCAGAGGAGCCCGAGTTTTCTAATTCCTTCTTTTGAACTGGCATTTGAACCTTTAAATAACGTGAATAGTTTCTAATTCTTTACCATTTGTTTTGAGAGGGGGAGAGTAGAATTGAATATGCCATTCAAAATGTAGGTGCTCAGTGGATTTATGGAGTCATGTTTATGTAGTGGTTACTTTTCAAAAGGAGTTAAACAAAAAGAATCTGTTTTTAAGATTCAGGTAAATGTTGTGCCATCCTGAGCATAATAAACCTCTGAGATGAGATTAACACTGGGGAAATAATTTTTTTCTCTCCTGACAAAACATGATAATCTACTGTGGAATTTAACTGTTTTGGGAGCATGGAAATGCACCAACATCAAATCATTGTTGCCTAAGGTTTTAATGTGCTGCACACTTGTGTTTGAAACTTGCAGTTTCATTTCAGCAAGCAGAATATTTCTGCAGTACATTGGAATGTACTTTCTGTGCACCTTAAACCCCTCTTAGGTATATAAATATGTGAGTCATTGAACCCAACAAAATACCAGCATGAAAAAATAAATGAAAATTGCTGACCTATGCTCTATCTTGGAAGTCTTTAGTTACAAGTGGTAGCACTTCTCTCGTTATTTGTAAGAGGATGTGTTTTTGGACTGTGTTGTGTGTGCAGATGGTGAGGGTCATGTTAGAATGTATTTATTTGCTTCACAAGTTTAGAAAAAGAGTTCCCTTAATTTGTATTTTTTTTTTATATGTTGTGCTCTCTCGTAGAGGTTGCAGCTGGTGTTGGAGTTAAGTATGTGGACTTAGAGGAGTAATTGTTAACATAACTTAGGGATGAAAAATACCTGTCTATTGTATAAAGTTGCCAATCTTTTTCTAACTTACTCCTGACACTTCTATCCAACCAGTGTGCAAAGGAACCTCACAAACTATGATTAAGATAGTATCCACCCAGTGGCATTTCTGTCTGAGAAGGAAAGCTAAAACTGTGTGATTCAGGAACAAAATTCTGCCTGTTACAGCAGTTATCTCAGCAGCCTGTGGGCATATATGTACTCAGAGTTATGGGCTTTCAACAACATGATCCCTCTTGTATTTTGTGAAATTTACTGAGCTGTCATGGTAATATTAGTGTGGCAGGAAGAAATGCACAAAGGAGAAGAAGAGGGATGATGGAAATCCACGAGAAGAATCCGTCTTAAGAAAATATTTCAGGACAGGTGTCTTGAGAATCTCAGGCTTTATAAAGTTTTGTAAGTTTGGGGTTTTCTTTATTTGTTTTTAATCCTTCTCCAGAAGCAAAATTCCTGAGGAGGTATTTTCTGTGGGTTTCCTGCTTTCCTTACTATTTGTTTGGTGGTAAGCAAGAACACAGTTTTGGCTTTCCAGCAGAGGGAAGGAGGACCAGAGGCTGTACATCAGCTTGTTCTGATTTTCTGTGCCAGTGCTGGCTATACAGTGTGCTACTTTTTCCCCAAAATGATGGGAGAAACCTAAGCATATTTCTTTTCCCCAAGGACAGGTTTGCTTAACTGCTTTACCTATTCCCAGAAATGGCAATAGTTGACCAAAGTGCTGTTGTGATGACAAATGGAAAATGTAATTTGTGTAGAGATATTTGGTCCAAGATAAGAAAATGGGTGGCATTTTGTACCTGCAGCCTCTTTTTTGGTCCACAGGTCTCAAAATCCTACTTCTGGTTTAAGGCTTGCCTTAGAGGGCTCAGGCTGTCACCCCACTGTAGTAGGAGGGTGGTGGCATCCCTAGTAAGATGTAGTAAATACAGGGAACTGTCATTGCATGTGCACTTCTGTTTACATACACACACTGTTAGTAATGGTATTTAAATTAGAGACTACTTTTTGTTTTGGTCCCTAAACATATTTTCTAAGCTAGCAAAAGTGATTAAACCCCTCTGCACGTTACTCAGTGATGCTTAGTGTTGAGGTTTTGTTTTAAAGAAGTTTGGCTTACGGTACATTGCCTAATATCCCATGTCAGAAGAGAGACACAATGGCACAAAGAGACCTCAAGAGATACAAGTGGGTCTTTTTTCAGTATTTTGAAGGTGGCAATGGAGTCAGAACTCTCCTTCTATGACATCTTCTAATATGCTTTTCTCATGAATGAAGGGGTTTGGTGTCTTAAATCAGATATGTATTACTGTAATTGAATCACATGTATAAATTGTATATACTTCATAGGCAGTCCCTGGCCATCATCCCAAAGGGATTTATGTCAAAGGAGAACAATGCAAACAAAAATACAGAGTTTGTACTTATGTGGAAGGATATGTAGGAATGATAATAGAAAAATGAATAAGACTGAAAGGTGAACATGCCTCAGGACTTCTAAATTCTTATTTAGTGGTAGACTGGTAGGTATTTTGAATATCTTGTGGAACAGTTGACTGCAAACCATACGGATGAATGATCCTTGTGGGAAGAAGATGTAGATGGATGAAACAGTAGACACATAGTGAAGAAGGAGTTAAAATGAAGAAGACTCTACCAAGCACACATGCAACTACAAATTCTTATCCTTTTTGATGCATCATGAGAGTGATGCAGGGAATTCACACGAACCTGTTACGGTGCCCTGGGGATATGGACAAGAGTTTGGTAGTGTGAATGTCAGGTTGTGAAGTTATTTGGCGATGTGTAGTAGCTTTAAGCTGTCCTAAATCATACTGACTTACATCTTCAACCCACATTAATTGTAAGAACGGTTTGTCTTACTGACTTGCTGTGTTTAAGCTTTTAGACTTTTTTTTTTCCTGAAAAGTTTCTTTATCCAGTAACATTCTGTATGCTAGCATGACAGTAAGGTTCTAAGTCAGCAGGACTTCTTTATAGGGTTCATGTCCTGTTCACAGGTTATACACTGACACCAAAGAACATGCTTAGCTCCTCTGTTTCCTTAGAAATATATGTTAACAGCCTCTGCTCAGTTTAGCTGGCTCTACAAGGAACAAGGCAAGACCATGGTATAAAATCAGTAGAAAATGGTCTTGATACATTATTCTTCATATTATGTCCAAATTCATATGCTGCTTCTAGGAACTGCAGGGACAATACTGACTTAAGTGTATTTCTTTTCTTCTGCTTTCTGCTGAAATCATTCACAGAGCTGTTAGCAGCATTTCCTTTCTTTAAGACAGGTTGTTGACATTCCTGGTGTGTCTCTGCATCCAAAAAAACAATATATTGGCACCTATTTTGTATTTCAGTGGCTTGAACAACACTGAAACTATTATCTGCTTTTATGCAATAAGAATTGACTGAGGTGCACAGATTTTGTTGGCTTCTGCAGAAATGATTTGATTTTTCTATGAATTGAGCTTCAAATACTGATTTGGGGTTTTTTTATTATTTCATTCAGTATGTAACAGTAGAATTAAAAACTCTCTTGACCTAGCAATGTAAAATCATTTTTCTCTAAGATTTTGGCAGGTTCTGTATTTGTATAATAATGTAATTCCTTATGAGTGCAGTAATTTAGACATGTTCGTTTTGGTAGTAAGCTTCAGAATAGTTTATTTCTTTCGTTTTCCCAAGTATATTAAAGACAAATTAAAACCTCTAACAACTTATATTTAAATTAAGAAATCTTTGCCAAGGCTGGTTTTATGCAGTCCTGAGTAAGGGCACCTGAGGCTGGTGAAAAGATGCTCATTTTCAGTACCTGAACAAATAACAATATCAGCACAACTTAAAAAGTGCTCTAGAAAAGATACCACATTCTTTTCTTGCTGGTGATTAATATATGAGTAATAGATGACTGATGCACACATGGTATCCTGACAACCAGTCCCAAGATGGGCAGAGGTGATGCAATCTGTTACATAACTTGATCTAAAGAAAAGAAAGAACTCAGCAGGTGGCAAACAGAAGTTTTTAAGAGAACGTTGGAAACATCTTCAGTCAGGAGTAACACCATTCATTTCACTGAGTCGGTGATCTGTCTTTTTTTTAAAAAAGCAGAGTTGTGGCTCAGTGTCCTTCAGACACTTCTTACTGAAAATGTGGATTTTGGCTGCTGTCATTTCTCAGTTAAGTCCTAATGTTGTCGTGGTCTACAAGGAGAGGTATGAGAAGCATAGATTGTGTTTTTAAGAAAGCAAAGCAGGCTTATGTCAATGTTATTTCTACAGTAGTAATCCTGTTATTTATGTTTTTCAAATAATACTATTTTTAAAAAGTTAATTTCTCATTTTTTAGGACCATCTTTCTGTGTTCAGTCTGTGTCATGTTGTATATGTATGTATTGTCACATTTTTCTATCATGTTTTTTCATTCATGTGCACAAACACATACATGCATACAGTCTTTGTAGTGGTTGGAGCTGGCAGTGCCAACTTGAGTTCTTTTTAGCAGGAGATATCTAGAAATGTTTGGCTGTACAGAACCCTGTAAGACTTGAAACATTCAGCCCATTTCCATTCAAGTATCATTTTGATACTGAAACTATTTTTTAAGATGACAAGAGTTTGTTTTCCAAAGAACAAGGTTTAAGGGAAAATTAAATGCTTGGTCTGAATTTTAAAAATTGTTGTGGAGAAGCTCTGGTGCACATTCTGGGCCTTAGGAGGTATAGGTTGTTGAAGGAAAGAGAACCAGAAGGTTGTTTGGTGTGAGGGAAATGCTTTTGCTGGTTCTGTGGGGAGCTGCCAGTTTCTGTCTTAAGTTCTAAAAGTTTAGGAAAATGTTTGCATGGGGTTGACAAAGCCCTGTTAGAGATTTACCAGTTAAATTGTCAGAGGATTACACCAGTTCTGTGCTTATGAGGTCTGTAGAGCTGTACCATAAAGCTGAGAGGGTTTTTCCTCTGTTGTGTTCCACAGAGCTTGTTAGGACACCAGGTGTTTAAAGTGGAAAGACTGATGAGCCTCAAGTTCTTGGATGCTGTCAACTGGCGCTGGCAGGAGGAGAGAGAGGCAAGAGAGTGGGACAGAGAGAATGGTCCTGCCTGTCAAGGAAGAGTTTAACTGGCTCCAACTTAAGGAAAATAGAGATATAGGTTCTGTGGTGCCTGGGGTGGTGATAGCTGAGATTGGCCAGTCCTCTGTTGCCAGCAAGTGTCCATGAAACCCTGAAGTCTTAGCCACCCTAGCTGTAAACATGCATAGAAGACTCATAGTGCATCCCCTTCTCCTTTCAGCGTGTGTATACAGCTTCTGTGTGAAATGAGATGGGGATCCTGCTTTTGCAAACAGCATTCTTACATTCTGCCCAGCTCTGACTAACAGCAGAAGGGGCAGTCTATGCCAAGGATCCAGCAGGGTGGGAGAAACCAAGAGGGTTTCTGTGGAAGAACTGAATTTATGGTGTTCTAACTCAAGGCTTTATTGCAATGGCTGTGTGTGAGAGGATCCAGTTGTGGTTGTTTCAGATAATCTTAACTGCCATTTCTTACAGTGTGAGTGCTGGTCTCTGCAGTACTGACAGCCTTTTAATTCAGCTGCTGTGTGGTCTGTCTGCAGATAAACATTCATCCATACATATGCTGTGGCACATGTGCCTGGACACATAAATATATCTGTTCCCATGACTGTACTTAGATAAAAGTTCATGTTGGACTGCAGCTATGAATAAGACTATTCAAAGTTTAAAAAAACATGAAAATGTTATAATTTTGTAGGTTTTTTTACTCCCAAACAGGTTTACAAACTCAGTCTGGTAGAATGACTCCAAGATAGGTTGAAGTTCATGCTTCAGACATGCAGCAGTCTTAGTAAAACCATCCTGGTAACTCCAGCATTCCTGGAATGTTTGTCTCTTCACAGTTGTCCTTCCTCACCCCACCCATCACACTACTCAAAAAGCAGGGGTAACTTTGCAGGTTGATAAGAAAAGGGTAGAGAACCACCAGATTGTTTTGTGGAAGAATTGTGCCTAGCACGTGGTGAAGAATGTCATCATCTTTGGGGCTAGGGGCACTGGAGTCTGGGGAGAGGAATGTAGTGAAACAGAGGGTGTGATCATCAGGAAGCAGCAGCAGGGCTGGGCAGGCAGGAGGGGGAGTGTGAAAGGGTTAGAAGAAGGGAAGTTTCTGAAGGCTCAAAGGAAGAGTGTCAAACAGAAGAATATCTTCCAGGAGAATAGACATAACTTCAGACAGGCCCTAAGTGAGGTGGGGTAGCTAGAAGTTTTCAGTAACCAAAGTGGTGCAGGCTGGCCTGATAATGCTGACAGCAGAAGTGAAAAGCTTGTCTTCAGAAATATTTGGGGGAGGGGATGGGGATTTTTGGAAGGTTTTGGGGGAGGGTTTTTATCAAGTAAGCAAGATCCTGAAGAGAAATGTTTAACATCTGAAGAGGAGAAAATTTCAGGCAGTCTTCACTAGATGACAATGACTCAAAAAAATGGAGACACAGTTACGCCTTCACCTAGTGTAGCTCCCTTGTGCCTTTTTGAATCAATGGTTGCAGTTATTTGCATAAATTCAATAACTAAGTCACCCATAATGCTGAATTGAAGGGACTGTTGTAAAGCCCAGGACAAATGGACATAGCAGAAGACATCCAGATTTGTTCCAATAATAAGCTTACTCACTTAGTGAGGAATTAACTCCGAAACCTCAGCAGATAAACTTTTGGATTTTACAGAAGAGCTTTTATTGCCATCTACTGGCTTAAACAGGCAGCTTGCTCAAATGCAAGTACCATTTGGAAAATGTTTGCTTACTGAGAAAATATTTTGAAGAGATTGTTTCAGAATATTCCTTAGGCAAGCTTATCTTTGGCATGATATCAGAGGAGTCTGTTTGCAGTTAGCTGTGCTGGCATGCCAAGCTTTATGAAAAGGGCTTCATTTAAACGTCTGGAACCTGACGCACCCATAAATGCACTCCAGCACTTGCTTCACTTTGCAGGAAATCAGCTCTAGGAGCACACAGAGGATTTTGTGCCTGTGGTGTGCAGCAGGTTTAGCGTGCATGTGCTTCTGAAACTGGAGTTGTCAATGTTTCTTTCTGCTTTCAACTTCCAAACGACATAAAATTGAGTGGGGTTTGAGGAAAGACTTTCTTTTAAGTAGTTTTTCAGATCTTCCAATTGCTCCAAAGCCCCAAAAAGTAAGAAGAGAGCTTGAAACTTGGAGCCTTGATTAAATCTGAATCAACTCATTGATAAGGTGAGATTAGCTTTTTTATAAATACAGTTAAGAAAGTAAAAGGCTGAATTCTGTGTCTTTCTCAAGCAAGATACCCATTGAATAAGGTCTTTACAATAATTTCTCTAAATCCCAAAGCCTTTTGTATATTTCTTTGTCTGTTCAGTATGAAATTCCTAAGAGATTTTAGTATTTTTCTGGAGGCATCAATACTGGCTGACAAGTCATTGCCAGGCTGCTGTATAACTCAGATCTGCAGAGTGTTTATCCTTCATCAGATGAACTAGGTGTTTGTACAAGCACTCCCAGATTTGGGGAGCTCAAAATGAGAAAGATCAATAGTGACAGTATTCAAATTATTTAAAATCCTGCATCTATTTTGGCTGGAAGAAATGGAAATATGGCCTGGTGGTGGTAGCCATTTCAGTCTGTACACAGGTGTCTACAGCCTTGCACTCATGAGTACACAAAATGCTCCTCACATGACAGTTAAATCTAAAGAAATAGCGGTAAAAAATAGTAGCAGCATCCGAAGTCGGTTTTTAACTAGATTTATTGATTTGGAATTTTAAACTGTGGATCATATACTGCAGTAAGGTGACAGATTTGTGGAGAGTTTCCTTTTCTTTTCCCTAGTGCTCTCGTGTTCGTTCCTGAGACTGCCATGGCCTGACCATCCTCTCAGTGGCCATTGTTTGCAGATCTGAACCAAAGCTTTGTACTCATTGTCACTCACTGTTCCTGTTTCTTGTCTTTGTTCTTTTCTCACAGCTACAAGCCCCCAGTGTGAAAGGCTTTGATTTTGCTAAGCAGCATCTGGGCCAGCACAATAAAGATGATGTCCTGATTATCCATGAGCCAGCTCCTTTACCAGGACCTATTAAGGACACAACCCCATCTGAGAACGGAGATGTGCCCAGCCCCAAATCCAAGACTTCCACAAAGCCTTCAAAGACTGTTCGACACAGAGGGAGGTCAGTTCACAGAGTTAAAAACAAATTGCAGCAGACAACAGTTTATTAAGGGCTGCTGTATTTTTAGGGCAATTGCAGTGGAAAGAACTATTCCAGAGCTCCGGAACTCGCATTTTCTAGTGAGCCACCACAGTTACACCTCAGCACTCATTAGAACAAGGTTGTGAGAATTTAGTGTTCATTTTTCTTTTAAAGGGAACATACCCAGTTAAGAGGGGTATTTAAGGGACTGCTGAGCAGACTGGAGTCAAGTCCTTGCTTGTTCACTGGAGGCACCAAGTGTGTGTTTTCCAGTGCAGTCTGTTTGTGATCTCTAGCCACTAAGGCAGCAGGTGGTTAAAAACAAATGAAAACCACTGACAAAGGTAATGTGTTTCTATCCCATTCTTAGTGATCAATACATGTATGAAGAGTCAGAATTTCCAAAACTAAGCCATATCTCCAAAATTCTGGGAAGATGCAGAAATGTTATTTATGATTATCTGGGGGGGTCTCATAGCAAACGAGTCTTATTCAGAAAATAGAATGGTAATTCACAGCTGTGCAAATGGAGAAGGGTCTGTCAACCATCAGCAGAATTTTCCTAACATTTTCCAATAATCACATGATATGACTGTCCCTTGCTGGAAAAATTGTGTTTGTAGTATACATGATGTAACAAAGCTGTGCGGTAGAGATGGATCTGTGCCCAAAAAAAAAATGTGGGAGAAAAATGGAACTCTGAGAAGACCCCCCCCCCCTCTGAACTACACTTCCCAGTAATTCTTCCTCTCCCTCACTCTCACACTTCTTTGTCTCCAGCTCTGCATTCCCTGTGCTTATATCTATGTGGTACAGCACAGTGGGAAGAAAAAAAAAAAAAAAGGCAAACCATCAAGAGCAGGGTTGGATGAGCTGAGAGAGAAACTAATGGTGACTCTTGACTGGGCTGCAGGTCTCTGCAGCACAGCTTGCTCCTCTGTTCGGCCCTCTGTGCTTCTTCTAAAGCCCCAGCTGTCTTAAGATCCTTGCTTCATCTTCTCCATGTGGGCTTCATAAAGTTCAGTTTCCCCCTTCCAGATGCTAAGCCTGTCTTCCTAAATCCCTGCAGGCCTTGTAAGTAGAAGACTGACAGGTTACAGTGGAAGGTGGACAAAACTGGAAAATAATGAAAGAAAAATGAGCTATACTAGTTTTGGTGTAGCTTACATAAATTGAAACAAAGTAATATAAATCTGAAAGACAAATGTTTCTGGGTTTCTTTTTGGAAGTTTGGAAGTGGCCTAGGACAGAGATGATATGTGGGTGTAGGGAAGGCATCTATATTTATATGCAGGTAAGCAAAAGAAATAAGTTTAAATTTGAGGTTGCTACTGTATTTTGTCTATAATAATTCAGAAGATGAAGCAGGAGAAATTTCAGAAGCCAACATTCTAACAATACGCTGTGGTAGAAGGCCACCAAGTAATCAGGTGTGATTTGCACTTAGTGAAGCCATGTTGGCTGTCACCAAGCCCCTTCTTATTTTTCATGTCCTTTAGCATCATTTCCAGGACAATCTGCTCCATGATCTCCCTACAGAGGTGAGAGTGACTGACCTGTAGTTCAGACAGACACTTGAAATGTTTTCAGAAGAGAATCTCCCTCTTCTCCCTTATATTCTCTTGAGAACAAATCTTCCTTTAGGCTGAGCTATGGAGATGTTGCCATCATCTCCCTGCCATGCTGATGTGCCCGTGTCAGCTTGTGATTTGAAACATTTATTCCCCCAGGCAGAAGTTGAAATGTGAAATGGTATCATACTGTGTTGTGTTGGGTTTAGCTGCTTGATGTTTTGTGAGGAAATACAGAGCTCAGTTCATTACAGTTCAGCTCTGGATTGTATGTTACATGCCAGGAAATCTAGTGGTGATGTGAGTACACGTTCTGTATCTGTAGGAAACAACAAACAAGAACAGCTGAGTTCAGAAAGCTCAGCTCCAGCTGGGAGTTGGACCTGTTGTTTTGACTTGGGTGTATACGAGTGCATATTCCTCAGCACTTAGAAGAAATGGCTGATGTTGACTCAACACTATTTATGTTGCTATTACTTGGTAGTAATTTGGATATGCTGAGAAAGGAGTATCATGGGAAATGCAGATCACAGTGAGATGAAACAGAAAGTCAGTAGGAGATCTGGACAGAGAGTTCCAGCCTCATACTCTGCTGAACCAGGACAAAGGTGATGGAGGTGATAGCTCTGCACACCCTCTCCCCCACTGGAAAACATGCAGTGATGCAGATCTTTAAGCTCATTGAAGACCATTTATCCTCTTTTCCCTGCTATTATTTTTTTAATTGGGATGTGACATTAGTATTACAGTCCTGCAGATCAGGGCATTGTTTAGGGAGGAGAAAAAGGCAAGTTGAATTCAGAGCTGCAAGAAGTAGATTTAACTTCAATGGATTTGTCAGGCTGCATATAGTTATCTTGGTCTGGGTACTCTAGGCAGGTTGGTGTTTAGCCTCAGTAGCTAGTTCAGATCAAGCCATCTAGCCCAAGCAAATCCTGCACTAATGAGGTTAGTGCACAGACATGTGCACACTCTCCATGATTAACTCCCTGCCAGAATAGAATATGAGGGTTCACAGGCACAAAGGCTGATCCCATGTGAAGAGACAGGCTTTGGTGTCAGGCAGTGGTGTGGGCCCTGTATTTTTCCTATTTTTACACTATCAGAATAATTTTACAGCTGAAGTATTTTATTGGGGAAGATCATGGTATTTTACTATATTGCCTACAAAAGCTGCGAGCACTGAGATTGTGGTTTTTTAGATAACAAATATTCTTAAGAATCTTGTGACTCCATGGAATAAATACATAAAAGAAGCATTTTTGAATGGCCTTACATTTGACTAGTCAGGGAAATATTCACATAGATTTGTATTGTTAGCAAGAGAACACCAAGTTAGTAAGGCTGAATGTTAGACTAGTTACCTATGTGGGTTTCATATTCCTAATACAATTATTTTCTTTCTGAGAGGTAAATTGCTAGCTACAAATGTAGAGCTTTTTCTTGTAGTGTGTTTTAAAGGAAAGATTACTTAATAATATTGTCACATGTGAACTGTGTTGCAGTCATTTTTCACACACAACAGTAACATTGTGACAATGAATATCTAGCTATGATAAGGTATTATACATTTGCTTACAAACAGAGGAAAATTTTAGCAGAAATCACAAGGTATTTTAGCCGAGGATTCTTTGTGTGTGACAATTGTGGCCCCTTACAAACCTGTGTTACACATTGGTTTATTTGTTTTGTCGTGTTTGTGGCAGAATTTCGCCATCAGATGCTGAATCCACAGCGAGTGAACAATCCAGCGGGAGAGAGACCGGAGAGGAAAGTGCAAGACCATCAACTGCTGCAAACGAGGGCAAGCCACGCAGAGCAGTGAAGAAGGGTTTGTTACTTTTTTTATTCCCCCTCCTTGTGTTCTCTTGTGCTTTACTCAGGCTGAAGAGTTACTTTGGTGCTGTAACTTTTCTAAACTCATCTTTGGCCATTGATTTTTCTGCTCCTTGCCGCAGAAAATCCCTTCGTATTTGGTTTAGTTTCTGCTGTTGAAACTGGGGAGCTGTACATTCCTTTCATTCCAGCAAGCTTTTGAAACAAATGGCTTAGCAAGAATGAATCTTGCCTCCTTTTGTCCTACACACACCCCCAGCAAAACTCTGTCCAGCCTGGCCTAATTGTGTCTGCCGTGGTAGCAGATCTGCAGACAGTAACATGGGCAGCAGAGGTCACAGCAGGACTTCAGAGCACGGGGGTGTGTCTGTAACAATAACTTTGAAAAAGTGATATGAAAAAAAAAAAAAAAGACACCAGAGAGATCAAAGTTTTACAAATGAGCTGTAATTCAGTCATCAAAATGCCTGCATGATTGTACATTAGAAAGATCAAAATTCAGTGCTACTGTGTAAATAACACTGGTATTTTTTTATAAAGAACTGTCTTGTTTCCAGGTAAAATGCCACTATTTTTCTTGGAGGTACTCTAAAATATATATTTATAAATTTGAAAAGACGGGAAAGACATCTCAGGAGGGTTTGAGTTCCTCCAACCTATCTGACTTGAATTCTGTTGCTCTGTTTTAGTGTTCTCCCATTTCTTTTTACCTGGGAACTCCAGATTCATCTCTTCTTTTTCTATTTGGCTTAAAACTTCATGTAACATTTAACATTTCCTTTTGGTGTAGAAATGTTACATGTTGCTGCATCTGAATTACCTGGTAAAGGCAGCAAGGAGACTGTGTAAAATGTGTCCTTTCTACCAATCATGCCCTCACTGGGTAAAATGCAGTATTTTTTCAGCATTTGGTGCCCCTAGTTTGCAAATCATAGGGACTATTCTTAGCATTCAGAATTTGAGGCAGTGTCTGCAGAGAGCTCTCTACTAAATGAGAGATTCAGTTCCCTTTTTGTGCAGCTGAGATTTGGCAGTTTGATCCAAGTTTATGCATCTCATTCAAAAGTAAATGCAGTCATCTTACTGCTGTGGTTTTTTTCCTGTTGCCATTCTAGCTAAATTACTTGTCATAATTACTGTGTTGTCTCTTCTTTTTCCTTTATGTTGTCAGGAGCAAACAGAGTGGGTAAGTAACCAGAGCTGGTAGTTGAGTACAAATATGAATAGGGTGTTGGGGTAGCTGCAATTATGTCTTAAGGATGGAAGAGTTTGTCTTCTAAGAAAATAAAATTGCTTTTGAGCTATTGAAGTATAAAAAAGTCTTCAGTAACACAAATTATAGTAATCCAGCACATTTTTCTAATTTTTTTCCTCCCAATTCTTTCAAAGTATTGAGGAAAACATCACTGTGAAAGAAGCAAAACTAATGCAGCTCTTGGTCCTGAAACCAGCTTTGTACAAACAAGTTGGAGTTAATATTAGAATTAATGCAGAATTAATTAACTGGAAGCCCAAGAAAAATATGAACTGAAACTGCAAAGCAACATAGATATTTTGTTGGGAACTAGTGTTTTCTCTGCCAGGATTGAGACATGGCAAACATAGGGCAGGAGAAAGCTGATGCTGTCTTTGATAATGTATAACACATCGAGTGATAAAATAAGGACTGTGTCCTCTGATAGCACTGACCATCTTATAGTAGCCAGCCCTCTGTCTGTCCTTCTGTGCTCTGCTGCTTTCCACTGACTCATCAGCTGCATCCTAGGGATGTCACCTACTGGGATATAAAGAAACTGTGTGAAATTTATCTCTAATTGCATAGTCTGGCATGGTTAAGAGACCAGTGGATGAGTTGAAGAATCCCATTGACTTTATCTGATTTTGGATGAGGCCTTATGTACCTTGGTTGCTGTGTTTCTTGGGGGTGCAGGAGGCAGTAGCCTTTCTCTGTCCCCAGCTGTATTGGTCTTCATATGAAATCAAAGCTTCCTGACATTTCAGTTCAGTTAATGTTTCAACTCAGGGAGCAGTGATGAACACTGATCCACTGATCCTGGCATGTGACATATATGGACTGGTTGTTAAAACATGGTCTGACTGGTCTTGGGGTATCAAGTACCTTTCCATTATTTTTTAGCCTCAGGTGAATTATTCTGAAATCAACATTTCATTCATGTGATGCCATCCAATAGCTTTATAAGGAAGATATTCTAAATGTGAATAGCAGTATAATATAAGAACTTTGAAATGAGAAATTATGCTTATTCTCTCTGTCAAAACTTCTTCAGGACCTCGTTCTTATGTTGGGTTAGAAACCATTTCTGCTTTTGTTGTATGTATACAGTGCTACTCTGTACCTGACTTTACTTTTCTGTGCTTCCATCTTGGTTTGTATTTATAGACACATTGAGTGTAGACACAGAGAGGATTTAAAGGTTATATGCAGCTTATGAGGGGTTTTTTTGTGTATCTTTTCTGTAAAAAGGAGTAACAGATGATGTTACTGTAGAGCCTTGCCAAAATTTTTCGGTGGGACTTCTGTTTTACCAAATGAGCTTAAGAACCCTTTCAGCTAAGAGGCCCCTACCAGGCGTTTATGTGTGTACGGGAAAGTTGTGGATGAAGTTACAAAGATTCAGAGTGAATGCTCAGAGTAATTGAAAAAATTGGATATTGCTAACCAAGTAATACGAAAATACCCTTACAATTTTATGTTGGAGGTCAGTGAGCCTGGGAGCAGCTGATAGAGTGAAAAGGTGAGGGAAAAATGACTAATGTTTGGGGAAGATGAATGCAGCAGTTCAGATTTCTGTTGACTACATGATTGCTCTGAGGGGTTCACACGAACTCCTTAATACATCTTGTGCCCATCTCTGTGAGAGGCAATGCTTGCACACTTCTGAGAGGGGCATGAAGATGGGGCTATGAAGACAGCAAATGGTTAAGATGATGCAAATAGCTACAGGAGAGAGATGGATAAGTTTCATTTAGGCTCTGTGTCTTGCAAAACATTTGGGACACAGAGGTCTTGAATGGAGCTGTTTACCTTCTTTTTAAAAACACTTGTACAGAGAAATCACATTTATAAATGATGCATGACTTTTGTAAATGTGTATGTTTAACAATGCTTTGATCAAGTCTTAGAAATACGAATAAGGATTTTGCTTAACTTGTGGCCAGACTGATTTCCAGCCCAAAAGTAGTATGCTGTGAATATAATAAAGCATACTATTCCTTTCTTGTCTTGCTCCTTGTTGCGCTGGAAGAGGCAAAGGAGCAAGTCATCTACTGTGACCTTCCGTAGAAGATAGGATTCACTCCTCTTCTGAACCCTATCCTGCATTACCAGCACATGTTGCAACAGGATCGCAGCAGGAACTATTTTATTTCCCTTCCTGTCTGTTGTAGGTGGATCTTGTTGATCAGCAATTGATTCTGCATCTGTAGCAAATTAGATTTTCCTCCTGATTTGAATATTGAGAACCACATCCCCTTATTAGAAGTCTGTGGAAAGATGTGGGACTATGTCCCTCAACACTGTTGTGTTCCTTCATAAGGAGAGTCACGAGTCTTGATCTTTCATTGCTTGTATTTCATTGTGAAAAGCAGTTTGAGAATGTGTGGGTTTATCACATGGATAAGACAAAAGGTTATTTTGAAAGTTTTCAGGGGCTTTTGCAAGCCTTATCTGCATAACAGTTTCTGATTTAGGTCTAACTCTGAAAAAAATACTGAGTATGTGCTTAACTGGAAATCACTGGGGTGATCCTGTAGATTTCAAATCTTTTGAGGGAGATGACACATTTCTACTGAAGTAATTAACTGTTGGCAGGACCTGGGTGCACTTCCATGCGTATTGGTGTCCGTAATGTCTTTTGCTGATTGTATTTCAGTTGGTTTAATCTCTTCAAGAAATTACAACATGACAGTATTTACGCATCTTGCTTATTATTATGTGAACTAATTATCCTGTCGCAGAGAAAAAAATCTGCTTTAAAAAGCATTAATCAGTAAAATGTGCGTAAAATTCTTTGTGTTTTGTGCGGATTTCTGAGGGTTTTTTTGTTGGTTCCTGTATCACTCCTATCACTTAAGAAATGCATTTTGCATTGAGACATCTTTCATTGCTCTTTGAACCCCCATTTGAGCAATTTGCATCTCCTTAAGTGCTGATAAGAGGAATCATTAGCAGAGTGTACTTAAACAGCTTTTTATGCAGGAAAGTAGATTGAGATTTTGGGGGTTTGCAAGTGCCAAGAGCTTGATTTACAGAAATAAAGAATGACAGCTCACCTTCTGGAAATATAACGGGAAAATGTTTATAATTTGCAAACCACGGTGTAAACTTGTTGTACACTAAATGGGAGTCAGCTGGAAGGCCTGTAGGGCAAATTAGACACAGATGGAAAACAGGGCATAGTTTTGTAGCACAGCATCTGTAGAGCTTAACATTTGACTGTGATAACCCTGGCAGCACTGCTTCACTCCAAATTGGTTCTGATAATTTAGGCCCTCCTCAGACCAGCAGTGGAAACGAGCAGCACTCCTCAGCCTCCATCTTTGAGCACGTGGATAGGATGTCCCGTTCCTCAGATGCCAGCAGACGGGTCCCCAGCAAGATCCAGCTGATTGCCATGCAGCCCATGGCAGCGCCTCCGGTTCAGAACTCCGTGCTCTCCGATCGGGTGGCAGAGACCAACAAAATCAATAAGGAGGTATTTCTGAAAGTGCTTTGCATGGTTTTGGAGGACTCTTTGCCTAGCCAGGTGAAAAGTATCCAGTTTCTTGTTATCAGGAGTTCCTTGTAAATTCCTTGACAAGTTACAGGAATAGTCCTGTTTCTGTCCAGAGAAATTATCTGACCTCTTTTTTAAGAGATGCCTAAACCAAAGTTTAAACACAAAGAGGATCAGGATCTGGTGGTCAGGATACCTTTGTGTTAGCATCCTTTTGCTAGTCAGCAGGAATGACTTAAAGAAACTTGTGCTAATTCATGTATGAGAATTGCAACATACGGCCCACCTTGGTTTTCATTCTATGCTATTCTTTTACTTTTCAGGACTGAGGATGATGGTTATAAAAAGAGGTTATCTCAAAACATTCTGGGGTGTGAATTTGCAGCCCAGTTCATTGCTTTCAACTTCTAATGTGTTTGCCTGACAGTAAACATACAAAATTTCCTGCTTTCTCTGAGGCTTATGTTACTATTAGCAGAATATGAGCGTGCCTGGGGCACGAGGAGAGGTGATGCACCATAAAACCACATCATACACTGCCTGACAGTAGCACCTACCTGCATCCTGGTTTGCTGTAAGATGACATTTTTTCATAACTCAGAGTGGAAGATTACTCGAACCTGTAACTGAATTTTGATTACTCAAAAGTGTAACTTTGTCAAGAATCTGTGTTTTTCAGTACCTTACTGAAGAGAGGCAAATATATATATCTAGGATACAGAGGCAAGAGGAGCCACAAAACAGAAATCTGTCTGTATGGGCAGAAGACATGATTCTAACTATAAGCATAAAGAAGAAGTCTGACTTGTGTCCTATACATGCTTTTATTTTTTTGGATTTTCATGAGAGAATACACAAAAATCAATTTTTATTTGGTTCTTAGTTTGCTGATGCGTTCCAGAACTAGTCCAGCACAGGCAGGGCAGTTGTTGCTACCTAATCTGGTACTCAGGTGTTTACCAGTGATAAGAATCATTTCAGTTGGTTTTGGGCCAGGACTTAAAAGTGTGGTGTTACAACAGCTTTACCCAGATAATGAGATGTACTCCATGAAATTTGAAAAGAGGTGGGAGAGAGGCATGAAAACTCAGCCTCCAGAATGATGTAGAGCTGATAGTGTCATGTTCATCTGGGTATCTGGGCCCTTGTGTTGCTGCTGTGCTCCTGCATAGCATATGGCAGCCTCTCATGCACAGCAGAGGCACTGAGTTATGAGCTCAGTTGGCTCTTGACGTTCTTGCTTCTTATGTGATGAAGGTCATTAAAGGGAAAGGGTGGCAGATTTTATCGCTGTTGATCAAATACCTATCTGTTGGTTAGTCTTATCTGTTCAGAGCAGTGTTGTGTCTGGCAGACAGGAGTAGTTTTTTGTGCTCCTCCTGCCTTTTATTAACAAACTGCCACTTCCCTCTAATTGCACCTGCAGTGCTGGCAATCGTGCTGTGTGTAATAGTGCATCTACCTGGGGAGACAATGGGGAGACTGCAAAATATCCAGGAAGGAAAGTGTGCTCATAAATTGTGTGACTTATTTTAGTCCTTCAGAGATTTGGAGGAGGGAGGCAGGGGCAGGCAGAGAGGTGGGGAGGAGAGGTTTACAGAAGAGCAGCAAAATCCAGTTTGCAAAGTATACTACTGCAAAAATATTCCTCCCTGGTTTTTTTTTCCCTTCTCCTTCCTGAAGATACAAACAGCCCTGAGGCATAAATCCGAGATCGAGCATCACCGCAATAAGATCCGCCTCCGCGCCAAGCGCAAGGGGCACTATGAGTTCCCAGTGGTGGATGACGTGGTGGTGGTTGACTCCAAAGAACAGCACAGAATATATCGCAAGGCACAGATGCAGATTGACAAGATCTTGGACCCTGGAGGCAGTGTGCCTACCGTCTTCATAGAGCCAAGGAAGAGGTAGGGATTTCAAAGATGGAACAAACAATTTTCTTCTAGAGTCTGTGCCCCAACTCCATCCAAACTGTGCTTCTTAAATGTCAGAGCTGGAAGTCATTTTGATCACTAGTTGAGTTTGAGTTATCTAGGTGAAAAGGATTGGGTTGTTCTAGACACTTTTATTTATTTCAGTATATGCCACTATGTTTTGATTTCAAATTATGTTTTTACAAGTTCTCAGCAGTGAATTCTTGATAAATAAGCCCAAATGTATGAAAACAGTCTTAAAACAATTTAGTATTTGCTCTGCCATTTGTTTGAATAATTCTTTTATGGTGTAAAGGGATCAGTGTTGCAATGTCAGCACTAAAAAAGAAACCTGCAAGTAATATATATGCAAGTAATATAACCCGCAAGTAATAATATTTTTATAAAGTAGGAGGGGGGAGAGGATTATGTAAAATAAGGAAAACCTTGAACAACCTAAAAAGCATGAAGATTCTGAATGTTAAAGGCAAATTCACAAATCAATGAGATTACCCAGAGGGAATACATAAAAGGTTATAAGGCACATCTGTCAGCTTCACAGATCTGCCTTCCTGGCCTTGTATTTGCAGAGAAAGTTTTCCCTGTGTTCTGTTTTGGGCTTATGAATACAGGCACTTTGTTCCTGGAGGCCTGGTGCCCAGTGAGTGCTTCTGCATTGATAGCAAGTAGCTTTTCTCCACGGGCGTGGGTTCCTCAGCTCATTTGCTTGGTGGGGTTAAATCCTCTTGACCAAGTACAAAGCCTTGGTGGCAGTGTGGTCTGTTCTGCAGCTGCAGATGTGTCACACGTTGGGGAGCTGGGGCGCTGGAACACAGGCAACCTGGACAGGTGAATGTAGGAGGGAGGTGATTCTGGAGAGAATTTAAGGGGAAAATGGGATGTTTCAGAGAGCTGCCAATGAGAGTGTTATTAAGAGAAACTTGAGGAAAGAGATTTAATCTATCTAATGGGACTGGCATGGAAAACTGGGAAAGGGGAGAGAAACGGGGCTGAGGCAAGGATAACTTGGAGGAAATGGGCAGAGGAGTTCAACCTTCAGAAGAAAAATTTCAAAAATAATTGTGATTACTTTTGTCACTCTGTCTCTGCTTTTTGGTTTTTTTTCCTGTTAAGTTCTCGGGCAAAACGTTCTCCCAAGCAGCGCCGTCGCCATCAGATAAATGGGAGTCCAATTGATGCTGAAAAGGACAGGTTAATCACAACTGACAGTGATGGGACATACAAAAGGCCTCCAGGAGTCAATAATTCTGCATATATTGTATGTATGTCTCTTGAATGGGAGGACTGTTCTGATAATGATGGCAGCTGTGACATTGGCAGGTTTTTGGCCTCTGTTTGTGATCCATATGATGTGGATAGTTTCAGTCATGCAGTTGGCATGTAAATCAAAGTGAAATAAGGATTTCATTGACAGTCTGTCATTTTTAAGCAGTAAAATTCTGCCGTATATTCCTTGATATTACAGAGGCCAAGAACCAAAGCCTTGTTTTCATTAATGCCACTGTGTTATGCACATGAAAGTGTGCTTGACATGTTCCACAATATCTTGAACATAGTTTCGCTCTAGTCCAATTTGCTGGATGTTATATATTCATATATTACAGCAGATTTCATCCTTTGCTCTTACAGAGTGGAAGACTCAGGTCTTTTTGTGAGAAATTTTTTCATCTTTCAAATGTGGCAATTAATTATTAATGATATAGAAACACATCTTTGTACTACAGTAACTTGAAACAATTCTAGTGCAATGCTTGAAAATTAATTTTGTCTCACATCTAAAAAAAAAAAGACGCTGGAGAGTACTTCTGTTCAGTCATATCCATGTCACAAACACTACTTAGGCATCTTTAACCACTTCTTAGCAGATTTCATGAATCCAAATGCTAATATTGGAAGCCCCTGGACAGTTCTTATCTTTAAAGATGGTTTAATAATTTTAAGAATTTCACCATTAGCTGCAGTATGCGGTCAGGTGACTCTGATGTCAATTTCTGCAGTTTGCCTTCAGACATGAGTGTGATGATTTTAATGTCATGCTGCAGTAGCATGAATTATCATCTGAAGCTGTTTAATTAAGACATGGCACACAGCAGGCTCAGCCCCTTTGGCATCTGCAGTGAGACTGCTCGGAATGCTAAGTTCCTAATAAAGTAGAGGCTTGTGCCTCTTGACGAGTGATTTTGCAGTCTGCATGCAGTGGTAAGAATGAGCTCTGATAATAAGTCTGCTGCTGTAAAGCTCATTTAATTTCCTCTCACTGATGAACAATAAGCCCACGTGGGAAGATCCCAGGTAATAATATGATGCATGCCTAAGGTATTGCTGCAATGAAGCACTTACATGAATCCCATTCAGGTGATGCACCCAAGTTCAAGCTCCACGCAGGTTACCACTTAGTTCCTTAACAGCTTCCTTTCTGCGTTTTTCTGGGAGGTGATAATTGCTCAATGTTACTGCTGATGTGGTCAGTTATAAGCTAAAGACTGAATTAATTTCTTAGAATTGCAAAAGCTGCAAAGAAGTCATAGATTTAGACAGAGCTGATTGGTTTTTTTCTGGGTGAAGAAATACTCTCTGCATGACTTCATTACCTGGTTGCAAACCACGAGATTTCTTTTATAGCTGAGTAACTCCTGCCCAAAGCTCTGCTGCCTTACCTGAGGTTAGAGTCCTTCAAATCACACTGAATGAAGTGTTTGAGTGTTGAATGAAGTGTTTGGTGTTACATATGTGCATGCAGCAGCAGGGAGGGTAAGGGCAGGTGCTCTAGCTCTGGCCAAGACAGTGTTGCTCAGACGGAAGGCCCACAGGGGCTTGGAAAAGCCAGTTAGATCTTCTCTGTGGCCACCCTTCACCTTCCTTGTGTTTCCTGCAGTCGGACCCAGACTTGCCTGCCGAGCCGCAGACATCATCCTCGGCGGACGCGGGGAAGTTCCCGGGGCTGCCCCCGCACCCGGTGCCGCAGTACGTGCCCCCGCAGCCGTCCATCGAGGAGGCACGGCAGACCATGCACTCGCTGCTGGACGACGCCTTCGCCCTGGTGGCTCCCAGCAGCCAGGCCAGCTCCGCGGCCGTGCCGCCCGGGGGCTCCGCAGGACAGCCGGTGAGCAGGGACCGCCTGGGGGCTGCCTGGGCACTGAGCATCCCAAATGGTTATTTGAGATGCAGCTCAAAAGGTGTCTCTGGGCAGGGAGTTGGCGCCGCCTGCACCACGGCCACTGTTGTGTCCTTGCTGTCAGGGCTGAGCACAAACGCAGCACGTTCCTGGAGCAAGGAGAATTGGGACAGGCACCAAAGCTTGCCCAGTTGATCCCCATTGAAATGGCAAGATTTTGTTACCCTTTCCAAAAGCAAATGAAATTTCCTTTTGGGAAGGGAAGCAGGATCATGTGAAACAGAAAAGAAAGGCTTACAAACACTCTGGAAAGGAGATAGGATAAAATGAAATGCAATTGAAAAAAACCCAAAAAAAAGAAAATCCGGAGATTTAGTGACTACGAGAAAGTGGTCTGGGAGGAGATGAGATGCAGTGCAAAGGACCAAAAGAGGCCAAAACTAACCTCACAGATGTTGCAAAAGCCGGGGAAAAAATCAAAGCGGAAGACACAACTTGGAGGGGAAGATATGAGGGACATGGCATGGATACTTAAAAAAAAAAAAAAAAAGAAAAAGAAAAATCTTCCCCCAAAGCAAAGCCATGAAAAGGCATGCCATGGTGAACTTGCTTTCTGAGCTGTTTGGTATCTTTTCCCTTTTCCCATCTCATTTCCTTCAGGATAATTTCAGTTCTTCTCAGTTAGGATCTTTCACAAGTCAGTCTTGCTGTGTCTGAGTCAAACTTTTTCTTTTTTTTAAATATGTGTGATAGTTCCTATTTTGACAAAGAAAAAAAAATGTATTTGGCATAGGTAATATTTTTCAGCAGGGTATCCAAAAGCTTTCAGGAAGTGAGGGATAGGGAAGCAGTATTTCTGTGTACGATTTTTTTGTTTTGATGGAGCACTGAAACACATGGATAATCCTGTAGGTCATCATAAGCTGTGATGAATCTGAGCCCTGTGGTCTCTCTGCTGCAGTCTGATGCTGTTTAAAGGTCAAAACAAAATTTCCAATTGCAAAGCTTGGTTTTTTGCTAAGTAGACATTGGAGCAGCTCTTGATCTTTGGCAAGTGAGAAAAAGCATTTCTGAAAGGTTTTTAAATTAAGACTCTGCTCACACAGAAGAGACTGTAGCTGCTGTAGCAGTGATTCCCAGATCTTCTTGTGCTCCTTTGTTTGTAAAAGTTCAATTCTTATGGCTGCCATCAAGTCCTACATACAGGCTTAGTGATCTCTGCCATTCATCATTTAAAAGGCTGACTGTGGAGTTCCCAAGGTATGAATTCTGATTTTAATTTCGTGGTTTTTTTCATTCTTCTGACAGAGATACATGGAATTTGGAATGACTCCGCCAGCAGCACCAGGTCTCCTACCGAGGTAGCTTTTTACTGATCAAATTATCATTTATTATTTTCCTTGCAATTACTCCAGATTTCTTACTGGCACTGGTATATTATTATGCAAAGTACTGTATAAATGAGAAGTAACTGGAGTCCAGATCCAGTCTTTGTTATTTATTTATGAAGCATAAATGACATATGCATGCTGTATGGAATCCAAGCCTCTGTTTAAAAGAAATGTGTTTCTAGCCCTTCAGCTATAGCAAAATCCTTCCAATATTCAGTAAACACTGAGTATGAGCTTTTGGAGAGCCTGAAACAGTTGCTCAGATGCATGTAATTCTCCCAATACTCTTGCTTTCATCTTGTTTCTGTATCCTCAGGGCAACACTCACAACAGCTTTCATATGACTAACAGATTCATTCTATTTTTAACCAAGTTGAGAATAAATGACAGAGCACAGTGACCCTCACAGAGAAAGTCTGCCTTGCAGCCCTATTATTACAAAATCAGGGGAAGAACAAATTTTCCACCTTCTCCTGCCCTTACCATGAGAGAATTGTGTAAAGGGGAGAAAACGTTTGTCCAGGTGATTGTTAATTTCACATTTGGTTTGTGTGTTTTAACCACATGTGAAGTTGGACACTTGAGTCGTGGTACTCACTGGGGTGAGACTTGTCTCGCCCTCTCCAAGCTGCTGCAGCCAGACTGGTAAAATGATAGCCTTGTGCTGCTCTCTCATTGCCTTCTTAGAGTTCACCATGTGAGATGAAATCCCACAGCTATTCATGTCACTCATCCGACTTCACCTGAAGTCTTCACTGCCTTGGAAACTTGATGGTAAAATAGCTGTGAAGAACTTTCCTTTATTTATTGCTCTGCAACCTGATTTTGAGAAGACCAAGTAGAAAAGGAGGAGTTTCTAAGCATCTTGCATAGTTCTTGGCTGGAGTTGACAGTTTCAGTGTGAGCAGAACATACATGAAATGGCACAGAGTATGTACATATTCAGGGAAAATGTGACAAATTAATAATGAAAGTGCTGTAGTCCATGTTAATACACCTGAGTAAGATAGTGTCTTCACAAATATTATTTGTTCAAAAGTTTATCGTTCTTTGGCATGGGCAGCCTGAATCACAAAAGTCCAAATGCTGGCTTTGCCAGTGTCAGCAGAGTAAGTTAACAATCTGCAAAGTCATTGATCTGAACAGAAAGAATTCCTCTAAGTTTTCATTAAAATAGAAAGCTTTCCTAAAGCTTGATCAATAGAAAACAAGTTGTCATGGTTGTGCAGTGGGAGTTATTCTCAAAATCTGAAGATAGTGGTAAACAAATTGATAGAAGCAGTGCACCAGCTAGAGGAAGGAAGAATAACCTGAGGTCAGTGTGATTAGGTGGCATGTATCAATGTCATAGTCCATTGGGTTAAATATCCAGTGCATGGAATACTAGTTGGGTGAGCATACTGTTCTCTTCCCTGTAATAACACCATCAGCATCTTTAATGGGGTGGAACCAACCTGGGGAAAAAAATTTAATGTGAAAGACCTAGGTCACATAACAGCTAGGCAGTCATAAAGGCACAATGAACAGCTTTTGCCAGGAAATGGGTATTGAATCATGCAACAGAGATAGATATACTGAGCTAGAGTGGATTAGGGGTGTAAAATTGATTCTTGGAGCAGTATCTCCTGACTTAAATCACTGGGGATAATTTTGGGGTTTTTTTGGATGTGCAAAAATGGAAAGCTGAGTTTCAGTCTGGAAATAGGAAGGAGCACCAGAAAGCCTGTATGATACAGATGCAGAGCTGCATTCTGGTTTTATGGTCCTATGTTGATCTTTGACTTTATAGAGAAGCTATAGGTATCTATTATAAAGAAGATTTAGAAGGTGAAGCCTTATTAAATGTGAGCCTTTCAAGTGCAAACACATCAGCAATAAAGAATTTACTTCCCCTCCTCTGAAAAAATGGCACAAAAAGAATACATTTGCAGTAATGTTGAGAAAATATTTTCTTTGAACAGCATCAAAAAATTGTAGAAATTCATCAGCTTCAAAATTCCAGCTCAACACTGCAGGCATAAAGGGCTGGATGATCACATCCTTTACTGATTACAGTGATTAACATAACAGAAGTGATGTTGTTAAACATTACCTACCCATTGAAGCATTTATTTTAACTAGCTTGTGTGGTTGGAAATGGTTTCCTCTGGATCTGCTGAGTGGACAGGTGGGCATTGTACATGAGGGGACTGGGGAAATTCTAAGACTTCCACAATGGGATTGTTACAGCTTGAAGCCCTTTAACCTCCTCCATCTTGTAATGCTGCATGCCAAATAGCTGGTACTTTTATTTACAATTCCTTGTTTGTGCTTTATTAGGCAATTTATGATGTCAGCTTTCTTTGCTATCTGGCTGTCATATGAAGGTGGGTAGTTTTCCAAATAAAGCACAAATCAAGAATAGTCTAAACTAGATGCAGTCACAGGATTTTGCAGTAAAACAAAGGGGTGTAAAATTGAGATCTTGAGGAACAGGATACACTGCAGACTGTAGCCAAGAGGGCTAAGATGCCATTGTGGTAGAAGGCATAGAAAACTCATCCCTAGCCCTCACTTTGTGTAGTTCCATGTGCCTGAGCCTGGCTGCTTGTCTCACTTTGCTTCATTTGCACTCACACAAATAGTGAAGTTGGATGGATTACAGTTTCTGTGGTTAACTCTTTTTAGCAAATACATAACAATGACTAGCTGCACCAGCCTGATTGATAGGAGACATTAATGTCAGTATACCTTGCTTTTCTTCATATGTGCTAATGCTTTGAGTAGTGTCACAAATCTTAAAGAGCACAGTTTTGAAAACTTCCTGAAAAATTATCAGAATACTTAATGAAGTAATAGTTGTTCACAAAATATATATGTAATGCAGCTTATGTTTTGGTTTAGACCAAAAGTGTGTGCCTAGAAACTCTTAGAGTGAGTCAGCTTTGTTGCTGAGCTAAGCAGCTACATCACTGCTCAAGTCTTATTTTCTATTTTTTTTTTCATTGAAGATACTTTTTTCCCCCCAAGGGGAAAACAAAGTCTCATGATTTGTCAACTTTTTTCTCTGCATCGAGGAGACTGCAACATGTGAAAAACACTTGTGTAAAATTTTGTTTAAACATGCTCTTCAGATGTAAATTTTTCCTCAACATTGAAGGTTATAATTACATTAAAAGGCATAAAGAACCACTGTGCAAGGCACACCTACATTAACGTTTCTAATTAGGGATTTCACTTATTTTAACCTTGACTCCTTTTCCACAGGCAGAACTTTGGGCCAGGTTTTCTTCAGCCTGCAGAGTTAATGCATGGAGAGCAGCCACCCCCTGAGGTTCAGTATTCCTCCAGGGGGATGTACTCAGAGGAAATGCCATCAGTGGCACGGCCACGACCCGTTGGAAGCACTGCAGGTACACTTCACTGAAGTTAAATATGCAGGAAAATAACTGAGCCTTTCCTCTACCTGTTCTTATGCCAAGGTCACCACTAAGATGTCATTCTCCTTCAGCTGCTACATGTGATCTGTGGTCCTTGTCCTCAGTGCCCAAAAAAAGATAATCACAAAGTGAGGTTAACTTTACTTGTAGGACCTTGCAGAAGAAGGAAGTGCATTGCCCCTCTTTCAGTATCTTACGAGCACTGGTTATCACAGAGTGTATATGCACAAAACCCCATTTGCTAAGAATGAAAAATTACTTGTTTTAGAGATTACAGTGTATGCTAACTTTCCATTTCAAACTCCTCCTTTTGTGCTAAATGAACTAATTTTTGCATCCCAAATCAGCATGCTAAATAGCAGATATTCTTTTATACTTCTCTACATCTGTGTTTCTTGTTTCTCTTTGTAGAATTGTGTGCATTAAAGCAGTATCTCTTAGTTTTAGATTGAATTATCTATTTCTGCTGTTCCCCATGAAATCACCTTCCCTGATCTGGTTGAGGTAATTTTGGTAGCAATCACCAATGCTGTCATGAGTAAGATGGTAACATCACATGGCAGCTAAGCAGCAAACACTTCTAAGAATAAAATGTTGTATTGTTATGTAAATGTTACAGTTCATTTTTTCCCAGATAAATATTTTCTTCCTTGAAAAAGACTGGAAATATGATCAAATACTTATATCAAAAGCCCAATTTTGGTAGTTGCTCTCATCTCCCTGTAAATGTTAAATGAATAAGAATAGTAGGAATGTTGTAACTATTACAGCTTAACAATGACTATTTTATTCTCTAATTCACACTATTGTCTAAATGTTCATATGTACTCTGCTTTAAAGTTTGGAGGTACTTAATATATTTAGTTTCTGTCCCTCAGGATAATTATTTGTAAATATTGAACTTCTCAAATATAGGGGGGTTTTGGAAGAAAATAGGGAAGTGATCAAACTGTCCATCACGTAAATCACGCTGTTGTTTTTGTCTTTCCTCCCCTTTTGTACATGCACACTTTTATGTATCTCTGGATTAAATGTGTTTCATTTCTAATGAATAACGAAGTATTAATAGTAATTTTAAGAATAAAAATGCAAATGACATTTCCCTGTGGGAGACAATTAATGAAGAAGGAAAGCTGGCATGTTGTTACATATCTCTTGCAATTAATGGTGGCAGCTATCCTTGCCTATGTTTGAAAGCAGTGGGAAGGAGGGAAGGGAAGGAAGAGGAGAAAGGAGGAGGTTGGCTTTCAGGCTGGAAGGAGATACAGTGTGTTCTGACCTTCTCTTAGTTAAGGACAGCATGGTTTAATATTTAACCGCAAAGCTGAGAGAAGCACACTCTTACCTAGTCGTGTGTTTTATTCTTCAGAGCCACGCAACAGGAGGCAGTCTGCAGAGTTAGGGTCTTGCCAGTGTGATGCAAATAAGGTGTGCCACAGGAGCAAATGTCCTCTCTTTGCTGCTGAGTGATTGGCATGAAAGCATTGCCAGAGCTTTCAGTAAGCACTGTTTGGAAAGGGCTGGCATGTTTTTTGGAACGAGGAGTAACCCATGTCAGTGATGTGTGTATCTCAACCTCTTCTTTCAGTGCAGTGCCATGAGATGCATCACACTCACATGAACTGCACAAAATGCACATAACTTTTCTGTCTTCATTCCACACTGACTGACAGCCTTCTTTCTGCTGATTTTTATTAACTGCACAGAAACAGAGCTCCATTTTCTTCTTGTCTCCTGCTTCCAACAAAGTTTTATGTTATCATATGTCTGCCCTGCAAACTTGACTGTGTATGAAGATGAAAAAAAACCAATATTTGCTTTTAAGGTTCTCAGATACAGCACCTCACTCAGGTGGGAATTGCTAGCAGGATCGGAGGTCAACCAGTGGAGCTCCCCTCAGGCAGAGCAGGGCATGGCCAGCCGGGGGGGCCAGGGTGGCCCCAGTATCGTGGAGAGGATGAATGTGCTAGGCGAGATGCAGTGAGTACTCTTACACATTTGCATAGTTTCCAAAGTAGTGATTTGTTTGGGTATTTTTTTCTTGCATTACTGTTTGGAACTCCCCCCCCCCCACCCCAAAATACTTTTAGTTGCTTCTCTGACATTCTTTGCTTTGCTCTTCAAACCCTTGTTAGCTCTTCTGACTTCTGCTTGCTGTTCTTTCACCTTTGCTTCTCCAAATGCTTTCTCTCATTTTACCCTAACCTTTTTTTTTTCCTCGCTTGAGGCCTTCACCCATTAATTGCAGTTCATCCAGTTCTGCTTCTGAGCTCCAGCAGAGGTGGATACTGCTTTCCATTCCTTCTTTGAAATATGCCTCTGTATTTTGAGATCATTGTCATTAGAAAACATTGAATTAAATTGTCCCAGGCTACCATCCTATTTTGTATGCATAAAGTTCTTTTATCTTCTGTATCAGTGCTAACAGCAGGAGTCAGGGCAGCAGAAAAAGGTACATACTTGCACATAACATTGGAGGTGTTTCTAAATGAGTTTCTTTCCTAGGCTAAGTCAGCAGGATGTGGCAAATGAACACACGCTCATTTACCTGTGTTGCCCAAGCAGCCATGGTGATTTCAGGTTCTTGGCAGCTGTGCTTCCAGATGTTGACATTTCTGATTCAGCCAGATGTGTGAGGTTGAAGATAGTATATCTTCAGGAAAAAGGAGAGAGACACTTGGCTGCTACCAGTCCCTCTTTGATGTATTTGCATCCTGGAGCTGACTGACCTGCAACAGGTTTATTGCAGTACTCTTGAGAGTGACAATCTTATGCTTCTTCATTTGCTTCTTAGTTTAAACTATCTTTTTCTGATTTCTTCCTTGAACAAAGAAAGTGGGATCTCCTCCTTTTGCATATTTAGGGCAGTGTGTGTTCACACTACTTGGTGTTGCTTTGCAGTATTGCATGATGATGACATAGCTTTGCAGAGAGGAAATGCAACAGGATGTGCTTACCTCTAGATTTGGGTGAAATTGAGCTGCCTCCACTCCTAATAAACTCAAGAGGAGCAGCATAAAGTTTTTGAGAACTGGGTATGCTGTTTGATACTATTTGAAAACTTCAACTGTCAAAGCTGAAAGATCTGTTTCCCTAATTTAATGTGCTTTCTGTGCTTGCAACTGTGGCATTTGAATGGAAGATCATCAGTTCAGTTTACATCTAAAAGAGCACTTGCATGAGAGATCTTAGTGTCTCAAATTCCATTTCCAGAGACATCTCTGGGTTGCCATTTATTGACCTTTCTTTACATTTGTCTCTTTTTTCTGAAAATGGCTTTTCTACATCTGTGGGCGTGTTCCTGTTCAGGTCATTGAAATCCAGGCTGTTTTTCTTTCGGTTCATCTCAGTTTAAAGATCTCCTCAGCTTTGACAGCTTTTTTTGCTCACTGGTTGCTGCAGTTTGTATGTTACAGCAATGTGATTTCTTTTCAGTTTGCTATTAAAAAACAGGCAAAAGGAGGAGATAATGAACTAAAACTTATTTGAATTTGGTGTCATGCAGTTGTAGGAGAGTTCGCATATTTCCTGAACTTTCTTTTTCCTGTGAGCAATTTTTTTTTAAAGGATTCTTCCCATTAAAAACAACAAAAAGAAAAAAACTCCACCAAACAAACAAAAAGTCTTGGTCTTGTAGCTTTCTGTAGTTAAATAATTACCTTCACAGTTTGGATTTTTCAATAGGACAGAGCTCTAAATTTGCCTTTTGTCGTTTTGGCAATGAGGCTTTACTTAATGATGGTCGTGTTCCTTATGGTGCATTATTCAGCTGATCTATGCAAACCTTGTCTTACTGTTCCCTCATTCTGAGCAAGTTTCTAAAATTAAACTCTGCATTTAGGAAGATTGAAATCTAGAGCATTCTTCTTGCACACTAACTGGAGAGGGATCTGCATTTGTCTTCCTGCAATAGCGCTTTTCCTCACAGCATCCTCACCCCTTTATTCCTGAAGTCAATACCTGACTTTCTGCTGGAACATGACCTCTCACTTGTACCTCCCAGCCCAAAGCCAGTGTGCAGGGTGCCATCAATTCACCTTGATTCTCCATCCAGAAGGGCCAAGGCAACCAGGAGAAGAACAGCATTTCCTTAGCTGACACAAAATACAGTCCTGAGCAAGGGCTCATCTGGGCAGCAGAACAAATGAAGCCTGGCTTCTTACAGATGGGCTCAGTGTCTTGCATATCTGCACCTCCCTCCACCACCTGGCATCACCTCTACCCACCTACAGTCCCCTGGAGCTTTCCACTGTTCTCCCAAGCCTTCCTGCAGGTTTCCAGTGTTTCCCCAAAGACACTCCTGCCCTTTCACTCTATATTTCTACTCAGCTGCCCACTCTAGTGTCTCTAAATCTCACCAAATTTATTGTCTCTCAAGTCCCCAAGATCAGCCCTGTGAGATCCATGCTGGCTAAGACATCCAGCAGAGCACAGCCTAACTTGACTTTTGTGCCACTCAGAAGCAGATTCAATCATAACAAATAAAGCTTTAACAAATCAGATGATGTCTAATTAGCTACCTAGTTTTGTGAATTTTATGTATCTGTTCATACATTCATATATACACAGGTATGTCTGGGTATATATTTATACATTTAGTTCAGTTGAAATTGGCCAGAGTTCAACGGGTATTAAATGGAGATTAACAAATTTACACTTTTATCTCATAAATCTTCATTTCTTAAGAAGGGAGATACAATAAAAATATTTTTGTCAATTGTTTCATACTGCTGTTAATTATCTAGAAGTTTTTAGAGAAAAATATCAAATGTATAGCTATTATATAGAACTATATATTTTTGCATATATAATATTATATAACATATCTGTGTGTTTCTGTTAGTAAAGAAATTTTAAAAAAACAGCAAAAATTATTTCAGACTTTTTGCTTCTGTTACTTTGCTGTTGTAGGTTAATAGAGGTTAGGTTTCTAAACCAATGTGATATTGAAAATTTACAGGCCTGTTTAATCCTGATGCTATATGTGAAATCACAGAATCACACCCTTTTCTTTTTCTGAGATATTTAAGAAAACCTTGAAAAACTTAGTGTAAAAAACAGCCGCTGTGGTCATCAGAATTCCTAACTTCCCTTAAGAAACCTTTCTTAGGGTGGTGATTTAGTGCAGTGTGAGACAGGAGCTGAATCACACAGTGCATTTTAATGTGAAAGTAACCTGAACATAATTTAGGTTGCTGTTAAGACTCATGTATCAAGGAGTGTTTCCTTTTAATATTTTTTTAATGTCATCTCTTCCCTATAAACCCACAGAGTACTTGTCAGGTTTGCCAACTCTAGACTGCATGTATGAATTAGTTTCAGGTTTCACTGCCAAATGAATAATTCTGAACAATCAGGAGACCCATTCATTCCTTTCTGATACTGAAATCACCTCTCTTTTATAAGAAATAAGACAGGAAAACCTTTACCTATCATTCTTCTATTAAAGCCTCTTTCCCCCTTAATCTGTCTCCCAGAATTAACAGTATAAAGGAGGAGTGCTGTACCTGAGCTGCACAAGAGACTCAGAATGTATTATTAATTCCACTTTATACAAAATGGCTTAAATTTTATTCATTTGTATTATGAGAGATGTTAAGGAACTTGCTCCCATGCATTGTTGTGTTCCCTGCACACCGCTGCCACTGTCACTGCAGGTCCCCCTATCCTTCCCAGGCTCTGTTTGTAATGTTTTCCCTCTCCTCGCTCCCAAATCCTCTTCTAGCTGACCTTGCTGTCCTTTCTTCCCCCATCAGGCTGCTCTCTCTGCTACTCCTTAAGGCTTGTTCCCAGACAAAGGTAGTGCTCACAGACTTGTGGTGGCTGTGCTCTGAGCCTGCTGCTCCCCCTGCAAGGGGATCGCATTGCTTTGCTCCCGCCTGTGCCTCCCAGTCCTCTGTGTCCCCTGTTTTCTTCAGGCTGTCTCCCAGCCTTCAGCAATTCGAGGCAAGAGGAAACACTTGCTTCAGGGTTGTCAGCTGGAATCTGGATTTTCAAAATGTGCCTTGTTTGTGTCTGTACTGGGAGTTGCTGCAGTCACCCGGTGTACTGTAAATCCATGTTTTGTTTTAGTGTAAGCAGATTGTCTTGCAAAAAGACATGCCATAAACTCAGGCTTCTGTTCTCTGTCTCTCTTGTTTTGTTAGAAAATGTACATTGCTGGACAAAGGCAGAATTAACCCCTCCCTGCCCTGAAACAATGATTGTCCCTAAGCTGGGATAGAGTTTCTCAGATATTGAGTATGGAAAAATCTAATCTTTCAAATCCTAGTAGTTTTCTTCTGCTGCTTCTTCTGTTGACAGTGTTTTCCTGGGCACTGGTGAGTCACAGGGTTCTCCAAAGTGTACAGTCTGAACAGGCAAAGCAGGCAGGAAAAGGGAAGGTGGAAACAGTAGTGTCTCTGCTTATAAATAGTATGGAGAAATGACAGCCAGGGAAAAAATTATTTGCCTGCTGTCTTTTAGGATAGAAGTGGATGGTAAGAGAAGCCAATTCTTTTGATTTCCAGTCCTGTGGGGTTTCTCCCCACCTCCTTCCATTTCAGTTCCTAAAAATACTGTAGATTGGAAAGGGGGGGTCTCTGAACTTGAGGCAGTCCAACAATTTTGTGTAAACCTGTTTTGTGCTCCATAAGAGACATCACTCATTCATGTAACAAAAGAGCCGCTGCAGCAGATACAAGCATCTCCATGTTGTTTTCCCCCCTGTTCTTTGCCTTTTTGCTTTCTTGTCTTTTCTGAGATATTCACATTTGTTCAGAAAATGCAGTAATGGTTTCTCCCTTTTTCCAGACGCATATGCATGGACACCCAGAATATTCCTCCTCACCAGTATTCCAGATGCCGAGGACTTCAGCCAGGCAGCCCTCAGCACCTCCTGCTCAGCTTCCACACAACAGCCTTCAGGGCCAGGGCCTTTGCTACACCACCAGTTCCACTGAGGACCTCCAGCCAGGTCGCTCGTCAGCCTCTCTTATCAAAGCAATTAGAGAAGAACTTCTGCGGCTCTCTCAGAAACAGACGACAGTGCAGAACTTCCACAGTTGATTTAGCATTCCCTTGCAAATCTGCCAGGTATCTGCTTCCTATGGAAGCAAAGACTCAGAGGAAATCAGCAATGTTGTTCGCACAAAGGAAGGGACTTCCACAGCTCTGTTGACAGCACTCTGGAAAAATCAAAAAAGGCAACAAAATGAGAGTAGTAAGGAGAGATGGGGGACAGACATGGAAAATCATCGGTGTCATCACAAGTAATATTAATTAATCTGCTAATATTACGGTGCTCCTCTTCTCTCCTTACCCTCATTCAGGCTAACACATAAATAAAACAGTAGGTCAAGAACTCTGTACTCCAGCAGCAGCAACAACAACAAAAATGACAGAACTATCTCCAAGAATGATAGACTCCTTTTTCTAAGGAAGTAGGTGAAGTTTTTAATGAACTGAGATGACATTTTGCAAGAGATTACAAGTATTCTTATCTCTCCAGTGCTTATGGGGAACTGGTTTGTGTTGCTGTTCTGCAGGATTGCAAACTGTATCAATTTAAGGGTCTTGAAGGTCCAGTCTCACATAGGAATCACTTTGGTTGTCAGGAACAATGGGACTACTTAGAAAAAAAGTCTTTATGAGTTACTTGTATTAAACTGGAACAATAATTGTTACAGCTCTGTGGTTCTGAATGGAGCTACCCTCTGCACTCTTCCTTGTTTTCCTTCTGGTGCTGAAGCTTCAAGTGTTCCTTCATCTTCAATGTTTGCAAAGTGAAACATTGGCCTTGTATAATTAAGAAAATATTTGTAGACTCATTCAGGCTGGAAAAAGAAAGCAAAGCATCCAAACAGAAAGGGCTTGGTATCTAATTTGTTTAAAAATTACTGAAAATGGGAAGGGGAATATTCAGCCACAGTTGAATTTGGGGAAATGTGTGTGTATATCTTTTAAAAAAAAAAATTTGCATACTAAATGCTCTTGCAAGACCAGTGATAAACTATTGCCACTCTGTAGTTTGCTTTGTGGACAGAAACCAATCCAGCCTGACTGGTATAGGGTCACCAGCATTATGTTATAAATTGATGTCCTAAATCATTGCTTATGTTTGGATCTGAATAATTTTAGTGGAAGTCAGTGACAGTTTAGAACATTAACATAGGCTTAGACTTGCAGTTTTGAGACAGTTTCTATATTTATACTTGTTTCCACTGTCCCTTTGGACAAAGGGTAAGCATTATCCCCATGGTAAGAATGGTATGTGCCATGGAACTGTTTGTCGCTGTTTTTTTCAGAGTTTTTATTTAAAATTAGCTACGAATTTACTAATATTGGCCATTGCATAACTGTAACTGACATAATACATACGGACATTTTGCTTAAGTCACGATTGGTTGAAGTGTTTTCATTTTCAGGTCAGAGTGAACTAAAGCTCCTAAATGGCACAGAGATGGAGGCGAGGAGGCTTGGGAGCCCTCCCCAGGGCAATGGACAGCAGGACAATTAGGTGCTGCAGGGGAGGTGTTTGAAACACGAGCAGATGGCACTGCTCAGGGGTCTGAGGAGCAGAGATCTGCCAGAGAGAGCGCTGGGCAGCCAGGCAGGGGCTGCACTTGCTTCACTTACTGGGGTAGAACTGGGAAGTACAGGTACCATAACACCAGTGTGGTGTGGGGGTCCTTGGCTATCACATCTGCTCCTGGCTCCAGTGCACAGTTCAGTAAGGGCAACAGGACTGAGTCAGACTGAAGTGGAAACAGCTGGGAGGACCTGGTGGAAGAAGTCTCCTCCGTACCTTGTTCAGGAAGTGTGTCCATCATACTCGCGGCCGAAATCAAAACCTCAGTTGCTCGCTGATGTGGAAAAAAAGGTGGTATGTTTCCCTCTTTTCTAGGAAGCTCAGTTATTTTTCTGTTTACCTATGATCATCAAAATGCTGTATGAAACTGTGTTGAGGGACTTACAGTAATGAAGTGGTGTAAATTATTTTCCAGTTCCCTGGCCTATGTGTAAAGCCCTCATGGGCACCGGTTGAGGTTTGAAAGGAATCAGAACACCAGCACGGTTGTAACAGCAGTACCAACAGGTCACTATGATTTGAGTTTTTTAACTTTTTTGTGTGATAATTCTAGGATAAAAATAAACATTTGTTTTCTGCCAACTTTGTAAACATGAATGTTGCCAATACTTCTGCAAAATGCCAGGTTTTGAAGAATGAAGAGTGTATCAGGCGGTGTTCATTTGGTCGTTTTGACAGCACTGAAGACTTGACTGTTGCTAAGTGTTCCCATTAAAACCATCTCTTTCAGACCCCACATCCTTCTCCAGTTTAATTCTTAGTGAGCTCTGAGACCAATGCTTATAATATTAGCACGTTACTGTGACTTCATTTCAAGAAAATGTGGTCTTCTAGGAGGTAAATTAATTTTGTCTGGTTCCAGCTATTTAAGAAAAATATGTTCTCTGTGAAATGAGAGCTTTGAAATTTAGAGGTACTTAAGCCATTTCTCATTCATTTTTTGTTTGCTAGTGATGGTGATGATGCTATTGTGAAATTCCATCTTTTTATATTTGGATGTGTATCATTTCTCTTTTCAGTCCGTAATCTTTTGAAGAACACAGGACGAATATGTATTTGTAAATAAAAGAGGCTTTCTGATGAAGAAAACTCTCTTTAAAACTTTCAACGGTATAGTAAAATAGAAGAAGTCAGAAAGCTGTGTTTGGAAGTTATGTTAGATTGGCTGGAGACCTCATCCAGTGTCCAAAAAATTGGTATGCCTAGTCTGTATCTTCTTATAGGAAGAAAAGTAACATCAGTTACCAGCCACCAGTTCCAAGAAAAGCCTTTACAAGGGAGACCAGTTCTTTTTGTAGCTACAGGAAAAGCTGTTTTTTTCATGTGATACAAAAGGATTCTGTAGAATGCATGTGCCAGAATGTGTGTTTCCACTTGGAAATTCTGGGAGGAGAAAATCTGCAAGTTTCTGCATCCCTGTGTGCTTGAGTTCTTTCCCTAGGTTGTTTTTTTTTAAATAGCCCTATTAAAAGGTGGGAGGGGGAAAACCAAACAAACCTTTTTTTCCCTGAAACTTAAAAGTATCCTACATTTAAGTATCTGCTAATGTATTTCCTGGTTTCTGTAAACATCAATCAGATGAAAAGTTGGTACAGGCACAGAAAGCTGTGCATCCATTTCCATGACTAAACCATCTGGTTCATGGAATCCTCAGGCTCTTCCCTTTCTTCACAATTTCCCTTGACATTTGTGTTTAGTCTCTGTTTAGTTTGGCACATAGAAGAACTTGGCGAGATGAGAGCTACATAATTTAACGTGCTTGGTTTGCTTTTCATGGTCAGAATGTTGACCTCCAGCCTGCTTCTTAGCTCCAAAATTGTTGGAGCTAAGTGAAATGTTACAGTTATTTTTCATACACTCGGTGTGGAAGGTGGGGCGTGCTTCAGTACTGTAAAATATTCTCCAGCAGGATGTGACACGTGGGCTTTTGACTCAGGGTAGAAAACCTTGCTTTTAGGAGGAACAAATTGCAGAGGTGCTGGGCTGGGAATGTTAAAAATGGCCACTCTGGAGCAGGAAGTAGAATCTTAATGACCCTTTTCAATGTACTGAACTTGCAGTGGTTTGGATCAGGCTTCTGTCAGAGGTTGAGGAGCAGCAGTCAGTGTCAGCCAAGGTCTGTGTTTATCACCCTGCACCAGAAGGCTGCTGTGGCGCTGGCTACCCCAGTGCGGTGCACATTTATGGATGCAGGTAATAAACAGAGGGATCACCCAAAAGTGTATGTTCCTGCCAAGCCAGTGCCTCTAAACTGCATCTTGAACATCAAGGTTATGGCATTATCTTAGAAGGAGGCTGTGTACAGCAATCATAACTTCCCAAGAGCCACAACAGCTCGTGCTGTTGTTGTTAACTCGTGGCTTGAAAACATTTGGTGGATTACATAAAAAAGCTGGGTGTATATTCAAGCCCAAGGGAAGTCACCAGTCCTGTGATGTGGGTGATGGTAGGCAGCTGAACTCACTTTTTTAACTTTTGCCCTAACTATTTTCCTCACTTCTCCAGCTATCATGGTTTTTAGCTCAAAGAAGAAATGTGCATTTTCTGTTGTGTGCCTTAACTAGCAGTTCCTTGTAAACAGGCGCCAGTCCTTGACAATTCCCTATTTTGGCCAAGAACTTTGAAGTGGCAGGATGAAGAACATCTGTGTCTTTGAGGTGAGGATGTGTTGTGGTCCATATTTTTGCAGATGCAAAGAAATAAATGCATTTAAAAAAAAGAATAGCACCAGTTTGGTGTGTTCTGAATCTGTACAGAAAGCTGGAAATTGATTAAAAAGAAAAAGGATGACATCTGATTGTCAGAAGGCACCAATTGGGTCTCCAGGACTCCCTGTGACAGATATGAAATCTCATGGATGGTCCCACTCAAGCAGAGTCCATGACAGCCCCTCTTTGCAGTTCTTCACCACTTGCAGTGCTGGTTTTTGTGGGTGAGGAACATCTTTCCTCAGTGAGACTCCCAAAAGCAGTTCACCATGGCTGTGGAGTTTCTCCAGGAATGTTGAGATGTGCCTAGAGACAAGCAGCAGCTTTGAATCGCTTCAGTGTGGAAATCAATGTTCCCTTTTGCGGAGGGTGTGTTTTTCTCTTCCTGTTAGATTTTATTTAGAAGTGGAGGAGACAGGATGGGGATGTGTCCTGCTGTCACCAGCAGACATGTTTCATGGCTCAGCCTGTGGCATAGGATTGGCAGGTCAGATCCAAACATGGCTCTGCATGTTGCCCCTGGCTGCCCCTGCATGACTTCCACTGAAAACCATGTAGTCACAGGTATGCTTTGGAAGAATTCATCCTGGTTTCTTTAGTGCAGTTTGGGATGCACTTGGCCTGATGTTCTAGCCTTGCCATGCAAGTCCCAGGGTGAGTTTACTTGCACAGAGTAGGAAACTTGAGAAGCAACAATCCATGGAGTTGCACTGCCTTTTTAAAGAGACTTTTCTGCAGTGGAGCTGCAGTCCCATGAATCCCACTGAAGACTGATTAAAAAAGAAGTTACATTAGTATTAGGAAAATACACATTTCTTTGCACTTTGTAGTTTGTAGAGATGGACTGTTTTGTCTTGATTTTGTGTTACTTTTTCTTGGTACCTTTTACACATCAAATATTTTTTTTTTCTTTGTAATGGCCACTCATATTTAGCTTTGAGTAGTTCTTACTCCATAAGTGGAAGCCTGTGTTTAGGCTGTTACTTCCAAATGGGAATAAAGTATTGGCATGTTTGAACAAATGCTCTGAAGAATCTTTTAAAACAAATGTGAAATCTCCTTGGATCCCTGACGTGGTGGTTTTTGGGTTCACTTGCAGAAATCCTCTTATTGCCACAGGTAGAGCAGGTGAAATGAAATGAGAACTAAAGAGTTGAAAGATGAAAATTATTGGTTTGCATTTCCAGATATATTCAAATGTACATATTTCTTAAGAGCTCTGTAGTGTTCCCCAGCAGACTTATCAAATATTTCCATCCTAAGGCTGCTTGGAAGTTGGTTTCCTCATCCAGGCTATTGGAAGGATTTATTGCTGTGCATGATTTAAAAGCAGTAGCTGCATGTTGTTTGTGTTTCAGGAGCAATTTTTTGGTATTGAAAGAGAATTAATGCTGTCTTGTATTTGGCAATGCACATTGCTCTTTTGGTCCTAAAACACAGATCTGAAAGAAACTTGACTAAACAAAAAATTTAAAAATAATGTGATGATGAAAAAACAGAAAGTTTTTATCCTTGGACTTAAGGAAATAGGAGAAAGGGTTGTGGATTTGTCAGTAGTAATTCAGCATAGTCACTAAATATGAAATCAAGTTCAGTGCAGTACAGGTGATCTGAGCATCCACAAACTTCTGAACTGATTGCTGGATTTGTGTCCATGCAGTCCTGGATAAAATGTTTCAGGAAAGTTGTTTTGTATTTTGCATGGAACACTCCCAGTCAAGCATTTCCATGGATGATTTTGATCCTGACAATTACTTCTGTCTTTGGGTTTGATGGTGGCTCAGGAATCTCCTGTTCAGAAGATCTGTATTGCACAGCCATGTATTGGGATTACTGCCACATCCTCCTGCACTTCACTGCTCCGTGGAAGAAAATTTGCTGGGGTGCTGGAAACAATGCTCTTGTTTTTGCAGAGTAGAACTGCAGTGAAGTTACAAGAAGTTTTTTGTCAATTCCAGCAGACAACCTCACTGACACAACATTGCTTACAATAATCTAGCTCTGCCAGGGAGCAGAGAGTGCCCCTTCCTGCAGCTGAAAGGGCACTCAACACTAGTGCCAACGGGCATTATTTAGTCTTCTCAAGGAGGAGCTGACCTCTCTTAGCTAATGATGTCATGTCTGTGTGGGATGTTAGTATTGCTCAGCCAGAGCATGGTGCTTTCTTCATGTATTTGAGCCCAGAGGGTTGCTGCATTAGAACTTGCATGTTTTTGAACTGATCTGACTGATATACACAATGTGTTGAAATGCCATGAAGGGGGAACAGTCTAGTAGAGGTGGAGCTTTGTAGGTGTCTCCCTTCTCCCATTTAGACAAAGCTGTGGAAAGAAAGCCTGAAGAAGTACTTTAATTTTTGCTCCAGAAGTCACGCTGTCAAGGTCATATTGTCAAACTGGACAGGAAAAGTCACAAGTCTCTTACAGCTGTTTTTTTCCAAGCAGTTTGCAGACTTGGGAGACAATACTGCATTGTTTATGCTGTGGTTTATTTCTGGATAGTTATTGCAAATTGGGGGTTGGAAATCAGCTCATTGAATGTGTTTGATTCCAGGAGAGAAACCTGCAGTGAGCTTTGGATTCCACAGCAGATACTGGTACCACAAATGCCACAAAATAAGCAGAATCTGGAGTGTAAGGATAAGAAAGGTTGGTTGCTTCCCAAGAATGCCTATATTCCATTCCTTGGCAGCAACTAATGACAATAAGTTTTTGAAATCCTAGATTTTGTAATGACTTTATTAAAATTCCCACAGAGTACCAGCACAGAGCACCCTTTCTTATGAATTTAACCTCTGTCTTGTCTGTGTGTTTCATGTGAGTAGAGGGCCCAGATGCTTGCCAGTTTTCATTCCTCTAGTGATTTGGCAAAGTGTAATCATTGTAAAGTGCAATTGCTTAATATGTAGCTCATTCACTAAAACCCCAAGGATCAAGGCAGTGAGTAATGTGAGTCATTACCAAAGCAGTGGTATCTGAAAAGATGAAGAGTCATGCATCAAGTACCAATCCATTTAGGCTCAAATTCAGAATTGTTTAAAAATCACTAGTTGGATGTGATTGATATTATCTCCAGGCAAATTGAAGCAGTTACCTGCAATGCTGTGCTGCTGCTTTTCTCCTTTGTTATTGAAAGTGCTGTTCAGTTACATGTCCCCAGTGCTCTGTCTGTCTGGAACACTTGCAGACCAGCAGCATTCCCAGGTGCCATCTGCATCTCCCTTCTCTTTCCAGGCACTACATATCTTCATGCCTGAGATTCAGAAACTTGGTGCAGAAAATAGGAAGATCTCTGCTGATGTTGTCAGCAGTGCTGTGGTTCAAATTTGTGAATTTTATTCACACTTTTTTTTTTTCCAGCCATCCAGGTTTCAACAATTTTCTTGGTTTTCTTTGTACTAAATCATAAGAGCTGGAATAGATTTTTTTTCTCCATCTCATTCCAGTGAGGAACTTTTTGGTCCTGGACAGACAATAACTATGAATGGAGCATTAATATTTCCATCATCATCTGGAGCTATCACCTTACTTTGCATGTGTTTGGAGATGTGCAAGTGTCTATACCAGTTTAGTGCCATGAGGTTGTGTGTAGCAGTCTGATGGGGCACCCAGGTTTAACACAAAAAGGATCTATGCATGCTGATAAATCACTGGTTATGCTTTGCCTCCAAGGTTTCCTGTGGGAATAAAAATGACAAGCTTCCTGAATTACCCTGAAAAAACCCCCAAGAACAAAATAAGGCACGTGCTGAATGTTTGTGTAGCTCCCTTGAAGTCAGCATGGGTTGGACAGCATTGCACTAGTTGGGATCTACAATTAGAGGCATTAAATTGTGAATGATATTAAGAGCATGAAATAATACACAACAAATGTGAACATCAGTCTGCAGCTCTGCTCATGGACCACTTCTATAAGGCTTTGTACTATACAGTCATGTATATTTAATTTGTGCTTTTATTTGTCTAATTTGTGCATCAAAACCAGACCACAGCCTTCAACTGTGACTCAGTTGCTCTTAAATGAGGGGTTATAACCCACAACCAGTGCTCCTCTGTGTTCGTTCCATGGATAAAATTATTCCAGGAAATGTAACAGCAGACTACAGATCATCTTTACATTTTAGGAATCCATTTCTGCCTACTAATTTCAGTCTTTATATCAATTTATCAAGTCATTCAGATGCAAATTTTTCATTCCGTGCTTTCTGTAACTGGACAAGCCCCTGGAGCACTGACAACACCATTAGGGCTTTTCTCCTCCTTTTGCAAAGTGGGTTGTTTTGCATTGTACTTGTGATTGCCCTTAGGATTGGTACAGCACGTAGTGTGGACCTCAGAGTCCCTTTAAAATGATACTTTTGGGGTTTGCCCTGTGTCAGGGTTTCTAGCTTGTGATTGTGTGACTCTGAGAAAAGTTGCAAAGTCTCTTTTTCCATCCCAGCGCTTGAAGGAGGAGTCAGGGCTCTTCATTTCTTGGTCTCAAGATTCTTTATTGTTTCTTATCTATAAAATTCTTTCTTTTGTCTTGCTGAGGTCTGCTCAGAAAGACAGTCAGAGGCACTCTGCCTGCCCCTGGGGTGGTGTTATCTTTATATACTAAAAACTACGTGTAACATGTTTATAATTATTTTCCAATACCTATCACTTATGTTAGGCAGTGAGCTTCTACTCTAAACCAATCTAAAAGTGCCAACATCACCACTGAAGATGGAGGTAGAGAAAAAGAAGAAAGGCCCAAATCCCTCCATCTTGTCTCCAAAACCTTTATACTAAAAATCCCAAAACCTACATTTACACCCTCTGATAACTTTATTATTACACTACTTAAACTGCTGTGGCTTTTAGATCTTCATGTAAAGCTGGCAGTTTGCTCCACAGTTCATAACCAAACCCACTGGTGTCCTGGGCTGTGTGCCAGGGTCTCTGAGCCCCTCGCAGGGGTCCTGGCAACTCCAGACTCCCAAAGGGATGTCCTGAGTTCCAACAGCCCTGTATTGTGTAGAAATAGATAAGATGTTTACATTGATAGCCTCAGAGCCTGTGGAACACTGCCACCTTGTTCAGGGATCCCAGACACACCTGGGGACAGCAGTGCCTTCGTGAGATTCATTACAGCACTGAGTCTTTCTAAGTGACTCCATCAAAGGACTTGAAGAGAAGCAGCTGTAGATCAAACCTGACAATGTCAGATGTCAGAGGAGGTGATGCAGGAAGAAACAACCCTGTCAGATCAGATCAGAGGTTTACAGGTCACTGATCTAGAAAAATACACACTTCACAGCAGAAATTATCTGTGAGGTGTACTCCATTTTTATACTTGATTTTGTGGAGACTTGGGTATCACCTCTGAACACAGGCACCAAAAATCTTTGAGGGCACTACATTTTAACAAAATATGGGGGGTTTTTCCCATTTCTCCCCCATGTGGTTGAGCTGGGAGTCCTCAAAGGAAATTGCTAGAAGCAAAACCTAAGGTTTAAGTCTACTACAATCCTTGAAGGTTTCTGCACTATTTTGGAGAGTGTGAAGAATGAACAAGCTGTGCCTCTAAAGGCAGACTCGAGGAAGCCCCACAGTTGCCCAGTTGTGGTGCAGCTCTTTGTGGCTGTTGCTCTTGTAGGACATCTAGAGCTTCTTGCATCACGTGCTGAAAACCCAAAGACATGCAAGAGCTATGAAACATATCCCCTCAAAGATGAAGAGCAGTGCCATATCCAGCAGGCACTTCTGTGTTCCCAACCCAGAGAAAAATGCCTGTAAGAAGAGATCTGCAGAAGGTAGACATGAAGGCAGTAAGTGGAGATTTTTTCACAGTATCTTTCACATTGTTTTCTGTTATTAAAACTAAATAACAGGAAAAAAATATGTATGCAGGTAGAAGACTTGTAGTACCTGAGTGATTGCAATGTTTTAACTGTCTACTCTTTACATTTTGGTGTTGACTGAGAGCCCTTTGCTTCTCTAAGTTTGTACATAAATGAGAGAGTTTTGTGGAAAGAAGTTAAGTGTCTCCAACACTGAGATTTGTTGTGTGAAAATCCCTTTTGTTTTAATTTCTGTATATTGAAATGTTGAGAATTAAGCCCTTCCTTTTGAAAACTTACTTTCCTGACATGAGCATCTCTGTTCAGCATTTCACCCTGGAAGAATTTTTGTCTTAAGTGATAATAGTTATAGGGAAGGATGTATTATCTTTTCCTCAGTGTGTAATTTGTCCCTGTTCCTCTTGATGGGAGCTAGTTGATAAGGGACAACTGTCCATCACTTTGAAGTGACCAAATTGTCCTGATCAAAGTGTTAATTGTGCCAGAATCAGTAGAAAGATACTTAAACTGATTTCTGTCATTTCTCACTCATGAAGTTACATACTGATGAGCTGATGAGAGAGTATAATTATTTCTAGCAGGTAAAGATCTCCATTGGTGCTTTTTAGATTTAAAAGTAACTTTTTATGTTTAATTTCAGTTGATTTCTAGCAGGTTTGCTAACCTTGTGTAGGTATAGGTAGGTTTAATGCTGATTTATTGTGACAGAAATAAAACTGGTGCAACTGCACCAAATCAGAGTTTGACTGCAGTGAGGAAACCCTCCTGCATGAATACATCTTCTGAGAATGCTGTTTCTAATAATTTCTAAGCTTTATCCATATAAACCATTCAGTGAGAGTCGTTCAATCAATAAAAATGTTTATTATCATCTCAGATAAATAGGAACAGTTTTGTGCATGAATTGGATATGCTGGTTTAAACCTGCTTGCCACAGTTCAGCTTGGCTTAGTTTCTCAGGCAGGTGAAAGCTGAATAAATACAGCCAACATTCAATTCCTGCAACACAGTTCACAGCTAAATGGCTCTGGAAAATTTAGGGTTTTTTTTTAAACCAGCCCAAACAATCCCTAAGTTTCCATAAGTCTTCCCATGTATCAGTTAATAGATTTTTAAATATCACAGGTTAGTGAGTGAAAAGGCCTCGGTAAAGTCAATTAATTACTTCACTTACTGATGTGACCTGGCCTCTAGCTTAGTAATGGCTCTGGTAATGCTGATGCTCAAGAACATAGCTTTATTTGCCCACTTTCTGTGTCCAGCCCGAAGGCCATGCACTGAGGCAATGTGCTATAGGCTGGTAACTGGTCCCTCAGCCTCTCCTGTTGTTGCTGTGCTCACAGCAAGCACAGAGGGCTCAGGGACAAGTGGGGGATTTTGCACTGTGGCAGGTACGTGGTGGCTTACAGGGACTTGCCTGCTCCACACCTTGGCTGGCAGCTCCAGCCTGCCAGAGAGGGTGAAGCCTCGGCAGCTGCCCCGCATAGATCTGGCCTTTTTTGGCTGGAGGTGTTTTCCCTTTCCCTTTTGTTTCTTAGCAAGTGTTTGAAATGCTCTGTCAGTCTGCCCAGAGCCACTGGCTGGCTGGCTCTGCTTCAGGCCACCAAATATTTGGGTTCATCAGGCCTGAGCTTCATGATCTTGTCCATGCAGAGCAGGATGAGGGTCAGGAACCAGAGGCTCCAGCCGACGGCCGCTGCGATCCACCCGTAGTCATCCATGCCCGAGGGGCAGCACGTGGCTGCCTGCCTGCAGAAGTTCACATCTGGGGGAGGAGAAGTGCAGTGAGCTCAGGGGAGGCCAAGAACCCGACAGGTTTCCTTCTCTAGAGAAGGCAGATGGCTTCTGCCCTATCACTCTGCCTTGGCATCTTCCCTCTGAGCCTGGCTCTTAACCTGGTGGATGGCTCTGGTGGGATCTCAGGTTCTTTGGGGCTGGCTGTCGATGCAGGGTTCACCTGACATGGGAGTAATTAAAACCCATGATGCAGAAGGCTGAACCATTGCTTTATTCTTCTATACTGTACTAATACTATATTAATACTATATTAATTCTTAAGAATCAAGAATTATTCTTAATAATTCCCCTTCCCCGTAACCCCTTCTAGCCTGTCTGATACTGCTTTGACCTCATTGGTGCACCAAGTAAAACACCACCACCCTTTGGTAAGCAATCTCCATAACACATTCCTCATTTGCCTAGCAACAGGTGCAGCAAGTGGAGATAAGAAATGTTTTAATTATTTCTCTGAGCTTTTCTCACAGCTTCTCACAGCCTTCCCCAGGGGAGATGCCTGGGAAGGCCTGTCCCTGCTCTCTGTGGCCTGAGAGCTGCTGCCACAGCTGGCTGTTTGACAAAGACCTGGTAGGGCAGGGGAAAGGGGCCTTCTTGGGAACCTGTATAAAGCCTGCAGCCAGTCTGGCAGGGAGCTTTAGGACACAAATTGGCTATCAATTAGTCTGTTCAAAGCTAGGAGTCTGTCTCAATGTACCTAAGATATCACACCATGACAGTGGAGGAGTCTTAGAAATGCATCCTAGAGGCTGACCCACAATGGAAGACTTGAGAAGAGATAAATCCCTTTCCAGGACAGCCTCTCAGTCATGGTGTAGACTCATCACCTAACTTTAACAGACAGTAATTATTTATGAAGACTTACTAAGACATGCTGGCTCATACTCAGTTGTTGAAACATTGGAGATGTCTTCAGCAGCTGCCAGAACAAAAGCACAGGACAAAAGGTAAATTGGATTAGAAAAGCTATGTTTGGCATCAAGCAGGAAAATCTGAAAGTCATTGGCCTTGTAGAGGTCTGTAGGATGGAAACAACTTGAAGAAAGCTCCTGCCCCTAAACATTGCTGCATTAGGATATACTTCCTTATCCCACCACTTTTAACCCCAGCTCCGGAGGCTTGCTCAAGCAGCATCCCTCAGGAGCAGGTGAATCTCTGCACCTCTGCCTTGGTGTGACCCTGGCCGAGCCATTCTCTGCGAGCTCAGATTAATCAATGTCCTTGCCCAGGCTGCAGGGGCAGAATGAACAAGCACAGAAAGGGGAGACCCCATTCAGTGGCATGGAGAGATCCATGGCCAGCAGCCTCTGCCTCCTTTTGCCCTTGGAAAAATCCCAGGGGGCAGAGGAGTCTGGCAGAGCCAAGGGCTGAGCCTCCTTTGGGGAGCCCCAGCAGGTCCATCGAGGCCCCAGTGGGGAGCTTTGGCGTTGGCTTTGCTGCAGGTCAGAGCATCTGAAGCTGCTCTGGCTGGACTCTGGTTCATACCAGCATGGTAACCAGCTCAGGTTGGAAAATACAACATCCAGAAATAAGGGAGGGAGAGGGCTGGAGCTTTGATGAGGGTTCTTCCTCTTTATCCTGCTTCCTACCCAGAATCAGCACACAGACTCTGACACAACTCTGCAGCCGGTGTCCAGCTCTCCAAATCTGGTCATGGTGTCACAGGCCAAACCCTCCTTAGTCCTCCTAATACTGCCTTGCCCCTCAGCATGCTCCCTGCAGCACTGCAGGATCAAACCAGGACAGCTGCAGGGGTAGAAAAGCCAGCTGGACTGGTCCCTGTGCATCAGCACCTGTCTGTCCCCTGCTACAGAAGGAAAGGGAGCAGAGAAACACCTCTTCCTGTGAGCAGCACAGCTCAAGTGCAGCCAGGTAGGTATGTCCTGCACAGACATGAAAATGGCCTAGGGAGGCTCCAGCAGTGAGGACTCCTGCTGCATGGAGAAGCCCTAATGTGCTGCTGGTCCACAGGCCAGGCAGGAGCTATGAGAGGACTATTTCCAGTCAAGGCATCACTCTGAGCTGCTAATTTGGAATGTAATACAGAAAATCAGCACCAGCTTGATTTCACCAAAGAGTACAAAATAAAAGTGTAGGTTTAGTTTCAGCTGAGGAAAACAAACAGAATAAAACACATTTGACCAAAGATTTGCTTTGAGTTTGGTGTTTTCCAAGTAACAGCAAGTAAAGTGAGGCTGTCCTGTAGGACATGTTCCCCTTGGGGTCACCTGCTCTTGCCTAGCTCTGTGTTTTGAGCTGACCCATCATCAGCAATACCAGAGCTTTCCCATGCTCAGAGTGAGCCCCTGGGCAACCTGCTTCAGGGAAGGTCTGAGTATTCCCCCTTCTTCTGTCTGACTCTCTAGGATTTGCAGAATGACCTTGGCCAAGCCCATAGTTTTTCTCAGTTAATGAGTACCTCACAGAAGTACTGGGAACAATCATTAAAACCTGCCTATGACCTGTGGAAGGAAGCAATGCAGAATGCCGAGTGCTGGTTTGTGTTTTTGGATCTTGCAGCCCAAAGAACAGGCTGTCAAAGCCAGCCCATCTGTAAACAGCTGGCAGCTCTCATCTGGTGCTGATATACAAATGCAGGCAGTAGCCTGGTGAGAAAGGAGCAGCTCAAAGGTGTCATTTACACTTTGGTTTCAGGCAGCTTCTACAATTAAGGTAGCACCAAAGCCACATTTTCTACGAAAAGCTTGTAATGAAAGTTAAATCAGACTCCAGTGATCCTAATGGATTCTACTGCAGGTGATCCTTTGCCTCAGCAAGCAGGAGAAGGCCAAGTGACTGTGGCTTCTGTCTCCTTGCCATTCAGAGGAGCAACCTGCAACTCAGTCACATTTACAGTGGCTCTGTAAATAACTGGCAAAAGAACATCCCTTTACAGTGTGCTGCCATCAGTCATGTCTAGTAATTCTCACCAGCATTAATTCATTCCAGCTCTTTGCAATTTTTAGGTGAAGCGAGGGAATGCCCCCTTATTTTTAAAGAACAAATTGCTGTTGGTGGGCAATACATGAAGGCATTGGGAGGAGCAGGGGGAAGGGAAGGGAAGGGAAGGGAAGGGAAGGGAAGGGAAGGGAAGGGAAGGGAAGGGAAGGGAAGGGAAGGGAAGGGAAGGGAAGGGAAGGGAAGGGAAGGGAAGGGAAGGGAAGGGAAGGGAAGGGAAGGGAAGGGAAGGGAAGGGAAGGGAAGGGAAGGGAAGGGAGCAATAGCAATACCTGCCGAGCAGGAATCCCAGAGGGCGGCGGTGAGGAAGAGCACGGCGAGGGCTGCCCGGGGCTCACGGGACAGGTGCTTCATGCCGAGGGTGCCACCGCAGTGTCCCCACAGAGCAGGTGGCTGTCGCTGGCAGATCTGCTGCAGCAATCCCTCGGTGAGCTCAAGGAGCCGCTGTGCTGGGCAGAGGGTGGAGCAAGGGAGCTTCCTGCTGCCAGGACACCTTGAGCTTTCCTGCCACAGCCAGGGGAGGAAAGAGAAGGGCTCTGACCAAAACAGCTTCAGTGGGAGGTGGATACCAGGAGGTGGCCCCTGAAGGTTAAGCCTGAAGGTGTTTCCCCAGGATATGCTGCAGCTGCAAGGAGGAAAGGTCTCCAGAGCCAGCCCTTCCCAACAGGGCCCCAGGCAATTTCTGTCCTTTGAGTCTCTTTTTGGTCCTGTGAGGATGGTTTAATAGAGCCAGAAAGCGGCAGAGGGCTGAAGCAGAGGCTTTGTCTCCCAGTTTGGCTATTTTTTTGCATGTTCACTGGCTTGACTTCCACAGTGATGCTTTTTTGGAATAGCTGTGTGGAATCCCAAAAAACAGCAGCATTAGGTCTGCTTTTGTTCTTTCCCTGTGAGCACAGCTCTCTCCCTGCCTCCATCATCCTCTGCAAAGTGATTCTGGAAAAGCTGTTCTTTCTTCTCTGGGGGCTATTGCACCTCCTCCTTGAGATGTGTGAAGCAGAAGCTGAGCCTTCCTGTAAGCATAGCTCTGTCTGCAGACCAGGAGGGATGACAGAAAAATGTTTGTGGGAGAGCAGGAATTTTTCTGCAATCCTGGCTGGAAAAGCCACGCTGTAAAGTGCATGTGGTGTTGTCCTGGTCTGATGAGCAGCACACTTTGCTGTTCTTCCCCAGGCTGTTGGCTGTGCTTGCTCCTATCTTTGACGTGGTGATATCCTTGTTAGAGAAACCATCAGGCATGAAATCTGTCAGGAAGGCACTGGGAGAGGTGAGCTCTGCAGGGAGCAGGTTGCTGGTGCTCTCCTGCAGTGGTGGCTCATGGCTTTGGGTGCCCATGTTGGAAGGGACCTGTCTGGGGCCTGCTGTGGATTTGCAGACATTTCAGGGGAGGCATGTGGGGCCAGCAGTCTTTGTAGGATGGAGAGCATTTAACAATTTTCTCTCTTTTCCCTTCCGTATGGCTGAAACCCACAGGAAAGGACGTAACAGGGTTCCCACCCGAATGGCACACACCAGGGTGCTGCTCTGCACAGCTGTGGGGTTGATTTGCTCTCTCTTCATGTAAGGAAAACCCTGCCCTGCCCAGTGTTTCTGTGGGGTGAACCTGCTTGTCCTCACCACCAAAAATGCTCTGCTCCCACCCAGCTGTGAGTATTTCCAGGATGCATCAGGACAAGGCAGCCAGATGTTCCCCCATGTGCCAGAGGGCACAGGGAGCTGCAGGTGAGGGCAGGTCAGCTGAGACGGGCGTGTTTGCCGAGCCTGTTTTCATGTCAACACGCCAGCAGTGCTGGCAGAGCTGGAGCTGTGCTGGCTGGTCTGTGACAGCCACCTCCTGCTCCTGCTGGGATGCAGGGCCCCGTCCTCCTGTCCTTCAGCTGACTCCCGAGGTGTGGCACGAGGTGAGTCGTGGGGCTGTGACCCCTGCAGCCACCGTCCTCGGTAGGCAAGAGTCACAGCAGGAGAGATGCTGCAAAATGCTCAGAGCTGCCTGAAATTCACCCCTGGGATAACTTTCATCTCTGGCTTGTTTCAGTGTCTCAGCCTCCTTTTGTGGAGGTTGCCTTTAATTTGTGAATTTTCCTGAGCTACCTGTTGCATCAAAACTAAACTTTAACTCTTTCAGTGGGAAAGCTCCTCTGCTGTCTACCAGATTCGCCTTTCCCTTTTGAATTTCTCACCTTCTATTCCCACTGAAAATTGACCTGGCAATTAACAAAAAGACAAAACTGCTCTGCTATTGCATGAATGATTCATTTTTTAATGAAATCTCTTTTGAATTTTAACTATTAACTACTTTTTGTCAGCTTGTAGGCAAATGTCCCCATTTCTAAAGGATGATGAAAATGCTTTTGCACAATTAACATAATGTGTTTCCTTTCTTTTCCAAAATGTTTTCCCTCCGTGGCTCAGAAAGGGCTGCTCCAAACTCTCCTGAAGCAGAGAACGGGCTGTGCTTGGCTTCAGTGACTTTTGGATCAGGTTGGAAATGAAGGCTTTGCTTGATAAGTTCAGACAAAATGGGAGCCCTGCAAAATCATTTCCTGACACAGATTTGGATTTGTTTCATTTCTTCTTTGTAACACATTTATACTTCAGGGCTGTGACTGCCTGAAGAGCGATAAGACACTCCAGAGCCTTCCCCTGATTTCCACTCCCCTCTCCCTCCTCGAGGGTGCCCTGGCATGTGAGGCACAACTGCAGGCCCTGCAGAGATGATGCTTCCTTTCCTGGGCTCCCATTTTCATGCAGTTCTCAAGACAAAACTCTTTACTCTAAAATTAGGTCCTTCCCCAGCTCTCCTCTTGGAGATTCTTCCAGTGTGTAGGGCTGCTGGGCAGCTTTCCCTGATGGTTATGGAGGAGGCAATAGCCACTGTTGGGCAGGTTTTGTGCCACAGAGAGCTTCATGGCTCAGATTCTCTGGTGACCAAAGTATTGCCCTTGACACATCACCAGGTGTGGCTCTCAGAAAGTTATTACCTTTATCACACTTTATCACACACAGTCACTCTGTGTGTGTGTGTATACATATTCTGTTTACATAGGCAACTGGTTTATATTTTTCATTCCAAATGAAATCTGATTGCTGCTGCTGCAAAAAAAAGCTCAAAAATCTTTAACCTGCTGCCAATAATGTGTCCATCAGGGAGGAGGCCAATTTGTTTGCTGTCTTCATTGATGTGGAAAAAAAAAAACATCTAAGATAAAATTACCTGTGAACAGGGGGGTTGATTTTTAAAACTCAGACAAAAAAAAAGTCAAAACCACAAAGGTTTTACCTTTACTACTTAAAATCACAAAGGTTTTACTCTTTAAAAATGAAAGAAGGGGAGAGGGGGTGTGCTGTCACACAGAGGAAAGCAAGTCTAGCATTCTGGAAAACAGCACAACCCTTTCCTTTGTGTTTTCCAGTCCAGGCTGGGGTCGATATTAGACAAATGTTGAGCCTGTGGCCCTGCTGTGACCTCATGCTGTTCATCTGGAGACCCCAGGAGAGGGCTCCAGCCCAGCCAGGCAGTGAAGGGCTCGGAGAAAGGCTGCCTTCAGCTCACCAGGGCAGAGCTGCCTGCACCAACAAAGAGCCCACTGATGGGGCTTCTCCAAATGGAGCCTCATGGCCAGCCATCATCATCTCATCTGCATTAATAGGATTATTATAAAATAATGTTCTTACTTCCACATGCCAGAGGCATGAAATGGGATATGCTTCCTTCTTCTCTCCTCTCTGCTTCTCACCCGGGAAGGGCGGGGGGAGGGCAGCAGAGACAGCTTCATCCTGCTCACTCCTCGGCTAGCAGGGTGGAGCAGCCAGCTTGGTGCAGCTTGCTTTGGTGATGAAGTGTGCTTTGGTGATGAAGTGGGTGCTTTTTGGGTGCTTTGGTGATGAAGTGTGCTTTGGGGGCCCTCTTTGCTCCCCCAGCCCCAACAGCTTTTTGGGGCTGAGTAAGAGCAGCAAAGGAGCAAAGAGGAAGCAAAGCCAGGTGTGATCAGATGAGCACAGGGGGAAGAATGTGCTGTGGTCAGAGGTGAGGGGAGCAGCCTGAGGAATTGTTTAGTTTTATTGTGTCAATAATGCACCAGTTTGGAACTGAATGATGACTCCTGTTGTTTGGTATCACTGCATGGGCTGGAAGGCAAAGTCCTTCCTTTGCCACATCAGCTTCTGCCCAGCCCTGTGTGGCATCCACACAGTCAGTGGCAGTGACTGCACATCTGCCTTGTCAAGGAAATTCCCAATTTCCCAGCAGAAGGTGCTGGCCTTCATCAGCCTTTAACCCCTTGCTTTGGAGCACTGATAGAGAAAGCAGAGCCCACCAGGGGCAGTGGCTGGTCCAGGAGAAGCACAGAGCAGCCAGAGGGGATGGGAGCCAGGGAGCCCCACAGCCAGTTCATCTGGGGGGTTTGCTAAGCAAAGTGCACATTCTAGGCCCGCCTGTCAAAAGTACTTTGTAATTTTTAGTATCTCCTTTTTGGGTGACATAGCTTGAGACAGCTGGACTTGAGCAAGTGGCAGGACCCTTCTCACCAAGCTGATCTTGTGAAGTGGGACAACTCTTTGTTGCTTTTGAGTAGAAAACACCTGTGCTGGGAAACCCTCTGCTGTTACTGGTTTTTTGGCAGTGTTCTCATAGCCTAACTAAACCCTTTGGCTTGTTGGGCCAGGGTTACTGGGTACCTCCAAAAGAACAGGTCTGAGAAAGCATTTCTTTAAGGGTACTTCACTATTTTATACAGCCTTGCATTTTCATTAGTTCTTCTTTTGAGAGGGAATTTTTTTCCTGGGTGCTAGATCCCAGCTAGCCTTTTTTTCATCAGGGTGAAACCCTGCCTCATCAGTGGGGGATAAGCCACTGGTTTTAGGAGGGGCCAAATTTCTCTCTGGAGCCCTTGCTTTAGCAGCTGAAGCGGCAGAGAGTCTGTAAAGCCTCCTTTCCCCGCAGCATTGGTTATGTCAAGGCTGGGAATCAGTTCCCTGTCAGCACTGCCCCTGGTTAACAGAGCCCCTGCCCTCCCATCCCTCTCCCTGCTCGGTCGCTCTGCCCGTCCCCCTGCGTCAGGAAAATCATTAATCTCCCATTGTTCCCCCGGCCTTTCCCGGACTGCCTTCAGCGCGGAAAAACCAGCGAGAAACAGCGCGCAAGTTTTTTCCCCCTCCCTGGCCGCTGACCCTCCATCCGGAGCTCGCACCCAGCGGCTCCCGAGGCTCCCTCCGGGTGCCCGCGGCGTGACAGCCAGGTTGTCCCTTCTGTTGTCAGTCCCAGCAAGCCGCGAGCTGCCACAACAGCCCTGGCACGGAGGTGGTGACCGAGCCCGACAGCGCTCGGTCCCGTCCCCCTGGGGGCTGTTTGGGACAGAAAGGGTTTCCCTTCTCTGGTCCAGACCGGTTCTGACCTTAAGAGCAAAGGTTTGCCGTGCCCTGGGTGGGACGGGACGCTTGGCCAGGGCTGCCCTGCCCTCCCGGCGCCACCGCAGAGCCCTGCTGTCACTGTCACCTGCGGACGGACACCGGGCGAGCCGGGGGGACAGCTCGGCGCTGCCCTGGGGAGAGAGAGAGAGGGCGGACGGAAAGGAGCCTGGGGGCTGCCAGGTACACCCGCGGTGGCACACAGGTAATCCCGGGGTGGCACACAGGTAAACCCGGGGTGGCACACAGGTAATCCCGTGGTGGCTGACAGACAGGTACACCCGCGGTGGCACACAGGTAATCCCGGGGTGGCACACAGGTAATCCCGGGGTGGCTGACAGACAGGTACACCCGCGGTGGCATACAGGTAATCCCGGGGTGGCTGACAGTCAGGTGCACCCGCGGTGGCACACAGGTAATCCCGGGGTGGCTCACAGGTAAACCCGTGCTGGCAGACAGGTGCACCCGCGGTGGCTCGCAGACAGGTGCACCCGCGGTGGCACACAGGTAAATCCCGGTGACACCTTCTGCACCCGCTGCCCTGCCCAAAGCCCGAGCACTTTCGTGCATTTCAATAGAAAAAGCGGCGGGGGGAAACGTGAGGGGTTTCTCAATTAACTGTTCTTCTGCCAAAGTAAAAAGGGAGAGTAGGGAAGGGAGAGGGGATTTTGGCAGAAGCACTGCTGGCCAGCAGGTGCTTTTGGGCGAGCCTCCTGCATCTGTAGGAATAATTGAGGGCTGAAAGCTCTGCCCCCCTTGGAGTAGGTATTTCTCTCATTCCAAATCAAGATGAAAGTGAGCTTTTGGAGATTTCCCTGACAGATTACCAAGGAAAAGTTGAACCCTGGCTTTGGATGGTTTGAAGCAGCTCAATTAAGATATTTCTAAATATTTTATTTGAGTTTTGTTCTATTATTTCTCCGGATTTAACACTTTTTTTTAAATAGAAGCTTACTGCAGGGTTAGAAATAAAACTGCTTTAGATTATAGTTTCTTCACACTTTTCAGTCTAAAGAAATTAGGATTGGACACTTTGATGATCTATTTTTTATTTACTTACCACACATTTACTTTGCATGAGTAGTGAGTGTATTGCAGCTTTTGTCTTTTTCTCCTGTGAAAAATACAGTTTGCTGGAAAATGTCCAACCAAATTTAAAATGTATATACTCATTTAAGTTAGCACATGATGTTTTCTTTTAACAGGGTATTAGTTATCATATATTGTATTTTCAGCATCCTAAATTTTTGAGTGAAGGGGTACAGAGAGTAGGAGAATTCCTAGAACTTTTAAGCAAATACAGACCTGTAACTATCATGCTCCTGTTAAATAAGCCTTTAATATCTTGTGAAATGCTTCTCTTATATTTAAGATTAATCTTTTTGTATGTTAAAAAGAGAATTCATAGAATTCACAATTGATTATGAAATGCTGAAAGATAAGGTTCATAGAGACAGAAGGGGTTAAAGACAATTGACTTGCTACCCTTGTCAACAAGTAGAAGTGAGGTTATGAAGGGATTTTGTCTTGCTATTTATAAAATATACACTTGCCACAAAATTAAGTGCATGCAAGAAGTGTATCTACTTGCATGTTTTTCTCTGGAAAAAGATAATTACTGTGTTTGTGCATGCTGATCAGTTAATTTTGTGTGAGGACAACTAAAGACAATTTCTATGTTCAGGTTATTCAAAGTAAATAATAATGAGCATAGAGATGATAAGAAATTTTATGCAATGCATGCTATTTTGTGTATCTCATTTTGAAAACAGTCCTTTATGGGGAAAAAATTCTTCTGAAATCCCAAAGGTTGTTTTACTGTAAAGAAAATAGTCTGCTCTCCTACCCACGCTTATATGACATGCTCCAGATGGGTTTGCAACGTTCACATTATCAATGACAGTGACAAAAAACCAGTCAGGCCTCTTTCACTTCTCTAATTGCAAGGTGAAATCACTGGGGTTTGTTACTTTGGGATTTTTTTGGTTTTGGGGTTTTTTGGTTTTTTTGTTTGTGTGTTTAAGGCAAAGAGAAATTGAGTTCTTTCCAGTCACAGCATCCAACACCAAATTTCAGAGCCTGAGTGCAGTGGTCTGGAGTGCTTAGGTCCAGCAGAGGACAGGGCAGGGCATCTGCTCATCATTTGTCACAGCAGGCTGGTGACTCCCCTTTCCCTGTGGCACACACACACCTTAGCACCTATCACTGCTCTGGTGGGATGAAGTCTCATGTGGGTTCAAGGAGGCTCTCAGAAGGGGAAGAAACCCTTTTGGGGTGGGATGGGGTGGGATGGGATGGGATGGGATGGGATGGGACGGGACGGGACGGGACGGGACGGGACGGGATGGGATGGGATGGGATGGGATGGGATGGGATGGGCAGCACTGGGTTATCTTCCAGCACTTTGACTCAGTGACCCCGATGTTCCTGCAGAGCTTGGCACCTTCTTGCACCTGCTGGGGCAAGGAAGACAGGGCTGCTGCCACGAGGACTCCCAGGGCCTCCCAGGCCAGGGAAGAGCGGGCAGGATGGCCTCCATCTTCCGGAGCGAGGAGATGAGCCTGAGGCAGCTCTTCCTGCAGGTGGAGGCTGCCTACTGCTGCGTGGCTGAGCTCGGGGAGCTGGGGCTGGTGCAGTTCAGAGATGTGAGTAGTGCCTGGCTGGCATGCTGAGCTGTTGGAGAGGTGCCCCAGCGTGTGCTTGTCCTTCCCTCAAAGCGCTTGGGAAAGATGCCCCTGTAGGGAGGCCAAAAAGTCCACGGTGAGAGCGGGATTTCCCCAAGGCTGATCTGAAACCCAAACACCATGCCAAGACCCCAGCCATCCCTGAGTCCCCACCCAGCGCTCTGCATGCCCTCTGCACAGCCTTAGAGCAGCCCTTTGCATCATCAGGAGGCAGGAAGGGTCCCCATGAAGGGCCCTCTGTGACTCCTGCTGTCACAGCAAGGGTGTGGGCAAGGCCACCAGGTCCTGGGCCATGAGGAAGCCCACGGTATTGCCCTGCCAGCAGGACCCTGTCACACCCAGTGGTGTCTGCCATCCTCACCAAAGGCCCTTGCTCTCTGCTAATGTTAAAAAATGAGCACAGCACTGTGCAGCCTTCAGCCCCAGGCTTGTTTTCCCTCCTGTTTTTAGCTGAATGTGAATGTCAACAGCTTCCAGAGAAAGTTTGTGAATGAAGTGAGAAGGTGCGAATCCTTGGAGAGAATCCTGCGTGAGTAAACGCTTGTCAGATGCAATCGGCTTCCTGCCAACTGGTGGTGTGGGATTTGTTTCTTTAAGTGCTCTCACACTGGGGAGCAGAATTAGTGGCAAAATGGTGATGTTTTCATCTGAGCCCCTGGAAATGTTTTCCATGGCTCAGCTAATTACCACTTCACCCCATATGGGCAATAAATTGTTGCCCTTGTTTTGAAAATGGTGAACTGAACTTTAAACTGTTAATTAGCTTTTATAAAATCACAAGATAAATCTGGGGCTGGGCAGGTGGCTGGTCCAGATAACCTGACTGTTACACCAGTGCACCAGGTGTTGGCACACACTTTTTCTAGGCTTCAGCCTTGAGATAAGTCTTTAAAACACAAGCAGCAGCACAACTTGTGATTCCCACTGTCCTGTGGATGTGTGTCCTGGGAGCTCTGCACTCTCCCCACCACAACGCTGGTGCCCACTGTGCCCACGGCGGCAGCACCTGGCATTGTTGGCCAAGCAGTGGAACCTGAGCTTTCTGCATGCCTTACTCACTGCCCCAAATAAAGGGGGCCATGGTGTCCCCCTGTGCCAGGGCTGAGGGCTGCCCATGTGGGAATGATCGCTGTGACTTCAGCCTCCACTGGGAAAGGAGCCTGGGGGTGTTAATTCCTTGGTGGCTGTGTATGTGCTCTGGGATGATGGCACTCATGTATCAACTAATCTTGTCACAGCTCCACTGGATGCCTTGGTCCTGGCTGAGCAACAAGCTGGTGACCAGGATGATGCACCAGGGATGATTCTGTGTTGAGAGTTCTGTGCCCTTTGCTTGCAGGTTTTCTGGAAAATGAGATGGAAGATAATGTTGAGATAGTGAAAGGAGAAAAGTATCCAGAGACACCCCTCCCTCGGGAAATGATTGATATGGAGGTACAGAACTTGGAGTGGACCCAGGAGAGGGAAGGGTTGTGCACCAGGTTGTCTGTGTAATGTGCTCAGTAGAACCCTCCCTGCAAGGAAGAGTCTGGTGCCTGAGGCTGGCACAACTCTCCCTGCCCAAGGAGGCGCTCCCCAGGTTGCTGCCTCAGCACTCAGGTTGAGGCTGGTCCTGCTGCCTGTTCCTAAAGGAGCTCAGTCTTTTTACCATGCCCTGTGAAACATCCCTCTGGTCCCCCATATTAAGGAAAAATTATTACTTTCACAGAATGCCTCATCATCCTATAGGAGAGAATAAGAAAGGTTTGGTGTGGGAGAATAAGAAAGGTTTGGTGTTTTACCAAGAGACCTGATGTTAGAACCCACTTCACTGCATAAAAATTCCAGGACTGCCTGTCCTGCTGGGAGTGTGGTTGTGATGCTGGGGCCTGACACAAATACTTGGGCCTCGCTTTTGGATGTCCAAGGGATGCTTTATTCCAGCCCAGCTGGTAGCAAAGTTTACTGACAGGGTAATTATAAAATGCTGCATACAAAGGTGGCTAGAAAGGAAAATCAAGCTTTCCAAGGGCTTCAGCTGCACAAGCAATTTGGTTTCCTGGTGTATTCCTGGCCCCATGTCAGCACCTAATTTTTGGCCTATTGCTCATGAATCTAAACTGCTTTTGTAGTGAGTACAATGGCAGCCAGTCAGTCTGGGGTGTGAGATGTGTGAGGAACAGCAGAGATACCCAGCCAGGCTGAGACACCTACACCACACACACCTACCTGCCTGTGCTTGGGTCAGGGGCATCAGAACTGCAGTGCCAGAGGAGGACAACACATCCATCAGGGAATGTTTGCAATGGAAAAGTGATGCACTGGCATTGATGAATATTTTCCTACAAAAAGTGGTAATCAAACTGTTTGTTGAATATTTCTGGATTCTCCCTTGAAAAAAAAAACAAACCAAACCAAAACTGTTGTTTGAGATTTGGTATCACCTTGGGAAAGAGCTGCTGATCTGCTTCAGAGTTTTTCTGGATGTGCTTGGACCCTAAACAGACAGTGCTGGAGAAACTTGAAGCCGAGCTGCTGGAAGCCAACCAGAACCAGCAAACATTGAAGCAGAACTTCCTTGAGCTGACAGAGCTCAAACATCTGCTGAAGAAAACCCAGGATTTCTTCGAGGTGAGAGGCCTCTTTGCTCTTCCGACAGAGATGTGGAAAGTTCTTTTAAGAACTTGCACTTTCATTTGGTGTATGTTGCTTTTAGAGGTCTTTACCATAAGCCATGATGAGGTTTTCAAAAACACCTCAGTCGCTTTGGAGCCTGCATTGCTCTGTGAGTCAGTGGGGCTCAAAAACTCAGCTCACAAATCTCTTTGAAAATATCATTTATGCTTTTCCATTGCTAAGATATAACTTATTTTTATTGGTTTTCCTTCAGTCTTATCTCCATGGAAAGCTACCTTTGGGGAGAAATTTTTAAGGGAAAAATGTGAAAATAGTTTTCAAACTGGCAATGCTGAAGAGTGTTTTGTAAAACTGATGTTTTCCAGGCAGAAACCAATCTGCCAGATGATTTCTTTAGTGAAGACACATCTGGACTGCTGGAGCTGAGAAGCACTCCTGCTGCTGCAGCTGCCAAGCTGGGGTGTGTATTGGTGATGGCCTCCAGCCTGGCCAGACTTCCCACCTGTGCTGCCTTGTGTGACACTGGCACAGCTTCCTTCAGCTTCTTAGCAGAGGGTGCTCACCAGCCTCCTCTGCACAGCTGTTTCATGAAGATAAGAGAGTGACTGTCCTCAGAAACTATCATCAAAATATGGTTAGGTTATGGGTCAGTGGGACAAAAGGACTTCTGGTTCTAGGCCACCAATTCCAGTGATGCCTTAGTAGGTATTGACTGAAAATTGCTGTCTTAAGGCACCTCACCCATGACTTCTGGACTCAGGCATCTGGTCCTCATGGATAGATGTCTAGCCACAGAAAAAGCCATGCTATTGCACAGGTCTGCAGTCTGATTCTTTCTCAGAAAAAGAAAACAGGAGAGTAAAGATAAACCAACACTTCCAAATTTCTACCTCCTGCCTCTGCCATTCAGGCACTCTCATTTTTGTGACTTTAGGCATCTCTCTATTCTTCCACTTCTAGCCAGAATTTTCTCTTCACCTTCACCTGTTGATCTAGGAATTTTTTTTTTTAAGAAAGAACCATAGAACAAAGTCAGTAGATTGAGATAAAAGCCAGGCTTGAGCAGGGAAGGTTTTCCTAGAAGTGCCTGCAGCAGCAGCAGAGCCCTGGCTAGCACAGACCAGAAAACAAGAGCTTGTGAAATCATGTGTGCTACAGGTCCTGAAAGGCATGGAATGGGCTTGTAATTAATTTATCTTGTAACTCTGCTCAGATTCACAGCAGGGGTAATAAAGAGGGAAAGGATGATCCCCTTCGAGCGGTTACTGTGGCGAGCCTGCAGGGGAAACATTTACCTGCGGTACACAGAAATGGACACCCCCATGGAGGACCCTGTGACAGTAGGTACCAACCTGGCCGTGCTTCCCTCTGCCCTCTGTGGGTGCTTGGGACCTGCAGACACAGAACTGGGCACCTGGATGTGCTGCAGCATGGGCTGCCTCTGCAGAGCTCTGGTCTGAGGACAGCCTGTAGGGCAAATGTGGGGCAGTTTGAGGGTGGGAGAGGTTTCTCTGACATTGCTTTCCCCTTTTGCTGCTGTTGAGGGGGTTTCCTTTTCCTGCCTGTCAAGGTGCACATGAGGCCTCACAGGGCAGCTGTATTACCATGGAAGTGGACTGTGGCTGTCCCCAGCTGGAATTAGCCATGGAGGATCGATTCCCCTTGGTGTCTCTGGGGTGAACCCTGTGCCCCAGTGGAACTCTGTCCCCTCTGCTCCACATTGCTCCTTCCCCCATAATCCAGAGCTGCTGGTGCATGTTTCCTGAAAGAGCATCTGGGGAAAACACTGCTGATGGGAAACTGGGGATGGGGAGTAAAACAACCAGTGGAGAGGCTGCTGAAAAAAAGATACCAACTTTTCTGCACTGGACTCTGGGTGTGTTATATTCTGCTTGAATTTTGTGTTGCAGAGAGAAGAGGTGAAGAAGAACGTGTTCATTATTTTCTATCAAGGAGAGCAGCTTAAACAAAAAATCAAGAAGATTTGTGATGGGTAAGGCAGGCCTGTGGGCAAGCCACAATGACTCCCCTAGAGGTGGTAACTGGCAGTCTAGGCTGGCTGAATTTGAAGCTAGATTTCAGATCTTCAGCTGTCAGCTCTGCAACCAACCTCCCTTCCCTTCCTCAGCTCTGCTGCTCCTAATCATGAAAGACATCCGTCACCTTGGCACTTGGAACTCGAGATCCTACATTTTCCTAAGTGGCATACAGCTCTTGAGAGCTTCAGCTGCTAGGTTTTTTACTTGGAACATCTAAAAGGGGATTCTTTAAAAAAATACCCAGCACTCTTCCCATGAAAATCAGGGTCCCTAACTTGAGGACTGGAAACGTGGTAATCCTCAACTTGCTCTCAAGCCTTCCTGCATTTCTTCATAGAAAGATGATGCTGTAGTTTATTCATCCCTTTCCCAAGGCCTTTGAGCAATATCTGTGTAATCAGAGACAGAGCCCAGGAGAGAAATGAAAGCTTCATACAACCTGACTTGTTTCCACCCTGTTAAGCATCTTGAAAAGATAATTCAGGTTGAATATTTTGTTACTCTTTCATAACACTGATGACCAATGAGCTTTGTTGCAGTGTAAATCAGATTTGATGAGAGGATCTGTCTGCTGTCACCAAGCCCATTTCAGGTATAGCTCCTCAGCCAGGCAAGGCCAGCCAAGAGCCTGCAGGGAAAGGCTGAGCAGTTGCTCTTCCCTGACATCTGCACTCAGGGCAGGTCTTTCCTTACATCCTGCCTTTCATCAGAATAAAAGCAGGTGGATCTTTCATCCAGCTGGCATCACTGACTTCAGTCCCAACGAATGACAGAACCCTGGGGCTGTTAGCAATTCCTGCATTGCAAATGGGGCCCTCCAAGGTACCTTCTATGAGCAGTGGAGGGCAATGACCATCCAGAGGGAAATCCAGCCCTCCTGAGGTAGGCATCTGTCTATGAAGCAGTCATGGACATGAGGGAAGGCTCCCAGCTCTCAATCACTCATTTCTGATGCTGGAGCTCAGACATACAGGGAGTTCTGCCACAGCCATTGTGCAGGATCAGACTGCTGCTGCCAGTGCTCTTTCAGTTTTCAGCAAGCCTCGTTCTCCTTCTGGATTACTATTTACTGCCTATAATAGAATCATAGAACAATTTGAGTTGGAAGGAATTTCAAAGATCATTTCATTTCAACTCCCCTGCCATAGGCAGGACACCTTCCAGTAGACTAGGTTGCTCAAAGCCCCATCCAGCCTGGCCTTGAACACTGCCAAGGATGGGGCATCCCCAACTTCTCTGTGCCATCCTGTGCCAGTGCCTCACCACCCTCACAGTAAAGAGCTTCTTCCTAATATTCAATCTACACCTACTCTCAGTTTAAAGCCATTTCCCCTACGTCCTGTCACTACCTGCCCTTGTACAAGGTCCCTCTCCAGCTTTCCTGTAGGCCCCTTTAGGTACTGGAAGGCTGTGGTAAGGTCTCCCTGGAGCCTTTCCTTCTCCAGGCTGAACAACCCCAAGTTTCACAACCTTTCCTTATAGCAGAGATGCTTCATCCCTCTGAGCATCTTCCTGGCCCTCCTTTGGACTTGCTTCATCAGGCCCACAACCCTCTTATGTCTCATTTCTTTTCCTGCTTTTTAAATGCTCTTCAGACCCCTTTTCCCCTTCTGCATGGGCAGTTGCTGGTGGGGAATGCTTCCCATTGGATTTTCCCCTGTGCTGAGGACCTTGCAAGAAGAAGTCACCGGGTCATACATTTAGAGCTGGCTGGGGTTTCCCACAGAGTGCTGAAAGCTCTTCATTGTGGATGTCTTTTTTTCTTTTTTTCTTTTTTTTTCCTCTGCAGCATTTAAAATTTCCTGTAGTCAACAGTCAAAGACTTTTTTCCTGGGATAGGAGTACAAGAACAAACAATGCAATTCCTGTCAACCTATTCATTGTGATTGACACAAAAATCCCCCAAACCATAGGCACAACCTTCTGCAGCTAGGGCTCAGGCAGTGCTGGAAATCCCTACAGGGAGGTTGTGGTGCAAAGTTTCTAGGAGCTAGCATTGCAGATGTATGTGGTGGTAGGTTTGTAGGAAGGAACTTAGACTGGTTTCTCTCAGGCCCTTGTAACTGAAGGAAAGCACACCTACCAAAGACAAATCCACAGAACACTCTTTGCAGTGTTAATGAAGTCATCTTCTATGTTCCTTCTTCCTTTCAGTTTTTTGGTTGCTAATATGCCCATCAATACGGATGTTTTCCTCTGTGGCAGATTTCTAAATGTATTAATCCTCTGGCCCTCCTTTTGTGCTCTGTGGGCCATCAGCTATCCCTGGTACCCAGGCCAAGACGTCTTAGTCTGGTCCACCTTTAAGGCAGGGATGACTATACCTAAAGCAGATGGCAGTGTCGTTCCAGCCCCAGCAGGACATTTCTGCTTAGCACTAAGTCATCATTCATGACAAGTAAATAGCCTGCAAAAATCATGGGACTGGTCTGAGCCAGCCTCCTGCAAGGCAGGCTAAGATTTGTTTGCAGAGCTGTGTGCCTCAGGTTACACTTGTAGTCCCTGCTTGACTCTAATTGGTAACATTAGTCTGCCAATTTCATGAGCATTAAGTCCATGCACAAATTTATTAGTGAAAGGTGTAGAGGGAGCAGGAAGGAGGAAAACGTAAGAATTTTTCCTTTCCTCCTTTTCTTGCAGCTGCCTCAGTACTAATGTGAATACTAAGCTGAGTTTATCAATGTAAGGATTCCCTGCTGAATTCTCCTGGAGCTTTCAGAGATGTCTGTGCCACTAGGGCAAAGCTGATACTCAGTATGCAAAATGGCTGTTAAAAGATCAAAGTAGCACTGCTGCAATAACGTTATTGGGAATGGGGGAACTGTACAGCATGGAGGAATAAGCTTTCAAGTTTGATTAAAAATCCTTATTAAAGATGAACTAAGAGCTGTGAAGAATAAGAAGATGGAAATAATTAGGTAGGGTGAATAACCTTTGGAAACGAATACCAGGTGTTGAGTGAGGAGAAATTCAATTCTGGAAAGGGAAGTTTAGCTGAAGAGCACGTGCTGTCATTACACACAGCTCTGGGCTGATCTCTAGGAAACTGCAGCTGTTTTGTTCAATTTGCAACTGTACTCACTTGTATGTGTGCTGGAACTGATTTTGTAGAGCAGGTGGTGAAATATCCTGCGCTCAGACAAAGCCAGAGTATGATGCTTATCTGTACACAGAGCCTGTACATTTTTGTCTCTCAAACAGGGATAGACCCCCTATGACCCTGTTACATCTTTTAATTCATCTCACATGAAGAAAGACAGCCCTTCAGCGGCCCTTACTCAGCATATCCACAGCAGGATGGTGGAAATGTGTTGCCTTAGGTCAGGGGCAGGAGATCTCTGCTCTGCAAAGAGGAAGGATCTCTTCCTGCAGATCTGATGGGCAGTATCAAAGTGGCAGGGGTGGCACATGCACCAGATATCACTGAACAAGCCAAGAAGTAGAAAACAGGAGGGATGTCTGCTATTTTAGTTACTGCAGCACCTTAGCTCATCTCAGGCTTGCAGGCAGAGCAGCAGCAGTGCACCCTGTGGCCTGTAAGGTCCTGGGGGGAACTCCTTGTGCCTGTTGCTGTGCATGAAGAATGCTCTGGGACTTGCTTTGCAGGCAGGACAGGTAGCTGCACACTTCTCAGAGAGACATGCAACTCATTTCTAATTGTCTGTGCTGGGATCATATAGTGTCCAACACTGCAGTGTGCTGTGCTGGTGGAAGCACCTTTACACCAGGTGACCTGCAGCTGTGCTAGAGAAGGTCGAGTTCCGTGCTAGAGCTGAAGCAGTACCTGCATGGAGCTAAGACTTTCACTCAATTTAGAATCCCACATTAGTCCTTCTTATACCACACTAAACAAACCCACTGAATCTTCCCCCAAACCCACTGAATCTACCCCCAAACAGAACCTTGGGGGTAAGCTTATAAAAACTTTCATTACTGGTTATCTAAGCTGATGTAGCAGACACGCTCTCAGGTGTTTGAAACCCTTCCCTAGTTCCCAAGGTGCCTAGCCAAACAGGTGGACTAGAAGCACACAGCCATTCTCCTACTTTATCCTGAAAATACCGTCCGTTTGTTTGTTTGCTCGCTCGCTTGTTTGTTTTTACGGGGTTATTTACTCATGCAGCCTGCCCGCACAAAGGGCGTTTGCTTGCAGTGCAGCAGTAGCTCAGCTGATGCCTTCTCCCAGTGCCTGCAGGAGGGTAGTGCAGACTGGCACATGGTATTTTTCCAACCTCGGTGCAACAGGGACATCTGTTGGCTACTGCGTTAGCAAGGCTGCCTTTGCCAGGGTGGGTGGGTTTTTCTTGAGTCTCAATTCAAGCAGCTTGTGGACAGAAGGGAGGTGTCTACATGTTAGTCATAGATGACCTCTGTATGACATCAGGTTCTTGTGTCACCTAAGACAAGGAGGGTTTTTCAGCTAGGGCAGGCAAAGGGATCCTTATTCTCATCAAGGGATAAAGGAACCTATTTGAACCTTTCTGGGAGACCAGGTGCAACTTTGTGGTATGTGAGAACAGTATATTGCTGGGTCAGGAATGAACTCCAGTTTCCCTGCCTTTGAGCTGAGAAGAGTACAGAGAAAGAAAACTCAGCTGGGTTTTATATAAAATTTGTATAAAATAACGGGTGTTTCTCAACTCTCTCTTACTGAGGCTAGATTTCGTGCCACAGTCTATCCTTGTCCAGAGTCTGCCACCGAGCGCCGAGAAATGCTCGATGGAGTCAACACAAGAATCGAGGATTTAAACACAGTAAGTGGCAGTGGCTTTCGTGAGGACTGAACCCTACAAGTGGGACCTGGCCAGATATTTGTCCTGTCTGAAACCATGTTGCAGACCACACAGGTTGTCTTCCTGACACCATATCTCATTATCTCCATTGTTCCCTTATGCAGCAGCACTGTAGTGGCCACATGGTGCATGGAGGTCCCAAGACCATGAACTCTAGTTCTACTCATGGGTGTGATATTCCCCAGGTTTGTGGCACAGAGCTGCCTGCAGGAGATGCCAGGTTGGGAGCACGGAGTGAGATGTGGCCAGTCTGTAAGCAACTGGGTAGAGAGCCAACCCACAGCTAGGTAACTCCCAGCGGTCTCCTCTGCACTTACAGTGACTCAGGGCCATGCAGAGAGAGTTCTTGGTGACCAGCACTGTGCACCTGCTGTTGAGTGATCCTGTGTCCACACCTGCAGATGCTGCTCTCCAGGATACCCCACACATTCATGCAAATAGTTCCTTTCCATCAACCCTCTTCCACCTGCCCTCTCCAACTGACTGAGTAGCTCATGCCCCCCATGTTTCCCTGTCTTGGGTGTTGCCCTGTGTTGTGCTTACAGGTGATAACACAAACCGAGTCCCACCGCCAGCGACTGCTGCATGAGGCAGCAGCCAACTTGTGGGCCTGGGGGATCAAGGTGAAGAAAATCAAGGCCATCTACCACATCCTGAATTGCTGTAACATCGATGTCACCCAGCAGTGTGTCATTGCAGAGATCTGGTTCCCAGTGGCTGATGCTGACCGGATAAAAAGAGCTCTCCATCAAGGAATGGTAAGAGAGCAACAGTTTGGGTCCTTGAAGCTCTCACCCACACTGAATGTTTATATGTTGAGCATATGTTCAGACAGGTCTGGTACTGTAATGTGGGGCTCCCTTTTCTAAATTTAGCTTGTCCCATTGTCGTTTGACCTTTTATCTTTTGACAGAGCTTAAGGTCAGCATTAAATGTTAGCAGGTTTGTAGCAGACCCTTCAGCCCGAAGTGGTTGTGGGGCCAGTTCTTCTATTCACTCTGTGTCTGTCCTTGTCACTGGGTTTGCAGGAACGCAGTGGCTCCACAATTGCCCCCATCCTCACTGCCATACACACCAAGATGGCACCACCCACCTTCAACAGGACCAACAAGTTCACAGCTGGATTTCAGAACATCGTGGATGCATATGGTGTGGGCAACTACAGGGAGATGAACCCAGGTGAGAAACACTCAGCTACATACATCTGATTTGCATGAGCCAAAGTAAAGCCTTTGAACTCTCTCACTATCCTAAAAAAAGTACTCACTGCTGATTGAGAAACCTGAACCATATTGGAACTGTTTGGTGTACAGGCATGGATTTTCTCAGGCAAAGATTTGGCTGTTGGTCTTTAATGAATGATTGTGATGGAAATAAGGAACTATACAAATACAGGTTTGAGAATGGTGAGGTAGCTGGTCTGAGGAAAAGAACTAAGCTCATAAGGGAAATGTAAGTTGAGCTCACTGTGTTGAGGCAAAGAAGGCCAAAAGGACCTGACAAAAGTTTGAAACAATGCTAGAGAATTTCAGACCACTGAGAATTAGTAGAAACCAAGAAATGGGGGCCCATGTGAAAGGGTGAGATTAACTCAGATTGTTGAGGCTGAGCAGGTTGAGAAACATGATAATAACCTTGTATTTGCAACACAAATACATTTTTGTGTTGCAAAACAGAATGCAGTTGTCTACACATGGTGTTTATTATGGTGAGGTAAGAAGCAAAGGATAAAACTGCAAGGAAGGTACAGGTCATACAACTGAGCATTCTTTGTGATGCTAAAGCTAGTTCTGCACTAGATCTGACTGCCTGGCGTGTAGGGGAGGAATTGAGGAGGCCTTTTAGGGCAGTACCTGTAAGGAATGGCCTGCTGGAGTAGACTGCTTCTTTGATGAGACCTTTTTGTTTAGAGAGAACTGAGCTTCTTGACCTTTCCCTCCTGCAGCTCCCTACACTATCATTACCTTCCCCTTCTTGTTTGCGGTGATGTTTGGGGACTGTGGCCACGGCGCTGTCATGCTGGGCTTTGCACTCTGGATGGTGATTAATGAGAAAAGCCTTCTGGCCCAGAAAAGCACTAATGAGGTGAGTACCAGGGGTGCACCCTATCAGCACAGGGAAAGGCTCATCAGCCCCACTGGATAAAGGGGACATCCAGCCTCCCAAGGGCTGTGTGGAGATGGTTCAAAGTTACCTCTGAGGCAGAGGTTTGGCAATTCTACAATTCTACCTACTCATAGACAGAGGGCCTAAGGGGCCCAAAATTTTCTATGAATAATTGTATATACACAGACTAGTACAATCATGTCTGCTGTTGGTTGAGGTCCACAAACTGATGTACACTGCCTTCTCCCCCTGCAGATCTGGAACACCTTTTTCAGCGGGCGCTACCTGATCCTGCTCATGGGCATATTCTCCATGTACACTGGCTTCATCTACAATGACTGCTTCTCCAAATCATTCAACTTCTTCGGTTCTTCCTGGCACATCATCCCCATGTTTAAAAATAACACTTGGAAGTAAGTGCTAAATGTAGGAAGGAAGTAAAAACACACCAAATGGAGCATGTAGGCTCGGAAAGAGAGAGACTGCCTGTGTGGGGAAAGGAAAGACTCCCTGCTGTGGATGCAGCCATGAATGAATCAGAGGTTTTGTCTGACACACAGAGATGAACTCACTATTGAAATGGAAATGTAGAGTCCCCGGGAACACGCCTGTTTGTTCAGGCACTGATGTGCATAAAAATCTGCAGGTGTCCAGGGCTGATGCATAGAGAATTATCAGTGTGAGGGAGGCTGCCATTGTGTGGGGCCCATTTACATGCACACAAGTGCAGGATAACAGGTCACAGAAAGGCTGGAGTCAGCTACAGATATCCTGTGGTAGTCCTCAGCACACCTCACATAAATATACTGTAGGCTTCGATAGAGACATTAAGCTGCAAAGGGCATTTCCCTTTTCTCTTGTAGTAAGGATGTGCTTCTAGAAAATACAGTGCTGCAGCTGGATCCAGCAGTCCCAGGAGTCTACTCTGGAAATCCATATCCATTTGGAATAGATCCGGTAATTAAATTAAATTGCTCTAAGATAATTTGTATTTCAATCCTGTTTCTGCATTTCAGGTGCATCAGTAGCTCCCTGCACTCTCTCTTGAAGCTGTGCTTTTCACCTCTTGCTCTTTGTTCCTTACATAGTTGTGGTTTAAGCCCAGCCAGCAGCCAAGCCCCACGCAGCCCCTCACTCACTTTCCCACCAGTGGGATCAGGGAGAGAATTGGAAGGGTGAAAGCTGGAAAGCTCATGGGTGGAGATATAGACAGTTGAACAGGGAAAGCAAAAGCTGTGCACACAAGTAAAGAATTAAGTCATCTCTTCCCTGGGCAGGCAGGAGCTGAGCCATCTCCAGGAGACCAGGACCCCATCACATGAGATGGTGACTTGGGAGGACAAAACCATCACTCTGAACATCCCCCCCTTCCTCCCTCTTCCCTCCACTTTATACACTGAGCATGATGCCATATGGTCTGGAATATTCCTTTGCTCATTTTGGGTCACCTGTGCTGTCTCTGTCTCCTCCCAACCTCCCATGCCCCCCACAGTTCCTCACCAGCCTCATGAAAAGCAGCAAAAGCCTTGGCTCTGTACAAACCCTGCTCAGCAATAACAAAAACATCTCCATACTATCTACCCTGTGTTTACAAATCCAAAATACACCCCCATACCAGCCACTATGAAGAAAAATATCTCTAACCCAGGCAAAATCAGCCCATTCCACCCCTTATTCCATACTATTTAGATCATGCTCAGGTATCACACTATTCAATACAACTTCATTAACCACCACTCACCCCACCATTCATCAGTCCTTCTGAAGCTTTCCTTTAGCCATTAGCAATTGATATATTGCTAACAGCTCTGCACAGGCAGCAGCAAATAGTCAGCAGGAAGGAAGTTTGATTTTGCTGGAGAGTGGTCCTGTGCAACAGTTTCTTTTCTAGCACACATCTGCTGAACTCTGTTTTCTTACTTGAGTACTTAACCCATTCCAGAGATAGCTCACCAGTTTGAAAGCAAACTTCCAAATTTCATGCAGTCTATTTGTTGCATGGAATGTGAAATAAATGGCAGTATTATTTAATTTAGCCACATTTTCTTCTCTGTGTCCTATTTCCCTTTTTCTTGTTGTTCTGTCTTTATCATGTATTGAAACATACTTTTTCACATCAAGCTTTCCTGTTTCAATCTTCATATTAGTCAAATAACCCCCATCCCTGCTGGCTGCACTCTCATTTTAATTGGTCACCCAAAGGAACTCTGTCCTCCTATGGTTCTCAGAGACATTGACCTTGTAGTCAGTTTTTTATAAACTCAGCTCTAAAGCTCTGCCTGGGATGTGAGCAGTCTGGTTCAGAAAATCACGTCAGAAGTAGCTGAGTTTTCTGCATGCTGCCCTAATTTAGGTTGACCTAGACTACCTCTTCCAACCTGGCTTCTCCCTGTTAAAGAGTGTAAAAGTCCTAGCTGGGAGGGAAGAATGGCTGAACAAGTTCTGGCAGGGAAGGGGTGGACAGGAAGCACCAGTTTCCAGATAATCTCTGAGGAGATCATCTGTGTCATCTGCCCTGAAGGATGGATGGCTCTTAGCATTTTGCAAATCCTGCTGGCATGACTGAGGTGTACCTTGGAAAAAAACTCACCCTGATATGGAAAAGCTAGGCAGTCTCTTTGGTATCCAGAGAAGAGGCAAAGCATGTCAAACAAACACGCAAAAGCTAAGGTTTCACCCTCCAAATAATCCTGTCTTCCTCCTTTCTCTTCAGGTACTATACTTAGGGTCTGAAAAGTGGTGTCTACTCACTGTCTCTGAGGACAGAAGACTTTGGGGTCTAGGAAGTTTGAGAAGAAATGAGAAACAACCCTGAAGCTCTGTAGCATACAGAAGGCAGGACTGAGAAGGGATGTATGTCCTAACATAACTAAAAAGTTAGTGCAGAGAGGCAGGCATTAAGCTCATCTCCATGACCAAAGAGCTGAAAAGGGTTTTTCCTGTTCAAACAAAAAGTTTGAAAATGGTCTGTCCTCTGTGCTTCTCTGGTGAGGGTGGAACTAATTTTGGTTGCAGCAGGAGGGATTTTCTCATGCCTTTCCACTTTTCTTAAAGATGATGACTCAGCCTAAGGACAGGAAATGACACAGAAAATATCTAGGTTCTGCTACCAGCCTCTGCAGAGGTTTCTGGAGGACTGAAGCAAAGTCATAGGACCATTTTAAATCCTTGTTATTTCCTTTGTTAAATAAGTTTAATGCTTTATACATTTTAGATTAATACCTTGGCAGAGTGAAAAGTAATAAAGGGAAAATCTAGATTTCTGTGCATTGCTACCCTCTTGCTAGAACTGGTAGGAGTAAATTGATGGTGCCAAAGCAACAACTTCCACAAACCCTTTATTGATCAAACACCTGAAAATCTTGTTCTCTCTCCCTGTTCCTTTACCCAAAGATCTGGAATGTTGCATCGAACAAGCTGACTTTCCTGAACTCCTACAAAATGAAGATGTCAGTTGTCATAGGGATTGTGCATATGGTTTTTGGGGTGATACTCAGTCTCTTCAACCACATGTAAGTTCATTTCAGCAAGCCTGTTGCTGCAGCAGCACACAAGTCCTCATCACTAAACTGGTGTCCTTCACTGAGAGAAAGTCATATTTTGGAGTGATGATTTGAACTTTGACCTTTCCCTGGTGTGAGTAGAAATGTCCCATACACTGGCTGACTCACACAATGGTTGATATACAGTGCTAAATCCAAAGGACAGCCATAACATTGCAGGTATTTTCTTCAATAAACTCTCTTTTGAACTTACTTTCTTATATTCTCAATTTTGCAGAAATATTGAAGTGCACTAAATTAAAAAGATGTAGCACCTCCCACTATTGACAACTTTCCTCTTGAAAGACAAGCTCTTTTGGCCTAAAACAAAACACACTGGAATCTTGCAGAGTGTGTGCATTTCGCCTAGCTTAGCAGCTCTTGATCAGGGTTTGTGATTGTCCTTGTCTATATCTCTGCCTCTACATTTTGCAGTAAATAAAAAATGGTGATAGAGTGCAGGGGCTGATAGTATTGTGTTGAGAGACTCTCCAAAGCTGCAATGTGTGTAGTGACCTTCAAGGACAGAAGGGGTTTGAGAGGACCCTACAGGACTGATACTACACCTGGTTCTGACCTTTCATGACATATAACGCTCAACTTTGTGAATAAGACATTTTTTTAAAATTGTCTTTTATTTCAGTGTAACAATCTTTTGAGGTGCTGAAATACTGGTAGGTCAAGTACAAAAACCTGAAGATAATCAGTATAACAGAGCTTTTGTATTTAAACAATGGCTTTCACTGATAAAGGCTTTAATTATGGACTTCTTTCTTGGTTAGTGACAGTTGTAAATTTGTTAGGTTATTTTCCAAAAACTAAGTACTGCCAGACTTGGGTGCAAACTTGTATTAATATTTAGTGTATTAACTCTAATTTTCTTTCCTGATTCTTTCCAGCTACTTCAGGAAATATGTAAACATTATCCTTCAGTTCATTCCAGAGATGATTTTTATCATCTCTCTTTTTGGCTACCTGGTCTTCATGATTATTTTCAAATGGTGTCATTTTGATGTCCATTCATCCCAGAGTGCACCAAGCATCCTCATCCACTTTATCAACATGTTTCTCTTCAACTATAGTGACACTTCAAATGCTCCGTTGTATCTGCATCAGGTATGGATCAAGCAGCCTGAATCCACTGTAGTTTTGTATTTGCAGTGGGTGTTGTGGAGAGTGGGCATAAAGATACAGGCTCAGAGGCTCAATCACAAGCGTCAGTCACAAAAGTAAAGTTTATTCTTCTGGTATTTGTGTTGGTCTTGTCAACAGGGAGAGGAAAGCAGCTATCAGTCAGTGATGCAGACGAAATCTCTTTCCTAGTGTCATTCTGACAAGAATAATGATGCAGTGGAAGATACTATTAGGGGAAAAAAAATCAAAGTGTGACTAGAGATACAAAGCTGTGTATTGCAGGCATACTGTCCTGCAGTCTGGTCACAATGCTAGAGACATCTTCCTTTCTTCCTATAAGATAAGTTCCTATTTCATCTTTGGAAAGCTTTAATACTTGACATTTTCACCTAAAAAAGTAGAAGTAGCTAGATGATTTTCTAGCTTTTTGTCAGAAATAACTCCTCTTGGGAGTTCACTTAAAAAAAAAAAAAGTAAGCGAAAAAATATCCCCTAAGAGAAAACTTGTTTTAAAGTCATCTCTATTTATATTCTCAGAACATGGCATTTTTTTCTTTGATTTCTTTGATTTACATCAGCAGCATCAAGGAATAATCTGCAAGCAAGTGCTGCATACAACCACATGTGTGCACCCACATCTATACAGTTGCACACTGGGCATTCCAACATGAGCTCAATTTTAGGGACAGCTGGTGAGTCAGAACTAGCAGAGCCCTGATCAGCTCCAAGAAACTGTGTTATGGATTCAGGGGAGTTTAGATAAACAGAGTCTTCCCAGCCTTTAAAAAGTCTTTAGATAACATTGTGCTTTGTAACAACACAAAGCTTTCCCAAGGTGGCAATTTTTTTCTTATATTCCTGTCCCCCTGCCCCACCAGGAACAGAATGTGCCATCTACCAGGGTAGTCTGAATGAAAATATTGTATGAGCCCAATCATAAGGTGATCAGACATCTGAGGCAGCTTTAAAAATAAGGTTTAAGGTTAAGAAGATGTGGTTTAAGGTTTTCTTTGCTTGTTTTAATGTTGCTGTTTTCTGAAAGTACCAACAGTTTTGTCCGGACAGCAACAGGGGTGCCATGCTGCAATGTTAGAACACTTTATATTGTGGGGACAATCTGTTACCAAACCCAAGCTATGGGGCTTCAAATCCTTCTGGAATTGCAGATGTGGAGTAAATCCAGGGCAAGACTTGAATGACTTGGTTCTTACTGTAGCCTTTCTACACTGATCAGAGCAAGGCAGCCTGACTGACTCACACAGAGTTAGAACATTCACTTGGGACACTGAATAGCCAGGTTCAAGCCAGCAGCATGAAATTTTGGTAAATTAACCCTTTTCAGCATGAAAGCCTTTCATCTCTAGGTCTCCAACCATCTCTAGCTGAATGTGCTTCCTGGAGCCTTAACCACTATACATTTATTTCCTTATTCTCACAAGCAGAGGATACACAGCCAAATACAACAAATACAACAGGGAGTTGAGTTGTATTTGTTGTATTAAAAAAATTACCATTATATAGACTCAGCTTTCTAACCATAAACTTAGTTGGCTAAATGAAGTAAAACAACTTCTTGCTCTTGTTTTGTCTTTTAGAAAGAAGTGCAGAGTTTCTTAGTCATATTTGCTCTGATTGCTGTTCCCTGGATGCTCCTAATTAAACCTTTCATCCTCCGAGCCAACCACCAGAAAGCACAGCGCATGGTAAGGGATGTGGATCAGCTGGGGGGGATTCAGTACTGCAAAGACAAAGCTGGGGAGACAGACCCCAAAAACTCCTTGCAATGATGTAATTCCACATTTCTCTGACCTCAGGCTTTCTCTGACAATTTCGAAGTGTGCTGTACACCACATATGGCCAGGACATGTGTATGGACATGTCTAAACCATCTAAACTAGAATCAGAGAATGACTAAATTTGGAAAGGATCACTGGAGGTCATCTGGTCCAAACTCCCTGCTGAAACAGGGTTCCCTAGGGCCCTAGGGTTCTCTAGGGGATGCTCATTACTCAGGTTTGTGTCCAGACAGCTTTTGAATATCTCCAGTGAAGGAAACATTTCCCTGGAAGCAGGCAAGGACATACCCAATTTGTTAAGCTGACACCAAGCTCTTTCACCTGTTGTATCCAAAACCAAAGAAGATTCAGAAAGATTGAAGTGCTGGTAAAGGAAACACAGGGAAAACACCTCAGTTGTCAGTCCACAGTCTCCACTAACCATTAGTTTGCTCTCTGTAGAAATGGGGCATCTGTGAAAGTCCTGGCCGTGGGGAGAGCAACAGTGCTTGAAGGAGAGGTTTGATTTAAAAGCTGTTGCCTGCTTTCTGGTAGTTCTTTCTTCCTTAAGTGATTGCCTTCACATTAAGAGAGCCCTCCTTCCCATGGGCTCTGTGGTTTGCCCACAGCTTCTCAACACACAGCTGCGGCAGCTGCAGTTTCCCAGCTGATCATTAATTCTCTCCATTACTGCACTAACAGGACTTTACATGTCAGTCAAGATTTACTTCTCTTTATAGTTAGAGTTAGTGACTGGAGTTCCATTTATAGGGCACAGATGTTTCCATTTGAAGAAAGAGATGCTGGTTTGCTGCTTGACCTTTTCCAACCCAGTCACTTCTGACCTATAATTGAAAGCCAGGTCCCTAGGAGACCTTTTCAGCCCTGCCTCTGCACTGTAATTTCTTATTTTGTCATTCTTCTGGGATTTGGATGAAGGCTTGACATGGCTGGCTCCATCTCCTGCTTTTATGCCAGGAACATCTGACAGGTTTTACCCACCTCCTATTGTGCCCCCATATTTCTATTCCTAATTTTCATATGTTAGCTGTCTGATCACATCCTACATTCCCCTATATTTATATGTTTGCAGCAAAGTCTGTTTTCTATGCTGACATTCAGGTAAAGCAAAGATAAAGCGGGTGTGACAATCATTACTGCTGCACTAGGAAACAATATGTTGTCAGGAGACCTTTCCCATGAAACCTGCTGGAGGCTATAAAGGGTGACAAGGCAGAACCTGACAGAAGCCATGAGGTCTCTATTTGGTTATGCTGTATAATAGGACTATTAGATCAGGTTGTTCAGGCCTCTAGAAAAGTCCTGTAAATAATAATTGTAGAGAAGCTGCCACAAGGTTTTTGCCAATTTAAAGTGAATCAAGAGCTTTGAATTTTATTTCTGCCTGTATCCAAGAACTGTGTGACCTTTATCAAGTCATATGATCCTCTCAGGCTTTGTTGCTCTTTCACTTGACACTAATTGCTTTGATTTGCACCCATCTAATTGGGATCATCAACTTTAAAAGTACCTCAGTTTTCTCATTTGCTAAAAGTGATGGGTCTTCTCATGGTGGGATCAAGGAGTGCATTGTGACACTAGAAACTAGCTACAAAATAGTTGGAATCACTGGAAAATGCTCTTGGATGGAAAACATTTAGGTATTATTATCCATCTGGTGGGAATATTCAATTTCTGCTGTCCTTGATGACTATTGTTGAAACTGTCTTCGTGTTCATGATATAATCCTTCACATGTTACCCACCATGAGGTTATTGAGGGAGTTCTGTGCCATGGACTTCTCCATTTTGGTATCAACCGAGCATACTGCATTTTGTTTCTGAAAGATCCGTTCTCAAGCCACCTCAGGAAACTCGGGAGGTGAAAATGAGGTAGATGTCCCAGAGACCAATCACTCCAAGAAAGCTTCCCAGGGAGACCACAGCGGTGGCCATGAAGGACATGAGGGTGAAGATGAAGAGGTAAGAAACTTTGGACAGAAAATTATTCAGACAACACAATTGTACAAGACACAAAATCAAGCAGAAGACTTTTGCAGCATTGCCAGCCCTTCTGTCTAACAAGATACCAACACATACTGTTGTAACAGTTTGTGTTTTCAAACAGAATAGGGTTTGAACTTTCATTGAATTAATTCCTCTGAATTTTTCCTTTGGTTTTGCCTGGTGGTGGCACGCATTCTTGCAAACCTCAAGCTTTTACAAACCTCGAGGATTTATTTCTTCAGGGATGGTTGTTCACTTCCACATTGCACCCAGTGAAGGTCAGCCCGTTCCCAAGAGTCAGTGAGCTTTCCTTCCTCTATATTGCAAAGCAGCATTTAAAATTGGCAGTCAGAATTGTTGACTAGGGAGAGAATCCTTCCTTTGGCAGATATTGTCAAGAGCTTCTACAGTAGGAAGCAACACAGGAAAAAGTGACAAAAATATTTGTAGCAGTTGGGAGTATCAACAATATTGAGTGTGGATATGGCTGGCTGTTCCCAGTCACAGGGAATCTTCACAGATTTGCTTATTCATTATTGTGAGATACAGTTATTCAGTGATATCTCCCAAAATGTGTATGCTCATAGGCAGATAGTCTGAAAGCCCCTATTTTACATAAGAATTTCTGTCTCTATAAGAAATGACAGAGATTGGCAGCAACTGGATTGACATTTAAGGATTTGAAATCGTAAGAGTGGAACATGAGCTGTTCCCCAAACATTTAGTTTTCACTGGAATTGTATTTCTCCAGCGAGAATGTATGGGAAGATCATACAGAACTGACACTTTTCAGATCAGTCTTTTCCTGGGAAATACATTTGTGTTGCTCAGGACGTAGCAAGGAAAGGAGTAAGAAGAGCCTTTGGTGGAGGGTTGCTCTGCTAACAAGAAAACCCTGAAGTGAGAACTAATAAAACTTTTTTTGGTTTTATATGTTGTTTCAGTTCAATTTTGGAGACATATTTGTCCACCAAGCTATCCACACCATTGAATACTGCCTTGGCTGCATCTCCAACACAGCCTCCTACCTGCGACTCTGGGCGCTGAGCTTGGCCCATGCACGTGAGTGTTTGTCCCCCTTCAGTCTCCTCACCATGCTGGTCATGGCTTCTGCTGGTGTTTGACTGCTCCTGCAGATCTCTTCATGAAATCCATGTTTCTCCTTGTGGATATTTCTGTGCCAGGATGTTTTGCTTCTGGTTAGATCACTCTGAGTGTTTCATGGTGGGCATCTCAGTTTTCAGAGGTGATCCCTGGCAGCTCTGAAAGGGCCAGGGCACTGCTCTTTAGCCACCCCTCTGGAATAGTCCTCATGGTGTGTGGCACGGTGGGAGGTGCAGTCCACTTGTGTAGTCCAGTCCATGGAGGTGAAGGCAGTATGGGAGCCAGAGCTGCTTTTCCCAAGAAGCACATGCTGTAGCCTTAGGGTATGCAGATGAATGCCAAAATTACTTGAAACAGTAATTTTGATTCTGTTCAGCAAACAAGAAAGAAAAGGTCTGGCTCAAGAGCTTCTGGAATTTGTCATTTTCACTGGGATCTTTCCCAGAAACATTCAGTGGAACATCACACTCCATGAAAAATGTACAGCATTTCAATGCCTCTTGTCTTGGTTTGTGATAAAAACAGATGCTCAAATACTAGAAATTGCCTCAGGCTGGAACTTAGATTTTCAATGTTTCTAATTTTTCTAAAATGCTTTTTATTAATATTGCTGTAATGCCTCTGGCTAGGAGTTGCACCTGCCCTAAAGAATTGTGCACACAAAAAAAGGAAAATAGAAAGGGGGTGGGGGGCAAGGAGGGGGGCTGTGGTGTGGCATGCCATGGATTGACAGGGGTGAGCTGTACTTCTTGGCACCGAAATGAGCTTAGTAAGAGTGGAGTGGAGGCTGATAGACATTAGCTTTACTTGGAGAACAGATACCCAAATAAAACAGAGCCACTAAAAAGCTTAGCTGAGGGCATGCATATTCTGCAAACTGGGAAAAAGGGGTGAGCTGGCAGACTGCGTGCTGCATCTGTCCGTCGCTGCTGCTCAGCGCTCTTTTCCTTTTATTTCCTTCTGCAGAGCTGTCAGAGGTCCTTTGGACCATGGTGATGCACAGTGGGCTCAGCAGCGGCGGCTGGGCCGGCCTCATCGCCATCTTCATCATCTTCGCGGCATTCGCGGTGCTGACGGTGGCCATCCTGCTGGTCATGGAGGGGCTCTCGGCCTTCCTGCACGCCTTGCGCCTGCACTGGTACGGGCTGTGCTCCTCTGGAGCGTTCCCAGACCAGGCTCTGGGAGGGAACAGGCTGGGCATAGTGGTGGACATGCTGTGCCAGTGCTTTGGACCACTGGTTGTCTTTGGCAAATGAAGTGAGGGAGCTCCAAAGGGAGCTCAGAGATCCCTGCTCTGACCTGCTCCCTGGGGCAACCTGCTTGTCCTCCTGCACCTGCAGGGGTTGTCAGCATGTGGGGCAAATGCAGTGCTGTCCTGGTGAACATGCAGAGCCCCTGAGGCCTCTCTGACCTGCACCACAAGGCCCCAAGGCAGCACGGCCACACCACTGGCTGTGTATCCCACCCAAGGTTCTAACAAGACTGCTGCCAAGGGCAGCAGGAGCTCAGCTGGGAGTACAAAACCTGATGAAAACCTGGGTCTATGCTTGTGTCATCAGCCCAAGCTGAGCTTCAGGCTGCTTAGGCTTTGTGGCAAACCAGCTCCAAGTTAGCCCCTGCTTATCAGTGCAGGCAAGGACAGTGGTGGGGACCCACCATCAGCACATGAGCAAGACCAAGGTGACAAAATACCCTTCACCACCACCATAACTCAGCATCCTACCAGAGCCCCAAGCTGTGGCCTTTTTCACCAATTAATGTCCCAGCACAAGTCATAAACACTGCATGGTGCAGGTGCCTGTCACTGTGCAGGAAAGAGGAGGGGTCTGTCTCCCTCCAGTGTAATTAGCAGGTGGTTCTCTCAGCTCTCAGAGCTTCTAGAAGCAGGTTACCAGGCAAGGTTCTGTTCATTGGCCTTGTGATCAGCATTTTCAGTCTGGCCTGATGGAAAGTCAGGGCTGATGTGTGCCATGTTGCTCCCTGGGCTGCCTGTGTCTCACTGCTGGTGCCATAAAGGGCTTACATCCACAGCTTAGAGCCCAACATCTTGTGGCCTCCCTTTTCCCGTGGGTGCCGTATTTCAGCCTCTTGGCTGGCTGTAGGTCCTGCCTACAGGCAGCACTGATGCCTCCCTCTGCTCCTCCCTAGGGTGGAATTTCAGAACAAGTTCTACGTGGGAGCTGGGTACAAATTTTCTCCATTCTCCTTCAGTCACATCATCAATGGCACTGCAGAAGAGTAAAACCACTGCATCACTCCTCAGACCAGCCTCCGTTTCCTTGCGGTGGCTCACTCACAGAGTAGGATACGTGGGATGAAAGAGAATGGGGCATGGCCCTTGAAAGAAGAGCTGTAGATGAATATGTCCTAGCTACATTCCAATATCCTCCTGTATCAGCTAAGAGATGGCCTGTATCTGCTGGTCTGGCTGGACCCTTGGCTGAGACTCCATTGATGTCTGCAAGTACCTGGTCCTCAGCATTTGATGGGGCCAGCTGCCTCCTGCTTGGTTGAAAAGAGGAGATGCAGCTTTGGAATTAAATCAGTTATTAACAATCCACTCACATGTGTTCTGCTCCATTTGCTGCCTTGTTGTTGTGGTATGTTTCTTTCCAAGGAAAATATGTTTTGTCTGTGGTTGATCATGTGATGTAATTAAGTCCCTTATAGGATTTCAGCCCTTCATTGAGCGCACAATGCAAACCATCTCAAAGACAGATCATATTGCAGGCTTGCAATTTTCTACATGCTTTACTAGAATAACCCCCTTTTTATCTGATTTGCTCCAGGGCTTGACAGCACTGGATTATAGAAATGTACACACATCATCACTTAACAAAAGTGTTAGTTTTGAGCTACGTAAACAAAAGTTTCCACGTTGGCAGCCATTTTATTTATCTCAATTGACTTGTTTGTCACTGGAGACTCAAGATGTGCTGTATTTTTCAAGATGGGTTGTGAAAGCAGATTGTGCAGAAATGCTAATATCTAATGAACAGAAAGAAAAGTGGAATCAAAACAGTTGGCATGAATTTGAAGTACTGATGTACTGTGATCTTCTGAAATATTCATGAATTGCTAATCCTTCAAGCTGAATAATGTTAATCATAACAGGCTATGTTTTTTTAACCCTGAACTATGTAAAGAAAACAGAGTACACCAAGGGATTTGGAGTGGACAGTGCTCCCTTCCAAGGGTGTGACCGAACAAGCCCTTTTTTTCAAAACTCACTGCCTTAATACCCAGCTCCACCAGAAAACCCGCATGGGAGTGTTCCAAGCAGGACACAGTGTTATCACCCACACAGGTTATGTTTCTGCAGTAGTCAGGCTTAAGAGTCGCCTCCAGCTACAGTGACAGGGGAGAAAATACAGCCCCAAGCCAAGCAGTAGTCCCAGTTTTTCCCTTGGGGCCTCAAGAAACCACACTAACCTTTTCAACAGTTTGGGCTCGGAGCAGCAGCTGGAGCTGAGAAGAGGTGGGCACAGGTGTGTGACCCATGCGTGGTCCCAGGTCCCCAGTTCTTTGGGCATAAGTAACCTGTGGCACAGGAAAAAGCTACACAGACACGACTGCAGATGGTGTCACAGTTGCTCAGCATGTGCACATCACCTTTATTTCTTCCTTCCAGCCTGTTTTGTCTATTCCTACTCAGGAGAAAAGCTGTCTTGCAGAAAGAATGGCCAAAGTAGTTTGATGCATTATCAAACACAGAGAAAAGAATTTGCTTTATGAAACAGTGGGCGAATTTTCTGCACAAACACATATTTTATCTTAATTGCAGCCTTCCATGTAACTGAGAAGATGATTACCAGAAACAGATTATCCGCTCCTTTCAGAGCCTCTTGGTGTTTTGCTCTTTGTCTAAGGCTTACATTTTAAGCAAGAAAAACAAGTTATCCTGTGAATACCTCAGGTGACAAGGTGGTCTGTTGTTTACTGTACCAAACAGCAATTCAAACATCAGGCTTAATTCTGTATTCAGTTCTCTGTCTTTCTGTGTGCAACCAAATAACACAGCACTGCATTTGTGATACAGGAATGATGCTTCCCCACTCCACAAGAGGACCAAGCCCACTAATATTCCAGAAGCATTCAGATTGCTGAGAGGCAGGGTTGCACTGCTACACTTTGAAGAGAGCCCTGGGTTTCATCTGGGTTCTTTTTAAGAATTCTTTAAAAATCTAGAAATGTTCCAGAGAGTGCTTTGCTTTTAAAGGTTTTCCTGCAGAAGATGAGGAGGATTTTGGAGTAGACCAGTGACGGCCTGTTCCCTGCACAGCTGCTTAGCTGAGTGGAACATGTTTAGCTGGTTCTGTGAATGTGGCCATCAGGTGTGGTCAGGTCCAGCAGAGACCATTGTTGTAGACTAATAGACCTTGGTACAACAGCCCAGTGTCTTAAACTGTACTGTACCCAGTGCTGGAAGAGCTGTGACTTTTGATTACTTGGCCCAAGCCAGGATTTCAGCCTGCCCCTCTGCAGCAGACTCAGGATCTGTGCCTATGGGGAATGGGTGCTTCTGGACCCAAAGCTCATCCCATTGCCAGGGTGTAGCTTGTTTCTGAGAACTGGTGGCATGAGTTTAGTCATTTTGTAGGGAACGAACATTAAACAAAGCTCAGTGAATGACCGTGTAGAGAGAAAAGGCAAGGCAAGGAAGTCAAGCAAGCTGGTTTTAGTCCCTCACAGCCATTCTTTCCTGGGTTTTTTATTCCTTCTTGTGAGAGCCATTGCTCTGTGTGCATCTATGCCCTCCCACCAGGGCAACTTTGTCATGTGGAAGATGAAAAAAGGTAGGCATCGACTTCCTGTCCAGTCTCTTAGGTCCTCTGAACTGGTGATAATGAACTAGCTTTTGGACCGAGGTTTCAGAAACTCCAGGAGTCAACAGTTTCTTGGGATTCAGTCTCTGGCTCCTCCAGAAAACAGCACTTTCCTCAGTCTTTACCTACATGGTGTCCTTGGCCAGCATGGAGACATTACTTTTCCCTGCCCCATTCTTGTTTCCCCTGGACCTTTCATGCATGTAGGCACTTCCATTTGTTCTTCACTCTGACCAGCCTTTGCCTTTCCATGGGAAATAAGCAGAATACCATGAGGTGGTTGGAAAAATGTAATAGACATAGTATCCATTTGAGCAATCCCAAACACCTGGGCCTGAAAGCTCATCTTTGTGGCTTTGAACCTCACTGGAATTTTGGTCATTTTTTTCCCTTCTTTGCTGGGGGGCTGGAATGCTGAAACATCTGCACCCTGCTGTCATTGCACACACGCTGTTGGAATTTTTGCAATGAAAACATAATGGTATGGATCTGGCAGCTTGGAGGGTGCAGCTCATTCAGCAGATGCCAATAACAGCTGAATATTAGATATTATTAAGAAGAAGATATAAAACAAAGCTGTGAGATAGCATGTGTTGGCTGGTAGCAAATATCTTCCAGATGCTTGGAAGGATGAGATTCAGCTTGGGAGTTACTTTGATAAAGCTAGTGCACCACTGCTGCCAGCTCAGTCTATGTATTCAAAACAGAAGGATTTTGGAAACCTTTATGAGACCAATACCCACACTGAGTAGTAAAGGTCAGCACATACATTCCTAGTCAAGAGCCCACAGCTATCTTGGCACTGAGATTTGCTGCACAGCAAGGCTGGGATCCCTGTGGCAGTTTAAAGCCATGAATGCTCCCTCCATTTTGCCACCTCATCAAGAAATTTAGAAGGATGAAGCAGACCTTATTTTTCTCATGGTGCTGGTGCCTGAGTTGGCTTTATCTGGCCTAAGAAGAGCTGGTGGCTGCAGTGCCCAGGCAGGGGATGGCAAAGGTGCCTTACATGGGCACCAAATGAAACCTAGGAGCTAAGCTCTTGCTGGTATTTCAATAATGATGTGTCCCAGCACCCTCCTTCCACCTGCTTGGAGTCATCCTCACAAGAAGAGATGAGTAAGCACCAACACCTGTGGTAGGCAGTGAGACGAGCACTGGTCAGCACTTGGGCACCCTGCCTGCAGCACCCACCCCTGGCTTGTGGAGGTGGGCGGAGAGGGACCTGGCTGTGCCCAGAAAGGAGGAAATCTGACTCCTGGGAGCTGGATCCCAAACAAACTGCACTGTAAAAACTAAATAACAGAGAAGAAACAGTCAGAAAAGAGAAAAGGTCTTCTCCTCCGAGCCTGAGACACCACAGAGGTAAGAAACCTTCACTAAATAAAAAATATTTAGTAAAATCTTGCTTAATATAAGATAGATCCACTCTCACCTGCAGGGAAAATTCTCAGCCAGAGAAGGTCTCTGATCTTACTGAGAGAATTCCCAGGTGGTGTCACAGGGAGCACTGCACATTGAACGGCCTTTGTGCCTCCCAGCCCTCTGAGGGGGGATCACAGCATCATTCTGATGGGTCCCAGCAGCAGTTTCACTGTGCTTTTGGTTGCTCCCGTCAGCTGGAGGATTTTTATTTTCCCTGCCAGCAACAGCTTTGACACTGGTGTTCTTTTGGCTCATATAATTGGTGTTTAGTTGGATTTACAAATAGAGGGAAATTTGTGACTCCCTGAAGATAGACACTAGCTGTTCCATCAAGGCAAACAGGGCTGCAAAGGTTTGGGATGAGCAAAACTCAGGTTTGGTAGGAAGTGTTAGGAGGTTTACTGTGCCTGCACGGATTTCTGGTGTTATCTGAGGTGCTGGAGAGTGTACCCCACCTGCTTGCCAGCTGCTGTTTGTGGTTTTATTTGTGGTAGAGACTGGTGTGGTTCTCACATTAGGTGCTATCCACCATCTGCTGCCTCTGAGGGTGTCTGGCTGCTGTGGGTGCTGGAGGTGGCACTGCAGTCTTCTGCTCGAGCACCTGACCCTCACTGAGAGTTCTGCACAGCAGCACCAGGGATCAGGGTTCCCTTCCCTTTTGTGGAAGAGTTGTGGCACTTCCCAGAAGGAATGCCTGTAGCCCAGAGCAGGCACCAGTGAAATGCTCCAAGACATCTCAGCAAACATTAGCAGGGCATCCCAGCATCAGGATGGGTGGGCAAAGGCCCAGGCCTTGATGTTTGTCCTGACACCACTGTGGGCTATGCCTGCTGCAGACATTTTGGAGGAGTGTGTGTGTTTGGAGGAGGGTGTGTGTGTTTAACCTGACAGAGTGTGATGTGGCAGCGTGGGGCAGAATGTGTTTGCAGGTCCCTAGTCACAAAGGAACAGAAAAGGAGAAGAACAGGTGCCCAGATTTTGTTATTGCAGAGCCTTTGGCAATTCAGACACACAGTAAATCTTTACCTCTTCCCGTGGGCTCTTCCAAGCACCTTGTTTGGTTTCTGTTGAGCCAGTTCCACTTGGAAATAGTCCCTAGCTGTTGGCCATCATAATCAGCTGGTGGCTCTGTGAGCTGCTGGCAGCTATTGCTGCCTCTGAGGGCACTGCTGAGTGGCAGATGTAACCAATATCCTTTGTATATTCTTGGTTGCTGGACTATAATCATCTGTGACAGCAAGGTCAGTGTAGGTGACCCAGCTGACTAATCTGCCATTAGTCCTTAATGACCTCCTTCTAACTGTACCTCAGTAGGATCAAGGTGTCCATCCTGGAGTCCTGTAATTCCATGCTTTTTGTGTTCATGCTGCCCTCTATCTCAAATGGAATTTTGTATCTTTCATTAGATGCTCTCAGCCATTAATTCTCTCCAGCTCTCGCCCTTCTGCAGTCTCCCCAGTCTCTGCTGGCTGACTGGGAACGCAGCCTGGGCCAAGCCCAGCACTCCTGAAGGGAGATCTTCAAAGGAGAGGGGGTCAGCAAAGTGCAGATGTGTTGAGCCCCCCTCTGCAGTGCCTGAGCATGCACTCAGCAGGAAAGGTTGTGGGTTTAAGCAATCAGCGTGCTTAACCCCTGCCCTGGGATTAAAATGAGTTTTTCTGATGAGGAAAAGCAACAGTGGTGAGGCCAAAAGATCTAGTGCTGAAAGCCAGAAACGCTGGCAGAGGAATCCAGCTTCCAGTTGCAATCCAGAATGCATGGCTGTGTTTATGGATGCCCTGAGAGGATGGGGATTAGTGTGCCAAGGGATGAGGCGGAGGGGTTGGTTTGCAGCAGGAAGCTGTGTGCTGCTTGGGTGAGGAGCTCAGTGCCACCCCTGCCACCCTCAGGGTCCTGGGGTTACGGAGCTGGCTGGGTCACCTGGCTCTGCCTCACTGGGGGCTCCCACCACACTGAGCAATTGCAGAGTGCAACACCTCTACTCAGACCCAGCTCCACTGGGGAACCTCCAACAGATGCAACCACCACTGGTTGTGTCATGTCTTGGCTCCTGGAGATGCAGCATCTTGTAGACTGGCACTGCATTTCGCTGACCTCTGGGCTGGGGAAGTTGTCACATGCTCTTTTGTCTTAGCAGGTCTCCAGTCTTCCCTAAGGCAATCCCTGGACTTTCCATAAAAACAGCCAGTGTGATGTGTGACTGATGTCACACAGTTAACTAACTTACCCTGTGATGTTTCTGTGTGTTTTTCACCAAAACCCTAATGGGAGCTGACATCCTCTAGTAGCTGCATGAAACTCATATTTGACTGTATCTGAAAGTTTCCACTCCAGTGTGAGAAGCTGCCCTGCTGTTTTCTTGTTCAGGTGACTGTTGGGAGATTTCACAGGTAAATCCTAGCCTTGCCTGCAGTGACAGCGGATCCCAGCAGATGGCCACTGCACCAAAAGAGGCAGAAAATGCTATTGGCTTGGAGGAAATCCACACAGAGAGAAAAGAACCACCGAAAGGTGGGTTTCTATTGACAGGACTAGAAATTTGGGTCCTTGTTTAGCTGGGGTAGAGGGAGGGTCCTCAGTTGTGCCACTCCAGCCACTTAAAACCTCTGCACATGGAGCCACAACACCAGCACCCTACATTCCCCTCCCACCACACTACCAGGCTGGTATCTGCTGCCTATGGCAGTGGGAAGAGCTGGATGGCTTGGCTTTTCTCAGGGCTCTGCTTTGTGTTAACATTTTTTATATTGGTAACTTAAGGATTCATTTACTTGGAATAATTTTTGTGAAATAGCACCAGGCTGTCCTTCCTCCGTTTGCACAGGCTGCTGTTTCACCAACCCCCTGTTGAGCCCTGCCACCCAGACATCCAGGGGCTGGTCAGTGGACATAAAGCTGGTAGATGTTTCCAAGCTTTTTCCTGCTGCAGTCCCACAGGAGCATGAGAAATTTTTTATGAAGAGGAGGTAAAATTTGACTGCTGATAGGTTTTGTGTCTTAATTTTCTTTTCATGTTTAGGACAAAAGACCTTTACAGTGCAAGAAGCTGTGGAAACCATTGGGTTTGGGAGGTTCCATATCATGCTTTTCTTCATCATGGGCAGCACTGGGGTAGGTATCTGTAGCCATGTGTGCTGGCCTGAAAAAAGCTTTCTTCTCATTTTTCTCATTGCCATGCAATAACAACCATAAGCACATACTGCTGCCAGCCCCTTTTTTCCATACATGCCTTCTCAAGTAGGAATTCTGCTATTTTCATTCTTAGTGAAAGCAGATTTTGGTCCCATTGATATCAGACCCATTTCAGGGCAAAGCTCAGCAGGTTGGCCCAGAGCATCATGGTTTGGTCCCTGTTCTGGAGCACTGTCAGGGCATGTCTTCACTTAAGGCCTGAAGGTTAGGTTCAGCTTCACAGTTGCATTTTTCATGTCATCCCCATGTGTCGCCCTGATTTTTTAAGATTTTCTAAGCCTTCAGATATTGACATTCTTGTAGTGAACTTTCTCACACACTTTCTGTAAATAATTCGTTGTTTCGCATTCCTTTATGGAAGAGGAAAAATTTGATAGACTGTTGGTTTGTCCAGTGTCATTGGAGAGGTGGCACTGTCACCCTCCAATCCACTGTCACTTTTAGAAAACTATAAATGCTGGAGTCAGAAAACAAACTTCCCTTTTTTTCTTCTTTACCTTGAGAGCAGCGGTGTGCGCTTGTGTTCTTTCATGTCCAATAGCATGGCACCCAAATCCTGTACAGTCTGGCTTAGAAGGCATATTCTCACCCCTGGCTACCTGAAAAATTTCATAACTTTCAGAGTCTTGGGTTAATTGTGTATCTGTTTTGGGAACTTGGGCAAAAGCCGGAGGCCAGGCTGGGCTAAAGATGAAATGAGGGTCTATCCATGAAGATTGCTGCAGATGAGGTGAAAAAGTCTGAAGCTGTGTGTAAAAAGTCCCATCATTCCTAACTGAGACCAGCACTGGGGCACACAGCAAATGGAGCAGTGATGTTTTTAACCAAAAACAGTTTTAAGTGTTCATGTTAGATGCCTGAATCCACAGCTAGGTACCCAACCAAGCAGATTGGTTTCCAGAGATACTTGAAGATCTTCTGATAACCCAGCAGGGTATGAGTCTTCTCTACTAAGGATGACTCTTTCCAAACTTCCCAGATACACAGTGTACCTTACTTGCTTTCTAGGGGTACCTTTCTCTCCTCTTCTCCCTGTCACCAAGATCTCCCAGGCCAGGCTCAGAGCTCAGACCACTGTGGAGGTACCATGGCTTTTGAAATGGTGTAACTGCCATGGCTGCAGGCCTTGTAGGACTGAGGGACTTTTCCCTGCGGGCTTCTTGTGGTTTCCCTTCTCGCTAACACGCTCAACTTGTTCCCAAAGGTGGTTGAAGCCATGGAGATCATGCTGATAGCTGTTGTGTCCCCTCTCATCCGCTGCGAGTGGCAACTCCAGGACTGGCAGGTGGCTTTAGTGACAACAGTGAGTGACTCGTGATTCCCCCAGACAGGTCATTCACCATGTTGTCATAGTCATGGGTACCACCGTGGGTTTTGGAAAGCACATTTCCCAGAAAACCAAACAAATTCCTAGGGCCTCTTTACAAGGACAAGAACAGTGGCACAACTGTAGACGTCAGAAATGAAGCTGATGAGAGCAGATGTCCATGCCCAGAGCTAGTAATGCCAAAACAAATCCCCACTTCCACGTTCTCATTTTGAAAACTCTGCCACCCACCCCCAGCTTTGAGGGTTGCAGCAGTGAGTGCCTACACAAAGGAAACCATCCCCTGAAAGCTTCTCCCTTGTGGTTCTGGGCACCACAGTTCATCCTGCTGCCCTGCAGACACACAGCTTACCTGCAGCTCAAAGAGCAGAGCTGCCCTGTGTAGCTGGGAATGGGCCCTCCACAGCTGAGTTCCAATTCCCCTCAGATGGTGTTTTTTGGCTACATGGTGTTCAGCATAGTGCTCGGGCTCCTGGCCGACCGGTACGGCCGCTGGAAGGTGAGTGACTGCTGGGGGCTGCTTGTCCTTTACCTGCGCTCCACAGGAGCCCTGCACCTGGCTGAGCCTGTGCCTTAACCACCCTAATTCCTGCCCTTTTGCAGATCCTGCTGCTCTCCTTCCTCTGGGCAGCCTACTTCTCCCTGCTGACCTCGTTTGCCCCATCCTACATCTGGTTTGTGTTCCTGCGGGCCATGGTGGGAGGCGGCGTGTCGGGCCACGCGCAAGGGTAAGGCTGTGCGAGCCGCCTGCCCGGGGAAGGTGACGGAGGGGCTGCAAGGGGAAAGGGCACCCAATTCCCACATCGCTTTGAAACAAAAAGCCGTTCTGGAATTTCACCAAATCCCGGTCAATTGACCTAATTTGCAGTTCCCGAGGACTCCTGAGGACTGGAATAGAGGGGGCAGCTGGTTTGCATTAAACTGGTGACAGAGGGATTATTAAGAACATATAAAAACAATTCAACAGGTAACAGATGAGTAAAGACTGCTTCCTCCTTAAAAAAAAAAAAAAGTCACAACAATTCTGCTTAAGTAGAATATTCTTTTTGGATAATATTAAATGTTCCCATTGAAATGAAATTTTTGTCTTGTTGGGGCAGAAAGGAGGATGTGGGGAGGAAAAATTCACAATACTAACAACCACTTCACTAGGGGCTTGAAATTTTTTTTTTTGGTTGACTCTATTATGGAAACAAACAAAACATTTCAGCACCATCCATGGTTCCTGGTTTTTGCCCACAAAGGAAAGCCCCAAACTGGTCACATTGACCCAAAAGCCCTTTGCTGAAGGAAAGGACATAGGGGAGAGAGGTGCTGTTGGGAGAAGGCACCTGCACCAGAGTCATGCATCTCCTGAGCTGCTGGTACAACCTCCCTCACAGGAGAGCCCCTATTCCCTGGCCATGGAGGCTGCTCATGAGCCCCATGAGGGTGGAAAGAAATCGAGCATTTTATAAAACACTTCACTGGCTGAGACAGAAGGAGCCACTGAGGGCCTCTTCCCACCTCTCTCTCCCTGTCCAGCTAAGGAAACACAATTCACACTGGGGACCTTGAGAGATGCCTGTGCCACGAGCCCCCTGCCCCAAGGGCATGCCGACCATCTAAAAAGTGGAAGAGTTTTCCTTATTTCATGGGAAAAAACCTCTACTAAAATGTTCATTTCTATGAACATATCTATGCCTGTGCTGACACCTCAGTCACCCCACAGGACCTTCCCACAGGGTTCCTGATGTATGGACTGCAGTGTTTTCCTGCTTGTATCCCACAGCCATGGGCTGTAAAGGATTCATGCCTTGTGTTTCCCTTGCATGGAATTTGGTGCTGGGAGGCATACTGGACAGGGATTCCTTGTCTCTGGGTGCTCAAGGTGGAAGAGGGATGGTATTCCTTCTATGAGTTGAGCTGAACTGTTACTTCATTTGTATGGAAATTCTCATTGCAACCTTATTTCTGGTTTTTTTCCCTCTTTTGCTAGGCTTATCATAAAAACGGAATTTTTGCCCACCAAATATCGGGGATACATGTTGCCCTTATCTCAGGTAAAAGTGAGCACATCACTGTTTCTTCTGCCTCCAAGCCCCAGGGGATTTGTCCCACCACAGTTTGGAGGCCACGTCTCCAGCACATCAGCGCTTCTCCCAGACTAATCCCACTTGTCTGGGTCTCAGCGAGTGTCCACTGCCTCCTGCACCTCAGAGTGTGGCATCTGTGTTATTAAAGACATACACAGGAGAGAGGCAATATCTTCTCAAATGATTTGATGCTCCAAACATTTTATAGGGACTTTGAGTGATGGCTGACTCCCGGATTGTCCTGGTTTTCCTATTACAATGGGTCTACCTGGTCTAATGGGGCCAGCGCTGATGGACTGGCAGGCACCGGAGCTGGTGGCATTCCCAGCCCACTCCAAGCTGAGGTGTATCCCTGCTCCCTCCTCTTTGGAGCCCTAGAGATAACAAGTGGTTTATGTAGTGACTCCCAGGTGAGGTCCTAATCTGCCCCTCTCCCTGCTCAGGTTCTGCCAGGGGTTTTGCACAGATTGGCCTGACCCATGATGGGAGGGTTGTGCCCACTTGCTGGGTCATTGCTTACTGCAGGCTTCTGCAGTGGGCAGTTGCTGCATGTGCAGATGATCGGTGGTGACACCTCTGAGTGCACAAATTCATCCCACTACTGAACCAAACTCTTTGTGTCAGGAATAATTTACTTTTACTGCAGCCTCCTTGATCCCGGGGCATCATTACCAAAGTGTCATCAGAAACACAAAGATTTATGGAAGAACAATCTTGTATTTCTCCCCAGAAATTTGTTATTTCTGTCCACAGGATATTCATGAACTTGCTGCAGCTTTTGTGATTTGTGGCTAATCTCCCTTGGGTGGTCCCCTGGAAAGGGATGTGTCTCCTAGTGACAAAAAGTGAAATTCAGAAAGGAATGTACTTGCAGATCAGAGGCCAGATTCACTGTTGGTATATAGCTGAGCATTGAGTCTACTGGAGAGCCACCAACTTTCAGCAGTGGAAATCTGATCTGGTTTTGCCTTCTGAGCTTGCAAATCTCTTGAATCCTGAGCCTGTAAATCTCTTGTTTCCCTGCAGAGACCTAGACAACAGGAAAATTCATAAGCATTAGCAGAGAAGTGACTGTAAGGACAAAAGCAGTGGCTTTAAGTACAATTGTATTCACAGCAAAATATTGCTTTTTTCCTGGAGCTAGTTAAGACTGCCTTCACTGACCTTCTCCAAACTTTTGTCTTTTCTTTTTTCCTCCCACCCAAGCCCAGCTTCTCAGACAGCCACCGGATGGCTCAGTTGAACCTCAGCATTCCCTAGCACAGCTCCCCATCTATCCACAGAACCAGACCAGAAGGGAAGAAAATAAACAAATCATTGCCATGTGTTGATGTTCTAACCCCTTGCTTTCCCTTGGAAAGGTGTTTTGGTTGGCAGGATCCTTGTTGATCATTGGCCTGGCATCAGTGGTGAACCCAACCATCGGCTGGCGGTGGTTGATCAGAATTGCCTCCATCCCTGGCATCCTTCTCATCCTGGTCTTCAAGGTAGGAAGATCTCCACTCTCCACTCCCTGCTGTACTTACCTTAGACTTACCTTTAAGAAAGGGGCCTTTAATTCATATTTGAGTGAAATAGATGTAATTGTTTATAATTTAATAGAGCTATTTAATTTAAAAAGTATTTTATTTTGGAAAGAGCACCAAATGCTAGTGATGAGTTATATTTCACCCACTTCTTCCTTTTTATTAAAATGGCCTTGTTGTGCCTTCCAAGACTTTTGCTTCAGCAAGTAATATGTGCCTCATCTCATTTTAGAACATCAATTAATTCAGGATTGTTTTTGTTAAACCTGTGTCTTTGGCTTTTACCTTTCCCAAGCCCCTGATCCAGATCAAGTGGCAGAGCCTTGGGAGCTAGGCCACCAAATGGGTTTGTTGGGCAGGGTGAGCCCCCCAGCATGGGGCTGGGGCTCACAGAGTACCCCAGGGCATGGCTGGGGAGAAGGACAGACAGAAGGCTGCTCCAGCTCATGGGGTGCCCTGTGCCAACCTGAGCAGGCTCCTGGGCATGATGTGAGGCAGTGAGTAGGACAGGAGAGGTGCAGAAAGGCTTCCTGCTCTGCTTGCAGTTCATCCCGGAGTCGGCGCGGTACAACGTGTCCACGGGGAACGCGGCGGCTGCGCTGGCCACGCTGCAGAGGATAGCCAGGATCAACGGGACGGCCGTGCCAGAGGGGCAGCTGAGGGAGCCTGCCAAGGTGAGTCCAGGCTGTCCAGCCCATCCATCCCAGGCAGGGCTGCTGGCATCTGGGCTTCAGGGAGGGAGCGGGACTGCCAACCATATCTTGCTCTGCCTCTCTCATCCTGCTTGCCTGATTCTTTTCCAAACCACTGCTGAAAGTAAGGATGAAGATGTCAGTTTTCTTTTGCATTGGCCTTCAAAATGGAATGGAATTTTCTTCTCTTGTTTTCTTTCTCAGTTGGTGTTTGCTCAGAAAAATATTGGGATACGAAAATATTTGCTTCCTTTCCCACAAAAAGGGCTACTGGCAAAGCACGCCATTCCTTATTGCCCACCCCTGCTGCAGGGGTGTTCCCTCTGCCATGAGATCTGGGAAGTGTCCCTTGGGGTCTCTCTCAGGGCTGTGACTGGGCAGGCTGCAAGGACCCCTGCCATGAGGTCAACCTAGCCCTCCCAGAGGCTTCTCCAAGCCCCTGGCTTGGCTGGTCCACTGTGTCCCAGGACCAGATCCTGAGTGTGGAGCCACAGACCAGCAGAAGAGGGTCAAAGGAGGAGAGACCTTTTCACTGATAGCACCACCTGTACCTGTAAGCTGATGAGCAGCTCAGGAGTGGATTGCTGCTGGACTGAAATGCCCAAAAACCTGTGGGTGCTGCAGGGGGGAGACAGGCTCTCCCCAGACTTCTCCCTCTCTCATCCAGTCTGGACCCTGCTGACTGGTGGGTGGGAGGACTTTGGTGGTTCCTTTGACCCCCAAGACAGGAAGATAAGACAAATCCATTGTTCAGGGCCTCAAAATTATTCAGCTCTTTTAAATCCATTTCCTGAATCTTTTTTCCTGCATATTCAATCCCACAGGCACCAAGTATTGTCCTTAGCAATTCATGCAAGATGCTGCTATTGTATTGGAATTAGTTAGGATTAAAGCTTCCCTGTAATTTAATTGAATTTATGTAATGGACCCACTTTGGATGTGGGAAGGGCTTTTGTTAGTTTTGCCCTCTCTCAGGCTTAACCAATGATGAGGAAAATTAAAATAAAGTCAACCCACACCATCCCTGTGAACTTGTCTCCCCTCGGTGGTGGGACCCTGGAGGGCAGCAGGGCCCCCAGTGCCTGCCAGTCTCTGCTCACTGGCACTTCAGGAGGCCCAGAAAGATACATCTGTCCAAAAGTTTGCTTCACAGGCAGAGCAGCACACAGGGCAGCGGGAGATGACAGAAGCCCCAGCGGTGCTGGTCCCCCAAGAGCAACCAGGGCCCCTCTGGCACCATCATGGTCACAATGGCACCAGACTGCTCAGATCTGGGGGTCCTTTGGGGCCAGGAGAGCTCAGGATGTTCTCTTCTCCCCTCCTCCATCCTTTGCAGTGCAGCTTCCTGTGGGTTTGTTTTGGGAAGCAGGGCTCTGCTCTCTGCAGGTTTGATAGGTGCTGTGTTGCACTGTCTGTGACTCTGTCTGTGCCACAAGCAGCCTGGGGACAGGGGGAGCACAGGGGTCCTGGCGTGCCCACTGCTCTCACAGATGCCTTTATAGAAACTTCTATTTCTATTGTATGATTTTCAGGAAAGAAGGGGAAGATTCAAGGACCTCATCCACCCCAAATACCTCAGAACCACTTTGCAGATATGGATCATATGGTAAATATTTTTGCCCCTTGCTTATCAACTCATTCTCTTGGTTGACAGTGTGCAGGGAGCAGAACTGTCCCATTGACTCTGCCTTTAACAGGACACCACTCTACCTCTGATGGTGGCTGCAGATCCCTGGCAGCTGAAGGGACATGGATCACCTTAGGTTTGTCCTGTTTCAAACCACACCTCATACACCCTGACTGGCTGCTGTTAGCTTAGGCAGGAAAGGACTGGACTTCTAGGATGGTGCTATGAGTCCTTCCTCAGGACAGGACAGCTCCTGGGAGCCAGGGGAGAGCCACGGGGCAGAGCCCATTCCTGACTGCAGTGGGACCTGCTGTGTGCCTGCAGCTCTCCTTCCCTGCTTGGGGAAAACCTATTCTCCCTAAGGATGGCCAAAGGACTGCTGAGACAGAGCTCTGACAGAAACACATTCATCATCACCAGTGCTACTCGCTGCGGGAATTTAAGACTGAGGAGCCAGGTTTGATATTCAGGGCTCCCAGTAGCTGTATGCAAGGGTAATACATGTTTCATTGGCTTTGTTCTCTGGAATGGAAATGCATAAATAATAGGTCTGTGGGAACCCATTGACCCAAAATGTTGTGAAGTCAGGCCTTGAATTTTTTATGGATTTTTTTCCCATTGATTTCTATGAATGTTATGAAATGTATTTTTGGGTTTTTATCTTTCTTTGTCTCCTGGTTGTCCCAGGAGTTCCTGGTATGTTCTCAGGTCTGCATTTTCATCCCCCCCAGCATTCCCTGCCTTCCCAGGTGGCCCAAATTCTGCTGCTCATTTCTGAAACTGCCGGGGGGGATAAAAAAGTGAAAATTACTTTTCAGCCTGCTTATGATCAGGCGTATTCTGAATTACTTGATAATGACAAAGCAAGGCTGCCCTCACCTGGGTCCCCCAGGGAGCCACAAGTCCTGCCAGCAAACCTGCTCCAGCATGGGCTGATCTGTCCATGGACCCACAGGTCCTGTCAGGAGCTTCCCATGGAGTCAGAGCCTCCTTCAGGTGTCCACCTGTTTTGGCATGAGGACCTCCAAAGGCTGCAGGTGGATCTCTGCTCCACTGTGGACTTCCATGGCCTGCAGGGGCACAGCTGCCTCACCATGGTCTGTACCATGGGAATCAGAGAAATCTCTGTTCTGGCACCTGGAGCACCTGCTGCCTTTTATTCTTTACTGACTTGGGTGTTTGCAGAGATGTTTCTCACACATGTTCTCACCTCTTTCTCTGGCTGCTGTTGCTCTTGCACAGTTTATTCCAGTTCTAACAAATGTTATGCCCGAGGCACTACCAGTATTACTGATGGGCTCAGCCTTGGTCAGCAGCTGGAGTCGTCTGGCATGGGCTCTGTCAGGCATGGAGGAAGCTTCCAGAAGCTCCCCATAGAAGCCACCCCTGTAATCCCAACCCACTACTGAAACCTGGCCATGCAAACCCAATGCAAAGCTGAGCTATGAGCTGGGGCAAGGTTTACTGGGAAAGAGCAGTGCCTGGCCATGGGTAGGAGGGGAGTGCCATGGGACAGGTGCCCAGTGGCCTGGTGGATGCCTGAGCCACCTCTCTGCTCAGAGGAAGGGGTTCCTTCCTGCAGAGCTGGTGCAAGCAGCAGCAGAGTGTGGTCACCAATTGTTGTGAGGGTCCCCAGGACGAACTGAGAGATGAGAACTGACTCCAAGGCTGATTTATTATTTTATGATATGATATGATATGATATTAAAAGAAAATTAGATACTTAAACTATACTAAAGAAAGAGAAAGGAGACAGCAGAAGGCTAGACAAGGATGAATAATAAAAACTCGTGACAGCTGGCTGTAATTGGTCATTAAGTAAAAACAATTCACATGGAACCAGTCAAAGATGCACCTGTTGGTAAGCAACCTCCAAACCCCATTCCAAACAATCAGATAATTATTGCTTACATTTCTTTTTCTGAGGCTTCTCAGCTTCTCAGGAGAAAAATCCTGGCAGAAGGGATTTTTCATAAAACATGACAGTGACAGCAGAGATTCCAGGACACCCCAAACCTGCTCCTGACCTTCCCCATCACAGCCGCACCTCACTGCAGCGTTTCTCTCCACAGGCTTGGCATAGCTTTCGCTTATTACGGCGTCATCCTGGCCAGCGCCGAGCTGCTGGAGCGGGACCTTGTGTGTGGCTCTGCAGCCCCAGCGCCGCAGGACTCCAGGGATGACTCTGAGGAGAGCCACAGCCCCTGCCACTGCCGCTTGTTTGGGCCTGCTGCCTACCAGAGCATGATCATCAGCACAGTCGGGGAGATCGCACGTAACCGCCTCCCCATCCCTGCCCCGCCATTCGACACAAGCTGCTGGCAGCTTCTGGGATACAGACCACGAGCTCCTGGCTCCTGGCTCAGCAGGGCACTCAGTGGGACACACCTCAGGCCCACCATGGTGTTTGGCTGGGCTGTGGGCAGAGGGAGCAAAACCCCCCAGGCCTGTGCTGCTCCCCCGGCCGTGCCTTCCTCACATGGCTCAGGACAGACACTGGTGTCCTGTCTCAGCACAGCCAATTTCAGAGAAGCACAGGCTTCACCATCTGAGTGGAAGGGTGAAAAACAAGGGGCATGGGGGAAAGTCACAAACTTTGGGTGCAGGAAGAGAGTGATAGGGTGTGTGTATTCTGCAGGATGTTTGGTAGGCACTGGGTGTGTAGACAGGTATCTTTGAGTCTTACTGTGCAAAGTCTGTTAAGGCAGACAATCCTTGCAGTTAGATCATCAAATGCTTTATGGTTTTCCTTTTTATTTCCAGTGAATCCTGTGAACATTCTCAGCATCAATCTCCTCGGAAGACGTCTAAGCCTGTGTATAACCATGGGATGTACAGCTCTATTCTTTCTTCTCCTTAATATCTGCACCTCAAGGTACTCTGGCTCAGACTATGGGTCTTGTTTGAGGGTATGCAATGCTGAGGGCAGGAGCTCTGGTATTATCAGGTCACCAGTCTGTCAGGCCAGTAATTCTTTTAGGTCTAAGAAAAGCCTCTGACCAGCTCTCCTTTTCCTGAAAAAACTGTGGCAGCAGATTCTTTGGTGCAGTGGTGTGCAGAGGGGCTCACTTGTACTACTGAGCCCACGTAGCTTCCCCTAAGCATCCAACAAGCTGCTTTCTGGCACAGTCCAGAAAATTAAAAAACGTGCAAACAACATGCACTGGAAAGAAGTTATATTTTTCATTCCCTTTTTTCCCCTGTTCCTTTCTTTCTGGCATGTCTGCTGGTGCTGCTTGGTGACATTAACTCTGCTGCACATGGCTTTCTCTCCAGGGCAGGCATGGTCGGCTTTCTCTTCATGCTGCGTGCCTTGGTTTCAGCCAACTTCAACACCATCTACATTTACACAGCTGAGGTGGGTTCTCCTCGAGGTATGTTGAGCTGCTTGGAGGCTTCAAATACCATTTGTGTATACCAGGAATGCTGCCTGCTAGCTTATGGACTGACCTTAAGGGTCACCTTCCTAGAACTGTGTATGTCTGGCATCTTGGCTGCAGTGTTTTCATATGCATGATAAAAGAAGGAATCAGAAAACCAGCTTGGAGATGACAGGAGTAGATGGAAGAGGAGTGCCCTACTAAGCCAGCTGTCACTCAGCTCCTATAAAATATTATTTTTGAGGATGTTGGGTACCACTGTCTTCCAAAACCCTCAATCTTTCCCCTATTTAACCCTCGCAGTGAGAAAACAGACTACCACTAAAAGGAACATTTTTCAGCACTTAAGGGGCTGTATGAGGTAGTATATGTAGTTATATGTATGGTTCTTTTCACCTAATGGAAATTGCTATGTTCTGTCTGCAGAAGGTTTTAATCCTTTAAAGAGCTTTTCCTTCATACAACTTTGGAGCCATGAGTTCTGCGAGTTAGGTATAAATTGTTGGGGTTTTTGTTTTGTTTTGTTTTGTTTTTAATTGTATGGCATTAAATGGATTTCCTTGTTAATAGACTAAAATGATCCAAAGCAAACAGAAGTAGCTCTCTTCCACTTTTAATAGTGCACTGTAATGTTTAAACTTGCACCTGGCTTTAATACCACAATTTTAGTAGTTTTGAATAAGTTCCTATTGATGTAAAGACCCTTGCTGTAACAGCCATATCATAAATCAATTCTACTCACAATTTAATCAATGATCAAAATTTTTTGAGTGAAGTGCCTGGACTCTTCTTGAATAGCTTACTCAATTTGCTTGGCCCAGTAATATATTTAAACAAAGGCTTATGTGGATATACTTGCTAAAATCTGTTGATATTAAGAGGACTAAAAGTTCAGTAACATTCACATTCAAGTGTTTCATTGGCACAGGTGTTTGTGAGGTGTGAAAGATAAATGACACAAAGCACATTCTTCTAAGCCTGAATATTTCTTACTGGGATCTGTTTTTCTTCTTTCTAAACAAAGGTGCTCTTAACAAAAATGAATAGGCAGACTTGAATGCTGCAGACAATATCTTTTCTTCCTGCTTCCCAGATACAGGGGGCTCCAGCATTATAAACAAAATTTTTCCTTCAGCATCCAACCTAACCTCTGTGATTTTGATCATAGAGGCAGGAAATAAAGAGGTGGTAGTGGTACTAAACAAATGCTAAACAAAGGGGAATCACATCCGACTTTGACTTGCCCTAAAACTTTACTTGGGGCAAAAAATGAAAGATTTGTAATGGCTCAAATGAGGCCCAAGGGAGCTTTTATTTCTTTTCATATCTTATCCCACTAACTGCCCTTGATAACACAATGGGTCTCTCTGATAAAAAAAAATTAAAAAGAAATAGAAAAGTACAGATATTGCAGATTGCTGTTGCACTAATCCAATTTATTTCTGGCCTGTTTTAGGTTTATCCCACCACCATGCGAGCGCTTGGGATGGGGACAAGTGGGGCATTGTGCCGTGTGGGAGCAATGGTGGCTCCATTTATATCACAAGTAAGAGCATGCTTGATGATGTTGGTAAGCATTGTGCTGAACACTACCATCCAATACAGAGATGTCCCTTAAATTCATCCAAAAAAAGGGGAGGATGTAATCAATTTCCTCTCAACCCCATATACAGAGGGCTTGGCTGGTCCTTGCCAGATGCAGCTTTGAGGAACTCTCATCCCAGAGTTCAGCTCACTAGTATTTGATACTTTCTGAAAGTTCTTAAGGTTCACAAGATACTGTTTTTTCTATTGTGCAGTCTCTCGGGCACTTGTGACCCTTTGTCCACTCTTAATTGCTTATTAAGTGCCAGTCCCCCACACCAATGAGCTCTGTTTGATGTTCTTTGACCTGCAGGTTCTTATGAGCGCTTCTTTCTTGGGAGCCCTGTGTCTCTTCTCCTCTGTGTGCATCATCTGTGCCATCTCTGCAGTCACACTGCCCATCGAGACCAAGGGCAGGGCCCTGCAGGTGGGTACCACCGCTCCAGGAGCTCCTGTGGCTCTGAATGCTGTCAGGGACTTGTAGGTGATGATGCAGCCAGAATCCAAACCCAGCTCTCCTGGGGTTTCTCAAGCCTGACAGGCACTCACAGGAATGTGCTGCTGCAGCAGCTTCAAGCACTGTTATCCCAGTTGCCCAAAGCTTGCTTCTTGTGAAAGAACAAGCCAGGCTGCCAGCCCCAGCCACCTCATGTAAGTATGAGAACTTTAGCTTGTGCAAGCCCCTCTTTACATCTCTCTCCAGTCCTGATTTGAAGCTGCAGCTTCCCAGGCACATGCTCTGGTCTGTCTGTGCTGCAAGGAGAGCAGACACCAGATGTACAGAACACCTAAACTACCAAATTAATTTCTTAATCAAATTCAAGACCCCTTCCTCAGTCCATCAGCTAAACCCTTGTGGTCAGTGTTTTCTATAAAGCAATTAGCCAAAGCACTAAGCCCAAAGATTAAGGGGGAAAGTTTAAATTTAGCAGTCTCCAATGTGCAAGTCACACCAGTTTAATTAGAGAAGGTGGTGAGCAGTCCTGTGATTCCAATAAATTCATCTATGCCAACATGGAGATTTTCATGGCACGCAGCAGCATGGCCACACCACTCTGTGTCCCTCTGTAGTCTGACCTGTACAGACTACAAGACCATAGGCTGTGGTATTTTCTGGGGCTCCCCGTGGCAGGAAGGAATGAATCTGACTCCATGTTATTAGAAGGCTAATTTATTATTTTATGATACATTATATTACATTATATTAATTATATTATACTATGTATTATATAATATTATAATAAAACTATACTAAAGAATACAGAAAGGATGCAGACAGAAGGCTAGAAGATAATAATGAATCTTGTGACTTTCTTGTGTCCCAACACAGCTGGACCATGATTAGTCATTAAGTCAAAACAATTCACATGAAACCAACAAACAATGACCAGCTGGTAAACAAGCTCCAAACCACTTTCCGAAGCAGCAAAACACAGGAGAAGCAAATCAGATAATTATTGTTTTCCTTTTTCTCTAAGGCTTCTCACCTTCCCAGGAGAAGAAATCCTGGCGAAGGGATTTTTCAGACAATATGATGGTGACTATAGGCTAAGAACAATCCATATTCTTAATAATCCATATTCTTTAGAGCATGACAGATGTTTGATCAAACTAGTTTACAAGGGCTTCCAAACCAGAATTCAAAAATCCTATCCCTTCAAACACAGGATTACCTGTCAGAAGTGAGACCTTTTGGACTTACCCAAACATGTTATTTTCCATATCCATTCCTGTTGGGGTTTATGTGCATTTTATTAATTTAATGTATTATTTTTTCTTTCCCTCTTTTTAGCAAGTAAAATGAGAGCGAATGTTTGATGTTGGATTGGATAGGAAAGAAAAACAAACCCCTGGAATCCGTCACTGCCTGTGAGCTGCATTTGATGCTTATTTCTTCTCCATACCTTTTTCCATTATAAAAAATATGCAACTGAACAGTGTAAGAGCTATGATTTGTGTAAACAAATGGTAAATTTCTCAAGGACCTTTCCTTTCTTCTAATTCAGTAAACAGATATTTTCTACCCTTCCTGGGAAGTAAGATGGAGATTCTTTATTTCTAGTGCTATCAATAGTGACACTGCATACATAATATTTAAAAAAAAAGAGGAAAATCATTAAGTGAATTGAGGTAAGGGGGGAAAAAATACACAAAGCAGCTACAGTCTCTGCCATAGCAGCTTGAAAGGATGTAGTACTTTCCTCAAATTCCATCTGCATGGAAGTAGTAAAATTTGGATCTCAAACCGCACTGCAGTGATGATTTCTGATCATTATTAGGGTGATAGTTAAGACTAGAAAATGAAAGGTGAGTCAGATTTTTTCATGTGGATTATTTGAAGAGAGAGATTCTCCAGCAGTTTACAGCAGACAGGAAATAACTGGATGCAGAGCACATTCACTCTTCTCTCCTCAGCATTTTCCACTGGGAGAACAACTTGAGTGTGAAGTTGGATCTTCAGGACTTCAGGTTGTGGAGGCAGTGCCTCTCTATTTTCTTAATTCTCTGCTACTGTAGTATGCACTGATCACACTTCTGTTGCTAGAATGGTCTCCCTTCACCATTTTGTTCTGCTCCTTAACTTCTCTTTACTGTTTTCTGTTTCCTGGTACTCTGGGATGGTATCACGTACAGGCAACTCTCTTCAGGTAGTTAAAACTTTCTGTAAAAAAACCAAACCAAACAGCAACAACAGCAATATTTAAAAAAAGGAAACAAACAAAAAAGACTCTGGGTAGTCTAAAAACCCACCACATGATCAGAAGTTATGTCAAAGGCCTGTTGCAAACACAACTGAGTATTTTTTGGGAGTGTCCTCTATGTTTTAGTGTGCAGTGCCACCCTATGACAAAGACAGGTAGGCAGGATCTCAGCATGTGAGAGGCAAAACCAGGCCTTTTTCTCATTGCACATGTACACAGCAAAGAGGCACAGAGTGTCTTCAGTGCTCTATGCACAGCACCACACCCGGGCCTGATTCTCTTATTCTGGCTGCATTGTGAATTAGGTAAAATCAGAGAAGTTACATTATGACAATCTGTTGGGATAAGGATATAAGAATTAAAAATATTTTTTCACTACATTTTCAAAATAAGGAGAAGCTAACTTGCTATCTTTTATTGTTTGTTTGAGCTTTTTTGGTATCATGGTGTGACAGGGTTTTATACTGAAGATTATGAAGGGGCACCATTTGTGTTGACAGCTTTTTTTCCCCTCACAAACAAAACAAGACTGTTACAGTACATTCTTTAAGCTTTGTTTGCAACATCAACCTCATTACATAGTTGAGACAATAAAGAAATAACAAAGATCACATATACCCAACAACAGCCAAAGATTACTTTGTTACAGAGCATCTTAAAAACCTTTTAACCAATAACGTTTTACTGAAGCTTAAAGACAGTTGTTTTAACCAATTATTAAAAATACACATACACTTACTTTACTCAACACTTACTTATCTTCTTTCTATTAACACCATTATTAAACCTCCTACTATCTTGCTAAACACATTTTTCTACAATCTTAAAATCTATCTTGACCAAGCCTAAAACTCAAACTATTGCTTCATATCCTTGCTTCCTATACTATTATAACTTTTTCTACCTTCAAATTAAACAATTAAAACTAATTCTAAGTTTCTCTACTCTTTCTGTTTCTAAAGCCTATATTTCCCAAGTTTCTAAAAACCTTTTTTCCTTTACTATTTACCCCAACTCTGACTGACTTTGAAGCCCCAAACGCTTCCTGTGACCTGACCACAGGACTGCAGGAATGAGATCTATTTCCTTTGGAAACTGATCATTATTCTCATCCTGTTGCACCACTGACAGCAGGAGGCAGCCTCCTGTGTTCGCAAACCACACAGGATTTCTCCAAAACCAAAGCTGCCAGAAACCAGCACCCTGCATGTCCTTACAGCCCCAAATGCCACCTCTGGGCTGATACCAGACCCTGGGGAAATAACTTCTTTTTCCCAAGGAAAATGGCTTCTGTTTGCAGACACTCGCATTGGGGTGCTAACTTAAAAATTTGCAAATTTCTCTGGATTCCTCCAAAACTAAAGATGGCATCAATTAGGAAGCTGCACATTCTTATAGCCCCAAACACCACCTCGGAGCTGATACCCAGACCCTGAGGAAAGGACTTCTTTTTCCCATGGAAAACAGCATCTCTTTGCAGCCACTTGTGCTGGATGACATTGGGGTGCCAATCTAGAAATTTGCAAACTTCTCTGGATTTCTCCAAAAGTGAAGCTGGCAGAAACTAAGACCAAGCATTCCCTTTAGAGCCCCAAGTCCCCTCTGAGCTGATACACAGACCCTGGGGAAAGGACTTCTTTCTCCCATGGAAAACAGCATCAGTTTGCACCCACTCGCACTGGACGACTGTGGGGAGCCAATCTAAAAATTTTCAAACATCTCTGGATTCCTCCAAAACTAAAGATGGCATCAATTAGGAATGTGCACACTTTTACAGCCCCAAACACCACCTCGGAGCTGATACCCAGACCCTGGGGAAATTACTTCCTTTTCCCATGGAAAATTACCTCTGTTTGTGGCCACTCGCACTGGATGACAGTGGGGCGCCAATCTAAAAATTCCAGGAAGATGAAGGGAGGCATCAAACAGGAATCATTCCTACACCCATCAAATCATTACTAATTGGAAGCCTATTCCCTCATTTCTGTCCTTGTTTTCCTTTCCTGGATGATCCCACAGTTTCTCTGAGAAATCTACTGGGATTACTGGAAGCTTTGCTCTGTCAGAGAGCCAGGAGGCTTTATAACACTTGCTCCCTGTATCTTTATAATTTAACCAGCTTTTGCCCCAAAATGGTGCTGTGGGAAAAGTTTGGAATTATTAGAAATGGATCAGGGTCACCTTTTTTCCTCACTCTTTTCCAACTACTTCCAAATTCTTGGAATCACCCTCAAATGAGGCCTAGAAATCTACTGTGAAAACATCAATCAGAGGAACATCTTGAAAAGAGAAAACAACATCCAACAGCAGCCAAAACAATCCCATTTCTATTCTTACCTGGTCTCCAGGTGTTCCTGCCAGAGCTCCCAAAAGCCATCGCTATTCCAGAAGGTGAGGAGGAAGTTTCGGGTGTGTTCTTTGCCATAGGATGGGATAACAGAGTCCAGAGGGTCTTTTTGGTCCCTTCCAAGCCAAACCACCCCATGATTCCATATCATCAGCACCTATCCCAATTCCATTCCAGAAATCCCAATTCCATTCCTCCCATTAACCCAAAATTTCCCCCCTCCTCTTTTTGCTCCACATCAGGGTTGTGTGCCACAGGCATGGGATGCCTCAGCATTCCCTGGGGATGCAGTTCAAGGCTGACCTTGTCTCCTCACTGCTCTAAAATGCCCAACTGGCCCCAATTCCCAGGCAGTAATGTCTCACACAGCAGTTTGGGGGTGCTCCCTGTCCCATCCCACCATTGGGACAGCTCACACAGAATGTGACTGACTTACTGGGTTTGGAACTCCTGGCTTAAAAAGCACATGTTGGAATATCTTCTCCTGGGTATATGAACAACACCAGGAGACTCCCTGGAAGCCATGGGTCAGAGTCAGGTGAACAATCCTGAACGGGTCTTCAGGGGATGCATCCACAGCATGTGGCTGCAACAAATTCAAGGCTGTTCCTTCCCTTTGGGACAGCCAGGAAGAGCATCCCCATCATGGATTTCTGACAGGAAAAATCTCACAGCTCCAGGCTAATTGGTTCCTCCCAAATCCAGGCCAGCACTCCAATGGGCTCTAAAGAATAAACAGGCAAGACCATCTCAGGGTGCACACCATGAGCTGGGTATCACATTCCTCACTGGAACTGGGGTGTTCCCACATCTCTGTGACAGTCAGAAGTATCTCCATTTCCTCACTCTTCCATTCAGGAGAAAGAGACAACAGAGCCCTTAAACACCCAGGGTATAATCCCAACAATGCAGGGAAAACCACCTCACTCCAGGGAGAAACATCATCATGCCCAGTCCTGGAAAGAACCAAAGAGCAGTAATGGAAACATTTCCAGGTGTGGAGCCTCCCAGCCCTGGAAATGCAGCTCCCATGGAAACCCCATTCTTGCCTGGAACTGGGCTCAGGGAGAAAACCCCACCTGTTTCACCAGCCTGGCATGGAGCATATTCCATGGACATCCCAGGAGGGTGTCCCTGACCATGGCAGGGGGAGAGAACAGGATTATTTCAGGAGTTTAAGGTGGATTTGAGCCACTTCTCAGCTTGCAGCTCCCAAGCCATGTCCTCTGGGCTGCCTTTCCCATACCTCACTGGGAAGCAGTGGCTCCTCTCCCTAAACAGCCAGTTGCTGGGCCCTTCCCAGAAAAACACCAGAGGACACAAATGGTCCATCCACTGTCTGGTCTGTTTTCCATACTCCAGCACTTCAATGACTCCAGAGTCAGACAATCAGGATAAATCCTAGGTTGTATGTACTGGCACAAAGCAGCTGCTTCACTAGAAGAGATAATTTTGGTGGCTTCTCTCCCCTAAGCTGTGAATTCAGTGCTGCCAAGAGCCTGGCAGTGATCATGGATTTAACCTTTCCTATGGATTAATCCCCAACATTCACTTCCAAGTGCTGCTGGAGCATCTCTCCAGGGAAAAAACGGTGCCCAGTTTCTCAGGATGGATGGGAAGCTGCTACTGACAAGCTGGATCTCAGGAGAACTTCAGTAATTACTGAAGCTTCTAAAACAGGGACTTCTTTCCAAATCTAAAGCAGCTCAAATCCTATGGCTCACCAGGATTCCTAATAAAGTGCATCAAAAATGAGTCTGCATGTAGGAATCTTCCCTTAACCCAGTTTCAGGCTCCAAGGGCAGCCAGAGCCTTAGCTGCTGGCACCTTTGGTCTGGGAGAAGTTGCAGGTTTTAGTGGGCTGGTTTGGCAGGTTCTCAGAACATCACAGCAGTGGTAGCAACTCTGTCTTACTATTCCTAAGCCAAACTCCTCAGATAAATGCAGAGATGGAAGATTGTGCTGCCACCACTTAGGCAGGCCCCTCTGTGCACAAATTACAGCGCAGTTAGGGTTAAAAGAATTGCAAACAACTCTTCAAGAAAAGTGCTCAAACTCCTCATTCACTCCTTTTCTACTAAAAACAAAGTCAAAGCTGATGCTCTAAAGCAATTTAACAGCACTAGAAAATCCAGTATGCAGAGGTATTTTACCACACACAGTACTTCTAGCTCCATGATGTGCTGGCAGTGTTCACAACCCACAGTTCACTGCAGCTCTCACAGCAGCCTTGAGGGCACAACCACCTCCTGCTCCCAGCAGGCTTGGGAAACTGCTCATGGGAAGTTGGGTGGTTTGGGGGTTTTTTTAAGAAAAAGAGATATTCTGCCTTTTTAGGAAAAGGGGCTATCTGAAAACAAATGAAGCCCTCTAAATTCAAAGGAGCAATGCATTGAGTAAGGCTATGGACAATTTTTCACTGATGTCAAGCTCAGCCCCCCAAACAAATGATGCTGGTAACAACAGATCAGGAGAAGGCTGAGGTCCTGAGCAGCTTTTTTACCTGTCTTCAATGACAGCCTCTCTTCCCCCATGTGGATGGACAGCAGGATGGGGACTGGGAAAGCAAAAAGTTTTTACCCTGAAGAAGCACAAATCAGGTTTGCTTGACTCAGAGGGTCACACCTCTAGAAAGAGAAAGAAAAGAAGACAGAGGTTATTGCTGAGCTGATTGGAATGTCTTCCAAGTCCCACACGTGAGACAGTGAGTATTTCCCATGGCTGCCACACCCTGGTGCAATGATTTCCAGAAACAGTGAGGTTTTCATCACTCTTCCCAGCAAAATCTGGTATTCCAGACTTTGAACCTGGGTATTCCAACAAAATGACAAATCTGCTTTTCCAGTACGATTCATTATACCCTTGGATCTCTTGGGAAGGCAGCCCAAGCAAAACACAGCAGCCCTATGAGTGGAAAACACAATATTTCATATTCTCTTGTATAGGTAAGAACAGACATGGATTTTGTTTAGTTCTCCAGGGATTCCTTCTCCAGTGTTAAATGTGGCAGTCCATAACTTCTGAGCTCATCATCTGATAGATGATGTGCTTGGAGAGAAATGAACCTGAAAGCTTTGTATAGAACTTTGGCATTTTTCATCTCATGTCTTCTCACAGACACTGCTGCATCTTAAAATCCTTTGCATTCCTTTTTCTGCAAAAATTTCCAAAGGATTCAACTTTCTGAAGCCATAACAGGCACTACAGAATAACCAGTGTTTCAGGGGCCCTCTGCCTTGCTGTTACATTGCAGTTACATTTCATACTTGACCAGGAAAAAAGGCCAACAAATTTATTTGTCACTGCTTACAAATATCCACAATATATTCTTATGACTAATTATCTACTGGCAGCACTTCACTGCATACATTTCAGATCAGAGCCAAGAGATGTAATTTTTTTCTTGGCAAGGGATGACTGAACTGTCCTCCCACAAACCTCTGCAGAAATTTTAAAAGTACCTCAGAACAACAAGTATTGCAATGGTGAAAATTATGCCAGTCCCAAACAGTTGTGTAGCCTGGATGGGATATTCCTACTCCATACACAGGATTTCCTGTGATCTGTGGAGGCAGGGCTATTGTCCTGTGAAAAACTGCAGCTGGGTGAGAAGGAGAGGTACAGACTGCTAGGGGCTATATTAGAATCACCATATAAAACATTGCCAAAGGTGTTGTAGGCTACAACCCCAAAACTGCTTTCAGTAGTGGGGTGAACCTGCAAGACAGAGGATTCCATCTTAGCACAGCACACGGGATACTTCTGAGTCTCTCAGAAGAAAAGCTGTGAAACATTTTGTCTGCCAGAGACAAAAAACTCCCAAGAAGCTGGGGAAAAAGACAAAATGCCCTCCTGAGGGTGAAAGAGGTGGTTAAAGACTGCTTTTCTCAGTCAGTGTACTAAATCTAAAGCAGGACTGTTCCAAATTATTCCCCCACAGTCCAGGAGAGAGACAAACCGCATTGAAGTTGCATTGAGGTGTCAGTAGTCAAAAAGATAGCAAAATTTAACTCTAGTCCAGGACACCTCCCATTATTTCACCAGCTGTTTTAAGAGAATATCTTTTATTACTCATGCTTTTTATGGGGGTCTTTTTTTTTTTCTTAAGAAGCCTTGTTGAAAGTACGTTTGCTTTCAAGATGCTAAAGGCTGTTTTTGAATGGCTGCTCTAAATTGTCTAAGGCAGAACAGAATATAGCTTCCTTCTGTCTGAGGGGTGAGCAGCTTTAAGAGGCACATATTTCTCTTAATGCAGCTGGACAGGCTTTCTTTCAGCAGAAGCAGACTTGAAAAAGTGTTTGCTGCTATATCATCTCATTTTATAATCACAGATTGCTTCTCAGAAAATAAAGCAGTAGGCAATATAGAAGGAAAAGCTGAAACTCCGGGGTGCAAAAGCACTTGACACCAATATTTGTGAGGTTTCCCTTGGCATGCTCAACTGAAAGGATGAGAAACATAAACATAGGAAATTCCAATGAAGCATAAGAAAAAGGGTTTTTTACCACAATAGCGGTCAGACACAGGAACAGGATGCCCAGAGTTGTGGAATCTCCATCCTTGGAGATATTCAAAGCCTCACTAGAAACATCCCTTTACAACCTGCTTCAGGTGACCCTGCCCTGAGCAGAGGTTGGGCTGGAGACTGCCAGGGGAGCCTCCTCACCCTGGTGGTCCTGCAGGGCTGGGGTGACAACGCTCAGCCTGGCCCCAGGCACCCAGATGTCCCAGACTCACTCTCAGGGAATTTTCTAAGGCACTGATGGGCACTGAGCTTTTCAGAATATTCCTGTGACAGCTGCTAGACAAGGGTTGAAACCAGAGTTAGCCCCAGAACAGCATGTTGTACTCCACCTCGTGTAGGTCTTTAATGCAGCTGCGTTGGCTCATTTAATTCTACCTTCAAGATGAGTCAAAGCTGGAAGTTTGGATGAATTTCAGATTAGGATGCCTCTGAAAACCAAAAGAAAGCTCTGAATGCTTTATGATCTTATTCTGTCGGCCAGTAGAGGGAGAAAAGAGAGAGGAAATGGAAAATCATTCTTGATTCTCTGTGGCTGAACAGCAATTCTCTATCACACAGGCACCAGGACTTCACAGCCCCGGGGCCACACTTCTTCTGTCAGAGCTATTGTAACAGATAAAACCACATGATATTTAGTGATTGGTTTAGATATTGTAACCACACTGAACATCCTGCTAAGGTCAAGGACTGAATCTAGCTGTAATCTGCCCTGGCAGCTGACCCATGGCTTTGAAAACTAGACTCAGCACAGTTTTCCATACACCTAGAGCTGCATCTATTGCAATCCAGTCTGTGTTTCCTTTAAACCTTTTTCCCCCTAACAAGACTGTGAAATGATCAAATGTGCCCCAGCCATTCACAAGGATTTTCTCTGACACGAAGAGGAAGAAAGCACTCTCAGGGGTTTACTTCCAGCAACCATCCCTGGACTGAAAGGGGACAGCTGAGAAGATCAGCCCCTCACCCCAAATCTTCTTTGCTTGCAACATTTGATGGCAGAGGGAAAGAGTACTGTCCTGAAGCCCAACCAACTGGCAAAGTGAGGACCTCATGAGTGGTTTGTTCATGTGCAATACTGATACAAATTCACCTCACAAAAGCAAAATTTGCAGGGCCTGCTCTGGCATAATGCATCACTTCTAACAGAGTTGCATCTCTATGCTGCTTTTTTATATAGCAGCAGGTTATAAATGTTTCATTTATTGATGAAACAATAAATTGAAAGCCATTGATGGACAAATATATGAGAATAAGTTATAGTTGAATCTAAAATTAGATCATCCTTGTCTGTGTCCAGTTTCAAATACAGTTATCCACTTGGCTCTGGCCTGATTGAGCCCCAAGGTGGGCAGGATCCAGGTCACGCTGCTGCTCCAAAGCTGCTCTGTCATGAAACTGCACAAGCAGCACCAGACATCTCCAGCAGTCCCTCTTCCACTCCAGAACTCCATTTTGGTAGTTCCAATAGAGTTCTGCTCTCAAAACAATTTTTCCAGAGGAGCATAAGTGGTGTTGAGTCCCAAGTGCAATTTTCAGAGCTGAATGTATGGCACATAAAAGCCACTCAATGAGCCCACAGTGACACAGAGTCTTCTACCTATAAGTGCCTCAGGAAAAGCTCTTTGGAAAAGTTTTGCTAAACCAGGCATGAGCCTTATTTTTGATTGAGATGCCTGTGAAACTTCTGTCTGAGGTTTGTACCTTGCCATGCACACTTAGTTACTCCTACATGACCTTTTCTAGAGGTGAAAAATGCACACCTTCCGCAAATCTTTCAGGAGAAAAACGGGAAAGAAAAACATGATAGAGATTCTCTCTCCTTATTTTGTCCTTTTAACGTGTCAGACTCCACCCCTGCTGAATTCCATGGCAAATGAAGAAGCGCCTTGAGCACAGCTGAGAAGCGCAGCACGATCAAGGATGGAGGGCGTTCTTCTGAGAGATTAGTCCAAACTTTACATGAACACCGGGACATGCCCACGCGGTGGCAGCAGAGGAAAGCGAGGAAACAGCCACGGGAAGCCCAAAGACCAGCATCAGTAACCTGAGCTGAAGCATTTCCTAGTTAAGGGCACACCTAACAGCACACACCTTCAACATTAGGGTGATCCAACGTGCCGAGCATCTGGGAGTGCCCAAAGCCACTCGGAAGTCTGAGGTCTAAACAGCGCTGAGATGAACGAGCACATCCTCACCTGGCACTGCTGGGGAGCAAAGCTGCCCTAAGGAGGGGCAGCTGATGTCTGAGATTGCAGAGCACCACCCAGGAAAGCACCTTTATAGAGGGGGTACAGCAGGGCTGTGATGGCCCCGACGAGGGGGGAGATGCATCTGGCTCCATTGATATCAGAGGGCTAATTAATTACTTTGTTATACTATATTATTCTGTACATCTAAAACTGAATCTGCCAAGCACTCAACCCTGCACACACTGCTCAGAATCTTGTGACTGCCAGCCAGCAGTCCCAACACACACACTCTCTTGGTCCTGGTAGGACAAGGAAACAAAACCCCATCACTCTGGGTAAACAATCTCCATGTTGCATTCTACTTTGGCACAAATACAGGCACACCAAGTGATAAGGATTGTGTTTTCATTCTCTGAGGTTCAGAGAATGTGAAACCCAGAAATATTCTTGGGAAGAATTGTGCCTTGCTTTTCTCTGTGAAGAGAAATGTGGCTACAAGAGGGTGCTGAGGCCCTGGCACAGGCTGCCCAGGGAAGCTGTGGCTGCCCCATCCCTGGAAGTGTTCAGGGCCAGGCTGGATGGGGCTTTGAGCAGCCTGGTCTAATGGAAGGTGCCCCTGCCCATGGCAGAGGGGTGGAGCAAGGGGGAGCTTTAATGTTTCCAAACCATTCAGTGACTAACTTTCCTTCCTGTGCCTCGTAGATTCTCCCAACACCCGGCAGCACCTGGAAGCCAGGCACAGATTTCAGCTGGAAGCTGAGCAGCAAGAGCAGGCAAAGGGCAGCAAGGTTTGCCAAAGTTTCCCTCTGTACCCAGAGGTACAAACACAGTGAGGTCTGCAGCCTGTCACACATACCAGCAATGTGGCCTTGGCCCCTAAGGACTCTCTGCTATTGCTTGAAACCCTGGGAAATAAAAATATCTCAACTTTAGGGAAACCTGCAGCTCTCACTTGCCTTTGGCCAAGTGGGATGGAGGAGCTGATGGGAAAAAAAATAAAGTGCCAGGACTTGCTTGGCCTCACAGCCCCATGTGGAGACCACAAGACAAGAGTGGTCCAGATTGAACCCCAACTGTCCAGCATCCTGCACACAACAAGCTGGCACAACAGCTGTTGCCCTGCTCCTCCCCACATGCATGCCCACACTCATCTTCTCTCTCCCAGGAAAACTCTTTCAGCTGTCACAGGTCAGCAATAAAGAAAGAGGAGCTTAGTGAAAACAAAGGTGGGTGAGAAAAACCCTCAAGCAAGTAAATTGCAGTTTTCTAGTCTGAGAAATACGTGGTATAACTGAGTCTGTTGTATCTTTTTAGAAGTTATCATCTCTGCTTTCCCTCTTGCAAGCTGGGTGAGTGCATTCTTCCTTCTGCCTCACCATTTAGAAAGGCTCCCACAGACAAACCAGCCCTCCAGCAGACCCCAGATTTCTAACTGGTTGTGGGCCAGGTGGTTATTTCCAGTCAGCTCACCTCTGAGCAGATGTCCCAGGGATCACAAGGGAGGAGCAGGACACAGCATACACTTTGCTAACTGCCATGTTCTTACCATAGAGGAAAAGAATGCACTGAATTCCACCTGAGCTAGAGAAGAGAGCCTAAGGAGCTCCTCAGGCTTTTCACAGGAGCTGTACTTCCTGAGAGGAACTGCTGGGAGAAGAGAGAGACATTTACAAAGGAATTTGGGCCAGGAGCCTGCTGTTGTAATTTGCTGTAGTGAGCAGACACCTATCCATAACACACTGATTTCCAGACTCAAAGTCCTTAAATCTGGCACAATTCCACCTGGCTAGTCAGAGGCAGCAGCAATGACCCATCACCCTTGTACACAAAGGGGGTAATACAGGGTGAGAGCATTTCTGTAAGATGCCTTAGACAAGGAAGTGAAAAGAGCTGGAGCTTCAATCTATCTGTGCTTTGGAACCACCTGAGAGAAGCAAAACACGGCTGGACATAGCTTAGGACAGGATAAGTCAATTAGGACAGGATTAGTCAATTAACATCCACATGACTAAGTGCTTTGAATTTTAAAAGGCATTTTGAATGGAAGAGGAGCCTGTTCCTCCCAGCTCTACTGAAGCCCCAGCTGATTTCTACCTTATATGATCACGTTTTTCAATAGACTGGATGTAAGTTAGTATTTACTAAGCTAGAAACCACCATTGTCTCCAAAACTGCATGCTGAAATTATTTATGCTACCCTTGACATGCATGAATTTCAGGACCTGCTAGTCAGCAATAGATTTTTGCTGGGTTTTTTTACAGAAATATGGCATTTAATAGGTCCATTCAGGACTAGCAGCCAAGCAACTGTGAGTTCCTCTCGAGCAGGCAGGCCCAGCTAATTTCAAAATGGATTGCCCTGTGAAGGAAGCACAGCACTTCCCAGATCACAGAAATGGTTTACTGGCCCAAGTCTCATATAAAATAGTCTCTTGGTGAGAAGCTGAACAGTTTTAAAATGTGTCAGAGAAACCATTAGGTGATAAAAATTCACAGAGCAATTTTGCAAGAGAAAAAGCATAAATAAAAAGGGCATCGTTCCTCTCCCAGACTTTCCTGTGAGTCAGCTGCATTCAAAGAGATGTGCCACAGCTAGAAATGAGCTAAAGGCAATTAAAAAGTTTGGCTGCCTGTGTCAAACCCTCAGCTTGTACTCATGCACTTGAAGCAGAAAAGCAGCAATTACATAAACAGTGCCACTAAATTAAGGGAGAGCAGAGAGTGCAGCCAGCACAGCTCAAACCCTGCACGGGTCTTGAGAAGGAAAAAGCAACTGATCCTTGTTGGTGTGTGAGAGCTTTCATTCTGCACCCAAAAAAAACATCCATACAAAGAGCTGGCTCTTGCAAGGAAATGTAGATGCTAAAACACAGCTTCCAGCCAGCACAGGCAAGCTTGCTTCAAGCATATTCTGCTCTGCTTTTGATTTTGTGAGGTTTGAGTTATGGCAATGTTACAGATTCTTGTCGGAGGCCTCTCAGTCCACATACAAACATGACAGGCTACTTGGAGCATAAAAAGGAAGAAATCTGAGCCCCAACATTAAGCACAAGATATTCTGGGGAAAAACATAATCAAAATTTCACACCACTCCTCTTAACCCAGCACTAGCTAAAATTTTAAAAACCTCTGCTTATAAAAGCAGTAGCTTGTAGTTTCTTGCTAAGCTACTTTTAAGCCAAGAGGCAAAATTCCACTAAGAGAAAAACTAACCAGAAGAACACATCCATTGCAGTGAAGCAGAACTTCCCTCTTTGATAGGACAACCAACTTGGTGCAGGAAGTGCAGAGAGCAGGACATTTCTGGCAGCATTAGGATGGCTACTTGACAAATTGGGATGAGAAATCTTTGGGATTTCACAGTCCCATTTCTTGTGCCATAAAAAAGTCATGTGCAGCATTCAAGCAAATGTAACTACCAGGAAGAAGCCCTTCCTCTCTCATGAGCTTGGCATACAACCTCCAGAGCCCAGGGACCCAGCAAACCAGGCAAGCCCGAGCTACAGCTTGGGCTGGTGCAGGATTTGGTGGTCAGGAGAACCTTCTCCTGATTTTGAATTCCTGCATTGACCCTACAGTCACATGGCAGGCAAGAGTTACAGCTGGTACAATAAACACTTCCTGTATCCTCTTTAAGCCAAAAAACATCAGTGCTGTGGGACTTGAGCACAAAGTATTTCTGAAGGGAGGAATCAGGAGCAACATCTGCAGTGTGGTAAAGCTGCTGTCCTGCAGTGAAGAGCTACTCTGAAAAAAACCCAAAAAAAGCAAGCAGCAATGCTGTGTAGATTAATTTATGATTTACCCTTGCTTCAAACAACTCTAGAACTGGAGAAAAGAGCTCATTAGAGTCCACACTAATGGGAATTACTTGTCACACTTAAATTATGCAACTCTCCTTTCCCTAACATCTATGCCTCCTTCCTCAGTATTGCAGTGCCTCTTCCTTCAAAAGATGCAAATAATTCTTGGTTCTGCTCTTCCCTTTCCCTCAGGGGTATATTTAGAATATAAGAGCCAGACTCACTTGTAAAAAGGTGGAGAGGGAAAACTCCTCTGCACAAAGTGCTGCCCCTCACCCTGAATTGTGTGTGATTCTTCTCTTACCAAATGCCTCTGCGTCAAACAGATGGTCCAAAATAAGACCATGCAACAAATCTTCAGGGACAAAAAAACCCCAGCAGATACCCTACATGCACTGCAACTCTAGCTGTGCACGGGAAGCCCAAATTATTTTACCTGATGACACCTTCCTTAGCAGGCCAGTAGTTACACCCCTTGTACCCAGCTGCCCATTTCTAGGTCAGAACAGAAAAAATGTTCAGAGGAGTATTGATTGCTGTCCTTCAGCTTTGTCAGAAGCTTTCCTAACCCTCTTCCTCCAGTGAAATTTAAGGTATAAAGTCCCCTCTGGAAGGCCAGGGGGTTCTGTTACCACCTCAAGCATGCCTGAGAACCTGGTTTCACCCTGCAGCCCTGTCCATCTCCCAAGGTGTGGGAGCACCGTGGCTGGGATGGGGCTGTCACTTCACTGGGCAGCACATCCTCTTTCCAGATGTGAGAAGTGGTGACTGGCACATCAGGAGCCCTGAGAACAGGTTTCCTTCTGCCTAGCTCCTTGCCACCAGGAGCAGGCATGGCAGCCCATCCTGCCCCCACTTCTTGGAAGGTTTCAGTCAGGATGTTATTCCCCTAATGCCACACACATTTTCACAACAGGAAGCCTCCCTGCTCTGTGATACAGCGCTAAATTACAAACACTGAGCTGCTCTATTTGCACAGCTGAAGACACATCGGGGAAATCACATCTTAAAGCCAAAACCCCAACACATTTGTTGTCATGATGGCAGAGCTGTTTTTTAAAGTTGGTTAGAACACGACAAGTCAGTCATCAGCAACAGCAGCCTGACAAAATACTGCAATTTACAGTTCTGCCAGTTCAGGGGAACTATTGTTTTTGTAAGGATTGACTGATGTTTTCTGAACTGTGCTAGAATATGAGGTTTTCTTTCCAAAAGCAGCATGAGATGAGGATAGGAGAAAGAAGGGTTTCTTTAAGCAACAAATACACTGGTACTTGGTACATCTAATATATCAAAAGTTACCCACATGACCTTTTAATTATTGCACCAGAATGAGCTGGTACAAGGGCAGACTGAAGTTCTTCAGCCTTTTAGGAGCAGATGGCTGCCAGCTTCACTTGGCTACATGACACCACTTTGCTTCATCATATACATTCCTGTGCTTGTATTTCAATATTTATGTGGACTATGATAAGCAACACAGAGATGGAAAAGAGCCTGCTCTCTTCTGCTTAAAACATGGATGTGTATGTAGTGCACAGCAGTGCTGAAACCAGAGGAGATGGAGGCAGGCAGACCTTTCCTGGCTTGTAACTCATTGATACAGGCTGATAGGGCTGAGCATTAAAATCCTTCTTCACAAATACACTTCACTTCCAAGTCTAGTTTTTAGCTACCAGGAAACTTTGGGTCAGACACCAACCTTCCCTCCCCTAAGAAGGCAAATCTAAACCTTTCCACTTAAAAACAGAGAAAAACCAACTGTTTGGCAAGTGGAATCGTGTCAGTATGGCCTCCTTAACATCAGAGCCAAGACTAAGAGCTTGGCACAGGTAAATCTCTCTGAAATCTCAAGGCATATTTACAATGGATAAGCCAGCACACCAAGCTCCAGATCAGTTCCTTTCCAGCAAGATAACACTGCAGCCAGAGCAGTCCATCTTAGTTCCCCATGCTGCTGCAGCAGCTACTTCCCTCTGGTGAATCAGGTTATCCCAGAGGAACAGGGCTACCAATTCTGTTGTGACAAATGAGCACCACTTGTGCAGGACTTGACAACAGCCATGCACCCAGATGCTGAAGGACAATATTTCCTGGGCACCTTTCAGGAACAGAATACAAGCACTGCAGCACCACAAGGTTTACTGTAGTAAAAAGATGATTTCTGAAACAAGGTGCTCAACTCTGGACGTCCAAAGAGGGAGGGTTTGGAGGGAAGTGACCCAATTCACAAACATTTACCCAGTACACCTCTTCCTTGAGGGAAAAATACACAAAAGCCCCACACTGCAATACTGGCCAGCTTGCCATGCCTGTCAAACAAACAGATGTGTGGCCACCAAGAGTCTCCCTGAAAAAGGAGAAGGAGCTGGCCAGAGTTTTTCAGACAGGACAGAGACCAGCTCAGTGCCAGCTGCACTCAAACATCTCCTGGCAGAGGGGCAGGAGCTGTACTGAGGAAGGGGTGGTACTGCTCTTCAATTTGCAGATGAGGGGACAGGTTTCTCCTCCCCAGACACTGGGGTGTCCCAAGGAGATACAGGCACCACAAGGTATCTGAGCAGCAGCAGGAGTGACATGGGCATTGAGATACCGTGAGAGTGATCTCATCTGCCCTGAGTTCACTGCCCTTTGCTGAGCCTCCACCTTGGCTTTGCCTTTACCAAAGTTTCCCAGCTTCCCAACAGAAGAGACAGCCTGGCTCCCAGGTGAAAAATATTTCACACACTGCAGGCAACATTTAGGGAGCAGGGGAAATCTCCCTTGGCAGTGCTCCCAGTCGGAGCTGTCACTGCCCTCCATCAGTCACAGGTGCTCTTCCATGTCAGAGTACCCCATACTTAGTGCCAGCTCCTGTCTCTGCCCATCCTGCAAAGCATCTCACAGCAGTGTTTGCCTCAGCCCCAGCACCTGCAAGCAGGTTGTTGTCACAGATCTGCCAATGTTAGAAAGCAAATTCCCATCAACCCCGGGCACAGCTTTCCTGCTCTTTCTTCTGTCAGCCCACTGCTTTTCTTGCTTCTTAGCTCACTGCCTCATCTCTCCATCCCACCAAATATCCCACATCAACACTGCAGAACAGATGAGACAGAGCTTTGATAATGCATCCATTCCCTTGCTGTACTTGCTGGATGCCTGAGAGCACTGTTTTAATGAATCACAACAGGCTTTCTCCCAGTACCACTGTTTGGGGCCACAGCACAGTCAAACTGAACATATTCTGAAAGCTGTTTCTAAGAAGGTGAGAGATGAGACCCTCCAAAGAGACATGGGTCTGGGGACTTGAGTGAATACACTTTCCCCAGGCAAGTTTGACCCAGGACATCACTCCTCTGGTGCAGAAGCCTCCCATCATCAGTGCACATAGATAGTTCTTAGAAGAACTGTGGAATTTTCCAAGAGGATATGGGGAAATCCATGTGCTTTACAGCCTCCTTATTCACACACTGTGCTCATGCACTGGCTCTGTTTAGATCATATTTCCCCATGCTTAATGTTTGTCTTCAGGTCTTCTCCTTCCCTTCCCCCAAGTCCTGCCCCAAGCTGTGCACAGCAAACTGAAAGGGGTAACTACTCTCAGCTCTGTCCAACTTTTGCACTTTATAAATACATATATATATAAAATGTAAATTACATGCCACAGCAAAACATTCCTCTAACAAGAATATCCTGGGGTTTAGACAATGGGTACAGACAACTTAAAAGCTTTCTTTTAAATTTCAACTCCTGCCATCTCAGACATTAATTTACTACCAGCACAGAGGTGCATATTATGTTAGTGCTGTTCATACCAGTCTTTATGGAGGGAAAAAAAAAAGAAAGAAAAAAAGAACAGCTCTCTAGGGACATGGCTGCTCATTTCTGGCTCATTAACTTTAATGTCATATACAGCTCTGACAGGTTGGGAAGACAGAATAGGTGATCTTTGCTATTCTCTAGATCACGTCTAGCCTACACTTTTACCTTAAAGTCACATTCCTGACCCTCACACTGTGCTTTAACCAGATAATAAGTAGCAGGCCTGCCCAAAGGCTTGCTGTTCGTGTCAGTCTTCACACACAAGCCCTGGGCCCCTTGTCAGTGTTACCATAATCATTAACCCTGGCACAGCTGGATTGGTGGGACCCCAAATGGTACCTGATGCAATGGGTTTCTGCAGCTCCAGGGGGGCCAGGCCACTTCCAGGAAGAAACCCACCCAAACCAGTGTGTGCACACAGCTTTCACAAGCAGGGGGTGGACACCCTTCACATTGGACAACAAGTATTTTTTTCCCCTCAGAATTGTTCTGTCTGATGTTGGGCAAGGAAGAAGGAAAACAAATAATTTTTTTTTTCTGTCTACACCTCCCCCATAATTCAGACAACAGGAGGAGTCAAAATTCCACTTTTATCGCCTGCTGCCAAAAAACTCTCGTGCTTTAACACTTATAATCACAGGGACACTTTTGGGAATACCAGTGAGGTCCCAGTGCTCTTTGTGCTGTGCTGCCAGAGAACCTTAATTTGTACTCAAGTTTTGCTGCTATTATGATCAACACAGGGAGTCCAGAGGTGAGTCAGTCACTCACCTTCTCAGCCACCAGACCCCAACGCAGATGGAGCCCACATCAAATCCACAGATCTGATTAAACACTCTGCCACCATCATTGGGGTACCCCATAAAACAGAGGTGAAGGTCCAACAGAGGCATGGGGTACCTCAGCCTAATGTGATTTACCGGGTACACAGCAAGTGCATATTCCATCTCTGCTGCCACCACTGCCAGCAGCACAGGATGCTGCACAGGAAGGTTTGAGCTGCTGGGGGGCAGCTCTGGATGCATGCAGACCTGTGGGGAGCTGTAAGCCCACCAATTTGCCAGGATTGACAAGATGGCTTAGAAATGTCCCATGTCTGGAGCCTAGCAGGTGTGTACAGGCTGGCAGTGTCCTGGGTAAACAGCTCTTCACAGATTTTTCTGCAGGTAAGAATAATTTCCTCACTCTTTCAGTCAAAATGGTATTTATAAAGCATTTCCATTACAATAAGTCTTCATTTTCCAGAATTAGTTTGCCAAAGTGTTTCCAGCCATCTCAAGTAACAGCAGCAAATTAAACAGTACATAAATATCCTGTATGACACACCCACCAGCTTCCACTAATCACAAGGGGCATGAAAAAGGAAAGGAACAAAACTGGAAGTGAAGAATATTTACTTTCCTCAGAAACTAGTAAAGCAGAGGATGAATCTAGGGGGGAAACAAACTTTAAAAATAAAATAAATAAATCCACTAAAATTTTGTTAGTGGTAGAGCTGTTTCAGAGAAACCTTCTGAGAATATTAAGGTACAACACAGGGCTCTGCTTCCCCTCTTTTGGTGGATCTCTGGGTCCTGTCATGGGAACTGACCTTTTTACAGTGGGCTCCCTCCACCCCTTCTGTGTGCCCCAGGAAAAGGCACAACCATCTCATAGGAGCAGCCAAGCTCTCAAGCAGAAGTTAGCCCAGGTGGCTCAAGCTGTTTATTTTTCTACTTCCCATTTAGACTGTCAGGTTGCAGACAATGGTTATTTATTAATTAATTAATCAGAGGTCAGTTCCATGCTGAGACCAACCGTCCCTTCCACCTTTCTTAAACAAACAGAATCCAACACAGAAATAAGTTTAAATAATCACCCATTCCTCAGGGATGTTCCTGTGCTTGATCTGGTGGCAGTGCAAACCGCAGAGATATCAGGACCACCACTCATGTGGGAATGCCTGGGGTGAGCACTGAATTAACTTGCTGCAGCTTTGGATACATCAGAGCACGGAAGAGTATCTTGGAATGATCTCAGACAGCAGCTTAAGGCAAAGCACATTCAGCAAATGAATATTTTTATAACAGCAGCACTGCTTTGTGGCTGTCATGGTGTCACCCCCAGCTGGCAACCAAGCCCCATGCAGCCACTTGCTTGCTTCCCCACCAGCAGCACCAGGGACAGAGTTGGAAGAGTAAAAGTGAGAAAACTTGTGAGCTGAGATAAAGGAAGTTTAAGGGGTAAAACAGCAAAGTAAAACAAGGAATTAATTCACTATTTCTCATGAGCAAGCAGGTGTTCAGACATCCCAGGATGCAGGACTCCATCACGGGTAAGAGCTACCTGAGACAACCATCACTCCAAACATTTCCTCCACTTCCTCCTTCCTCCCACAGCTTTATATGCTGAGCATGATGCCACAAGGTATGGGGCATCCCCTGGGTGACTCAGGATCAGCTGTCCTGGCTGTGTCCCCCTTGGGCAGCCCCAGCCTCCCCACAGGTGTGAGAAGCAGAAGAGGCCTGGACTCTGTGCAAACCCTGCTCAGCAGTACCAAAACCATCTCTATTGACAACACCCTTTCCAGCACAAATCCAGAACACAGCCCCTTACCAGCTGCTGTCTAGTGAAGAAAATTAGCTCCACCCCAGCCAAAAGACGCACAGTGGCAAATGTAAATGGAGAAGGTACCTCATCATTTTCAGAGCTGGGGTTTGAAATTCACCTTAGAAATGTGTGTGTGCACATGAAAAAGCAAACAGATCTATGCTGATGGTGCTGCAAGCCTGGTGCCTTTTGATATGAGAAATTTAATTGCTGTGCTTTACTTCTGAAGTCCAAGACAGTTGCCCAAGCAGATGTGCTCATTCACAGAGCAGTGAGGAACACAGGTAAGACAGAAGAAAGGGGAATGGGGGAGATTAGACACAGCTCAAATGGCTAGGAAGGCAAAACAGTTTGCTCCCACAAAACAGAAGAGACAGACTGGACACATCTTTCCAAGCTCCAAGTTTCTCTCATCTGAGGGTTCAAAGTACTAATTTGCTTAATGATGCCAAGGCAGCTCTGCTGTTCAGAGAGAAAACTGTCCACCCATGTCAGCAGCTGTGCCCTTGCCTGGGAAACAAGGAGGGAGTGAGTTTTGTCTTTGAGCTCGGAGCCCATTAACTGTGTGGGTCCCTGGGGCTGGGGCAGAGATGGAGGCTGGGGAGAGGAGCAGTGGTAACAGCAGCACCTGGCAGTATTAGTGCCTAATGGGGGAAGAAGCCTGAGAGAGATCATAGGAGCACGAACAGACTGAGCAGGGGGCTCTGGTTCTGTAGAGCAGAATGAAGAGGGGCAGAAAGAGAGCAACAGCTAAAGCAGGTGTCTCATTTTTACAGGTTTACACTGGGAAATGGGTACAGTCATTAGATAATGACTTCAGCATTCAATCATCAAGGCTCAAGATCTCAAATAGATCTCTTCTTATTAATGGCCATTTCTCTGCAGAACAGACAGATTAATTGTTTTAAATAGAACAGCCATACTTTAAGCTCTACTTCTCCATCCTCACCCCAAAATTGTAACAGACTTACCAGATGATGTTTTCTGAGTAGAGCAAGTTGGGAGAAAGCCTTTCATGGCTGCCACAGCCCTTTGAAGGAAGGCCACTGCCACTGCTGAACCTCGAGATTCTATGGGACAGACAGGAGTATCACCACAGAAGTTGCCTGTAAAAAAGACCAGAATGGGATATGAACCTTTTACTCTTGAGGGCTCTAAGACATAGTCTTTCAAAATGCAGTGTGAGAAAATATTTCCCTCCTAAAAACCCCCTTAACACAAAATCCTCATGTCATTCAGCTTTGAGCTCATGCATTAGGCTGCAGATATGGCCAGAAGAGACCTGGCTGTAATTGTAATAACCAGAGTGGTGGCTTCCCTCAGACAGGCAAATACTTACAGACACCCACTGTCTGTAACCACCACTACAAGTCACCAGTGGCAAATGCCCACTGCCTGGACCACTCTGGCCAGAGGAAATCCCTGCCCTGACAGGCAGCCCCTCCCTCAGGCTCCTTTGTGCAAGACACCACGCAATGCTCACAAGACTGCAGGGTGTCCCTATCCTCTGGGGAGTAAATCACTTGGAGGGTCTTGTCACATTCACATTCTCTGAAAAATCCCTTTGCCCAGGATTTTTCTCCTGGGAAGCAGAGAAGCCTCAGAGAAAAAGGAAAACAGTTTTATCTCCTTTGCTTCTCCTCTGTTTTGCTCATGTGGAATGTGTTTGGAGATTGTTTACCACAGGTGATTGTTCCATTGGATTCTGCTGTGAGTTGTTTTCACTCTTTGGCCAATTGGGGCCAGGCTGTGTTGGGACTCTGGAGAGAGTCACCAGTTTTCATTATTATCTTTTTAGCATTCTGTAAGAATCCTTTCTGTATTCTTTAGTATAGTATAGTATTCTTTAATATAATATAGTATCATAAAATAATAAATTAGCCTTCTGAGAACATGGAGTCAGGTTCACCATTCCTTCCTCCATCTGGGGGGAGCACACATACAATAGTGTCTCACATAGCTGACAGTGGGCACTGAAGAACCCTGTATTCATAAGTTTAAATTTCCAGTCTGTGCTTTTTCTCCTATGTATAGAGGATACTTGTACAGCTTCCCTTTCCCCACAATGTCCTACATAACCCAGCCAACAGTTTTGTAGTCAGGCTGGTACCTCCTCCTACCCAGCAGAGCTGTAGGAAAAGCCCTGCCTGCCCTGGCCCCTCTCTCTGACCTGCTGCCTTGTCTTTGGCACACAGACTGCAATTTGTCCTCCTGCAAGTTAAAGTCTGGGAAAGAGCATCCTACACAGACTCACACAGTGCCAGAGCACAGCCATGCCATGATTAGGCCTTCATACCCAACAAGCTGGGTTACAAAAGTATTTCCAGGAAGGGAAAGGCATTAGGCTAGCTGACATAACTCTAAGTGTTAGCAGAAATCCCTCCAGGAGCATGGAAGCGTGCCATGTAAAAACCCAAAAATAAAAACTTGGTTAAGCTCCCCCATTACTGTGAGCTCCCTATTAATGTGAGCTCTCTCTCACCCAGTAACTCTTTGGTTAGCCCAAATCCTTCACACACCATCAGCTGGCCATGACAATTAGACAGATTTCTTTCAGTCCAGAAAGTTCAGGACTTCTGGGGGAGTAATGGATTTTAATGGGGCTACAAGTCTCCTGTGGCAGCTGCAGCACAAAGCAAAGAACAAAGTCACAATGCTGCATATTTAAAAATTGGCTCTTATTTCCTAGGGGTAGCTATCAAAATGTGAGCAAAGGCAAAAGGGATTGTAATGCCCTCTAAAAAGATAAAAGAAAAAAAAATCAAAGATGGGATACTGGTCCAAATCTATTTTGGTCATATTATTCATTACTTCTGAAGTTAACCTTTCGTATGGTTTAGAAGTCTATGGTATTGCCACATGAATGAAAATTTATCTCTTACCCTAACTAGGCAGGATAAGGGAGGAAGAAAGGGAAATAGATGAAAGTGCCAGGAGATTTTTAGCACCACAGTTTAGCATTGCTATTGTTAGCCCCTGAGGCCTCTGATGTGCCCTGTGGTGGGGGAGAGCTTTGCCCAGAGGTGCCAGGCTTGTCTGTTTGCTGGGAGCAGGATACTGGCACCCACCAGCTTTCCTATCTCCCTGAGGAACGTGCCCAGTTTTCTAACATGCACTGAAGCCCCCATGCATTCATCAAAAGCCACACCACAGATGTCTGCAGATTTTCACTGGGGAGTTACAAAAGCCAGGAGAACTTGGATGCTCACCTGGTGGCATTTTTGTCTCACAGGGGTGTCCCAGAGACTGCATGATTCCTTCCCAATCAGGAAGGATGACATCCAAGTCAAGCTCATCTCCTTGGGAATTTTTGGGGCACTGATAGCTGTTCCCCTGGGAAGAATAACAATGCAGAGCATTAAACTCATCTTAAATATTACATTTTGAAAGGACCCTCACTAGGTACTAAAACAATTCCTATATATGACCCTCATTGAAACACATGGATCATGGCTGAAGACAGTCTGAAGAGCAGAACCTTAAAATACTCTAATTAAAAGTTAATCTGGAAAAAAGGTGTTTAATTAGATGGCAAACCAATTAGGAAAATTCCCACATTCCTATGTTGCCAGGCCTTGTTCATTACAATCCTACAAAACTCAAATTCACTTTAGCCTTGTTTCCAGCTTCAGCATTTTGCCCTTACTGCATCCCCACTGATAGGTACTTCCCTTGTTATGCACAAGGTTTTCTGGTTATTTTCTGACTCTTTGAATTTCCCAGCCTCCTGCTCCCCTGTCATAACATCATCCTAAAGTTCTAGCTCATTCTGACACTAAAACCTAATTCTGTGTTTTAGCTCCTGGGTAAAAGTAATTTAGTTTAGGGACAGCACCCACAAACTTCTGTTATTCACCAGCTCTAGAGAAGGAGGAGGGGGGAAAAAAGGAGAAAACAGGCTGTTTCAATATGTTGGCAATCAAATAGGCATTGAAATCTACTTTAATATAACCAGTCTTGAAAAACTGCCAGCCATAACAAATGCTATTACATAGCAGCGAGTCTGTGTGCTGGAGGATGCTCCAGGGAGCTGTCTGAGACTCCTATTCAGGCAAAACTTTGACTGATGGCCCCATTTCTGATAGTATTTTCCACTGTACTGCATGTAAATAGTTATGATAGCTCAACTGCTATTCTCAGCTGTAATAGATATACTTTCAGAATTTTTTGTGTGCTTTTACAAATAAGCTCTTGGAAGAAGATAGTTGTGGAGTGCTCCAAGGGCTCCTTAGCATCTCCTCTCTCTTTCCCCCTCTCCTGTCCTTTCACTCCCAACTCAGTTAACTGACATGCTAAACTGTGGATTTGGTGGGTGGTGGGTGTTTTCTTGATGAAAACAATATTCCTAGCATGTTCCATTATCCTAACAGTCTTCAGCAGGAGGCATTGCTGCTGCTTTTGGTAACAAAAGAGTGTTCTTGTTCAAGCATCAGGGAAAAAACAGCTTCTTCCCCGTACCTGAGAGCTACAATGAACATGCACACAGCCCTCCAGCACACCCACTCAGCAGTGACACAGGTATCTTCTCTGAGCAGTAGCCATCACCACTGCTGTGATGCTAACAGCATGAGGGTCTACACCAATAGTTACTGTCTCCCTGTCCTTCTAAAGTTCTTCTAAGCCTTCTGACGTTTACATTTTTGTAATGGGGTTTCTCACACACTTTTGATGCAAATCATGATTGTTTGTATTCCTTTCTAGAGGAGGAGAGAACTGATGGACTGTTGGTTTGACCAGTGTGGTTGGAGAGGTGGCAATTTCATCCTCCAATCCAGGGTCACTTTTGGAATTCTATAAATATCGAGGTCCAGAAATAAACGCGCCTTTTTTGCCTTGGACATCTCAGCGTGTGAGTGTCGTTCATTTTGCATCGTATTGTGAAATGTTACCCTCCAAAAACTCTCTCCAGAGGCATCACTTAATTCTGAAAATGTTTGGAGAAACACATACACCAAAATTCACCTGCAGCACCCCAAAGGCTGGTGCTGGATTTCTCCACCACACTATGTCTAACAGCAGATCAGGGTGGATACCTACAGAGATTAAATTCTTCTGTATAACACCTGCAAACACAGTGTATGAAACCCACACAGACGTAGAATAAAGGGGGATGAGGGAAGGGAAGGAAAAAAAACCACAGTGAAATGGTGTGAGGAGATGCTGGGAGAAGGAACACATTCAGCATACCAAATAAAATCTCTGCAACATCAAATTTCTTGAGTTTTTTTCCCCACCCCTTTCCTATTACTGCCTCCTTCCCCACTTACCTTTTGCGCCGACAAGTTCTAGTTAATTCCTTTTGTTTCCAAGTTGCTGCTTGATACAGCACTTTTCCCCCTTCCTCCTTCTCCCCTACACTGTTTACAGACCCTTTAAAACAGGAAACAAAAAGCATTTCCACAATGTATTTTAAAATGGAATTATCTTTATGTGCTCCTGCTCCCTGTCTCACTGCATTTCCAAGGAGATTTTACTTAACTGCACAGCATCCTGTACACATGCAGATAGAGAGGCCCCCAGAGAGTTTAACTTGTTAGTAAACAGTGTTCTCACCTTCTTTTTAATTTAGCTTTCTTTTAATTTGTGAATTGTGTTTATCTAGACTACTGCCTCAGAGATGGGATTGCACCTCAGCAGGGTCAAGGTAAGGAAAATAAAGCCTTCTGCATGGATGTTAATACATTTTTTGGCATGAAGATTCACACCCAGACCCATTCCACCTCTAAGAGGCAAATCATGTAGCATCACTGTCTCAGAGGATGGGGAGGATGGGGCTCACCTTTGAAGCTGACAATACAGCAAGTCAGAGGTGATTTGTGTGGACCAGTGTCCCCGAGGGGATGCCCAGACATCACAGCTTTCTCCTCTGTGGTGCCTTGCACTGCTCTCTGAGGCCCCAGGAGGGCTGCTCTCCTGCTGGATCCATGCAGCACTGACACAGGGATTGAGGTCTTCAGCCTGGGCTCTGCAGCTTAACCTCAGGCTGCCAACACATCAGAGCCCTGCAACTGGAGCTTTCTGGAACTGCCCCAGTGAGAGTGGGGCATTTCTAGGACTGAAGGTCCTCAAGCTGGATTGTTTGTTGGTACCTGGAATTTTTCCTCCTCTCTGACTCTCTCCACAAATCCCAAGCAACTCCTCTTGGCAGTTCAGCGATGATATTACTGAGGGATACTTTAAATAACCTTTGCCATGCCTTTCAGAGACGGGCAGAGCATCCGAGAGCACTGTGTGCTTCCCCCACAACGTGATGAGGAAGGAGCAGATATAAATCCCTGGGGCTCTTCCAGCTTCACTTCTGATGCCCATTCTGCAGATAAATGTGCGTTTCAGTGATAAAAGCATTAAGACAAGGCAGTAAGAGCTTTCCACAAAACCTGGCAGTCCTGCCATGATTAAAGAGAATCTAGCAGGTCAATAAAGTTACTGACAAATGGGTTTCCAATATTTTGTTTTCTTTTCTTATTTTTTAAACCTATTCCTCCCCTGCCCCAGTATTACTGGACTCAGTGGAAGACTGAAGATCCTGATATCACTAGCAAGAGCACAGGTATTTACTGGAAAAGTAAAAATGATGAGAAGGCTTAACCTACATATGTCATCTCTCTATATGTATATATATATAAATATTTAAAGCCCATTCTGAACAGCTGGATCATTTCTTGGGCTCAGCATTCAAGCTGGTAGAAGCCTGCAGGAGCTCCTGAAGTGTAGATGATCACACAGCAGCCCTGCTGCCTTAACCTTGGAGACCCAGGCAGAGACACAGGCTAGGAGCACAAAGGGGTGAGCTGCTGGGCCTTAGAGGAAAGCAGATTTGCTTGCAAATTTGCTCTGAGCTGTGCTTGGAGCAATGCCTGGAAAAGAGAAAAACAGGTACCAGGCTGGTCACATCCCTGGGGCTAAAAGACCTACCAACCTTAAATACTCACTACTGAGGAAGAAATGTAATTTTTTTTTATTTGACATGATGACCAGCTCTTGAAGAGTTATGAAATATTATACTTTTGTCTAACAAGTCCCTGATTCTCCAGAAACAGAGGAGAGCAGGTCTAGCCAACAGCTTCATGTACACACAGTGCATCCAGATTCAGCACTCGTTAAATAAGAGACCAAATCAACAGGGAAATATTTGGAAGCATCTGAGTGGTTATAACAGAGCAGGAGGAGAGAAAACAAGATCACTAATGAGAACTGTGTGTCCCTTTAGTACCAAGCATAATAGGGTTGTTTGCCTCCCAAGGCAGCAATTTTTTAAGTCATACCCTCCACAGAGCAACTGAAATTCTGTGGAAGTGTGCTCCCTCCCACGCAGGGCTTTATGAGCTCTCTGCTCAGATGGGATGCTGACACCATGCTGTGCCTCTGTGCACCTGCACAGGATACCAGGAGTGCAGGGAGGGAGGGCTGAGCCCTCCTGCTGGGGAGAAACCCTTCCAGTGCAGAAGGGAGATGAAGAACATTTGCCTCCTGAGGAAGGAAGGGGCTGTGGTGTGAACAGCTCTGCGCAGCAGCGCTTGGGAGAGGGAGCACACGGGGAAGGGGCAAGAGCCCAAACCCCCTGTGGAAGAGAGCTCAGCCCAGGTGAGCCACAGGGAAGGTGCCCTTTACCCAGCCCAGCTGAGCCACAGGGAAGGCGCCCTTACTCACCCAGAGCTGGCTTCAAAAAAACCCAAAGCTCTTCCCCCAGCCTCTAGGTAAAAAGCAATGAGTCAGTCACACAGTTTTGCACAAGGGGTCCTGCACACAGCCAGCACTTCTGGAGGATGTGGTTCCTATGCTGGCATCAGGGGACAGCAGGGAACACCAGTGTAGGGTGTGTGCTGCAGTCTGGAAGATGACAAAGCCCAACAGGCTGAGCCACAAGAGCTCGTCTCTAGGTTCAGTTTAAGAGTTGTTTTTGCTTTTGGGTTACTGAGCTTGCCTTGGCTTTGAGCTTGCCCAGAGATGAGCAGCTCAGCTGAGACACTGCTGCTTCAGGGTGAGCAAGAGCCTTTTGCATGGCTCCAGCCTCTGCCAACCAGCCCCAAGCTGCCAGTGATGTCCCCACAGCTGGTGGCTGTGCTGCACTTCCCTGTGGAGAGAAATTATCCCCACCTCTGTCAGAACCCAGGACATTCCTCTGACTGCCCTGGAGGACCCAAGACCCTGGCAGGGGGCTCAGAGACCTTGGTACGGAGTCAAAGACACCTGTGCCTTCAATTTTAACCCATGGAAACAATTACCAACTTTGTGTGAAGAGTTACAAGCCACAAGGGTTTGAGTAGAATGATAGTGAATTTATCAATGGGTGAAAAAGTAGAATTTTGGGGTTTTTAGAATGGGGGTTCAGGAGGCAAGATGGAGGAATCTGGGCGTGTACTTCTTTCTCCTTCTTGTTCTTGTCCTCCATCTTCTGCTGTGATGGTGACACTTCTGGATTGGTTTAGGGTAGAGACAAACTGTCTAACATAGGTGATAGGTATTGGGAAATGATTGTAAATAAAGTACTCATAGTTTTTAGTATAAAAAGATAACACCACCCTGAGGGCAGTCAGTGTGCCTCAAACCAACCTGCTGAACAGACCTCAGCAGGTCTGAAACAGCATGTATTAGATAAGAGAAAATAGACAACCTTGACAACCAGAGCTGAGGAATCCTGACTTCTTCTTCGAGCGCAGGGCTGGAAAAAGAGACTTTTAATACCTTGGGAGCCATTCCAACAACAACAAACCCGGCACACCTCCTGTTGCTGACCACTTCGGGGAGCCTGTTTTTATCTTGGTGGTGAGATGATGTGGAGCAGCAGCACGGGTGCCAGTGGGAAGAGGAGGGAAGCAGGGGCTGCCTGCTGTCCAGCTGGCTGCTGCAGGAGGCTGCGAGCAGCGCCAGCAGCATTCCCCTCCTGCACAGATTGCTTTGGAAATCCTGAGCAACTGCAGCCGCCAGCTTGGGGCCAAAGCTCGTGTCAGCCAGCAACTCAGGGCTCCTTCAGCCTTCCCATCATCCTTCCTCCTACCCAGGATTGGATGGGGATAAACATTGAGATGCTTAATAGGCAGGAGGAGGTGTGTTAGTAGGACAGGGCTGTCGCCCTGATTTTTTAAGATTTTCTGAGCCTTCTGATGCTGACATTATTGTAGCGAACTTTCTCACACACTTACTGTAAATAACTCGTTGTTTTTCATTCTTTTATGGAAGAGGAGAAATTTGATGAACTGTTGGTTTGTCCAGTGTCATTGGAGAGGTGGCACTGTCACCCTCCAATCCACTGTCACTTTTGGAAAACTGTAAATGTTGGAGTCAGAAAACAAACTTCCCTTTTTTCTCTTCACCTTGAGAACAGCGGTGTGCACTTGTGTTCGTGCCCTATAGTGACACAGGGCTTTTCTGGGTTTTAGAAGCAGCAGCAAGCTGACAGTATCTTATCCAAAAACCACAGCTCTGTTTAAGTAAAGTATGCATATAAGAGATTCAATCCAAACCATGGAAGATAAAAAAGCAGTGCCTTATTTCCAGGATGGTAAGTGTGGCTGTGTCTGAGGCTTCCCAGGATGAGGGAAGAGATGAGAACCTTGACTCTATGTTTCAGAAGGCTGATTTATTATTTTATGATATTATACTATATTAAAAGAAAATTATATACTAAAACTACACTAAAGAAAGAGAAAGGAGACATCAGAAGGCTAGCAAAGAATGATGATAAAATCTCGTGACAGACTCGGAGAGTCTGACACAGCTGGCTGTGATTGGCCATTAATTAAAAACTATTCACATGCTGAGTAAACAATTCTCCACATCACATTCCAAAGTAGCAAAACATGGAGAAGCTGAAGCTTCCCAGCTTCTCAGGAGAAGAGATCCTGGCAAAGGGATTTTTCATAAAATATCACAGTGACAGGTAAGGGAGAGAGCAGATTAAGCAACATAGCCAAGCACACAGGAAACCTGCACACCAGTGGTAACAGGTCCCTGCTCCTCTGCTTCCCACAATAGGAAGACAATCATACAAAGGTCAGAAAAAGGAGCCAACTACCTGTGTACTGAAACTTTGAGCCAATATCCCACTCAAAGAACCCTCAGGGCTTTGAACCTTTAGTATGAAGGCCTGTGTGTGCACTTTGGGAAACATTTACACCACGGAGCTGAGCAGGTCCCTGCATCCATCGAGTGCCTGGCCAGAGAGCCATTACTGCCTCCAGAGCCAGCTGTGTCAGACCCAAGGGGATGGACAGCCAGCTCCCAGCTTACCTGTGGGGATGACCTGGCTACCACACAAATGATGACTTGTTCTGGTGATTGGTTTTAGCTTAGGAGAACATTCTCCCTTAGTCAGCATCTGAACTAACATTTCTGTCAGGTCAGTGTGGGACTAAGGAAGATGCCACAAGGAAGAAAGGCAACTGCAGCACAAAGCAGGGGAGTTCAAGTGTTCATCTGATCTGAGAGTAGATCCACAGCATGCTTTTTCTTTAATATATACTTTAATTTCCTGCTCCTAACTGCACCATATTTTATTCAGCATGCAGGGAAAAAAGGATGAAATTTATTCCTATCAGCAGGAGTCTTCCATTTTCCGCTGGCAGCAATAGGAAAAAATGTAGGATGGGCAGAAACACAAACACTCTGTCCAGGATTGGGTTTTTCCTCGTAAGAAATGACAAGGGACAATCACACCTATTCATTAAGATAGCTGGCTGTACGTGGGCACATGCAGGGAAAGAAAAGGGATAAAACTCTGGAACACAAAGATTTTGCATCAGCAGTTTCTTAGTGCAACTACTTCGAGCCAAAGGGAAGAATTTCTCTAGAATGACTAATTAATTTATTTAACATGTAAAAAAGATACTTGGAGCTATGTCTAGAACATTTCTGAAATCTCTCAAATCCCATCAGATTACACAAGATGAAATAGTGGATTTTTACATTTGCCAGTGAAACCAAAAAGCCAAATTCCCCTTGACCTGAGTAGGCTCAGAAGAAAAAAACTTTTGGGGAAGAGAGAGAGCTGATACAGGGAAGCAGAATGCCAATTCTGGGTTCACGTGGAATGTTTCAAACAGGTTTTTCCCCCCTAGTTCTCTGTATGAGAGCCCTCCAGCTTCAGAACAGGGGCCTCTTCTTTTTGTAAGATGCCATCACTTTTGTGCAATCAGTGCTTATTCAGTAGCAAATGCTACTCTTTCTCTGGCAGAATTTATCCTGCAGACTTTTGAATGTGGTGCTAATTATATCCAGATACATAAATGCACAAGTTCAGTTCAGAGCATTTTCCCAAACTCTCCTGCCCATCAGAGCGTGGGGCTGGTAGGCATTTCCACAAGCAGCTGCTTTTTACTGAGGGAAGTATCTGTCCAAAGATTATGCTCAATTTGAGAGTCAGAAGTGTAAAACACAAGTCTGATGCTTCTGAAACTCCCATTCTAATTTCAGTTAAGCTTTGTTTAGGGGAAAGTTATGAGGAAAGGGAGGAAGTGGAGACTTGCTGGAGGAAATCACCTGGATTTTCTTTTCATCTTAAGTTGCCTTAAAAAGCCTACCAGACAAAATCCCAATGCCCTTGGGATATTCTGTACACAGGCATTATATTTAGGACTCATCCCAGACAAAGACAACTCACCTTTCTTCAGCATTCCCATCCAGCCCAGAAAAACCCTCACCCTGGAATAGACCCCTGGTTTCTTTGGGCTGGCACCACCACCACCCCACCTGACAATGCTGTCAAGTGTAAATGCTCCATCTCCAGTGCTGCAAACCAAAGGGCCTCCAGAACCATCCTAGGAACCAGGAGAGAGGACCCAGTGATCTCATTTGGCCTCGCACTGCTGCAGTAAGGAGAGAACAGCTGTTTGCCCAGTTCCTGCTGCAGGAACTGGGAGTAGAGCTACTGGTGCCCCTCAGCAGCAGCCTGGACTGTTGGGTTGGGCCATGACATGGAGCATTACAATTGAGGACACTCCTTGATTTTCCTTTTCACTTCCAACCAGCAACAAAGGAGAACCACTACAAAGATGTCACTAGACCGTTTCACCACCAGAGATGAAAAACTCACCTACTATTTATCAATATTTCATAACAAAACTTTGTCTCCAACCCAACAAAAACACCCATAGTCAAGAATTTTACACTACATAGATGACTTACTCATTGCAACACCAACAAAAAAAAAAAAAAAAAATAGAACAGACTCAAGACAGCGTCATCGCTGAAGTTCAAAATACTAGACTAAAAATTTCCACATCAAAAATACAAGAAATCTCACCCTAGAAATGTTTGTATTGCTATCACTGTAGTATACTATAAATAGTTTTTAATTAATTATCTAAAATTACCCCTCATAAATCTTACTACAATATATCTTCCATAATTCTCTTTCTTTAAAATATTTAATCTTATTTACAAAACCACCTTTTAAAATTTATTTTTAATTCTATTTCTCTCTTAACAATATCTTATAAAATGATACTTCTAAATCAACATTTCTTATCTCAAAACTTACACACACATACTATGTAAACTTTCTATTAAACTTGAAAAATTCTCCACAAATTAATTTCCCACATGCAACAAAGGGACTGATTTAAAGGCTTGGTTATCATTGAATGAGGACTGAGCACAGGCTGAAACAAAGCAGGATTGAAGTGTGCTCTTCAGTGTTACACATAATTTATTAGGCCACCATAAGATTGTGATATTGAGCAGAGCTCACATTTTAGCTTGACAATGCCTCAGTCAGAATTACTTTGCCTTTTATTGACTCAGCTCTTCTTACCCTCTTGCCTTGTGATTTTGGGGAGATGAGTCGGTTCTTCAGCAGTGCTACAAGAATTTTATAAGAACAATACAAGTCATGGCTTACCTTGCAAAAGAGTGCTGTGAAAAGGAGTTCCAAGCAAGTGACAACGGGAAGGGTTTCATTGGGATCACAGATGGGCCTTGGGATGAGCAAGTCCTTTCCAGTCCCTTTCCCTAAGTGACCCACAGACATCCATATGCAGACACTTTCAAGGGCACTCACCTCTAATATTTCTTCTCCTGACAGGAGTCCTGCTCTCCCACAGAAACAAAGGCAGCACAAAGGATCCTGGCAGTGATCCCTCCAGGGTAACTGCAGCAGGGATTGATCTCACAGACTTCATTCTCAAGTACAGGTGCTCATGTCTGCTGCAGCTACCTAGCTCAGCTCCCATCTGGCTGGGAAATAAATTGGAGGTTAGGTCTGGGCAGAAGAAGAAAATACTTCTGAGAGAAATGTAATTTCAGCAGCATCAAGGGAAAGGTTGAAGTCAGAGCTCAGCATGCCTAAGTGGGGATGCACCCCAGTGGTCTTCAGCTGTCCCACCTGTGACCAGGGCAGAGAGGAACAAGCTGCCTTTTAAGGGCAGCCTGAATGCTTACTTGTAAAGGAAGAGGGGAAAACAACCCCACAGATTATGACCAGCCTCCAAAGAGGTCATGAAAAGAAATTTTAAAAAGGTGCAAGGACTTGGAAAAACAAATTCCCCACCTCTTTGAGAAGACTACTGAGACAGATTACAGGGACCTCCTGAGACTAAAGCAAAGGCTTCACTGTGCAAACACAAGCCACTAAGGTTTTGTAGGAGCCTAGTGTGAGCTGCTTGAGCTTCTTTCCCACATGTATTTCTTCCTCTTCCCCATTAGGAAGAAAGAGTCAGCAAGGTTTTTATAGACAGATATATTGCTGGGCACTAAGGGAGTAAGATGTTGAGGGTACCGAGTCATCTCTGTTAGATTTTAAGACTTTTTACTGCCAGTAGTAAGGGGCAGGTATAAAACATACTTCCTTTACACTGCAAGTTAGCTGAATGAAACCAGACTTACTGGATTTCAGTCCTCATTCTTCAGCCTGTGCTACTTATCAGTCATTTTGCCTTGCTGCCAACACTTTTATCTGTACGTATAGATCTGGTTTGAGAAATATTACAGGGTCAAATACACCAAAGTCAGCACTTTTGATGGCATTGCTTGGGTTTTTACCTGTTCTATTGACTCTTTTAGAGCTTCACAATGGTCTCCTGCTGTCACAGTCCAGTGCAAGGGTTTATTGGACCTGTATGATAAAATCAAACATATTGATATGTTGATGTTGATGAAATCTAAAATATTGGAGTTACAGTCAGGCTGATGACAGCCCTGTCACACTGGCAATCCCCAAGCAGCTTCAGGGCAGCAGTGGGGACAGCAGGACAGCCTCCCCAGTCCCACTAACATGCTTGAACAGTCACTGGGGAAAAAAACACAGATGTCTGCAAAGGAGACAGAAATCTCTCCACATCTTCACAGGCAGATCTCTTGTTTTCCTGGATAACCTCACATCATGGATGCAGCAAGGCCAAAGATGTAGGAGAGAGAAAATTTGTCTGCTCTGTCTGGAAGTGCTGGGGGTAGGGAAAAAACCAGTGAATGAAAACTTGAATGCTAAGGAGTAGGTCCTTCAGGCAGCTAGTGAGGCTCAGGTACTGAAAGGGGATCTCTGCCACACTCCACCCTGTGTCCCTGCTCCCAGTAGGAAGCACGGGCCACCAGGATGGAGAGGATGTACCACAAGTATGGAGATGAGTGATGAAGCACCTATGAATCGCTTTTCTTCCACACAAGTGCACAAGAGGGGACTTGAAGTTAGAAACCAAGTGCCTCAATGCATAATCCTCTTATAAGGTAGAAGAAAGAGCCTCAGACTGAATCAACTGAGCCAAAGTTAATTTCTTTACCTAAGGGGACATCCTGAAGATTCAATATTGGTGCAGTTAATCCTGAACCTTCTCTCCTTGCCCTCCTCTGTAAGAGGAAAGAAATAAGAGTTAGCTCTGACTGGGTCTATAGCTCTAGCTTGTCCCCTCAAAGTCCCCACTCTGGAAGGCAAACGTCTCAAGCATCAACCATCTCAAAAAACCATCTCAAAAAAACCCATCACAAGCAGCAGCTGGCACACACTCATGAAAGTAGGAAGTAACAACAGCAAAATGGTCCCCAGCAGCAAGGCTCTCCTCTGTATAGGGGTTTTCAGAGGACATATCAGACTGACAGAATCAACAAGACTACTTGTTTCAGGTAGCAGCTGTTAGTCATCTCATTTCTCAGTGAGAATAAGAAAAAAAGCACTTGATTCACCTCCCTTATTCAGCCAAGGGAGCTCTGCTACAAGTAACTATTCTGTTTTAAAGTTGCCTTGGCATAATGCAGCAAGATTAGCCAGAAAAATAAACTCAGCTATTGAAGGATAGCTGCAGATGATGTGGAAATCCTCAGACACAGCAAGCATCTCTCTACTAACAAATGAACAAAAGTGAGCCAGGCTCTAAACTCTCTGAAGCTGTTCTCCCCATCACTTTGAAAATGTTACCAGCATGCATTCCCTGAATTCAGCACTGGTTTGGGAGCTGAGAATCCACAGATATCACCTGCAGGAATGAACAAGAAACCATATTTTTAAGATGAGAAATGTCATCCTGTAAGCACCTGTGGCTTTAGCTAATTTAGGTTTAGGTTTCCACAAAATCCCAAACTATAAAGACTTGGCAACTTCCTGATTAGAAAGCAAGAGCAGCCAGGATTAATCTACCATAGTTATGCCACATGCACATAAAATCAATCCTAATATTTTTACAGAGGAATTACAAGTAGTCTTCAACACACAGTGTGAATGCCCCTCATTACACAAAGCAGAATTCCAACACAACAAATCACACCTGAGGACTGAATTTGCCACCAACACAAGCAAAGTCTCTCTAGAACAGACTATGTGTCCAGGTTAGGGACCCAGAGAGCAGCTGCCAGACTTTTCTCCTGACTGAGAGCATTCAGGTTGCATCACATTTGAAAGTCCTGTGGCTGCAGCTGGATAGGAAGATTTATTCCAGAGGAGGTTTCATGTATGAATCTGAATTTCTGATGGCAAAACTGTGCTGGAAAGCATCAAGGGAAATGCTCCAAGATGCTGAAAGTTCTCCCATGAAAGATTCCAGATCCAAAATTGTCAGCCTTGTTTCCCCCACGTAAACAGTCCTTTCCAATGGAAACCAGATTTCTTTTTGCAACTGTAGTGCTAATACTCATGCAGCACTTGGTAAACACATGCAACTAAATTACCACCACAAAACAGATTCACAAGGGCCAAATGAAAAATAGAAAAAGGGGAAAAAATAGAACCCTTTGCCAAAGATCACTTGGCAATGGCAAACCCAAGACAGTTCAAGCCTTTTACCCATCTTATTTGGCAAAAAGGAAAGAGCACCAGAGCCTGATCATTCTACTCTGGTTTCTGGTTAACAGACTGGTCTGTAAAGAGGCAACCAGAATTCAAGCCAAATATCCTCACTTCTGAGCACAAGATTGCTTTTGAGCTCAAGAAGAAATACCAAGCTCTGTAAAAATGAGTGTGCCTGGAATCTGTTTTTTGAAAAAAGACAGGCTATTGCAACGTGCTTTCTTTTCATCCAAGCAGGAAGAACATCTGGAAATGCAGAAATTAAAAAAAAAAAAAAGGAAAGTGAAGAACATTTCTTTCACTGAAGATTTTCATATTGATAGAACTGAAGCAGATTTAAAGTGAGAAATTAAAAAATATTTCCTTCTGAAACTGTGGGCAAAAGATGCCTCAGATCAGCAATTCTTTCATTAATGAATTTTCAACAGAACTACTTCAATTTACTAAGAATCCATTTCAGTAGGATTAAACACCCACCACCAACCATCCTTTCACTCTGCCCTTCTTTGAACATTTGCTTTTTCAGTGGCACTTAGAGCAAGGTTCTCTGGCAGCCTCCTGGGAGGGAGCAAAGCCAAAAGCCAGATCCAGCAGCACACAGCTGTGCCCTGCAAGGGCTCTGCAGCACAAGGCCAGCCATGGTCCCACAGCCAGCCCTGCCCTGGCAGCAGGCTCCTCACGGGACAGTAGGACCTTGGATCAGGATGCGTGATCTCTGTCACTGTCACATTCTCTGAAAAATCCCTTCACCCGGATTTCTTCTCCTGGGAAGCTGAGAAGCATCTGAGAAAAAGGAAATAATTATCTGATTTGCTTCTCCCTGTTTTGCTGCTTTGGAATGTGTTTGGAGATTGTTTACCAACTGGTCATTGCTTAGTTTCATCTGAATTGTTTTGACTTAATGACCAATCACATCCAGCTGTGTCGAGGCTCTGGAGAGTCACGAGTATTTCATTATCATTCTTGTTAAGCCTTCTGTATGTATCCTTTTTCTATTCTATAGTATAGTAAAATATAGTATTGTACAGTAGAGTAAAATTAAAAAAATATATAAAATAATATAATAAAATTTTAAAAATTAAAAATTAAAATAAAACTTACAAATAAAATACTACAAGAAAATACTACAAGAAAATACTACAAGAAAATACTACAAGAAAATACTACAAGAAAATACTACAAGAAAATACTACAAGAAAATACTACAAGAAAATACTACAAGAAAATACTACAAGAAAATACTACAAGAAAATACTACAAGAAAATACTACAAGAAAATACTACAAGAAAATACTACAAGAAAATACTACAAGAAAATACTACAAGAAAATACTACAAGAAAATACTACAAGAAAATACTACAAGAAAATACTACAAGAAAATACTACAAGAAAATACTACAAGAAAATACTACAAGAAAATACTACAAGAAAATACTACAAGAAAATACTACAAGAAAATACTACAAGAAAATACTACAAGAAAATACTACAAGAAAATACTACAAGAAAATACTACAAGAAAATACTACAAACTTTAAAAATGAAAAATCAAAAATAAAGAACATAAAAAGAATTTAAAATGAAATAAAATAAAAAAATAAGAAGTAAAAAACTAAAAAAAATTTGTCATGTCATATTGTATCATATAATATAAAATAAAATCTAATATATAATGTAATGTAATAACCTTCTAAGAACACAGAGTCAGATTTTCTATTCCTCCTTCATCCTGGGGACCCCAACAAATACCACAGGATCTCCTGTGCCCATGGCACACCTGGCCATCACGACAGGCAAGACAAAAGGACAAAGCCTCAAGGCTGCTGCAGAAATCCTTCCAGGGGTACAGAGTACCATGCTACCACACAGCAGATTTTGGTGATAAAACACACCTGTTTCACAGGATTTCTAATTAAAGTCTGAAACAATTAGTGCTCACACAGCTGGTTTGCTTCTTCCTCACAATAAATAGTAACTGCATCATAAATGCAGCTCAGGCTAAATTCCACAGCAAAGTCTTCCAACTGCAGCTGCAAAGTGGACAAGAAAGAGGGGATTCTCAAGAGTGAAACACTTCAACTTGTTAAACGTGGGCTGGGGCAAAGCTAGACTTTGAAGAATTTGGCAGGATTTCTCTTGGTGAGTGTGCCATAGTTTTCATGGAAATAGTCTGCTGGCAATCTTGGCCTGAGTGCTCCTTCCTGTGCAGAGCTACAGACAGGTCTGCAGGGGATGATGCTGGCCTAAGCTTTGTGTTAAGGCATTTTAGCTGTCATCTCCACTGCAGCACTGCAGCCTTGTACTTCTGAAAGGTCAGTGCCCCCTGGGGAATGCCCTTCCAAGAGCTTTTCCCCCAAGCATGGCAAGTGTGTGATTTTCCATTCATTGATTTCGGTTTTAATCCCACTGCAGGTTCTTGCAGCAAGAGAGCAGCAGCAAAGCAAAGCAGAGGTCTCCATATCCTCAGGCATCCCTGGGTTTAACACAGTGCCCTGGTTAAACCAAAGCAGGCAATGAAACAGCACACAGCCACTCACACACCACCACCTCTCCCCAGGTGAGGGAGGGAACTGGGGAAATATAAAGGAAAAATCTGTGGGTCTGGGATGAGAAGAGTTGAAATAAAAAAATCATAATAATAATTGTAATTGGAGTGGAGACAGCAAAAAGAGAGAGAGAGAGAGGAATAAACCCCCAGACAGACAAGTGATAGACCATGCAATTGCTCACCACCACTGACCAATGCTCAGTCCAACCCTTGTGGAAACCCAGGGCACAGGGAATATTTCTCTGTCTGCTCTGGGGTGCCCTGACCCCCAGGGCAGCACTGACTCTGACCCTCATTCATGGAGAAAGTTTCCCAGACTTCAAGATAAACTGGAATCCACAAAAGTGTGAAATAGGCTACAGAGAGCAGTGTTGGTGTACCACTGGGTGAGAAATTTATGTTTTGGGATTTTCAGTATGTTGTGGATGGAAGCAAGATGGAGGGCACAGGGTGTCATCCTGGGTTTCTTCTTCATGCTTCTTCCTTCTTCTCCATGGGTTTGGGTGGCATTTTGTAATTGGGCAGAAAAGTCTGCATTGCAGCTCTGTGGGATCAGTTATTGGGTTAAAAGGGAAAATAATCTAGGTGTCAGTTCTTAATTGGATAGTTTAATCTCAAAAGCCCTTGTAACAAGAGATTGTTGGCCATTTTGTGCCTTCTAATGAAAAGCTGCAGAACTCATGGTTGTGAGGCTGTTTTACTGATAAGAAATAATAAACACCTGAGTCTGAGCACAAATCACTGTCTCAAGTGCCTTCAATCCAGACCCAAAAAAACCAACAACTAAAACCACCACGGTCCCTCAGCAGGGATCAGCAGCTCCCAGCCAGCTTCCCCTGGTTTATATACTGGGCTTGATATCCCATGGTATGGAATATCCCCTTGGCCAGTTCAGGTCAGCTGTCCTGGCCACGCTCCCTCCCAGCTTCTGGTGCCTCTCCTCACTTGGAGAGCCCTGGAAAGTCCTTGACTCAGGGTAAACATTACTTAGCAACAGCTAAAGCATCATTGTGTTATCAGTGCTGTTCTCATCCTAAATCCAAAACACAGCACTCTATTAGGAAGCAAACTAACTCTAGATGAAACCAAGACACACAGCTTTCCACCCCTGTTTTCTCCCAGCAGAGCAGGAAACATGTTCCTGCCTGGAGCAAGGTAAATGGCACAGGGCTCCCCCTGAGCTTGGTGGGTTCTTGCTGTGCACAGTCTGCATTGCTTGGTGCAGCAGACAATCAGAATGAAGAGGGGCTGCTGCTGGGAGTGGGGAATGGTATCAGAGAGCCCATGCATACTGAGAAGCAGGCACTTTGGTATGGAATGAGCAGCAGTTTGTGGGAGGGTTGACACTGCCGTGAGAAAAAGGCTGATTCTATTGTTTGCAACATGCTTTCTACCTTCCCTTTATCCTCAGACCTGTGCTGGACTTCCAGGAAAAGCTATCCTGAGATGAGCCTGGTGCTTGCAGGTTTTAAACACTCATAACAGTCCCAGCCCCCCATACAGGAGTTGGAAGGTGATGTCTAATTGACAAAATATGCCCTGCAAAGAATCAGTGACCTGGAAACTTTACAATTTACAGTCTTGTGCATCACAGATGTTTCTGGCAGGATTTTGTTGAATTGCTCCCCTGAACAGCTCTTAGCACAGAGGTTTAAGTGCAGCTTCTCCTTTTATTACCTTTATGACATACTCTGCTGGACCTTCAATGAGCCAGTGGCACTTCATGTCCCTGGGATACAAGCCAGGCTAATTAGCAGTATCAATCTTTCCCTCTTCCACTAACACTGTGACACTGCCACAGCCTGAGCCTGAAACACTCAGACAGCACAGAAGACAATATAGCACATGGTACTTGCAATAAACACAAATCAACAGCTTGATTTTTAAGGGAGCCAGGCACACTAAGGAGAGTTGTTATTTTAAGGGAGACAGGAAGGAGAGGAAGAGAGTTTCTACAGCATCAACAGGGTCACTTGCTTCAGAGCCCTTATGATGGCCATGAAGGTGGGCTACAGCCACAGCCAGCATTGCTTCCATCAGAAACAAGCTGTGGTCTGGTCCAGCTCTGCTGGCAGAGGGGCTGGGAAGACATCCCTGCAAGATTTACCCAAGGGAGACAAGGAATTAGTTTGAGAGTGGGCTAAACATACATTTATCCAGACAGATCTCCCAGTGGTTCACCAGGCTGGATCCCACAGGGAAGGTCTTAGATCAAGAGGAGAGGCCATTTGACTTTCATTGCCTGTAAAATATTTAGAGGTGGTACAAAGAAATTGAGGAGATGGGACTTCATCCAAAAGTCCAACCACGTGAACAACCAAATACTCCCAAAGGAAGAATTGCATGATTAAGGATCAGCATTTTTACCAACACATCACCATTACTGAGTTAAAGAGCAGGGGAAGTCAGTATGCACAGGAAATATTTATTACCAGTTCAGGGGGACAACAGGGCACGTTTCCTTGTCACATCTGCAGTTACCCAGGAACCTGAGTGCTTGTTGTGCCTTATGACCAATTCTGAGCCCAGAGCCAGCCTTTGAGATGTGTATGCAGCACTTTACTGGCTATGCTAACACATGAGGAGCTGCTCTGGACATGCCAGCTAAGCAAGGCTAAGCACTCCACTTCTGCTGCTCCCCAGGGGCTGTAGGAGTACAACATACATTGGAGACAAGGCAGGCAAGGGCACATAATTATGCACAGTTGAAAGTTATTTTTTGAGACACCCATCACACTGGACTAAATGCCAGCACAAATATGAACACAACCCTCAGTTCCAGCTGCCCTGCTCCATTTGGGTGTTTTCTCTAGCTCTTTCAATTCATACTGGAAAACACAAAATGCTTTCAAGGGCCAGACAGGTTTGCTGTTTTTCATGACAAGGAATTACATGAAATTATAGCCAGAAGCCCCCACACCTCCAAGGCACCCAGACTTACTGATTAACTCTCTTCCATTCAAATAGAGGGACACACATTCAGGGTCATGTCCCTGCTGGTGCCCTACTCATAATTTGGTGAAGAGTCTCGAGGTGATTTTGTCCTCTAGCACAGTGCAGGGGCACAGGCTAGAAGCAAGCAGTGGTAAAGGCAGGTTTCTGCAGGGCTGAGCTTGGTCCTGTCAGTCCCACCACAAGTTGGGAATGTCACTCAACAGAAGCTGACAACTGATGGCACTGGCTCTGCCTGGTAGCTTTTCTCTTCCCCCTTGCCATCAGCCAGCTGGGAGGGAGCTGCCAGCAGCAGAGGGCTGTCATGGATTTGCTCAGCACTAGTGGGGACTTTATTCTTCCTTCCAGCAGCAACAGCTTTGTGCTGTGTGACTGACACCTCCAGCCCTGTCCATCCCATTCCCTGTGTCCTGTAGGAGCTGAAGCTCACACAGCTTTGTGTGAGCCCACAGTGACACACCCAGACCAAAGGACAGAGGGTACAAAACACCTCCAGCTGCAGCACGGCTTGTACAGAGCCTGTATTACAAACAGACTGTGTGTCTTACTGCCTTGCCACACGGCATCACCCTGCCCAGCAAGCAGAACTGGGGATCTGCCCTGCAGGGAACACACAGCCACTGTCACCCAGGCACTGCTGAGAGTGGGACCTGCTCTGGTGCTGACTGGGGCTCCATGAGGAAAAGGCAGTGTTTGAGTATTACAGCCAAACTGCAGCCACCTGCTGTGGGGGACATGATGCTCCACAGCCAGGGGTGCAGAATGGGCCCACCTTCTCCAAAGAGCAGGATGCCTTGGGAGCCTCACTCTGCTGCTGCAGGGAGAGGGCTTGGCACAGCAGCCAGGGAGGGAAAATGGTTATGTGGGGTACTGCAGTGCAGACACAGCTGGCCAAGGCACAGGCTGAGATACTGCAGCTATTTCCAACACAAAGCTGCTTAACATGCAGCTGAGACACCTCAGAGGAGAATATGCAATTTCCTTCCCAAAGTCCTACTCAAAAATCCCAAAACTTTCAGGAGTTGTCCCACCAGCTGTCCCACAATGGGCTCATATTCTTTCAGCCTCCTAAGATATGACATGGTTACTCCAAGCTCATCTTTAATGAAGCCCCACTTGGGTGTCAGCCTTCCCTTCCTCTTCTATGGGCATTTGGTGTGTGCAGGTCCTGATAGCTCTGCTTTGCAAAGGATAACACCCACTTTATGGCCACATGGCCTCTGCTCCTTGCAGTCACTGCTCCCAATTAAGAGGCACTTCTCTGGCTGCAGATAGTGCCCCTTTGAAAGCATAACCATTAAGGATCCCTAGGAAAGCTGTAATAGGCTGGGTATTAGTTAATACCAACACCTCAGCTTTGATGGCTATGACAGAAATAACACCATCTCTTTAATAACCTGTAATTATTGCACAGAAAAATACAAGTGGCCAGTGGGGAATCACTAAACCTGTGCCCAGCTATAAAAGGCTCTCCCAATGAGCCACGAGAGCAACAGCATTTAATGTCATGCCCCTCTTCCCTTTCATGTTCAAAGTTGTATTTGATGAGGAGATAACCCCTGACCAGCCCTGCACGCTGCTCCAGGAGCAGTTCAGATTTCTAGCTGGCAAGCTTTCAAAGCAGACTTTTAAGAGAGCAGGGCTGATATGCAGCACTCATGGGGCACCTCACCAAACTGGAAGGGTTGCATTCAGCCAGAAAAAGGGCAGCTTGAGGCACCTCCTGCTTCTCCTTCAGGGGATGCAAGGGTCAGGGTTGCTATTATAACATGGCTTCTGAAGGGGGACTTACATGCTTAAAGCTTTGGGTTTGCCATCCCAGATGAAAATGTAGTAAACCTTCCTGCTGATTCAGTGTCTGAAAATTGAACAGAACTGCTGTGGGTGGAGAGGAGGGAGGCAGCATTAGCAGGGCAATTTGGGTCCCTGTAGTGCTAAATGGTGGAAAAACCTCCCAGTACTCATACCTGCCCTGTGCCATGTGCTGGGCAAGGAAGTCACAAATCAGCCACCTGTGAGAAGATGCCTGCTGAGCTCTGGGCCATGGTGCCTCTCACGAGAGTATCCCATCCTCTGGCACAACCTGTGCCAACAACACCTCACCAGTGTTTGGGTACCAGTCCTCTGACACACAAAGGGGCCTCCACAGTTACCCTGTCCAAGTGCCACTGGGCAGGAAAGGTGCCATTTATTCCTGCTAGAGCAGTCCCAACCTTTGATGCTATTCCATGACATGCCAGCTTTTCCACAGAAGCCAACACAACCTTGCTTGCTTCTCCCTGTCACAGGAGCCTGGTACCATCCCTGCTCATTCAGCTGTTACCATCTAACCCAAACCCCACAAATCTAATCTCTGTGTTTACAGTCCCCCCTGTAGTTTGGCAGCCTGCCCTTCCCCATACACAAACCCCTTTTTCTCCATGAAGAATGTAAAACTGAAAGCCATTTTGCCAACATCAGCTGTGGCACTGATTTGAAAATATTCAAGTATGAATATATCAGAGAGCAGGGAGGTTCTCAAGCTACTGCTTGGTTGGAAAAAACCATTCATGCAAGTACACCCAAGGAGACATCCTGACCAGCAGCCTACCCTAGGGCAGGGCAAGTCTGGCCCTGTTCATGCTGTCAGGACCAGCAGAGAAGACTTTGGCACTGAGCACACTCCTCTACTGCAGCCCATTGCCCAGTGGGACTGTCTGAGCAAAGGTATCAAGGTGGGTGCAAGGGGAGATGTGGGAATTCAGCGCATCACTCCGGATGTCCAAAGCTACCGAGAGAACCCTTGGGGGGGCTCGGAAGTCTTGGAATGTTGCCAAAAATGCCTGGTGGCTTGACTTTGATCCTTCTAGAGAAATGCATTCTGTATATGAGGATATGAGAATCACTGGGGTTTAAATGGTATAGAAATCGTATAAGTGTAGGGTAAAACACGGGGTTTAAGATTTTGGTACAGGGGGTTATGGAGACAAGATGGAGGAATTTAGGCCTGTCTCATGGTTCTTCTTCCTTCTTCATGTCTTCCATTTTCTGTGTGATGCACATATTTTTGGATAGGTTTTTGGTGAAGGTACACTTGCTAATAAGAATGATAAGTATTGGGGACAAAAGGTAAATATGATTTACGTAGTTTTTGTTATAAAAAGACACGACTGCTCTGTGAGTGGTCAGAGTGCCTTTGGCTGCCTTGCTGGTCAGAGAGAAAACTTTGTAGATAAGAAATAATAAACAACCTTGAAGACCAAACCTGAGAGTCCAGCCTCGTCCTTTGAAGCCCGATCGGAGTGAACCCATCTCACCCTTGTCTGGGCAGAGACAGACACCAGCTGACCCGGACAGGGAGAGACATCAGGGAGGAGGTGGGAGCTGCCTCCTTTCCAGCCTCCTGATAGCATTGCCCATGCCAGGTCCCCTTGCCCACTGCCTGCAGTCCAACCAGTGAAGGGCCTCCCTGGTTCCAGCAAAGGAGGTGGCACCTGCAGAGATGGAGGTGCTGCTGTTAGAAATGCCCAGGGCAGTCTGGGGAAGAACCAGCCAGGCATCAGTGTCCTGCTCACATCTGCATTCCCACCTGTAAAAGGCTGCTCCTGCCTTCATTATCCTGAAGCTCCTTGTAAAGCCCTGGCTCAGCAAAGTGCTGGCAGCATTCTCAGTGCTGTCGCTCCCCTCTCTCCCCAAGAGAGGAGGAGGAGGTTTGCAGGTGGACAGGACAAACCTGCTGCCCTGCCCAGAGGAGCCAGGGCAGGAGAGCTGTCACTCGGCACACCGCGCACAGCGCGGAGCCCGGCACCGGGGCAGGTCCCTGCCACTCGGATCTGGCAGGGAATGAGGGGCAGCTCCACCTCCTGCAGGACAGGAGCAGTGCTCCCACCCTGTGAGGATGGCTCTACTCATGACAGGCTCCAATATGCACACATGAATATTCACAGCAGCAAAGCCCTGATGCCCTCCAAGGTCCCCAGCTGCAGCAAAATGCTGATCTGCACTTCCCTGCAGGGGCTGGTCCTCTGACAGGCAGAGGAGACCTGATGAGCCAAGGGGTGCTTGAATATTGTGTTTGGTGGAAGTCACCTTCTCTTGCATTTCTATTTGTGAAAGTCTCCTTTCCTGAAGGAAAGGAAATTTTCTGAAAAATCCTCTTTGCCCAGGATTCTTCTCCTGGGAACCTGAGAAGCCTCAGAGAAAAAGGAAAACAATACCTCATTTGCATCTCCTTTGTTTTGCTGCTTTGGAATGTGGTTTGGAGATTGTTTATCCAACAGGTGGTTGTTTGATTGGTTTCATGTGAATTGTTTTTACGTAATGACCAATCACAGTCCAGCTGTGTCAGGACTCTGGAAGGAGTCACGGGTTTTTCATTAAGCCTTCTGTGTCTTTTCTCTATTCTTTAGTATGGTTCTAGTATAGCATTCTATTGTATAATATAATATGATAAAATAATAAGTTAGCCTTCTGAGAACATGGAGTCAGATTCATAATTTCCTCCCTTCATTGGGGGACCCCAAAAATACCACACTTTCCTGCATCCATTACTCTGTTCCTGTGGCTGTGACCAGGTGACCCTGCCATCTGACCACCCTCAGACACCTCGCCCCAGGCAGTGGCCCCACAGTGTCCCAGCTGAGAAGTTTTCATCCCTGTGGGGAAGGCAGATGGGGTGAACCCCATCCCTTGCAGAGAAAAGGGTGCACAAATGAATGCATGAATAACATGCTTCCAGGGACATGTCTGATTTACAGGCAGAATCTTCCTCCAAGTCATACTATTCAAAAAATTTCCTTCCCAAAACATCACAGTCTCATGTGGGCATTTATATAATGAGAATACAAACTAAAGTTAGTCACATATAGTTGAATATATATATATATATGCCAGATTGAGAATATATACGTGCCAAATTGAGAGGCAGAGATTAGGAAAATTGAATGTTAATGTAAGCAGAAGGATACTTGGGAAGAAGACAAAAGAGGTGGAAGAGCCTAGCAGAGACAAGGAGACTGTACTGCCTCTATCACTCTCCTTGGAATGACTCAGTGCTTGTGAGAAGCTCTTTATATGTTTCTCCCCAAAGCACTGATCAGATCAAAAGACTTGTGTAGGTCATGTAAAACTCAAGATTCAGCTCAGTTCAATCCAATCCAGAGTCATATTGGTTTGCTTTTCCTTGATATCAAGAGAAAAATGGATCACAGTTCCCCCTGGAAGCTTTGATGGGGCAGTGGCAGTGCCCAGCCTCCAGGGCAGCAGAGCAGGGATCCCTGTAGCTTCCACAGAAGCTGCCCAGCCCAGTCCATGCCTAGAGACACAATTTAACCACCGAGCACAGCACACAAGCAGCCCTCAGGGAGCCTTCCTCACGCTGCCCACCAGGATGTCTGAGCCCTGAAGCAAACATTTCTCTGGTCCTACATCCTTGCTCCTGCCATTATGGCCAAACTGTAAGGCTATTGCCACCTCAGCCAGTGCTTTGGGACATGACAGGGACAGACTTATTCTGTGTTGGCTGATCTGCCATCTGATGGCCACAGGCACTCACAGCCAGGTGGCTGGAGCCCTTCCTATCTCTAGGAGGCACAGGGAATGCCTTTGAAAAGGTTAGGAAGTTAGAGACTTGTGTCACATCCTTAACACTATGTCCTGGATTGCCAAGCAAATTGTATTCTATTTGCCATCTGTATGGCAGTTGTCTTCTGTTAAGTGGGTAGTTTTCCTTATCTTTTCAATAAACCAATCCTCCCTCCATCTGCTGATAACAGGCTATTGAATGTCACTGCATGGCTGATAAGAGCTACAGCATCCCACTGGGAGATGCTCTGCCCAGAGGGAGGAGCCAAGCATTCCTAACTGGATATAACCTGGAGATTCTGGAACACCAGCACAGCTTCTCCACTGGATTTCCCAGAGGAACAGCTGCCTCTTTCACTGGATCTTCAGAGGAAGACTCCACCCTTCCACAGGATCCCTGCTCCATCAAAACCACCCCTGACACTCCAGGAGGACTGCAGCCACAATTCCAATTGGAATGTTACCAACACCCTGACCCACAGGGTGTCAGGTTGTGTTCTGACTCTGTCAGTGTTGTTTTAGTTTGCTGCATTGTTTATTTTATCTTTTTATTTTCTTCCCTAATAAAGAACTGTTATTCCTGCTCCCATATTTTTGCCTGAGAGCCCCTCTTAATTTCAGATTTATAACAATTTGGAGGGAGGGGGTTTACATTTTTCCATTTCAGGGGAGGCTCCTGCCTTCCTTAGCAGACACCTGTCTTTCCAAACCAAGACACTCTAACACCCTGAAGTTGCCTTCATAGGCTCTGCCTTTGCCTGCAGAAGTACTGGAAGCAGGAGTTAATCCAGTTTGTTTCTTGGTGGGCAACACACTTGTAGCCCATGGCTAGCTAATAGCCCAGGGCTATGGCCACAGGGAAACCCATGGCTCTCCAGCAGCTACCTGAGAAGGAAACAGCACCCTTGTAAGGGGAACACAAGGACACACAGCAATCTCACAAAGCAACACAGCAGAACCAGAGCACAGACCCCCGAGAGATAAACTTCTGGGACAATTAATCAAAGCCTAGACAAGAATTAAACCAACTGTGCTACTTCAATAAGAATTAAAGGCATGACTGAGGGGATACCGAGTCTGCAACCCTGCAGTGTGGTCCTGCCCTGGGACCTGGGGCTGGCTTTCAGTACCAGAACATTCAACCAGGCTGGTTTCACATTAGCAGCAACGCAGAGGATTCCCTGACCTCCAGCTGCAAAAGCTGGAGCTTCTCTCGAATGGATAAATACATTTCTTGTTTCATCTGCTATCCATCAAGCCACTGTCTGTACCTGGGAAGCACAGAGCTGCCAGGAGAGATGCCAGCAGATTGCATTGCTGCCAGCTCCGTAGCAATGCTTCACCTTGGCACTCACAGAGCCTCCGTGCTGTTTTTGACCTTGAAACATCAAGCTCAGCTTTGGTTACCTGCAGTCTGGGATCCTAAAAGCCATGTGAGAAGCCTTAAGAGCAATGGGAACTGATTGCCAAGTCTTTTTGGCCCCATAAATCCTCCTAATTTTGTTATTGGTGCATTTAAGGAGATAAGCAGAGGCCTACATTCAAGAGCTTTACGGTGGTTTTAGGCAGCTACACATAGTTTAAATTAACACTAGACAGGCGTATGGCCATTATGGTTTTTCTGCATATTTTATAAGCAATATAATGTCACAGTTAAACTCAGTGCAATCAGCTCCAGCAGGGTTTCCAGTCAGCATTTTATCTGCAATTTAGTAGACAGACCCACTATCAGGGCAATTACTCAATGAACAGTAGATCCCATCTTTAGCAAAGGCATTCACCCTCCTCTAGGGATGCAGAATTTTAGTGCAGGGTGGGACAAAAAGAGTCCAGCTCCTGAATTATTGTTGAATTATTGAATTACCACCATGCTATTTCACCCAGGCAGCCTCTGGAGATGGCAAGTCCAGGCAGCCTGGCAGGCACTTGCTTTCCTGTGGCTGTCTGCCCCTGAAATGTGGCCTCAAGCGTTTTGAATCGAGGTATCAAGGGTTCAGCATGAGCCTTCGCTTCAATGCTTTTGAGTAAATTAAGATTTATCTTCTTCCCACTCAGGGAAAACCTTACTTTCATTTTCTAATCACTTCCAGCCATAAGTAACAGACCCAGTAGTGGCACAGCTCAGCCTTAATCCCAGGAGGCTGTTTGCTGGAAATGGAAAGTTCCCGTGCTTCCCAGCAGAGTCTGCCACCGGGACTGCCTGGCAATGCAAATGCTGCAGCAACGGGAGCGCAGCAAGAGCACTGACAGCAGAACCGTGGAGAGTAAAAGCCCTGGCTACTTTTGCATGGAACAGAGAAACAAGGAGGGGCCTCATTATGAAGGTTAATCTTGCACATTGAAATTTATATACCACAGCTACTTTCTCATTATTTAACATTAATCCTCAAAAAGGATGCTCAAGTTGAGCCAGAAGCAGATGTGAAGATGACTGGTCTGCAATTACAATATAATGGGTTATAAAAGGGCTGGCAAAGAGGCCCCTTATGTCATTGTCTCTGCCCATTAAGGAGTCTTTAGCAAGGCTTGTGAAGCCGGTCTTGCATTTAAAGTACAGAAGCCGACGTGACTCCTAGGAGTGATGGGGCAGGTGCCAGGAAGCAGCACCGTGTCTCCTCCTGCCTCAGAAATGCTTCTCTGCCTGCCTGCTCAGCGAGCAGGGTCTCTAAAGACAAACCCGTTTATAATGACTGGCTGAGACGCTTAGAAGAACCACGGTAGCATGGAGATTTCCACACCCTGGACCAGACTTGGAAAGCTGTGCTAAAAGGACTTTCCTCTCCTGAGTGACCAGTATGCAATGACTCGAGGAAGAAAAAGAGATGTGGTGTGCCTCTGCTCCCCTTTCCCAGAGGGGAGGGCAGCACACAGCAGCACAGGGCTGCCCTCCAGCCTCCAACCCTGCCAAAAACAAATCTCAGCTGCAGAGCATCCTCTGGGCTCTCCTGATCAGTGGGACAAACCCCACCCCCCCAACTCTTCAGGCTGCATAGAAGACATGAAAAAATAATGTTTTTCAGTGAGACAAGACCCCACATGCTCAAATGCATTACCTCAGGCTCTTCTGGCAGGTAGGGAATTAATGAGACAAATCCCAGGTGCCACAGCTTTCCTGACCCCATCTCCTGGGGTGACTTTAGGATGCCTGTATCCCCAGCAGGTTATAATGACATCACCAGACTGCTCCAAATTTGCCCAAACAAAGACAAATACACTTTCTGGCACCCAATGTGTGGCTCAAGAAAAAACACCCTATTATAAATGCCCCAAACCCACACACACTTTAAACATAAACTTCCTCCAAAATAAGGATTTCAAAAACCCAAAGAAACATTTAAAATAACAACTCTAAAAAAAAAAAAAATTAAACTATTAAACACCTTACCTAAGCTATCAAAAATCCCATCTACAATTAAACTCCTAAAAATTAAAAAAAAACCAAATACCAATTACCACCTCAACAATAACCACCAACTCAAATACCATAACTGTATCTACAATATCATCTAAAATAAACTTTAATTAACACCACAAAAAAATTATTCCTAACTTAATAAGCCCATAATACCATAATCCCTATCAACAAAATAACCCATGAACTAAAAATACAAAAAAAATCAACAAAATCCACTCACCCTTCAACAACCCCATTTAACCTATACACAAATCTAAAAGAAAATAAAAATTAACCATAAACTATCATACCTTAAACAAAACTCCACCATTGAATACTACTATAACAAACACATGAAAACTCCAACACAAAGTCCAAAACAACACAATAATACATGACTATTGACATTACCAATACATTTTTCTTCATTCCTTTAACAAAATGCACACCTCAACTTACCTTCACATGAAAAAGTGTACAATACACCTAAAACCAACTACCCCAAAAATAAAAACACAATCCTACAATCTACCATCAGCTAATCCAAAACTACACTAAACAAATAAAGCTCCAAAACATCTACAGTACATCAATAACGTCATTATATAAAAAACACAACAAGTGTTTAAAAAATGATCCAAAGTCTCCTAAAAGCCAATTTCACCATAAAAAAAACCCCAAAATTAACAAGCCTACTCAAAAAATCCCACTCCTAAAAATAAAATAACAAAATAAACAGCATCAAATTCTCACCAATATCATTAAAAAATCATAATATCTCTACCAATCAACAAAAACCCCCACAAATAAACTTCTAAAAAACACACATTCCTAAAAAGAACCACATTATAAACCTTCTCTACCTAATCACTCACAAAAAACCCACTTTCCAATAAAACCCTAAACAACAAACTTGCACCCAAATCAAACAAAAAATCCCTCCTACAATAACCCTGAATGCAATGAAACCCAAACCAAATAGAAAAACCTCACTCTACAACCAAAAACCATCATCTAGCCTAATACCTTTAACAAAAAACACCTAAAACCCATCAAAATCGACCACTACAATTTTAGAATCAAAATTAAAAAATATCTAAACCCAACTACACTCCAACAAAATAATTTAACAACCTAAACCACCTCAAAAATAATCAGCACTAAAACACAACTCCTCCTGACAGCCCAACTGCCAATCATAAAGAAAATATTCAAAACCAAAATTCCCTCTGCCCACCACACCACTAATACCACATAAAACAAATCAATCCCCCTCAGCACACACCCATATTAAAAACTAAATCGCCCAAAAATTTTAATAATAATTACAAATTAGCCTAAAAATAAAAACTTTAATCTCATCAACAAAAAGCCAAGAAAACCACATAACACTTCCAAAAAAAACCTCCACCATACAACCAACCAAGAAGCCACATTACACTCTTTTCACTAATAGTTCTGATCACATTATGAAAATAAAATAAACATCCATATAAAATCCAACACAAGTTACAAAAAACAGTAAAAGAAAAAATAAATCAAGCCAACTCACTTAACTGAAAACCATTCAACTAACCATAAACATCACTTTTTAAAAAGCCAAAACTCTGCCTCTACACTAATTCATAGATAATACTTGATTAAAATAGCTAAAAAAATTCTTATTAACAACATTTAAAAACCAATTTAATCTACTAAAAAGAAAATATTACTATCAAAACAAAAAAATTACCTATAAAAATTCACCATATAAATACCCATAACCCCAAAAATACAATCTATAAAAAAAACCAAAAAATCAAACTACAAAAATAACTGTCAAAAATAAACTTAAATAACAATAATAACTAACACCAAAAATTATTCCTATCTCAGTAGCCATAATACTGCAAATCATCAAAATAAAAATGCTCCCTATAAATAAGCACAAAACCAAAAAATCTAGCCTTAAACAATATTTCTCAAATTATCCATAACTATAAAACATATACTGCCATCAAACAAACCAAACAATTCAAACCCCTAGAATATAATAACCAATGATCTAAATAGCAATAGAAGAAAGCAGAACTAATTAATTTCATCGCAGTATCCCAAACACACCAAATCATTCCATGCTCCCAATCATAAAAACCACCACAAAATATTTCAAAACCTCCCCTGGACTTCACACTACACCCCATAACACCATAACATCCCAAACCTTCAAAAACAAATCCTTTAAAAACATAATGCCTCTAAAAAATTAAACCAAAAAATAAAACGCATTTCTAAAACAACCTCATTGACACCTAAACTAAAAACTGTAGCCTTAAGTAAGTGTGCCATATCCCTTACCATACATCAACTACAAACAAAATAAAAAATACAATCAACTATTAAACCACTATATAAACCACCTTAAAAACATTAAAAATCTTTCAAAAATTAAAAATAGCAAACAAAACCTGCCTACTTAACACCCAAAGTTCCATCAACCAAACAAACCCTACCCAACCTAAACCCCTACATACAATAAACAAAAACTACATCCCAATAATACATATCAAAAATGTATTTTAAAAACCAATTTAAATCAGTTCTACCCCAAACACAGACAAACCCATTCATAGTTATCTTTACTAAAAAACCAAGCCACACATAGTAAATAATACAAAAAGATAAAACAACAGAATATATACCTCAAAAAACCCTAATTATTAAGTAAAAACCATATATAAACATCACTATTAACTAAATATTACTCCCATTATCTATATATAACTTTATAATATATATATGTATTATATAATGTATGTGTTTACAAAGTTCAAATCCCTATTGGTTTTAGTAGGAAACTAATATAGAGTAGAATGTCCACAAATGAGACTTTCTGAGTTTGTCATCTCTTTCAGAGCAGCAAGAGGTTTTATTGTTTAATATTGTTCTTTTCTTTTTGTGCTAGTGAATGCTTTGCCTTTAAATAAACAGATTTTTCCACTTTTCTCCAAGGAAATCTTTTCCCCAAGCAATTGAGAGAGAGGCCCCTTGCCTCTGCTTTCTAGAGGAACCCTTCAGAAGCTTTCCCCCAAATTTGCCTCAACCAGGACACTCCAGCTTGAGCTCCAGGCTGAGTGCTGGAGTTGCTGAAGGCAATTCCATGGAGATCAATGAAAACTCATCGAAGTTGCAATTCTGCAGAAGAAGCTGATGTGCGCAAAGCTGAGCTCTCCTGTCAGGTACTTTCATCATGCATGTGTGCACAGCCAGAAAAAAACCCCAAATTTAGATTTCATCCAGTAGCCTAATTAATCTTAATGGGCTGCGCCTGGGACTAACAAAATTAAGTAAGAAGTGAAGCAGGTTGTAATGAGCTCTCCAAGTTTATTTTGCCCTGCAGTATTCCTATCTCAATAAACCTGTGCCAGTGAAGTCACATCAGAGATGTCCCTGATGGAGCTGGCCCAGCCCTCAGGCTCAGCCTTGCTCTGGACGACAGAGGAGACTCAGCTTTCTGCCATCACTTTTGGCACCAGCTGTGTGGGCAGGGAACATGGGGACAGTCTGACTTGGGGACAGCTGGCTCTGATTAAGGCTTTGATGCATCACTGAACTGTGCAGTTGGAGCTAAATCCATGGCAATCCCACCTATGTTTTCTAGGGAAAATGCCTCCAGTCCTGCCCCAGCAGGGAGGGACACACATGGTGACAGTGACAGGCTGGCAGACCCGGTGCTGGGTGGGGGAGCAAGGGGCGCTGCTCCCCTGAGCCAGCCCAGAGCACAGCCATCCCCACCAGGATCACACAGCAGAAGTGATCTCCAGCACCTGGGACACAAGGGAATAAAGAACTGCAATTTCCCCCAGCAGCTGGAGGTCAGCTTCTCCAGGCTGGGGGACAGAGCTTGGATCAGCCTCTGGCTCCTCTGCTGAGAAGAGGACAGCAGCTCTTCCTCAGCTCCTTTCACTGGCTGTGTCTGCACCCTCTGAACATCACTCTTTCATCCCTCCTGCCTGATGTGTTTCTCATGCCTAGAGGAGGGGTTCCCTGCCTCTCCCAAGCCAAGGGATAAGGGGGCTAGTCCCAGCCACACAAACATAAGCAATGCAACGCTCACTGTGGAAACCCAGGGCACAGGGGATATTTCTCTGTCTGCTCTGGGGTGCCCTGACCCCCAGGGCAGCACTGACTTTGACCCTCATTCATGGAGAAAGCTTCCTAGACTTCAAGATAGACTGGAATCCACAAAAGTGTGAAATAGATTACAGAGAGCAGTGTAGGTGTGTCACTGGGTGAGAAATTTAGGTGTTGGGATTTTTAGTATTTTGTGGATGGAAGCAAGATGGAGGGCACAGGGTGTCATCCTGGGTTTCTTCTTCATGCTTCTTCTTCCTTCTTCTCCATGGGTTTGGGTGGCATTTTGTAATTGGGTAGCAAAGTCTGCATTGCAGCTCTGTGGGATCAGTTATTGGGTTAAAAGGGAAAATAATCAAGGTGTCAGTTCTTAATTGGATAGTTTAGTCTTAAAAGCCCTTGTAACAAGAGATTGTTGGCCATTTTGTGCCTTCTAATGAAAAGCTGCCAAGCTCACAATTGTGAGACTGTTTTTTACTGATAAGAAATAATAAACACCTGAGTCTGAGCACAAATCACTGTCTCAAGTGCCTTCAATCCAGACTCAGAAAAACCGATGACTGGTACCCACACACCTCATGATTTGGGAGGTACTCACACTCTGTTTGCTTGGGTGAGAGCCTGGAATAATTCACTAGAGTCCCCACAAGACTGAGACTGGATCTGAAGTGATACCACCCCAGCCCTCCCTCACTTTGGAGCTGATGCCCTCTGTGTAGGCTCGGAGGTGATGCTGTTTAATGAAGGCTGGCAGGCATTAGACAGCTCACCAGTTTCTCACACCAACTTATGAGAGCACCAGAGCAGCAAGGAGCCCACCCAGACCATCAAACACTCTTTGACCTCAGCAGTGACCAGCAGGACTCACCCCACAAGGTTGTGTGGATCCCTGCACAACTCCTGCAGCATTCCAGGCTGTAGAGGGGCTCAGCTGCTTGCTGCCCTGTTCAGACCAACCTCTCTCTCTGGCCTCAAAGCACCTGACCACTGCAAAGCCCAGGCACAATTTTCTAAGCCACTGACCTGGACCAAACTCTCCCCAGTGCTTGGTGCTGACTGGCTTTTCCAACAAGAGACTGATTATTGCTATAGCAGCAAGTGCACTCGTGAAGCAGAAAATAAACAAACTTCATCAAGGTGGTCAATGATGGAGAAAACACCACTCCCTTAGGTGGTGAGAGAAATAACATTAGCAGCAGGACCAGCACCATACTGGAGCAGGGTGCAGGAACTGCAGTTAGCTGGTTAGCCCATCTTTTTCCTCAGCAGGACATCTGTTTTTAGCACTGGCTTCATTACCAGGAGCAAGTTACCCTGAACATCATCATTCTCCTGCCTGGCTTGAACCACTTCACAACCTGTCTAGTGCTTATTTCCCTCTCCCACCTAAAAGACATGAATTTTCACATGGGTGTAGAACAGGCCAGACAGGGAGTTATGAACACATTAACCACTGCAGGGGGATGTGCAAGAAGGGTTTGACCTGGTGCTGCAGGGAGAGCAGCTCCCAAGCTCAGCAGGACCAAACTATTTGTCTTTCTTTCACAGCCAAGGGACCACATGGCAGCTGGGCAGGCTGCACAGGAATGGGTCACACTCAGCTCAGCAGCCAAGGAGGGCTCTGGTGAGAAGCACCTACACAGAGAGGGTACAAGAAGCTCCCAGTCCCAGCACGGCTACAGCAAAAGCAGCCTAAAAATCCCTCGCCAGGGCAAATACACCAAGCCCTGGCAGAAGCTGTGACAATGACTAGCTACTTTCACCTTTTTGGTGCATCTAAAGAGCAGATGACACCGGTGCTCACCACCATAAATCCCACACTGGGGCACATCTCCCCACAGACAGGACTCACCACATAGAAGAAGAAGGAGGAGGCACATGAACAGAGAGGAGTCCTGCTCCCACCACAGCTCAGGAAAAGTGACCAGGGCTAGAGCCCAGCTCCACTTCACCTCTCACAGGAGGAACAGCTCAGCTGATGAGCCCTTTTAATGGCTGGGATGTCGATCAGTGCTGGCAGCTGAGGCTGCAGCACGGGTGGCTGTGGCGGCTCTCACACCGTGTCTCACCTGTTTGTCGTTTACTGCCCGTTTCCATGGGCAGCAGCAGGATCTCATGTCCCCCCCCATCACTGCCACCAGACCTGAGGTGCCTCAGGCCTTGCAGAGGAGCCAGGTGGGCACTGGGTAGAAGCTTTGCTGTCGGGATCTGGGAGAACTTCAGGCTGTACAGCCTGACTTCGGAGCATGCAATTCCCCTTCGTGCTACAGAGCATTTTGGACACACCAGGATGGCAGGAAACACCATGGCATGTGTTCAGGGCTTTTGATTCTCTTTCAGGTGCATTTTCAACAGAGGTGTTTATCACCATTATTATCCCAAGTGAACTCAAACCCTGGAAGCATGCAGGAGCATCTAGGAATGTGTGTCAGGAAGAAGGCATTTACAACAAAATTAGTTTCTTTTAAATCTCAGTTTTCTTCTCTTTGCACTCTGTGGATTTGACACATTCCTGACAGAGGCATAAAGCCTGACATGAAGAGCTTATGTCAGTATAACACACCCAATCATCAAGACTGTGTGAGCACCAGCCCACATCTTTTCTCATGCTCAGGCACCACAAAATGCCCACTCCAATATTTTTATATGCCCAGACTCAAACACATATGCTGCATAGTTGCTCCTACATGACCAATAACCTGGAATTCAGGGCACATAAAATAAAATATAACTTGAGTGGAGTAAGAAACTTCAGCCCTTTCACCTCCAGAACAACTTGTTCACAGCTGGTCCTAAAGAAAAAGAACAAAACCAGACGCAGCACCTACTTTTCTTACTTTTTATATAAAATAGACATTTACATACATTTTCTTCTGCAAAGACTTTGAGCATAACTCCTTGATGTGAAATCTAGCCATAAATCCCACCGTGAATAAAGCAAAGACTTTGCAAATTCCTGCATCACTGACATACATCCAGCTGCTGCTAGAAGTGAATTTATTTTTTAAATATTTCTAATCCACGGGCTGTTTTCTTGTGGTTTTGTTTCTGTTTGGTTGGTTTTTTTCTTTCTTAAAAAGATATGCACAGCTAATTTAAAAAATTAGATACAGAAATAAGAACCATATGAACAACAGGCAATGCAAACAACTTCTGCATGAGAGGAACACGCAGCGTGACATCCACTTCAGGCAGAGATTTCTACAGTAATACAGTTGTGTTACAGTTGTAACTTTTACAGAGGATACCACTGGGGGTATTTTCCAGAAGAAAAAATTCTCAGCAAGTCAGTACAAACATGGCAATGAACTTTTGCACAAAGTTATCAAGGTTACCCGAAGCAACTTTGCCACATTAAAACACCAGTGAATGCCAAGCGCTGTTTTTTTTCTTTTTCTTTTTTTTCTCTTTTGCTGCTGGGTTTAAATGTACATGAAAGCGAAATGGTGCATTTTGAAATTGCTGCAAGAGACTGAAGGTTGGGGGAAAAACCCTCTAAGGGCTAATTTTTTGAAAGATAGTGCATAATTGCATATATGAAAGATAGAAATTGAGCACTTGGTCAACTTAATCACATAAAGATTGAAGAGACTTAAGCATACACCAGCTGTTTCAATGAGCTGGAGGACAAGTGGGGCAAAAGACCATATAATAATATTCTAAATTGCTTAATTAATAAATCAGACTGACCATTATCTTCTTTCACCAAATATTGTATGCCATATCTGGCCCGATTTCTGTAACTGTGGAGAAGCTTTCATAGTTTTTAGCTCATTTTAGGGGCATCCGGCCTCCCCTGCAAGTTAGCCTCTTTATTTTGATTTTTTTTGACTCATACATCTTTCTACCCCCATGCATGCATGCCCAGCCCCTTGTCCTCCTCGAGATCTCTGGCATGAAGGCCATTTGCACTGCTGCATTCACTTACTGCTTGGCCAAAACAAATTGCCTGCACATTTGTAGGAAAATCTAGTCCAAGGAGTCCATGAGAGAAAGAAAATAGCCCCCACTGCATCATTTATCCTGGGGGGCAGAAAAGGAAGGGAAGCAAAGAACACTGGAATTTAAATAAGCAATAAAATAAAATCCATCAGCTGGAAATATTATCCATGGGGAAAGGAAAAAGCAACGCAATTATTATGTTTCTCATTTAGGATTAAAATGTACAGTGAGTACATGAGAGTCCTGTCTAACCAGCTTTCCATTAATTCTCTGCTTTAAAATTAGTGAGCACTGAGGTTTATCCAATGCAACTTGCAGAGAGCATGAACTCTCCCCCACCAGGCAGATCTGCAGCCATTTATTAATCTGCAATCTCTGCTAACCATGCTGAGCACTGGAACTGGTAGAAAACAATGTATTTATAACTCTTTGTTTTAGAAGCTGTGTGATGTCAGAGGAAGAGAACATTTCCTATGATTAATTAAGATAATATAAAGTTATCACAAGGTAAGTTGCTTGATTTACCTTGCACAAAAGCATTCCATTTTGGTGGAGGTAGCCCATTTCATATCATACCCCATTCTTTCCCTGCAATAAACCTTTGACATGATTGATGCCCTGAACAGACACAGGGCTTCAGCATGGGTGCCAACAGGACAGGGAGGCAGTTCAGAGCTTCACAGGGGTTTAACTGCTTTGGTAGCCCATGGTCTGAGCCTTTCTCCCAATCTGCTGCCAGTTTGCAGACTGTCATCCTGCATAGATGGGGTATAAAGTGCTGGTTCAGGAACGTGGGGTTCATTATTGAGCTCTCCTCTCTCCAGAACTACAAACCCAGCTCCAAGATGTGGAGAGCCAGCCTTTTGGCATAGAAACTGCTGCAACTGGCAGTAAAATCCCTGGCTATCTCATCAGCCTAGTTCAGGCAAGTGGATATGCCTTGCCTTCCAACCAAACTACCTTCCTTACTGGGGCATCTTTCTCCATTTTCTGCAAGTAAGACAGTGTTGCACAAATGGTAAGCAATCCTTCTCCAGGATCTGGGAGGGGAGCATCCAAAGCTGTATTACACTTCTACACAAACATGAGTTTTAGATCAGGATGGCTTTGATCAGGTTTTAGGACAATCAGGAGACAGTAATTTCTACCAGGTCTCTCAGGAAAGACAAACTAAGATTTATGCTGACGTTAAAAACATAAAACTAAGTCTTCCCCCTCATAAAGCATTGCTATAAAAAATACAACTTCTGTATTTGAAAAAATATGTTTCATTGGCCACTATTTAAAGCCACAAACTGCGGTGAGGCCTGTATAATATATAGTATTTATTTAATATATCTTTTGAGGCAAAGTTTATAGCTGATACACATTTTTAAAGGAGGCACATCTCCCCCCACACTACCCACTGACCTTCAGCTGGCTGCTGGAGCACTCTGAAGATGCCTCCTTCCTGGGGGGCTTTGCACAGTACCACTGTCAGAGCAGCACCAAACTGTTCTGCCAGCCCCCAAATTCACTGCACCTCAGCCAGCCAGGGCACACAGGCCTTTGGGAAGCTGTCCCAAAGACAGGCTCACCTTGGGGACAGGCACAGAGCTTCCTGGTCCAGGTACCTCTGAATATCCCAGCAAGGAACCCTCTGTGACCTTGCAATACATGCTGGGGAAGTGATTGCCCTCAGAGGCCATTTAAGCTTGGGTGTCCCCATCCCATGGGATGGTGCTGGCATGGTGTCACCTCCTCCAGGCCATCCTGGCAGCCCAGGGCTGTGCAGATCTACCGTGTGCATGGCAGCCAGCAGAGCCCCTGCACTGGGGACCTGCAGAAATGTCACTTCAGCCAGTCCACAGCCACAACAGCTGTGTGAGGAAACAAGAGGGGGGTGCTGAGCCAGCCCCAGGAGCTCAGACCTGCCCCATGCCCCATGAAGTAAAGTAGGCTGCTCAGGCTGGGAGCAGAAAACTCAACAGCGAAGCAACTTGCTGATTCTGATCCCAGTGTTCCCCTGGAAGCTGGTTTGGAGGGAGAGCCCAAACACCCGTGGCACCACCTCTTGTCCCCAGCAGTGTTTCATCTCTGCCCAGCTGTAGCTGGCTGGTCTCCTTGGCCAGTGGGGACCATCCAGCCTGGTCTCACTGGATGCACAGCCATGGCTCTGGCAGGTCCATAAACCCTGGCAGGGCAGACAACTGCACCTGTGAGCTCCAAACACAGCTGGAGTCACATCAATAATTCCTCAGTGACCTGAACATCACCTGTGCAGCAAGACACCAGGCTTTTCAAAGGAAGCCAGCAAAACCTCCAGCACGTGGCTGAACCATCCCACTGAGGGAACTTGGAGAGTGCTGAAGTGCCATGGCCAGCTAAATCCGGGGCGCCACAGGCTTTTCCTGACAGATGTTTTTTTGGGCATTGTACACCTACCTGAACTGTACTAACAACGCCAAACCCTGGGCTGCTAGCCACAGTCAAGCTCAAACAACTTTTCGAGCAGTTTAGTGCTGCAAGAAGAGCAAACTGGTGACTGACCCTGACGTCCAACCCAAAGGCAGGAAGCAGATCCCACTAACACTCCCTGGGAACTGGTGCAAACCCCGGTGGAAGCAGCAGAAGTGCTGCTATTGCAGGGCCAGTGTGGTCCAAAGTGCTCTGCAGCCACTTGCCTTAGAATCATGAGAGGGGATTATTCCAGCATGCCTCATTAGTACTCCCTTTTTCTAACTTCAGACAATATGAGTCACAATGCCCAACCGTGTGGCCAGCTGTGAGGGATATTGCCCAATTTGTATAAAACAGAGAAAATATATTAATCATTTGATTATTATAAGTTAAATAAATAAAGCTCAAAAATAAAACCCCCAGTTCTGAAGAGAATTTGTTTTCCCACATCAGTATTTAAAAATATAGATTTATGACTGATCAGCTATAGGTCATTTTCTGTATCTCTTAGGGGAGTGGTGAAACACTTTGACCAAGTATTTTGTCAGTGTTATCACCATGATAAATGGGCTTTGTCCCTGCACACCCATAAAAGAGCGTCCTTCGTACCTTTCCAGGCTAGGAAATGTTCCCTAATCTCCCTGTGGTTTTACTTTAACTCCTATCTTGATTAGATAGGTTGGTTTTTTTCCATACTGGGGACTGAGCAGGAGGACAAGTAATCCTAGAACTTCCCATTGCCTTTGGATGCTTCAGTTTTTTTCAGAGTAATAATTATTTGGCCTGGAGGGAGAGGGCAAAGGGTAAAGCCATAAGATATTTGACAAAAGTGACATCATGAACCTGAATTACTACAAAATTATTGTCTAATGAATAAAACATTCAGGCTAGGTTTTCCCTCAAAGGATCATCTGTCCTACTTGTAGAATCATCCTTACAGGGTGATAATTAAATAGTTTCCCCTTTCTTTAGAATAGTTTTCAAGTCCCATTTAGAGCTGTAAAAGTGACCAGCATTGACCCCTTGGAACCTTTTTATGTGACCATTATGACCATCTTTCCTGTCTGCAGCACTTGCAATGAAGCCATCATGGTGGGCTCTACATGGATGAGGTGAGCCTGTGTGGAGGAACAGGAGGTGCTACTTCACCCCTGCTGCAATGGATGAGTGCTTTGTCTCCATGGTTTCCCAGGTGACAACCAAGATACCGAAGGTACATGTCCCACCCACACTCCTGGTGTGACTAGAACGGGTTCAGCCTAGATGTAAATCTTGATTAAAGGAAGGTTTTCATTCATGCTCCAGCACGTCCCACAGGACCCAAGGTTCCCGTGATCCCACAGGATGCTGTAACTTTGACTGAACCTAAGCATGTGTTTGAAGTTTGCCTTCCGTAATTCTGAGTCCTATCAAAGCTCTTTCAGCATCACTTTGAGCAACAGGCTTCCACCACAAGTCTCCTCCAAGGGGCATGAGTGTCCTTCTGCTGGTGACTGATTGCTATGTTTGGTCTTTCTCCTGGACTTCCTGAAACCGTTTCTCCAAGCGATCCAGTTTGGCCAGATTCTCCTTCAGCAGCTTGCTGTTTGGAACCAGCTGTAAGGCTTTCTCGTAGTAGTCACGGGCAGTGATGTAGCTCCCCTGCAAAGAAAATGAGTGGCAGGTCTCATTCACATTCCACACAGAAACTTCGCTCCCGGGGTGAAGTGAAAAATGAGATACAGGGGAAACAGAGTTTAAAAAACCTGACATTGCTGGGTTACAAAAATACTTCTTTATGAAATAGATCACCAGGTGCTGTTGACCTAAATTTGATGAAATGCACACAGAAAGAAATAGATTTACATTTTTCTGTTGTGTTGCACCAGAAGAGTTAATTTTACTCAGCAGCAGGATAGCTTAAGGACATTACACAATGTGACTCCTTAAGACCCAAATCATAATGATATGCTAAAGTATTCAAAAGAATAAGCAACCACAGGGTAGGCTGTCTATTACCATAATTTCATGCCAGTATTCTGCATTAGACATCTTTATTAAATTAATTAGGTAGAGAAGAACCTTAAAAATCAACTCAGGGTGACATTTTTCTAAGGTAGGTCAACAACTGAAGCAGGAAAGCTTTTAAGAGGAACAGGTTGCTCCTTGCAGCCTGCACTCTAAAAATATGACATCTGCTTTACCAAGCAACCTGGTTGGGAACTCTAGCTGGTGTGAAGAGACTTCCCTCCTTTTGGATAAAATATATCAAGGGACTTGCTGTTCACAAACATGCAACTCTTGGCAGTCTGAAACCAATTTAGCCTTCTGTCCTGTGTAGTAGTGTCCGCACCTGGCAGCCTAAGGAAAACCAAAACTGTCATACCTTGATGTGCTCGATGCCTCCCATATTCATCCAGGCCTGTGCCTGGTCTGGGTTGAGCTCCACAGCCCGTTTATAGCTCTACAGAAACAGGAAACATTTCTAGGTTAGGAGTCTGACTCTTCAAACAAAACCAGTGCTGGAGGGGAAAGAGAACCGCAGTTTCCTCTCCTGAAGCCATTCAGAATGGAATTCAAATTCCTCTCGTATACAACGCACAAAGTGAATTTCAGTTTCTTTGCAGAAGAGGCTCAGAATGCGCTGCACCATGGCTCAGCTCATCTCACAGGTTTTCCTTGCCAATGTGTGCTTTTCCTGCACTCTGAGAGGAGCCACACCTGCCACCCTGTCCCTGCCCCCTGCACCACTGGGGTCTCCTGCACATCAAGGTGATTTCCTTAGGCAGTGCCAAGCACAATCCCTGCCAACTACAATCCACGTGTGTGATTTCTCTTTATCTGCAAGGCTTTAATTTGGAGCTGGCAGCAGATTCTGGTACAGCCACTTGTGTGGAGGTTTCACAAGGACCTGAGGGCAGTGCTTTCCTTCCCCACTGACACTGAGAGTGGGAGAAGGAGCAATTAGGACCTTCTGGAGTCTGTCAAGCAGCACTGTTTTTACATTGTCACAACAGGAAAGGATTTTCAAATCAGGATTAAACACCTTTAGAGATATTGAGAATATGCAGAACAGTCCAATTAATATTTTCTGAATCAGAGAATAATGGAATGATTTGGGTTGGGAGGGACTTTAAAGATTATCTACTTCCAACTCCCCTCCTACAGGCAGTGACACCTTCCACTAGACCAGGTTGCTTCTGTACTATTATTAATGCTAACAAAGTTTCTGAGCTATCAAGCATCCTTCTTCACAGGATGAGCCAACCTCTAGTTATTGGCTTCTGAGGTGAGATATAACAACATGGTGAGCTCTCACAGGTCCCCAAGTTTCCAGCTGAGCTACCTGGAGCAGGTCACTGACAGCAGGAGGGGCTGGGGCTGGATAGAGCAAAGATGAATCCCATCACAATTCTGTACTTAACCTCTCAGAGCAGGGAGCAGTATTTCCATACAGGAATGAGGAAAAAAGTTGCAATTAAGTCTAGTAAAGTGTGCTACCTCATAGCTTTCTCTGTGCCAGTGATAGACTCTGAGCTCCTAAGGCCAACAGCAGCCAGGGTGTATGCACAAGGGAGTCGTACACACAAGGAGCAAACTCCATCTTTTAGCCTATAAAAGCACCGGGAGGTCTTAGAACAGCCATACCTCGAAAGCCTTGTCAAGGAGATTCTGTTCTCTTAGCTGGTTTCCTTTAGTGAAAAAGAGCTCCGATATGACTTTTGGGTCCTTTGGTTTTAGCTGAAGCGCTTTTTCTATAGCTTCAAGTGCCTGTGAAAAAGCAAGAGGACATTGTGTGCCTTCCATTCAGTGCCTTCCCACTTCTCATTCTTTCCTCACCACTATGGACTATCAGCATAAGAATCATCTTTGTCCATCCCTTGTTTGCCCCGCATCATTAACACACAGGGAAACGAGATTTTTAAATGCCTGGGGCTGATGGGCACTGGGGCTGACAGCAGCAGGAGGTATAAGTGATAAGGAAACCATACTGCTTAGCTTCAGTCTTAGTACATAGATTAACTGAAGGTTTTAGTGAAGCAATAACCTACTGAATGTGCGCTGAGGCACGTGACTTGTCCCCAGAGAGGTGGAGTGTAAAATTCACCCTGAGCTCTGTGTGTGAGCCCTTGGGACAAGGCTATTCCACGCCATGGTACCTTGGCATAGAGCTCCTGCTTGCTGTAGATGGCTGACAGGAGGCGGTAGCACTCCAGGCACTCTGCATCCTCATTAAGGATGTGGTTCGTCATCTTCTCGGCTTCCTTCGTCCGCCCCATCATCGCCAGAACCTGAGCCTGCAACAGAGCCACGTTACCAAGTGTCACACTCCTGACCAGCTGTCCCAGGGGGATGTTATGGTGCTTGTATCCCTGATGCAGTTCCTTTAGGAGAGGACTCTCTCCTCCACAGTCTGCTGGAACACTGTTGTTGTCTGGGCACGGACGGGGCAGAACACCGCGCTCCTCTTTCTTTTTAGTTAGTTAGTTTAGCCAGCTGAGGCAGTCCGAGCTTTCCCCGGACTGTTTCCTTTCCCTTTTCTTGGAACCATTCGAACCTGCTCCAGACTGGGACCCAGGGAAACACCAAGAACACTTTGCAGCCTGCTGGGGCTACTCTGCAGCCTTTCCCAGTGCTGGGGGGATTGATACAAGAGCAACCACCCACTGGAGAGACTCTCTGAATTTGTCATCTCTTCAAAGCAGCGAATGAGTTTTGTCATCTGGTATTGTTCATTTTGTGTGCTGGGGAGTGCTTTGCCTTTAAATAAACAGGTTCTTTCCACTTCTCTACGAGGAAATTTTTCCCAAGCCAGGTAGGGGAAGGGGACGCGTGGGTCGGCTCTCTGGAGGTTTCCTCCCAGATTCTCCCTAAGCCAGGACACCAGCTCAGCCCTGTGCCCCACGCTGGGCTGCAGGCAGTGGGTGCAGCTGCCCTGGCCCTCGCTCACCAGCGCCAGTCGGGTGTCCTTGCTGGAAGGCTGCAGCGCCGCCGCCTCCCGGTAAACCTGCAGCGCCTCCTCGTACCGGCCCGTGTTGTAGTACAGAGCCCCCAGCGGGGACAGGATCTCCGCCTTCCGCGACACCTTCAGCGCCCTGCGTCCGGGAAAAGGCAAAGGGCAAGAGCGAGGTGGGCTTGTGCTGGGATGGGGAACCAAAGCTCGGCCCCATTCCAGCCTGGGAAATACCAATTCCCGGGGGAGGGATGAATGTGCTCACAGCAGTAATCCCACTAGCCAGCTGAGAAGGAGGAGGAGGAGGGGGAGGAGGAGGGGGAGAAGGAAAAGGAGAAGGAGAAGGAGAAGGAGAAGGAGAAGGAGAAGGAGAAGGAGAAGGAGAAGGAGAAGGAGAAGGAGAAGGAGAAGGAGAAGGAGAAGGAGAAGGAGAAGGAGAAGGAGAAGGAGAAGGAGAAGGAGAAGGAGAAGGAGAAGGAGAAGGAGAAGGAGAAGGAGAAGCCACCTTCAAAGTGCCCATGAGCCTGCAGCAGGGGTGGGGATGGTGGACAGCGATGAAACCTGGGCAAGGTGAGCACAAATCTATATGCCAAAAAGAAGGCAAAAATATTCCCACCCAACCCATCCTGCTGCATGCCTGGAGTCAGAGCCTGACTGCTGGAACACTGCTGGGAAGGGCCAGTGTTCCTAACCATGCCAAAGGTTTGCTGCTGAGCTGTGCAGCACTTCTGGCTGTTCCTGGTGCAGCAACCACAGACCACCTTCAAGCAGGCCGGGAGCTGTGGTAATACAGCCTGCTCCTGCCACCGAGAAACCTCCAACTTTATCATCAGAGCATCCCCCAGCCAAAAGCAGCAGTGTCCATCCTGGGGGCTTAGGAATAGTGCAGGGAAATCAACACTGCCTGAGGCCATGCTGCCTTTCCAAGCACTCCCCAAAAACAGCCACATCTATTTCAGAAAGATGGAGAATGAAGGGAGGAAACCCCACGCATGCACTGATAGAAACTCATAACAGAAACTCTTTAGCAGAGACAAGCCATACAGGGGCAGGAGGAAACCCTCTGTCTCCCACCCCAAATCCTCACCTCTTGTACCACACTTCAGCCTCTTTGTTCTGCCCCAGGGAGCGGTGAAGCCTGCCCAGGTTCACCATGGCCACATGGTGAGCAGGGCTCAGGAGGATGGCCTGCCTGTAGTGGGACATGGCTCTCTCGGGAGACCCTGGAGGGGAAAACAGCCATTAAACCAGAAAAAACCCCGTGCAGCAGAAAAAACCTGTCTCAAACTCACACACGGTAATGTTCTGGCTTTCTTTCTTCTATTGCTCTATGCATGTGTCCTGGGGTGACTTTATGATGCTGGTATTATCCCCAGAAATAAGTTTTGCATCTTTAAGAGCTTCCGAGAGCAAAGGGGGAGAGAGAAGAAGCACGGAGTTTGTTATCAGGAACGGCACTTGCTCACCTGCACCCCTCTCACAGACTCTGCAGATGGCAGGACAGAGCTCTCCTTTGCTTTTATTTAGTTTTTAGCTAGCTGAGGTAGAGAAGTTCCCTGGACTGTGGTTTTTCTTTTTCCTGGAACTGTTTAAACCAGCAGAGCACCGGCAGCTCTCACCTGTGGCCACCAGGCTGGGCCTGGGCTGTGGCATTTCCAGCACTGGAGGGAGTGATAACAGACTGGGTGAGCTGAGCTACAGCCCACCACGGGCACTTCCTGAGTTTGTCATCTCTTCAGATTGGCAGGAGGTTTTATTGTTTAATATTGTTCAATTTTTTGTGCTGGCGAATGCTTTGACTGCTAAATAAACAGGTTTTTTCCCAAACCAGTTGGGGGAGGGGCCATTTAAATCTGCTTTTTAGAGGAACCCCTTTGGAGGTTTTCTCCCAAATTTGCCCTAAACCAAGACAGCATGGAAACACTTTGAGGAAGAAATCCTGCCTCAGCATTTTGAATCTAAGCATAAGAGAAACTGCTGTCCAAACTAAGATTTAGTCCCCAATATTCAGAGACAATCCTGAGAAACAGATTTTCTAGGGGTGGGTTTTTTGCAAGTTAAGGATACAGTCACAACAAGATGACTCCTGACTGAAAGCACCCTCTTGATCATGCAGCAGTGGGAACACAACCCCTGTGCTAAGGACAGAGCCCACCTCAGGGAAGGGGCAGGGGCACATGTGCCATCTCCTGGTGGAGCATCCTTTTCACCCTGGCCCACTGGAGAAATGGGCAATGAAGAATGAAGAACAAGCCCCCAGTATTCCCCACAACACCACCAGAACTGCAAATAGTTTCAGCTCTCTCCAAACAGAGATTATTCCCTCCACCTCTGCTGTGCTGCTGCTCTGAGCTCCAGCTCAGTCTCTGTGTATTGCTCAACAGGACTGGGAGTAGCTGCCAGGGACCAGCTAATTCCCACTCTGGGCAATAAATCCCAGAGCAGAGGTGTCCAGGTGGTTATTCTGGAGCACGTAGGCACCATCTCTGTGCTGCACAGGAGCCATTGGGTGGCACTGCTCCGCTGTGTGAAAATGTGCAAGGCCCTGCAGCCCATGACATCACCAACACCACAACAAAATACAAGCAAAAAGAGAGGTGCAAGATCACTACCCCAATGCATAAAGTTCTGCTTTTAATGATGTATTTTTATTTAGCTAAATAATGGTAGAAGTGTAAAGTTCCAGCATTACAGCAATGCAAATATTGCATTTTTAATCCCAGGGTCATTTAATTGGCTTGCAAACTCCAGACCAGATAATCTCCTGGTGAAAACCAATACTAAAACAGCTTTGTCCACCAACAAAGCTTTTCAGTGTTGGCATTTTTTAAAACTGATTCGCTTCACAATGTATTTAATTCCATTTCAAGCTGGCAAACAGATCTCAAAAACAGCCAGTGGACGTTGGGGCACTGAACACGCTGCTGTGGGAATTTTGTTTTGAGATCTTCACAGATCTAGTTTAGTTTTTTTGAGACCATCTATGCGACTTAAAATAAACACGGGCGCATCTCAGCATGTCTTTTATAGGAGTGAGGAGGAACATCTGTGGAGAGGTTTAGAAGCATTGAAGATTCACCCAAGGCTGAGGACACGTTGTTCAAGGTATTCAAAGGTTTTTCAAAACATCCCGCAGCAGCCTCGATCCTTCCCCACCACTGAGCAGGCAGATGTTTTTGAAAATGATCTCTACAAACCATCCTGGGAAGCAGCTGGGCAGGCAGTGCAGTCCCTCAGCCAGGCAGCACCTCCCCTGCTCAGCACACAGGGCTAATGTGCATCATTAAGGGAGACACACTCAGTGTCTGTGACCACTGCAGAGCTGTCTGCAGCTGTGGCTCCCCAGAGCTGGCACTTGCTGGAGGCTTTCTGCACAGAGCCCTGTGTTAATTGGCGCAGCATCTCCCCGTGCCGCCGGCGCGGAGCGCGGCCGGTGACAGGCTCAGCAGCAGCCACTGCCTTCACGCCTTGTCACGTCTCCAGGAGGGTTACTGACACATCATGACCCACGTAGCAAGAGTCAGTGGGATTTTTTTTCCCAGTTGTTTGTCTGTAGGGAAGCGTAGGAGTAAACCAGGAAATGATAGTTTTGACTTTGGCAGAGTACAAAAGTGAAAAAACCAGAAAGTGCTCTGCACTACATTTGAACCACAAATTTTGGCAGGAATAGGACAGTTTATCTGGGTTGGCAAGCAGAGATGAGTACAACATGAGAGGGAAATTACTCAGGAATTTTTATTATTTGCAAGTTTGAATTTTGACAGGGCCCAAATTCAGAACCCGAACCTCTTTTGCTAATGCCACGATGCCTCTTTTGATTATGAATACTGATTCTGGTTTTGTATTTGTTTCCCACTGGTACTACAGAGGGGTGATGGCCAAGTGTCAGCTCAGGGGCAGAACAGCCAGTTGCAGACTGACAGACACCATTGTCCCTTCTTCCCAAGCACCACTGGAACTGGGCACGTGTGATGGGGAAAGAAGGGGTGGCAACCACACACTTCAAGCTTACACTCTTTCATCACTGAGTCTTGGCTCTGCCCTGAAGGGACCACAGTGAGACAACAGTCCTTTTCCACTAGTCATTTGTCAAACTCAGCTTTGCTTATAAAGCTGTCAATAAAAGGTGGCAATTAAAGTGACGTTTCTGTTGTTGTTATGTGAATGCCAGAAAGTGCCAAGGAAGTTGGATAGGAACCAGGAGCCCAGGGAAAAAAGGATGCCATTACAGAGCTCCTCAAAAATCAATTCACCTCACAGTGTATAAGGTTTTGTTTTCACAGATGATTGTGCTTTAAAAGCCATGTTCCTTTCTATAGTGGTGGCACTCAAGTCTTACAGTCAAAGAGCTGCTTTGTCACAAAGTGGGGCCACATGCGCTCCAGAGACCATAATGATCCATTTGTGTGCCTGTGATTTGATTTGATGTGGCCATGTCTTTCTGGAAAAAAGGCAGTACTGTCAGGGTGCTGCCCAGCTCACACTGAAGAGGCCAACTGTCTGTGTGAAGGTGGTGACAAACACTGAAGGGAGCAGCGGGGTTGAATGCTCCTGCTGCACAGTGCCTGCACTGATTATGAATTCCAGTGCGCTGTGCCCTCTCAGCAGCACAGGGATATTTATTTCCAAGCTACCATGGAGGCACATCTATTGCCTTGGAAGCTTTTGACACCCTTTTAGATGCGTACTGCTGAATAAAATAAATCAAAGCAAAGCAGACAGAGAGGGAAAAATCCCGTGCTTCCTCTCACTTACCGGTATCAACCAGGAAAACACCGTAGTTGTTGTGCAGATCAGAGCTCTCTGGACAATTCTCTATGCCAGCCTTATAGACCTCCTCAGCCTCCTTGAGCCGCTCCTTGAAAGAGAAGGAGGTTTCTTAGGAGGTTTCTTAGCCACGGCAGAAAGTTTGTCAGCACCATTTGCTGCATTCTGCGACAGCTCCCTCGCTGCAGGGGAAGCCTGGGGATTCCACACCCACCCCACCTTCCAAGAGGCCAAGATTTTACCCCATGGCAGGGATGTGCTACAGCTGCCATCTGGGATCCCAGAGCACTTCAGACAGCTTTCCCCCATGCCTCTGCTACCCAGGAAACACCTGAAAAAAGTGGTGCCTGTGCAATGCCAGCGAGTCCCCAGCTGGGTACGTGCTCAGCCAGGAAAAACACAGCAACAGGGATTGGGCTGGTTCTGCTGAGAAATATCTGTCATCTGGGAGTGGATATGTTCTAATTTATTTGTTTAATGAGCATCTCAATGGCTAACTTTTCCTCTCTGGAGCTCTGCTGTTCTTTCCTTAAGCAGTGAGGAAAATACAAGGAATGAAAGCTTGCTGTGTGTGATGGCTAGGGAGTGAATGCAGGGGATAAAGGGAGCTGGAGAAAGACAGAGGGTGGTGAAAGAGCAGAGAAATCTGACAGATTCCGATTAAAACCAGGTGTTGTCAGTGTGTGAGGTGGAGTTCACTGGGACTGATGGGCCATGCCACCATGCTGATTCCCCAGATGCACTGAGTTCTCATTTTGCATAGATTTCAGGGGGGTTTGCTGGCTCTGAGCATTTCTAGAAAATATAGATCTTTTCTTTGGAAACACACCTGCCAGACAGCATCCTACTGTCTGGGTTCTGTCTAGCCTGAGCTATGGGCAGCCTGGTTCTGAAACAACAATCAGGCTTCTCCTTTGGATCAAAGAGCAACTTAAAAAAGGTTTCCACTTCCCTCCACAGTCAGACCACGTGTGCCCACTGCCTGCATGCCCACCAGCATGGGTGCCTTCCTTCCCCCTGCTCTCAGAGCCTGCCTGTCAGCTGTGTTTGTGGAAGGAGGCTGTGAACAGAAGAGACAAGCTCAGTGCAGAGGGGTGTCAGGCGAGCCTCCAGCACCAAGGATGCTTCTCTCAATTCTTCCCCTTCCACTGAGCAGCACAGCCCTACAGCAACAAACTCCACAGCCTCCCAAGAAAGCAAAACCTGCCAAGTGGCTCCACACTGAGGAGAGCCCGCAGCTCCCACCCTTGGGACTGAATCCTCTCTCAAACAAGGTTGGTGCACTCCCAGCTATGGACTCTCCTCAAGCCTGCAAATGGCTGAGCCTCCTGGGCTTTGCCTGGAGTTAAAATCTCTACCTGACAGCAGCTTTTGCTCCACAGCTGCTTAATGTGAGGACTCTTTTCTCACCTCCTATTTCAGAACTGGAGAGCTGGAATAAATTGCACTGAAAGAGGATGACTTGATCAGAGAATCACACAGCCTGCCACAGTTAAGTCCCTTCACATTTACATGATAAAGGTCAGCCAGCAAAAAAGATAAGTGTGCAATAAAGCGCAGAAACACATTTTTAAAAAGTGCTTAACTTTGGAAGTTTTGGATAAATTGATGTGAATTTGACAACATTATCCTGCAGAGTCAGGAAAAGTGTAGTGATCATCAGAATTGACTAAATTGAAGAGCAATTTTTGTGCATATTTTCTAAGATTTATGTCTTACTTTCTTTTCCTCTGCTTTTACTTTTCAGCCAATGAATGCAGCTTTGTATGCACGCATGTCAGCTTATTTTATTTACTGATCATAAACCAAATTTTTAAAGCAAGGAAGGGCTGTGTTAAACTCGATTAGAGTGTTCCATGTCAAAACATTCACCAATATTGAGCATTCTAGCACTTTTATGGTGGTTGCATTGCTTTTTTGGCACCTAACATCCTGACCCTGCATGCCTCAGGCTCATTGCCCAGTCTAACAAAGTGTTTGCATTAAGCACAGTCAGAAAGTGGCAAGGGTGGAACCTGCTATTCTTGCCAGAGCTTTCCCTCCTCACAGCCTCTCCTCTTCATAGCAGAAACAGAGCTCCAAGTTCATCAAGGCTAGATTCTCATTAACACTTAATAATGCCACTCCCAGACCTTCATGAAACATTCATCAACCTCACAAAACTCTGAAGACTGGCATAAAAAATGTATGAGATTTTTATGATATTAAAAAAATTATGCATATGAGAATCTTTCAGTTCAACTCCAGGGTTTTTAGGTCTGTTTTTTATGAGGCTCAGTTTTTCAGTTTGGTTATGCCTGAGTAGGCTCTCCTCTGCAGCTAAGTGGGTTATAAAGTTTCTTTTTCTAAGAAACACACACACAAAATCAGTTGAAGCTAGGGCCTGAGAAGAGCTACCAAGCAGCACAAAATGATGGATGCAACTGAAACTGGGAAGACAGAAAACTGTGGGGAACCAGTGTTAGAACGTTGTGAAAACAGGCAGCAAAAAAAGTTTGATTTCTGTTACCAACACCATTGCAGTGATCACAGAAATCAAGGAAAACTTCAATACATTGCAACTGAGTCACAGTTCCAAGCAGAAAGAGCAGCCAGAAGGGCAAGCATTTATAAAAGGCACAAACAAGCCAAGCTGTTCTATACAATACAGCAGTGGTTTTTTGTCAGCTCTGGCTTCAGAATCAGCTATCAAGGAGAGAAAAGGGCAATTACATCAAGTTACAGGTTAATTCTTTGGCATCTGAACCATTCCTCTTAGCAGCACTTTTAACAGGCATAGGAGGTGAGGAACCATAAGGCCTATTTCAGATTCAGCCCCTTTAATATGGGGGAAACATGCTGTGCATGGCTGTGCACCCAAGACAATCCTGGTGCTATTTCTCTGCATCCCTTTTAGCCTTGGAGCAAAGCTGGAGAAGCAGAAGTTGTCACGGGCACCTCATGCAAGTTATTTTAACTTGGCATTTAACATTATTATTTAACCCCCTTTCTATCACATCCCAGCAAGAGGGACTGTCACCATAATATTTTCTGAAAAATCCCTTTGCCAGGATTTCTTCTCCTGGCAAGATGAGAAGCCTCAGCTTCTCCCTGTTTTGCTGCTTTGGAATGTGCTTTGGAGAATTATTCACCCAGCACGTGAATTCTTCTGACTTAATGACCAATCCCAGTCCAGCTGTGTCAGGACTCTGGTCAGTCACAGGTTTTTATTATTCATTCTTGTCTAGCCTTCTCATGTCTCCTTTCCCTTTCTATAGTAGAGTAGAGTAGAGTAGAGTAGAGTAGAGTAGAGTAGAGTAGAGTAGAGTAGAATAGAATAGAATAGAATAGAATAGAATAGAATAGAATAGAATAGAATAGAATAGAATAGAATAGAATAGAATAGAATAGAATAATAAATCAGCCTCCTGAGAAACATGGAGTCAAATTCTCATCTCTCACCTCGTCCTGGGGACCCAACACCACAACAAGGGACCCAATGGTGCCTTTCCCAAGTTCCACTGTGATGCCATCCTGCGATGCCTGGCCTCACAGATAGCCCCTACAGCTGTCAGGCTCTGGGCCACAAGGAGACACAAAAATACTCCTTGGAACTTTTAGCCACTTTGAGTTAAAAGTTTTTATTGTAGAGACAAAGAGGAAAGCACAAAACTGAAAGAAATGAGCTCCTGTCATCATCCTTTGGGCTGAAGATGCCAAAAGTTCTGCCTGTAGCCCTGGAGGGTGTGATGCTGCAGCTCCCAGCAGCAGCAGTACTGCAGGACAGACCCTGCTGTGGTCAGCAGGATGGATGTGTGAGGCAGGAGGTGCACAAACAAGTTGGCATCTGCTGTGGCTGAACATGAGAAAGTGTTAAAAGTCTGCAGAAAAATTGCTGTTTTCTGAGAAAATTGTACTATCTTTTTTGCCTACCACTTACTCAAGTCACAAGAGGATGAACAATCCATATGCAAGAGAGATGAATTATTGCTGGACTTACTAATGGCATTTGCTTTGGGCAGGAGGTCTCAGGATTCTATAATGGTTTTATTGCTCTGCTGACCTTGCAATTGATTGTTCTAATTAATAATTTCAATTAATATTAAAGCCAGGTAATAGTGCAGAGGACTCATTTCCTATACTTGCAGGAGACTCTTCATTGATGGGCTTATTCAAAGCAGGGCTACCATTCAACAAGGCTTGTCTTTAAATTCATACACCATATTTCGAGATCCCTGCAGGTAATATTGATAATATTTGAAATTCTCTTAAAAGGGAAAATAAAATAGAACATCTTTCAGTAATTCACATACATCATAGGCGAGTTCTGCAGAGTGCCTACATCCTTTAAGAAGATTAAACAAGACCTCTGCCTATAGATTTGCTGAAATTCATCCCCTTCCCTTACACAGAGAAGATTTCACTAACCAGAATAATGGAGAACAGCAAACTATACCATTTTGCTTCGTCTGTACTTATATTTTAAGAAAGCTTCAGCACCCTATGCTATGGAAGAATTTGATCTGAAAACTGAAGGAGGAGAAAAAATCAGTTTTCAAAAGGTTTGCAGAGGTGTGCTGGAGCTGTGCAGTTACAGGGACCTTGTCATCCACCCCCAGAGTGGGACCACAGCATCCCTCCCCTGCTGCTACAGGTGTGGAGGGAAGGAGAGCTCAGTGGTCCCAGTGCCTCCATAGCTCCTTCTGAACTCCAGGATTTTGTGCCTCAAGTTCTCTTTTCCTCTGTAGGGACAGTATTTCACCTCACAGGGATGTTGTAGAAATAAATTATCTAACTACAGCTCAGGGAGAGCCTGAGTAATGAGCGTGGGGAGCAGACCTGAGAGGAAGTGAGTAATCCTGCCTCCAGAGCACAGCCTGGGCCATGCACAGCAAATAAGGCCTGGAGGCACCTGAACCGCCAGGTTAAATAAAATATTGAACAGCCGCTCATTAAGAGCAACATAAAGCCAGGGAGCCTTCCCCACCTCCCTGCTCGTGATCATCTGCCATGGTAATCAGGGGCTGTACCCTGTCTGTGTGTCTGTGTGTCTGTGTGTGTGTGCAAGGGGCAGAACCTGGGCTGCAGAGGCCACCTGGTGCCTGACAATCCCCAGGTCTGGAATGATTTATTGTGCAATCTCCAGGCTATCTGCGGAGGCGTGTGTGTGTGAGGGGAAGCTCGCCTCTCCTGCTGTCACAACATCCAAGGTGCAATGGATGAAGACTTCTCCACAGAGGCAGGGAGGGGATTTACTCACAACTTCAGCAGTGATTTAATTCAGAGCCACACCATGTGGGTGTAATTACTCACTGTGTATGAGTTGCCTCCCATCCTGGAAAAGCCATCTGTAGAGCAGCCTGAGAGCTCTGGGCAGACAGCGTGGACCCACGGGTGAGTGGGGCAGGGTGGGAGGTGCAGGAGGGGCTGTGGCAGCAGTGCAGGGTAGGAGGTGCAGGAGGGGCTGTGGCAGCAGTGCAGGGTGGGAGGTGCAGGAGGGGCTGTGGCAGCAGTGCAGGGTGGGAGGTGTAGGCAGGGCTGTGGCTGTGGCAGCAGTGCAGGGTGGGAGGTGCAGGAGGGGCTGTGGCTCTGGCAGCAGTGCATGCACACCAAGGCAGAGGACCAGAGCCATCCCTGTTACCTGCTCAGCCAACAGTGAGGCCAGGCTGGAGTAAGCATCTGCAAACTCTGGGCCGTACTTAATGGAGTCCCGCAGCAAGATTACAGCTTCCTCCTTCTTCCCTTGGGACCTGCAGCAAGGAGAGAAAAAGCCCAGAAAGGAATATTCCTGTAAGCACTTGTTTAGGTTATCCCACTGATTAACTACTTTAAAGAGAGTGGAAGAGCCCCGCTTGCCCTTTCCAACAAAGACAAAATGATTCATTCACGCCTCCTCTCCACAGTGTGAGCACCCAGCATCTCCTCAGTCTCCAGCAGCTGGGAGGACAGAGGCTTTAATGAATCCATACAGTTGAGTATCTGCAGGGAGGGCACCGAGAGGATGGAGGCACTGTGATCTGGGAACGGGACATTCCCTCTCACTTCAGTAGGCTGGAGACAATGTAATCCTTTATTTCCTTTAGTAAAACCTTGAGGAGTCTCTGCAGTTCCTAGACGAGTGCTTACAGATCCACTTGCAACTCTGCAGTAACACAACTCCATTATTTTGAAATTAAAATATCTCCAAGTTAAATCTGCCTGGGATCTCTCAATAATTCCTTAGCAAGTCGATGATTAGGCTGGAGGAGTTCTGTCCTTCAGATCCTAATGACTATGAACAGAGACAGCTGAAAGATGGCTGTGGTGATGATTTTTTCCTAGCATTGCTCTGCATTTATTGCTATGGAAAATGGAAAAGGTTTCCCTAACAAAAATCTTGGGATGTTTATTTATTTCAGCTACAATTTCTCCCCTTTGAAAAATGAGAAGGTTTCCTGAACAAACATCTAAGGATGTTTAGCTGGGCTGAAACAACATTTTCCTTGTGCTGGGCGTACAAAGAATACAAAAAGGAGGGCTTAGAAAAAGAAACAAAGGGCTCTGGGGAAACAGAAAATATGTGAACACCTTGCTGCTTTGGCCTTAGATTTCATCTGAGTGGCATGGTCAAGTAACCAGATCTTGTTTATAAGGTGCAAATTTCAGCTGATAATATATGTGGCTTTGCAGATTTTTCCCCTTTCTAGTTGTGTAACTGGAAGAATATTTTGCCTGTGCATTAAGCTAAGTAAAACCAGTTGTGCTAGTCTTTTTCTTCTTCCAGTGCTGTTCCACATAAATTACACGAATGAAGCAAAAACAAATAAAGAACCACTTTTCTCCTACACTAATTAAAGTCTAGCTAGCTTGTCAATTTATAAAACTTTGGGATCCCTTGGCTGGAGTTTCATGACACATTTTTATAAATCAAAACCAGATGACTGCTTAATAAAGGTATTGATGTTTGGCAGAAAATGTAGGAAATGCCCGCTACAGAAATAAAAGGATTAAGTGATCCACTCAACAGCAGTAAAAGTTCCCATTAACCACAAGCATTCACTCTGAACATGGGGCAGCCCTCTTAATTACTCTTTTATTCCAAAATGGCCTCTTTTTTTTTTTTCTCCATTTGATCCAAGAACAACGTTTGTATCCTGAAAGTGGGGGTAAAGAGGGAAAGATTATGGCATCTTTTTATGTGACAGACTGAATCACATTAAAAAAAGCAGATCCAGTAGTTTCTCAGAGGGCTCAGGCCTGTAAGATACCAAGTGCTCTGGCCAAGCACTTAAATGTGTACTTAACTTTTATGCATGCAAGTTGAAAATTAATTAGTGGTTGAAGTGCTTTCCTGGCTCGAAGCCAACACTTTGCAGGATCAAGGCCATCTCATATAAAAATCTCCTGCAATTTGGGAGAGCACAGAGCATTGAAAGAGCAGTCCAATACACTAATTTACCATAAACTGGGGATCTGGAGAAGGAATAGTTGGGTAACGTACATCTCCACTGTGACAGAGAAAAGAACACATTCAACTGACAGGAGAAATCTGTGACCACCAATTCCAACTTTTTACCCAAATTACCCTGTTTTAGAATGCCCTCTCTTGACTCCCTCTCCCACCTGAGATCATAGCCTGGCCTCTACAAACAGCATGCTCAAGCTGAAAACAAGGAACAGCTCTTTCCACTGAGAGCATCTCTCCCATATTTTTGCAAGCTGGAGAAGCACCAGGTTAAACCACCCTGCCAAAGCCTGGCAATGCACAGGGCTGACAGCACTGGAGCAAATTTCATGTGCAACAGAGAGCAACCTAGGAATTAATGCTCTGAAGGACTTGGTAATTTTCATCTTTTATTTTGTGAAGTTCTTGAGACTGTACTAAAGCCAGAAACACAGAAATCAACAAAGGCTCCACAACTGTTCTGAACAAATTTTTACAAGGATACAGAAAAGCCAGAGCCAAACTCTCACAGAGGAGCACAATGACAGGACAAGAGGCAACAGATGCCAGAGTGAGAATATGGGACATCCTAATTAGATATCAGGAAAAGTATTTCTCACCACAAGGGTGGTCAAACACTGGAACAGGTCACACAGAGAGATTGTGGCATCTCTGTCCTTGGAGGGATCCAAGATTCAGCCCTGAACAACCTGATCCAATCAGACTTGCTCTGAGCAGCTGGCTTGATCTCCAAATGATCTCCAGAGACCCCAGGTTATAATAACAACCCAAGTTATTTTTTCAGTCTACTGCAAAAATTAGACTGCCACAGTTTGTGGGGATTTTTAACCAGAGTCTCCAATGTGGATTGTGATCTGAGGGATAAGTGCAGCGCTTCATGAGACACAGAGTATCCTGCAGAGACCCTTCAGTATCACTGAACATCACCACTCAGTTTGCTTCTGAAGGAAAGGAAGGAACATTTCACTAGCTAAAAGGTCTTAAATCTCAATATATGTAATTTTTATCTGATCATTTTCAGATAGAAAAACATCCATCCATCCATCCATCCATCTATCTATCTACCTACCTATCTATCCATCCATCCATCTATCTATCTATCTATCCATCCATCCATCCATCTACCTATCTTTCTATCCATCTATCCATCCATCCATCCATCTGTTCCAGACAGTTCCACAAGGCTGTGTCAGCACACTCACATCCAAAAGCCTGTATCAGAGAGGGCAGACAGTCCTTCCTCTTCTGAATAAATGACTTTGCTCAACTGGGACTAAATCACAACAAACACTCGGGACACGTTGTGTGTTTCTCCACATCCAGAAGAAAATCAGTGCTTTGAGTAAACTCAAGATTCAGTGGAGATTGTTTCTAGGCATTTCATTTTCCCCTTGAAAATGAAGCCATAACACTCTCAAAGCATGTCAGGCCTTTCTTCACAAGAAGCAGTGGACTGGATATTGCAGGGCTTTAGGTGTGGATTGATACAGTACCACAAATAAGAAGGTCTTGTCCATTATTCCTGGAACAGAAAGCTGAGATTGATATTTATTTCAAATGTTCATAATATATTATTTCTTGTCTCTTTACAGAAATACCCACAGCCTGTAATTCATGAGGTCTTCTGAGCAATATTTATCTGTATCTCAACGAACCTGAATTTATACAGAGGGGTCAAATACTCAAAGCACAAGAGAGCAGCATCAGGCCGCTCTGTGTCACTGATCACACAGACCATGAAAGCAGAGAGATTTCTTACTTTTAGGTAGACCATCTTCTAGGTCTACCTTAAGTAAGAAATCTGCCAGCATTGTTTAATTATCTGCTCTCCAATATTTATATTAGGCACGAAAATGATGACATACAACTTTATTTTAGGATATGTAAACAAAACCAGAGGTTTATTCAGCCATTACCCTGCAATACTTCCTGAGAACATTCATCTTCTGGCACATAGCTGTCTTCTTTATGTGCAAACAGAAAATGGAAACATCATTTTTCATCTACGACTTCCACAGAAAATAACTTATAAATTCCACCCTGTGTCCTCAAAATGATTTTTACTCAAGTTTAAATCACAAGCAATGGATGCTTAAATAGCTTATTTGCATGGAATAATAAAAGGTAGATTCCCACATGGCAATGACAAACCCATCCTTCCAAAATCCCAGACTTCCCTTCTCTCAGCACTCCAGAAGAGATGAAATCTAGGATCTGCCATCAGAATTGCACACTGTGAGCAGGGATGGATACAAGGAACTCAGCAGAATTCAACTGGGAGTTCCCCATGCCAGACAATTTCATTCCATGTCCCAGTAGAAGCAGTGCTGTTACTGGACATGCCTTAAGTGCTGCACATCTGTCCCCTCCTGATCTGCCCCTGCTCTGAAGCCTTTGCAAAAAGGACAGAAAATGCTTTTATTGCCTGACCATTTATCTTCTCTCTGACTATGTTTAAAAATCAAAACACTCCTCATAATGTCTCATAACACAGGCAGAAAGTAATCCCTGTCTGTAATATTCTGCAGATTTCCATTTTATTTCATTTAATACCCATATTATACTAGCATTTAGTGTCTGCAGAGTACTGGCTGCCATATATAGGCACATTTATATATATATATGAAAGGATAATTGTGGACACAGGTAGAAAATATAAATAAAAACATCACTGTAGGAAGGGGAAATGTGAAATCTCTGCCTTGTACCTGTCTGGTCATTTCCAAGTTACCTCATGCCTGATGCTCTTTGCTAAGCTGCCAGATCATCCAGGAAAGGTGCTGGCCAAAGGGCTTGGGATGCTACTTTAGGGCAGACATCCATGTAGGATCTGCCCATGCAGCACCTGCCTTACATATTTGCTAATTCCTGCTCTGTGAACTCCACCTGGTTTTTAGCAGGTTTTTTAAAACTGAGCAGGGAGATGAGGGCATTCAGTTTCCAATACAATTAATGCTACTGCTGTGTCCAGATGCACTGCACTGTTTTGGAAGCCTAAAGGAAGTTTAGACATTGGGAGCAAGTGGATGTGGAGAAAGGGCAGGAGGCTCTTGAGTGCTTGCTTTTGACAAGTTTAGCACAAGCATCACACACATTTAACATACTGCAAAATGTGGCACCACAGAAAGATGCAGAGCACATACAATCCAACAGGACACACAATGTCTTAGGCATCACAATGTGAAAAACATGACATATTGCACAGAAAACAAACAGCATTTCTAAGACATTTTCCCTACATGTCTCCTTTGTGCTTTTCCAGTGCAACGAGTCCAATCTTTATCCATCTGCTGGGTCATAAGAGCCCTTTGACAGGCCAGATTTAAGCATAATTGACATGAAATGTCCCAGTGCTTCTTCTGGCTCAGATCCTTTGTATTAATATTCTATGTTTTTAAAAAACCCAAAATATAACAGAGAATAATAACTAAGGTACACATGATGGATTTAAAAGACAATATGTATTTTTAAACACCACTGCCACCTAAAATTAATTTCAATCAACCAAATTTGATGAATAATACAAAGACCTTTCTTTTCTCTTGTAACAAGACTGTACCACTTTCCTTCCTTGTATTTTCAGTAAAGCACTTGCCTACTTTCTATTCAGGATTACTCATTTCCCATATTCTAACCTCAAACAAATAGGTTTACTTGTAATATTATTCTGATAATTTCTCTGCTGCTGGATAGACCAGGGAGTTCAGCAGCCCACTTAACATCCTTTATACAAATCCACACTCAAAGTTACATTTCAGGACCAGAAAGACCAAGTTTTAATGACACAGTGCCACTTTAAAACCAGTCCCCCACTAAGCCTGTCATGGTTTAACCAGCACTGTCTGCTCTAAAAGATTTACCAAGCCCTATTATCAGCAAAATAAGGGCAGTTCATATCAGAAAAAATGTACTTTTACTGCTGTAGTTTATGCAGTTCTGTCAGCAAATATACTGCAATATCCTCACAAAACCAAGGACCTTTTTGCTGGTGCTGAACTGAGATTATTTTACTTTTTTTAATTGAACCCTTTACAGATCCTATCATACTGGCTTCTTGTACAGATCTAAGTTTAGTCTTTAGATGTGGTTAGTCAAATTAATTTGCATGATTATGATTGTCTGCTATTTTCCTTGCTACAGGCTGACACTCTAAACAACAATGAGTGAAGTAATGAGCTCATCAACTTGTTTTTAACCATCCAGGGATGTAAACCAGCCTTCTCCTCAAATCCAGACCTACCTGCTCTGCAAGGGAATGAACTCAGCTGCTCTGAACATCTCAGCACACGGTGCTTATACCTAAACTATACATATACAGCTAATGAGGAGAAGTGGGAAATTGAAGAGAGGGATTTTTTGGATATGTGCTATTTATTAGCTCGGCATCTGATGCCTCTTTGAACAATACAGCTTCCCCTCCTGGAAAAGTTCACACATCTCCACCAGGATGGAGATCTCAGGTGCCTAGCTGGGTTTAAGCAACTCATTTCTGATGCCTGGAACAAATGAATTTCCTACAACTGGAGCCCACTCGTGAACAGCCCCTGGAGTGAGGTGGCACAACGCAGAGGGATATCCACAGTAAACCTCACCTTTGTGCCAGCACTTTTGGATGGCAGTAAGAAACGACACCGTTTCTTCACCAGCTGGCAGAAAAAAACAACTTTGGTGATGTGTGCAGGGGCAATGTGAATTTTCTTGGCGCCACACCTGCACTCAACTTACTTGAGCAGGTTGCCAAGGTTGAAGAGAGCGCGGTTGTGCTGAGGGTTGAGCTGAAGGGCCCGTCTGTAGTAGTCCTTGGCCTCCACCACGTCTTTGGTCAACGTCCCCAGGTTGTTGAGAGCACTTGCGTGACGAGGGTACAGCCTGGCAAAAATGGAACAGCAATGAAAGTTACAGATGCTCATTCATTGACAGATAAAGCTGATGTGGCTGACTCTGCCACCAGTGCTGTTTGGCACTCAATAGAGAGAAGAACGTCAGCCAAAAACCCCTGTTTTCCCGTAATTTGCTGCAGGTCAGATGGGATCCTGAGGACCCTTTCCAACTCCCAATCAGACTTCCTATGGTTCCTATATATCTCCAGGGCAAAATGGAACATTTGGAAACAAATGTTTGAAATTGAACAAATTGAAAACCTATTGTACCCTTCAAGCAAAAGGCATAGTGAATAAAGCAGCCTGAATGTTTTTATCCAAAATGCTTTTGCAACAGGCAAGAACTGCCTTGTCAAAAAATATTTCCATTGGAAATATGTTTTGAAATACACAGAATCCAACCCAATACAGTTTAAAATTATTTGTTGGGTTTCTGAATTTTTTTTCACAATAAAACTGATAAAAAGTGCAAAAGGAAACCTGAAATCAGCTGTTGAACAATGCTTTCAGGACTAAGCAAAATGATAAAAGAATATGGACCAAGACTGCTAAAGAGTATGATTTCCCTGAGCTTCTAGTAGCATTTGGTTCAGTACAGTTCTCCTTTTATCTGACCTGTTGATCTTCACACCTGCCTATTTCAGCTACATCACTGAGCCCAATGCATCTCTGTTAAAATTCCCCACAAATTGGGCAGCAGGTCATGAGTCCATTCAGCAGTTTAAATTCTCAGAGTTCTGCTCCTACATTAATATTTTAGTTTGTAGGTCTTTTGCTAGAAAACTCCAGAGGTGGAAGTGATCCAGGACTTGATTAAACCATCCAGGACCCTTTGTGTGATAGGTAGGTGAAAACTGAGGGTCATTATGAAAAGGAAATAAATTTTTAACAGATGCCCACAGAGATCCCTGGAGACCAGCTGTGTGAGAAGTTCTGAGGCTCTGAGACCAAGGCATCTGACAGTTCCTTGCCTTAGGTCCCTGATCATGGGAAAGTGATGTGGAAAATGACATTTAAAGTAGCTGGCCATGAAAGCACAGGGTGAGAAGCATGAGAAGGGGCATTTAAAGGTAGAAGGGATTAAGATTCTATAGTATAGCCTGACTAAAGTTTGCAATTGTTTTTAATCCAAAACTTTCCACTGTGGGTTTTTGGACTTTTTTTGCCTGGAGTTTTTCACTATGTCAGTTCAGCCCTAGGATTTTCTGTGCTTAAGTACCATGAATAATTTAGCATTTTATACACTGCTGCAACATTTGTATCAGTCACATTTTCACTCCACAGCTCATATATTATTTTGGCAAGGTCTTATTTGGGGATGAAGCTGGAAGCATTCAAGGGAACTCTGGGAGAAATGGGCATGAACCACTAACAAAACCAGGATGTTTCCTACCATTAAGTAAGAGACAAGCCTAAAGTCCTTTTTTCACCTAGCAAACAAGGTCTGCAAAGCCACACATTTGAGGAAAAATCGTTCAGGGATGCAGCCAGGTGTTTTTTAAACAATAAATGTAGTGACCATCAGTCATAGCAAATAATGACTATGGGGTGCCAACATCCCTCCCACACAGGTGAGGTCCCCACTTGGGCTGCACAGGGTCCACACTCACCCCCACCACCTGCATTCACCCAGTGACTTGTGGAGAGACCCCCAGCTGAACTTGTCACAGAGGAGCAGAGGGGAGCGAATTTGTGGTGAGAGCTGCAGTTAACACAGAATCAGGATCACTTTCCTTCAGCGTGCCTGATGCATTTTGGGGTGAGAGAGGCTTCCTGTGCTTGGGGAAGCACCAGTAAAAGAAAAGATGATGCTGAGGGTGTAGTGTGGAGTCTTGATCCTGGCCCTCATAGCCATTTGTCATCTAGTCTAAGTCTCCCCAGGTGAAGCAGGCTGGGAGAAATGCTTTCCAGAGCAAGAGCAGGGGAGGAATGGAAAGGGCCAAGCTGGCTTGTTCTTCAGCACTTGGGATGAGCTCTGAGATACCTTGACCAGAATCTTGAACAAAGAACATCTTAGGGCAAATGACCACGGGCTCAGTCTTGTTTCCCATTTCCTCCAAGGGATTTTGACATTGCTTTGGACCAAGAAAAAGGTCAGGAGTTAAATTTTTCAGCCTTTTTTACCAGATGGCTATGATAAAAGTGTGCACTACTTCTGTCAGTACTCACACATAAAACAGCTCCAATATTTGACATGAAGTCACTTGAGTTATGAGTGGGCAAAAGGATTTCAGACAATTCTTGGGAAAGTCAGAAACAGATTAACATTTTACAGCCCTAAACCTGCTGGTTTTTCTCTCAAACGTTCAGAAATTAATTCTGCTCTTGGCCTTTAGTGCTCCTGTGGCATTTTAGGCCCAGGAGATTTGCTTGCACCAGCCTGGAGTGGAATGAAAACTCAAGATTAAAAAAGGGAACGGATTTCACCTTTAAATTGCACAGTTCTGACCAGCAGCTCCATAAATACACTTCTGAGCTCAGTGCTAAAACCTCTCAACAGCAAATCACAGCATGCAAACATGTCTCCCATGCATCCTGGGCTCCATTTCTTGTGTTTAACATTTATTCATTACATCTCATTGCCCTTTCCAAGAAATGTAAGTGAAAACCCAGAACCTCAGCAAGCACGAATTACCTGTTTAGCATCTGGCCTGAAGAACTTACTAGATCTGCAATTTTACATGTCTGAACAAAAGTTAAGAGAAAATCTGACCACGGCGAGGTAAGGTGGTGGTGCTGGGCTTTGCTGCTGGGGTTCAGCTCTTTTATTTCTCTCCAGATATTTTATTTGGAATATTCCTTTGTTATGGTGGTAGAGCAAGCTGCCACTTAACTGAGTTCAACAGAACAACCAAACCTAGGAGAGCATTACTTCTGGTAAGGTAACCAGAGCCAGAGTCTGAGCCCGTGACCATCCATGCTGCTACAGAATCATTGAATATTTTGGGATGTGGAGGACCTTAAAGACCATCTGTTCCAATGGCCATCCACTATGGGCAGGGACTCCTACCAGACCAGGTCACTCAAAGCCCCATCCAACGAGGCCTTGGACACTTTCAGGAATGGGGCATGCACAGCTTTATGAACAATGTGCTCCAGTGCCTCGACATTCTTGCAGTCAAAAATTTCTTCCTAAAATCCCATCTAAAGCTGCCCTCTTTCTGTTTATGCTGCTTTCACACCACCCTCAAATAGCTCCCAGAGTGGTCCAGGCCTGAGCCCAGATCAGGGTTTGGTCCCAAAAGCCAACTTGGACTTGGCCACTGTCTCTCAGAGGATACAAACACTTACTGAATACTTCCAGTCAATTTATGCCAGTTGGCCTCAGGGCTAGAGAATGTGGACCAGACCTTTTTTTTATTTATTAATATGGATGTTGAATAAAGGACTGGCAGCCCTATTAAACTGCCCTTTGTTCAGGCACACCCATTGCTGTTAATAACAGTTCCCTGGGAATGAAAACACAGCAGAACAGTCTTGTGGCAAGATTTACACAGGAACATAAAACTTGACCACAAGTTACCAAATGAAGCAACATTTACTCAAGAACTTTCAAAATGGTTCTGCCAGACTTGCAGATACACCAAGCTTGTTTGCTTTTGCTGCAGGTGATTTGTTGTTGCAATGGAGGGAGACACTTGTACTTCTCCTGTTTTATCAGGAGATTGGTGCTGTTTATCAAGACTTCTGGAATTGATCTCAAGGAATCCTGATATTCAGCTTTAACTTGTTTTGGTTGTAAGTTCTCCAATGCAAATATTGTCTCTTCCCCATTTTTCATTCATATGAAGAATGTATTTACTTCTTAGAAGGGTTAGCAACACATAACAAGGCAGGAGGGTCTCCAATTAACCTGGAGTCTCTTCGTGCCACAATAATGGCAATACTGAGAATCCAGGCTGTATTTTATAAACCATCACTCTGAAGACACTGGGATGCAAGAGATCAATTGTTGGAACATATCTAGCTTGTGTTGCAACTTCTCTTAAGAAACAAAGCTTTCTATCTGGACATATATAGGGCTGTGTTTTCCTTGCCACCACCACTGATAATGGTAACAGTCTGCAAGCAATATCCTCCTTGCTATGCATCTGATTAGGTAGAAATTCCTCTAGGCTTCACCTAATCAAATGCAAGTGCTGCATTATTTATGAAAGAAAGCTGAATTTCATTAAACTTATTCTACAAGTAGCAGTTCATGTAAAAAATCAGTTTATCCTTTCCTTTAGAAATCAGAATAATTTTCTTTAAAAATCTACATTCAAGGATAATTATAATAGAAGTCTTGAAACAGCAAAATTATGGGAAAGCAACCTATAAAAGTGTATTTTAAAGCAGATGGAGATTTCATTTCTAAAGAGAAGACAAGTGGGTTGTTTCCTTGTTGTAGAATGAATAATTCAAATGGTTCCTCCAATGCTGTATCTGCAATTGTCAGAATAAATTTCAGCAGCCTTCCCTTTAACTATTACAGGTATAGACTGCACAAGAACTCCTGTTAGTAATTATCCCCACTTCTTTTAGGCTAGCAAAATTCCCTCTAATACCACTGAACAAAAGCCCTAGTGACTTGCACAGTCAAGAGATTTCCAGTTTCCCAAGACAAAACCAGGTATAAAATATATACAGTCATCAAAACACTGATGACCATTTATTCTGCTTTTTCATTTAATGCCACTATTACCTGAAACACGAGGGTTTTTGAAAAAAAATTTGAAGGGCTTTGTTTGGCTCCATATCTGAATTACAAGACAATTACAGAAAGAAGAGAAAGGGATGAAATTTGTTGTCATGACTGCAACCTATGATCCACCAGGAATTTTAATTCTTTTAATTCAGATCGAGAGAGACCACTTGAGCAACTGGCAAGCTCTGCTCACAGTCCTGCCTGGTCTGGTGCCAGGGGTACTCAGGGGGAGGAAGGCATTAGTGTGACAACTACCCACTTGCTCTAAGAGCATTATGTGGTTTTTGTACAGCCACTGCTGTGTGGATAGCAGGCAGCAGGGGATGGGGCCAGACTAGCATGCAATTAGCCTGGAAAACTACTTTGGCAGCAGCGAAAAAGCTGCAGTGTCATCTTTCAGGGGTTTGGGCAGTCCCCCACAACCACTGCACGATAAAAGAGGTCATTGACAACAGCCCAGAGACGCTTCTCAGAGCTGGGACAGCCCTGACATGCCACATCAGGGTGACTCTTCCTCATGGCCCAGCCCCTCATCACTCTCCAAGTGAGAGAGCACATTCCCAGTGACTTACAACATGAGTTCTTATAACCATTATTAAACTTGTAAGCAACTCTGGTCATCATTAACCCAACAGCCATGCCATGGCAGCGGCAGCAGAAAGACAAAAAAACTGCCTGCATCATCTTGCATAATATTCAAAGGGAGTCCAAGCATATTCATTTCTTCTATAAATTAAAATAATAAGTGAAAAATAATTTAAAAATAAATTATTCAGTTGGAGAGATCTAGCGTGCCTGGTTTTTGTTAACACATCTTTTGATTAAATAATGCTTTCAAACTTAGCACTCACAGAGACCACAGCCCCACTGAGGCAGCTGAGCTAAGTCAGTGTGCTGTCCTGACAAACAGGCTGTGTTACCTCTCTGTGGCAAGAGCAGAGGAGAGCCTGAAGCTGGGCCTCAGCTCTCACCACTCCTCCTCCATCCAAGAGGACAATTCCACCACTCTTGGCTCTCCTGGTGCCTCTCCAGCCCCACCACAAAGCTCAGCACCCATGGAGCTCCCTGCAGCCACGTTAAGCACAGGGACTCAGGCCTTAATTACCCAGGCCCAATTACTTGCTGGCAGCATGGCAATTTGCTTTTAAGGCACATTTTGCCCATTCCAATATATACTGCAATTATTGGCATTGTTTTGCCAACTAAAGTAAGAATGTTATATGAATAACGTTTCTATCTGTGCCAAGTTTTAATACTGCCCATTTTATATTTACTCCAGCTTACTATTTCAAGCCAATTTTCCAATTTTAATATTACATCACACTCATTTTCATGTATTTATGTAAGTTCTCAATAAAGTTCTATGTCAGGTTGAATTAAAACACGTTCTGATGTAATTCTGAGACCAGTTATCCTTCTGGGAACAATTCTGCACTGGCAACAACTCAGGTCATGGCCTCACGATGGTATGGCACCTTGTTTCAAGAGCTGCTCTACATGATGTGGAGATGTGGATGGCAGATCCTGTGTCTTCCTCAAAAAGGTTTTCAATTTGCAACATTTTAATTTCTTTCAAGGAAGGAGAGGTGATGCTGCAATATCAAGCAGCAGCCGTTTTTTTCTTGAAGAGTTTTAGTAGTTGCATCAATATTTCCTCAAAGGCAACACCTTTCAGCTTGGCAGAAGGTTTGTGGCAGGCTGGTATTTTTTGTATTTAAAAAAGCACCTGGAAATCCTGTTGAAAGTCAGGCAAGTGAGAGATCTAATGCTTTTAGGTTCCTTTGAAAGCCTCAGGCATAATCTTCTTCAGCGAAAGCGTGACAGAGCAGCGAGACAGCACAGCACAGCCCGGAGCTGGGAATTACATCACACCCATTTCCACACACTCGGCTGCCAGGGGGTCCTGACACAATGCCAGGATAAGGCAGGGAGTTATCCCATCCCAGCCTGGTGCTGGGGGCTCACAGGGCATCCCTGAGCAGCACTGTGGTCCTGTTGCATGGGCCAGCTCAGCTCCTGAGCGAGGGAGTCCTGCCCCAGGAGTCAGTGCAGGCTCCTGCCTGATCAGCAGAGCCTCCAGCAGGACCTTGGTCTAACCTGGGATCTCCAGGGGCTGACTGGATAAATAGCAAGTGCTGAATCACAGCCAGGGACCAGGGGAAGGAAGGAAGGTCCTGGATTTATGGCTTTGGTGCCTCATGAAGGCTGACCTAGAACAGGGGCTAGGCAGAGCTAAAGAATAAAGTAGGGATTTATTAGAAGGCTCAATGGATCCACCTTGGGCAGCACAAGAGCCCAGCCAGGGCTACACCCAAGATGAACCAAAATGGTCACAAAATGCATGACCGGTCACAGGGTCTCTCACTTGTATCAGTTCTGGTCCATTTTCATATTGGAGTTAATTGTCCAATTAGAGCTTATATCCAATTAGCTTATGAAGTCCCATCCTTCTTGTTTTTCTCTCTTCAGTCCATATTGTTTCTGCTCTGGGGCCTGAAATTTGGATGATTTGTCCTTGGTCCCCAGCTAGAGAAGGAATTGTTTTGTCTACCTACTCTGTCAAGAGAGCTCACCTTCCCCCAATATGAAGCCCAGAACTGCACACCAAAGTAGCACAGAATCTGAAAAATATAAAAGCTAAAACCTGAGGCATCAGCTTCTTCCCCTGCCCATCAGCCAGGAAGAGCAGCCCACAGGTGCCACCAGCAAACCCTCTCAGCAGGGTGAGCCTCCCAGGCTAAATTGCAGAGCACCCTGATATTGAGAGAAACCTCTGCAGGACAGAAATGGGGAAAAACAGAGAAGCTGAATAGATTTAATAGATTTTGTACATTGACAAAAGCCTCATGAATTCTTTGAGCTTGACATCCCTTAAGGAAAAAAATACCCCCAACCTACAGCAATATCCAAAAGCATGCCATTCAAATAACCAACCAGTAGCACACTAAACAATATTATCATTTATAACTTTTCATTAGATTTTCAAACTTGGGCAGGGGTAAAGCCTGAGAATTAGAGTTGAGGAGAAAAACCAGGATTTTAAGTCAAACAATATCACTGCTACATATAAATAAATAAAATCTCTCCTGCTAAACTTGCATGTTCCCTGAAGTGATGAGGCAACACGAGGTTATCAAACAGGGCTGTCTGCTTATCCTCTCACATAAAGAATTCATGCAGGATACACCTAAGTCCTGAAAATCCCAGAAATCTCAACACTCCCAAAGCCCAGCAAAGGACTAATAATCCACAACATGCCTGACTTACAGACAGCATGAACAATGCAAGCACCTCCACAGAGCCCACAGAATCTTCAGGGACCCCACAGCAAACCAGAGACCACCAGGTGAGCCCTACAATCAAATGTGGCATGAGGGGATACAATGACAACATACTCTCACCAAAGCAGATGGGGGTGAAATCACCCAGGTGCCATGGGAAGCTGTACAGCCCCATACTGAACAGTGTTCATCATAACAAGGAGAGCAGGCTAAGAAAAAAGCAGTGGCTGTGGGAATGAGTAATCAGCCCTTGGATTTGAGGTTATCATTAGCAAAAGTGAAAGGTAGACTCGAACATGTGCAAAATACAGTCACAAGTTTCTCTCTGCACACCCCACGGGAGAAACAAAAGAGATGCCTTGTCCCAGTAAGAAAACATTTTTAATTAGGGGAGCATTTTTCATTACCCAGACTGTTTTTATCAGTCCCCAACACATAAGAAAGCAGAGCTTTGATGCAGTTCTGAGGAAGGCTATGGAGTTGTCACCCTCAGAGATGATGGGGGCTTTTCTCTAAGATGATGTGTTTGAAAAGCCAGCAAGTCCTTGAAGGGCAGCACAAAAGGACCTGCATCCACAAGATCCCAGGTGTAGGAAGGGACCCCACCACCTGTAACCATCAGTGTTGAGGGCTGACACATCCATCTGTCCATCCCAGCAGGCACACCCAGCCCCTATGGCTCTAAATGCACACACTCTGTCTCTGCATCAGGGCTCATGGTTGCACTTATACCAGTTCTGTTTTAAGGTAAATAAAAGCCTGTGCATTGATTGTTATTTTGCCACTAAAAAGCAGAAAAACTGAGCAGAACTGGAGCAGCCCTCAAAACAGGCAGGGATTAGCGCTTTATAGAGAACAGGTTCAAAAGTAAATTACACTGGCTGAAGTAATTTGGCCATTGTCCCATGTAATGTGTTGTAAAGGCCATTAAGTCTCTGATTCAAATTACCAGGCAGCCCTTTCAGCCATCAATTACCACAAAAACACTCAACAATTCTGTCCAGCTTTAGGACAGCCACCACATCCCTATGCAATACTTCTTAAGCCCACTGTCAAAGCTCGGATCACAACACCACAAAGATATTCCCAACTGCTTGGACATGATCCACCTCCAGCCCATAATATCCACTAACACAGAGCATTACAAGAAATCTCTATGAAGATGTTCCAGGTTTGCTCCAAGGGCCTGACCTAAGTAATATCAGAGTGTCAGAAGGGCACTCATGGTTTCGGGAGCAAAAGCAGCCACAGCAAAGCAGCAAATGCACATTTTTTACTCACTGTAAAAACAGGCTAACAAATGGTGCTGGTATTTTAATTCTTCCCAGAAATAAATCACAGATGGTATCCAAGGCCACCTGCAGTCCACACAGGCATTTTAAAGGCAAATACATTGACACACACACATAAAGGGCTCTAAGAACACAATTTTTTTTTACTGCATGGAGAGTGCAATTTAACAGAATTTAAACAACCCCAGATACCGTTGATTTAAGATATATAAAAACCCAGCAGGAAGGTATGTGGGAAAGCTTAGGAAGAAACCTGAGTCCCCTTACAGCATTAGGGCTTTATTTCTAAACTGTAGTGAGGTGAAAGAAAAGCCTTGCTTTGTTTCTTTTCTACCCATTCTAGTGATGGTATGGACCAATTTTGTTCCCTCAAATGAGGGATACAGTTAGCTGCTTACACTGTTTTCCCTTCTCCATTTAGCCTGTGTTCGAGCACTAACCATGATTTCATGATCTTTACTGATGCCACAAACCAGCATTCCCATTTCCAGGCTGTATGCAATGCCCTAAGATGTATTACTTGCAAGCTCTGTGAGAGCCAGACCACACAAGCTGCAGGACCAAGCGTTTCCATACTGCTTTCCCTGCCTCCTGGCCCACTCTCTCATGCCTGAACAGCAGAACAGCTCCCAGAACTACAAAGAAAACCAGACTAAGAGTTCCTACTTCCCTCCTCCAGAAGATGCCACAAGGAGGAATGAAGGTTTCTGCATGGCAGGCTGGTCCCCTTCCTGCTCTGTTTGGTCAGCAGCCTTTGGCAGGGGAAGTCCAAGGGGAGCTTGTGGCTAGGAACCTGTTATTGGACGTGCACACACAGAGGTAACACTGCAGCACTCTCAGGTACACACACCAGTGCATTTCTGTAAATAAATCCACATTATCACATTGCACAAGGTGAACACCTCCTGCAGGGCTCTGTACTGTCAGGTATGTTTTAACATCCAGAAGGCAAACATGAATTTTTAGATTATGACCTTTTTGCAGACACAGAAATGTAGCACAGAACTACTATTAGCATGTTTATTCACCCAGCTCCAGCAAGGAACTCAGCAACCTCCTTCAGCCCCACCCGCTGATGCTCAAATTGATCTGCCTTCCATGGGAAGCACTGCCCTGGAAACAAACAGAGAGGGATGGTAAGAACTGCTTTGGGAATTAAAATGTTGAATGAGTGCAATTATAGGAGGTAAGATGAATCATTTTTCTCCCCTCCATTGTTAAAAGGAGATTGATTTAATTGATAACGAATGTTCACCAATTGGGTTTTAAGGCTCTGCTGTTTTTCTCTCTCTGCATGTCAGCCCATGTGCATTGCTGAAGAGCAATATAACAGCCTCAACAGTAACATCAAGCACACAAGGCTGGGGAAAAGCAGGACAAAGGCTTGGTAACTATAAACACAGCAAAGACATCTTCATTAGCACATCAGAGCTGTTCTTCATATTTGAGTCAGGTTGTACCACCTCATATTCTCACTCACAAATGGGAGACAAGTGCTGAGATAAATTCCAGATAAGATCAGCCCTGTTTGATCTCCAGGACCAGAGGTTCTTCAGAATTCCTAACAACAGCCACAAATCTGCAGCAGAAGCAGCAGCAAGAACCTTAAGGCCAGCTTTCAGAATAGCCGTGGTCAACTCACATCTCAGATGGGCTATTTCTGGCCTTTACTTTCTGAAGGGAAAAAACCCCAAGGATCTCCTGGGGTCACTACCATTTGTCAGGCAAACCAGTGAAGCAGTCTAATCCAGCAGTGTGTTTTTCTTGTTTTGCTGTAGATAAGCTGAAAGGTTTATAACCCACTGTACAATCGCTGAACACCAGCTGTTTTTCGGGGCTGTTTTACAGGTAACTCATCTCTGAAGGGCTCCATTTCCCTTCCCCTTTTAGGAACTACTTATAGGAGCTTTTCCTTCATATAAAGAATTTTTGTTCTGTTCATTCTCCCCATTCTCCAATTCATCATTCTCCATTTGTGCATTTCATTTCAGTGTTCATTTCCCCCACTCTTGGAGAACATAATTAGATTGCACTAATTACCCAAGTCTGGCTAGGTCAGGGTGTTGTGTCACTGGCCTCTGGGCTGGGCTGAGGAATGAGTTTTCTGATGAGCCACCTAAAATGGTGGTTGCTGGGACTGATTGCCAAGTTTGCCTTGGAAGCCTGCCCTGCAGTTCCACTGTCAGAGAAAACACATCTTTCTCCTTCACCACTTTTCTGCCCTGAAGCTAACAGAGGTACACCAACATTTGCCAGCAGCCAATCCCACCTGTCTCTGAAAGCAGGAAAGGGAGCAGTTAAAACATTGGGGATCAACTTTCCCAGGATTTAGTACCAATTGCTGGTATTTCACAAGGTAACCTGCATGCACTTCAGCATCCTTTCCCACAGTTACAACTTCCCAGGATTTAGTACCAATTGCTGGTATTTCACAAGGTAACCTGCGTGCACTTCAGCATCCTTCCCCACAGTTACAGCTTCCCAGGAGGAAGGTGCTGCTTTGCTGAGCAGACACATGGCACCCAGCACTGCTGGCAGAGCAGGAGCTCATGGAAGTGCCTCCTCACCTCGGTGGGGTTGGTGGAACAGCAAAGTGCTCGCAGTTCAAGCAGCAGCGTGCAGACTGACAAGATCACTTTTTGTTTACTAAACAATTGAACTCATTCACCAGAGATCAAGCAGAGCTGCACAGTCATTTGGCACAAAGCTGGAATAGTGGATGAGCCATCACCCACTGAGGCAGTGCAGCTCTCCCTCTCCTATCTCCCAGGAGCTCCCAGGCAGCAAGCCGTGTCCGTATCGACTCCATTTCCTTATTAATTCCCTATTGATCTGCTCACTGAGCACTAGGCAGAAATAATATTTTTATCTTCTGTACTCCTGGCTGTGCTGCCATTGGATTGTGAAGCCTCCTGAGTAGCTTGGGGTTTCTGTAACCTGGGGAGGATGGATCCACCCACACTCACTGGAAGAGCAGGCACTCAGTGAGGGATACCTGTGGGAAATCTTGAAAGCTTGTTGTGAGAATACCTCAGCTGCTGGGCAGCCTACTCCCTGACATGGAAATTTACAGAGTGGTAATTCATCTTTCCAGGTCAAGCCAGTGGCTGAAAACACCCTGAACCATCAAATTCTGCTCAGGATATTACAGCTACTGCTTCCTTCTCTGTGATGATGGAGATTGGTCTACAATCAGAGCAGTCTGTGAGGATGGGGAAACAGCTCAGACAGAGCAGCTCTTTTCTGTGATACCTGGGTATGCCTTGCCACAGGATCCACCTGAGGCTGCCTGTCCCACACCCAGCAGCTTCTCCACGGCTTCAACACAGCCACCAAATGCAGGCACCCAGCTAAGAGAGGCTGCAGGGCTCACTCACAAACCCTGGCACTGCAGAAAGGGTCTGACTGTCGGAGGGGAAAACACAGACATCACACAATGCAATTCTCAGCAGAAGAACAGAGTGCACTTTTTACTTACACTGTTCTGTTGCTCATTACACAGACCCCTGATAATTTCCCTGTGCCAGAGGGGTAAAGAAGGAGTAAATATAAGGAAAATGTAAGAGCAGAGATACACTGGGACAGGAACAAGTAGGGCAGCTTCCCAGTGATGGAGACTTCCATCTCCTGGCCCGCACTTTTGGGTCAAAAAGAAAATGTGCAAGGTGAGTTTCACTTTTCCAAACTGCCAGCTAATGCTGAAATTACTGAAGCAAGTTGAGTGCTAGCACCAGTGAGACACCAAGCGCCTAGAGAAGAGCAGGGCTGGCTCTGTGGGGCTCCCAGCCCCAACAAGGCTTCAGATGCTCTATAAACACCATCAGCATGAACAGTGCTCTGTAATACAGTGGAGAAAATGTTTGCAATCAGTTCTCAAAACAGACCCTTTCATAACTGAATTACTGCAGAGCAGAAAACAGCATTATAATTACAATAAATGGGTGCTGCTGAGTTAGAGAAGATCTTTTGTCTGCAAATCCCATTTACTCAAGCAGAGGCAATGGTGGTTGGAGCAGTTACCTTACTCTGTGCACTCCACCACAGGGCTTGAATAATTTTTGTCAGTCCCTCTTCTTTTTAACTTGCAATGGGTTTTACTGGTAACTGGGAAGAAGTTCAGAGACTAGATACAGGAACAACTGGAGGACTCCAAAACCTGGTGATGCTGAAAAAACCAGCACCTATCAAGCAGCAGGTAAAGGGAGGAGTTCATCACTCTAGAGAAAACACAATTTTGGTAATGGAATCTTCAGTGTGGCATTGAAAGGTGTAAACAAATTCAATCACTGGAAGCTGGTGTCAAACAAATCAGTCTAAAAATAAGGGAGGACATTTTCAACAGGCAATGTAATTAACCTTCAGTACCATTTACTGGTGGTTGTGCTGGATTTTCCATTGCTGGAAACTTTAAAAAAACAGAAGGCTTTTCTAAATTACTTCCTAAATGCCCAGCATGGCAAAACAGAACAGGATGTTGCTCAAAAAAGCTGAAAAACACCTTCACCCAGGTTCAGTCCCTCCTCAGTGACAATGAACTCCTGTCCCCACAGGTCAGCCTGGGTGGGCTAGGAGCCCTTGGAGAGCTTTTATCACAACCCTGTCAGCTGGCCAAAAGACAAAACATACATGTAATTTCTGGAGTTTTCTGTCATATCACATGTCAGGAAAGAACATTTCTTCCACCTCCTGGCATGCTCTGTGGAGCTGAGCTCTGCCCTTGCTGTCCATCAGAGACACTCTTCACCTTGCCTGTCCTTCCCAAACATGCTTCTATTCCTGAAAACACTCTCTGTGCACTCCATGCTTGCCTTCCCTTGCCCCCATGCCATCCCCCAGCCCTTTTCCTTGCATTCATTCCCCAGAGGGGCTCGTCCTTCCTCCCAGGCCCCAAGAACCAGAGAGGAGAGGTTTGGGGATCTAGGGTGAGTTGCTTGATGCACTGAGCACTGCCTGGGGAGCAGCTGAGCTGCTTGAACAGCAGTGGGAGCAGCAGCAAGGGGAGGGAAGCTGCCGCCAGGGAGTGACCCCATCTGTGTGTGAAGGGAGGGCCCCCCACAAGTACCACAGGACGAGTCCCAAATTACAGCCCAGCCCTGGGGCCCTGATTTATCATTCATCTACAAGCAAGGTAATTCATCCTGCTGCCTCAGCTTCCCCCTGAGCAGAACCTCAGCAATGATATCTGCCCAGCTCCTGCACAGGAGCATTTTCAGGATCAATTAGTTTAGCATTCATGCAAAGCTCTGTGGACAGAAGCCTCAACACAAGTAGTAAGTACCATTACTGTTACTGCACTTCAGATGGCTACTGCACTGACATTTTCCAGGCATGCACCATTAACAATTTACAAAGATAAATGGGCCAGGAACCTGAAAATGCATTTAGGACAACTACCTCCTGCTTACCAGCATACGTTCAGCTGTGTAAATGACACCTCATCGCTCAACGTGTAGCTATGGTAACATTTCTATCTCATGCACTGAAGTGCACACACACACACACACATACACACACACGTGGAGCTGGAGGGAAGCCAGGCTACCTCATTTCATGACACACAAACACCGAGCCAGGGAACTTTCCCAGGCTCCCAAAGCCAAGCTGCTCCCCAGGAGCCAGGGATGAGGAGCAGCCAACTCGCCCCACGCCTGTCAGGAAGGAGAAGGGTTAACAGCAGGAGCCCCACCAGGCCCCTGAGGGACTTACTTGAGAGCAGTTTTGTAGTGGTAGATTGCTTCAACATTACGGCCCTGGTCTTTCAGAAAATTGGCATAGTTGTAGTGCACCTTGGCGTTGTGGGGCAGGGTTTTCACTCCTGAGCTGTGGAGAGGAACAGAAGCAGGACACGGTGAGCAGCCAGGTTACCCCACCCTCCCCTGGGTCCACCTTCTTCTCACAGTCCCTCCCTGGCAATCCCAGCACCTCGTCACCTCCTGTGCATTTGTGCCAGCACAGCTCATGTTGTAACTCCCAGCTTGTCCCCCGTGCCAAGTGCCCCAGGCAGACATAAATGTGTGGCAGCAATTCAACTCATCCTGGTCGCTGTCACTGCAGGCACTCCCAGCAGCAACACTGCCACGCTCCCTGTGGCCAGAGGCTGCTGTATTCTAAAATCTGAATTACTGAACTGAAAGACCAAAACCTAAATGGTTAATATTTAGAGGGAAAGCATGTAGTGCTTTCTAAAAACAGGGTCCCTGCTTAAACCTGAGTGTCATGAAACATCTTGGGAAAATCTTGATTGAAACCTGGCACTGCAGATACCAGAAAGAGGGTGTCTTTTCCATGTGCATCAGCCACTAGATGGAATGCATGGCATACTCCAAGTACCAGCACATGTGCACAGCTTAAGGCTGAGCAGAGTGTGCCCAGGAGGTGAGAGCTAATGGGGACTCTAACCCTTAGGTGGCAAAATAACACTCTGGCATTACAACACACGACTGAGGATATCTGGCTACACAGCCACCCCATCCCTCCCCTCTGTCTCCCCTGCCACGTGTAGACTGAACTCAACATTTGGAATTAATAATGAGGGCACAAAGACAAAAGCAAGCATATGCTTATTCACTTAATTGAGAGCACAGAAAGCAAGGTACACCTTGCACAGCCAGAGGAAATGCTGTTTCAAGGTTAAATGGAGAAAGAAATCACAGGAGCACGTACACTGTGGAAACATTTTCCCTGCAAGAATCCAGAGAAGTCAGTGCTCCGTTTAATGGGGGAATCCTTTCCAGCACATAAACAGGGGCTCTCTGAGGTAACGGGAAATAAGGATGGATGGATCTGTTCATGTAAAAGCAGACAAAGTGTTGTTTCTTGTTCACAAGCAGATTGCTGCCAGCTGCTCTCTTTTCTACTCCCAGCATCTCCAACCCTTCTACCTGAGGTAGGAAAAGCAAGGACTAGAAAATTCCCAGATCTTGCTGCTTTGCCTTGTGTGTCTCTCCCGTTTAACTTTGGTTAGCATGGAAGCTAATTGTAACGAGACAGGGTCACAGGCAGCCCCTGCTGTGGGGTGCACACCCTCTTCATGGGAAAAATGCACCCAGAGCTGCAGAAAGCCTTTGAGGGGGATTTCACTGCAGAACAGCACTGAGGAATTGCAGTGGCAATTATGGTATTCTTTTGGTAATCTGCAGCCAGTAGCATCCAGCATCACTAACATCACTAACACCTACTCGTGAGAGCTTCCAAAGCTTCGCCCACAACTGCCTTGCAGAGTTCAGCTCAACACAGCCATGGTTTGCCTTCTAAAATTAAAAGTACACCTTGCATTTGGCTTCCTAATCATCAGGTATTTCCAAATTACTTACTGGGAGCAGTACAGGAATAAGACATTTTGTGACTAATCGCTGAATTAAATCAGTTAATTGATGCTATTCTTAAGAGAATGATTTTCTATATTAGTTTTCACAAAGATATACTGCACCAGCAGCAAGTAATGTGTGACTGCTATGGCTGTGTTAATTTCCATTGGCCTTGGGAGCTATTAACTACACACTTACAACCTCTGGGCATTACTGGAATATTAATTCCTATACAGAGAGGGTTTCATTACATCAGCATCAGTGTTACAGGCACAGACATGGCACTCGAAACTGCTGCTCTCTCAGAGCTACGTGCAAGGAGCTGCTCTGCTACAGCCTCTGCTGAAACGGAGCAGACTGAGCTGACAGTGAGGAGCACATTACACATGCACCAGCACTTCACTTCTAATGAGATACACTTTTAACAGCAAGATACATACGTTTAAGTGTTTTAATTCTGGACTGTTTTCCTTTAAGTAGAATTTATCACTAATTCTGCTGGTCCCATTTATTAGAACATCACTAATAAAGCTTCTTGCATCTGTGTGCTCCTGCTGGTGGCAGGGGTGACAGAGGAAAGGCAGAAATGGGTTTGGGTTCTTAAGACGCTCTCTTCTGCATCACACTGACCTATTTATTCTCCTCACACGGGCAGGGAGGGGGAATGTTTCATTTTGCAAATGCACGTAGCAATGACTGAAGCTGCTTGGAGCCTCTGCACTGGGGGAGGCAGCAAACACGGCACTGGATGCAGAGGGGAATTTTCAGGAGAGTTTAGGAGTTAACACTCCTGCCAACTGGTTCCTGACCAGTCAAAAACGCTGTTTGCTCATTGACAGAGGAAACAATGATGTCCACAGTGAAAGCCAAGAAGGAAAGGGTGGAGTATAAATAACAAAGCAGAACACAATGTTTTTCCATTTCTGCTTCCCACAAGCTCTCAGTCTCTCACAATTTCAATATAATTTTCCAATGTGCTTTTCCAAACTCTCCTGTTTCCCTGTTCCCCAGCCTGTCACACACACGCCCTTCTGAAAACCTACGGCACCATTCTGGCTCCAGCCAGAAACGAGCCCACTGACACTGGACGTCACATCTCCAGAGGATTTCCTTCCCTTCTGATTTCCACGACAGCAGTAAGCAACAGAAATGGAATATAAACAATAGCCAAACCTTTTTACGTAACACTTCCTCCCCAGGGAAAAACAAAAAGCCTATTAGCCATAAATCAGGGAAATTAAATGCCACTGGTATTTTCCAGCCTCAAATACCAGCATCATCCAAATTCCACTTCAGCTGGAAAAAAGCCCTGTGATCCCCTCTCTAGTTTTCCTAAGTGTGTGTTCTGCTCTACAAGGTGACTGGGTGCAGGGCTGAGGCTTCATTGATTTTCTGTGATACCCATAAGAAAAGTGCTCAAGTTTAGAAGAACATGAGATGACTCCTGCCTCAGCAGGAACCCTGGGAAACCGATGGTGTCTCCTCTGCTTTGGGAATCATTATCATCAACAAAGATTCTCTACAACAAATTATTCTCTGCATGACACTAACAACCACCTCCCTTGGCCTCCTACCCTTGTACTGATTTCACAGATATCTGTGTCGGGCCATATTAAACTGTCCTATAGAAGATGCCCAAAATGCGACAGGACTTGCTCTTTTCAGGTCAGCCAGCGTTCAGAATTAACAAAATAACACAGCAGTAAATGCCACTTTGGGGCTGGAGCAGTTTTTGCAAATTCCTGAAGTCAGCAGACCTGGCTTGGGAAGGAGAGCTGCTGACTAAGAAAGCATCATTTCTGTACAGTTCCTTTGCTGGTTACAGCTGGGTTTCCAGGACTGTCGCAAACGCGGGCAGCGCCCGCGGACGCTTTCCAGGAGCAACAGGAAATGTGGTAGCTGGACAAGCCTGGAAAGGTCAGTACAGAGGATGCAGAGATCAGCCCACAGCTCTCCCCTCCCTCTCCCTGGCTTTGGACATTAATGCTGACCACAGTCTGAGTCTGACCTTCTGGCCTGTGCATTCACTCTGGAGGGCAGTTCCTTAAATAATTAACAAGTGAGGCCTCCCTGATCACCTGCCAACACAGTAAGACAAACTGCTTGGGGCTTCTGGAGATGTCTTGGAATAATATGCCTCAAATATCTCTCTATGTATTTGGCCACTTCTGATACTTGTGGTTTATTTGCTTCTCATTTAGTCCTTGCCCACGTGCTTGTGCGTGTATGTGGAGATGCATCATTTCCTCAGACAGCAGCAGCCTCCCCCACGCTGCAGGTTTCAGCCAACACCCATCAAGATTTCTGCACCCACAAAACTTGGTCCCTGGGCTGAAGACTGAGTGGCCACAGTGGCCCAGAGATGGCAACAGCGTCACACAATGTCAAAATGGTGTCATTTTTAAGAAAGGGATGGAATGGAGTACAAGCACAAAGCTAGGAGCACACTGAGTATACAACATCTCCTGGAACAGCATAGAAAAAGCATATTTAACAGAACAGGCCTGTTAAAACCAAGGGAATCAAGACAGATCAATCCTGCAGAAACAAGCAAACAGAGGCACAAAAAGTAGAGGTGAAAGGAAAAAAAACTGAGAGGCGGGAAGAAGTAGTAATTAATTAAAGCAGCAACTGGAGAAAGAAGAATGAGGAACTAGGATTGTGAGTAAAGATTCTCCCAGCACACACTTCTTAAAAAAAATTCCACACACACACAGAATACCAAGTAGGTTGATTATGTCTCCTTTCCCACATCTGTAGATTTGCTCTGTATCCTCCTCCTGTTCTGTCCATTAAAATTTATTGTTGTTTCACATACCTCCATCCACTTCTCCCTCCTCTCCTCATCAGCCTCCTCGTTCTTCCCCACAGGGGAGATCTCTCACTCCTGGAATGACATTATCTGCTTGCTATACTATTCTTCTTTTGCATTTCCTTCCCATCAACAAGGAGGGTCCTACCACATTACAGACTTGTGAGAAATGTGTTACACCTATCAAAGAAGATCTTAAAAGGACAACAAAAAGGCTAATAAGGGTCAGTGAAGACAGCTATGAGAAATGAAAACCATTCTTTAAAAAGGAACAGCTACAGAAGGAAAAAGGAAAAGAGCATAAACGTCAGCCAGTTAAACATAAACCATAATTAGGCAGACCAAAAGAGATATAAAGAAAAAATTGCTAAAGCTATCAAAGCTAATAATGGAATGCATCAGATAGAGGAAACCTGCCAAAGATCCCCTAAGGCAAATAGATGATGGAGGTCTCAAAGTAGTGCTTAAAGAAGAAAAGACCACAGCAGAAAAGCTAAATGGATTCTCTGCACCGGTGCTGCTACAGGGAAACTGAAGGAGCTGCCACACAGGAGCCTTTCCTCACAGGGCAAGACCCAAGCACTGTCTCTGAGTGAAGTGGCAGTAAAAGAGGCTTTAAAACAAATCAACACCCAGAACGGTTATGAATCCATTGGGCCTGGTAGAATGCATCCAGAGGAAATCAAACAGGCAGCTATTAGCTGCGGTAGGTAGCCTATAATTTAAATGAGACTGGCACCAGGGGAATGGAAGTTGATGAACGTGACTTCATTTGGCTCCAGGGAAGGGATCTTGAGGGGGTAACAGACCAGAAAGTGTGATTTTCACTTCAGGTAATTTGGGGAAAACCATAATAAATTGTAATTCTAGCACATTTCTGGATAACTGCAGTCCAACAAATAATTAGCCTTGCACACTGCAGAAAGAAGTTATTTGGGAAGCTCTGTTGGTGTTTTATAGACTCAACAGGTATGTACACGGTATTGAAACTATGGAAAGCCTTTATAAATACCCAAATATAGCCCAGTCAATCAAAATCACATACACCAGTGTTGAGCACTTAAATGCCCAAATGGGGTTTTTTATATAAAATCCCTCACTGAAGACTTCCAATTTCTTCAAGGCATCATGGAGTAAGAAAGGAAGATCCTCTCATGAATCAATACTGAGCTGAAAGCCAGCAAAGAGCATGGCTGTGTGAACAGTTTTTACAGCTAGAGAAGAGTACAAGCAGGGTTCCCAGCAGACATGCAATGGCACCTGAGCTACTTCAGGCGCTCACCAAGGATCTTGAAAGGGGAGCAAACAGGAGGGGACGCGTTTGCTGATGACACCAAGGTGAATCACACTGCAAGAATTAACTACACCTTGTTGCAGAAGGATCTCACAGTATTTCAGTACTGGGGAAAAAGATGGCACAAGAAACGAAGTGTTGGTACAGACACAAGCATCAGAGAGTGTGGACACACACACACACTCTAAATCTGCACACAGATTGATGGCTAAAAACTCGGTGTTTTCAGTCACAGAAGGTGTCATGGAATTTGCATTGAGAGTGCTGGGAAATTATCAGTCACTGCTTAGGAGAGGTCATAAAAGACAAGCAGAATATTATGAACTAGTAGAAGAAGAGAACAAAAACCAGAAAGCAGTTCTATGTTATTGCGCTGCAAAGGTGGTTCTGGCCCCTTTCTCAAAAGGGTGGATTATGATGGATGAGTATCAAAGCATCCAGAGAAGACTGACAAGAGGAATCAGAAATGCAGAACAGTTTCCATGTGAGGGGAGTACAAGACCAGCTGACTTCAGCATGAAAAGGAGGCAGCCTTAGGTGAGGGCATGGGGCTTCAAGGCATGGAAGTGCCTTTATCTAAGGGACAAGCTGATCACAACTCATTCAGTACACCAGAACTAGGGGACACCAAACCAGATAATCAGGCAGAAGGCTCACAGCACACAGAGGGAAATCTTAGTGTGCACACTCTGTAATTTAACGACAGAGCCCAGCACACAGGATGCTGTAGGAGCCAAAACTATAAATAGATTTGAAAGAGCAGTCAGAGACATTATGGAAGAAAAGTCCATCAGTGGCTGTTAAAAGCAAAAATAGCAAGTAACTCCTGACTCAGGAAGTCTTTAAACTGCAGATTACTGCAAGCTGGGAAAGAACTGGAGAGAAGCATTATTGTTGCTGGCCCTGTTCTTACAGTGCTTTTTTCAGCAGCTGCTGCTGATTGCTCTCAGGGGCAGGCCACAACATGAGGTGACCCAGCAGGAATTTAAGAGCCCTGCCATCCCCTCAAAAGCCTGGGGCAGACCTGTCTCCTGGTACTGTCCCCAAAAGTCCTGAGCTGAAGAGGAAACAGCTCAGGCTAATGCACTGAGCCCTCAATAATGCCCTGGGCTACCCCAAGTTCCTCCCTGGAGTAAAGGTGAGTTAGCTCCAGCTCAGGGCTGCACTGCAGCAGTGGCATGACCTTGGGAGTGGAACTGGCAGTAAACAGTCACCCTGCTTTGAATGGAGGCTGGAAGGACAAAATTCCATTTGTACCCAATTAAGCAGACATAACCTTATCCCTCTCTTCTGCCACAGACCCTGTAGCACTCCATATTGTCCCTAGAATGCTCCTTACTAGAAGGAAACATCCTCCTGTCACCTGCTACAGTTAAACATCATCATTCTTAAACCTGGCTGACCACAGCTGTGCACAGCACAACACCATATGATGCCTGCAGGTCTGCAAATGGAATTGTCATATTCCCACCTCCCCCTCAGTAAGAGAGTGGTCCAACTTGGAAACTCTTACTTTCCTCCAAGTGGCCACAGTGGACTGGAGGTGTGTCCCACGGGATTGCTGTGTGAGTCCAGGCCAGTCACCATTGCCTGAACACAGACAGTGTTTGAGGGAGCCAGCAGGGAGCTGAGCTTGGCTCAGAGTGTGCTGCTCACAGTGCCCAGGCTGTGGGTTTGATCCCATCCCTCTATGGCCATTCACTTCAGAGCTGGGCTCAATGGTCCTTGTGGGTCCCTTCCAACTCAGAATATTCCATCAATCCCACAGAGGGGAGAAACCCCAGTTCCAGATTTTTTAACAAACAGCCCCACTAAGCGAGCTCCAACCACTTCAGTAGTGTTCACTGAAGACCAAAGGGTACACATAAAAAACAATTTCATACTTTCAGTGCTGCATAAATTAAACTTTGCTCAGGCCAATAAGTTAGGAAATAAAGCTCAACCTGTGTGCAGATCACCTGCGTTTCTGCAATTACTTCACAATTAGACAACTGCTGAAAGCAGCTGGAGGCAAATGCAATACATTTTCTAGCAAAACACAAAATGAAACAGTCTGTTTCAATGCAAGAAAATACATAAATGAGGTTGTTAACAGAGCTGTTTGGCAAAGAGTAATCAAATAAAATGAAATATGGTACATTAAGTTTGGCACTTTGTGGCATTTTATTTTTGTCATTAGAACATTGCTAAAGAAATTTCAGTATATTCAGTAGCGTTACTATGGCATTCTCGAGTGCTGAAAAAAACTTTTGCTGTCTTTAGAAACAAAAGCGTAATGCTATCAATAAATCTACAGAATCAGTTATTTAAAAACAGCATGTCTTAAAAATGTGATTGTCAGAACCAAAGTTTGTCCATCAGCATGTAAACTGCTGACACCCGTTTTTGCACAGTTATCACACAACAGAAAGTGCTATTTTATCATAATAAAAATGTTAATTAGATCAATGCATCAATAGCACAACTTTTTCTAAAGAAAACTATTCCATGCAACAAACCTACTTTAAACAAGATAAAAATGCAAGTATTCTCCTGTGGTCACTCCTACCTGAAAAGGGATTCTCGTGACAGCCAGATTTCATTCTGTTTCACGGTCTTCCAAGAGAAGAGAAGCAGCAGCAAAGCAAAGAGGGTTGGAACAGTAATTCTCCATTTATTTAGCCACGTAGACAGCTTTTTTAGACCGTGGACAAAAAGGATGCAGTACCCCATACTGTGGGGAGAAAAAAAAAAAAAGGAAAGGCAAAATGTACCTAAAGTTATATTTCAAGTGTCTGGTTTATATGCAAGACCATCCACTATTGCATTTATTATACAATTACAGGGAATTTTTGGACTAATGATATTTTCTGGGCTAACAAACTTCAATTCAACAGCAGTTTTCCTCAAGTCACTACACAATTTCCAAATTAATCTAAATGATAGACCCGGATGCCAAAAGTACAGTCACATACATAATATAACCCAGCATAATGGTAGCTTACACCAGCCACAGAAGGCAGCTGCTTTTCTGAACAGCAAGCTAGGAAAGCACCATGTAATAACAGTAATACTGAGCACTACTGGAGCAGTGTGGAAATGACAGGCATTTTAACAGGGGGAAGTCTCCAAACAATCCCAGTGGTGGATGCTATTAATTCCAGTTTACAAATTGTGAAGCTGGGGCAGGAGAGCGAGTGCTGTAGTCAATGCTGCTGCAGGAGCAGGTGACAGAGACCAGCAAAAGGCAGAAGTGCCTCTCTGGGTCTTGCACTTTGACATCAAGGCCAGCCTGTCCCTTGCAGTGCCCAGCCCAGAAGAGCTAAGATGTGCTGGCAGATCTTCCTTGCTGCCCTCCCATGAGCTGACACACAGTCATCTCCAGCCCCCAGCACTTCCACGGCTTTTCATAACTACTGTGGCATTTTCACAAGCCAAATTTGGACTGAAGTCTTACTCCTGAATAAATTTACATCAATTCAGTAATTATTTACCTTAATTCAAGGGTTATGTTAATTCCTCCAATGATGTCCCTCTGAGTTGGAAATTCAGCGCTTTTGCTTGCTGTACTTTGTAATCGCTAATTCTACTTGTAATTTTTTACAAGGGATTTAAATTTCTATTGCTCAACAAATTTCATTAGCTTATCTAGAACTCTTCAGGTTACTCAACAGCTGATTTAATGTTAGACTTAAAGCCTCTCTTAGTCCAGGCAGCTCTCCCTGATGAAATAAGGGAGCAGAAGGCTCTCAAATGACACTTGCGGTCAATCACTGAACAGGGACAAAAGCATAGCCCTTCCCAAACACTGGCACTCCTTGAACCCCAGCTGAATCCACATTTAAAAGCAGGCAGGCTGGAGTTAGAGAGATCATTGCAGCTCCCCACACTCTGGCCAGACCTTTACAAGCTTTCCTGGTCGGTACAGAGATGTTGGAGCAACTTCCCGGTGAGAATGCTACGAGGTAAGAAAAACCAGGAACAAAATTCCCCTGTCAGAGGTGACCTTGCAGGCAAGCATGAAATATGATGAAAGTCAAGAGATCAGAAAAAGGAAAATGTTCCATATTTGAGGAGCTCTGTGTGTGCTTCTTGGCATGGTTTCTTTGCCCTGCTGGAGAGCTGGAAACATTGCTATTGCTTAGGATTCCCAAGGATGGAGAAGGACAAGAATTCTTCCTGTCATTGAGGAAAAACCTGCCTTGGCTGCATGCACTGATTAGCACCACTGCATTGTCTCTGGCACAGTACAGATGCCTTACAGAACACTGAGAGAAGTAAAAACATATGGGGCAAATCCAGAGACAGCATCAGATCTGCTGATCATTCAGAACTCCTTCACTGCTGTTTTTGAGTTCTACCATTCTTCAGAAGTGGTTACCTGATATTTATTTACTTTGCTGTAACATGTTTCTTGTTGTACTTGGGCTGTTTTTTCATTAACTCTTTTGCACATATATATTTATTGCACCTACATTAACTGCAACCAATACTTTGAACTATAGAGATGTTGATGCCAAACAATTCAGCCTTTACAGTTATTGAACCCTACTTTAAAACCTCTGAAAAGCTAATCTCAGTAATAATCCCTCCCTTTCCAACAAGAAATGCCTCAAAAGCCTGCAGACGGTTTTCACTCTGCTATTTTGCCTTGCCTCAATTTTATCCTTCCCTTGGAATTAATTATCTGAAATAAATATTATTCAATTGCTTTAGCACAAGGCATTTTCAAAGTAATTTCCGTATACCTTCATGTATTCAAGAACAGACTCTTCCTACAGAAACAAAAATGCAAAAGTCAATGTCTTGGTATTTATGTCAAATCCTGTCCCAGCTGTTGGGAATTTCTGCCTTAGCAGCAGTACTCAGTCTGAGGCACAGTCAGCATCACATTACACCTCCTCCAGATCCCCTGATCTGCTCTAAACAAAACAGAGTATCCACACCAATGCATTAAAGCATCTGTCCAAAAAACATAATTATATTACTATTGTTTCCTAGTTCCAAAGCCACATAATCTGTCATGCCTTACTTCACTGGTTTCACACTAGATCCAACAGTCCCAGCACAGAAATTACCTTTATCACAGTGACCATGACGTTTTGAACCAGTGAAGCACCAGACTTGTGAAGATGGAGCTGCTGCAGCTGCAACCTGCCCTGATGGTCACTGGACCTGGAGAGCCCCTCCACCCACCCCAGGTTCATCCCTCTTCCCTTGATCCCGACCTCCCCAGGCTTCAGAGGAGCCCTTTGAAGCGGCTCTGACTTTTATCCAGCCAGCAGCAGCCCAAGCAGTTGTACCCTGGTGCAGGTGAGGCTGCACTCGAATGATGAAGGTAACTTGCCAGGTAATGCCTCCTCTGTGGTTAATTCTGCTGTGACCCTGCCACTGCCTACAAACACAGAGAACATTTCAAACAGATTTGCTTTTCTCCTCAGAGTGATGGGGGACTTGACTCCATATCAAATCTTACCACTGGCCTGCCAGGAAATCAGGTTTTACTCACACACACAGGGAATAAAAAAGAAAACTAATCAAAAGGACCTTTCATCAAAGACTTGTTTGCTGCTTGAAAAACTTACCCTTAAGTACTACATTCCAGACATCTGTGTAGCTAACTGCATAGTATTGAGGCTGCAGGGTTTTGGGGTTGGGGGTTGTTTGGTTTCTTAGTTAACTCTAAGGGCATTTCCTAGGGAGGGAACCATTTCTCCTGAAGAGCTTTTCCCTCAGCCTCGCCACACAAGCACTTTTCTGAAATACTCTGTAGCAAAACCAAAACAATAAGAAACAAGCAAAATCCCCAAACCACTTTCCTAAATCCATTTTCCACTGGATTATTGTAAAACTGCTAGGCTTTATTTCTTTCTTTCTTTTTCTTTTTTTTTTTTTTGGCTTTTGTAGAATAAGCAACAGCCTGCTACAGCAGTGAGAAGTCCATGCCACCTTGGTCCCTGGGGTCCTGAGAAACAGCCCACCAAGTTCACATGGCAGTAGATTTCATGTGGGCTCACAGTGAGCATGCATTACAGGAGAACCTGTAACTTCAGGAATGCCACAGTGCAGCAGAAAAGCTGAGCAAATAGACAAACAAGCCAATGGTTTCATGACTCCTCACCCTTTCAGACTCCTGCAGTATTAAAGTGGCACTTTAGGCATGCCCTAAATCACAGCTAGGGCTGAGGGCCAGGCAGCCCAGCAGGGAAACCCTCTGTGCTATAGCCATGAGATTCTGGCAGACTGCACACAGGGAGCTGGGCAATGACACATTTTTGTCTGTCATTTCTGTGGTTTGCTAATATTGTTCCACCTGTAAGGAAGCAAAGTGATAGGAGGCACAAGCAGATGGGAATGCAGTGGCATACAGACCTTATTTCCCAGGGTGCTCTATATGTACTGCCCTATTAAAGCTAGAGCCAGAACAGCATATATTTAATATTTGCAAACACTTCTTGGGTAATTAGATTGCAAATTCAACCTTTCCTTTGGCCATTACTGCTCCCTTCCCAAGGCAAGGCTGTTCCTGATGCTTGCACACAGCTCTGCTCTCCGTGGATCAGGTTTATCCCTTTTTAGTAAAAGTCAGGAACAGTTTCACTGCATTTGGCTCTTGTGGTGATGGCATTCCATCAAAGCCACATGTGCCACAGCCCTGGATTATCAGGATGCTCTGCTATAGCAATCTGCCTGCAGCAGAAACCATTCCACCTCCTTCAGAAAATGGCTGGAGACCTGCTGCTGTGGAAAACTCCTGAAGAGCAAGGCATGTTCTAGTCATGCTTTCTGCTGCATTTTCCAAGTTGTGGCTCTGCACAGTGCACGGTCAGAGCAGGCTGAGAACTGAAGTTCTGAGAGACCCAGCCTGGACACCAGCAGCTGCATCCAACTCACCCAGGTAAGGCTGTAAAAAGGAGTTTAAAAAGGGTGGGAGAAACTATGCAGAAAAGATGCTTTCCTCACACTTTTTAATGGTAATTTTGTGGATCTCAAATCTTGTGAACTAACTGCTTAGGGTTTTTTAAAAACTGATTTAATCTCAACTACACAAATGTAAACTTGGAGTAAATCCACTGATTTCATCAAAGCAGTTACTCCAGATTTCATAGCTCAGCCTAGATAACAATCCAGATGCATCCATGCATACACATCAGTTTGGGAAAGAGTTGCCTATAAGCAGCCTGTGGAAGCATGGAAGAAACACTGCCATGTTCAGGGGCTGCTAATGCAACAAAAGGGATTATATCCAAAGCATACTGAGACCAGAAAATGCACTTGGCTTCAACATTTCACCCAGGAGGCTCTTTCTGGGCTGCAAAACTCCTTCTAGATTTCCAGCACTTATTTAAGATGACTCCCTTACCCTCCATAAAAATCAACCCTCTCTTCCAAGCTGCTCCGAGGCAAGTTTAACCCTTGTGCTCTTGACTAAATGCACGCTGCTCTGCTGCTGCCCTCCAGAAAGACTCTACTGCCAGCTCCAAATGCTGAACACAAACATTCGGATTCTCTCACTTTTGGAGCTCCCCACAAGTTTCTAAGCCTCAGTACCACACAGATATTACCTGGCACAACAAACTTTACATGCAGAAGCTGAGCAGAGCAAAGGCACTGAGAGGAAGAGGCAAAGCCGGCTGAAATGCAGCTTGCAGGCAGGGCTGATGCTGCAGGGGAAAAGACAGTTCATCCCTGGAAACTCATCGGCTCTGCTCACACTTCTCTAATGGAGAGTAATTGATTGCAAAAAGCACGCTTGGCATGCCCTGGGGGCTGCTCCTGCCTCACTACAGCAGTCACATGTGGAAAGGAGCGCTGGCAAAAATAAGCATAGCCACGATGGTTCTTTCTGCCCCAAAAAGCACTCTCAGGCACACAGCTCCAGTGATGAGCTGTGCTGGCAGAGTAGCAAAGATGCTGCTTTACGAAAAATGTCAAGTTTTTCAAGGTTGGAGCTGTTTGGGCCAGGATGAATTTTGGCCTTTTTAAAAGAATGTTTCCATCTGGAAATAGAGTGCACTTGTATGTGCGTGCTAGGTTGCACTTGGGTCATAAAATCATAGAAACATTAAGGCTGGAAAAGACCTTCAAGATCATCAAGCCCAATCTTAGACAAAAAAAGACCAAACAAACAAACAAACAAAAATTTTTGCATGACCCAAAATATCCAGAAACTCAGAAGCTGTGGCACTTCCTGCAAACTGGATCACCTGGATTCAAAGCACTGTGCCGGGTCAGTCTCAGACCTGGGGATGCAGGTGGGTGCACGTGTGGGGTTTTGAGTCCTCAAAATCCCCCAGCCATGAGAGCCCACGTGCTGATCTGGAATAACCACACTGCACTGGCCCAGGTTTTCCAGAAATTCACAGAAGTTTACCTTGCACTGCCAAACTTGTGTTATAATGATCAAATCGGCAGCCAAATTATAAAAAAAAAATTAAAAATATTTATTAGATCAATAACAAAATATAATTTCAAATAACCCACCACAGCCAAGGCAGCATCAGCTCCAGAATTTGGTGCTGGGTGAACCTGGATCCGACTGCCAGAGTGCCAGTATCTCCCATGTGGTTCACCCTGACTGCTTCTTGCAGCCAGCTTAAATCCTGTGTATTCTGCCTGGGGCAGAAATGACAGAATGTCCTTTGGTGTCCCTTCACATGTAGCACTGGGATCATAGAGATACAAAGCCAGTCCAGGTGTCCAAATGGCTGTCTGAATTTCCTCTGGGTAGCTTTATTTCACAGGTAATCGAGTGGTGCCGATGAAAGGCTCAGGCATTCCTGGGAAGTCGACACTCATGGTCTGGGAAGCCTTCATTCTTAAGCTAATGGACTTGATATTATCTTTAGTATTGTCCGGGAACAAATTGAATAGAAATAAGACTCTGCTCCCAGCCAGGGTGGTCAAAGACATGAGTTGGATTTTTACAATATTTTATATACACATATATATATAAATAGCATGAATTAACTCTAATATATAACAATCGCTACTGGGTTGAGACTTTGCCTCACAGCTGGCACAAGGATAGCCTAAACCCAGCAAGTTACAGGCTAGAAAATGTAACAAAAGTGCAAGCATGGCCTAGGCCAGATCTAGATCAAACTGCCAGCACCAAGTGCTTCAGCAGGGTTTAGATCAGCACTATCTATCCCAAAAAGATGCTGGGGGGTGTGGCAGATAAACCTTGATGTCCCAACTCTCAGATGGGTGTCCCCTTCCAAAGGGGCACTTCTGGGCTGCTCTCCCCAGCCATCCTTTTTGTTGTCCATCTCCTTTTGACTGTAAACTTCATCTTGGGTTAGAGAAGTCTTTTGTCTCTACTGTTTTTGTCTAAAGTTTCACTACAGTCAGCACTCCTTGGGTTAACTACAACAAGGTATTTTTTGCAGGATGATGTGAGTATCAATGTACCAAAACTTACTCAACCAGATGGTACTAGAAGGGAAAAATCTGTTTAACAGTCATGCTTTGGACTAAATGTCCAAAGACAAGGAGGATGTGGGGTGTGTCTGTGCCACAGAGTAAGCCAGCAGCATCCACTGGTACTGAGTTTTGGGAACAAGGGGAAAAGCATTGTTCAGACTGCCTCTTTCTCAGTAAGGCTGACATAGAATTGATATACATTTCCCTGGTCACTAGAGGTTTTGAAAGACTTCAGGAAGACCATCAAGATATAATAAAAATTCCACTGGAAAAAAAAATCTCTACAGCTCTGAAGTATCAGTGTGACAACCAAGAACCAGCAACATACTTAGCTTATATTGAACATACTTAACCTCTACTGAGCCTGCTGAATACAGTACCCCATTTTCACTGGAATTAAGTAGGTTTTTCCTGGAATAAAGTCTGCAGGTCATAATACAAAGACATAGCAAACTATAAACACTGGAAGAATATCTCTAACTTGGAAAGGTACCTGATGAGTTAGTGCTAAGACTTTGTCACTGGCTCTAAATTAAAAGCTGTGTAGGCCTATACTAAAGGTACTTAGACATGATCAGCTAAGTAATCAAAATGATTTACCTATACTAGCAATGTGATCCTCTAGGCAGAACGTGATGTAATTAGAGAAAATGCAGGAACTTTTCCTTATTAGGGAGAAAATATGGACTAGAAATTAATGGTTTTACTAACCCTAGAGTAGCTATTCAACATTTGGACGCATTTCCACTTCCTTCCAAAAAGTTACATGATAAACAACTCCCTTCATTAGAGTGTTTGAGTCCAAGATTTCATGTCCAACAGATTTCTACCTGAAATATTTACAGGTAATATAGAAACCTTCCACGTTTCTCATTCTATATGAATTATGGAAAGAAAACATTTTATAAATGCAAAATCCAATATAATTCCATGAAGATTCCACAGAAATTTCCCTACGTCTTATAGACTTCAGTGGAGATGGGTCTGTATGCTACAGTTTTAATTTAAATACTGTCATAACCTCTGGAATTCCATAATACGAAATAATTTCCCATACAGTTCAATCACAAGTCTCCAAAAACTCAAAAAATATAAGAATATTATCTATTAAATTTCACAAGGAATCATCTTAAGGCCAATGTATTGCCTTGTAAATAAGAATTACACTTTCAATCAGCATGCCCAAGTAGATTACTTCCACAAGATGACATTAACCTATTATTTTTAAAACCAGCATCTTTACCTATCTCTATTATTTTCAAGAGCAGAATAAATGCATTTGAAGGTCTTCCTATAGCTTTAATCTATCACAACAAAACCAGAAATCTTTCCACTACAGCCATTAGTGCCCATAACTCCACAAAAATATAGCTATTTCCTGTACATGCCCAAAACACAACACATTTCTCAAAAGCATGTTTTAAATTTCGTTAAAATAACGCAATACAGCAGCCTAGACCAAACATGCCATGAGCTCATCTTTTTCAGATTTGCAGAATCATTTCAGTTTTTATTCCTACATCTTTACTGCCTTCTGCCAAAATATGTGGCACTGGCATCTCAGCATTTCTTGCCTGCATTAACAGAGGTTGGCTGCTTTGATTTCCCCTTGAAGTGTTTTAATAGGGAAGGGGCAAGCCTCCAAAGGCAGGAGCTGAAGTTCGGACATGCATCTGCAAGGTAGCTGCTCACAGCATTTAGCCTTTAGAAAGGAGTTATTCCTCATTTATTAATGAGGAATGACTCTGCCCCCTTTTGAAGGGCAAAGTGGAGTTATTATCCCTGTTTCACAGATGGGGAAGCAGCACTGGGGTCACTTGCCCCAGCTGAAGTCCCAAGCACCTCGCCTCCAGCCACGAGCCATTTTTGCAGAGTGCTGCTCAAACTGACACCCTGCAGGGGGACAGAGACATCCCTCACAGGAAAGAGGGACCCAGCTGGGGCTGCACTCTGGCCCATTGCCATCACATAATAGTCTCCCATTTCACTCCCAGTGCCCCCAGGTCTGCACCTGAATTACAGGGAATATAATCCAGTTCACTTCTTCTGAACTTTGGCTGCCCCGTGGTCGCCGCAAGAACGCAGCAGCAGAGCAGGCAGTGAAATCGTGTCTGTTTCAAGTAAATGGAACAGGTGTAACTTGGATTCCATATACAAATCCCAAATGACTTGTGGACTTAACGTGAAAACCGGCAAAATGCTTAATTGTGTCATTGCATTGAGATCGGGGAGAAGATAAACTGGCTCCACGGAGCCAATGGGACTTTGGCTGCTGACTTCACTGGGTCAGTGTTTGACTCCAAATAAAAAGAGAAGCTTCTGCTGTAAATCAGATGATCCTTTACAGGATCTGACCTAATACTGAAAGAATTTGGAAAGGCAAACAGAAATTCAGCTCCTGGTGAACTTGTAGCTTCAAATGACAATAAAGAAAGGAGTGGCACAGGAAACTGAAACCCCATTTCACAACTGGTCTTTAGGAAAATGAAGGTAATGTGGAGTACATGACATGCTCCCCAGAGAGAAGCACTGGTGAGTCCCATCCCCAAGTGGCTGCCCTGTTAGCACTGGGCACTTCTGCCTAGAAATTATCAGGTTCTTAAAAGTTACAGATGATTCCACCACGTACCAGGTTCCTTTTTTCCCCCCCTCCAATTACGTAAGTTACTAATGTTTACACCAGCTGGAAAAAAATGTATTAGCACAAAGGATTAAAAACAAGCTCTATGCAGAGGCAAAAATTCATATGGTCTCTGCTTTGCCTTGGCACGAGGAAAACTTTAGCATGATGTGTTGATTCCTTGAAAAATACAAGTGTGCTTTTTCCTGGGTGATGGCTTTCTTGCAGATTTTAAGATAGATGGTGAAGCAAGTGCCATCCTGTACACAGCAGTGATCTCATCTCCCAGTATTGTCAATTAGGGCTGCAACATCAACTCCTGATATAGTGAGGAGCTGGCAAAAAAACCTGACAGCAAGCTGTAATTGCCTGTGCTGGGAAAGAGTAACTGTGCACCCTGCAACCCACTCACTGCAATATCCACCCCAAACAAGTGGCCATAAAAATGGGGCAGGTACCCCTGGATTGCCTATTGCTTTCAGCAAATTGGAAATAACCACGGAGTGATGTTTTGGTTGATTTGTTGGTCCATATGAGGCTCTGAAAACAGCTAAAGTTGTCCAGCTATGACACAACAGCTCAGCCAGGAGCCTCAGCTATCAGGGCAGCAGTGAAAGATGAGGAAAACACAGAAATTGCTCTGGTAGGAGAGGTCTGATCCCATGAGGTGAGGGCAAGCCCAGCTCTGAGGGAATGTCAGCAGAGCAGGCAGCTCCTGGACAGCCCAAGAGTTTGCATTGCTGCTCCTGTTTCTGCAGACTAAAGGGCTACACAGAGGAAGAGCTGCTGCTCCTGCCTGACCACAAATTGCTCAGGACTCAGAACAACTGCCTGCCCGCAGTCATTCTGCAATTCCAAACAATTAGACTGTCTGTGGGGTTCTGAGCAGCATTTGCATTGACATTTTGAAGAGGGGGAAAAACTGTAATTTAAGTCTTTCACTGACTCAGCTTTTAAAGTGATGTCACTTTGTAAAACTGGCCTAGAGAGTTGTATCCTGTTCATCACTCCCTAGGTATTTCACATCTTTTGCCCTCCTGAAAACAAGTTTTCCAATTTAACACACAAGAAAAAACAAACAAACAAAATTAAAAGCTAAAAGACAATAAATTGTTTTCCAATTGAGTTTTTCAACCTAAAGGAATACTGTTATTAAAAATTCCTAATTTAAACAAGTAAGTGCTTGTAACCTCCAAATGAAAAATAAATACATGAAATATTTTCTCCAAATATTTCTGTTTAGCTGAACACAATTAAAGAAAACATTCAACCATTCTGACATAGTTTGTATGCCTCTCCCCTGAGGCAGGGCTGCAGACAGAAGAGGAATTGTTCCAAATACCCATCAATCCCCAGAAGGCAAGGCCCAGCCATATAATTAGACATTGAGCAAAAGGCTTATTTCTTTCTTCTTTCTATTTATAACATCTTTTACATAAATCCTGGGGTCCTTACTTAAATTTTATTGAAAAGAAAATGCTTGACATTTTCCCCAGGTACCTACTGAGCACCACTGAATTAGGACTTCAGGCTGTGACACATATATTCCACTGTCCCATCTGTAAAAATGCAAGTGCCACATCCATAAATATCAATAAAAGGCTATTGCTTGAAACAGAGAGAGGAAAGTGCCTTCTAGCATAAGCCCAAAAACATAGATCCCCAAATCCTCTGAACCTCTCTGAGGACTTTTGTCTAAATAAAACTGCATGGCAACCTCTGCCTCGCTCAGTTTTAGAGACAGGAAAACCCCTTTTCATGATGTAACTTGAGAAAAATGCTACAGGCTGTTCTAAATAAAGAACACGAGCACTTCCTTAGCCATCCTTACTAAATTGCCATCCTCCCAAGGGAAAAAGCAAAACAAAACAAAATCACATTGTTTTTGTGTCGCCATAGTCATGAATGTTAGCAGATGTCCCCCTCACCACCCCTGCAATTTTGGACCTGGAGGATGCAAGAGATGCCCAGCTCTGTCCAGATCATTTGGCAAGGATGTCCCCACCTTTGCCATGCACTGCCAGGCTCTGCCTTCCCTTTCATGCCAGCTACCTGCCAGCCTGGGCCAAGAGCAAAAACCAAATGTTGCAAAGCAGGACAGGAGTGATCTGAGCCAAGTATGAGATCCAGGGGCTCTGACACAGACTTACTCCAGATTTAATCCTTCTACCTCAGTCTCTCTAATTGGAAAAAAAAAAAAAAGTAGCGACTATCAATCACCTACTTTGTAGGTCATATATTTGCAAAGCCCTCAGGGAGATGAAAAGCATTATACAAACTATATGCACACATGTTAACGCTGATTAATTTTCTCTGTGCAAACATACCCTTTTTTCTTCTTCATTGCCCCTCCTCTCATTATATCAGCAGTCTCATCTGGAGGAGGACGAGGAACTGCTGACAGCTGAAGTATTTTCCGCAGTTGTTCTTTTGAGATTCAGAAACGCAGCCACTCAACACAGCCCTGTGTTCAGCTGACTGTTTCCTTAATAGCTTTGCTCTTTCATGTGTTTCCTCATTTTCTGTTACATGAATTTAAAGCAATCTGATTTCCAAGTTAATTTGAAATGATGCAGGATCCATTAGTTGAGGGCATCATTTGCAAAATAACTCTGAGAGACAACTTTCACTCACCATACTTTCAGGTGTACCCTCAGCTAACAAAGGCAGGGCTAGTGATGTGAACCAAGTCAGCAGAATTTAACCTAAAAAGCAAGTCTGTGTACAGAGGCACAGGGATAGAGCCTAACTGCATAAGAGCTTTATAGCACATGCAATAGCTCCTCCACTGCCTGATGTTTACACCAATGAGCAGCCTTTTTGTGACAGTGCTTGCACCAATGACAATCAAAAAATGTACAGTTTTTCAAAAGACTGCCTCTAAGCACTGGGGGAATAGAATTTAAATGTTTTGTGGAATGAAACTTCTGTTTCAGTTGTCACAAAGTAAGCCAGGGTGAAACTGAGGACTTCTGTTTTGTCATCAGCTCTGCAATGGCAGTTCCCATCTGATATAACAGAGGCTGGCCCCCTGCAGCAAAGGTAGAATTGAGATTTCTAACCTGCAGAATCCAAGGCACAGCATTTACTTATGGAACAAACTATACTGGCACAAGTTACCCAGAGCTGCTGTGGAATCTCCCTCTTTGGACTCAAAGCTGTTTGTACCTGGTCCCAGACAACTGGCTCTGCTTGCCCAGGGGATTAGGACCAGATGACCTCCCAAGGTCCTTCCCAGCCTCAACCAGCTTGTGTTTCTGCCAAATGGGCAATGGTCTGGTGCACCTTGGATGAATGGCCTTGGAGTGCCACTGCAGCCTCCGGTGTGGGCACTGTGGAGGTGTCACAAATGACACCTCAAAGCTGTCCCTGCATAAATGCAATGGGAAGAACCCAGACAGCTGAAGTGACAATTGTTAGAGGCTGGAAGCTGAGGGGAAATTCAAAGCACTGGCTGAGGGATGGAGAAGTGGCTGGATTTTCCTCCTCCTGTTCACCAAGTGCAAATCTCCACTCTCAGGTGTGTATGCAATCAGAAGCTTACAGGCAGGAGCCCATGTACATATCCCACAGCTGAATCCAGGAGCCTTTTGAGACAGCAGGTCTCCCTTGTATTTACTGACCACCTAATGGAGTGGGAAAGCTGAACAAGAACCCAATAAAAACACGACAGGCTAACTTTCCAGCTGCTGTCTTTAAGATAAAGTCATTAAGGAATTCAATTTGATAATGCTACCAAGAAAAAGAGCCTTGGAGGACAACCCCTAAGAAACAACACCTCATCTCTGTATTGAGCTGTGTCAAGCACACAAAAAAACCCCCTGTGTTTAAAAAGAAAAGCAAGGATTTTGAGTAGCTTTGCTCCTGCCAAGCAATCTGCTCTCAGCTGACTATAAAATCTCTCATGCTGTAACACCAAAACTCCCAGGCAGAGAACACACTGACTGGCAATATAATGTTTGAAGTACTTAAAAGGGAAGAAGCAATCATGCCTGCTTTCAGAAAATGAGATGGTGGTCTCATTAGCAAAAAAAATTCATTGCAATAGTTACCTCGGCATGTAAAGGACTCGCTCTGCCACCACAAATCCCACCCTGAAGAAGAGGTTGCTGGCTGGGATGAATGGGAAAACCAGGAACAACAAGCCAACCAAAACTTCTTTGTGTTCCAGTTTCTGCAATAATACAAAATTAAACAATATCAACTAAAAAAATTCAACTTGATTCACCTCTAACTTTTTGAGGGTCATAAAAAAAGCAACTTAGATTAACATTTGGCAAGTTTTTTCATTTAAAAGAAATTTTTACAAGACACTAATCTTTGATATTTATGCACTCCTGGTGCATCTAATATGCCCAGAAAGTGCACAAACACTACCCACTGTGTCTATTATTACCCTTGGTATCTTTCCTAAGGTCAGCTCAACCATATGCATGGCACAGCTATCACCTAAGATATAACCCATATTGGTGATATGTAAGTACAGAGTAGTGTGAATGTATACATTAGCATGTCTATGACAGTGTGACTGTATGTAAATACACAAATGCATATCACATACACACAGACTGCTGTGTTCAATCCTAAATGTTTATAGCAGAGAAAAAGCTGTTCAATCAGTCACATTTTGTGTAAAGAAAACTAGCCCCAAGTGACACATTAATGCAGTCATTTTATCTCTTTCAGGGAAAATATCTACACTTGAAATTATACTTTCGCACACAAGGTCTCCACAGTCATACAGAGTCAGAAATCTGAGACATGCTGTATGCTAAAATTAATGTTTTTCACTTGAGCTCAGTTAATGCCCTCCACTTGTACTCACTTTAATGTTGGCTGACTCTTTGAGGAGGAATGGAATTACCACATGCAATTCGAGCCAAGCGCGATCCGTGGGGCCAGCCCAGGGATGCCCTGGCCACTGGTCCTGCCCATGCAGAGACCCAGTTCTCCTGAGCAAGCTGAGTTTCAGGTTTAGCTGCACCCCAAGAGGGTAAATCAGCTCTTGCTTCTCAAAGAATGACACCAGGCTAGAAGTGTAGCTTTGGGCCTGTTCAATCACCCAGGCAGACATCTGTGCTCTGCTGGCTCAGACGCTGCTTCTCACTGTCTGCAGACACCCCGAGACGCTTTGTCACGCTCAGAAACAGATGCAACCAGAATCACTTAATGGTTGCAGCACTTTCTGACTGTTGTGGGCAATTTCTCGGTTTTGGAGAGCAAATTCTCTCTGCCAGAGGGAGCCACATTTAGAAATGTTGAACGAGATTTTTGAGTGGAGAAATGGAGTCCAATCAAAGACGAGGGGCCAAGCAGTACAAACTGTCTTGCTTTTGCACAGACTGCAGCAGCCATTGCCACTGGTCCAGAGAGTGGTTGTAATTCAGGAGTCCTACTCCTGAAGTATATTCATCCCATTCTGTGGGAAAGACAACTGGTCTTTTCTGTGGGTACCAAAAGCAAGGGTACAAGTCAGAAGGCTCTGATGTAGCTTTAAAGGAGCTGAACCACAGGATCAAAAAAAAGTGCACAGATTTCTCCTGACTCAGAGAGGAATCATGAGGCAGAGAGAGGAGTAGAATTCATGTCTCCAGACTTCTTTATCAATGTGTGTTTTAAATAGCACCACAGTTATCTATAGTACTCCTATTACCCACTTTTTCAGTATCTTGGATTCACAGTTACTAGTGCCTACATGCAGTCACAACAGCATCTAAAGTACATTATTCTCAGAGCTGAAGGAGACATCAATCCATAAAGATGATGAGCAGAGGTGCCTGGTAATTACAGCGGAAAATTGAATTGGGGGAAAAAAAAAAAGATTAAAAATTTCTTCTCAACTCTCTGAATCAAAATTACCAGTTCTAGCTCAACTTCAACTTCCCTCCCCACCCAGATCTGGAAATATACTCCATTTTTCTCCTGACACATGGCTCTCCCTTCCCACTTTGTCTGACCTGATCATGGTGCCCATCTTCTGCTACCACTCCACCCCAGGGGTTTGACACTAAGGGCCAGGAGGCACAACAAGGTATGCACAACTAAGGGAGCACACTGCTAGCAAATACAAGCCCCCAAGACACACATTTGCTTTCAAACAAACCAGCTAACAATATTCCTCTAGTTGTTGATCATTAAATCACTAATTGGGAAAACAATCTCTAGTTAAACATCTCTAGGAAGGACATGGTGTTATTCAAGGCTGCAGCACTGCAGATAAGCAAAGGAAACTGAACGCTAGAGAAAGACAAATAACACTTGTGCAACAAACGGCAAAGAGGAAAATGTGGGAATTAGCTCAGCTGAAGGATCAAATGGTTCTGCATGCCCTTTTTCTCCTCAGATCAAGTCACAACTCCATGCTAATGCCATTGAGGGCTGCCAGCTCAGTCCCTTGGACAGGGCTCAGAGACTGCAAGCCAGCACACACAAACCAGCCTCATGGAGCAGCAGGTCCCTCCATGGTGCTCCTTATTTCTGAAACAAAAAACACCTAGCAGTGCCCTTTTTAAAGCATTCCATTAAGGCAGAGGCCTTTGGGAAGAGCTGGTCCTCAAAGGCCAGGCTGGTTTTGTGCCATGTGTGGTTGTGTCTGTGAGCCACTGGTGGGGCTGCAGGAGCAGGGGCCAGCAACATCCCCTGTGCTTTTCTAAATATCCCCCCCCCAATGTGTTTTTCTAAATAAAACAAATCCAACCTATACATGACCTGTTACATTTTCCTGGCAAAGAAATAAAAGAACTATTAGGACCATTTCTTTGGTTTAGCTACTTTGGCCACATGATCCCACTTGAGATAGCTGAGGTAAAGGTGTCAGAATCAGCATCTTCCAGGTGCCCAGAGCAGTGGTAAAAGCTTTTAAAGAGTAATAGGCAATTTTGTTTGTCTTCTTTTCTCCTTAAAATAAAATAGCTAGGAGTAGAAATTATAGATCACTGCATTCAGAGAGACAATTCCTTTCCACTTAAAGACAGTGCTTTCTTTTGGAAATACAAAGCTTGTCCTTCTGCAACTGCAGTCTCTGGTGGGGGGGATCAACAAACACGTTTGAATTAACTTCACAATAATTTCTCTTGTCAAAGACAAACAAATTTCAAATCAAAATAGCATTTATTATAGTAAATAGCTTAGTGGGAGGGAGGAGTTTTGAAATTCACATCTAACTCATTACAATTAGCCCTTCATTATACTGTACCAAAAAAAACCCACCAATAAAACAACAAAACAAACCAAAACTGATTTTAAAAAGAGCTTTCTAACTTTCTTTTCACAAACTTATCAAAGAACTAAAGAAAACTATTTCTCCCAAGGGCAATGCAAAAAAAGTGTCCCACTGTCTCAAACAGAATATCAAAGAATCACTCCAAGGTCAAACATGATCAATACAACAATAAATGTCAAAAATTGCTTCCTAAGCAATTTGGGGGAAAAGGAAGAAACTCTAGAATTTATAACTGAAGAGATCTTTCCATTTTACATGTAAGACATATTCCATATTTCACTAAAGCACAAGTCTTCTCCAAGGCAGAGCCCTCTAAGTGTGAGTGCAGGAGGTGCACACATCACTTCAGCATAACTGCCATAACTGTGGGCTTGCACAAGTGAATTCCTTCCTTTTTCCCTGGAGGAGGCATGGTCTGAGGTGCCAGACCCATGAAATCTGCACTGTGCTGACAGGACTGATGCTCACATCGCCTGGCACCTCCAAGGACTGAGGCACTGGAAAGCAGAGCTGTGAGCACAGCATTTCTCCTGGCTGGACTGAGCTGCACCTCAGGGAAGACAGCAGCTGGGCAAACAAATCCAAGCAAATTCCATTCTGTTCTACCTCAGAATGTTTCTGAAGGTGTTTATACATGCTTGCCTGTTTGATGGAAAGGCAATCAAATGGGTTTAATTCCTTTCTCTAACTGGTTTTGGTTTTTTTTGAGAATGAGACAAGTGTCCCCTCTCCACCATTTAAATCCAACAGCTCCATGGAGTAGAGATCTCCTTCCTACCAAAGGCATCAATCCCTGTGACAGTGAGATGTTCTGCTTGGAACACCTAACTGCATGTGCAGAAAAGCTGCATCCAGGAAAGCAGGCAGTGCACAGCTGTACAAAAGCAATAATTGCTATTACACATTTTCAAACGCCTCCAGGCCTGGGAGGTAAGTGCATTATCCATCAAAAGACACACAGAGACTCAGAGAAGCTGCATGACTCTGCAGACCACAGACAGAGGATGACACTCCTTCAGTTTATTCCTAACATCCATTTGTACAAGCCCTTAGTGCAGACTGCACACAGCCCTGCCTCATCCATTCCTGCTGTTCCACTCTCTCATGAAGCCACAAGTGGCTCAGCAATGTGACTCCTCATCAGCCTGCATCAAACCACTGGCAGCATCTCACCTGGCAAGAGGTCAGCATCTGCAAACACCCACTCTGGCACCTTCCACATACACAGCATTAAAGATAAAAGGGATGGTGGAGAAGCATGTCAAATTCACTCTCCATTCATGCAGAAGGTGATAAAAAGAAAGCATTAAGCTAATCAAGAATTAACCCTAGGGATTGATTCCTTCAAAGGGAAGAAAATAAATCTCTGTGGTTGTAAAGCTGACAGGAGCTGTGGGTGTTTCCAAGTCTCACCTGACTGGTGCACACACAGATGGGCCATGGCAGAGCTGTACCACGCTCCATGCACCATCAGCATGCTCTCCTTCAGGACACCAGCAGAAACCAGCATGGGACACACACACACATCTTTCTCTACTGTGACCAAACAGCAGAGCACCGTGGAGCTGTGCTTATTTCACTCTGCTGCCTGTGCCACTGCTTCCAAGTGAATGATGCCAAAAGTTGGGTGTCAGCAGATGGTCTGAAAAACTCAAGCATTTGATAAGCAAAAGGTAACTAACCAGCTTCAAAACTGGCTCAGACACCTGTCTTAATCAGCTTGCTCCTAGAGAAAGAGCCACAAATTCTGTAATCACTACATTTTCTGTAATCAATTCATTTTCTCATCTCATTAAAAAAAAAAAAAATTAAAAATCAGCGTCTTCAGTTGCAGCGACTTGAATGCCAGGCTTAGTAACTCACTCATTTCTTAAAATAACTAATTATTTCTTGGTGATCATCTAGTTTTGATAGAAATAGCCATGGATTTCTAATGCTATTTTGATAATCACTGCTGACTGGGTATTAATTATCTGACACACTGACACTATTTCAAGTATTTGGCAACAACAGAAACTACTTTGCAGTTCACCAGCGGCAGCACCCCTTCAGGAACTGGTGCACAGGTAAACATACACCAGAAAGTGAAACACACAGTCAGAATCTGAAACCAAAACCCTAGAAAGGAGCACTGGCTTCCTCACCCAGGATTATCTGAAGAGAAATCCTCGGCACACGTCTCAGACCACCCTAACAAGATCATTCCCTCTGCTTCCAGAAGGAAAAAAGTCCTGGTCTGTATCAGGTAAAACAGCACGACTTTCAGAAATGCTGAAAATGCCTAAGAACTTTACCAGCATGAGAATTGTGGGTGTTCAACACCTCTGGAAATCTGACTTTCAATTATGGAATTAAAGCAGAAAGCAGTCCTTGTCCATTCCCATAACAGGGCACAGAAATACATCCCGTAATATTTCATATTTTATATTAGCATCTCAGAGTAAAATTTTGATATCTCCTATTTTATTTTTCCCTGCAGAAGTCAGCTACCCATCCATTCAGCTGTGTGTTTATGGTCTTTCTCACCCAGGTTTCTGAAATTCCCTTAAGGTATAAGCTCATTTTCCCAATCCTTAATCTCTGCAACCTCTAATTCCACTTGACAAGCCCATTTGGGCAGGATGAAGAAGCACACAAATCTTTGAAAGAGAAGTGGAACATTCCAAAAGGAAATAGGAAAATCAACAAATTGCTCCAGGAATCAGAATAATCCTTTTCACCTTGTGGTTGCTTTTCCCTCTTCCCTTTCATTCTGTGACTGCAGGCTACTTGACTAGGTGGGAAAAAAAAAAAACAAAACAAAACAGGTAAAATTCAATGCACAAATTTGCTGTACTTAAAAGCACAACCTTTGGAAAAGCAACTTGGTTCACGGTGAATTTGCTCTTGAGAAGGTAACATGGAACAAGAGGAGCCTAACAAAAAACAAAACCCACACAGTAGCTTGGCACCCCAACGTTTAACCGAGGCCAAGTAGTCACAATGAACAATCATTACCCCTCCCAGCTGTAAATTTCTTACTCCTCATTTCACCTACACGCTCCTGCTCACCCCTACTACTGTGCCATTTCAAAACCTTTCAGCTCTGAGTGGGCCTTGAAATACTAACTCAGATCAGAAGAAGAAAATGGCAGAATAAAAGGAGTAATTCCGCCTTAATATGCTGAAAATGGCAGACCTCCCTGCCCCCGTGATAATTACCTAGACCACGCTGCAGGCAGTGAGAGCCCAATTGGTGAGATGCTGAATACATTCATAGGGAGCCAAATCAGAACTGCTTCAAGCTGTGGTTATATTTACTCTGAGCACCACGCTCCAAACCTGCTATTCCCAAACATCTACCGAGCAAAAGCAAATCCGACGCACAAGGTATTTTGACAGTTCCTGTGGTTGCTTTTTTAATCCAAAACAGCAGCCACACACAGACTAAGGCAGCTTTTCCCTTTAGCTTGAGTCTGTCAGCTGTCACAGAGAGCTCCCTGGGAAGGCTCCCTGCTCCTGCCAGCCCCAGCGGGGACGCGCACGCCGCGGATGCGGCACTCGACGGAGCAGAAACGCGGTGCTCGGTGAGCCTGGGGTGCCTGCAAGGGGCTCCCCCCGTCCTCCAGATTTCACTGAACACTCTCTCTGGCTTATTACTCTCTCCCTGCAGCAAATATTAACAACAGAAGCAGCGCAGGAAAAAACTTGCTGCAAAGGATTAAGAACATCAGTCCTGACCTTCTCCCTGTGTGGAAGGAATTCAAGTGGCCCTCAGGAAAATGAAAGCAGGATTTATTTTAAATGGACCTTTTATGGAAATGACTGTGGTTTCCAGCTCGTCAGATAGACTCCATCAATAAATAGCCTTATTCACCTTGCTGTGCCTTTGAAGCAGGTATTGTTCTGGAAGTGTTGTGGCATATAAATTTTGCTAGGCATACTTTCTAACTATGCTGGTACTGCTGTAGAATATTATAAAAGGCAGTTGTTCCCCAGAAAGGTCCATAAGCTGTGATTTATTAATGAAATGCCAAACCTGGGAAACGAGGCAAAGGTCTCATGAGTGCAGGGTAAAGTAAATAGCATGACAAAATACACATAATGAGTGCTAGCAAAAACAACAGAAACATGCACACAAAGAGAAGATGCAAATGCATTCCTCTCCTGGATGGTAGTGAACGTTGTCAGCCAAGAAATTTAGTCTGAAAGTCACTGAAGAATATGCTCAGATGCTATCCACACATATAATCCACCAGATAAATGGCAATATGAAGCCAATTACAGCACGAATAAAGTCATCACAATATGGTATAAAATGCCTTGTCTTGGCTAAGAAGCACCATGCAGGGAAATTCAAAGAGGCAGCATCACCTTTAAAATTAGATCTGAAATAAAAAACAACCAACTGTAGCATATGAGAGATCAGGATAATACATATGTCAGTCACATGCCGTGAATATAACCTGAAAACCATCACAATTTCCTGTACCATATGTAACCACATCACACAGAACAGCCAAGCACGTTCTCTAAAACATTTATAGAGCACACTAGATGTATTTTTTTTTAATTGATGCGAAATGTTAGTAGCATTCCCTCCTCGGACACGAGCAAACTGCTGCTCATCATTATGTGCTCTTGCTGAAGGAGCAGAAGGTGCTGTGAACCACCAGAAGGCACCTTTACAATGCTGGTCACGAGTACCAATGTGTGAGGGCTGTCAGTGTGAGGTGCAACACACTCCCACACTCCCCCAGATTGCCCAGGTGCAAAAGCCACTGCTTCGAGGCAGTTTCCCAGATCACCCTGCTGAATTAGCCCATTACACACACGAGTTTTCCCACTATCAGCCCTCCATATGTCAGGTACCACAGAGAAAATGGAATCCCATCCATCTCGTGCTCTGCACACATACATTCACAGCTAAAACTATGGACAAGCTGCTAATTAGGCAGCGACCTAAAAACGCCATGCAGAGTGGAGATTCAAACATCTGAAGGGTCTTCCTTTCATGCTCATTGAATTATTATGACATGTCAAAGAAATAACTGTCATCCTGATGATAATGCCAAGAACTGTCCTCCCTCCAGTTCACCAGGTGCTCCCCGTGTCTTCCAGCAAAGAAAGGCAGTGCCATGGGCCCTTGGCTATCCCAGGGGCCTTCTGAAGCACCAGATTATTTTTCTGACCTTGTGACTGGCATGCTTGACATCCACTGAGAGAATGCCTCAGCCATTTCCTGGCACCTCTGTAATCCATCTGGAAGTCACACCGCAACCATTCCTCACAGCCAAGGCTATCTTTGACAATGAACAATAAATAAATGTCATCCTCTTTTCCCAACTATTAAAATTCCTCCAGGATGCAGGCATTTTCAATAGCACCCCCAGCCTTTGTCACATTCCCAGCACACAGCTTGAAGGCTGTGTGAGGACATTCACTGCAAAGAGTTGAGCAGAACAAGTCCTGCTTGGGGAGCTGTTCACAGGGAGCTCTCCAGCTGGTAAGTGAAAGGGATTCACACTACACAGGAGAAACAACCCAGAGAATGGAAGTTATACACAGTCCACAAAGCCATTTTTTTAATTGGCCTCCTCATTAAGTAAAGAGGAAGACAACAGTGAAGATGGACAAGCAGGATGAGAAGGGAGGCTTCTCTCTCCAAACAAATTGGAGAGCTGCCTTCTCTTGTTTCTGCAGTTTTCATCACTAAATCCCCATCTAGTAACAGGCACATTCCAAGGAAAGCACCTGTGGGTAGAAATCGTCCGCTGTTTCTTCTCTTTCTGAGGTATAACAACATTCACAAAATGAAACAAGAAAGCTTCATGCCTTAGATGTCCTTTATCAGCACCACACATACATGCCCAACAGAGTTATTACCCTAATCACAAACGTCAACAAATTAGCCCTGGTTAAAATTCAGCTACAACAAAGGCAGAAATCCAATCCATGCATTCTCCAATTACAGTCCACACAAAACATTCTGTGAGTCTCCTGTGAGTTTGGGTTGTGGATGCACACACATCACCTCTTGCCACTGAAAATCAGTTCAATGCTCACTGGGCCAAGGTCTTCGCTCCTGCCAAAACAATTTCTAGCAATTCCATTCTTTGTGCTGCAGAAAGGAAAGCTATGGTGCCACTGAGAATGAATATGAGGTTTCATTCTCTCTTATCCCTGCACACCTACACTCTAAAGAGAGAGGCACACAGACTGCATGCCTGTTCACTCTACAATCATTCCCTAGGAAATTGCAAGCTACCTCTTCCAGGTGAGACCTTGCAATGAAAAAGGAGAGAAAAATGGCTGCTATGACTATTCTGCGTGCTTCCAAAAGAAAGCAGAACATCTTACACTTTAGGAAATGTGAGAAATCAACTGATATATCTTGTGCTGCCTCTAAGTTGTAAAGCACTCAGTGATAGCTTGTCTGGGGCTTGACTGAAGGATGGTGCTTCCTGGAGGAAGCAATGCCCTATAAAAGGCCACTGCTACTGCATTTGGAAAGATGCCTTCCTAAGACCCTAATACAACGAATTGTGCCTGCAGTTCACGTGCCCTGAACTCCCCTCTCCCTGTTATAAAAGGCATTGTTTGAAGTCAAATGGCATCATTTATTTCCAGGAAAAGTGCTGCTTCCTGTTTGCTTTCCTCAGTAATCCATACCACTCAGCCCAACACAATCATCTTCATACCACTGAATGGCAGTACCACAATTCAGAGATTGTGGGAGTTGTTAAAAATAAAACAGAAAATAGCGCCAGAAATGTAGAATTTCCTGAAAAGCAAAATATTTCCAATTATACCTCTAATTATGTATGTACATATGTGCCATCCCTCAAAGTATTCAAGGACAGGCTTCCAGCCAAACCCTTCTGTGACTCTGTACCAAGGGCTGAGGGAAACACATCCAAGGTGATCCCCAGGAATCATTACCAGCTCCATGTTCACAGCAGGTTTGCAGGAGGCTGCAAGTGCTCATGAGAGCACTTTGTCAGGATGGTTCTAGTTTTACTGGATTAGATACCAAAGCAGATCACTTCAGATCCAATTCATTCAGTGTTTGGAGTTTTCAAGGATAAACACAAAGGAATCTTTAAGATGAATTTCAAAGTCCAAATTCAGTGCCCAAAGAGCAAAATTCATGTTTTTGAACATTAACAGCAGTAAAGAGCAAAACTGAACTTCTCACAAAAAAATTACAACTTGCAGTTTCAAATCAAACAGTGGTATTCATAAATCCAGACTGAACTGTTTTTTTAAAAAAGTAATAAAAATATGATAAAATATTTTTCAAGAAAACCAACAACATTAATCCTACATATAGTTCTGACAGCAGGAGAAGAAATAAAAAGCAAACAAAACTTCAATGAACATGGAATAAGATTTTTCAGAAGTCTTCAATACTGGGCTAATGAGAATTTTATCATTAACTTTCCTGAGAACAGGATTAGGTCTAATACAAACAGTTCTGAATATTTCTAGCAGTCAGTAATGAAGGCAGGATGAATATGAGATGATGTACCTGCAGGTAGAACTGGTGAATACCTAATACGGTGTTTTCCCATATTTCCCATACAGCATCTGTGAATGTATTACCTAAATTAATAATTCTGCAGTCTCAAACTGTTTTGGTTCATTTTCTGTCTCTTATCAGGAGCACAGGGAAGACTGCCAGGGTAGGCTGAAAATGTACATGACCTGCACATTTTAGCATAACAGGTATTAAAACCTGACACCCTTCAACTATGCTTTTTGGCAATACACACATTTAAGGAAGATAAACTTCTGTACTAGTTCCAAAGTGGCTACTGACACCTCTCCTAAAGAAGCTTCCACAACTAAACTGAAAGCGAAACAGCTTGTAATTCCCTGTGATCCACAAAAAAGCCCTTCTTCCGTGGAAGTGCATATCTGACTTCTGACAAGGCTTATACAACCTCACTTTGTTGCAATATGATTAATGGTACCTCTGAAATGCTGAATTGGGAAGTATGGCTTACCAACTGTATTATTTACGCTAAAGAACAATTTCCAGGTCATTTCCCATTTCCCACATTCCATTACTCTGTTGACAAAAAAAAAATCTCATCAAGATGTATGCAAGGTTTAGGTTTTAGAAGCATAGCAAAAGTGTAAACAGAGGAATCGATTTTATTTTCAAAAGGCTCTCCAAATGACAGTTCCCAGTCCTGTTTGAAGTAAGTGACAAAAAGCTTAATGATTATGGGAGAGGCAGAGATGCTTAAAAACTTCAGTGGGGTTTGGATCATTAACAATAATTGAATGCAGGAGTCCAGGCCAAGTTCTGCCCTCAAATCAGACCAATTAAAGACTGAGACATTCAGCTAGAGAGACATTTTCATCAGATGAGCTTGCCTGCATTAGTTATTACTGGAATGATTTTTCACCTCACTCCAATGCACTCCAGAGGAAAACATGTGCTTACCAACCATCTCATCTGAAGACTAGGAAACAAAAGACTTTTTTATTTATTTTCTTTTTAGGTTGTATTGCACAGCTTTTGGTGTTACCTTGAATGCAGCAATGCAGTGCAGGCTGAGTAATGTCATCACCAGCAGCAGGAACAGCGTGGCTAAGTTCCTGACATCCCAGATGGACTCGACCAAAGGGATGCTGCCAACCTGCCAGTCGTAGCACAGGGTGATCGGCGCCAGCAGCAGCCACGCATTGAAGGCCAGAAGGTAGGAATAAGTTAAAAACCTGCAAATGAAAACAGGTCATGTAATACATGGAATGACTGCCAGCACGGGAAACATCTTCCTTTGGCATTTAGCACATACCACATGGGAGGAGGAAACAACAAAAAAAACAACTAATCAACAACACTGCGCCAACAGGCAGCGCCACACCTCGCTGTCAACAGAGATGCTACCATAGGTGAGGGGCACTTTAACAGGTTATTTGAAGAAATAACGTAAGGTCAGTAATATTTACATGGTTTCTATGCACCAGACTTTGGAAAACTAACAGAACTTCAACTCCTATTTGAATGTTAGACTTTTGAAGTGACTTTCTGCTACTTTAAACAATAAATGAATAACTACACAGGTACATACATATATATTGAACTTTTACACACTTCAGTGCATCACTGCTGCAATACAAAATATCCCTTTAGCTGGGTTTAACTTAAAATTTAGGATTTCTTCTGTCGGCACAACATGGAGCAATTAAAGTCAGACCCTTTTCTCTTTGCAAATCAAGGAACAGGGAAAATACAGAAGAAAGGAGGGGCAGAGTGATTCTTAGCTGATGCCATCACAGTCTCTTAGGGCTGGGACCAGATTGCATGTGATGTGCCACAGAAGTGATGGGGAAGTAGGGATTTCAAGTTGTTGTAATCTTCAATAATTGTTATTCTCAATAGAGAGGAAATTAATGGGGAATGGAAATGGGGAAAGTGCTGCCCCCTGGGAAGCAGGGCTTTCAAAGGACTAAAAAAGAACAGCATGTGTGCCACTGGGTTAAAGAAAACAAGAAAAAAAAAAACAAACCAACATCCCTCTCTGCCCCAGGCTTTTGCTTCTTGGCATCTACTTGCCAAAAAGTGCATCTAAAGTTGAAATAGTTTCAAGTACAAGAGACTGTAGATTGATTATTCCAGTAATTGTGAAGTCAACTAAGTAAAATTGTGACAGCCTTCAAAGAGACAAACCCATCCTTTGCTTGCAAATGGAATAGTCCACATTGTACACAGCACCAAAAATGGCAAATACTCAAAAAAAGGAAAAAATTACATTCTATCCCGCATAGGATTTCTTCCATCTGAGCCTGCTTTGGCAGCTGTTATCACACCAGTTGCCATGGTACCTTGCAGGTTTATTAAATGGTAACAAAGGATGGCAGAAATGTCAAGGCATGTAGACAGAGGATTGTCTCACTTGCCACTTACAAACATGGCCCTTTGTGGTCAAAATGCAGCTCCTTACAACAGCACTTACAACATCAGATTTGTGGCAGAATGGTAGGACACTGAAGCTAAGTGTGACTCCAGGCAGGAAGTTCCCAGATGGGTGTTGGGCCCTGAATTTCTGTGAAAACATATTTAAATAACTACAAAGTGAGGGTATCGGTTTCTCTTCTCATCCAAAACCCAAATGTCTCCAGCAGCACAGTGACCCAAAAGCAAGGAGGCTTACTGAGCTGGAATGTGTCATTGTAAACAGTCACAGAGGCACATTCTCATTTTCCCACAGATCCTTCTAAACCCCCAGTTCTGTGGGAAGTGGAATATTCCCACATTTTTAAGGTTTTCAGCCATTTGATACACTTCTCTTCCATCCCCTGCACTTTCCTCACCTTCCCACCCTGAGGTACTAAACAAAAGGGAAAGAAAGAAAATCAATCTTCTCTTAACAGAGGCAGCGATTAAACAGCCAGTTCCTATTTAAGAGAGCATCCCTCAAAAACATAACCTAATTTTGCTCAAACGATTCTTAAAATTTTGATTGTTCACTCTTCCTAAAGAAACAAATGTGTTTTCTAGTCACCAACCCTTCTGGCACACATTACAGAGAAACACAGCAACACAAAATCCTCTGAGACTTAATCACACCAAGGCACTCACTCGTGACATTATGTGTGGCCTGACCCACCTCTGCTCAGCCACAATAAAACAGACTTCTCCATCACCCTCAACACATCAGCTCAGGAAAGGCTGTCAGCATTTATTTACAGCTACTTACTTCAAAGCCAAACTGAGACCCATTTCTGGCTTTACTGTTAAAACAAAAGCAAGTCTATTTAGATGAATCTGGATAATGTCATGGCATATGATATTGTTACTACAAGTATGCACATTTGACAGGATTTCCAGAAGCACTGAGTTTGTTTTGCACTTGATGCTTTAGGAGAGCCCAGTTTTTGGAGGGAGTGTCCTTTTATGCCCTGGCACATGTTAACATTTTCAATAGGCATCACAATATTCATAGAAGTTTGTATGCAAACCACAACACACACCAGAAAACCCTCCCCTGCTTCCTCTGACTGGGCTGCTGGGTAGGAAGGAACAAGATGACATGTGGGATCTTTGCAAACTGCAGCACTGCAGTTAAGGACAGACTAGCTGCTTTTCTGCATCTTCACTGATAAGGCAGGAGCTGACAGATCCTTACACAGCACAGAATAAATAAACAGTTTGCTGCCATAACAGAGTCCACTTAATTTCGGAGGTAGAGTAGCCAGATCTGTGTGAGTTAGGCATTTCTGCTGGAAAGGCAGGACAAGCTGCTGTTGAAGATGGGAAGACAACTCCAGGCCACTGACTGACAGGACAGGTTTGTAAACAAGTGTCTGTTTCCAAGTGCTGGTGAGGTTTCAGCCTTCCTTGAGAGCCATGTGCAGAGCCTGCTCCCAGAGGCAGCTCCCAAAGGAGAACGATCGTTCCATTCCACCACGGCAATAATTAGCCCTCGAATTCTCTCTTCCAGCAGCAGTGAAACACTTTAAAGCCTGTGACAACCATCAGCACCAGCATACAGTCAGGTGGCTGGCCTCTGCAGACACCCTCCTGGAGCAGCCTTGGCCACATCTCCTGGCTGAGCCCAAGCTCCCTCTCTGGAGGTACAAGGGACACCAGCAGTCACGGTACCCATGGAGGCACTGCCTGACTCTTGGAGGCATTCCAGCAAAGCCTTCAGCAGGCTCTGAGTCAAGCTAAAGTTTGGATATGCCTTCAGCATTGGAAGCCTGTCCTTGAACATGATGGATGGCTGTACAAAATAAAGCATTTATAAACTATCACTATTCTGTGTACTAGGAACAGAAAAATAACAAGATGCTAATAATAGTTACTGACAATCCAGCGCTGCTTTTTATTTATGGCTCTCAAAAGCATATGATATTCCTTCACATCTCTGTGGCTCTCGTATCACAAGACTAAGGAGAAAGCTAAACACAGGAGAAAGTTTGGAAGAAACCTCTTACCAAAGCCAACACCTCAAGGAACTAATTTGCAAATTTTGAAAAGACTTGAAGATTCTGAAATCACTCCAGGAGCTAATTACATTTCAGCAGCCTACCTGCAAATGGCAACAAGAGTATTTTCTTTTAATTAGTTGACTGAGTGAATTACATTTTAAATTAATGATCTTCTTGATATTGCTTCAGTGTGTCTGCTAGTATTCCAAGGGAGAAAAATTCCTGCCTGCCTCCCACTCTCTCAGTTAATCCCATGAAAATCAGAGTATTCCTGGTGAGGTGACTGGAAGATTCTGCCTCTTAACTGGCAAACTGTTTTCCCCCAGGCCAGGTAACAGCATTTGCACTGCAGCAAATTTTTTATTTGCAAATTGAACATGGAAATCCACATTTCAGTGGGTTTCAAGTGTTCTTTTCAATTCTCATCCTCTCTGGCATGCTCAGAAAAACACAGTTCCTCCCATAGGTAGCCAGTGTTGTCATGGCAATCCAGTTTGTTTAGTTTTAATTTTTTTTAGTTTAAGTGTTCTGTTGCATGCTTTGAGATAAATACAGGATGACTCATATCTAGAACTTGTTGCAGAAAACAACTATCTGAACTGATTGTTTCTGCTGCAAAAATGAATGCAAAAGGGTACTACTCAAAGCCATAACAATATGACAGGAAAATACTTGAGGAATTGTCTGTTACCCATTGCTGTAATAGAGACCAAGGAGCTTGGAAAAGCTTTCATCTCAGCTCTGCCAAACCCAGGCAATCAGAGCACAAGCAATGTGAGACTAGGTAAAAAAAAAAAAAAATACAAGGTTTATAGAAATTTATGAGGAGTTTCCTGTCTTTTCTGATTTTGGAGCAGTTTAAGCTTTTTCCCCACAGCACCCAGGGACTACAGTTTTCTTTCTAAAACTGTGCTGCAAGAGTGATCACAAAGCTCTGACCGTGTCCCACCACAGCTGCATGGAAAAGTGGGGGCCTATACGATAACAGTGATATATATATATATATATTTTTTATATATATATATATATATATATATAAAATATGTATGTAACACATATAATTATAGACATATACATTATAGATTACATGTATATATAATAGTGATACTATTTTTCTAAGTGCATACTGTGCTGCAACCTACCAGCCACTCAGTTCTGGGCCAACCCATCCCATTCCTGGCAGACAACCCTAACCACAAAGACCCATCAGGGTACCCACCTGCAAGTGAAACATCTCCCATCACTGAGGATTTTAGCAAAGCAAAGGCAAACCATTCTCCTGGTTGGGGACAAATGGACCTGTCTAGAAGGCAGGTAATAAGTGCACTTAACTAGTACTTGGGGAAAAAAGAAGGGGGGGGATGTTTCTTTATGGGGGAAAAAAAGGATCTGGAAACAGAAGAAGGAATACAGGCTTTGCCCTTTCAAAAGTCACAGAACCTGTGTTCTGCTCTTCTGACACCACCTGCACGCTGCCAGGCACTCAGGGAGATTTCAGTTCACTATAAGGGTAAGAAGAGCTTTTTTATTAGGGAAAAGAGCTTCTCATTTGTATTAACAGCTGAACTGACTTCGGCTCAAGGCTCTCTTCATCCTCTCACAAAGCCCTAAACCCAAGTGTGTTTGACAAGTCAGTTCACAGAATCACCCTCCTAGGACACATGTGGCTGCAGTTATAACCAGGTGGTGGTATTTTGGATATTGCCTTCAAATTGTAATATTTACACTCCCCCTAGGGAACTCCCAGTCCTGTCATACCTTCCCACATGAGTTTATTTTCCTGCTCTGTATATTGTCAGCCTAAACATTTTCTTTTTGGAGCCTTAGAAGAAAAAAATTCCCACTCTGTCTATCCTGCTCATTCAGAGCTGGTGGAGTAAACTACACTAACAAGCAGCAGAGACAGACAAATTCCATTTAACATCCAAATGCGAGTATTAGAAAATACTTGTAACTAGACAAGTACCTGTGTATTCCCTTTCACCAAACCTTCTGCATTTAGGGAAAAGAGCTGCCAATCAGTAGAGGACAGGAGTAGGAAAGACAGGTAGGGATAAACAGAGACCTGCAGCTGGATGAATAACAAGGTAACTCCTCTGGAAGGTGGGTTTGTGTGCACCAGGGACATGGGGGAAAGCAGACAGCCTGACTTCTACAGCTGCACAGCCTGAAGAGCTTTACTCTGCTGAATGGCTCTCTCTCAGTTGTTTCAACTCTCTGGCAAAGCATCTGAAAAACCCTGAATTCTCTAGGAGAATTTGAAACAGCCTGTGAGTTTCCAGTGAAACCCAAGTCTCCTGTAGGAATCTCAGTGCTGGAAAACCTGGGACTGACCTCACGGTGTTTTCCCTCTGCAAACCCCCGTGTGCTGTGGGTGAGGACATGCCTTGTGATCACACCTGACCCTCAGCTCCTCAGCAACAGCAGCACATCCCAGAGTCGTGCAGCCCAAATTCACCAGCAGTGCCCAGCAGTGGGCAACTGCTTCCAAAAGAGGATCACTGAGGCAGCAGCAGATGGAGGATTCTGAGATCCTCAAGAAATGAAAAACCAGACCTTATAAATCTGCTGGGATAATGTTTCTGAAAATGGCTCACTGTATCCCAGAGCACTGCCCACCCAGGGCTGGTGGGAGCCAAAGGGATGCTCTGGGCATGCTGCTTTGCCTCACAGACTCTACCCCTCCACTCTCTACCCCTTCTGTGTGGAAGTACTTTGGAAAGCAAATTCAGACACAGACTCTGGCAGGGAAGGCTTGTTGTGTAACCAGCACTTGCAGCAAGCACCACAGCCCATTGAAATGTCTGTCAAATCCCAGAGCAGCACTGCCAGGGTCTGCTCACCACACCAAGAACAAACACCTGGGTGTGAGAGAGATGCTGAAATCTTTCCTGTGGCTCTGGGAGCACCACCTTCTCTGCAGGGTGGCCTTAGCTTTGGAGCATCTTCCAGCCAGGCTCAAAGACTACAGTTTACACTTCATGTATGGGCTGTCTGGCCCCTGGGTAGGCATGAGAGCAATTTTAACCAACATTGCTGTTCTCCCTTTTGTTAGAAGTGATCCCTGACTGCTGGGTGCCTGCAGGTATTACACGTGGGGCTGAGCTTGAACACCTTTGAGCACCCAACAGAAAGCACTGACAAACCAGGCAGAACCTCACCACCCAGGCAGCGTGTGCAAGCCTGACTGATTGAGAGCTGATATGTCACAGGGGTCTATTTTAATGCTATTTTCTAGCCTAAGGTCCATGAAAACTCCATATCAAACTAGTTGCTACACTTGACTTCTATTTCCTTGGCAGAACTGGCTGGCACAGGGACCCCTTTTCCCAGCACAGGTCCGTGGTTTCCCTCTTGGTAGTTCATTGCCTTTGAAGTTACAACTGGGATGATTAAATGCATTGCTCGGAAAACAGTCATAAATCTCTGTGAAAAGGATTATGTGCCAGTTTTTATGTATAAGCACTTCAGCTTTCTGCAGCACTGAATTCTCATTTACCTGATTGAAACAGCAAAGCAATACAGAAAGCCAGCTTACAGAGAGAACAGTTCAACCACAGGACAATGTTATCTCAAGGCAGTCCTAGCAGAAATGCATTAACTATTTAAGGAAGCACCACAAATAACCTGCTTCACGCCCAGGGTGATCAGCCACCAGAGATCACAAGGCAAATGCCAGCAGAAATTAGTATAACTTGACTCCCAAAGACATAGTTTTTTTTAAAAAACAGACTTTTAATTAGAAATTACAGGTAAAATTCAATCTGTTTCACACAGGTTGAGACATACTGCACAATGGATTTTTTCCCTTGTCTTGCCCCAGTATTGGTAATAAAATCTGTTTATCCAGAGGCCTCCTACTTCTTTCCTCTCAAGAAGGGCAGAAGAAAAAAACATTGTGCAAAACTTCTGAAGCATGTCAGCCCTCCACTCAACACCCTCCTGACTCTGGAGCTGCACTGTTTACATAAAGCTGCATAGCCCTCAAAACCTTTCTGGTCGCATTCTCCCTCAAATTCTGTCTGACACAAGGAAGAATGTTTGAACAGAGGTTTGGGATTGGTTTTTCTATCTCAAATCTTGCTTACCCACTGCAGATTTTGAGATCAAAGTTTGTGTTCTTTAAGGTAAGGCCACTGGAGACAGTACATCCTGCAGTGCACAACAGCCTGGATGGACAGGCTTCCATGGCAGGGCTTGGGAACAGAAGGATTCCCAACACCTTCATTTCTGCCTCCACTGAGAAAGGCAATGACAGACAATCCCATCTTCTCAGACCACCTTTGCCAAGGAACACGTTGAAAGCCATGGAAATGTGGCTCTCAATTATGCCTCTAAGCTTGAGGTATTTGGGAATATCGCTGGTAATTTGAACAATAGTAATTTAGTGAGCATGCTGAGCAGATGACTGTTTCTGAAGACTGAAAAACTGTCATTATTTCAGCATATTATGCCCTTCAATTGTTAAATAAATCATTATCTGTCTGCTTTAATTCATACATTTGTGTTGTCCAAGATTGGAGACAAGTTACATAGAACACAGAGGCATTTTCTAGGGCTAAACTGAGCCACATCAAAGGTCTGTCCAGCAGTGACCAGAAGTCTATGCCAAGTAAAGCATAAGATGATAATTCTCCCCCAGTTCCTAGCTGGGGAGTTGGAGTTTCTCAGTTGGATGTGGTCTCTCCATATTTAGTAGCCTGGATTTCTTGTTTCAAGTTGGCAGATCTCTCTTTGACCCTGCATAAATGCTCAGCACATTCCTGGTGTCCTGCAGGAAGAAGCCCCAGCTCAGCTACCTGTTGAGTGTCACTTCCTTGGCTTGCTTGGAACCTGTCTCCTCTTAGATTCCTTAGGTACACCCCAGCTCCTGCATGCCCCCCTCCTCCCCACAGTCACGGATGCACAGACCCCTCACTCCCCCAGCCCCGTACTGTAGGCTATAGCAGCTCTAAGGGATCACAGATTCTGACCTCACACATCACTGCTTTTTCAGCCCCCTAACTGACTCCCACCCCTAATGGGGGCCCCAATAAACCCTGCCAAAGTTACAGTGCTCTGTTGGGTTCACCCTGTGTCAGCCCTGACCCCAGCTCCACATCGAACTTCATGACTTTCACAAAGGCTGCCACACATTTCCAAACTACTGTTTTTCTTTTTTATTCCACTGTTATCAGCCTTCCTTCTAGTCCCACAGAGCTAGCCAAGTCTTAGAATAATTTTCAGCTCTGTTGAAAAGCATAACATTTACCCTGGCAAGACATGCACAAAAACCACATTTGCAGCTCAAATAAAGACAACTCTTTGAAAACAGAAAACTCCCATTTGTGATCTAAATAATCTTCAGAGTTACAAAACAACTTGCCCACTGCCTGAGACTAACCCTTGCTTCAACTACAGCAATGATATTACTAATCACTTCAACAGCACTACCCAAAACTGATCTTTCTTTCAGTTTCTGGTCTCAACACCAAACTTAGCTCTTCCACTGCCTTCCTCCCAATTCAACCCAACTTGCAGGTGCTGCTGCTACTGTAGCTGTCCACAGGTGAGGAACACAGCCTGCTCAGGAGCTTCTCTGAAGTTGGACAGTAAACACAAACCCTCCTACAGTTTAGTAGCAGGGTGTCCCCCAACCAGGGAATAACCTGCAATGGCTCCAGTGATTTCAGCAGGCTGAACAATTGCTTTATTAGCCATATTATATTACACTACATACTAATACCATACTATACTCTGTGCTAAGGAAAAACCCATGACTGTCTCCAGACTGTCACGACACAGTTTTGACCTAAATGGTCAATCCAAACCATCACCAGAGGCCAATTAACAAATCACTTTTGGTAAACAATCTCCATAGCACATTCCACGTGTGCCAAGCAACAGGAGCAGCAAATAGAGATAAGAATTGATCTCTCTTCTTTCTCTAAGCTTTCTCACTGCCTTTCCCAGGAAAAGTCCTAAGGAAGTTGTGCCTGCTGCTCTCTGTGAAGAGAGCTGCAGCCACACCTGCAGCCCTCCTCTGGATTCATTCCAACAGCTCCATGCATTCCTGAGCTAAGGACCCTGGAGCTGGATGCAGTGTGCCAGGAGGGATCTCACAAGAGCAGAGGGGCAGAACCATTTTCCTAGACCTTCCTGAAAACCACACCTAAGCCACCTGAACCTTGCTAGCTCCACCTGACATGCCAGTCCTGCACTTGGGATGAGTGGCACAATGCCAGCTGGGCAGCAAGAGCTCCAGCTTTGGCCACAGCAAATCTCAGATGAGAGTTTGAGTCTGACAGAGGAGGAAGGACAAGGTTTGCTGCCAATACAAGGGTCAGAGGATGGATGCATCATGGGCTGTCAGTTCAGAGATGGTCACTGGGTCTCAGTGCACCTGCAGGACCAACACTGAGACCTGCTGAAGGGACGGGTTTCCTGAATGGAAGATAAAGCCTTCTGGGTAAATTGGCTAAAATGAGGATTAAGATCAAGCTCAGCAGAAATGGAAGAGCTGGGATAATTAAAGGCTTTTAGAACCCCTTCAGAACAGTAATACTGCTTTTTACTGGAATGGATTTCCTTAATTAGGTTGGAGTGGGTAGGTGTTGCTGGACTGCAGGTGAAGCTGGGGCTGCTGCTGGGGCCAAGGGAGGACCTCAGCCAGCAGCACTCTGACTTGTTTTTCCTAAGGCTGTTAATAAAATCCACAGTGCCAGTGGTAAAAATAGTCACTGTTTCATACCCCGAGAATGACTGAGCTTTTGGGCTCAGAAAACCCTCCCCTGTCATTACAAGAGGCAAAGAGACAAACACGCAAAAGAACATGTGCAGCACAGAAGAGGTAACTGAAATTAGGCCAGGCTTATTTGTGACCTGGTGACCCCCATCTCAGCATAAACATATCAAAAAGGGACAGCAGCAAATCCTTCAAGCTGTGCTGCACTGAGTCTGGTGTTAATAACTCCACCAGAAACAAACACGTCAGAGCTTTCCAAAGAAGACAACGTGCTTCCTGGAAGCACTTTTAGCCTTGATGGTAATAGGAGCTGTTGCCACGTTATCATAAAGGCTCCCCAAATGAGATCCAGTCCAGTTCTGGGGCAGACATTGAATAAGGATTGCTTGATCTTAACCTGTGTCTAAGCTGCAATTTCACTGTTGGAATGAGGATCCAGCAAGCCAGAACTGACACATAAGAAGACTGCTCCCATTTTCATTTGAGACATCAGGAAATTCCTCCAGAAAGCTCCAAAGTGTCTTTCAGTAGCTAAACAGAGCAAACACTTGTGGCCCATCCACCTTCACTGCTCAGTCACTGATATTACACCAAGAAGCATGGTCACCCCCTTTTTATACAAACTTCAGCTGAAGCCAAAACTCTGCATGCTTCCATCCCACATCTCAGGAGCAGCCAGTTTTAAAATTTAGGATTATGCCTCAGTTATTGGGCTTTCCAGTCCTGTGCTCAGGCAACTAAACTATATTCTTTGGGCTTTGCATAAAAATAAGCACATATTTTTCAGTCAGAAAGCACCTGTAATACAACCCTAAAGGACCTGCAATGTTCTTTGGGGTTCAAATAGTTTTGGTTGCTTTCTATTCCAATAGAGAGACAGCAATACAAAGAACTAAGTTAAGGCACCACAACAGGTTTTTTTCATTGTCATCTGCAAACCATTTTAGTCTAGGCAAATGCAACATCAAGACCACACTTTTGAAAGCTTTTGTTTGACTGCTGTCATCATACCTCGTCAGTAAATAGGGTGAGAATGAGGCTGGATTGTCCTGCTCTGAAAACATTGGCATGGAACCTCCCATTATCCAGAGACGGAAATACAGCACGAGGATCACCTTGAAAGAAGAACACCTCAGTTAGCAATGCACTACTAAGGAGAGCTAAGGCCTCCAGCAAATGTTTTGTTGTGGTAGCTCTCCACACTGTGCAGACACAGTCAGCTCAGGGGTTTAGGCAAAATTCAAGTTTGCCACCTTACACAGGATGACAAACCTGCCCACCCTCAGCACAGAGCACACTGTGACTTTGTGTGTCCCTCCTTCTGTCTGCCTTACTGACAGCAACTCACACATCTCAGTACCCACCACAAGGGCAGCATTCTCAAGGACAAATCTGTCACTCTGCTGCAGTGTAGACTGCAGAATTTTGCTATTGACCTCTACCTAAATGCAGAGGGGAAAATCATGGGTGATGTCTTAAAAGTTTATCCATGCTGGCATAGGTATAAGGAGAAGCTCCATCAGCGCTTCTCATGCTGCACAATCCTGATTCCTAGAAGGATTTCTGCAAGCTGCCACTCCTTTACCTTTCTGGTAACCACTTGTCAAAGGACAAGCAAGGAGATCTGGCTCCTGGAGCAGCACAGGAAGCTGCACACCCAGCACATTCCCATGGAAGTGCTTGTTTTCTCCTCTGCAATATGTTGAGTCCTGTGCAGAGCACATCAAGCAGCAGTTTTTCTTACGACTCCTAGCTGCACTGACATTAGCAGCATGTCACTGACAGGGCAGCCCAGTGCCACAGAGCCCCGTGTATTTAGGGCAGGAAAAACCTGCAGATGATTACATGGTTGCAAGGGCAACCACTATAAATCAAAAGGTTTGAAGTGGAAACACAGTAATATTCTTGTTTCTGCACAGCTGAAGTTTTATAGACTAATTCCCAAGCCTAACTTTGTATTAAGATCTACCATGTGAGCTTTCTGAGTCCTTTGGGGTACCACTATGCATTGTTATTCTTACCAAATACGTGGTCAAGTCCATTCATACTTACATAGCTTATGACCAAAGCAGCTCTCTTCAAAAAAGGCCTTGCAGTATACAAGAAATTCTGGTTGTTATTTGCAGTCAGGTAGCTGAAATACAAGGAAAAGAAATGTTTGTTGAAGTACTTTGGGACCCTAACTCATTTTTCAAATGGAGAAAAATGTGTACATTGATTTAACCACCCTAAATACAATAACAATGACATCACTCCTACTCTTCAAAGATCTTTCCACATATGTCAAATACTGAGACTAGTTTAAGTAATGCACACTATAATACACTGCAGTTTTGCCATCAAAATCTGGTTGTGGTGTGTTTGTTGGTTTGGTTTTTGGTTGTTTGTTTTTAAATCTTCAATTAACCCCTTAATCCTCAGAAAAATCCCAGGTGTGTCTCAGTGAGATTGCTGCCTTCAGACTCCCAGAAGACTAGACAGAGACATTTTTAAAAGGTCACCCAAACAGAGCAATTCAATTTTAGACTATGATTAAAATGCAAAAACTCCTCGTTCCCAGCTCTCTGCTCAGTCTCTAGAGAGGATAATAACTATCTAGCAGAACTGACTCTAAGCATTTTTGGGAGTGTATTCTGCACGTTTAAGTTTCATCAGAAGCCTGCTGACAAAGTGCTATGATAATTAATTGCACAGAGACACACATGTGGCATACTGTTGTAGGAATGTTCATAAAACCCTTCCTGTTTCTCAATGAGTAAAATGAAACTGTATTTGGAGCCAAAACTATGCATTTATTTTAATATAGAGTAGAAGCACTTGCCAAAGTTTAAGGAACTTTCTTGCTATAACAAACAGTGCCATATCCATGGCATTAATTTCATGATAATTCTGTGTCTATTGAACCTTACAGATGCTCCATCATTGTAATAAAGCAATGGCAAAAAGAAATACAGAAGAGACAACAGGAATATTTTAAGCATATAGTAGGCAAAAAACTATTGCAAAAAATGACAACTTATTTTAAGAAGTTATAAATAGAAAGTCAACAAAATAAATTCAGAAGGAAATCCTTTGCAGATTCTTCTGTATAACACACTGTCAGTATCAGGACACTCTATTTAAATGATTTACAAAAACTGCAGTTTGTATTGCAACACCTTCAAGCAAGCTACCTTTCCAAGCATGAAATCCTCATATGTTTCTCCTGTGAACACAGAGCATATAAAACACATCTTATTTCCTCTCCAAATTCCTTAAGACAGTCTTCACCTGATTGCTTCCACCCTTCAAGTCTTTGAAAAACCAAGACTGAAGCACTTCCTAATGCAGCCAAGAGTCTTTAATACCTGGGGTTTTGTTCAAATTTTCTAAAGTAGGAAGTTTGCAAGCCTGGTCACCATGGAAAGATGAAGAAAAGATTACACTGCAGAAAAAAAAAAAAGCCAGCAAGAAACAGAGGCAGCATTTACCAAGATGAAAGAAGTACATCTGGATGCTCTGTACAAAGGAACTGCTCTTCAGAAAGCTTTCCCTAAGTGCCATGCCCAAAACTAAGGAACTAAACCACACAGCATAAAGCAAGCCAGACAACTTTCAGTCTTTGGAGTCTACTTAGTGTGAAATGTTGACATTTAAGTACCAAACCTGACTTAAATGTCAGACTAGTCTACAAGGGCTGAACGCCTCAAAGTGCAAAGTTTCTGGAGTTCCCACTGATTTTAATCAGGCTGTAGCAAGTACAAGGGAGATGAAACTGAGCCCTCAGCTTTGTCCCCCCATGAAAGGTCAGGTTGGCCTTCAAGTGCTCACCATGGCCCGGCTCCAAAGCCCACCAGAACCAAAGGGAAAGCCTCTCACTGACTTTAACAGCACTTGGACCAAACCCCAGGCTTTTGTCCCCCACTGGAGCCCTTTATGAAACAAAACCCCCTTGTGATTTGCAGCAGGAAGTGTTTGGTTGCACTTTGTTTACATTTTCATGTGTGGAGAGAGGAGAGTCCTCTATTCATCACACCGCCTGACTCTTCCAGAACCTGTTTTCACTCGCTTTTACTTTTAACTCTCTGCAACACTTTAGGCAGGAATTTTCCATTACAAATGTTTGCTTTAGGTAGAATTATTCTGGGAAAAGATCAACTAGAACAGCTCAGCTCTTTCTCCAAGGCTTCAGTTACAGACAGAGGAGCACTTTTACCAGTGTCAAGAAGTCTGCCAACTTCATCCTTGAGAAGCAGCATCACCTCACACCAGTGACCCAAACTTGGGTGACCATCACCTCCAGACCATGTGTTTGCCCTCCTCCAGAGAAGCCACCTGTGCTCAGGTTGTTCAATCAAAAAGTGAAACTTTTCCATTTTGAGAAAGCTGCTGTCCTGAAGTCTGTCTGGAAACCACAGAAGATAGCGTGGTTCAATGCTCAGCAAGCCTGCTCTCCACCCAGCAGAGGGACCTGCAGGAGTGGCACGAAGGAACAGGTCACACTCAGTGCCTCAGAGCTTTGGAAGAACCACGTGGCTTCCCAGAGCACCTTCCTGGGCTACCACTTGTGTCAGGGAAGGCAGCTAGTGAAACATCTCACTTCTGGTGCAGGTGAAAGAACAACACACAGTCTGTGTAATGAAAGCAAATGAACTGCAAATGAGACCTGGATGAGGAAGCTTGTTAAATGTAGTGGCACGCAGGAGCATTTTACATGTGAAATTGCAGCACCTTTTTTCACATAAAATCTCAGCTTGCAAACATATCTAAGGTTACACTGAACTTTGCTCAGACAACCTTTAGATCAGCCAAAGCTCTTAATTTTGTATTTAGCTAGGAGAAGCAAAGAAATTACTATTTTAACAGTTAAACTGTTTTATTCCCCTTTTTAACAGCTGTCTTGTAAAAAGTCATTCACCGGTCACATTTCCACACATTTGCCAACCTCTCCAGGCTGCCAAACATCCCTCTGTTCATGGCAACCACTCCCTATTACCTGTTCCGCCCCAACCAGCACAATTGGGGTGCCAAAAACATGCCAAAACACACACACACACACACACACACACACACACATTCACTCCCGCATGAGAGTGACATTCCTTAAAAAATTAAAAAATTAGAGGAGAAAATCCAGCTCATCAGGTCCGCTAAACAAGTGCAAGAGGAGCCCATTTCTGCTTCCTCTTCATGCCAGCTTTCCCACAAAGCAACCCAGCATGTAATTGCCTGCTTGCTCTCTTTTAAAAGCCTTTCAGGAATACTTCCCAAAGCAACCGGAATCACAACAAACAATAAATCCAAGAAAAGCTTCATAAGGCAGGGACTTCTCTCGCACAGTTCGAGCAGAGGCCAAGACAGATATTTGGCAGCCCCAGCTTCCTGAAAAGCACAGCTCATCCTGGAATCAGTTACATCATCAGGGCACTCCCAGGCTTTATAATTGAAGACAGCAGGGTAGGTGGCCCAGTAAAATTCGATATGGTGCAGTTTATAGGAACGTACAGTTTGCTGGTACCAGATGGACTCTGGGTTAATCAAAACAAACTTCTCGAAGAAGCAGGCAGCTTTTCTAATTTGCCTGTGCCATTGGAGGCACCTCGAGCTTACAGAGCAGCGTGAGGCAGCTCCTCAGCTGCTGTTCATTGCCACGGCTCTGGGAGCTATGCAGACCACTATTGGAAACAGGTCTATCCCACACTGCAGATGACTCAGCTCTGGCACAAAACATGAACTTGCTCTGTGCTCCCTTTCTCAAGGGAAGTGAATAAACAGGAATGTCTAAAAGACCAATATAAGTGTGCAGCAGAACAAGTGTTGGTATATCAAAAGATTGTTTTGGCCAGGTCACTTCACCTTGAGAGGATCATTGCTCTCATTTATGCTCTGCTTAGGAAACAAATCCACTTCCCAGCAACAGCCAGAGTTTTGAACTAGCACTTTCAAACCCCAGATAATACAGGAAGATATTGGAAGGATGAATAAAAAAGCAAGGCTGTTCTCTTATTCCTAATTCTTGATAACAATAAGACACCTCTAATCAAGAACATTTTTAAACTTAGAAGGGGGTATTTTAAGTGCATGTCAAAGCTTTAGGTCGTTGATGAATGCACACCTAATCCTAAATCAGCTTGACAGACTCCCCTGCTGAGAATAAGCAAGGTTTACAGGAGCCACATTCTGTCTACAGAGACCAACCTTACCTCTCCTACTTACAGAGGAGTTCCTTATCATCTGTCCAGACAGCTGCATCTTTTATTGGAGAAGTATCTTTTCCACCTAGCTCAGCCTATAGTCCTCCTTGAGGACAGCCCTTGAAGAGAAAGTGTGTGAATGTGATATCCCAGGGAGAAAACAAGAATAAAAAATCCATCATGGAATAAAAAGAACCAAAAAAAAAAAAATCAATATATTCTACCACGTCTGGATATTTAACTTGCTTAAAGCATTTGTCAATTCAGGGAAATAAAATACCAGTCATAGCTGCAGGTTTTGCAAGGGAGAAGAAAAGCCCTTCTGCTTCCTTCTTTATGGGTAGTTTTGACCTTGCCCACAGCATGTGTGGCATCCTTGCTCCTGATCCCCCTGGAGAGCCTCAAACCCCAGCTACCACTGCCCACGCAGACCTAGATGCATAAACACACACAAACAGCAGCAGTTTTATAGGCTCTTTTGGGAGCCATGGAGAGGTTTTATGAAAGTCACAACTGTTTTAACTCATTTTCACTGATAATGTCATGTATTCTTTGTGTACATTTTCAATTGTGACTTTATTTGCCGCTTATTGGCTTTTTGGGGAAGGCAAGGCAAGGCATACACAGCAGAGAAGCTGATCCCACTCATGGCTTTTGCTTATTCTCTTAGGCAGTACATACTTCATTCTGTGTGGGATGAAAGTCGAGGAAGAAAACTGGGAGGAACAGGGAGAGGAGGAGAGAGAGGCACAGTGAGGGATCAGGAATAGAAAAAGGAAAATGCAAAATGCACTTAACAGATCAAAGATGTGACTGAAAACATGAAAAAGGGTTTCTCCTCATACCAGACATTCCACCCATGCAAGGAGGAGACAAAGTGGAGGAGGGCTAACAGGAAAAATAAGACCTCAACAAAAAAATGGCCACCAGATCTCAGGAAACCAAAGCACCAAGCCTGCAGTTTCAAGCTTCCATCGATTTCAGCTGTTTTATTTCCTCTGCACCACACACACCTGAGGCATAGGCTCATTCTTCCCTCTCCTAGCCCAGTGAAGGGCTCCTATAGACATATTTCAAGTGACTGCACTATAAGGAGCACTGATAGCAGCTTTGGCTGCTCCCCACACTGAGCTACAAATCCCTATTTACAGCTGCTTGTGCTTTTGACAAGCTTTATTCATTCAGGCTGAAAAGTTTCTCTTCCAGGAATTTATGTTAAGCTGAAACTGTTTTCTTTCTCATATGTATCAGGTAAAACAGTTTGGCTTTTCCTGAAAAAAACAACTTGGGAGATCTGCCCATGCTGACCAAGTTCTGAAATCACTTTATTGGGAAAACTCAGTGGTTCCTGTTTGGAGCAGGGATTTTTTTGCTTAGCAGAGGGACTGCAGAGATGCTGCTGGTTTTGATTTCAGTGACAACTGACTGGCCATGGGAAAAGATCTCTATTTGCAATGCTCACTAGAGACCTGCAGCAATTCCCCAGGCTCCCAGCCCTACCAAACACCATGTGGAAGGAGCAGCACCAGACTCTCCTTGCATTGCTCCTGCAGGGCCATTGAGGCAGGAGACTCTCCCCTGCATGCCTGTATCTGGCCTGGAGACCATTTGCATGGACTGCAGAGGGCTGAAAAGATGTCTGAAGAAGAGGCTATGTGAGTATGTGTTACAAGGAAGAGAGGGGATAAAAGGAGCAGAAAGAAAGGATTTTTCGTAAGGATTTGCACCTGCCTTTCTTTAGGATTTTTTCTCCTGAGAAGCTGAGAGGCGTCAGGAACAAAATGTAAACAATGATTCTCTGCTGCTGTGGAATGCAACAGGTGGATCTGGGATTGGTCTCATCTGGTTGTTTCTAATTAATGGCCAATCACAGTCCACCTGCCTTGGACTCTCTGGTCAGTCACCAGATTTTATTATCATTCCATTCCTTTCTATTCCTTGCCAGCCTTCTGATGAAATCCTTTCTTCTATTCTTTAAGTATAGTTTTAATATAGCATTTTCTTTTAATATAATATATATCATAAAATAATAAATCAGCCTTCTGAAACATGGAGTCAAGATTCTCATCTCCTCCCTCGTCTTGGGACCCCTGCAAACACCACCACAGAGGGGAAAACCAGATGAGTCAGGAAAATACATATGGCAATATTCAGACCTTTGGGGCTGTCAGAGATCCAGTGCCAGTATCCAAAATACCTGCTACCACCAGAGCTCCATTCACTGGTGTCCCCAGTGAGCACTCAGGAGCTGCACTGAAGCACAGCAAGCAGGAAAACCCCTGCATTCCCCACAGCAGCTCCACTTGCAAAAGCAGCTGTGCCTTCCCTGAGCCAGCCCAGCAGCAGCAGATGCACCCAAAGGCACAGAGGACTCCAGGAGACTGACTGCTGCCTTTGTGGCTGCACAGGGAGGGTCTGGCAGCACTGGAATACAGGCACCCCCAGAGCACAGCACCACATCCAGGGACACACTCACTCTGCATGGCCAGGCTCAGGAAAGGGGCTGCTGGCACAGGCAGGGAGCACGAGGTCTGCACGGTATCTAAAACACTCCCTAATCACAAAATACTCTCTTACCTGACAGCTTTTATGGGAAGAAAGGAGGAGGTTATCCTCCTCTCATGCAAAAGGCTCAGTTATCCTGAGTGTAAATTATTGAGGTGTTCCTGGGAATCAAGTGTCCCAGTAAAAATTTACAAACAAGCCATAAAAGATGTGGCAGCCTGCTGCCTTGCTTTGATGCTCTCTGTAAAGGCTTTCATGTCACTAAACACACACTGGTAATTTACAGAAGGAACCATGGTAGCTTTAACATTATATGTGTCCAGTTAGGGAATTAGGGATATAACTTTTTTGCTGTTGTCTTTGACAAGGATGCCAATAAGCAAACTTTAAAAAGAAAAACAACCAGCAAACAAAAAAACAAAAGAAAATGCAGAGAAAGGGCACAGAAATCAATGCCTGTGAGACTCTCACTGGTTTTGGTGATCTCCTACTCCATGCATCATCCCTAAAAATGAAATAGGCACTGATGAGAAGCATAGTGGTAGGTAAGAGTCAGCTGGTCCCAATCCCAAACCTGAAACAACTTTTCAAGGAATTTAAAACATTTTACTGGTACAGAGTTTGACTTGAGGAAGGAGGGGAAGAAAGAAAATGTTTACAGACAAAGCTGCTCTCAATCAAGGCAAATGCTCAGTTGTGGGTTGCTGGGTTTTTTTCTTAAATATCTTTGCTCAACTGAATTATATTTCATAAGTCATCATTTGGGGTCGGGTCATCCCCCCAAGAAACCTTTTGGAAATGGTTGGAGAGGCACATAATGTTTTAGCTGCGAGCATTTCTGGTAAATCAAGTAGAAGGGGTAAGAGAAAGTCTGGTTTCAGAAGGAAATATGGGCACAATTTGCAAAGCAATGCAGGGAGAAGATCACCTGAACCACTGGGAAATGTAGCCTGAAGAGCATTGCTTGATTTCAAAACCTACTTGCTTGGAATTTTTTTAAATTCTCACATTATTTGCTTGTAATCTGAAACTACATGTAAAATGCAATTTAAATCCATATTTTGCACTTAATCAAGGAGGGGGAAAAATCAGCCATTCACAGTTTGAATCCTTGACTTTGAGATAGCAGGATGAGAGGAGGAGCAGTCATCAGACTGGGGGAGGAGGCCTGTGGACCTTTAGGACACTAAAACAAATGTGTATGGGGAGATAGGTTTTTGGAAAAGGGACCATTCCCATCCTTGAGCTACTTTAAACACAGCTTACTGCATGTCAGTACTAAATACTTCAGAAGGAAGGTATTTCCCTTCTGGAAAACTCCTAATCTGACATTTTCTCTACCCTGTCCCTTTGCTTCTGTCAGATTAAGTAAAGCAATCCGTAAATATGCCAAAGCCGTCTCTAAATACAAAATAAATGGTAAAAAACTCCAACCTTCCTCACTCTTTTCTCTTAGGAAAAAGTCTGCTATTTTTAACATCCTCAAAAATAGCTTGTTCTTTTTAAACACGAATGACACGAGTCTGTTAGCAATATAGTGAGAATCAAAATAACATTCTTCTGAGCTGATATCCCTTCAGAGAAACTTTTTGATGTTTGCAATCAAATGCAACTCGATGCCAAAGTTTTACTGCAACACAGAGAGAATCTGAAAGAAAACAATTCAAACATTGGCAGCCAATTACTTCTTTTGTCAGCAGCCCAGTAAGTAAATTGTGCCTGTGCTATTCCTGTTGGCATGAAATACCAAACACTGTACTTCCAACAACTTTTATCTCTGTTGCTTTTCCGTAGAAACAACTACAAATCCTTCCATTCTTCAAATTAAAAATGGACTGGTTCTTTCATCTCATACATTTGTGGTTCAGTTATGACAGGGTTCATCTGTGAAATATAAAAATTAAAATCTGCAATAGCCGGTAAAGATTAGTGGCTCACTTTAAATGGATTTCCTCTGCAAAGCTATTCTTTATATCTCATCTAAACAGATAATAAATGGTAAAAGCCAAAAAGCACATCAATAAAAAAATAATTCTGAAACTTGGCAGAATTATAAAAAATAATTACATTTTATCCTATTCTGACCATGATTCAGTCTCATCTATTGCCAGAAAAATGAAACCACAAACGTTCCAGTCTTCTTTAAGTCACTAAGATATATTCACTTTGAACTGCCTTGGCAACTTCCAAAAAATAAGCAGTAGCAAGAAAACAACATGATTTTGTAGTCTCCATTTCCACAGAAGTGGGCTTAAATTCTGAAATTTAAAAGCCTGGCAAGCATGGAGGATCCTGCACAGTTTCTCACGAAAGTTTATGGAATATTGCACTCAGCCAAAAATACAAGCAGCTTCTGCCTTGGGGATTTTGCCACAGCCTGTAACACACCCCCAGCCTTTTGCAGGATGGGCTGGAGCTGCCAGTGAGTAAGAACACCTTCCCACCTGGCTGAGAGCCTCTGCTCCAGGCACCCCCTGCCAGAAGCACAGCACCCACCTGGCTAGAGGGAAAACACACTGGGAACTTTGTTCAAGGCTTGTTACCTTCCACTGCTGCAACAAAACCAGTCCAGAGAGTCCTGTTTGATTTACTCACAGGAAACAGGATTTTGCATGAAAATAAGAGATTCTTTTTCTTTCCTTGTTCTTCTTTAAGATTTGCACTGCATATGTTTGATCCTATCATTAAATAAAAATATATTTTTTAAAAAATAGCCCTTTTTGAATAACTAAGTGAAAAGTACCAGCCAGCATGGATAAAACTGCCAACCAAGAAAGACAGAGAGCTGCTGTTATTTCTATTTTTGAGTTATTGATTAAATGTAACATCCATAAAGCAGCCATCAGAATTGCTATTCCACAAGCATTCCTAGAGAAATAAAGACTTATTCCAAGTGCCAATCACATACACTCCTGTGGTTAAAATGCAATTAAACAAGTAAAAGATCTAATATACCTACAAGCCAGACAAAAACAAATAATGGGAAGCTGAACTGGGGAGTAAAAACAAAGGTAAGATTTTTAAAACATAATTAAAATTCGGGAAGTGTCAATACAGACTGGTCTTTGTAAGTCATTGAAAAAACTTTCAGGTTACACATATATGTATTATTTATACTCAGGCAAAAGGGCCCTTTTACAAAACATGTCTCAGGGCAGGAGGATGCTGCAATGTTTTCTGAGGAGCAGAGAAGCAGCAGAGTGGAGTTTACCTAAGTGGCTGCTGCCTGTCAGAGCTTACTCTGGAAAGCAGCAGCTCACCCAAGTGCACTCTACTTGAGCAAAGCTATTTTGCCTGCTTCAGTTCAGGTTCCTCCAATTGATAGCTCAGGGCTATGATGGGGAAGACACAAAAGGGCACTTCTCACAAGGGCCAGAAAGAAACTGATTTTACAAGGTGGATGGAGTGAAACAAGGCAAAGCCTTGATGAACATATTGTGCTTCAGGCAACTTGGCAAAACTCACATCACAAAAATCACTGTAAATCGCCCGCACGAGTTCAAACTCTTGCCCAAACCACACGTGCTGCTTCACCCCATGGGCTGCTCACCTCAGGCACAAAGAACACCTCTGCCCAACTCAGCAGCACCTCTTACAGAGCAATAAAGCCCTGCTCCCTTCTTTTTGGTTATTGAGGGTTTTTTAACCCTAATGATCTTGTGTTAGAGCCCTGAGCAGATCCAGGAGCCCCTCCCTTTGCAAGCAGCCACCTGACAGCAGAGCAGAGCAGCTGTCTCCAGAATTAGGACAGAGACATCGAAACACACACAGGCAAATTGATCCCATCGATCTCTCAGAGAGTTGAGAAGCACACAGTCCTCAGAGACCTTTATTATTTCACTCTGCACTGAAAGGGCCTGGCAGTAAACTACAGAGAGCCAGTTTTATAAGCTAGGAGGGAAATGATTATAGAACATTATAGAACTGTAGCAGTTCAGGGATCTTCCAGCTGGTTTAAATTATTTGGCTTCCTTACAAACATATTGAAAGGGGAAAAAAAAAGGAAAACTTCTGAAGGTCAGCCATGAGTGCTGTAGGTACCCCATGAAGCAGAGTTACCAATTTATTGTCAAGCATTTAATGTAGAGATGGGAAAGGGGAGGAAGGAAGAATACAGAGGGAGAAAGGAGGTTACTGCATCCATTTGCAAATATGGATTAAGGAATACCTTACACAAATGAGCAAAATAAGGAGAGGGAGTAGAGAGCAACACAGCTCCCTGACCCCTCTGAGCTCCACTGACCACAGCAGGCAAATGCTCAGGTATAAATCTGTATTTCCCCGGGAAAGTTCTGAACTGACCCCACTCTGCCCTGGCTCTTGCTGCTGAGGGAAATACCAGCAATTCCCAGAAATTCCCAAAGAGAACAGGAGCTGATTCTTTGCCTCCTTCGTTTGGTTTTCCTGTTTATTACCAAGCTTAGCTATTATATGTGCCATATTGATAGTTTCGCAGGGTAGCAGTAACATATCAAAACATATCTAAAATGCCTGGAGAGGAAAGAAGTGTTTGCTTCAGTTGAAACTTTTTGATTATTTCAAGCCAGATTTGCAAATACTTTTGCCAGCCCCACACTGCACTTGTGTCAGCTCCACAAGAAAAATGGAGCTGCACTGCCCAGCCTTCAGCAACCCAGGCTGGTGGGAACAAGGAACATCTTAACAGCTTCCTTTTTCTATTCCACCCCTGGGAGGAGCGTGGCTGTTACTGAATCTAGCTCTTTTTCCACATTTCTTATTTAGACAATGTCCAAAATAGAAACAAAACATGTTGTTCACTACGAAATTATTTCTTTTCCATTTTGGGACAGGGGTGGTAGTAGCATGTTGCAGATGGTTACGGCTAAAAACCAGTGTCATTTAAGCAAAGACTTCTAGGATGTCCAGGTTGGTTTTTTTTCACTGGGATGAATCTAATAAATTACTTTTCACCATGCTGGGAGTCAGCAGGAGCTTGCTCATGTTCCCTCCCTCCTCCAGGTCAGCAGGCTACCCTCTGCTTTGGTTCCTTGCCCTCTGTGCCTGCACAGAGCTAGGCTGACGGCCAGCTGTGGGGCTGGACCTGATGCAAATTCGACCAGGATCCTGTGTCTGCCCCTCAGTAACATCTGCAGGACAGGGACTGTGCTGTACCACATCACACCCCTCACCTCCACCGACCATCTCCCAGTTGCACACAAGCTCACTTTAAAAATCAAACCTGCCAGACACCTCATTTATTTCAATTTCTCTTTCTCTCTTGGTGATCTGTCTTCCTGACTCTGCAAGGCCAGATCTGATAAAAATAATATCAGCATCCAGCAAGTAAAGGAAGTCAAAACCCTACAGACCCCATTCCACTCTCACTTCTGTCAACAGCTAGCTCTTGCTGACCCCACAGCAGGAACCACAACTTCTTTCCCCTTCTTTATGATTATTTTTTAGAGCAACTCTTGGTAGAGAGCCAGCACTTGATGAAGAATGAGACAATCCCACTGGGTGCTATCCATCCCTGTCCTGCCAGCATTCCTGGCACAGACCAACCCAGCACTCAGGATTTGCAATGCTTGCTGAGCACATCACAGCTCAGGATCATCAGCCCCACCCAGGAGGGGACGCTCCCTCTCCTGCCCTCTCTGCTCTGCCCTGCACAGCACTCAGTGGGAATCTGACAGACCAATCTACTCTCACAAAACAAACACCCCGAGGCACACACTAAAATCCTGGTGAAAGCTGCTCCAAACCCCTGCAAGAACAGTGGCAGCAGAGGGGGTAAAGGCTGACTTTAGTCAAGGGAAATGAGCACCCCATGTACCCTTGTCAAAACAGGGCATGGGGAGGATGGCTCTCCTCTGAGTCATCTTCTGGGGACCCTCTTTCTCCCCATCAGCAACAGAGAGCTCATCTCCTGTGGACTCAGGTCCCCCAAACCCCACACTGTGCAAATGCAGCTCAGGCTTGATAAAAATAATTAGAGTGAGTCCTGGAGAAAAACACCTTTTGGATCTGGTATTTCTTGTGTACAAGAGTGCAAGATACTTTCACCTTTCTCGCACACCTGCCTTTGAGTTCACAGCAACTGATGCCATCTTTGATGGAAAAATATCTTGCTGAGCCTCAAAAAGCACAGGGCTAGCTTTCCCTTTGCTGCTCTGTGGGTCAGTCAAAGAGACAGATTCATAAAAGGAAAAGCTTCTGTCATCTCACAATACCAGCACACAGACAGGCTGCCTTCTGACAGGGGAAAAAAATAAGATGACTACAAATAACGTTGATATGGTAACACATGTTTAAAATCAATAATGAGAAGGCCAGAGGAGAGCTTATCCAGAATCCTGAGTGCCAGCCTGTCTTACAGCACTTTGGCAGAGGCAGCTCTGGAAAAACAAGGTGGCCGTACTTGCTTTACAGCCTGTCTGTGTCAACACAATCCCACCTCAGCCATCTGCTTCAGACAAAACCCAGGGACCAAACAGTTCCTGAGACGCAGAACTAGGGCAGGCTTTTTGGGACCACACACCTCAGGTGTGAGGGGCAGCACCTGGCTGCCCCACAGCCCCTGAATCCCTCCAGAGCATCCCCCCCTCAATCACTGCCAAGTTCAGCATGAGCTGCACTCTGGGCTTCTCCTCAGACACAGATTTTGGTCACCTCTGTCTCTGTGCATGCAGGCAAGCTGTCCAGCCCACAGCCTACCACACCACCTATCCCAGAGCTCTCCAGGAATGTACCGTGGTCATAATTCCCATCAGTGAATTGAATTAAATCAAACAACCCACAGCAGTGCCTAGCACAAAAAAATGGCAACATCACTGGAAATCAAATGGGAGGACATAGCACACAGAATTCCTTGTGCTGTCTAAAGGAGGAGCTAGTGTGTGTGCTTGCTACGACACACCTTCAGCAGCAAGCAAACATTTTGTAACCAGCAGCTTTTCATCCCAAATGGCTTCCCTGCAATTTCCAGAAGCACCAGTTATCCAGCCTCCCAGATGTCCTCAAGCTGCTTCATAGACACTTTTAAAAGCAAGCACGTGGAAAATGCAGAGCTGTTCCCATGATGAAGCTAGCCATTTCAGAGGAACCACAGATGTGACTCCTACCATTCCCAGCACTGGTTTCCATACCTGTACTTTGTAATCAAGTCAACCACGCCAAAAAAATCCCCAAACACTGCAGACACCTTTCCTACATCGGGGTCAACACTGAGAAGTGGGTGAGCTCTTCACCAGTCTTGCCCTGCTGCTGATTTACATTCTCAGCACTGTGGTAACAACCTCAGACAGGGACCTGCTTCAAAGCATTCCTAATGGAGACTGGGAAAAAGGGCATTCCCAGTCAGCCAGATCTGGCATCGTTTCTACAGGACACACTCAGCATCTTTACCCTGCTGTGGACTGAAAGCAAGCCAGAAGGTTTTGTGGCTTCCATTCCTTGCTTAAAAAAGGGATGTGCTCTATCTTTTAAGAGAACAGCTGACACATTTCAAAGTTTCCTTTTAATTTCTATCATGAGAATAGAGAATGGGAAGGCTCTGTAAGGAAATAGTGTTCTGGAAATAAACTAGTGCAATATGAGCATTGTTCCTAAGATTTCAATAGGGATGACTCCCACCTTCAGGAAGAAAGACACCCAACTCCACTACCTAAAAAAATTTTTAAAAATATGCTTTTATCAGAGTCAAGTTTCAGATAATGTGAGTTTTAAAGAAAAACAGGGGTTTTTATCCCGCCAAGTTTGCGCTTTTTACCTGTCTTTTTCTAAACCTAAAAACCTGTTAGATTATTTTTTTCCTAGACTCCAAGGCATACACTTTTCTCCAGGAGACTGAACCACTGCCAAAACCACACTGCTATTCAAGGATCTTAACACGCTTTGCAAAAACATTAATTAAAACTCACACAGCAAGAAGAAGGGAGTAAGGCAGGATCTTTGATTTCACAGCAAGGAAAACTTCACCACCAAAAAAAAAAAAAAAAAAAGACAAAAAAATTTGACAACATACCAACTGCCTCAGAGAAACTTGTGCTGCAGAGAACAGCAGAGGGGATGCTGGGAGGGCAGGGAAGTGCAGGAAGAAGAGTAAAACCCTGCATTTTATCCCTTGGCAGTGCTTTTGCTAGACTGCGCTCCTATTAGGCAACATTAAATTGGCTGAGATTGAAAACAGTGATTCAAGAGTCGGTTTCCTTTCTTTTGGCCCTCCTCTGCTTTCTCACCACACCTACACAATCGCTGCATCCAAATACAGCATCCACACCGCGCCAAACAAAGCAGTTGCTAATTATCGTCTCTCATTACAAGGACGTCTCATCTGCACTTCTTTTGAGATTTATCACGCAGCCATTATTCCTCTCTGCAGCATGATTTCCCGCTCAAGTGTGGCAAAATAAGGCAATAGCTATTTAAATGCAATTTGCAACACGGTCTGCCTGTGTCAATTTCTTAGTGTCTTCTGGGAAGATGGTACCTAATCCATAAATACACATCCGTTTGCTTAACAAATTTGTGGACAAAAGAAAAGTAGAACTAAAGGGACAATTTCATTTCCACCGAATTTTACACACTCATACTTCATAATAATTCACCAGCACCATTCCATCAAAGTGAACTAAGGTTAGGAAAGCCCTTAATACATCCTTACCATCATGGCAGTGCTAGAAAGGAAAATGAAGGGGCTCATTCACATCATTTCCTGCTTTGGTAATTATTTCCCTTAAAGAAAGCCCCAGAAGCAGGTTCTTGGTGACTGCTCAGTACTCCTGCAGGCAGAAAAGACAAGCAGCAAAGCTGTGAGTTCAGCAAAACAACAATGCTTTCCTGAAGGCAGCAGGTCAGAGAACACTGTGATTCTCTATCCAGGAGGCTGGCACACATCCTAAGCAAAGGTTCCATCCCCTGGAGCCACCCAGAGCAAGCACAGCACGTGGGCAGGAAGGAGCAAGAAAGCAGGTGAAACTGGGGAGCAGGGCTGCTTGGGTTCTGCTTCTTAACATAAATAGCTCCATATAATACATTTTAGCAAAGCAGAATACCAGAAGAGTAAAGAAGAAATCTGTAACCCCTTGCACTTGTACATTTTCAGCTCTTGGGGCCTCAGTACATAACTGTTACTCAGAGCAGAGAGTGTGGCATCCATGCATGAAGTCATCCACTGCCTGACACCAAAGGCTCCTCCCTGCAACAGAAGGGTTCAGTCTTCACATCAGGACGAGAGACTGTACCACAGAGTCTATTTTTGTTACAGAAAAGAATGTCTTCAGATCAAATTTGTTTCCAAAACAAAGGAATTCACCTCCCAACGCCTGCCAGGCAGAGGGAAGGACAACATTCCTTCCTCTGCTCTCAGGAAATTACTTACCCAGTGCTGGGAGGCGTTAGGACGACTGAGTCTCTTCCTGATGCCAATACTGGAAGGTGTCAAATGCCTTCATGTCACTCTGCTGTCAGAGCAGGGTGAGGGAGCCCAGCACCACACATCCAAGCTCATGCAGAAAGTTTATTTTGTCTGCTCTGATCCAGAAACACTTCAGACCACTAGCACATGCAGCTCTGGGTTACCTCCTCTCTGGCTTGCTTTCCTTTGGCTAGGAAGGAGCTGGTACCATTGCTGAGTGATGGGTGCCTCTTAGAGCTGGAGAGCCTGAAGCTGATGCTCAGCAGCTGAGGGACAGAACAGCCCAGCCCACAGAGGATTTCCCTCACCCTGCAGCAACCTGAACTGCAGCCCATCCAAGAGCAGCTGCTGCACTGTCTCACGTGTCCATGGAGGCCAGCTGCAGCCAAGGAAAGGCCCCAGCTTCACCCCATGGCTGAAGAACAGGCAGTCAGCCCTGGGCTGGGCTGAGCCTGGGATGACTGTGTCTGCACACCTTCCAAGGAGGACAGAGATGAAAGAAGTGCACACCCTGCTTCCCCTGGAGACTTAGCATCCCCTTCAGACTGTCCAGCCAAAAAGGAGCAAATCCCTCTTGTCCTGTAACAGGCAATCTTTCTGTGGGACTTCATGGATAGAAATCAGTGGCAAAGACAGAAGAAAGATGTCTCTCTGGGAAGACAAACCCTCTGGGACCCAGAAGTACACTGCTACCAGGAAGGGAAAGAATCATCCTTTTCTTAAACCATGAAAAGGTTATTTCTGCTTAGAGGCTAAATCATCTTCACAATCCTTCAGACTCTGACATAACAGGCAAGCAGCACCCCCTTGGCATGGCAGAGGCAGCCTATCCAACACTCATGGAAAGGGAACTTGGGTCTCCAAAAGCCCTGACACAATGAGAGCTAAAGCCTCTGGGAGACCACAAGAAAACATGAAGCAGCAAGTTTCTTCACTAACGTGTGGGAAAAGTGTTGCTATTTACTTTTTGGTCCAGTTTTAAGTTTCAGTTCTCATCTCACTTAGACATGTTTTGCACTAGTGTACAACATGGCATCAGCACGAGCCACTACACAAAATAGTTCAACTTCACTTTTCCTGTCTGCCAGTTACCAAGATAAAGCAGGAGGCTCTCTCTAGTGCTTCACTCACCTGTAAAATTACCTTAAACATATCTGGTGGGGATCCTTTTAGCATTTTTTTCATCCCTTACATTTGCAGTTGATGTTTTTTGTTCTGGACTTTCTCAAAATGGTTGCAAGTCAGAATGAAAAGCTTAAGTTTCTGAAACTGCTGAGATTCTCATGGCACTTGACCAAAGGACATAAATAAAAATGAAAATATGCACTCCAAACATACATTTCTCTTTGGCAAAAGCAAAGGCAAGTTCTCTGGAGAGTCTCAGCCATCCTCACTGCATAAAACCTACCTAGACAAAGCCAGTAAGAAGGTTAGCATGTTATTTAGTAACAAGAAATGGCAATCCTGTGTCCCCTCCCCAGAAACACTTGGGAAATAAGGAGCTGTTGCTGGATCCTCAGACTTTAACCCCAGTTTTGTACCTCGACAGTCTCCCTAGTTCAGTGTGCCCACACATCAGCACGCAGGCAGAAAAGGAAGGAGGATAAACGAGATGCACACACATAAGGATTAAGTGGGCAAAAATGGGTTATTGAGGCCTTTAGGCAAGGAAAAGAAAGCTTTCCAGGCAAGCTTGTCAGACAAATAGCCTTCCAAGGGGAGCCTTGGAGACAATCCAACTGGACACACACAGCACTGAGCTAGCCTGTGAAAGGAATTACATAACTGGCTGTGCATGATAAGAGGTTCCATAAGCCAAATAGTCCCTTACCACCTGATGCTTATTTGACAAAAGTGACCATTTGCAGATTATCTCTTGGATCGTGCTGGTTTCCATAGGTTTGGGGCTTTTTTTCTCTTACTGAATCAGAGAGTATATCTCCCTTCTTGCTAAAGCCACAGCAAGTCCCATCAGAGAAGTGGTCCCAGAAAATTAGCATTAACCAATTGGGAAAGGCCTTTAAAACCAATGATCCAAATTCACCAAGCCCAGTTTAAGAAGGTGAGAAGAATCTCCAGAGGGAGGTTCAGCGAGCTGGTGAGATCTGCACTGCCAACCATCCCATTCCCTAAGCTTGCAAGCCTTACCATGGGGATGGTGGAGATGTGGAAACCTCATCTGTGCTGAACACTTACAGAACTACAGCAATCTACACCAGCTGTTCTGCTGCACTGACCCAGTAATCATCATGATTATGTGTCCCACTTACTGGGGGACTCTGCTGCAGGGATTAGCAGATTGTGATCATCACACTAAGCTCTGCTCACAAAAGCATTAAATCTAAGGACCTAAACGTGCAAAATAATTTCCTGCTTAAGTACCTCAGTGTTTGGGGTGCCCAAGAGAAGACAATTCCTAACTGGCAGAGAGCATTACCCTGCAAGTGATTGCACAGGGAATCCCACATCTCAAAAGCTGGCCCTGGGAGCACCATCTGGACTCCCTCAAGAGCCCTGCAACATGATCCAGTTGAAAAGGCTTTGCCAAATCCTTTGACACTGTCTCCCCAGAGCATTTCCCTGGAGATACTGGCAGCCTGTGGTCTGCACAGGTGCAGTATTTGTGGGGTAAAAATCTGGCTGTTGGCCAGACCCAGAGTGGTGGTGAATGGAGTTCTGTCCAGCTGGGGACTGGTCACTGGTGGTGATCCCAGGGCTCAGTGTTGGGGCCAGCTCTGTTTAACACCTTTATCAATGATCTGGACAAGGGGATTGAGTGCTCCCTCCATCAGTTTACAGACAACACCAAGGTAGGAGGGAGTGTTGAGCCACGAGGGCAGGAAGGATCAGGACAGGCTGGATCAATAGCTGAGGCCAACTGTGTGAGATGCACCAAGTCCAAGGGCTGGCTCACAAGAAGCCCTGCAGTGATGGGAGCAGCTTGTACTGAGCTGGGGTCAGTCTCTTCTCCCAGGTAACAAGTGATAAGACAACAGGAAGTGCCCTCGAGTTGTGCCAGAGAAAGTTTAGATTGAATATTAGGAAAAATTTCTCCACAGAAAGTGCAGTCAGACATTGGCACATGCTGCCCAGGAAGTGTTCAGAAACACTTTGGGGTGAACACTAAACCATTAGTTTAGTGGTGGTGCTGGATCAATGGTTGGACTCCATGACCTTGAGGGTCCTTTTCAACCTTAATGATTCTATGGAAACTAAAGTTGTCTTCAAACATAACCTGGGGGATGACCACTCAACACCGAATTCCCAGGACTCCAGCCTTCCCTGAAGCTTCCTTTCATGTCCTGGCAGGATTACCAGGGGGACAAGAACACACTGAATCACCACACTAAATCCACATCAGCAATCACAAACTCTCCTGTCCTCCCACGGCAGGGAGACATCTTTTGTCAAAACATCTGCCTTCAGTCTGATATGGAAACTGCTCCCTTTTCCAAGCTCTCACATATGTTTTTTCTTCCTTAATACTTTTTTAAGTGAGATACTAGATGTAAGATCTACCACATACTAAAATATAAGCTTTGAAGGCAGAAAACACTTCCAGAAATTATCTTAAGAATCTTACTGAACTTTATCAAATCTTGAGTCATCTTTCTTTTCATACAAGTGTGCACTTCATTACTTGGTAATGGAACAGTAATTGCTCTTCAGTTATGCAAGATGCACCTCTAATTTGTAAGGGGTTTCTGGAGAGGTAATGACAGATGCTTAAAAAAAATCAAATATGAGAATAGGAAAAGTTGTTATGTAAAAGATAATGGTAACTACAGAATAGTCTGACAGCTGGGTCACAGTCTCAGTGGGTATAAAGGCACAATGCAGATATTCTGGTCTTATGCATTCTTAAACACTGAACCTGAAGCCAAATTATTCATATTACTTTGCACTTTAATCTAACTGAGTCTCACAAATGAAGTATCATCTGTGTGGGTCAACACCTGACAGCCCTGCTTTCCTGACAGCTTCCTACACACTCTAGGTAAGGCTGCCAGCAACTCAGAAAAAGGCATTTTTCCCCTCGGAAATTATGCTTCCTGATTATAAAACATGCCTGATATGAAATAAAGGTATCAATCTATCTATCTTCTGGTTTCTAAAAGTAAATTCAACGTAAAACCTGCTAGGAACTCCATTATGAAGGACAATCTTGTATTAAAAGGGACAATCATTCCAAATTTCCTCCACTCCCTTTCCTCCAACTCTTACCCCTGTGAGCAGGGGCTCTGTGCAGCATTTCAAAGACCTCGTGTTGGCTCACAGCCCTTCCAGACAAAATGTCAGCTCCAGAATTGGAGCACTGGCGTTTGCTGATGCGTGGCAGCACTCCTAAGATCAGGAGCAGCACACCATCCAAATGTCATCTGTGTGTGCAGATGCAAGTTCAAGTGCACCTCCTCATATGACTAATTTTCCAATTAAGATTGAAACACTTTTGTGCTAAAAACACAACAAGCACATGGGAAGAGCTTGTTCTTGCTCCACAGGGATTTATTATCAAAGATACGCTGGTTTTCCCCTAATCTAGCTGGTTTTACTCAAAGCTTTCACAATATGCCAGTTTTGCACTGCAAAACATAACTGCATTTTATTGCTTTCAAACAGCTCAGCATGACATCCAAATGAAAACATCCTAAAAAACAAACAAAACAAAGATTGGCAAATGCTCAGAAAGCTCGCTTCACCCACTCTGATCTCCATGCCAGGGCAGACACATTATTAGCAGGACCCAACTATCTAATGTGAGACTTGTTCCAATCCAAATACATTAACTGCATCACAACAGCAACTGCTGGGTAGATGTACCCAGAGGAAGCCCAGCCTCTGTCTGCCTGGAAGAACAATAAAACAACAATCAGAGACTGCAAAACTTTCAGCAAGGAGAGCCCTGTTTAATCTACTGGAAAAAGACATAATGAGATGCAGTGCTTGGCAGCTGAAATTAGACAGATCAAACCAGAAATAGGGACATTTTTAACAGTGAGAATAGCATACTGCTGCAACCATCCACCTAAGGATTATTTCAAATACTCCCTCACATTGAGTCTTTAAAGGCAGGGCTGTTGACACATGTGTGACACAGCTCACAGAGAAATGCAGGCTTCCTGCAGTAATTCTTACATGGAGCTCTGCCTCTTGCACCATGCTCTAATTCAGATTAGATGATCATAAATGGTCCTCCTTGACCTTAAAAATCTACAATGATGCTCAAGTAATGGTAAAAATTACTTCAAGGAGTCCCAGCTCTGCATAAGCCAGAGAGATCACAAACTGTGTGATATTTCTGCACCAATAGCCTGTGTCATTCCCATCCCACACAAACAGGCTGAGGGCCACAGACAGAGCTGGGCTGGACAGCTGGCAGTTCTGGAATCAAATTGAGTCCCTTGCTCTGGGGTTAGCAAAAGCTGGAAGAACTGTAAAAAAACCACCATGTACCTTGAAGATGCACTTCCCCCCTAAAACATCAACTGCCTGAAGTGTCTTTCTTTGAAAAGAAATAAAGAAAAACTGGTCTAATTCACATTTCTCAGCAGAGGGTTGCTACAGTGTGGTCTCTATAAAAATGCACAGGAAGAATGACAAAAAATTCTCTCTTCCCCAAATAACTGAGCAAATCTAAAATAGTTAATCCTGGAAACATTCTCAAAAGATTAGCCATGGCTCAACTAACTTTAACGATGATAATTTTTAATTTAATTTAAAGTTGAATATCCTTGTGCAATAATGGCAGAGATGAAGGACTATTAGGGAATAATCTTGTTTACGGATCAGTGAACTCAGAAAATTGCCAAGGCACTGTGAAACATATTCCTTATTCACACCTCATAATTAACTGAGTGTTCTGCTGCAATATTAAAGTCATCTCAGTTATGAAAGAGCTGCTCATTTGGGCTGGTAGGCCACTGAGGGAGTCTCATTCTGTTCTGGCATTTCCAAACTCCCAGGATAAAGCACCTTCAATCCCTAAGAACACCAGACTCCCAACGAGTAAGGGAAGGCAGAGAAAGCTTTTGGTCCATGACAAAAGCACAGCTTGTGCAGAGAAAAAACCCACTTCTCTCCTTCCTTAGTGCCACCTGGGAGCATTTCTCTTTTAAAGGCAACTGAAAGAAGAAAATACAGTTCTCCTAATTAATTCACATTGAAAGGCACTTTTGATGGAGTCAAGTGGCCAAATCAGATCAAAGTAAATAATGCAACAAACAGTGACATGAAAGCCATGGGACAGAGCTCTCATGGCTTGCACTGTCCAGATCTCAGTACTCAAAAGCAACAAATGCTGAAGCTTTCAGCTTCCAGGAAAGCAGAGGATGACAGGGGGGCTCTATCCTTTCAGCAAATTTTAAGAAAGAAATTGTCAATTTACTGGGAGGAAGACTTTTGTTGAGGTAGATCTGCTTAATATTTGGGAAATCCTGGATTAAGTCTCTGCTTTGAGTCAGATTTTTGTTTGTGAATTTGGGCAAACGCTCAAACTTTCTGCCCTTTGCTTTAGAGAGGTAATGCTTCTCCCTGAGTGATAAGAGCATAGACACGAGGGGATTCTGCCCTTCTACTCAGCCCACAAGCCTTGCCCAAGCCTTCTTTGAGATATTACTGATCCCCTAAGAGCAGTTAAGAAGAGAAGGATATATTGTAAACCCACATCTAGGTAACTGAGATCCAGATACAGCAACTACAAACTTCAATGGTGTAATCTCTGGCCCCAGAATCAGCCTGGCTCATCTCAGCTTAGTTCAGCATCTCACTGCAGCCCTTCCCTTGGAATGGGGAACAGGCCAGGCAGATGCAGCCAAAGCCAGCACACACAATAGAAAATTCAGTAATAAAATATACTCAGATTTTTCCATTCTGCTTTTTACTGTACATATTACCTAAACAGACTCCAGTCAAAACAAAAGAATAAGCAATAAATAAAAAAGTAATGCCATAAATCAGCACCAAAAAAAAAAAAAGAAATGCAGCTTGTGAAAAACAGAAGTAAAAATGCAATGAATAAAAATCCAAGTCCCAGCATCTGGAGTACTGCATGATATTCTGAGACCTTCCCTTCCTCTGCCCATTTCCCAAAGGATCTAATAGAGATCAAAGAGGTACAGGAAAGGGTAATAAGGCTCATCAGACACATGGAATGGTGTCTGCGTGAGGAGAGAGTCAAGAGAACAGGGCTCTCCACCCTGGGAAGGGAGTACACTCAGAGGCACTATAAAATGATGAAGGGCCTGAGGAAGGGAACCAGCAAAATTACTTTCTACTTCTTATCACACAAAGTCAAAGGGCTCCCAATGAAATTATCAGGTTTCAAGCAAACAAAAAGATTCCTTCATATGGCGTGTAATTAAAATCACAGCAACAAGAGGCCCTCATAGTCAGAGGAGAGAAGGGTTCTAAAAAGGAAATTATGCAACTCCACAGAGGACAGGCCCATGGAGAGTCTTAAACACAGTGCTCCAGATACAGCATCCAGATCCATGGACTCTAAATCAATGCCTGGCACACGTTCAGCAGCCACAGTAAGGAAAGATAACCCTGTCCTGGCCCCACTCCCATTCCTCTCTTCTCTGTAAGCACCAGTAATGACCATGGTGAGAACACAGAGCTAGATGGATCCCTGGTTTGATATGGTGGTGCCACAGTGGTCTTCTGTTTTGTTAAATATACTAATAGGAGTTCAACAGACAAATCCTAACTTAAAGTAAAACAAATTCTTTGTTGGGTTGGTTTTCTTCCCTTGAAGAAGCAAAAATTCCTCTATTTATATTAATGCACAGCACTAGAGCAAAGGCATGAAGAAATGCCCTCTGCCTGGACAGCTATCCATCAGTTCCAATGAATGAAGGAATTTCATTTTCCACAGTGAGCAATTCCATGATGGAGATACCATTCAGGACCACGGGCAGGGTCATACAGTGAAGCCACAGCATGCCAGCCAAGATCAGCAAAGGAATGCTGATCATCACAGACTGACTGGAAAGAGCAGCATTAGCAGACATTTAGACCACAGAGCAGGTGACACCTTGCTAAAATTCCTGATGCTTTTACCAAAAACATTTGTATTGCAAGCAACTCATCTGCTGAAATGAATGTTTGACATAATTAACAGTGGAGAGAACAGGGGGCAAGAGGGAGAACAACAACAAATTAATTGAGTTTACAACCAGAAAACAAACAAACAAAAAAAAAACTCTGCTTCCAACTTTTACAAGTTGGAACCCTTTACAGAAGCTGCTGTCATGAGATGAGGCAGAGATTATGGTAAATGCAATTAAATCAGCTAATACCAAAATATTCCAAGAGAATCCAAGGCCATCGTTTTACACCAGCTGGGTGTCTGCAGAAATTCCTAGCATGGCCTTGAAGGAACTGTATGTGTAACAGTGCTGTATGAGGGGATAAGGCTGTGTTTTATGGAAGGATATAAAGGTAATGTTCCATCTCCCTTCCATCTCTAACTGATAATTACTCTTTCCCTGAATTTTATTGTGAACAATCAGTGGAAAAGTTTCTTGTCAAGCTTTTCCTGCTAATTTTCCTCTTTGGAAGAACATCCAGAGGGTTTGTTGGCATCTTTCACAGATTAAATGGAACAGTACTTTATTCCATACTTTTTATACTAGCACAACCAAAGTGCATAGTTAGTTTCAAAGTAATAATTTTATATTTAATATCTCCTTATGCCAGAGCTGATTTGCAAAACCAAGGGATTTCACAGGTCAGAAAAGGAGAGATTTGAGCAGACTTCAGCCCCCAGCCTGAGCAGAGGATCTACAGCAAACACACTGCCAATCAAAGCTTTAAACAGAGGGAACAACTGCATTACCCACATGGCAAAAGATTGATAATTTCTTAAGACAACAGAACCCAACTTTTAGAAAGGAGGTGAAAAAAAGAAATCAAAACAACCACCACAGCATATTCCAGTAGAAGATTATCATTTAAACCACTGCAAGATCAGCTGTGGCAGGCAATGAGAACTCATAAGGCAAAGCAGGGTGTCACCAGATGCTGTGAGACCTGTCAGACCTGCAAAGCAAACACTCAACAGCAGCATTCCAACAGCCCAAGCACAAACCTCGCCTTTCTCAGCTTACTTTGGCCAATATCTGAATTTTAACACGGATGTTTGGGAATGTGGAATGCATTTTACAAGAGTCCCTTCTGCACTGCAGTTTCCTGGATATTCACATTCTGGAAATTGCTTAAAAGAATAGAAACAGAAAATCTGCATTTCAAAGATCAAGAGAAAAAAGTGTGTTCCAGCCTTTCCAAGCCAAGTAGAAGATTAAGGTTTCTAATGCACTCGTTGGAAAAGAATATTGGGATAACTGCATTAGAAATGTGAAAGAGGATTTAATACTCTACTTTAGATTAAGTTGAAGATTAAGTTTCTAGTCAGGGAAGAATCTGTTCATCTTGGAAAGCATACAGGGAGGATGGGAGAAGCATTACACATGCTAGCAGATTTTTTTTTTTTAGACTTTTTAACCAAATATTAAATCTCAACAGCTACTTCATGTTTAAAAAATCAAAGTAACCCTTATCACACAATCAAAACCATCCACCTAAAGTTGCACTTGATGTGACTGGTGTCCTTATTTTGAGCAAATGATTGCTTGTATCAGCCTGTGAACACTTAAGGCCAAGTAACATAGTCCTGAGAGTCTGCTGTCCCTCCCTTAACACATGCTGTGATTACCAGGTTCACAGAGCAAACATGGACCAGCTTGGGAAGCATCAGTCATTAATGAGGTAGGCAGTTTCAGCTGAGGCCTTTACTCCTGAGAACAGCCTACAAGTTTCCGAAAAGATGTCAAAAAATGTGCCTGGAAGTCAAAGTGTAAGAGAGAAATTGTTCAATTAGATTTGCTATCCAGGGAAATACCTGCAATAATCTCAGTATCATCCATCTTCAGGTGTTGTGGTTGGGTATTTTTTTTCTGTTATTTCCTGGGTGACTGAAATACTGTTCTGTGCCAAACTAACCCAGATTTACTGCAAGGAAAATGACCTTGCAAGCCATTAGGGTTTGTTCCTGTTTCTCAGCTGCTGTTAATTCTTTGACAGTGGTTTACAGGGCTTTCAGAGAAAGCCAATGGACACGAGCACGCTGCTGCTTCAAACGCTGGTTTAATGAGACTGCCAGGAACTGTGAATAGAAAGGCAGTCCTGTGAAGCAAAGGGAATGAACAGAGACTCCTGTGAGTCAGCTCTGGGACACACAGGCTGCACCTACCAATTGGGGATTTCCAATTAGCAACACAGGGAACAGAAGAGGCTGATGTACAATGAAGTGACTGCAACTGCAGGGCTTAAACGCAATTCCCATTAATGAGAGAAAACCTTCTCCCTCTGCACACGAATGAATAAGCCATCAGCATCTTTCAGAAGATGGGGAAAAAGAAACCCAAAACCATTCATTAACTTTTCCTCCTGATTCTGTTTTGCACAGCGCCATTCTTTGTCCCAGGCACAGTTTCCACAAAAATGGATTTTCACAAACTAAATCAAAGTCTAAAGAATCTTTAAAAGACTAAATAATCTTCTTCAGAAAAAACAAAAAAACAACCAAACAAGCTAGATCATGTTAAGCCATCATCAGCTAAGAAAAGTAACATCAGCCTCAGTCTCATCCCTTTTTTCTGACATTCAATGTACATGAAGGCAAACTGCTTCAGTTTATTTGCAGCTTACTGCAATAAACCTCTTGGTACTGTCAATATAAATAGTCCAGGAGAAATTATTTACTTTCCTCTTCCTTCTAGGAAGTACTTAAAAAGAGGGAGAGAGGTGTTTTTCCGTACTGCAAGGAAAGTGCTATCCAGAACAGTGGCTGAAACAGATCCAACAAAGGGTGTCAAATTTAAAACCAACCCTCTTCTATTCAAACTGCGTGCACAAGTGCCTACTTTTCCAGCCACAGGGAAGCCAAGAGTGAGATCAACTGTGGCTCCATGCCACCCCAAGCACCAGAGCAGAGCAGGCTCCTTGCTTCTGCCTGGCTCTCCACATTCCTCTCTCCTCAAACCCAGGGAAAACTCTCAAGTAAAAAACCAGTGTATTAGCTATAGGGCAGAGCAGAGCTGAACCCCCAAAGCTGGAGAGATGAGGTCAAAAAGAAGCTGGGGTTTGCAGCCCATAGAGCAGAAACCCATGCAGAGGGGAGGAGGGGATAAGCAAAGACAGTGAGTGCTGAAAGCTGAAAGAATCCAGAGGGTCCTCACCCCTATGCTGGGCAGAGCTCCCATGGCAGAAGGCTGAACTGGAGAGATGGGAGGAGTGGGGAGCATGGAGAGGATGCCAAAGGCAGTACAAGGACACAGATCAGGAGCCTTGAATTGGCTTGGCAAGGACTTAGGGGACAGGAGGGACCTTGGGAGTGAGACTAACACAGTGGCTCTTGAGGAAAGCAGCAAGACCCAAAAGGCAAAGCCTGAGGAGCAAAGACTGAAAGCAATTAAATGGCCAAGGAAAAGCAAACAAGAGAAGAGATGAGGACAGGCTGCAGCAGGTGAGGCAGGGCAACTGGCTGGGGAGAGAGGAAGGAAAGGGCTGCCAGAAGAAGCTGCACATGCTGGGCTGGGTTCTTTCCTCTCCAGTCTGGAAGGGAACATCGAATCCTTGTGCCTCCTCAGTCTGCAAACAGCTAAAGGAAGAGGTCCCTCATTTCTCAAGACTGACTCCAATAGAGCACAGTCTCCTGCTGCCACCAGGCAGTCTGCTTGCTCAACCAGCACATGTCCATGAAGTAAACACAAAGGTGAATCCAACTCTTAACATACATGTGGCTCCCCACTACAAAATTTCTGGCTGTTCACTTTACTTGTTCTGAACAGTAAGGAAGTTACACATCCAGAAACTATGCCAGAAGTACTTTAGAAGATTGCAGACCTAAGTAACAAACTGCAAGGAAATTCCAGCACTTGGTAGTGTGTACACAGAGGAATTACTGAGAAGTTGTAAATCTGTCTTAGAGCAGGACTTGAATAACACGAAGTAAATAGGGCATGGGGCAATGCTCTGGACCAGGAAAAAACAAAATATCAAATAGTTACTCATTAACTGATCACCATCCATTCTGGGCAATGACTCCAGCAGGGATTGTGCAAAAAAGAAAAAGCTATGTGACAGTGTCATTAAAGACTGTCACAATAAAAACACACAAAGAGGCCAAAATTAAAGCAGATCTTTCTTATCTGGCTAGTGCATATTTTTGCAGCACAATGAGGTCTAAACAAGTATTTTTCTGAATTCATGCAACCTTAGTCATCACCATATCAAAGCAGTGCTGTGCTTAAACTTCAGTCTGCAAGCAATGAGTTCAGTTACTTGCACTGAAACAGTACTTGGAGATTTCAAAAATTAAGACACATAATGACACAAGCATGCCTAAGAGAGAATCCTTGGCTTTGTTTCTCTTTTGGGAGGGGGACAGAAGACAACCAGCACATCACACAAATGGAAGTAGAAAAGCAGCACACATTACTGTGCCTCATCTTCCAGCACATGCCATGGGAACAGAGAGATGTAATTATTTCCCCAAGATTACACAAGGGTTCTCTGGAAGACAGTTTCAGGCCAGAGCATGTAAATCTTTGGCAGAATCCATGGCTGTAAGCACAGGGGCACTCACATCTCACACGTTTCTAGACTCTAGCAGAGCCTTCTGGTGGCCTCAGGTGCCATCTGTGCACAACAATAAATATTGTCACTGACTGCAGGGGAATTCCTGGCCTTCAGAAAGATTCACTCAACATTTCCTACACAGACTGTACAGACACTGCAGCAGAGAGAGCTATTGCTCAAACTCACAATGGAAAAACCATCTTAAGAACTGAGTTCAGAGAAGAATAAACCACAGGCCAAATCCACCTCTGCAATCCACCTCCCCAGAGGCAGCCAAACTTCATTCATAACTTAAGCTTACTAAACAGCAAGGATGACAGAGCCTTAGCAAACCTGCTAGAATTAAAAAAAGCTTGCAACACCACAGAAGCAGCATCCCACGGATCCCAGGATAGCAATGACACTTACCTAATCTGCCACACTGTGCCTCCCCAGGCCTTGGAACTCAGGGTCCTACTTGCCTTTTGGAGCAAACTTGTGTTGTCCTATTCTCAATTCAATTTTAAATATAAATTAAGGGAAAAAAACACAAAAAAAGCAATCAGCCTATAGCCAGTGACAATGCAGCACTTCCTTTTCTCTGCTTTCATAAAGAAGGCAATTGATACCAACCTTTGCTCAGAGCATCACAGACTAGGAGCTTGATCCTTTATTTGTAACATCTTGCAACCCTGAGGACATCACCAGTGAGAGAGGAAGGAAAAATCCTGGGCTGGCTCTACTGCTTAATGCTCCAGATTACTCATTTTGCTTTCCTAAAGAAGAAAAGCATTTTGACTGCTAGGCTCCCAGATGTTGCAGTAAAATCATAAAGAAAGGCTTCATAAAAGCAAGCCTGTTCTCCTCACATCCATGGCTGGCCTTGTCAGGCTAGCATTTTGCAAGTTCCCATGTGAAAGCAGTCCTGGCGTGAGCGGTTCATTAGCATAACAATCTATTCCTGGGTGAAAAACAACTTGCACCTGTATAAACTGTTTTTAGATAGAAAAATGAAAACTATCTCTCACAAACACCTTCTCCTGCACATACCCACACGGAGGCTTTGAGTGACCAGTCGGGACAGGGCGATAACTTGTTACACACCAATAAGTAACTGGCAAGAAAACTACGGAGCAATTGGAGTCACACACAAGGTCTGTAAAACTCTATAAAAAAGGAGTTATGTGAATAAACGGGGGCTTTTTCCCACCATGAAGGAAATGGAGGCCATGTGCTTTATTCCCACACCCAGACCTTTTTCACCACAGACAATCCAAACTGCCCTGGACTTTCTCCACCAGCTTTTGCACCAGTGTTTGCAAAGCCCTTTACACTTCCTTGCTATTTCACTGTTGCACGGCGAGGAACTTTCAGGCCAGAGACAAGTACCCAGGCTTCCTGCCTCATTTTAGTCAGGGGCAAACACACAACATAACCAATAATTACCTCCCTGCTGCTTTTCTCAGAGACACACGTTGCTTTTTGCTGCTGTGCTTTGCATATGACAGCGGCCACCGCTGACCTCCAGGGTGTGTAAGTGCGACGAGGAACAACTCACCAAATTTTAAGAAAGTTTGTACCCCATCTAACAGAAAGTGTTTTCCTCCCACTTTTATAACCCAGGCAGTTTCACACCCACACTTTCCTATCAAACACCCTCTAACAAATTCAAGGAAAGGTGAAGTTTGCACACATGAAAGCCCACATCTGGGAAAGTGTTCACACTGTTCTGTCTTTATCAGATACAAATCTAGGATGTAGCATTGCACTGTGTGGCGTGGGGAAGGAACAGAAATTCAGCTGACACTTCTGCTTTTTGAACAGTAATTTCATGTTTAAGCAGAAATGTGCTATACTATCATATTGGTCAAAAAAGAAAAAAAAAATTAAATCATTGCTACACAAGGATTGGAAATAGAAGCAGGCAGTGAGGAAAAGCCAAGCAATTGCTCCACAGTCCCACACAGTGTGTGCCAGTGCCTTCCCTCCACCTCTCCTTCCCTCATGCTGAAGGACAGCATCTGTTTCAGCTCAACCCCTGACCACGCACACTGCACAGGGACTCGGGGAAGATATGTTATGACCTCAACATATTTTTCCTCATAGTCTATCAAACTTAGGGCCAGCACAGACATCCCTGGAATGCACCACATTCTGCAGAGCATTTCCATCTCCTTTCCCTTGCTACTGTAAGAGGAAACAACGGCGCTGCCAGTTTAGTCATCAGATCACATTTATCCCTGCTACAGCCCTTAGCATTTCATTGGATTTTGGATCAATGGGGTTTTGGGCCTGGTTCCCACAATGCTAATGAGTAGTGAGCTCCCACACTCTCTTTTACACACACAACACAGATTTAAAGTGATGCTGTTGGGCACAACTCCAGGTACACCTGCTCTTTCTGTAATCTGGCAAAAAAAAAATAAAATAAAATAAAGTACATAAATAAAAATAACGAACAAAAAACACCATGCAAGTGTTCAGATACATGGAAAATAGCAGCATTAATTCCAGTCTATGGTCCACTCCAAGGGAAGAGTCTCACCACCAGCAGACACAATAAAAATGAGCTTCTAGGACACCAAAGAGAAACAGAGATTTCAGTTTCAAAAGTATGCAAGCTATTGTGGAGTCTTGTTTTTCAAGAAGCTTAGACTGCAGTCCTCAGCTACTTATACAGCTCAAAACCTTCAGAGTGATTAGGTGGCTTGGAGGTGTTCATGGGCTGGACCACATTTAGCAACACAGAGTGCGAGGCACATAGAACATGGTATAGCCAAAACCCGTTAAGAAAAGAAAAAAAGGTAAAAAAAACAGATCCCAGTTTTCAGTGGCTTCAACAAATCATGAAAAAGAGAATGAGTGTCAATTGCCATTGATAGTGATTTTCAACAGGACACATACCACCCCAAACACAAGTACAAGCCTGACATGAAAGTTCCTGTCTGTCCTTTCCCATTTATATCATATGGAAATGCACACACACTCACAAGCCTCCTTCAGGTTTTAAAACTCAGGGAGATGGATCAAACCCACAAGAGATTCTAGTTAGCTCATCTCAGTAGCATATGCCAGCATTCCCCAAAATTGCAATAAATTGTGGTGATAAAACCTACAACTTCCTCCAGACTAACTCATTCCTTACTCCTAAAGGCAACTGGGACTGCAACCCACATATTCACTGGATAGCTGAAGATAAGAGCAAGTGACAATAAAGAACAAAAATATCTCTGCACCAAGAATTTACATAACTAGCTCCAGTTACTGCTAATTAGACCAATTCCCTTAATTCCTCCATTACAGCTTCCTGCATTTTTCAGCTCTAGTAAGAAGAGGTATCCATAAATTATTATTAAATAGAAACCTACTTGATCACATTACAAGTACTTAAAAGTACAGATTAGTGCCCTACCACTTTATTCTAATTAAAACCTTACAACTAGTAATCTGGTAGACTAAATAAGATACCTGAAGCTACTTCACTGTGCCAAGTCTGTCCACCAATTTTGGAGCTTCTGAAATATTTAAAGCTTTTTTTTCCCCCCATCCTTTTACTATGCAAGAAGACCTACACAAGTCAGACAAATGTGAATTACAAGGAAAAATTGCATAATGAATCTTACAGATTCAACAGCAACTTCATCTTTTCTTTTTTCTTCTATAGCAAGGATTTTATTTTTTTTTAACACAGAACATATTTTAATAGAGAAATTGTATTGAGTTCTTCCTGCTTCATACCAAATAATATGTCAACAGCACAACTCTCACAGGCATGCTTCCCTCTCAGCCACTGGGACCAAGCCAGCTCCACTTTGGGCATCCCACAGCTAACTCTCACACAGCAAGTCATTGCAAGTGTGTTGTACACAGTCAGTCACTTGAGAAGAGAGCAGCTGGGCAGCTTACACCACCATGAGAGCCCCTTTTCAAACAGAAAGCAGCTATGTACATGCAGGGCTTGATTTGCCATGTGCAGAAATCCTTCACAACACTTGAAGAGGCAGCTGCCAAAAAGCAAATGCCAATTGGCAGCGTGGAGGAGCTCACTCTGGAGCCATCCCACGTGCACAGGCTCTCCAGCTCAGCTTCTGCAGCCTCTCCTGAAGAGGCTGGGAGGCGAGAGGCTTTCCCTTTGTGTAAGAAAGGGATGTTCCCAAAAGTGGGGGCAGAGGGAGGGCGTCTGGAAAAAAGTACAAAGCAAAGGAGGGGAGAAAGGAACAGTACAAAGAAACAGGAGTAAAAGAAACAAGGAACAAGATAATGGAACAAGGCAGAAGATGTTTTTTATATTAACCTCCTGCCCCCTGTTGTGGGCATCAGTCTCTCCGTAGTAGCAAGCAACACGACAAGAGGAAACAGCCTCAAGATACGCCAGGGAAGTTTAAAATTAGATATTAGGAACATTTTCTTCACTGGAAGGGTTGTCAACAACAGACTGCCCAGGGAAGCAGTGGAGTCACCATCACTGAAGGTGTTTAAAAGATGTGCAGATGTGGCATTAGGGACATGGTTTAATAGCAGGCTTGGCAGTGCTGAGGTAATGGTTGGACTCAATAATCTTAGACGTCTTTTCCTACCTGAACAATTCTATAATACTATCCATCAGGGAAAACTGAGACAAATACAAGGATCAAAGAGAAAAAAACACTAGCATGTCCTCAGATATTTGTGGGATTCACATTCACTGAACCTGAGAGAAGCAGTGAGAGAAGCAGAGAAAAGAAGGATCAAAACAATTCTTATCTCATTTGCTGCTCCTGCATTGTGGCAAAGTAGAATGCAATATGGAGATTATTTACCCAGAGTGATGGTGTTCTGCTTCCTTGGCCTGTCAGGGTGTTACAGATGGATAATGAGATGATTGGCTCTCGCACTTAAGGGATAACTATTGTGTGAATATTAAGAAAAGCTTTAGTGATGTACAGTTATGTTATTGTGGTTTAGATGTCCTCTGTTCTCCCCACAGTTCCCTCTCCCCCTGTATTGTTGCCATCAGACAGCCTGGGCTGTCCAGGACAGGTAAAAGAAGGCTGCACATGTGTCCCTTACCTGGGGCAGCTGGGGATGGAAAAGCTCAGGGGGTGCAGCATGGCAACACCTGACCTCCAATCCAGGTACAAGCAAGCAGTCTCCACTGATAAATGGCAAAGAAGAGCTGACTGACAGACTTTGGGAGGGGGCAGGGCTGGCTGATGCAACCCCAGGGGTATAAAAGACTGAGCATCCATCTTGGAGATGAACTGGCCATGTGGTGTGCATGAGGGGCACTTCCCAGCGCTGCAGCTTTTTCCTTATGTAGTCCTTGGTTGTATTTTTGTTAAGATTTAATAAACCTTTTTAAATTTTCAAAGTGAGCAGTTGTTTCTCACAAGGGCCAAGCGTGAGTGCAGACTGTCGGTCAGCAGGCAGTCACGAGATTCTGTGCAGTTGAGTGAAGTTGGGTGCTTGGGCAGATTCAGTTTTAGCTGTAATGTAATATAGTGTAATATAGTATAGTGATACAGAATAATAAAGTAATTAATTAGCCTTCTTAATGCAGCCTCAGCAGGGTTTCAGGGTATCCCTGGCAGGCTGCTACAGGTCTGGACAGCACAGCCCTGTTCAGCACAGCCTGTCGGAGTTCCCAAGCAGCTCCCAGCCACAGGCTACCTTAGCAAGTTTAGGTGATATCAGCTCTTTTGTGATTATCAGCTCATTAGTGATTTCAGCTCTTTAGCTTGCTAGGTGCCTTTGGCAGGCACAGGGAGAGAGAGGAGAAGGCTGTGTGAGGTTCAACAGGAGTGTCTTTATCAAATCTTCTGCCGAGGTTCTCAGGGAGAGCTCTTCTGCCAAGCTAGGCAAAAGTAGCCCTTTATATAGGATACAGGGGTTTTAGAAATTGTCCAATAGTAAGGGTCAAAGGAAAGTGACCTATAGTCTTACAGAGAGATAAGCAAGGGTCTGGAGGCAGAAAAAGGGGTGGCTTAGGTCTAGTCATCATCACTTAGCATTTCCTCCTGCTGACCGCCAGGGAGACCTTGCAGGCCCTGTGCCTGCTACACCTTCTGATATCCATGGAGTCAGATGCATCATTCGCTCCCCATCGTCAGGGTTGCCCTGATTTCCAATAGATATTCTCCTCCTTTCTCCCTTAACCCTCCTTCCACCTCCTCCAGCCTTCCCTCTCCGGTAACACAAGAAAAACTACAACAATTTCAGGATAAAAACAGCAAAAGCAAGGGGAAGGGAGCAGGAGTGGGCAGCAGTACCTGCGAATGGCCCAGATGGCCCTGCTGGGCACGGGCAGGCTGGGCTGCTGGCGGGGTGCAGGCGGGTGGCAGGAGCTCCAGGCGCCGCGCTGGGCACAGCGCTGCTGCTGCTGCGGCTGCTGCTTGCCGTTCTCCCGGCCGGACGGCGGCCAGCCCCACGGAGCGGGCACGGGCGGCCGGGAGGGCCTCTGGGGAATGCCCCCGTTCCTCCTGAGAAAAGGCAGGAAAAGGAGGGAAAGGGGAAAGAAAAGGATGTGAGGACTTGTATTCTTGGCGCTTTTACTCATCAGAAGGTTGAAGGCTGTGAAATCGGCACGAGGCGGTATCAAAGTGTTGAAAACGAGAGCGGGCTCCCGGTGTGACCGTGTGAGCAGGGGGTCCAGGATGAGGGAAGAGATGAGAATCTTGACTCCATGTTCAGAAGGCTGATTTATTATTTTATGATTTATATTATATTAAAAACTATACTAAAAGAATAGAAGGAAGGATTTCATCAGAAGGCTGGCTAAGAATAGAAAAGGAATGAATAACAAAGCTCAGACTGACCGAGACAGTCTGGACAGCTGGACTGTGATTGGCCATTAATTAGAAACAACCACATGAGACCAATCCCAGATCCACCTGCTGCATTCCACATCAGCAGAGAATCATTGTTTACATTTTGTTCCTGAGGCCTCTCAGGATTTTTCATAAAATATCATGGCTACATCCCGGTGCTAAAGTGATTTCAGGTTTTATTGTAAGAAAAAGGAAGGCCCAAAGCAAGGGGGGCACGGCCGAGCAGGAGCGCTCCCGCCGAGGACGGAGCAGCGCCGGCGCTGGGGATGTCCCCATGGAGCAGCACAGATTCAGTGGGTCAGGAGCCCCTTTTATCCTGTTTTTTGTCCCTTTGGATTGGTTTCTTTTTGGATCCTTCATTTGCATGAAGGTTTAAGGCGCTTGATTGGCCCATTACGGTTCTGTCCAGGCTGGCTGGGGGGTGGTGCACTTTACTGAGGTGTGTTATGGTACCTTGAGTACCCTATTTCTTACAACTACCCTTTTAAAGCCCTTTTACAATATAATAACCAAACAAACAGTACATGTTTAACAATTATCAACTATTTTACAACAGTTTCTAACCTATTTTTAACAAAACTACAACAGACAACATTGCTTTAATCCATAAAAAAAGCCTTCGTGTGCTGAGAGGACAGTATTTATTAGTTCCTAACTAGAGCCAGAGACTTGACAGCAAGAGAAGATGAGCACTCCTGAATCAAGCTGTTTTCTGGACCTCTGTTAAGATGGGAAGCACTGTGGTGTCACTCCTAATTTTTTGCTCCAGAAAACAAATGATGTTCCACCACTTTTAAACAGGAAACAAATCTGGAGAGGTTGGAGGAAGGAGCAGATGAGTTTTCAGCGGCACATAGAAGGCTGTTTGTTTTCTGCTGCCCCTTAAATTCAAATGCAGTTGTAAAATCTTGAGCATCACAAAGAGATAAATGCACAACACTTGCAACCAGAGGAGATACAAAAACACAGCACATCTGGACTAAAGAGCTTCATTCCTACAAGCTAAATAGTGCCACATCTGGGCAACTGGCCACCACTGAAACAAAAAAATAGCTTGAAGAGACCCCCTGGAATGTGGGCCTGTGGGAAGGGGGAGGCTGAGGAAAGGAGGGAGGAGGAAGGCACAGATTTTCCTCCAGTTAATTAACAGTTGTGTTCCCTTTAGCCAGGCAGCCCCTGAAACACGCCTGTCAGGGTGCAAATGCAAGTGTTAACAAGCAAGCTGGCTGACAGCCCCCAGAAATCTCCCTGGCTACTTGCCCACCAGTCACACCATTAGGAACTACTTATCCAGGGGAAGGAGGAGGAATCCCCTGCCTGCTGATTGCTGGTGCTGCCAGAGGGCAGGTCTGAAACTGGTCTGTCCCCATGAGGGCCTGGAGAAAGGGCCACAGAGGGAGGGAAGCCAGGATGCTCCTGAGAGTCCCCCTCCACCTCCCTGCAGCTGCTGCTCTCACCTTGTGCCAGCTCTGTTCATTTAATTCACTGCAGGAACACAAATTCAGTGTCCTTTTTATAACCCAGACACACACAAGCTCATGTAGGGTGTGACAGGTTCCAGGGCTGGTGGGGCAGCCCCAGTGGAAACACAAAAAATGATATGAGGAGCAAGACCTCCCATTCTCAGGAGCAGTGAGCTCTTACACTCACTCACAGATCTTCACCAAGGATGTTTTGGGAAAAAAACAGATAAAAACCATATATAATGGTTAATATAAAAATATTCTAATAAACCAAGGCTTCTGACTTTGAATGGAGATGGAAAACATCATAGTTATATGTGACACTAAGTGAGTGAGGGGTACGAACTTCAAAGTATTTAATTTTTCTCCAGTGACTTCTGAGAGCTGCTAATTATTCCAATCAGAATTGGATGGGTATTTTCCCTCTTTTTCCATTCTGAAAGGACAGAAAAAATATCAAACCTGGTTTTACTACTAAACAGCATATAACATTTCTAAACCCATTGTGATGGAATAATCAAGCAGACATTATGAATGGAAGGAGTTAAACCAGAGAAACTTTAGGATGTTGATGCTTCAGTCAGGACTCCCACACTAAAAATAAATGTTTGTCTTGCCAGAGTGAATTCAGCATTTCAGGGATCAGTTCTTCACATCTGGTCGATTTACCCAACAAAAGTAATCAGGCAGCAAAAGAGTAACAAAAATTTTAAAATTAAAAAAAAAATTAAAAAAAAAATTATAACCACCACCCCAAAACACAGAATGCAATTGTGGGTCCCTACAAATTTGTCAAATACCATCCATCTAATTCAGCAGGGCAAGTCCATCACCCCCAGTGCTGCATACCATAATAATACGTATTTTAGACTAACAGGTGAAAACATCTGGAAAGCACCATAAGCATAACAAGTTACTTACAATTTGAGTCCATTGTAGGAGAGGGAAAAGAAGTCATAAACCAAGCACACACCAAACACAGTGACTCCAGTTTCTTTCACCAGCATTGCACACGTCCCAAGGAATAAACTAAGCAGCAAAAAGAATGGGGAGGCAGTGGGAGGGAAATGTTCCCCAACATAAAGCTGATCCACACTCCTGAAAAACAGAATTGACATAAAATACTTTAACTTCTCTGCTTTTATGTTTACTGCAGTCACACAAATACTGAGACACTTTCCCTTAATGCCTTAAGATGGCTGAGACAAACATGTCAAGACATGAACAATCTAAAATGAGAAAAGGCTTAGCCACAGGACAGGGAGGGAGGATGAAAATATGGGGAGCTGCTGCAATTCTTGGGGTGAAACAAAGACAAGCAGAAAAATAAAGTAGAATTGAAACAGTCAGAGGAAGGCAAAGTACAGAGAAGGCAGGAAAACACCTGCTTTCTGTCATGTGGAACACACATGCTTAATTCTCCTTCTGGGACAAAAAGCACTAGGCAAGCAAAAATTCCTCCATCCCACCCACATTCCCCTGAGTCAGAGACGTGTCCTAATCACTAACAGACTGGGCAGCAAGCCCCTATCACAGGGGAGAAGGAAGGAAAGAAACAGGCAGATTCCTGTGGGGTCACTGTGCTTCACACCTTCTGAAGAAAACAGCACTGTGGGTTTGCAGCAGACAGCCCCAGAGGGATAGCAGCAGTTTTTCCCTGTGGCTGTGATGACATGGTGCTATTTCTGAATGCAAACAATGTTATTTCAAACTGCAAATAATGCAAAAGGTGCAGAAACCCCATCCAAGTAAGCTATTTCTGTATCTACACTGTTCAGTTACAGTTTTAGAACACAGAGCAGCAAGCAGTGCCAAGTTTTCACCTGAAAAGGATGACTAATGGTCTAGACACACTCCTTAACTCTCTGAGACCAGGGGTTCCAGAGTCCCACAGTCACAGCGTGCATTTGAAAGGCAGCCACGTGTCTGTCTGCTCTTCACTCTACACACAGACCATTTCTTTACAAATTTTACAAGCCCTCCTCTGTTGTATGGTCAGCAGCAATGTCAGTGGAAGAGGGACTGTCAGTGTTGACTCCTGGCTTAGTGGTTTTTTGTTCTCATAAACATCACCATGGCTGCAAGCAGAGGCCAGGACACTTCCATACAGCAGAGCAGTGGGAAGCACCTCTGCCAACAACCATGAAACACTGACAGCTGCCTCTGGTCCCCTCCTCAGAATAAAGAATGTCATGATTACCACGTACCTATTATAGGAGAGAAAAGCCAACAGAAAGAGTAGACAGGCGAGGACATCTGCTCTGCCTACTATACCTGTTACCTGAAAGGAAAGGAGACACACAGGTGTAAAAACACATCTAAAAGAGTAAAAACACTCAGTGACTGCCTCAATAATCCATGCTCAAAGCTACTAATTTTAAGTTTTTGATCTTTCAGTATTATCCTCCCTCCGCATACCAAAATGTTACTTGTAGGACAGTGCAGGGTATGCTCAGTTTTGACTGCTGTATCTCTAGCTTGGCAAAACAAATGAGTAAGCCAACAGTAAAGTCATTTCTGACTTAATAAAATATTAATTAAGCTATATAGAAAATGCCAATTTTAAGGATTTGTTTTAATTTTGTATAATAGGCTTAGATGAGAAATGCATCCAATTCCCAGTTTGTTAAAGAAAATTACTTACTAAATAAGTAACATTGGAATGAACTTTATCACAAAAAGGGACAGGATAGAATTTATAGAATTTATTCCTCCTGAACAATCTGAGTTTGCAAGAGTTTCTTCCTACAGATTAATGAACAAAATCTTTTTATAAAAAAGGGAATACTGAAGAAGAATAGATAAACACTCTTTTTTACAGTTATTTGAATATCCTATTTCATGAGGATCTAAAAATCACCCATAAAGCAAATAAAAGGCCCTTTGAAATCTTGGCCCTTTTGAGATTACATAATTAAGTTATATTCAGAGCTCTGGCATTTATTTTAACCTTTTAAAGTTCTGACCCAGACAAAAATAAATTCCAAGAGCGCCTCATCTAAAACCTCCCTTAAAATATAAAGCTGCATTATCAAAAGGAGCCTAGCTGATTAGTTCACACAACACAGCACAGGGAGTAACTCCAAAGCTTGTGGCTTTTTGTTATTAAGGTAATCTCCCCTCAAAAGTTCTCAGCCACAGGAGCAGTTTCCCTCCCCCATTTACAAAGGCTTGCAATGAGAGCAGTGTGATGTCAGTGGTATCTCAGCTAATGAGAGCATTTCCTTTTTACAGTGTGGAGAGCTGGACATCACCCTTCCTTCTCCAAGACAGCAAGACTCCTTTTAGCTATACAAGTGTCTCCTAGTGCTAACAGACTGCAGTTTTGGAATGATTACATCTTTAAATGTTTCCTTATAACAAACAGATTCCAGTATGAGCTGTTGTTCTAGAAACTTATGCTGGTGTTCGTGAACAACTTTTTTCTGGAAAGGATTCTCCTAGCTTTTAATTGAAATAAATATAAATTAATCCATGGGTCACACCACCTCTGTCTGACTGAGCTCCTCCAGAATGCACATGAATACATGCTGCCTTCACTTTTCCTCCCTAAAACTGATGGCTATAGGAGATGACTGAAGGCATGCAACAATATCCCAGCAGGAGAGCACAGCCTCACTGAGGTCTTTGGTTTCAGAAAACTCCTGACTGTCCATTTATTCCCAGCATGGCTGATTAGGACCAGCATTTAGAATTCAGTTCCAGAGCACAAAGACTGCAAGTATGAATGCGCTTTTTCCTTAATGACTCCTACAAATTATTTTAAATAGAGTACATTCTCACCTCTGCTCCCCCACAGCAAAAAAAATCACAAGTACAACATTCTGTATGACTCAGAGGTTTCCTTAAAAAAAAAAAATTAGAATTTTGAAGAATTAATTTATTTTTAGGCTTGGTGGCACATACTTACAGCCTCGGTGTGAATGGGATGCACAGCAAAGAAGAGCGCCGTGACAAAAGCGAGCCGACAGTCCTTGAACACAGCTTTGTCACAAGTGTACATCAGCACAAGAGTCACCAGACAGTGTAAAATTACATTCACTGCGTGGAAATACAAGGGGTTCATGCCAGCCAGTAATATGTTTAACCTGTAAGGAAACAAAACAAAACCACTGCTAGATTTGAGAGATCTTTTAACAGCAAGGCACCTTTCAAATACTCTAAATCATGCCTTTCGCCACATTGGCAGTCATCTCATGCCAGTGCTATTAAACTAATTACTCTGAACTTTGGTTTATTTCATTAAAGAGAAACCATTTCCCCTATTTTTCTATTATGTGGTTGTGTTTGGCAGCCCTTTTGACAGAGATGGGAGAGTCCTGTGCCCTCCCAGCAGAGTTTACTGCAGTGAGACCACGCCTGTGCTTCCTGAGCAGCAAATCACCCTGGCCAGCATCATGGCACTTGTCCTATTTCCCTGTTGGCACCTTCTGCGGTTCTGTTGGCCACGTGGCAGCTTTACAACGTGGGTAGTTATTTTCTGCTCTAGAACAGATTCTTTTGCCCAGGAGCAACCAAGACAATGACTTGGTAAGGTGCTGAAGCATCTGCTTAGCATAACAGGGGCATTTATTCCCATTTAACTTTCAAAACAGTGTCACACGCTGAAGGTTAAGCCTTTATTTAAATGATTTACTGGCATAAAGAAGTTGGTCTAATAGTTCACATCATTTCTATAAGGACATTGATGGCAAAGATAAGCTAGCTAACACCACCCTAGACTCAGCGACACAATTAGGGTTCATTATTTGTGTCGATCATAAAAAAAAATAAAATGTAACAAGCTGTTATGACATTTGTTTGACAGCATGTATTAATACATTCTTCTGGTTACTGTTTTTTTTACAGCCAGCTTGCTTAACAGCTGCTGACAAGCCTTGCTTACACACTGTTGAAGATAATTCACTTAAGTATTAACAACATCTGCACATTTGGACAAACATATATATATATATATGGATCTACATAAATATACACACATACACATGGTGCCTATCTAGGGAAGACTCCATATATGAACAAGGAATATGGAAAAATGTCTAACTAATGTTGAAGGATTTTTTTTTCTAAACAAAAGACAAGATAACCAGTGAAAAGAAGACTCAATCTAAATATTTTACATGCAGCTGTAAATATGCTATAGGGTCAATAATCCTTCCTGTTGTTACTAAAAGACTCCAGGTCTCCCATGACAAGCACAATGCACAGCAAGGCCACTGAGCTGTTGCTACTATAAAAAAACACCTTAGGTGTTTTTGTGAGACAGAGGAGGTGTGAAGAGGTCTGTGAGAGCCAGACAACTTTTTTTTTTTTTTTTTATAAATAACTCTCTACATTTCTTATTCATAAGCAAGGAAGTGCTAGATGTCCTGGGTTCAATTTTCCAGGCCAATCCAATTTTACCAGACCAAGAGTCTTACTTGTGCATTCCTGCTGTGCTCCTACTGGAGTGTTTGTGGAGGCAACAGATGAAACCCAGAGAGTTTGTGAAAAAGTGAGATTTTGGCATGACTTGACCTTTCCCTTTGAAGTATGGGTTGATGCAGTTACATTTTGACAAGACATCAGTCTGTGTGATTCAAGAATACACAAAGAGTTCGGAGGTTTTTCCTTTTTTTATCCCATTTCTCCTGCAAGCCACTTCAGGGCAGCAACATCCATCACTTTCCCTTATTTCTACCAGCACTGAATGACAAACCACAACAAATGGCAGCAACACACACCCAGCCAGAGCTTCAGCTGCAAATACACTGCAGCAGCAGGAGCCCCCAGGCCAGAATCTTGTTTTCAGCACTGGGCTGAGGGGAACAAGGGGCAGCACGGGGCCACCCTGCCCCTAAAGGAGCCACAGTTCACTCCAAGACACCTGCAGATGTGCACAACCACAGGGACCCTCTGCAGGAGACATTCTTTATACAAATAAGTAATTTCTGGCTGTATATCAGCTGAAGCAGCGTCCACTGGTCCCCCTCAAATGCCAAAGTGTGATCTGGGAACCTGATTTCTGGAGAAAGCAGGTGCAGGCAGGTGAGGACAAGTGCTCAGGATATCAGGTGATATGAACTCATGCACCAAAAGGGGAGACATTCTCATTTAGGTGGCCAAGTTGTGAGAAACAATCACTACACTCATGACATCTGGCAGTACTCTTGACAAAGCTATCATGAGTCTCCACGGATCATATCTGATCACTTCCCACCCTGCAAAACAGGTCTGCTGGCAGGAGAGGCAGAACTTTACAGGTAAGGGATCTTCCTACCCCCATCAGGTTCCCCATCCCAAAGGTGGGGTGAGTCCTTCACACCCCTTCCTAGGGTGAACATCAAGTCAATGAGGCTTGTAAGCTGGGAGTTACCTGATGTAAATTACTGAGAACAGCTCTGTAAAAGCATCAGCCTCGCAGCCTGGCTGCTCCCCTGTGTGTTCTTTAAATAAATAAAAAACAGCAGAACAAAACACAAACATAATACCATGCTATTCAGGTAACTCTTTCACTAAACAGCAAAATCAGCCTGCAAGTGTGTTTTAAATACCATCTTTGGTGGTCCATGAACACTAAACATGAGCGTGTGCAGGTGCTAAATTCACACCAGCGCTTTTTGCTGCTAAAGCTCTTTGTCATAAGAAATTAGGCCACATGGCAATGAAGGAAACATTCTTTCGTCCTGAAACAATCCCAGCAGAACAATGTTGAAATGTTAGCAGTGGTTAAATTTATTGTATGTCAAAAATCTGGGTCTTCAAACAGCTCTAATCCAAGTCACAAGAACTCTGCAAAGCTGCCCAGCTCACACAGCCATGGGGGAAAACAGGCAGCCTGCTATGGAATGCCAAATTTGCTCCACTGCAAGGAACTGTGGAGGAACTTCTGGGCAAGGGAGCCAAGAAGGGGATGGGTAAATAAAAAATTACTTCTCTCCTCTTAATCTTTAATTCCCTAACAGAGAGAGTCAGTCTTGTTTACTGGCAGCAGCATGCAGCAATTATACACAGTAGATGGTTCAGCAAACAAAGGAAGTAAAACAGAGATATGAATCTCAAAATTAAGGAAGAAGTGGTCTTTCTCCAACATAATGTTCATAAACAGAAATTCTGGCAAACAAAAACTGCACTACACTGGAGGGAGGTAAGGGTGGTGTTGTCCATGTATTTCCATACTTATCCTGCTCCACAAATGGGGAAAATCCTATCATGTAGCCATTTCTGTATGAAGATCATAACCTCTGCCTGAGCTAAAGCACAGCTTGTAAGACACATCTTACAAAGATTCCACCATGCACTGAAAGTGGGTATCACTTTGCATAAACTTTGCCATATTTAACACACAATTTGAACAGGAAAAGATCATCACAGGAAACTTAATCTGTCCGTATGTATTAAATTAATGTATATAAATCTGCATGTGAGCCTTCCTTATAAAAATTGTGGGGGTTTTATGAGGTATGGGATGCTGTGAGACTTTCCATTAATTGTTACTTCCACATCCTGTGGCCTTGGTAGAACACACAGCAAAGAGAGGCTGGGCTGTATGAACAGGCTGCTCCTCAAAACAGAGATGTGTTTGCAAACTGCATCCTAAAGATCTGTGGCTGAGCACAGAAAGTGATAACACTGCTAGGAATAGAGACCCTCAAAAGAGGAGACACAACCATCTCAGACATGGGGGTCGTTCCTCAGAGGAGCCACCCACTAAACACTCGGAGAAGAGTTTTTACTGCTTTAACATCTCTGCTGGAAGATTCCCTGGAAGCAAAGATTCTGCCAAACCTCCTGCAAAATGGCAAAGGGCAGTTCAAATGTAAAGGCCCTCAGAAGACCCAGAGTAAGGAGGAGAAGAGCACCAAAGTGCAGTCTCTCAATACCAGGTGACATTGACAGGTCTCTTCTAATAGAACTGACCAGCATCAACCCTGCCACCACCAAAACAAAAATCTGAGTACAGAAATCTCAGCAGTGGCCACATGTCCCACCAGGGCAGACAGGCTGCACTGAAACACGTATTCAAGCCAAGACTCAGCACTGTTTTTGTGCCCAAGTGTTGCAGCATGTGTGGCTCAGCATGTCACACCCAAGGCAGAAAACTGCCCAAAATACACACCCATGCAGGAGGTACACCAAACAAGAAATCCCTTGATTTTGTTAAGGCTGATGGATGTTTTCCAGGAAGAGTGGAAGAGTATAGCTTGCTTTGCCACATGCAGCAGTTTTTCTACTCCATCCACTCTTGGAAAAGGAATCACACAGCTTCACTCCCAGAAAAGAGAGACTTCCACGGGCAGCAGCCTTCTGTTGAAGGTTCACTGAATAGAGGCTGTACAACAGCTCTCCAGAAGAAAGCAAATCATTCTTATGACCTCCATCAGTACCATCAGACGTCCTGCAGAGAAGCTGTCAGGGACACATCAACTCTGGGTAAGCAATTCCCCACAGAGGTCCTGGAAATGAAGTGGGACTCTGTGGATTCATCCTCACAGACTCAGAATCAGAGGGGTCTGTGCTGCAAGAGCACAGGCTCACAGACAAATTCCATACAGACCCAGTTCTTTACAGTACATAATCACCAACACCCCCACCCCAGCTCTAATATAGTGCTTTTCATTCACTTGTACACATGAAGATTCATTCAACCTTTTTTAAGGCCTCTTATGATTTAATAATATTGTATACTATAATTGGAGAGTTTCTCTTTTTATAGACTTTGTTATTATCCCTGGGCAGCTCTTGTTTAGTTTAATCTGTTTTATTATTTTCAAAAGACTAACAATGAAACACAACATGTTATGAAATAGAAATGCAAAGGATAATAATGGTAATTTGTTATAGTAAGTAACACTTAATGGAAAGTCTCACAGCATCCCATACCTCATAAAACCCCCACAGTTTTTATAAGGAAGGCTCACATGCAGATTTATATACATTAATTTAATACAGAAGGATGGATTAAGTTTCCTGTGATGATCTTTTCCTGTTCAAATTGTGTGTTAAATATGGCAAAGTTTATGCAAAGTGATACCCACTTTCAGTGCATGGTGGAATCTCCTTATAAACTCCACAGATGCATGGACTTCGTGCCAAGAAAATGAGCACTTGCACTCCAAAAGAGGTGCAGCTGCATCTGTGGCAATAATGGTAAAGGCTCTGTGTGGAAACAGCTCAAAGATTAATGGAAAACCTGTAGCAGTAAACAAAATAAGCCCCTTTGCACTGGTGTTCCTGCAATGGCCACTTTCCAGCACAAAGTGCAAGAGCACTGGGTGCTGATTTGTGCTGATAATCTCCCCACAGTGCAGTGCAATGCCTGAGAATTAAATGGACAATAATGCTTAAAAGGCTTGGTCCTTGATTTGCTGTAATGGCAATGGGTGACAAGACAGAGGCAGTATCAATTCCCACCTACAGCCTTTGCCTCAGAGCACAGGAGTCATCACTTACAAGAGGTAAGTGCAGGCATTCAGAGCAGGTTATTGCCTTCCAGCAGGGGTATGGAAAGAAAAAAGAAATCACAATTAGACTGGGAAGAAGCAGCGCCTTGAAGGTGGCAAATGTGCCAGGGCAGAATTTTCTGGTAAAATCACAGCAAGTGTGGTTTGATGATCATTTCTGTTGCAAATAACAAGGGCACCACTCACTCAGCTTTAGGTTTGCCCCCACATTGGGCCTTGGTAAACTAGAGAACAAAAATATCTATATGATGGCAAGCAACAAAATTACAAACCAGGTATCATTTTATCTAGATAGTGAACAAAATGCAGTTTGTCTTAAAAAATATTCTTAAGTACCACCTCAGCAAGAACTGAGGAAATGAACATCTCATGAACCTCTTCAGCAGCCATCCATCAAAGTGTGGGGAGAAAAAGGGATGAGATGCGACCCAAAACCAAGCTAGGACAGTCACTCATCAAGAAGAGAAAGCAACAGAAACCAAAATCTAGTATAAAGTTATTAGTCCTAAAGACAGTATTTCAAACTGGATGCAACAGTTCTTCACCAAATATGAAGTTTGAAATATAAGTTGAAGACCATGAAGGAAATGCCATTCCAACTTACAGAGAAGCACAGAAAAAAGGTACAGTGAGTGAAAAGAGAACACACTTTTTTCTTTTCCCTTTCTTTCTTTAAGACTGTGAGACAATAAAGAGAAAGCCCAGGAAAGCAGTCAGAACAGAGTGAGGAAATGCAGAGAAATGCCTTTAGGTAACCAGCAGCAGGCAGAGTACTTTATTTTCATGGACTCTAAAGAGTATTGACAAGGATGCTCCTGTGGGCAAGAAGGCTGGTCGAAAGCTGAGACTTTTAGGTAAAAGATGGGCAAAGAAAATTAATGGTGACACAGGTGCAAGAGGAACAGAATGCCCAATGAGAGAAAATCCCCAGGAATTGGTAGGCATTAAATAGAGACAAGACACCACTGAAGCAAGCAGCAAAGATAAGCATGACTGCATCCACCCCAGCCAAGTCCTTCAGGAGAATTAGAGAACTCTTTCTCTCATAAAAGGCTTTAAATTCAAGGGACAGGCAAATTTTATTCAGGGCTGACAAAATGTGAAGGCAGACTCCTACATGCTTTGTACACACCTCTCCTACTGGGCAAACCCTCACCTCTGGGCTTGGCTGCAAGCAGCATGACAGCATGGACCCCAGCCAGGTCTGCACCCTCCATCCCTGGGCAGGGAGCCTCCCCTCACCCTTCACAGGAGTCCTGTCCTCCTCCCAGGGAGTGCAAGCAACCCCAGAGAAACACAGCCCAAACTTAGACCCACAAACATCAGGCACTTGCTACAAAAATTACATTTGTGAGGGAGACTTTCTGTGCACCTGAAACTGGGGGGAAAAACCTAAGCTTTGAGGCACCAAGCTTTGGAAGACACCGAAAATCGCAGCAAGGCATTCTGCTCTGGGTCAAAAGAAATGCTTATGTGCTTAGAGATGTGTCTGTATATTCCAGCTATAACACAAGCCGTTTTACAAAAGTGTCTGCTTTTCTTCACCAAGCCCACCTCATCCAGTGTGGCTACACCAGCACTGTATCAATTTCATGGCAGGTATCACAGTAGCAGTGTGGAGAGTGACTGCCACAGCATGAGTAGAAATAGTAGACTAAGCTGTACAAGAGAAATACTGACACAATCTTAAACATTGTGATGTTCAGAGTGAAGAAAATACTTGTGCACTGTGTATTTAACCTGACACATTATAGCTCCACTATATTACCCTGTACTGTCAAGCTGTAATATAGCATTAAATCAATAACAAAGAAAATGTAAGGTCTTTTTTTCTTCCCCAGGTTGTTTTGGTTCTCTTAAGCTCCCTGTCCTTGAAACTTATGCCATGGATACAGCTGAAAAAACAGAAGGATCAGCTGTAAACAACCAGATAGATCAGAAGGCTGACAGTGAGTTATAGAATCAGTTCTCTCTCTGGCTATGTATTTACCTCTAACCCAAGCTCACATTCACTTAAGGCTTTGATCCAAAGCCACTGGAGCCTCACAGGAGGCTCTCAATGCCAACCCAGAATACTGAGCCTCTGCTGAAGGGCCCTATTTACTCCCCAGGCAGGTACATACCCGAGCCATCACTGGCCAGCAGCCTTGGTGGGCAGACCTGGAAGGTTACCCATGCTGCAGTCAGCACCTGAGCACAGCCCAGACTTTTTAATTTATCTTTTTCTTTTTTTTTTTTTTTTTTTCCCCCAGCTAGAGTACTAGTAGGATGGCTCTCTGCACAAACTGTGTCTTTTCTTGTCTTTTCAAATTCCCTTTGCAGCTTACTCCCCCTCCAGCTCCTCTCCTCAAGGAGTGGAGTGGACACTGGCACCCTCCCCAGAGAGCCAGGCACATTCCCAGCGAACAGTCACTCCCACCTCCTTTGAGGAAGACCAGGTATCTGCTGTGCTTCCCTGCCATGCCATCCTCCCAAGTCTTTGTCACAGCCACGTGTCCTAGATGTGTCACTGCCTTTTCTTCTGTCCCTGGTGGGCTGTTCCTTGGGGCATCCCTCACCAGCATCTGCCTTGGCACCACCACCAACGAGGCTGAGCACACAGGGCCTTCACTTGTCAGCCACCTGCAAAGCAGGAGGCTCATATCTGGTTAAATGTCTCTACATCTCGGCATACAGGGGGTTTGAAAGGCTTCATTCTCACCATTTTCTATCACTGTGTACCTTCACTGTGCTGCTGGCTACCCCAAATCTTCATCACCTGTGTTTCTGGGTTGGAGAATCTATCTAAATGGAGATTTGGCAGACAGAAAGAGAAAGAGGAAGGGAGACAGCATTGAGGATTGCACCTTCTGCTTCAGCAGCTGAGAAAAATCCTGCAAAACCACTGGAAACAAGGAGTAACTGAAGTGCTACTGAGGGAATAAATGATTCAGTGAACTTCTGTTAGTGGAGGCAAGGTGTAAGACAGAAAGCACTCGGTTTAAATATAAATCCTGACTGAATTACAGAACTGGCAGTTCTCTTTTTCCCCCTTTTTTTCTACCTTTCATCTTAACATTTTATAGGGAAGACACCAAAAGATAGTATGTTCTGAGTCCAGAAAGTTGCCTTCTTTAGAAAGAAGTATATTGAATCACTTCTTAGAGAAGAAAACACCTGCAGGTAAGTAAGCCAAAGTGATAGCAGCTGGAGAAGAGAGCATGAAGGAAGTTTTTCTGAAGGACTAAGCAAACCCACTGCCTACCATCTCAGCTCCTGTGCAGATGAGGAGTTCTGCTAGACCTGTCACCTAACAGTTAACCATGTGTAACAGGAATGCTTCTGAACCAGCTCATTCAGCATTCCTTTATTTTATAGAAGTCAAGAGAAAAGGTAAGAGAAGTTCAAAGACACAAAACAGACATTATTTAATTCAACAGTCCATATGGAGGCTTTTTCCCCCTTCTGATGTTAACCCACACAAAACAGTGCAGCAATTCTGTGAATATTTCAAGTTTTGCTTAATGGTTCCAGTGGGCCACTCTTTTTTCCCTCTGATCATTCATACTGTCAGATCCAGTGTGAATAATGTCAAATACTTGAGCTCTTTTCACTGTTTGGCTCCAGAGCATTAGTCTACGGGAATGAGGACTGTCACTTATGATTTCCAATTCATCAGGGACACTGAACTACTGTTACACAATTTCAGCAATGTCTGCTTCAGATTTTTCTGACAGATGGGTGATAAATTTTTTTAATTGAGATCATTTCAGGAATATGTAGCTTATATGTAGGATATGTTCAGCCTAATGAGAAGTCCACAGGGCATTTTGAGTCCTGCCTCTTACCTCCACAGCCACAAAAGGCAGAAAAGAGACAAAGTTTCAGTAGATTGATGAATCTGTAGATATAAATTTCAGCCCACCCTTCACATCTGTTCTGTACAGGCAGTTTGGAGATCTCCCAGATTCTTTAATCTTAATACAGCAAGATGCAAAAACAAGCCTTTACAGATGAAACTTTCATGCAAGAGAAGTAGAGCCACTAGGCTGATCTAGATTCAGGCTGCTATTGAAACGCCTTGGATTTGACCAAATTAGCACAACAACAAGATAAATTAAATAAAACAAGCAAATCTACAAGCAATAAAGATACCAGAATACTTTGGTCCTCTCTTCCCTCCTTCCTGCACACATCACACAATTTTCTCAAGTATCTTAAGCGGGTGGAGTAAATTCTAACAAAAGTATTAGCAACATTCATTTCCATTCTGTTACCTATCAGTTTCTGCTAAGCTTTTGACAAGAATCAGGGCAAATCCTTTTTTTCCTTCTGCAGGAAGACAGAGAGCAAGCAGCAACCTCCTGCTGGGCAAGGCAGGGGCGGATGCCTCAGGCAGGCAGAGCAAGGCTCAGCCACAGGTTCAGCGCTGCTCGGCAAAAGCTGCCCGAGGCTTCTTTGGAAGCGCCGGGTTTCACTGAGGATTCACTCCACCCCGTTCTCAACATCTTCCTCTGACACCCTACTGGTAGAAATGAAATGGGAAGAATGTGGAAACTGAAAGGATAATTGGGACGCAGCGGATATCATCTCCCTCTGCAGCCAGGGAAGATAAACGATTCCTTCCCTATTCCAAATGCAATGCCAAGTGGTGAACAAATGACTCTGCCTTTGACCCAGTGTCTTGGCTGTATGGTTATTATAAGCATTGAGGATTAAATCTTCTTCAAAAAATTAGTGTCACTTCCCTTCCAGAAAGGACTAGGCAGAGACAGCACTTCATCCTTTCTTGACACACACCCCTTTAAACAGCAAAGGCAAAACCAGTTCAAATGCATATAAATGGGAACTAGAACATTTCGTTTCCGTTTCGTTATTAAAGTTTAAGTTCCTTTTAAGTTCATTAGCATCACAATCTCAATCCTGCAACCTGATCTAGGAGGCCAAGTCCAGCACTCCAGCACTAATATTGCGTGCAACGAGGTCAGTGGTGATACACACACGTTCACTCTTCCCTCCAACTACCCCCAAGCATGCTGCTGGAGGAATGGATTAATTACATGGATCCCCAATCTACAAGAGTTTGGATGGGCACACAATGGAGAGAGAAGGCACTCTGTGTGCACAAAGCCAGCTCTGCCTGCAACTATCTACTCCCGCCTTGCTCTTTACAGAAATGTGCTGAGATGCCCCTCAAGGAGAAGGTACCAAACCTGTTCTAAAAAATCCAGCTTACAAGGGTCTGTGCTATTCAGCTTTCCTTTATGAGGAGCATACCAGCTTGTGCCCAGACAGCCAATACTGATGGCTCTTGGCTCCAAGTCCACCTTTACAACCAAAGAGCAGCAAGTGCTCTGCAGGAGTGCCAAAGGGATGTTTCATTTCCCAAAACTGCTCCCGCTTCACAGAAACACTCAATTTCCACATATTCATGAAATTCTATTTATATATCCGGTGTGCTAATGAGTTACTCAATCAGCAGAGTGAACCAGGAACCGGTAACACATCCCCTGGCAGACTTGCCAATGCCCGTACTCTTTATTCCCAACACCTGCTCTAGTTTGTAATGAGCATCTACCGATCACCCAGCACTACACATCACTCAGGCACACCACCAGTTCTTCAGCACAGCTCTCTGCAAACACATGTATCATTTCTAAATGCTAAAATGTGCTAAATATTCATCATTGCTAATGTTTCATCAGAATAAATTAAATAGAGAACAAGCTAATGGAAAGAATGACAAACTGTATGGATTGTGACTGAGCTGATTTGCCACAAATTCTTTTCTTGGGGGAGAGAGGCCAGCGAAGGTTTGCTTTCTAGGATTAGCGAAGGTAGCTGTCACTTTACTGCCGCTCAACTTCCCTTTATTCCTGTAAAACCGAAACTCCTCCTCAACAACTTTGCCCGGTACACGGGGAAGGAACACCTGAAGCAGGGAGGCTGCAACTCCGCGACTGACAAGGGAGGCTGGCAGCTGCCAGGAGGGATGCACGGAACGGCGCGGTACCCGCGGGGCTGACCCCTCCACTTAGCGCAAAGAACAAAGGCAGAGATGAGATCACTACGGGTCTGTTTCAAAACACAACGCGGGAAGTTTCTGGCACGATCACTCAATTGCGGAAAAAAGGTACTCGAGATAAAGCACAGGAAGAACTCACGAGGAATTCATGTGAGCACCTTCCCCAGCCAAAAGCGATTTCTGAAACGCTCCGCTTTCCCTTTAATCCCTCCCGCAGCCCGGGGAAGAGGCGCCACCTGCTCCCAAACGGCCGGCAAAGAGAGGCACTTGCCGGGAGAGCGGCGGACTCCTCCGGAGCGTCGCCTCATCGCTTCCCTTCTCCGGCAAACTTGCCCCGGCTCGGGCCGCGGGACCGCACCGGCGGCCGAGCCCCCGCCCGCCCCCCGTCCCGCAGAGCCCCGGGCAGAAATGCTGAATCACGAAGCCGAGGGCGCGGGACCGGGGGGCTCTCCCTGACCCCCACCCGGGGCCGGCCGCCCCCGCCCGCCCGGACACGGAGCCGGGAGAGGGTCTGTGCAAGTTAGAGCCCCCCGCCAGCCCCGCCGGCACTCACTTAAAGGTGAGGACGCAGAGGGGTCGGTAGGACTTGTGGCTGGTGTTCTCGGCCATGCGCTTGCCCCAGAAGTCGTTGGCGAAGGCGGAGGACACCGGGGCGGCCGCCCGCACGTCGGGGTTGTTCACGATGGCCCAGACGTCGTCGTGCACGAACTCGCCCCGCAGGGAGTTACCGTAGCAGAGGGCGCACAGCCCCGCCAGCACCGCCGCCGCCGCCGCCCCGCCGCGCCGCCCGCCCGCCGACGGGCAGGGGGCCGGCGCGGCTCGGTCCCGGCTGCGGGAGCCCCGCGCCGAGCCCGTCACCATGGCGCGGGGCGCCGCGCCGGCTGCCCCGGCTGCCCCGGCTCCGCCGCGGCGCGGGGAGGCAGCGGCGCCCGCATGGTGCGGGGCGGGCAGCGGGACCGCCGCCGGCCACTCGCGCTCTGCCGAGGCGCAGCCCGCCCGGCTGCAAATAAACAGCGGCCGCCTCCCCGCGCCATCCCTTCTCCTCCTCTTCCTCCTCCCTCCCCCCCGCGCCCCCTCCCGCACGCATGCTCCTTGCCGCGCTGTCACACCGCCGCCACCTCCTCAGCCCGTCGGCGCGGTGCGCTCTGCCCGCCCGGGGCTCTGCCCGCGGTGCGCTCTGCCCGCACAGCGCGGAGGGAACGCGCCCGGCACGGCCCGCGGGCGGGGAGCGCAGTCCCGCTGCGGCGCTCGGGTCGCCGCTGTCCCTGCTCTCTCAGGAGATGCGTGCAGGGCTGTCCTGCCGCCTGGGACCAGCGCCTCCTCCGATCACCCCGCAGCTCCCCAGGGGACCGTCCTCGCCCGGCCAGCGGCAGAATCTCAGCCCGCTCCACGGCACCCACGCTGCTCCGCAGCATCCACAGCGTGCATGCTGATCCGGTATCGATGCTGCTGCACCGCATCCAGGCTGCTCCACGGCATCAGTGCTGGGCCACATCCTCCACGCTGCGGCGTCGGCTGTGCCAAACAGTCCCCCACCGTGTCCTGCTGGAGGAAAAGGCATTCTCGTGCCACAGAACTTGTTTTCTCTACTCTGGTCCATTTCCTGTCTTTATTCCAAAATCGTTTGAGAGCTGCAATGTGTCCATACCCTCCCACGGACGACCTTTCCTGTTTTAGTGATAAGCCTCAATAACTTAAGGAAAGGCCATGGTCAGATCATTTATTCACTCATTTATGAAAACTACATTGTCACAGATTTTTCAAAAACCAGAAAAACAAGGACTCTATTCATGGGGTTTTACCCTTTAAAGAAAACCTTCTGCTTATAACCAAAGAAAGCAATAACACTGCTTGGCAATGAGGCTTCGATTCAATTAGGTGAGTAACAAGCTGGACACACTTTGAATTTGTTCTTGAGAAAAGATGCACTGAGCAGGGCTCAGCAGCAGCCAGAGCAGCTCCAGCTGCTCCCCGTGTGAGCGTGCCTGCTCGCCCGTGCGAAAGAGAGGGGAGCGGAAGCCTTGGAAAGTTCACAGAGGCTGTCCAGGGCAAGCCCGCTCCAGGAATGCTTTTTCCCCCAGCCTATTTGGCACTTGGAGTGATCTGGTATTTTCCAAGTGCAACAGAACAGGCTTTTCAGATACTCTTTTGTTATAGCTAAAAATACCAGTTAACTCTGCCTAGGACAGTGTGTTTATATCTGGGACAGAAGGAAACTCCACTACAATCAGAGCCATTAATTCAAACTTTCTCTTTAAGCAGCTGATGAGATTTAGGCAGTTGGCTGCATGGAGTTTTCATCAGCAGTGGGAGACCACTCATGATAATGTGTTCATTTTCACCAAAGTTTCAAAGTCTAGGCATGCAAAGCTAGACTCCAAAGTCAGTGCATAGGCACAGGAAGAGAAACAGCCTGGTATCCAGAGGCACTCAAGTACCAGCAGCTCTGGAAACAACCTCATTATTGCACACATGCCTAAGAGGTGGGCTCAGGACTTTTTGTTGACATAAAGTAGTGGTTGGGGGGGATGGTGGAGAGGAATAGACTATCATGTTGATGAAAGCAAAAACAATGTGTAAGATTTAAAGGTTGACATTGCCTTACAGTAGACTGCAGGTCATATTTGAAATTCTAAGTTACTCAGCTGAAAAAAATCTGCAATCCTCTAGCCCAGCTGAGCCTTAGCAGGCTGTCCCTCCCAACAAGACCCCTGTATCCTTCACCTCCAGGGATCAGAGTCCTCACAGCCTTTCTCATCAATGTCTTGCAGCCTTCTGTCCTTCTCCATCATCGCAGGTTGGAGGCAGCCTGCTGACAGCCTGCTCCTGCCACAGAGCAGGGCCCAGGGCTGCCACCAGGCAGCTTAGCACAGGGGCAGGGACAGGTATATCCAGGGCTGTGGGACAAGTCCCTGATGTGTCACAAGTTCTGCTGTCCACTCCTTCACCTTTATTAGTTCTTTACAAAAAGCTCACCAAAAATGCAGAGTTTTAAAACAGCAAATGATGAAGAGGTGATAGAAAATAATTTTCCCATCATGGAATTTGCTGACAATATCTTCTGACAGTACCATACACAGCCATGTAACATCACATAATACAACAGGCACACTCTATGGAATAAATAACATTGCTTCTCATACAGAGCTACAATATCCTGCTCTCTTCCATAACCCACCATGCTTGATTAACACCAAAAAGAGAGAGATGGCAGTCCTGACCCACTCAAAAAGAGAGAGATGGCAGTCCTGACCCACTCAAAAAGAGAGATGGTAGTCCTGACCTACTCAAAAAGAGAGAGATGGCAGTCCTGACCCACTCAGGACTCCTTCCCCTCACACTCTTTAGGAGGGCACCTACACAGACCATTGGCTTTTATCTGGCACAGACCTAGACTTTGCAATGGAGAAAAACCCAGTGTGTTTTTAAAGTGTTTCTCATGTGCTTATTGAAATGTCATGCATAACATGTAGTCAACACTGATTTGCCAAGTCCTTATATGACAAGAAAATCTATTCTCACTTCTCCAAGACAGACAAGTTCCTTCCTTTCTTCCCTCAAGCAAACATCTGAAAGAGACAAAGCAATGCTCCAGCCAGCCAGTGAGGGAGACCTCCTGTTCTTCACACCAAGACCCACTGACATACTAAGACATCATCTTCAACTTTCTCCACAAAGGCAAACATTTCCTCTTTGTGCAGCAGCCACCATCATAGATTGAATTCAAGATGTTGTCTGTTGCAAGAAGTCCTGTCCACCTCTAAAGAAACTAACAACAAAAAGAATTCAGAGAGCAGAAGAAATACTGAACACTGCTGTGTTCTGGATGTCAGATCTGTACAGATATATGCAGTCATAAACACAGAGGGGGACGAAAGAGAATAGAAAGAAGAGAATACAGAGATGGGATGGTTTGCTCCAAAGTTGCTTTGCCACTTCCAAAAATATGTTATCTAATAAGACGTATTTCCTTCTTCTGCAAGCCTTGGTTCTTTCTCTACCTAAAGTAGCCATGCCATTGCTTCTGAAATGTGAAGCCAAATTGCTTCTCAGAAAAGTCAAGGTGGCTTCTGGAATTGTGTGTAGTTGAAGTACTCCAGCTATTTTCCTGCTTCCTTGTATTTGAATCACAAGTTTTGTGCCAGCTATATAAAAAAGATTAACAAATGGCTGTTAAAACTAGAGACCTTGAAACTAATTATGTGCGATGCTCAAAAAATCCTTGCTCTGCTAATTGAGCAGAGCTCGTTACTTCCAAAGCAGGAAAGTTTTGCCTCCACTTGGAGTAAAACATACGGCAGCCAATGCAAGGCAGGAGACACATTTGAGCAGATACACTTCAAAGGGTTGAGCACTGATTGATCTGCTATTATCTGACAATTGCAACTGCTCAAAGGCAGAGAGAAACAGCAAATGTTTTGAGTTTCGAGCTTAAACACAGAGTTCTGAAGAGTCAAGCTTTGCATTGACTGATTAAAGTATAAGAATGCAGTAAATACAATTTAAAAGTTAAATTACCATATGGTCATAGCTAGAGGTAAATTTCAAAAGTAGCACATGTAAATAGTTTCTTGCTGTCTGAGCAAATAATTTTACATTTAAATGAAGTAATTTGGTAACTGGTCCAATTGATTTCTGCTTGTAGTCAGTTACTGCAATTCATTTCAGTTGCCCCAGGATGAAACTCTGTATCTGCCACGCGGAGAATCTTCAGTGGATACAGATTATGTTGGTATGGTTAAATACAAACCAGGTTTGGAATCCTAAATCCATTGTGCTGCCTGTGCTCAAAGAGCTTTGGAGAGACAGAGAGCAATCCATGTGGGCTTGAACCCCTCCAAGGGGTTCAGTGCAGGCATAATTTGGTTTAGTCAAGTAGGATTTGCATTTTGGAGTTAGTGGGAGCACTGCAACAGTGAAAGGCTGTACTGAGATTTGCTGGGAAAATCCTAATTACGATCCTTTTTTTCTTCTTACCAAATTGCTTCTAAGTCTATTCAGGCAACAGAAAGATTCTCTTTGGTGAATTCTTCCTAAAGCCCAGTGAAAGTTCCTATGTTTTTGCTTTCACTTTCAGCTGTGGCCAAGAGCCAGAACAAGCAGGAGAGGAAAGCTTAGTACCTTGGTCCTGTGATCCTTAGCAGACAAAGAAATCCAATATCCTCAGGATGACTTATCCTTTTCAAAGGGGATATAGTATTTCAAGTTCAGCCCACAACCCCCTAGTAAGCCTTCTCACCATGGCAGTCACAGGCTGTGCTAAATATCAGCCCTGAAAATTCCACCCTCACAGTATTTACCAAGGGATATCAACAAGAAGATATCACATGGTAGGCACTGCTTGGTGGATCCTCGTGGATGCTCATCTCCCAGCCCTGACACAGATGGCTAGTAACAGAGAATCCTCTGTGACCCATTTCCACATCCATTTGTTACCTGTTTCATATGCTTGTGCAAAATGAGAGATTTCAAGCTCAGAAAAAGCTTGCCATAGTTGTTACTGGATTAGAAGGAATCTCTTTTTCAGCTCATACAACAAATGCATTTTCTGCCTTTGAAGAGACCTGAGTTAAGCCTTAGTCTATGGGCAGGATTGTTCAGTCTCTTTGAATACCCACAGTAGAGGGAACATCCATGATTTGACACTCTACCAGCAAATGGTAGAGTGACTTGGGTTATGTAATGTCAGTTCAAAGGTCAGGGACAATACAAAGGTGGGACAAGCCCCAGTAATGAGAATAATTGGATTCTTCATCTACTGAGAGGAGGAAGACTATGGCATAGGCAGATAAGATTCCCCACTCCAGCAGGTTCACCCATCAGCTGGGGAGATCTGTACTTTCCATTTCTGTGTGCCTGATTTGGGTGTGCAGAATCCCATGAAACAGGGAGTGGAGGAGCAAAAGCATTTTTCTTTCCTTACTGAGAATGGATCTGCACTTTTCCTCTGCTGGAAGCATTGAAGAAGTTTCCCAAAGCCAAAGGAAGTCCTTAGCCTTGCCCTTGCCTGACAGATCTTTTTTATTGCAGCAGAGCAAGGAAAAAGTACAGGCAATAGGGTTTGAGTCATAAGAGTTATCATTTGCAACAGTCATCTATTTATTGCTGATTAACTATAAGACAGTATTAAAAGAACTTTTATGCACTTTATGGAAATCAGTTAATGACTCAGAACCACAAAAATTAAAAAGGGAAAACCCAAGATAGGCCACCCTCTGGATAAGCAAATGAGAGATTCTTATATGACCCAACATTTTTTTCACTTACATTGCATAGCGCTGGATGACATTTTCACTCTTCCTGGAACATTGTTTATAAGCAGACTGTGTGTGAGGCTGTTTAAAGAAAATCCTGCTAGAGAGAAGTTGTTTCAAAAGGATAGCTTTCCCAAGAAATGGACATCAGTAACTCAGACACCCCATGCTTCCCACGAGGCTGTGCAAGGACACGTGTATATTGTCATGTGGCTGTACTGCTGGATGCTGAGGTCAAGTGCAGGGTAAGAAACTGATCAATATTGAGTGGCTGGGATTCATATTGCTCCTGTAGGGAGACATTGGATTTGGAAGATAAACCTGATTTTGGTGAGATAAAGGAGGCATTGTGGACTGGACTGAAACAGTTAATTTGACCCTATAATCAGTCTTCGGAGCTGGCTGTAGGCTCCCCACTAAAATTGTCTCTTGAAAGTTCATATGTCAAAATAAAAGCAGAGGTTAAAGCCCCTGAGCCTGTTCCCCATTCAGATTCAGTTAGTTTTGTTTTCTGTGAATCTCTGAGCTGGAATGCAGCAGCAGTTCTCTCCTAAAAGTAACTGATTTATACAAAAGATCTTCTGGCATTCAATTTGATTGAATTGCATTCACTGCAAAAGGTCTGATAAAATCAGACTGTTGGATAAAATCAGGAAATCTCTACATTTATTCTCTGATTACCAGGCAAGCTCAATTTCATCATGGTGAAGTAGAAGCCAGTGGTTGCAATTACCTTTCTTTCTTTTCATACATTTTTTTAATATTTGGGTTTAGGATGGAAAAATTACAAATTAATAAATCTGCACCAAGTCCAGTCAAGACTCTCTGTAATATTATTATTCATATCTCTATTATTAGCAACAGCTGGAATAAATTTTAGCACAAATATTAAAACCTATATTGTAGAATAAGCCACATGGAGTCACTGTAATTTGAGGAGGGTGAAAGTTTCCATAAAAGCTACTGTGAAAGGAATATGACATTATCTTTTTTCAGGTGACTTCTTTGGATTTTATTATTGCAAGCAGCTACAGTTTTATTTTGCAATAAATTAACTTCAAATAAGCTTAACTTTCTAGTGTTTATGTTGAACAAACACTCCAGATAAAACAATGCATCAAGCATTCATTCTGGGCTCTGCTTCTGCTCACTGGTTCTCTTCCACTGAGGTGTAGGGACCAGCTCTGGCTGTGTTAAAGCAAAGGGAAGTCCTCAAGCACAGTCACAACAGCCTAAGTCACCTATGCTGGCTGGGGAGCTGTCCCACCAGTTGGCTTTTGACTGCTTCTGTCCCTGCTGTTTTCCCAAGGCATTTGAGGAAGTACCAGCCAACCAATAAATCAGTTAAAAATCAAAGCAGTAAAACCCTGTACAGCTTGTCAGAGGAAACAATTTGAAAGCCTGATTGAGGGAGGCAGCATCAGGAGGAAGCAGGATGGAGAAGGAGGCAGCTGGGAATGATTGGAGTAGCTTTTCTGAGTTCCCTTTTCCTTCTCCATTGTTTCCACAGCCCATGCATCTAAGTGACCCTCAAATTGGTAGTAGGATAAAAGAATCACTCCCCAGCGATCCCTGCTGTTCAGCATTTGTCTGCACTCTTGTGAGTCTGCTGCAGACAGGTAAAATACATTGTAATACTCAAGGAATTTTTAATAAAATATGAAGCCCAGTCTGAATGGAAGCAATTATTTAGATGTGGAAGCACCAGAAGGACCAGTGGAAGTGCTGTGAGAATGGAAGGCGCAGATGGCACCTGGGGCATCAAGATGCCAGCACATCTAAGTGGAGCTTATCAGGACCTCCCTGAACTGCAAACAGGGTGAAACAGAGGACAGACTATAGACCAAAGCCCTAAAGTACTGATGAGAGGCAGAAAAGAGCAGGTTTAGAACCATCAAACATCCAGACAAGGAGAGAAAAATAAATCATAACCCATGGATGAAACAGGATGAACACATGAGGGTGTGAGAGCATGTCCAAATCCTGTTTTGTTTTGGCTAAAATCACCTTTCCCTCTTCCATTAGCTCACACTGAGATTTGTTACATAGTTACTGCACCGTTCTGGGGCTAGAAATAGGCAATGGAAAGAATTATGAGCTGTATGCTCTAACAATACTTACACACCTTTTATCCAAGTGAATGCACTCTTGTGGCTCTCCTGAAATGCTCTAGTGAGACACATGTGTGACTTTCTCCAGCTTTCCCTAAGACAAGTGCTCAGGTATGAGGTCAGGGTTTCCAGCTCCTCCTGCTGATGGGGACTGAAGAACTCCCTCCTTTCAGACTCTCCAAGGAGGAGTCTCACTTGCTTTCTTATGGCCACTCACACTCCCTGCAATGTTTCAGATAATTTCTTCTGCCTGATTCCACTCCAGTTTTCTTCTCAGTCAGTAGAACTTCTAACCTTTGCATTGCTATTGCTCAGCATTTTAAAAAACAAGGTACTGAGCTCTGCCTAGTTAAGAGCTTATAAAATTTCCCAAGGCTTCAGCCCAAAGCCATATGCAGTTCAGCTGAAACACTCCTAGGATCCCTCAACAAGAGTCTGGAAGCTTTCTGGACAGCATTTGGAGCCTGGAAGGCACAGAAACCAAAACAAGTCACAGTTTGGGAGCAAATCTAGCAAATTCAGCCTTACTGAACCTGCAACACCTCTCTGCAGGATTTTCTGATGCCTCTAGAAGACCACTGACCCTTCCTTCCACCCTTGAGACACCACATCAAATTCAGGGGCCCGTCTCAGGCTCCTCTGACCTCCCCAGGTCCTTCTTAGTTTTTCCTGTGTGCTATCCAGAGGCTTCCAGAGATGCTCCATGGCCCAGCCTGTTTTAACTGCTGCCAAGTTCATGTCACAGCTCTATTCCTCAGGCACAAGGCAACCTTTTCTTTTGTAGATTAGAGGTCATGTACACTGAGAGCTTCTCTGGAAGCTGCTTCAGGAATAATGAGTGATTTCTGTGCAAGACCTAAGGATTTTTGTGACTCTCATCAATATCACCTTCTCAGGGCAGAAAGGCCAACACTCTCCAGTATAAACAAAATAGCAAACAAACCATTCTGCCAAACCACACTCCACCTCTGTACTCTTCATCCTTCCTTGGGAAAAAACAGAGAGAAAGAAATTAATTCCTGAGAGCCAATTTCATTTGTATCACTGCTGCTTAAACAGACCTATTGGTAAAAAGGGTAAAAACCCAAGAAAATGAATACTTTTATAAGGGAAAGGACTGGAGAGAAGCCTAAAGGAAAACTCAGGCACAGCCCAACTTCAAAGAAGCACTGCAGAGATCCATGCTTTGTAATTTGGGCCTATTTCTTGTTATCTCTGTACTTACATAGATTGACAATTGTGAAAAAGAGAAAAATCATAAAGATGGGGGTTAGTCTTTTTTTGGCATGAGGCTGGCATCTGCCATGGGAAATTAATCCATGCTAAGCTGCAGTAAGCTGAGCTGCTGAGTTTGAATTTGTGTCACTGAGACTACTTATACTCATGGCTGGTCTGTAAACTCTTATTAGTCAGACATGACAGTGGGTGACATCTTGATGAAAGCAATAGCCTATGGATCACCATCCATTCACTAAGAGTTTATAGGAATAATTTTAAATGAGCCATTTTCCCAAAGACCACATATCAAAATATTTTTGGGAGATAAATAAAGCTATACTGGGGATTTTTTTTTTTTTTTGAGAAAGGGATTAGAAGGTCCCAGAGTTCTTTGTCACTGAAGTAAGCACATGTGTCAGCCAAATTGGCAGAGCTATTATATTTAGATTCTAGAAAGGGTTCTTTAGATGTTGAGGTCCTGGATACCTCCCAAAAGATTTGCTCTCTGGACAGTTGAAGCAAAATAAAATTAGAGGGGAAAAGTAGTTCACAGCCACAGCTAGTGTGTTTTCACTTTTTCTGAATATCACATGGTACGAGATGTTGATGAGAAAAGACGGACTTATGAGGGGTGACTTGACAGGAATCACATTTTCATTTCCTTCATTAAATTTTGCAAGGTTTTCTCTCTCTCTCCAGTGGCCACCTTGACATTGTTGCCTTTTGGAGGCCAATATGATCCTCCCTATGAGAAAAAGATATCCCAAGGCATTTCCTTTTTTCTTTCTCAAGATGCAGACAGAGAATTCCATTAAATTTTTTAATTTGTTTAACTGGCTTCTAATTTTCCAGACTCCTGTCATGCCATAAAACTGCCTGATGAATGACAGGGCCCTGCTAGGTTTAGCTGGGGTGTAATGTGAGCTCCCAGGGATGGAAACAATAAAACAGAATTTTTTGAGAACCCGGGGTTTTGCAAGAGGCTGCTAGCTCTGACTTCCCCACACCCTTTCATTTTGTTAGCTCCAGTTCAGCGAGTTGCTGCTGGATTTTGTTACATTTTCTATCATTATGAGCCCTCTGGTTCACAAAAGTAGGGGAGAATCCTCCAGATAGCTCAAGGTCCTTTAGGAAGATGCTGATAAGTGCCATGCTGGGGACTTGCTCTGCATGTATGGGAGCCAGAGTATGGGTTTGGAATGGCAGGGCCAAGGCTCACACAGCCCCCCGTTCCTAAAAGAGCATTTCAGAGGAATCAAAAGGCAGCCTCTCACCTTCCACACTGATCTTCTTTGGAGCTGCCCTACTCTGAATTTCCTTTTTTTTTTTTCAGTTATCCATATATGTTCATGGATTGAAAAGAAGAAAGAAACAAGCAGTAGATTTCATCTTTCAGCGGTCACTGCCACAGGCTGGTTTTGGAAACCAAGTGACAAGATGATCACGACACAACTCAGTTCACTGTCACTAACACAGTCAAGTTGTCCTGGAAGAGAAGCTTCCTCAGAACTCAAAACTGATTCCTTGGCTTTCTACAGAAACCCAATCAGATCTGACTCATTCCTGCAGAATATCCTCCTCAACATCCAGGCAAAGGCAGCAATAACTATTTTTGCCCCGTCAGGCTGCCTGCAAGTAATCCAGTCAGATCTGGAACATTATCATTCATAATGAATTGGTCCATCTAGCTGAAAGTGTCACTAAGCAACTGCCACAGCAAGCCTCCAACTTGGGGCACCACCCTGCCAGCTGTGCCAGCAGCAGCACAGACACCAACCTCTCCTCAGGACTGTTATCACAGGTCCCAGGAGCGCCAGCTATTTCTTGCCCTGGCCAAGCACAAGCACAGTGCATGGCAGAGGCTGGAACAAGGCTTTCCCCAGCCTTTCTGTAGTTTTCATACAGACTTTTCCAGTCTTTGTGTCCCAGGATTTTGAGATGGGAGGGAGACAGGACTTGCTTGGGAGGGAACGTCCTGAGCCATTCCCATTAAAATCTTGTGCCCTCCTGCTGCTGAGCTCAGGACAAGATTAACTGCAAATCAACCCCTGAGCAAAATCCCTGTGGGAAGAGAATAGGACTGTTACTTCTCTCAAGCATCTTGCAGCAGCCTGTGCTTGTGTCAGAGTCTGCAAAGCAGGAATGCATATGCCCTTATAGTGACAGCAGAGGGGATTTTGCTTTGGTTTTTAATAAGAGATTGATAGGGTAAAGGCAACTGTGGGGGACAGGTCAAACACAGCTAATGAAAAAAAGTAGACCCAGTCTTCATCCTGTTTTATTACTTGCTAATAGAGTAGTGTTTGGCAATAGCTTGTGTGTTGTAAGGCTTAAGGTTATCAGCAGACTGACTGCAGAGAGCTAGTTAGAATTCATCCTGCATCTGGGACTGTAATCTGGCAATTTAAATGAAAACATGTACTCTGCATAGGTGCATGACATAGACTATTACTATCATTAATACAGCAATAGTCATAATAAATCACATATTGAGTGTGTTTGTTATTGCAAGGAAAACTTAATTATAATTTCCAAGCTGGCAGCATTTGATTTACTTTTTGCTATCTGTGTAATTAGTTTCCAAGTTACAACTGCAAAATCTGTCTTGGTGGGGGTAGGAGGTGTGAAGTTACAGCTGCAGCCATCGCTCTGGCAAAGACAGCTTTCCCTCGAGAATATTAATTTTTAACACAATAGTAAAACCCAAGTAAAATTCCTCTAGAAAGGGGGGGACTGCTTGGAAGGCGCCTCTCAGGGAGCCTCCCCTCACACTGCTGAGCTGTTTTTGGTACAAGGAGCTCTCTAGTGTCCAGCTGTAATAGTGCAGCTCGGGAAGAGGATGCTGTGAGCACAAAACCTGATCCCACCTATGTGCCAGCAGAAGGCCTGGGTCTCTTTTGGGTCCCCGGTGCTAATGTACAAGGCAAAAAAGTTCTAATTAACATCACTGTCCAAATTAACATCTAATTAACATCATTGTCCAAACCAATACAGTACCCAAAAGTTTTAAGGCACAGCACAGAGGTCTCCTCGTTCCCACCTGTTTTTCTCCAATTGCACTTAAAGGAGTTTCTGCTGAACTGGGTCCTGCTCAGTCTGTGGGGAGAGGATGTGTGTAGATGTCTGTCTGCATCCAAGTCATGGAAAAAAGATTTAAACTTCTACTCTGCTCCTCTCCAGGGACAGCAAAGTGGCTGCCATTTGTGGGTCTAAGGCTGTATGCTCATACTGCTTTGAGGCAGCCTCTTTGGTATGAGGGGATGCCTAATTGCAACCCCTGACTTTTCATTTATGCACCTGATTATGTGCAATTGTCTCATGCCAGACAAAATATGCTCATGATCACTAACAATAGAAAGAAAATAACAAAATCTGTGTGGGCAGTAGTGTCCAAAGGCAGATCACTTCCCTTTGTTTCTAAAGTAAAGACCTGAACATTTCAATTTGCAGTTGTGCAGGTTTGAGCCCATGCTAGAATAACAATATATTGTCTTCACACTGAGTTTAATGCTTGCATTTTGTTTTTTCAACATATTCGTGATGAACTCACTAATGTTAATAAAAATGGATTAAAAATCTCTTTGGTCATCACTGGGTATCACAGATGGAGGACAATGACTTGACAAATTGAGATTATCTGCAAATATTAGGAGAGGCGCTTGAAGCCCTTATAAAATACATCATCACTTTTAACAGCATTTTGCTATTATGGCACCTCCCTTGTGGATTCTGTGGTTTAACATTGCAAAAAAAAATGATGCCAGAGTTGAAGCCTTGCCACTGAAAAGCACCATCTTGTGCTTCCTATGCTCTGCTGCCCACAGCAAGGTTTATTCCACAGTAGAAAATAAATTAGGCTGTAATAATTAACTAAATGCATTTCAAAGGCAAGAAATCCCACACAGGGCTAAGATGCTCACCTTAAATCACTGCAAACAAAATGAGGGTGCCTTTCCTGTAAGTTGCTGTGAGCCAGAGGTCCCAACCTTTTGCCTTCAGAGGGGCTTGCAGCAGGTTTTCCTTTCCTGCTATCGACTTTCCTTGTCTGAGCTCAGCTTGCAGAGAATCCATAGCTGTAGAAGCTGGAAAACAATTTCAATTATATAAGCCACAAACAACAAAGAATCCTACCAGATTCAGGCCAGTTGTGACAACGTTTTTTTCTCCACATAGCATTTTAGCTCAGTATTAAGGCGATCATTCTTGATAAATGCAAAACCTATCAGTACATTATTATGTCCAAACACCCTGTGAAATATCTGGGATATGGCAGCCCATTTTCCCTTAATTTTTGCAAACCTGCAGGCATGGTGGCAATGGTTTTTTACCATTCTCAAGGCTCCTTTTCTTTGTTTCTTTTTTAAAGGAAACAAAACAAGACAAAAAAAAAACCCTGCTGATATTTTCAGACCAGATTATTAAAGGAGGGGTCTGCCTCCTCCGAAAACTTTTTGTAAAAGCATCCTCTGATGGTTAATCTCAAAAATGTAGGTTCCTTTTTCCTCAAGAATTAGGTTAAAAGTGACTTTTAAGATCTTCTTATTGGAACTCCTGCATAATGCAGGGTTTCTGCAAAGTCCATGACTAATTTCAGTTTTATTTGCAGTGTTGCGTCACACAGAGCCCTCACTCCCTCCTGATTGAATTCAGTCCCCCTCAACTGAATTCAATTGCTATTGAATTCAAGAGAACTGGAGCAGAGCCTCAGAAAAAAAGAGCAGTTCCTGGACTCCCAGCACCATTTATCTGGTAGGACTTGGTGTTTTACACTCTGTCACGTTTGAAAATGATAAACTAGAAGATGTGTCAGATGTGTTTTAACAAGAAGAATAAAATCCTTAATTCAGGCCAGCACAGAAAGCACCTGGTTTTATGCTTTGTTGCCATTGAAAAAAACCAGAAGAGGCTCAGAGAAGCATCTGCTGAGCTTCTGAATGGGTTTGGATCAGCTGCAAGTGCCCGTCTGCCAGAGGCACGTCCAACTCAGACATGAAACCAGGCAAATCTCAGTGATGCTGGGTCAGTTTCACATTTACAACTCAAACCCATAGCAAATCTGGATTGGTGGCAAATGGATCTGATCAAACAACAACAACAAAAAATAAAAAAGGCAGAAGCTTTGCAGGTCCTTCACAAAATGAGATTCCTAAATATCAGATAGTTACAGAAAGCACTTTACCATTTGGGGATTCATGTCTGTCTTTCTCTGTATCTGTGGACACAGAATTATGGAAATCTCCATCTGATAAAGGTTTTCAAGTGGAGAAGAATATTATTGTTCCATGAATAGTTCCAGTCCTGTAAGATAAGTACATTGCTAATGTAAAACTTCCGACTCTGGAGTACCCACAGCAGTTACCTGAGCTCACTTACTTACAGCCCGAGGGCACAGCAATTTCACTGGAAACTCCAAGAGCAAATCAGTTTTGGACTGCCACTGACTGTATAGAAGAAATGTCTTAATTTGGTTGTTATAGAAGCCCTCCTGAAAACAAAACAAACCAAAAAAAAGTTACTCATAGTAAAGAAATAATAAAGTGTTTGCCTTGGTCTCAAGCTCAGCTGGGAGATTTTACTAAGCAGGGAGCAGTGGCAAACAGATGAAGGAACAGATGTGGTAAGTCTGGAATCACTTCTGATCTGCCACAACCAGCACAGATCAGCCAGACCTGGCAAAAGCCAAGTTATTTGTCATTGCCCAGGGAATAATAAGAAGACATCCACCTGCAGCACCCATAGACACCAGCAGAGTCCAGGCAGGGTCCCAAGGCCCAAATCTGAAGGGAACCACTGCAAGTAAAACCAGCACGAGGAGCAGGAGCCTTGTGGGCTTGGGTTGACATTGCTAAATGCATCTCCTGCTGCCCCTGAACTTACCATGGCTGGCTAGGGAAGGCACTGAATGGTGCAGCCCCAGCTTCAGAGCTGGCTCAGTCCCTGCTGCTGTTGTCTTGCAAGGCTTGCAAGGCATTTCCGCCCAACACGTCCCACGGCTTCTCTTCCCAGGGTGACAAATCTCTGCAGATCCCCAACAACTGCCACTGCCCTGAGTGACAGTGATGCTTTTGAAACAGTCTCTAAGCTCCTTTTACACTCTCATCCCCATACAGAGCTATGCATGTTACACATAAACAACATGAGCAGATCCTGAAACGAGTGCAGATGCTTTCTCATCTTTAATAGCTAGGAAGCTGTGTTGGTGTTCACAGGGATCCCAGGATGAGGGAAGAGATGAGAATCTTGACTCCATGTTTCAGAAGGCTGATTTATTATTTTATGATATATATTATATTAAAAGAAAATTATATACTAAAACTCTACTGAAAGAATAGCAGAAAGGATTTCATCAGAAGGCTTGAAAGGAAAGGAATGAATAACAAAAACTTGTGACTCTCAGAGAGTCCGAGCCAGCTGACTGTGATTGGCCATTAATTAGAAATAACCAACATGGACCAATCAAAGATGCACCTGTTGCATTCCACAGCAGCAGATAATCATTGTTTTTCTTTTCCTCGGAGACTTCTCAGCTTCTCAGGAGAAAGGATTTTTTCATAAAATATCATGGCAACAGGAAGCCACTTTATAGAGCAAGATAAATGGAATTGGCCTGCTCAGACCAGAACTTTGGAGAAGAAGTTCACAGGTTTAAAAACATAATTTCTACTTAAAAATGAAATAACCATAATAACTTTTTTTAAATATATATATATAATCCGACTAACCAGTTGACAAGTTCTCTAAAGACTTGTGAAGGCTTTCTTTTGCCAACAGGCTAGACACAACAGCACACCCTTTAAAGCTTCTGCCCACCACCTAGCAAGCTTGCTTAGATTTTCCTGCACTCTCACTGGGAGCTGGTGGGATTAGTGTGGGCATCACATCTGAATCCTTGGCAGACCTCCTCCAGCCAGCAGCACTGTGGTGGCACAGCAAGTGTCCAGGGTGGGAGACTCCAAAAGGCAAAGGATCTGGTCTTGTTGCCAGTGTGTCATTCAGCTGCTTCTGCTGAAAATTAGTCTCTCTATCTCTCTCTCTCTCCCCGGTTCTGATGAATATTGATGAGCTTCACAGCATCAAAAGAAGCAAAGGCAGGACAGCTGTTTGAAGGGACAAACACTTCAGTTCTGGATTGCAAGGAAAAGAGACAGAGACAGCAGAGTGCTTGTGATGAGCCAGGCCTTCTCCCTCGCTTGTCAAAATGTGATTTACAGACACACTTCCACTCACCCTGTGGCTGCCAGTTCCCACATCCTATGTCCACAAATCTCTCTTGTTAATTGGATAGGCAATATGTGGGCTGCCTCCTCTATAAAAAGCTTCTTTAAACTGGGACGCTTCCCAGCTCATTTTAATAAATCATGTCTATAATTACATTCTTTTGCTGCATATTTCTGCAATAAAATCTGTAACATTCACTTACTGGCCTTCTTTACTGTCCAGCCATCATTTTGTCTTGCTTTTGAAGTTGCTTTTCTTGCCTGGTCATTCAAAGACTGCCATTTGCTTTGAAGCCCTAATCCAATTCAGCTGTTTTTTCCTTATCTTCAGAGCCTCTCCTCATCCTGTCCATCCCAACAATCCCACTTGTGCCTCCAGCCACTTTTTGCCATCAGTGACCACTGCAACTCCCTCCTGGTAGTTATGCTCACTGAGGCTGTCCCGCTGCCTCGAGAGCCATTCCACCAGCATGCCAAGTGCATCTGAAGCTGCCTCTTCCCAGTGGCCAGCTGGCAAAAGCTCTTTACATAACAAACCCCTTTGGGATGGAATTTGCTTCTCTTCTTTTGGGGAAGTGGCTGTTCTCCCTTAAGGACTTTAACACACGATCAGCTCAGCATTACAGGGAAGCCAACAACATTATCACCACCCCATCCAGTGAAAGAGCTTTGCCAGGCTCTACAAGGAAGTGCAATCTGGAACTGCATTGCCCTCGGGGATGTGCAGGGAAGGGAACCAGAGCCGCTGAAACATCTGTGCTGGTTGCTATGAGAAGGAAGTAAAGAGGTTCATTTTGCTGAAGTTCCTCATAGCTGTAGTTCCCCTTTTACACAGCCAGAACTTGGGGAGGCTGCCCTGAGCCAGAAAATCACATTCCTTTAGGCTTTGGGGTGCAGTCTGGAGAAGTAGCCAGGAGCCCTGTTATAGATGGATAATGAGATGATTTGCTCTTTCAACTAAGGGATAACAATTGTGTGAGTATTAAGAAAAGCTTTAGTGATGTACAGTTATGTTATTGTGGTTTAGATGTCCTCTGTTCTCCCCACAGTTCCCTTTCCCCCCTGTATTGTTGCCATCAGACAGCCTGGGCTGTCCAGGACAGGTAAAAGAAGGCTGCACATGTGTCCCTTACCTGGGGCAGCTGGGGATGGAAAAGCTCAGGGGTGCTCAGGGGGTGCAGCATGGCAACTCCTGACCTCCAATCCAGTTACAAGCAAGCAGTCTCCAGTGAGAAATGGCAAAGAAGAGCTGACTGACAAACTTTGGGAGGGGTCAGGGCTGGCTGATGCAACCCCAGGGGTATGAAAGACAGAATGTCCATCTTGAAGAACTGGCCACGTGCTGTGCATGAGGGGCAGCTCCCAGTGCTGCAGCTTTTTCCTTATGTAGTCCTTTGTTGTATTTTTGTTGAGGTTTATTAAACCTTTTTAACTTTCAAAGCAAGCAGTTGTCTCTCACAGCCCCATCTCTCAGCTTTAAATCTCAATCAATCATCACAAAACTTCTCTTGGTTTTCCTTTTCCTAAAGGTCCTGTCATTTCTAATGTCTGGAGGTGACAGGGCTCACCTTAGGAGCCATGTTTTGGAAAAAGATGCAAAAAGAATTACAAAGAAGGAAAAAAGAGGAGACAAGTTGGATGGGATGTGGGTCAGATGAAGCAGTGTAAACTGTCTTTGCTTTGAAACAACCAGAGCCTGAGACATTAATGTGTGTGGGAACATCTTGTCCTACGGTCCTTGAAATAACTTATCAATTTCTTTTTTTAAGACAGAATAATCTTTAAAAGTGAAAACTTTGTCACTTGCCATCTCAAAAGTACAATGTAAAAAGTTTTAATGTGTAAAGATATAATGTGGGGTTGGTTTTATACTGACACTCAATTTCAGATTCAAAACAGATCGAGATATGCCTCTTTTTTGCATAACTCCAAGCTCAGCTTCAAACGTCTAAGTGGGAAAATTAACATTAAAATGAATCCTTAAACTGCAATTACTTGGAAGATGCAGAGCATGAAGCATTCAAATGGCTCTCACTCTGTGACCCAGTTAAAATATACAGATCAGTACTGCAATTTGGTTGCAAACATTTCAGACACTTGAGGATGTGGGGGCTCTGTCCTGCTCCCAGCTTTACTCTACTCTTGGTGCTTTAATACAGCCCAAAGAAACAAATACCTGTCCAAAACACTTTTGCCCTGAATGCATTTCCATTAGGTTGAGATCTTCCTCAGGCTTTATTAGGGAACACCAAAATACTCAGAAGAGCAGGTGAGCTTTAGTGATGTGTCAGTGTCATGTAATCATTCGTAATATGAGGCAGGAACTATTTACACTGGCACTGAAAATTCAACAGCTGTGCCGCAATATTGTGAAGTTAAAATGTATTAGATTACAGAGAAATAAAATCTCAGTATTTGCTATTAGATAAGAATGGCTTTGCTGAAGGAGGCACTGGTCAAAATATCATCTAGATTCTGAGAAAAAATGAATTCATTTTTTTCCCATTTATTAGAAGAGGCATATTCAAGACACACCAAGAAGCAGAGTGAGATAGTAGAGTTGTTACTGTGAAAACAGAGTCCTTCTCCTGAAAAAGGGTAGCAGAGCACACAGTCAGTCTGGAGGACCTCATCAAACCCTGCCCTCAAGAACCCGAAGTTGCTTGACTTCCTCCTAAAAAATTTCTCACACCATTACCAAGGAAGCAGAAGTGAACAAGCTGAAATCTTTTACCCCTCTCTCCTTCATCTCCTTGTCGCTAGCCTTGCTATTTTTAAGGGGAAATGCAAATGAAGGAAGCTTACAGCCACTGTAACACCCCTGGCAACACAAGACACTACAAGCAAGAAGGGACTCCAGGAGCTCCAGCCCCAGAGGGAACCAAAGGAATAAGCTCATCAGCTGACAGCAACAGCAAGGCTTGTTTTCCCTGTGGTTTATCTGCTAGTGGAAAAGGAGCAGGATGTATTTGGCAAACACTGCATTCCCAGTGCAGTAACACACTGTGCCTGCATTCCCCTTCTCTCCAAGGCTGACTTTGGGTTTCATTTCTTTGTTTTCCTTCCATATCCACTGGCAGCCGCTGGGCAGGTCTGAAGGAAGCCTGATGCAGCAATGAGGAGTGTGACCTTTCTCACAGCTCGGCAAGGCTGGGCTGCAAACGAGGTAAGCAGCCTGCTGTTCTGCAGGCACCTCCGTGCAGCTCTCCTGCTGACATCATTCGGGACCGATGCCAGCACCCGTGACAGCTCCTGCTCACACTCATCTCACAGAGCCCGCGCTCTCCCCCCTGCTCAGCCGAGCAGGCTCTCGTGGTGCACTTTTTAATTGCCTTTGCAAATGGCAGATTGTCTGATAGTGAGGAGAGCTGTGAGACAGCAACCTGCCTGCTGATGCCCAGGCGGGAAGGAATCCATCTTCTCCTTTCCTGGCAGTTTGAAGGTGTTCCCACCTCTCCTCCAGCCATCTACAGCAGCCCTCCCCACAGGGCTTTGCCCTTCTGCTTGTACCAGGGCCAGACAAATGAATAATCTGATGTTTGGGGTGGGTGAGGCGATGAGAAGGTTCTTCAGGGGGGCAGGGGCACATGGGCTCACAGGGAATCAGCCAGAGAAGTTCCACAGCCCCACTCCATTCCAGCTGCTTCTGATCTTCTCAGTGGACATGTACCACAGTCCTGTCACTGCCATATTTTCTGGAAAAATCTCTTTGCCCAGGATTCTTCTCCTGGGAAGCTGAGAAGCCTCAGAGAAAAAGGAAAACAATAATTATCTCATTTGCTTCTTCTGTGTTTTGCTGCTTTGGAATGTGTTTGGAGATTGTTTATCCAACAGGTGGGTGTTTCATTGGTTTCATGTGAATTGGTTTGACTGAATGACCCATCAGTGCCAAGCTGTGTCAGGACTCTGGAGAGAGTCACCAGTTTTCATTATTATCTTTTTAGCCTTCTGCAAGTATCCTTTCTGTATTCTTTAGTATAGTTTAGTATAGTATTCTTTAATATAATATGGTATCAAAATAATAAATTAGCCTTCTGAGAACATGGAGTCAGATCCATCATTCCTCCCTTCATCTGGGAACACCACAAATACAATACAGTCCTGTCTACTATCCCAGGGACTGGGAGACAAGTAAAGGAGTAGGAACCACTAGTGAGGGAACTGGAACTGTACACGGATATTTTTTTCCCCAAAATTCATTTTGGGAATCCAATAGTAATTATGATTACAAGGCAAAATTAACACACCTCCTATGAAATGTATATTTAAGAAACAGCCATTCAATATAAAGCAAGAGGTCACGTCTGAAATCACTCATTCCTGTGAAGAATTAACTTTTCAATTTATAAGAAAGCCCTAATGACATTAATTAAACATAAATATTAAGAGTGATAGAGCCAGCCTCTCTGAACACAGCACTTGCATTTGGTGACAGCAGGGTGAGACACAATGCGCAGCACCAAGACACACCCGGGTGTTCACAGGCTTAGGTCTATATCTATGTTGCAAAAGTTGTAGGGCACACATATTTATTTTGTAAGAGACCATGAACAGCTGTAACTTGACTATCTAAACAGTCTGATAGAGAAAGCTCATACACTGGGAGAAGATTTAATACAGGGGCACTAATAAAAAAGCGCACCAGAGAATAACAGAGACAACAGTTAGAACTACCTTCAACATTTTCTCAGGGCTCTTGCAGAGTCAATTTTGGTAATATTCAGAGCCTCCAGCCTCTCTGGGCACCTCTGCATCTCTCTCCAGGTGAAAAACTTTTTCCTCAAACAGAATAGGAATTTCTCCTCATTCAAGTTTTGCCTGGTGCCTTTTGTCATTTCTCTCCAGGCACCTCTCAGCAGCTCTGGTGTCTCTGCAACACCATTATGTAGCTCAAGGTAACCATAAAGTTCCACCTGAGTCTTCTCTTCTTAAAGCTGAACAAGAAGCCCTCAGCCTTCCTTGAACTTTGGAACTCCTGCCTGCTGACCCCATTAGTGGCCACTCACTAACATTGCTCCAGCTTTTATCAATATTTTTTAGGAGCCAGAACCAGGTGCATTACACCAGGTGTGATCTCACAGGTTCTTAACAGGGAACAATTCCTGCCCTGGCCTGTCAGCTGTGCTGGCATCATTGCACTTCCTGTCAGGTGTGGTTGGCTCACCTTGTGGAAATGGCACATTTTTGACTCCTGTTCAGCTTCATGTCCATCAAGACCTCCAAGTGCTTTTAGTTTAAGCTGATTACCAGCCAACCAGTCCACAGCTTGTACTGTTGCATGAGGTTATTATTTCACAGCTGCAGGACTTTGCCTTCTTATATTTCATGCCTCTGTCATCCAATTTCTCCAGTTTGTTCATGTCTCTCTAAATGACAGCAGCCTTGCCCTCTAGCATATAGTACTCCCAATATACAAAATAACTGGAAGCAACATCATGGAAGAGATGATAGCAGCTTAATGGTACTGTATAAACTCAGAAAGTGCAGGACTGACAGCTCTGTTTTATTCATCCTGCTGCTGGAAAACAGCCTGTGCTGCTGTCCTTCATGGGGTAGTTGATGCCCTTACTTTTCAAGATGAAACCAAAGGATGATGCAGTTTATAGAAAAAGCTTAGAGAATTCCTGTGAGAAGCTTTAGCAAGGACTAGTAGAATTAAGGTGCCTTTTTATCTCTACCTTCTGTCCCAGAAATCAAAATTATTAGCATAGCCCAAAGCATGAAGCACATCATGCAATGTGGGAAAAAAAATGCACTTTCCTGTGACCTTAACTAAGTCACATAGGTCAGGCAGCAAGAATAAGCTGCTTAAAATAACAACAAAGCAGAGCTTCCCTGCATTTATCCACAGGGAAAAAAAAAAAAAAGGAAAAACACCAAACATCTATATTTCCTCTTCAGAGCTGCTTATTCATTCAAATAAAAAGACAACACCTAAGTAACAACAAGCAAGAATTAAGGAGAAGATAACGCTCCATTCTTAGTCATGCAAAACCTAAATACCTATTGCTTAGGGCAAAGGAGAAAGTGGCTCCTCTCCACGAACTGTGCTGACAACTCTATCTACACCTTCCCCTTCACACACAGCAGTGGTTTTGACTCAGCCCATTTGGATTGTCTCTCACATTATCTTGACACGCCATGCAGGAAATCAATACAAATCAGTTATTAAACCCGTCAGAAAGAGTCGAGTGCATGCTTAGAAAAATCCAAAGAAAATTGGAAGAAACTTACCAGCTCAAAGAGAAACTGTGCAACTTCCAGTGCTGAGACCCAGAAGGCAGGAAGAACAAACTCTGAGGGCTCACCCACCTGAAGGCTCACAGCTTTATTGAGCAGCCAGAAATCACCTGGAGGGGCAGCAGCTGTGGATCACCCTCCTCTCTCCCCCTGCCCAGCCTTCATGCTCTCACAGTTGTTGAGCTGCATAGATCAGGAAAATCCTACCATTTTCAAAGCAAAATCACAGTTTTCCCTGAGCTCAAAAGAGAGTAGGCTCTTTGGATCCAGATTCTGCTGCTGTGGGAGAATTGGAAGCACTGCATCAGCTCCACTGGGTACCTTGCCTCCACAAATGGCAGGGACAACCAACTGTGGTGCTCAGGAATCTGGGATACCCTGCAAACTGCATGTCAGAAACCCTTTGCACCCACCCAAGGTCGATCTCATCTCTGCAAGAAACAGGTTCCTGACATCTGTCTCCCACCACTTTCAGGATTCAGCAGATTCCTCTACCCTATGGCATCTCTCTGCTCTGAGGAGAAGCTGCTTTTGGCTGCCTGCTCCTGAGAGTGTTCCCTGCTGAGTCTGCAGCACTCTCCAAGGCTCCTCATGCCAGAAGAACTGTACAAATGCGGGTTAGGATTCAATTAATATTTTTGCTAATAAAAAAGCAATTTCAATTTCCTTGCAGACCCCAGGATGTCTGCAAGCAGTTTTCTCCAAGGAAAGAAACCATGACCATAAGTTTAATCTTCATCAAAATTAACCTTTTCCTTTAGAGGGCCTCCACTTGCAGCAGACCTAGCCAGCCTAAAGAAAAGAAATGCTGCCACAGACCACTTCGGTGACCAAGTTTTTGGCAGCCAGGTGGGATATCAGCAATCCCCTTCCCTAAATTAGGGCTGGCTGACTAATTACAATGCCCTTCCAGTACCTTGTCAGGTAAATGGGGAGGCTTTGGAACATCTCTGTTTTGTGGGACAGGAGAATGGCTGCTGTCACAAAGCCCCATGAGTTCCTGCCCCGAGATTTAATAAGCAGGACTGGAAGATTTCTGCTGACTTTTGAGAGTCTTTAATATTCAGTTGCAGGGAGTCATTCCTACAGGAGAAAACAGGCCTTCTGTTGGAGTCAGGATCAAGTAGTTTTGCTCCACTATTTACCCTATAGTGTTTCTTCAGAACAATCATTTAGTACACGGCAATTTCCTTGGGGTTCCTGCTTCCTTGGCTCTTCCTTGTTTACATATAATCAGAGCGTCTACCTTGCTTTCCAAAGAGCCTTTCTTTCTCTCCAGAGGGAAAGCTAACCTTCTCATTTCTCCATTTTCCCTCAGTGGGCCATCAAACCCAGGGAACAGAGTCAGTGTAGTGGAAACTCACTGAAGTGTTGGCAGCTAGACCGCCCACTTTACTCTTTGGATGAAAAGTACACCATGCAAGTGCTGTTGGCTTGTTGTTCCTGGGACAGAAAAATAATCAGCCTAACCACAAAGAAATTACATACATTGGCTTGTCAGGCATTTCCTCTCCTCAACTCCACATCTTCTTTTGTTAAAAAAAAACAAAAGAAAGGGAATGCCAAAATGGGAAAGCAAGCCTTTGTTCATCTTCTGTGCACGGTGAACCTGAGCTCCCTTACCTGCCAAATCCATAAGGACACCCATGTGTCGTTCCCTCCAGAGTGCAAAGCCACTGACTTTGCTTGGTGTCTCCCCCACAGCCACCCAGAAGGATCCAGAGCAAGTGGCAGAGGCTCAGTAATAGAGATGTGCCTCACTCTGAGACAGATATGGCAAGATAAGCTGGTGAGGAAGAAGGAGCCAATTTGTCTCCAGCCCCTGTAAAATCCCAGACTGTGTTCTCAGTCATATGATCAGATTTGGGGCTGGATGATCAGATTTGGCAGTGCTAATAGAGTCCATCTGCCAGCACTGTAATTGTAAACACAACCAACATCTGAATATAATAATAATAATAATGATAAAAAGTAATGTTACCATGGCCCACACCCACTGGGACATCTCATTTTTGCTTTGGCTTTAGGATAAAGGATGATGAGGATGTTTGGACCAACAGCTTCATTTCAGCCAGTGTTTCTGATAAGTCTGTCACCACATTTGTGTCTGGAAAATATTAAGTATAACATAGGGCTCATTCCTAGATGATATACAAGCAGCTTGTTTTTCTCATTTCACCACAAATCTTATTTATATATACATTGCAAATAGATTCATACCACACACAGAGCACATCCATAGAGCCTGATTTTCCAATGTTATAGTAGGTTTATGATCTTGTAATTCCACATACTTAAATGAGTTTTACCAGAATAAATCTGGTTCCTAAAAAGAAAGGATATATTATGGACTTGCACATAGTACTTATGAATCCAGCCAGAAATGTTAGTATAGGCAGACACCTGGCACAGATGAAATAGCTAATTCTGCCTCCTACTCCCTTTCACAAGGCCCTGAATTCATTTGCTTGCAACTGTCAAGCATTCAGTGTTCAGGCAGAAATGTTCCCTGTAATATGCGTGCCTAAGGCTAAATATTTTTCAGAGAGTTCCAGCAAAATTAGCCCAGCCATTTGGAGGATGAATTTAGGGAAAACCACAGTGTTTCACTAATATTAAGAAAGGCTCTGCCTGCCTTATTTAGAAGTCCTGAAGCTTCGAAGGAAGGCTTTCAAACACTGAAAGGAAGCACTGAGCTGTATCCCAGGAGTGGATGTGCTGCTGCCTTGGAAATCTGTCTACAATCCAAAAGAGAGGTGCCCAAACCCAGCAGCTCACACCAGCTGTTTCTGTGCACCAGGCCCTCAGTTACCCACGTGTGGAGAGGAGATCTCTGCGCTCACACAAGGCATCATCACACAGCAAACCCCCAGGGAGTGTTTATAGCACCATTTACAGGGAGCGATCAGTGCTGAAAGAGCTCTGGGACACCAGCACGTTGTGTTTGCTCTGCAGGCTGCAGTGAACAGAGGCTGCTGAGTTCAGAAGGCCAGAGCTGGCAGCTGGGCAATATGGACAACCAGCAGACTTTGGAGAAGGACAGAAAAGGGGAGTGAGAAAACTGCCCTAAGTTAAGGCTGTGTAGTTGTGTGGTTTTTTGTTTGCCTGCGTTTTTTTCATTTGGTTTGGGTTTTGTTGTTCTGGTTTTTCAAATAAATAACTACCAGCAATGCCCTGGTTAGCACTGCCAAAAAATCCCTTCTATTGTCTTTGCTTAGGCACAGCTACATTAATTTCAGCTGCTCATCTCTAAGGAAATACAGAAAATCCTGCAGAACTATGTACTTGGTACAAGAGCAATCTTCAGACAACAAAGAAATAGTAAAATTTAGGCTGGATCAGGCCTCTGGAGTTAAAAGCTCAAAGAGCCCACCACAATTTAAAGCAGAACCAAGGGCCAAGCAAGGATTTTCTGTAATTGTCTGCTTCTGGGGGTCACTGTGGCATAAGACAAAACAGCAGCATGCACAGGTGGCATGCTGCAACTGGAATCAAAGCTCATGCTCTCCAGAAGAGCTCTGGAGAACTGATCTGAAGAAATCCCTAGCAAAGAAGGTGACCCATCTTCTTCTATCAGTTGGCCGCAAAGACCAGCAGTTCCCAAACCTTGCAGCCCAGTGGTTCACAGCAAGCCCACAGCACACCCTCTCTTCTTCAAAAAGGATATCCCATCCTTAACATACATTTAATTTGATGTTTAACACATCTCTTGCAGATGAGCTGCTGACCACTCACTACAGCCACTGACAGACATGGGCTGCAGACCACCCTGCCAGAGAAAACAACTTTTCAGTGCTCTGGCTGTACACTCTTAACTCAAGTGGAGGTCTCTGCTAGATAGTCTAAATAGCTCAGCCATTTTGCTGGCCCCTGTGAGGGTACATATGGTTCCATATGCTGGGAAATCTGTTTTTTTTCAATTTGGTCCTAAAACAAAGTGTATGAATTTATACACAAACCAATGTTAAAAAAAAAATATTAAGGTTGAAGAATAAAGCAGTTTAAAGCCAGGAACTGGCTAACAATGTCTTGGTCACACAAAAGAGAGATCTAAATAAATGTGATTTGATAGCCAAAAAGTGCTCTCTGGAAGACAAGCTAGATAAATAGAAATAAAAGAATGAGGCCATTTTGTTTGAGAACCGCTTATTACATCATGATCATCCTTCCAGGCCATTTCATTCTCTCCTCCCTAAACTTTGCCAAACTGCAGGTAGGTTAAACACGAAGATTTCACAAAAGGGTAATCTTAGCACTCAGGAAGTAAGCAGAGTTCGAGCTTCAGAGGTGTTTTTCTTTGATCATTTCGAAGAGTTATAATGGTGTAAATTGAGTACCTTAAATTTACCACACTGGAAAGGTGCAGCACTACATCATTCCTCCTGCAATTTTTCTTCCTCTACAAAGATGACATAAATCCCTGTGGTGGGTCTGCTACAGTGCTGGACTTATCAAGTTGAAATCTGATTTCAGCAGAAAGAGGAAAAAATATTTCAGAAGGAATGTGTTTAGGGCTCTGCAAACAACCCCATGTCCCCTCTCCTCTGTCATCAGACACACTCCAAATAAGTAAAAGATACCTCTAAAGGCACTGCTGAGAACCCATCAGAGCCCAGCCTACAAGAGACACCAGCCAAAAGGCTTTGGCTGGGCAGTACATGGAGTCTAAAAAATTTAAAACCTCCCAAAAACCAAAACCCCAAGCCTACACCCCCCAAAAAAAATTTAAAATGTAGTAAAAACCACAAAGACTTAATATGAAATCAAAACAAGTTCAAACCTTTTTCTCTGAGAAGGACTCCTACAAGCCCTGCAGCAGCCTGCCTCCAGCAGGCTTCACAGAGGCTTATCTGCAGGTCAGAATGGGCCACTGAAGAAAACAACCTTGAAATCTGGTGACACTGCTCACACAGATCCTCCTGGGGGGCTGAGCAGGATTCCCAAGTCCCAACCTGGTTGGAAACTTGTAGAGGAAAGGAGTACAGGAGCAGCACAGGCTGCTAAAGGCTAAATGTTAAAGGACCAAATTGTAGGACAGCCCCAGCCTGGGGCAGGGGTGGGAGTGGAATGGAGAGGGTGATGAGCAAAGGAAGGCCCATTTAAAATGGGAACAAATCTCAGCCCTACCTGTAAAGTTCTGTCTTTCACCAGTTAAGGCTGTGGTTTTTTCCTCAGGAGAGTTTTCACTAGACCCCCAAAACTGCAGACATCAGTGCAAGCAAGATGATAGCTCTGGAGAAGGGCCAGCAGAGTTCAAAGCCCCTAGCTGGAAACCTAAGCAACACTGACAGGCATTGAGGGAAAATTTATGAGGTCCTGATTGCTAAAAGCATATGTTTGGGATCTAAAAAAGTAACAATTATGCCACCCACGCTGCTTATTCTTTTCTTGTCTGAGGAGTTTTGGGCTAACATGTTGAAATGTAAAACAACCTGAGCACATTTTAGATAGGATTTATGGCATTCCCAGACTGACATTTAGAATCATGGCTTGCAGTTGAGCATACTATACAACAAGCCACCTGCCTCTATAAATGTCACTATTTGGCTCAAAATTGGTTTTAGTATAACTCAAAGCAACTCCAGTTCTTTCAGCTCCTGCCTGTTAATAGGGATGTTTCATGGCATACAGCATTGAAAAAGACAATTTGTAGAAGATAAAGGTAAAAGTCTGATTTATCTTGTTTGAAAGCAGTTGAAAGGGGCATGTGAAACCTGCAACCCAGTAAAGATACAGGACTGACCCCTGAATTAATTAGTGCTGGCTTGTGCAACCAGCAACCCTGTGGGGAACCCAGGGAAAAACACACTCAGAGAAGAGCAATGGAACACCAGGTGGGGTGACAGGTGGCATTAGCTTTTCATGCCTGGAGATACCTGAGCCTTTCACAAAACACCAGGGGTCCCCAGCAGGGCTCTGTTGAGCTGCATTGACTCTTCTTCAGAGAAAGTCTTGCCAAAAAGCAGCCATCCAGCCACATCCATGGGAGCAAGCAGTGACCCAAGCATGGGATGCAGGGAGGCAGAGGCATGTCAGGACTGCAGTGTGCTGGAGTGCTCAGGCTGCACAAACCCTGCACACCACACCACAGTCCCCAAAAACTGTCTCTCTTGAGTGCCTCCATGCTCCTCAGAAGAAAGGAAGGCAGCACTTGGAGACAAACTTCTACCCAAGGGCAGCTGCAGCAGCAATGGCTCCAGCACTGCTTGTACAAAGCACCTTTGATGCTGGCTACATGCTCAGGGAGCTTTATTGGAATCCTGGAATAATTTAAGACAGAAAGGGAGGTCTGCAGGTCATCTAGGCCAATGTTCTGCTCCAAGCACAGCCAACTACATTAGGAAGGTCTTGCCTTTGTGCATTAGGATGAACACTCTGCCACAGCTAATCTGTTGGCTCTGAAGATCACAGAGATATCACCTAGACATGGTCTCTAAAAACAGAACATTTCGTACACAGCCTTAGGGTGTGGATTCTGTTGGGCAGCAGAAGCCACTGGCAAATTTACTGCGTAACTGTACCACAGTGAAGCACAGAGAGAGGTCACCAACAAGCTCTCATTCCACTGATAATGCTCAACTGGCAATTTCCTGCTTTGCAGGGAAGAAAAAGCACTTAAGATGTTTCCCTGCAGTCTAGGCACACCAGAGACCAGTGAAATTAGGTGGTGAATAGCTCTGGAAAAGGAGGGATATGCTGAAAACCATTGTCTCTCTCTAAAATCTCCATATGAATAATCAGGTCAGAAAACTGGTATTTCATAACAGAGATATAATAGATATTGCTCTGCTTTAACAAAGCTTACTTCCACTTGACAGAATATGCTTGCCAGACAATCATATCTTACTTCATTTAAACATTGTGGTATCTGAAAGTATCAGGTATCTTCCTGCAACCACCATCAACAAGGACTTGAATATTGCAAAGAAGAGGGAAAATAATCCTGTGTCTATCATCTCATGCAATCAAACCTAATTTAAAAAATTAGCCATTTGGGACTGAAAAATTGACAAATTGGTGACATTCAGAATGAAAATCATCTTGATAGCTAGCTGAGATCTGCCTGACCTGATCTTCCTAACAGGATCCCTATTTAAAAAACCAAGAAAAAATCACATGTACATCATTCTTGAAGATCACAGGATGAAAAATTATCCATTAGGCATCCTCAGGCTCAACTTTTAATGGGAAACATGTTTTTCATTTTGTCACAGGTTTATAAATGGCTGTACTCCACTCTTGGAGCTTTTCTCTGTGGTTGACTCTCCCTATGCAGAACAGAGTCCTGCAGGCAAAAACTGGGTGATGGCACATCAATTGCTGAAATGAGTTCTTGCTTGACAGAGGCAAGATGAGTAGCCTCCCTTGTACAGCCATTACTTGAACATGTGGGGAAAATGAAGCAGAGATTTCTAGAATCACATGAAATCTAATATATAACAAAAAACATCCCATGCTAACAATACTCCTGAGGACAAGCCCTTATGTTGAAAGTAATATTGTTGTAGATGAAACATCACCTCCTTCCTGCAAGTGCAAGGAACAACACACGCAGAAATAAAGCTATTATACATCAAAGGCTGCAAATCAACATTGTGACTCTTACAGCCAAGGCTTTGCCATTCTAAATAAAGGCATTCTGTCATTCCCTGAATTAAACTGAAACAGGACCCAGTGCAAGATAGGAACAGAAGGGAAAAGTGTCCTAGACTACTAACAAAGGCTTTTCAGAAAGATGTCAAAAGGGATTGGCAGAAGTTACAGCATCAGAAAGCATATGTTTAGAGATCTAGGATCTTCTCCTTTCACATACTCCTTCCTTGGATGCTCAGTTGGCCCAGGAGATCAAGGGGACGCTGGATGTTGAGACTGTGAGCCTGACTGCCATGCATGCTCTGTCAGAAGAAATCCAAGGACACATTCAGGTGAAAAATAAATCTATCTTATTCTAAAAAGTTTAAATCTCTAAATGCTGTGCATCTATAGCATGGTACAACTGAGTCCAACATGACAGAAGTATGTAATAAAACCTACAGAACTGTCTTTTGCTATCAGCTTTCCTAGGAACTGCTGGACTCAAAGGAGCACTTCAACACCATCAGAGAGATTGCACCCACTTAAACAATTGCACCTCACAAAGAGCTTTCAGTACTACAAAACTTTGAACTCTAAAAAAATTCAATAAGTTAAATAATGAGGAAGGCTCTTCCTTTCAATGTCATTCCTGACTGTCTCTCTCCTGCTTTCTGGCTCCTGTAGCAAGTCAGAGACATGGTGAAAAAAATATTTCAAGCCAGTGGGTGGCACTCAGTACTGTATGCTGGATGTGTTGCTGATAGTTTGAATAAATCAGATATTTTTAGGTAATGTGAGCAGTTCTAGGCAATCAAGCATTGTAATCAAGAGCATACAAAAGCTCAGCTACATCAGTTCAGTCAGGATTTTAAGGATTCGGGTTTTGCAACTCTGTCAGCTGATGCACTGGGATGGTATGAGAGGAGTTGCTCCTCGCTGTGGTGCAGACATTTTCAGCAGAATTTCACTGAATTTCACAGGCATGTTCAGAAGAATCATCCTCCTGAGAATTCCCCACTGTGCTCAGCTTAGCAGACAGTTATTTCCATAATAGCAGCTTTCTGTCAGGAAATGGGAAACGTGGCTCTAGGTGGAGATATTCAGAGTTACCTGCCACGGTGAAAATCCCTGTGTTCCAGCGGGCCACACCATTTGTGAAATGACACAGAGGTGTTATAGGCAGGAAGATTATAGAGCAGCCCATCCTCAGACGATGCAAGAAGCCAATAGAGGCAGCCCCGGCACGGTGCGCTCAGCACCGCGGACAGCGGCACAGCCGCTCCCGCGCTGCCCACCGCGCCCGCACCCACCTTCTCTCTCTCTCCCCCTGTCCCTCCCTAAGCTTGCCTATACCTGTGTATCCCCCTTCCTCAATGCCTCATTGTTATCTAGACCCTCCCACAGCCCAGTCTCTCCTATCTGGTTTTTCAGTACATCCATAGCAAGGCAATACATTGTACAAATAAACTTTATACCAATGACATAAGTATATTCAGTATGTACCTGCACCTCTCATGGAGGGATCATTGCAAAGTGAAGTCTGATAGAGAAACTGGAGACTGGGAAGACACAGTTGTGATGCCTGTACATCTCTATGCTACATTTTGAGCAGTTTCAGGGTCAGGAATATGCCTAAGCTTTCCCTGACAGTAACACGAAGTAAATGCCAGCAGGTACCTTTCACAACCCTCAAAAGCCAGTATTTCCCTGTCTAGCCTTTTCTCCTTCACCAATATGCTCTGTCTCCTTGGAAAAGAACATGGGGGTCACAACCCATCTCCTTGAAACCTCTGGAGGTCCCTCCATCGATCTGGTTCTCCCATGTTTAGATCTTTTGTCAGAGAGATACTTCTTTTCTCCTGTGAACAATAAGCCTTCTACTTCCCTCAGCAAGAACCTACCAGACACCTGCTGACACTTGGCAGTCCAAACAGCCACCAGTTTCTCATGTGGATTCTCCCTTTACACCTTCCCTTCCCCCACAGCTCTATAGTTTGTGATGCCACAGAACTCTACAGTTCATGCTTCAGCTTTGGCCTGCTCTGAGGAAGCGACATACCCTTGTGATTGAAGCCAACACTCCTTGAATCAAGCTGTGGCTACCAGAGTTGGAAACTGCATGGTAGTGGGACTCCTGCCTAATGCTTATTGCTTTTCCTGATCATTTCCTTTCAATTGCAAAGGCTAATTATCCTCTGCTGGAAGCAGAGCCACTTCATTCAAGATTATTGCCATTATCACATTTTGAACAAGTCAAGCACCTGCCCTCCTAATGATCTCTGCCCACATAGGCCAACCAAGCTATTCTGCTACCCTCAAATTCCCGCTGTCCATCCCACAGAAAGAGCAGAAAGACTGCTCTTTCTGAGCTATCTTCTCTGAGCCATCTTCTCTGAGCTCCAAGCTGGCTGTGCTTTGGGCAGCAAGTTGACTAGGAACCTCCTAAGCTCCCTTCTAACCTGATTTAAGTTCTAGTTCTAAGTCTTCAAGAAAAGATAGCAATAGAAATTGACAGCAATCTCTGTAAGATATTCCTTCAAGGGCTCTGTTTCCTTTCTTTAGGGCTTTCCCCTAATTCTAAAGGACAGATCTGGACACCATTGGCCCAAGGGCTCAACACCTTCAGTAACTCAGAATCAGAACCTCACATACCTTTAGGTGCTTCTGTCCCGCAGAGTTCCAGGCTCTTCATGCCAATGGCCTTTTTTCAAGGTCCTGCAGCTTTGGTGTTCTTAGATTATCTTTCAGAGTGCTGATAAAGTGCTGGCTTGAATGCCCTCCAAGTTTCCTGAATGCTGTAGTATCATTTACTTGGGTTAGAGAATCCACAGTAAAAAGCAAAATTAAAAAGCACCAAAAAGTCATGATAAATGGTGCAATTAAGGCAACATAACACACTTTAAATCAAGAAGAGCTACAGCTCAGCTCCTGGGTATGGAAAGGTTCTAATTTACCATGGCAAGACAAAGCATATGCATCAAATTAGTCATGTTTCAGAATCTCTCTTATGCACAAACATCAGCAAAACTGACTATCCACTTGCACGCTACCAGCAAACAAGATGTGGAGACTTTTCTCCTCTAATTACTGAAGGTTATAAACCTTCAGAGTGATTCTCTTTCCCCTCAAAGTAAACCCACCAAAGGTGGTGCACTCACAGTACCACCCAACATGGATGGAACATTTCCCTGAGTTTGCTTTATGAGAAGGAAGCAGGTTTTGCCAGAGGGTGACTTCGAGAATCTGATGCCTTAGGAGCATAACTCTGGCTAGCACTCACTCTCCTAACAAGAACCTAACAAGATAAGCCTCCTAATCTAAATTAGGTGCCTAAAATTAGGTAGTGTGCTTATTTTTTTTTTCTTATCTACCTACTAGCATTCCATATCCTAGTGCTCATCTGTATATCTTCAGAGGTCCACAGTTGCTGATTTTTGCCCTCTATTTTTAACTCAACCAAAAGGGGGATGTTTTTTAAAATATAGGAAAAAGTTATTGTACAAAGTTTTGTTGTGAAACAGAAACTATTCAGAGAAGGATAAAATGCTTCCCTGTGCTTTAATATAGCTTCAAAAATTCTTTAGATTATGAACTGTTAGTGTACTGCTAGGCAATCTCCTGCAGCAGAATAAATCTTGGACTCAGGTGTCCTATGACACAAGTGACCTTGGATGAAAGCCACAAAAATGGCAACAAAATAAACTAGCACACACCTTTTGACATTAAGTAGCTGGTGCTATATTTTCCTGCAGCAATACTGTCATAAAGTAAAATCCAGAGTTAAAAGTCAACTACAGCTCCATACCCAGATAAAAAGAAGCAAATTAAATCTTCCCCCGCCCAAAACTGGAACAAAGCAAAAATATGGAGATATTTTAAATATAAATACTAAGCAAAGCAATACTCTCTTTTTCTTGTCATAGTTAATCTTGGATGTGTTTGCCTTATGTTTTTTGTATCTTCCCCAACCCGCAGTACAGTTACAGATTTTCATCATATAAGGATCTGGGCCTTGATTCAGTAATTTGATCCTGAAACACTGGAAAAAAAAATTGCACAAAATCTATTTGAAAACATTTTACATTAAACTGTATCTAAAGAAAGAAAGAAAACAGTAAGAGAATCTCATGATCCATGCTTTATGGGAGTATCTATTGACAGAAAAATCTAGCACCACTCCACAGTTAGGTTTCCTAATTCAGCAGATCACAGTCACAAACTCCAAAGAGGTGCACATGTGAAAAGAGGACAGAGGAATCCAGAATCACAATGAAGTGAGAAAATTCCTGTGTTTTCAAAAAGCAGAAGCTGAAGATCTAAGGCAACATCCTGATGCCCTGGAAGATCACTGCATTGTGAAGCTACGGACAAGACAGCAAAGTGGGAGGGTAACAAAGCCTAATCAGAGCAGACAGAGACTAACACAAGCACTCCTTCTGTGACAGGCAGCCAGGAATGATTTGCAACCAAAACCAGCTGCTACTTCAGCCACACAGAGACAGTGGTTTGTGTATTTTATCAGGAGAATATCAATTACCAACAGAAAATCCCATTAAACAAAAAATCAAATGAGCCTTCACCAGACTTAAGAAAGAACCACAATAACAGAGGCAGCCTGAGACTGTGCAGAATTCTCTCTTATTAACACAACAACCTTTGACAGCCAGGAAAGTTCCTTTAGAGCCTCCAGCCTGGTCCTCAGACAGCCCCAGTTTCAAAGTACTTACAGATCAGAGGAGCACAATAGGAAAGTATCTGCAACCTCATTACCTTAGATCTACCTTCATGCAATCAGTAAACCTTTTGATTAACAATGCATTGGGATAACTATCCTGTAACTGAACATCTGGAAGAGTCGCTCTTCTTCGCAGTGATTTCCACACTTGCTGTTCCAGTGAAATCAATGTTTAGGCTATTTCTTGTGCATGGATTCTCTCCTGGCCAGGCTGGCTTTTTGTTTTCCCTCCATCACAATGGTGCAGACAGATCCTTGTCAGTTTTTCTTCAAACTAGTAATAGAAACAGAGCTAATCATGCTGTTCACCCTAACTGAGTTGATTGTTTGGCAGAATTATGATCCTTGCCACACTGAGGAACCAGACTCCATGTCTCTGTTGAATCTCACCTCACACTGCCACATTTCTGAGTGGTCTATACATAGCAAAGGACGGTGATAACTGGTTCAGTTCAGTGCACAGTCAGACGCACTGCGGTGCTCTCCGATTATTCTTGTTGCAGTTTTGTTTAACCCCCTGCATCCTCCAGGAAGATCCTTATGGTAGGAGGAACATGAGACACAGGATGTGCTCTCCCCGTGAGGATACAACTCTTACAGAGCACAGCCACAACTGCTGCTGAGAGCCCAGTGCCAACCCTATGGCTGTGCTCAAGCCCTACACAAAGGTGCAGACATTTGGCCTCATGACCACTTAGCACAACAACATCTCAGGGCAGGCAAGGTATGTGTAAAAAGGACAGTATGGAGTATTTTTATTTAATAGAAACTGCTTAAGGCATCCTTCATTGTTGTAGTTGCACATTCTGCTCTACAAGGTGCTGAGAGATAGAAGGCCAATGCATTTAATAAAAAAGGAAAAAATCCATTATTCATATACTGATGTGACCTTTCCATACTCTTGTATTTTGCTCAGGATCTCATTTATGTGAGTATGGAGAGTTTTCCTGATGTGCACACAATACCATGTAGCTTGAGCTCTGCCAGAAAAAAAAAAATCAGCAGGAAACTGTATGACATTGGGTAAAGTCCCAGTAATTTAATCAAACTGGTAATTAAATTATTTAATTGTTCATTTAACATACCTGGCAACAAGAGAAAGCAAACACTGATCCTATTTCACCCTTGCTGGGGACCAAATGGAACAAGTTACCATTTTAAGAGACTGGAAGTTAAAATTCAGGTTAAGAATGTGATTCTAGTTCAAAAAAGATCAACACTGTCAGAGGGCAGGAGGCAGCATAGGAGCCAAATATTTACCTGGGTTACAAATGCACACTTTAGAGCCTGTTAGAAGTGGCAATCACAACCTGCAACCTCACAACCAATCCAGGATGTTTGTTAATACCTGCAGAGGGGCTTCCCAGCCTGCATCCTCACACACGGCGCAGATGATCCGCCAGTCATTCGAAGTTCTGCTTCCAATCCATCAGGTTCACTTCAAAGCCTCAAGGGGAATTAGCAATTGGGATGTCATTCATCACCTTGCTGAGAACCATTTTTTCTCCAGGAGAGCTTGTCATACCAAGCAACCCACAGAAAATACAATTAAACAGTGTCACTGCTAGACAGATTAAAATTGCAGTTCAATAGTGGAACTCGCTGTTGCTGAGCAATTTCATAAATTAAGTATGTTCTGGCAGAGCTTCTGGGGAAGGTATCAGTAGTAATCCAAACACCAGGACCTAGCAAATTGCATGGGTAAAATCCTAGCTCCATTAGAACCAATAGCAAAACTCCCAGGCACTTATACAGAGCCAGAATTTTAATTTCTCATGCCAGCTGCAACACGTTGCCATGGCTTTGGGCAAACTACACTAATTCAGCCTCCCTAGTTCAAAAACACAGGCCACTAAGCACTGCTTTTAGAGAGACAGACTGTGGAGGACACACAGAAGTGGTCCATACAATAAAGGGCAAGCATTATCAATCAATGCAATTTAACAAACAGGCTACTTCAGCAACACACCACCAGTGAAATACTCCACTGATATGAATACCAGGCCTGCAGTTCCTGCCTGGAAAATTCATTTCTTGTCCTGTGGAAGGCTGGTAACAGTGTCTTCTTTATGAACTGCATGCATAGCAGACTGGCCAAAGCTCTGGTGCAGATGACTATCTTCACTAGTTTGATATTTTGAGGGTTGTGTTTGGGTGTTCTGCATCAAACACCAGTTATACTCTCTCACAGCCAACATGTGTAAGTGAACAGCTGCCTTCACAGGTCAGAGAGTAACAAACACTGCTACACAAATGCACATATTAACTCTGGATAACACACACATTTGTTTAAAATGAATTCTCGGGTGTTCTTGCAAAGAAGTTTTATGGCTGTATGAAAAACAGCTATAAAATGAGATTTGGCTCCTTGGTAGGTGGCATGTTACCATTTTTTAAGAAATATTATTCTTCCCATATAAATGCACAACAGATGTAACATTTGACCTAAGCAATAAGATTTATTACTGTTTTTAAAGCAAATTCAGCACAGCTTAAGAGAACACTGTACAGAATTCTTTAAGCTAAGAAGAGGTCTTGTCATCAATGCATGCTTTGCATTTGTCAGTTCTTGCCCTCAAAGCCAACCCACAGTTTAGTATTTCAGGCTTTTTACAAAGGTGATGATCCTGCAATTCAATCTGCTAATGTAGCACACAGAAGGCTCCCTCCAGTCACAGCAGTCCTGGGCTCATCTCCTTGCTTTTAGTATCAAAAGAAATGTGCATGGCCTCTTTGGTCTCTTTTTGAGCCCCCAAAACATTTCATTTGATTTATGTGATTTATGTTAAGCGTTGTTCCAACAGCACATGCAGTCAAAAGTAAGTGTCACACATTGTTTGGCAATGAAAAATAAACATTACAGCTGTGATCAAAGAACATGTCTGGCTTATATTGTCTTAAATTAATTTCTCTACTTCATGCACTTTTGTATAAATATTGATGGTTTCATATTTTCTTCAGAAGCCACAGTTCTTCTGTTTTCTAAAAATAACCTGCTTGTGCATAATCTTCTCTTTTCAAAGCACTGTTCTTCCTTTTGTAAAGTTCATTTCCAAGATCTCTGTGCATGAAAAGTGGTGAAAGATGGGTATGTACAACTTCACTAACAAACATGTTGAAAATACCTAAATTTGAGGAACAATTCCTGGATAAACACCTTCAATGGTAAACAGTTCTGTGAGAAATGAAAAGGCCTCTATGTTATGCAGTAATTTTACATTTTGTATAAGGGCACAAAACATGAAAATTAAAACATACCTGAGAATAATATTAAAATCTCATTTCAAGAAAATTTTTGTTGCTCAACAGCTTTAACTATCAAGTAGTTTTACAGTTTTTGCATTTCACTTCATGTTACATAATCCAGATGGTCCAGCAGGCAGCCCCTGACTGACACTCTCTCAGGTGAATCCTGCAGCTGACACTGCTGTATTCACATTTGAGAAATCCATGAATCTGGAACTTCAACTCCTACCCCACCATGAACAGAGCCAAGCTCTTAAACTGTGAACCTCTATACAGCCTACAAAGAGAATTATAGCATTAATATACCACTTCCACCTCATTTTTCTGTTGTGAACAACTTATAATCAAAATTGTTTTCTGATCTCAAGTTCAAAGCACTGCACCAAACTTGGGGCTGCCCAAGCACATTCTCTTCCCAAAGGCAGGCATGGGACAAAGTTCTTGGACACTGCTATAGAAGACCTAGGCAACATAGGGAATGCTGCAGATCTCAGATCATATCAAAAGCATCCCCTCAATTTAGATGGATCCTTTCCCAATTCATCACAACCACATATGCCTGCAGATTCTCTCTGAATTGGTGTTCTCCAAAACTCTTCTAGTCCAAGAGCAGTTCATCTGCCAGCTCCCTAGACAAAGAGCACTTTCAGTAGCCCTTTAGGAGGTATGGTGATCATCTTTAAGAAAGACTGTAATCCCACTGAGTGTCTCATGTTGGTGATTGCATATCAGTCAGGACAAGCAGTTTCCAGACTTTTTAAAGGGATGCATCTGATTTCTGCCAGAGAAAAATCACATTAAGTCTTCACCTCTCATGCATGGTTGTCAGACAGGGTACTGACATCCATACAGATGATGCATATTGTATTTGAAGAGTATCTATGTGCATTTGCAGTGAATATCAGAAATAAATCCACAGGCCAGGAAAGTTTCAGCCTGTCCAGTGCCCAAGCACTGCTTAAATTTTCTTTCATTTTTCACTGGTTTTCCCTGATTAGTTTAACAAAAGTAGTAGCAGTGGAAGAGGTGTCCAAAGCAAGCAGCTTGGCCTCCTCACACATCCCCTTTATGATATGGTTTTATGCTGAGACTTTTTGGTATCTGGAATGGTGTCTGGCTTCCTTAAACACAATGGGAACATGCACCTCTACTGTACCCACCCACCTGGGTTAAAACCTGATATCCCACAGAAAAGAATGCCATTTTCACTCCTGAGATCAACAAGTTCATAGGCATGCCTGCTGTATACTTTTCTGCAGCGAGGGAAAATCAGTTCTCTGCCTACGTGCAGAGACAGCCTCTTGGACTTGAAGAATGTCCTCAATCAGACACAGAGAACCTTGAGGAACTGACCACCAGACTGTCAAATATTACCAAAAGATTGATTGGGGCATATCTCAGAATGAGGACTGGGTACTCCATTACATAGTGCATTTTTGCCTATCCTTTGAGTAAATTTCAGTATAAGGTATGGGGATTTCAAAGTGCCCATATTTAGGAGTAAATCACAGAGGCACAAGTGAGGGGCTTTTGAAGTTCTATATCATCTGTGTATGTCAAATGACAGACTGTTCTACAGAGAGAATGCAACTGATTAATTGCATTGCTTCAAGAAAAAGATTTTATAAAAATTGCTTAAGGTTTACCTTTTCAGGTCTTTTGAAAACTCCCTGAAATATCCAGTAACATTGAGGCTGACAAAAAAAGAAAAGGAGGAAAGAAAAAGACAGGAAAGCATTCTGGAAACAGGACAGTTAATCATTCATGTTGTCTACAATTCCTTTGGCTCAAGACAATCTCAAGACAGACTCTGGCTTTGTAGTAAGAAAAAAAAAAATCTCTACTGTCCTACCATTTCTCCTCTACAATGTATGATGGAATCCAGAGCCACAAACTGCCAGGACTTCAGAGGCAAAGGGCATGTCCTAAAGCAGAGTATTTCATGGCTCCCTCACACCCCACAGGCAGCCTTTTTCCCTAAAGCAAAGAAATCTCACAATATCATTTTGTGTGACATTCTTTAAATATTTTAACTTAACACTCCCAAAGTACATTCGTTTCAGTCAGATTGTGCACATGTGGGTTTTGGGGGATTGTTGAGGTTTGGGGTTTTCCAACCTTTTCCTCAGCTTGATATTCTGCACTCTTCCTGGAGTTGGCCATTGTGATTAAAGATTCTGCTTTGTAATGAAAGCAAGCAATGTATTTCAATGCTGAAAGAGAGACAGCAAAAAGAGGCAGCCAAAACATGTGGTGATTCTTATTTTCCTTTCACAAGTGACAAAACAGCACAAGCAGTTCAACACCCAGGATTAGTTAATTTTATCTGGAAAAGCAGCTTATGTAAGTTCCCATTTGCTATGATTATAACGCCCATAACACTAATTTCCTTTGTAAAGCCACTGTGGTGCCCACACAGATCATCTTTGAACTTTGGGATTATGGGCATGGGCAACATAAGTCACCAGTTATCAGCCTTTGTTTTATTTTGCAATACATTCATGATTCTCTATCCTTCCAATGGCAAATACATCATGCTTGGTTGGCAGTGCTGGTATGTGATATTCCACCATGACCTCGGCTTCAAAGTGAGACAGTAAATGCACATTGTGTTATTCTCCCTTTAATGTAGTACAAAGCTAGACACAGCTCAGAAAGAAACACCTAAAATCCAGTACCTATCTATGATCATGTACAAATGGGTATTTACCATGTTAAAAGAGAACCATATGCTAAAGTGGAGGCCAGAGCCCAATAAATCTTTTTGGATGAAAACCCTTTTAAAAAAAAAGGAATAAAATAATTAACATTTGCTTTTGCCAGTAGAAACATTTGCTCATGAATCTTCTGGGAAGGGAAAGGCATTTAACCTTTTTACATGCCATTCCCTCAGACATCTCTGACCCCAATGCAAAATAGACAACAAAGATTCCCAACTCCACAATGCTGATTAAACTCTTGTATGAAACATCTGGATGAAATTTTCTTGGCAGCTGATTTGAAAAGTATACAAGAAGCAGAACTAGGGAGCTGCCATAGTTCAGCTTAGTGACACCAAGATGATCTATGCAAAAGCAGATTTTACCTTGAACACATCAACTCCTAAATATTAGCCTGTGACTGTGCAAGCAACCTCATTAGCAGAAGAAAAATAAATCCATCTTCTACTCTGCACACCAGTATAGAGAAGGCAAACAGGCTTTGAAAGAAACCCAACTTGACAATCTTGTTTCTTTTAATAAAATGATAAATGGCTTAAACAGTTTACCTGCCTAATACCTAACTTCAATTGACAGGTAAGAGAGAAGTCACTAGTGCCCTTAACTTCCAAAAACCATGTCTTAAATTCGTGAATGATTTTAAAAATTCTGTGGTTTCTGATAAACTCCCCAACAAACTGGATGTATTGCTTTCCTACTTACTGTCTCAGTCAGTACACCCCCAGGCCTAAATTAGGAAGTGACCTGTAATTTTCATAACGTGACATTCAAAATAAAGGATATCTTGACCCTCTTCTGCTTGACCTTAAAGAGCCTGTCCAGTGCAGCTCAGCAGACTGTTCCTTTTCAGAAATTCAGATCCTGGAACTCCCACCATTTCCACATGTACAACAGGCTTAAAAACAAGACATTTTTACTGTTGCTATTAACTAAGCAGCATCAGTGAAAAACCTACATGAACCAGGCCAACTTTACTCTGTAGCTGCTGGGGAAAAGAAAGGCAAAAAAAAAAGAAAGAGGAAGCAGCAGCACAGAAACAACCCTAGAGTCTGACAAAAAGGTGCAGGAAACAGGAAAGCATAGGGAACATTCTGCCCCACAGCTGCCAGGCCAGGAAAATTCCAGAAGGAATGGGCAGAGATCCTCTGGCCTTTTCCAGAAGCCAAGGCACAGAGTGCTTCAGATTTATCAGACTCGCCCAGAATAACAAAATGAAAGCTTCAGCACTGCACAGAGCCAGCAGTCTGTAATTTACAGTAGTTGTGGAAAATCTGATGGGATATGGGAAAGGCTTTGACTTCTTATTTGGGACACTGCTGTAAAGAAACAGATTATTAGTATGTGTTTAAAATTGATTGGTGGATATTTTTAAATCATAAAGAAATTAACACAGAGACAAAATCTGGTCTAAACATTTTATCTCCAATCCAAAGTTCACATTCTAAAGCACCCCTACTGCTTTTTACTACACCACTGTGATCCCAGTAGACCTAAAGGAGGGACACCTATTCAAATTAGTACTGCTATCACTTCCTTTCTAAATGAACTTCTCCACAAACATCTTGTCCTATAGAACACTTTAGGTTGGAAGAGACCTCTAAGGTCATCAAGTACAACTGTTAACTCTGTGTTCACTGCAAAACCCTGTCCCTAAGTGCCACATCTACGTGTTACTTAAACATTTCCAGGGATGTTGATTCTTCCCACTTCCCTGGGCAACCTGTCCCAATGTGTGACCACCTTTCCCATGAGGAAATTTTTCCTAATATCTAGTCTAAACCTCCAATGGTGAAACCAGTCTTCAAAATTCAGGAAAAAAAAATCTGTCAGAAGAAATTTTAGCATGGAACAAGAATAACCAACTGCAATGCAGACCAGGAATACAATCACAGAGTGTAACAGTAAGAAGTAAGTTTGAAGCTGTTCTTCTTCTATCAAAATAAATAAAATATTGCAAATATTTTGTACCACATTATTCAGTACTACCACTGGAATGGTAATGAATGAAAAAAAAACCCAGAAGAGATTATCCAACGTATAATCAAATATTCATCAATAATAGCAGAAATAAGCTGTCATGTAGAACATCTACATGAGAGGGCCACACCATTTGTCCAGGCAGGAGCTAATATTGATGGAGATTTATGGTAGCCACCTGCCAGGCAAGCTACTGTAACTCAAGCAATTGAATTCATGGCTAAGAGAAATAATTTAAGACTACTGCATCAAGGGAAAATCTGCCATTTTGTTAAGACCCTTTGACATAACCAGTGCATGCTCTGCAACTCCAACAGACACCTCCCTCTACACATTTGGTCTGCACCAAATAGGGAAGGTGAGCTAATATTCTGAATCCAGCAATTTGTATGCAACCAACAAACAATTACACCAAGCAGTAAAAAGCAGGTGATTGGAAAACATGGAACCAAGGCTTACAGTGTATCAAGAAATGTCCTTACACTTAAAAAATTATAATGCACTCCAAAATCCATTTGTTCAGGCAATCCATGTACAACAGAAGGCACTGTTATCCATATGAATCTATCAATTCTGCACAGCAAAAACCTGAGAAGTGCAACTCAATTAGATGCAGCCTGGCCCCTCCCGGTCATCCAGGTTCCTTGAGGACGAACATTTCCTTTCAGTCCATCAAATTATAAAAACACCACAAGAATTTGTACATTACAGTAGCTGGTAAGAAAGAGCATTCTGGTGGGGGAAGCACACTGCTATTTCCCAGAAAACCTTCAGCAGCATTAAATTACCCTCCCCTATCACTCAGAAGTCACGATGATTTCAAGAAAATGTAATGATGAGACCCTTCCCATTGACCTCGTAACCGATCCTTCAGTTGCCACCGGGAGTATTTCCAGCAAAATTAAATGCTGTGATCAGTCCTTTGTTGTCAAATGTGTAGCCACTTTGTTGTTCTATTGTCTTAGTCTCTAGAATTCAAAGAAAAAGGATATGTAAAATAGTCTACAGAGAACACCTTTGTTAGAGACAATACAGGTCACCTACAAATGCGAAATTATGGGAAAAACTCTCAGCTGAGTCAAAATTTCATTCCCTAAATGCAATGACAGAAATAAATTACACTCAGGTTTTCTCTGAAGGCATAAACGTGCACACCTCTACAACTGAGTTGAGAAATTAATCCTTTACCGAATCAGTCTATGCTACACTATTCTTTTTGATGAAATCTGAATTTATTTTCCATGATGCAAGCTTTCTACACATCTACAACCTCACACTAACTGCAAGGCAACATAAGTAGTTAAAAAGTTAGAAAACTGTTAAACACATAATAACTGATAGTAATTTTCATCAAATGCCTGGCTGCTGATAGATATTGCCTTAATTTGTTCTTCATTTCAAATGTCAGATTGTGGAAAACTAGTTCATACCCTGTTGGAAAAAAAAAAAACAGCAGAACAAGTCAATGAGAAGGCAATTAATTAGAAACAACAGTAAACTTACTCTGAATAACACACACTTCCAGGCAAGGAATAATGTAATCATGATATCCTGCTCACGCTTCCTAGAAAATGTTAATTAGCACAGAGGTGGTTGTTACAGATTAGAAGCAGTTCCAACATTTCTGCAAGAGCTGAAAGGGGCCCAGGGAAGTGACTCACCTGCAGCAGTTCTCCGGTGCTCTGCTAATGTGTAGATCTCCTGCAGCTGTTTCTTCTGATCCTCACTCAATGGTGCAGTCAGAGAATGGTACCAGGCTGCATCCCGGCTCTGCACCGCTGTCAGGGCAGCAATGGAGGAAAAGTGACCATCAGCTTACACAAAAGTTCACTTCAGAATAACAAACTGAAACACATGGAAATTCTGGCTGGTTTTAAAACAGAATCTGCACTGCAAAAGAAGATCAGTATTCCTGTCGGTTTTCTTTGCACAGAATTGCCACTCTAATAGAGGCAATCCATTTTGGGGAACTTAATTACATCCTCTGCTTTCTGAAACAGAACCTTAACCATGTGGCCATTATTCATGGACAATGTGAATTGAATCTTCTAGTTTAAAACTTGTATGAAAACTAAAAGCAACAGGATTAGTGAAATAGGAAAGGGAGAAAATAATTTCTCCATTAACATCAAGAAGGTGACAAATATTTCTCTATATACAAATCCCTCTAGTGATCAAGCCTCACTTATTTAGGCTGTGATTGAAAAACTCTAAGGGAGAATGTGAAGAGAATTAATCACTGGCTCTATTTGCTACCTTTTTTTTTTTCAGCACTAGTAAGCCAAAAAATCATAGGACTAACATTAGAAAGTGAGATCACATTTTACCATTTCAGTAATCTAAACCATTACTCGTAACAAAGAAAAGGGCTTTCCCCAGTGATGACCATAAACATCTCCAAATTATAACATGATTTCATCGTGTTATATCATTCTGCCAACCAGCAAACACATACTCAGAAGTGCTTGTGTAAAAAACTGGTATTCATCAACACCATTTTCAAGGTCAAGAGGTGTGCTAAACCCTTCAAGAGCAGTCTCTTCCAATGCGTCTTCATCCCAGTCATCATCATCATCATCGTCTTCATCCTCTTCCTCTCCACCTCCAGCACTGCCACCTCCTCCTCCACCGTGGTTCTCTTGCATTGCCTGGCTCACTTCATTTGTTTCATCCTCATCGCTCGGTATCTCTTCTGCAAAAGCATTGATATGTTTTGTAAAACAAGGTTTAAAACTATAAGAAAACAATGACTGATGAGTTAAAAACAATTAACAAATCTAGGGGACCATCTGTTAACACCCCTTCCCCAAAATCTTAATAGTCTGATGTTAAATGTTAAAATGTTTCCTACATTCAAGATCAGTTAAACTTCTGTTTCTACGCAGACCCGAGGAATGTGGAACTGGCATCTTTTTTCTTCTTTCATTTATGCAGTCATTGTGCAATTATAGGGTCCAAAATTTTTTAAGAAATGTCTTCCAAGAAATGGTCCATCACTCTGCTTTTTAAATTACAGAGACTTGCATACAATTCACAAATGCACATAAAACCATGAGAAATCCATCTGTAGACCAACTGTATGCCTTCTCTTCTCGAGTGTTCCCTTATTTGAACATGTTAAGTTGGCGATGCCTTCCATTCTGCTTATGAAACTATGACCCCCTGAATTAAATGCAACTACAACCTGCAATTCTAAATACTGCTTTTTCTTACTTAAGGAAAAGTATTTCCTACTTATAATCAAGATTTTAAAAAACCAAAACCTTCATTTCCAAACCTGCAGCTCTTCCTGCGTTAACAGTTCAGAAAGAATAAAGACGACTATAGATGCAGCAAACAGGGACTGAATCACAGGACAGAGATTTGAACATTCCTGTGCTGTTTCCATACTGCATTCCTATGTATTGAGAAGAATTCTGTGATTCCATTACGGAACAATTTTGGGTGAAATGTGAGTGGATTACATAATCTGCTTACATCCAATCTGATTTTCAGACCTCAAAACATCTACCCCTTGTCAAACAAATTTGCCTTCAATGCTGTGGATAATTCCCTCCCCTCAGTTCCCTCTGTAAGGCAGTCTTTGATATTTTTTCTCTTCTGGCAGACACAGAGGTTAGAGGCCTGTGCACTCAAGGAACCTCAGCTATCTCAAGTCCTACTCTGCAAACAACCTTCCATTTGGACAAAGAAGACCTGCCAGGATCTCCTTCAAAATTCAATCAAATTGGTCATTCAAACAGCTGGGGAGTGGAACAGCTTCTTTCCAGGAAGTAAGAATATACCTAGTGGAGAAGAATATACCTGGCAAACTCCTGCTGCCTGTGTGAGAAGATGGTATATTCACAACCCAGAAGAGTACACCTGCAAGTTACTCTTGAACCAATACTACCCTTTCACAAAATATTAGCTGTTACACCTTGAAACATTTTGATTACACTTTGGGAGGAAAAATCAACTCCTAAGATGGTATTTCAAGCACCCAGTAAGCCGAGCTATTTTCAGCAGACTAATGAGTCTTAAAAATGAACTGCAATTTCTTACCCCCTTTAAATTAAATCCAGACAAAATCCACAATGTGAAAAGGGGAGATTTTACCATTATCTTCTGCAAAGTGTTTTTCATCTTTAGCATGATCCTCGTGTTCTGTGAGCTCTCGTGAGGCGCAAACTTGTTTTAAGCCCAAGAAGAGGAGGAGGATTGAAGGAACAATCTGGGCAGCCACAGCATCCACTGCAGGTGGTCGGTTCTGCAATTCCATGAGGATGCTCAGTCCTATTATACACATCTTTCTGTCATGGAGTCTGAAATAAGACACAATTGTTAGACAAAACCAGATTTTCTGCAAGGATATATAGAGAATATTAAAATCCTGCTGCTTGACATGGCAGAAGACAATGTCTCAGAGGCTATGTTCAAAGATCCTGCACAAACTATTTTCTTCATTCTGAATGCAAGTTTCCCACTGAAAAGTATCAGTCCAAGAACAATTAAACATCTTTCAAGCAGGGTCAAATTCCTGGAGCAACTTTTTCTGATTACCAAATGCAAAATTTGTAATGCTAAATAAATACTGTTTAATAATTATGTAGACTATCTTGTCTTTAATAAAGCATTCGATACAGATTATCATTATTAAATAGGATGGAAAATTAATTTGCCTTGGCTTTGATAGCAGTACTGTTTCAGGGATGGAAATTGGGAAAAACTATTAGTGAAGAGCAATGATAAGCAGGAATGCATTGAATCACAGGGTGCATTTATGGAATGCCCCAGGGATAGCTGAAGTTAAATTATGAGAAGTCCATCAGAATGGCTGTCTTATACATATTTCAATATACAATTTCTAATGCTAACTTGAGACACATTGCTAACTCTGGTGAAAGCAGGGAAATTATTCCATCTTATCAAGAGTAACTGGCAGTACACTCAAACTGGGAACTTACAAATGAGTAGCCCTCCAGTAAAACAAGCTGAAGATAATTGAAGGGAAAGAAATTAATTGAATTAGTAGCAGAAAGATTTTATGGGACCACAGTCAGGAAACTAGGTAAGAACCTATGCTCTTAAACATAAGAATTTATTTCCACTTCCAGAAACAGGAATTTCTGCAAACAAGATGGAAAAAAAATCTCAAAATGCCTCTGCAGATACTCTCTAGTTCTCCTTTACTGGAAACATCAGAAGTATTCAACTTGGAGGTAACATTACAGTATTCTGCTATCATGGGCTTGAGAGGAGCTTTTTTGTTTGAACTATTCAATTTGATGCTGACAGCTTCTGTGCAAGCCTTCTGCAGCAAAACCTAGAGAAACAAGGCAAACCTTCAGAGCTGGGAGAAAATGGCCACCCTCTAAACTCTTGGGATACTTCCATTACTGAACTGGTTTTACTTTGGAATGAAGAGAATACAAGTTGAGAGAGAAGAAATAAGATGGGCACCACAGACAGCAATAAAACAAACAGAGGGACTATCAGCTCAATCCACCACTTCAAAAATTACTACAGAGATACAGCTTTTCAGTGCATAGTATTTCATTACCTAAGTTCCTATATAACATGCTACTGGACTATTATATCCTTTAAGTAACACAAGTGATCCTGTATTGCAGCTTTCTAAACTTTACTTGTGCTTAAACAAGGTTAGAGATCTGGAGGGATTTCATGACACCTGCCATGTTGTTAGTCCTGTTAGGATTTACTGAAGTGATTCATTCTCAAGAGTAGCTGACAACAAAAATAAATTATATATGACCATGCAGAACACTGTGATCCCAGCAGACCTTCCAAGAACAACAAAGTCAACCAGCATATCAAATGACACACTTTGTCACATTGGGTTTGGCTGCTCGGTTACACGTGTTGAAAAACGCATCAAAGCGTAAGCAGGAACGCAGCATGCCTGTAACCATAATCCTCTCTTTTCAGATGGCATGGGTCACAAAAGAGGGCATACAAACCAGGGAGACTGAGATAGAGGAACAGGGTCTGCTTTCATGAAAAAAAAAACATAAATCCCTTACTCTCTCAGCTGAAATTACTTACTCCTGCCTGTCAAAAACAAGCCGTTTGCTCTCATGCCTACACTTTGCAGACCAAAAGCCAAGCTAAAGATAATGCTACCTATAAATGAAGGATAGCTGCTATTTGGAGAGTTAGCCTTAGTGCAAGTACAAATGGAAAAAACTTTCTCTACCTCCTCTTTTTGTCAGCACTGTCATCCAAGTGTGACCAAAGCTCTGTAATTTATGCACAAGATTTCTATGCTGCATCTTGACACTGGGAAACCATGAAATTTCTTCAAGACCCAAATGTAGAAAGAAGCAATTTCAGCCACATGCACCAGAGTAAACTAACAACTCTTAGCACTACTTTTTATCATACATTTGAAAAAGCTTCCATTGCACAACATGAATTCCAAAATGCAACAGCAAAATGTAAAAAAATCTTAGATCAACTAATGGCTTAATTAATGGATTAATAGCTTAGCTTCGTACTAAATTAGCATTTTGGGGCAGTAAATCAAAGTACAAGAAGAAAGGCCTGCTGTTTGAAAGGGAGTCATCATTGGGAAGCAGCCCAAATGACCAAAACCCACAGCATATTTGTCATGCTCCACTTCAGAGCTGCTAAAGACAGAAGTTGCAAGAATGAACACATGTCTTCAGAATATGCATGTTATTAGAAGGCCCTGCAGGACAGCAGAAATTCAGGCATTGAGCCATCTTTAGTGAATCTGAGCCAGAAGGAGACTTTTCTTTCACCTGCCAGCAGAGAGAAACAGCAGGAAAAGCATCTGCCTTGCCTGAAGTTCAGTATTCTACTACACCCCAGCTGTATTAAGGACTGAATAAGCAAAATGGAGTTTTATATATTTTCATAATAGCAAAGAATGGCTTCAGGACCATTCCATTGCTATCAAAAGGCTCATTATTTCAGCACCCATCTGCTCAAGGGAGCCTGGATATGATTCTCCTTAGTAATTTGTGCTTTGAGATCTGTACTTATTTGCTCAGAAGCACACAATAGCCCTCCCTAACAATCAGGGACTCTTGCTTATTCCTCAGTGGTTTATCAAGCCTGGAGTGTTAAACACACAACACACAGCCCTGCAATGCACGACTCCAAGCCATGTCTATTTTTAACAAGCTGTGTGTGGTCCTCATAATCTGCAGGACCGCTTCTTGCTAACATATATTCCTCTAATACAGCACAAAGGATTTAAAAATCTTTTGTATTTTAAACCAAGCTGAAAGTATTTCAGAGAAAAATCGCTAAGCCTTTCCTTTTACTGTGAGAATCAAGTTTCTTTATATTACATCAATCCAGTTCCTGGACAAACTGCAAATAATTAGCCATTTCATTCTAGCTGCAAAGTTGGAACCAACATAAAACTGGGATTTTTATATACAACTCTGAGAAACCTAGGATTTTTAACTACTCAAACTCGTATCAAATATATAACCCAATTCAACTTCAAAAACCCAGAAGCACTTATGAGGGTTTTTTTGAAGCAAGTGAGATTTTCCTTTCACCCTAGGTACCATAGAAGAATTTTTAGTATGAGAATAAGCGTAAGTCATGCAGATGTTTCACCCAAACCTCAGCTGTCAGTAAAAAGGTAGAAAGTGGTAAGGAACAAATGTTTGTGCAAAAGGCTTGCCAGTGTGAAGTTACTGCAGAAAGCATTTAGAAACACATACAATATCCTGTGGCATATAGGCACTATCACTACACAAGTACAGATATGCAACTTCCACTATGACATATTGAATTTATGCACAGTCTTACAAGGAATTCTGAGTTCTCCTTGCCTGGCTAATTTTTAATATGCCAACTTTCTAACACTTTTCCATAGTTTTAATAACATGGAAGAACAGCTACTTATCTTACCATAACTGCTTTTCCCCAGCATTTTTCCCATGGATTCCATCTCATGTGTTCACACGTGCTGCTCCAGAAATACTGCATTCTTTTGGCAAACACCAATGGCTCCAGCCTGAGCACGTGCAGCCATGCACAACCCTACTGCTGGCAGAGTACTATCTATGGGGACTAAGACCTCACAGGAATAGAAGAAAGACATAGAACCATAGAATGGTTTGGGTTGGAAGGAACCCTAAGGGTCATCTAGTTACAACTCCTCTTCCATGGGCAGGGACACCTTCCCCTAGACCAGGCTGCTCAAAACCCCATCCAACCTGACCTTGAACACTGCCAGGGATGGAGTGTCTATGCAAAAGAGTGTGAGATTTATGTGGACAAGGCATCTTGAACAGCCAATGTCACCCCCACGTTCCAGATTTCCTGCATGGCTGACAAAGAAATGACAGCAAGATGCACCTGGTCCTTCACATCTGGAGGTGGATCTACTTTGATCTTGTTCAGTTTCTCTAGGATCTGTGAGTTTACCAAATGATTTTAATCTGGACCTAAAAGTGCCTCTTAATGGAAAGTAAGTTAAGCGTAAACCAAAGCAACAAATGGCAGCCGATGAGAAAAAGGGCTGTACAAATAATGGTGCCCACTGATGAAGCAGTGTTAGGGGGGACCCGAGAAAGGGTTTCAAGAACACCAAGTTTTTTTTGCACTTCTGTCTTTTCTTGTTCAGTTAGGCCTCTGAATCTGGGGCTCCTTTAATACTCCTAAGAAAACAAATGGTCTGCTAGAAGCAGTGCTCTCCTGAGGGAAAGGGAAGAAGTCCCTTACAGCACATCACAGTGCCTCACCAGCAGTACTACAGCAAAAGCCCTACCCTACACCTGGAAGCCACAAAGTGAGGAGACAGCACAGAAGGAAGAGTGACTTTTAGATTTAAGCAATATTACAGATAATTATTTCTCTGCTGGTAGCAGCAGCAGATCAAAGAGAGATTTCTAACCCTATGCTGCCATTCAAGTGCAGTCTGGGTAGAATGATGGGCATGACAACCATGTGTTTAACTTTTCATTTTCTCAGGCTTTGTTAACCTCTGTCTCAGCTCCAAATATGAGTTTATTTGAACAGTAGTTTCAGTAGCTGATGCTTTTTGATGAGCAACACAGAAGAACTGAAAATTTAGCTCACAGTAGCTCACAGTACTATCTGAGATTGGAGCCTAGTCAGACCCTAACATTTTTCCTATCTGAATCTGACTAGCTTCTCACTGAATGCTCCAGGATGAACTGTTTCAAACTATAAATCTCTTTCCGTTTACCATCTGTAAGGAATATCTTCTTTCCTACAGTGTCTGTATTTTCTCAGCATGTGAGATGTAGTAGAAAAAAATGAAAGCACAAAGAGATGAAGCTTAAGAACTTTGCTTCAGCCATAAAAGAAAATTGGTACACAGAAATCCTAAAATGCCTTTTTCTAAAGCTGGTAGATATAAAAATAATTTAGCAATTACCAATAATATTACCACAAGGTGTGGAAGAAGCAACTTAAGGAAGACATCCATCTAAGCCTATCCATACACCTGCAGGCAGATGTCAGCCTCCAGTAACAAAACAAAACTCAAGCAGGAAGGTGAGAGGTAGCTGTTAACTACATCTGTCTGCTTTGCCCTTAAGTGGCTTTGAATCTCACAGTTAAGACACCACATCTCAGCTCAGAGGCAAGCACTGGCCTTCACCTCTGCTCAGCATCAAGTGCAAGCTTTGCTAGGTGATGACAGGCTTTGCTCCCCTTCATTAATTTTACAAATGCTCAGCTCCTGTCTGAGTGCACACAGTGCAGCACACACACGTACAAGGGAGGTCACAGTGATGTTTAAGTTCAGCAGTATGCTAAGAAGTCAATGGCACAATGATAAATATGCAAGTTGATTGTGAAAATTCATTTCAAATCAGAAGTGCAAAGAATAATGCTTTTTTTAATTAAATGGCGCAGTTAAAAATAACTTAGAAAATACAGAACAGAAAGTATGTACACAGTGTTTCAGATAAAAAGTTAACATGTTGTTTGTTATAAATGGTAAATATAGTTACTGGCTTTTGCATCTATGTATTAGCTTTTGCAAGCTATTACTCATCACAAAGATTCTGACATAATATAATTTGTAATTCCTTTTAACTGCTTTTTGGTATAATATAACCTGTATACGCCATATAGCTTATATAAATAATAATGTGATAAATATGTATTATATCTTAGACCTTAGCATAATATTAAAATGAAAACTGAGGAATGTATTAAAATGCTTTTATTTGTGTAAGTAGCCCAGATAATGGTGCAAAACAGCTAGGCTGTTTCTCACATTTGTGGACCATCTTATCTGAATGATAACAGTGACAAGAACCAGGACACCAAGAGAAAAAAAATTACTACTGACTCTCCAATTATTAAGAAGTATCAAAACAACAGAATGGAGCCTCAACAAGAAATAAAACATATTGATTTAATCTACAACATGGCATGCAGACAAGTCAAAGGTTAAAACCAAGCAAAAGAGTTCCTAGAACATGAAAACTCACAGGCATGTTTGAATATGTATAAACTCTTATGAATATGCATGTACCCCCTGTAACATAACAGTATATAGAGAACATTGTTTTAAGTTGTGTGCTTTTGGCAGATTGCCAAGCACCCCAGTGCTGGATATTGTCCCTTTTATCCCTTACTAAACTTTTAAAGAGTGATCATAGTTTCTCACACTGTTGAAAAACAGCTGGTCAATATTGAATATTGTAAAAAAAACAATAAACCTCTCAATACTTGCCCAAAAAAACAGTCTGTGTCATTCATCCACTGGTTTATGAACTGTGCAGTGATGGGCTCAGGATTGTGTGGAAATCTGATGTTCTCCAAGGTGTGCAAAAGCAGGTCAGGATTGTAGTAGAGCGCAGCTATGGCAACTTGAAGACACATGGTACGGAGCTCACTTGTTTTAACTCCTCGAGTCAAGCGCTCCAGAACAGCCTCCACAAAGAGGGGAATACACTGGGCATAAAAGAAGACAAAAAGAAAAGGAGAGGAAAAAAAAAAGAAAACAGTTAGACATGTTGCCAGTTTATACAACATTTTCTAATACTTTTACCAGAACTATGTCCTGAGTTATCTGAAGTTCAGGTATAGAAGAAAGGAACACATTCCTTTCACTTTCTAGCCTCTGATCACACGTTTATAAATCTCCCCAAAAACAGCTCTTCTCTGAGCAAAAAATTGCAGTGTTATTCTGAGCACAGGGGAGAATATTTGGGGCCATTTGGTGGAGTTTGTTCTAGCATGTGGAAAAGATTTAGAAAAAAACTCATTCTCATCTTTGAAGAAAGATACTAAACTATTTCAAAACTGACAGGCATTAGAAATTAAAGTACCTAAATTCGTAACATAGTTAGAAGTTTTTCCTAATAAATATAAAGTGATGTTAATTTTTTTATAGAAGCTTAAAATTAGTTCATTCAGATAAAAGCAAACATGCACAAATTTCTAAACAATGAAATAAGCATCTTCTAAACTCATATGTGTTTCAATAGGCAAATTTATACTTTACAAAAATTTGGGAAGCATTACGAAAGTTTTAGTTTATGGGTTTCAGTTCAGCGTGCAACCATTTTAATTCACAGAGTTGTACAGCTCAATTAAGCCTTCCTCCACATATTTATTTCAATGCAAGTACATTGAAGTCACTTTAAACTCTTCCAGATTTCCTTTAAAAAAATCAAACCTTTCAGAGAACGTTTTTATCTTCAATTACTTCAGATTTACACCAGAAAATTATATCACTTTCAGTGAAATTACCTGAAAAGTTATCACTGAAATCCTTGGATTGCACTGTGGCAACATCAAACATGATATGTCAAGGTAATTTAGGCTCATTACATGAGTCCAGAATTTGGCCCTTAATAGGAAAAAGACTACTTTCTAAAAAGGTGTTCTAAGAAACTCTGGAAAATTGTGATTATGTTTCTCCCTGCAATCACAATCAAGCCATGCTAAAAAATCTGCATTTCCAAATGCACTTGTAATTTAAAACATCAAAAAGTTCCCATAGCTTAGAGAAACAACAGCAGCTGGATATGCATAGTTAACCTCTCAGCCACAGCAGTTTTAACTGTGTTTTGCATCAAAAGAGAAATTCTATTTAGAGAAAGCAAAAAGCTACAATCTTGTACAACATACTGTATCCTTATAATTCAGTCTGTAACTATTTTGTGGTCATGCCCACTAACATCTTGTCTCAAAACCAAAAAATCCCAACCTTACAAACTTTCCTGAGTTCATTTACTTCTTTCTGTCTTTCTCCCCACTGTACATTTCCCTTAAATTCTTTAATTGCAGCTGTTTCTCTCAGGAGTCATGGATCATTAGAAAGCAATAAAAGAGAAAACCTGTTCAATATGAATCACCTGGTCAATACCCCGTCCTTTGCACTGAAGAACAATCACTTCTAGGAGTTTGGCTGCATGGCACTCTGCATCTTCTCCTGCATCTCCTGTCAGTACCTAACAGTCAGAGTAACAATTTAATTTATCAGTAATCACTGACAACACGGAAAGCAAGTGCTCCTGTACCTGCATACATCCAAAAATCTCTACACAGCATATACAAATGAATTCATGTTAAATTTTGTGAGGAATTAAGATACATAATTCATCTCTACAGGACATAAACAAGGATAAGTGGCTAAAGGTGAATTTTAAAAACTAGAAGAAATTACGGTTGTTCTTAAAGAATGTTATATTATTTATATGTTCTCACTTTCCCTTTTTTAGAAAGAAATGTCACTTAGAAGAATCACTGATGTTTTCCACGTGGTGTTTCCATTTTTTCACTTCAATTCTAATAGTCACTGGCATTAACAGCGTGGCAAAGTGAAGTGCCATGTCTAGGCTAGTTTCTGATTAAGAACAAGATGTATGGAGTCATTCTGTGCGTAGGCACATAGAAATGAAACACAGCGCTTCATCTCAATACATTTCAACCCCATGGTCACTGTCAATCTAACCTGACAAAAGAAGCAAAATTTTCGCAATCAAATAAATACTCCAAGTATCTTAAAAATAAGCAGGTAGCTAGATGCCTAACACTCTCTAATGCCCCAAATCAGAGGAGGACTGCAGCATAATCTCATACTTTATTATACATGAGAGACTCAGCATGAAAGAGAAACGATAAATATAGGAAGAACTTCAAATGAGTTCGCACCTTAGCTGACAAGCAGAGAGTCCAACTGCAAGATACACAACCTAAGGAAATCAGGCTTCATTAATTCCCTACCTACCAAAATAGCTCTCCATGGAAGAGAGTCAAGATTAACAGCAACTTTCTCCCACACAGCTTCTTGCATGTAATTTTCTTAAAGCATGTCACTTAAAAAGTGTGAAGGTGCTGTGTGTGCTCAAAACTGAGTAAAGACCAAAATTCACTTAGTTCTGAAATGCTTGGCCACCACGTGGCATGTTCAGGTTACTCAGCTCCTCTAATTGTTATGTACCAGTGATAAGGACAACAGTAAGAATGAGAAGCCTTACCTTTTTACACATAGAGTAAATGATTTCTAAATGCTTTGGGTTAGACAGTAAAGTATCAGTGTCAATGGTCACATAATTATGCAAGAGAGGCATCATATCTGCAGAACAGGGAGAGCAAAAGAGAAAAAAGTTACAAAAAGTGCTAACCAGAGAGGTAGTCCTAAAGGGGAATTCATTAGCTGATGTTCTTCCATAGGGTAGGAAATTCAAACTCTGTGAAAGTCTTTTCTGGAAGAATTCTTCATAAAATGCACTATGCAGGGTGCATTCTTGGAACTAGAGTAGGACCACATTTTAATTGATCAATTTGTAGTTTCACATTAACTTTGAATATTCAACTTTCTTTGGGTTCAGGACCCCTACAACAACTGATCACACTGACAGATTTGCTTCTTCTACTTAAATATCTCCTGTTACACTCCCACACTAAACAGACGGGCAGGGCATGACTCAAATACATGATCATTTTAAACTATGACACTAAATGGAAGAGACCCTGATCTGCTAGAGATGAATTCTCAAACAGTAAAAATATCACTAGAACAGAAGTGACTTTACCTGCAAAGTATTCAAAGCAATCCTGCTGGAAAACCTCATACAGAACACCTAAAAGCTGCCACATCTGAGGTGAAATCATCTGGCATGTTAAGCTGAAGGCCAAGGACAGAATTTCTTCATAAAACTCTGCAAAAGACAATTTGAAGCAGGGTGCTTTAGAAAATAAAAAAACTTGCAAATACCTTGAAATCTGAAACCGAGTCCTGAGTCATGTAACAATTAGAAGACAGCAATTAGAAACTAAATCATACAGAGAAAAATAAAACAAATTGTAAAAGATTTTTTCAGACAGGCCTTATGTTAGCTATAGTTACAATGATATGCATAGTTTTCCACTATAAATACACACCAAAAAAATACATCATCAGGACATTAAAGACAATGCTTCTAACTGATTTACTGAAAAATATATTTTTTCCTCAGTCTTTGTTTTTTCTGAAAGGCCTTATCACAAAAGTGTAACTTTTAGTGCAGCATACTGATGAAGTAGTAATTTAATTGCAGACCATGTCCATAAGAGACTAATGTAATTTAGACATTGTCCTTTAACACAATTAGCCAGAATTATAATCAGAACAGCATCTTCAGCTTTTGACCTCCAAAACACAATAGCCAATCTGACTAATGTACAGGAGTACATCAGGAGAAATAAATTACAATGGCAAAGTAATGACTTATTCTTTAAAGAAACACACACAAAAAAGATGAAATTCTGTTCTGGAAGATAACAATAATTCATTTACATGATTTTACATATCTCTAAAACATACCTATAACGTGTTTCTGCAAAACAAGGCCAATGATCTGTAAACAAATGCTCTCGAGCTGTTGAGTGATCTGAAATAAAAACATAAAGCAGTTTATTAAAAAAATTAGAACTAAAGCAATCAAATAAATGTATTTGACTAATTCAGTTTGAGAAGTTCTTCCAATCAAAAAGGCTTTTATCATTTTTTAAATGCTGCCTTAACAATCATAATATTATGAAATAAAGTCTCCCTGATGCAGAAAGAACCTCTTTACCCTGAATATGTGATTTGTAGCCATACATTGCACCACAACTGGGAGACCAATTTCTAGGAATTCTATCCAACATATTGCTGGGTAAACTAAAGATATGGATCATCACTGTAACAAACTAGGCTTATGCAAAATGTTTCTTTTTAAATTCTACTTTAACACTCTGTAATACAACTAGCCACGGTGAAGAAAATTAACTCTACCCCAACCAAAACCAGCACGTTCCAATTAAGTGTTCACTAAGTAAGGGCTAAGAATTTTACCCTTGGGACATAAATTTCCTTGAAGTTGAAAGCTAAAAAATTAATAAATGACAAAAGTAAACTGGGCTTTACATTCAAATCTGTCAGAGATGGCTCGGTACCATCCCACTGCAGTAAATGCACATTCATGCCAAATGATGCAACATACACAGAAGTGCTTCTTGTCATGCATGAAAGCAGGAAAAGTACCAAGGAAAATCTCACCTCCTTGTGATCTTCCACAACTGTCAGGATTGTGTCAATTGTGTGCAAGATGCCCATGGCCATAACCGTTTTGTCCTCTACTTCCTCATACTCCTCACTCTGAAGTACTTTACCAAATATTTCAGCCTGTGAACAAAACCAACCAACTTGACACTCAAGAGCAAACCCGTGTTTCTAATTTGTCATTCAAAACCAAGGCAGTTAATGCAGCAGCAGCAATGCCTTATCTGTAAGAGCTGTCAGCACTGAAAAATGTGTGCTGCTTTTGAAAGGGGAACATAGCAAATTAAAATCTCCCTTTTTTTCAGAAGTCTACGTTAAGTCATTTCAAATGCTAAATAGTTAGACCGTGGCTCATTAAAACCAGTGACACAAATCAGTGTCTTTGAAAATTCTATAGGTTTTAAAGATGCTTCATACAGAAAAAAGCCCACAAATACTGCAAATACTACAGGTGGACTCTTATAAAGAATACTTTAAACAGTGTGTATATCAAGCAGAGTTCATTAAATGTTCACCAAACCAGGACATGCTTCTGACTGGAGTGGTCATTTACTATTGCTCTCACCAGGTGCTGAGTCATGTCCACAGCGATAGTAGCGACTTCCTGGCTGTACTCATAGATCATCTTCTGGATGACATTCGTGAGATCATCGTTCTCTGTCTCCCTGACAATGTGCAGGAGCTCATGCATCACTGGCCTTACATAAGGCTTCACATATTCCTTGGCTAAAAGAGGAATAGAAAGTAGGTGAAATCAGCTATCCATAAACACTAATATACAGCATCTCCAGGTAGCTGACTACTCTTGAACAAAATAAGTTTTTAAAATTTGAATTCACTGAAGAAATAAAAAAGCCAAAAAAACATCCCCAAGGCAATTTTACAGTCCATAACTAGTAGACAGAGTAAATAAATTGTGTAATATTGAAATGCCACCTACAGCTAAAATCCACTTTTGAGGGAACACTTGCTCTCATACATAAAGCAGTGCTCATTTTTAAACATACACACTGCTTAAGTTCACTAAAAAAACCCCAAAGATGGGTGATATTTACTTTACTAAAACATGCTGATTCTAACTTCTTTTGCATCATAAAAACTTCAAGTCAGAATTTTGGGATGTAATGAGCAAGTGAAATCTGTCTAAACATGATAAAATATTCTGAAATCTATGTCTTCAAATGACAGAAATGTTTAGATAAATCTGTACCAACCTCCTTGTCTTGACAAAAAATCAATAGATCAGTGTATAGAGCTGATGAATCACTGTCACATACCTTGCTCTTGGTTGCTTATTAGGGTCTGAAGGGCTATGGCTGCTTCTACTTTGACAGGCATCTCCTTATCATCAATCAGGCTCTTCTTTGTCAGCTCTACTGCATTCCTCAAGTTTAGCTCATTGTGAAATTTCAAAGCACTGAATGAATGAAGTACCCAACAGGACTGCAAGGCAAAAAGAGAAGCAAGTTAGGGACTATGGCAATTTTAAGCATTTTTAACTGAGTCAAAACCAATGCTAACCACCTCCCTGTTTGCATGCATAGCTTTTTTCCCCCCCACTTAATTATGGTGTATTCTTTCATTAAATGTAGCACAGGTTTGCAAGCAGTTCTTTATTATACTTTCCCAAATTCCAATAAATTCAGTGTGCACATAATTTGCATTCATTGCTTTGGTCCTTCTGGGGGAAATAAAATCAGAAAAAAGCAATGAAAACTGTTTGTCCATGACTGATATTGGCACTTAAGGATTTTCTTCAAGCAACACCCAAATTGATGTTACCTACTTGTGGAAATCCTGCCTGCTCTTCACAGCCATCTCTGCTAATAAAAAATGGCCACAATTGCTGCTCAAATTCCCAAGTTTGACTGAAGAGGTGACCATTAATACAACACAGACCCTACATCAATTCCTTTAACTGAAAAATAATTTTTTAAAAACAAAATTATTAAAAAAACAGCACAATAATGTTATTTCAAATTTTACTATGTATTTACCTAATTTCTTTCAGTAACATTCAGAATGAAATCAAACTGCAAAGGAAGGAACCATGACAAATACTGGGATTGATGTAACAGGTGAACTTACTCGAGCTCTGAGGTATCCCAGGTTAGACATGAACAAGGGAAACACGTGATTCTGTAACATCAGCTCCATTTGATCCTTGAAGACACTCTTCTGTTGGAGTAAGGAAAAATTAATTAAGGAGACCATTCATTTTACATACTTCTTTCTAGCTCATAATGCATTTCAAATATCAACCATGGGAAATACAATCATTTGTCTATATAATAAAGATATCCTCCCACAAAGAGAACTGGATCCCTTACCTTGAAGAGAACCAACCCAAAAGCACAGCAAGTTTAAAACCAGATAAGTGAAAGAACCGTACATATAATATTTTACTTGGCATTATTCATTACAACATGTAAACTAGAATTTTCATGTTATTTAAGGCAATTAATACCAGCTGATTTTTCTTAAAAACTAACAAGGATCAATAACCTAGTAATTCCATTCTTCCTACAAAGGAGTACATATATACCTGAAGAAAAATATGGGCTTAGTATGGAACAGATCTGAGTTTCAAAAGAACTACTGTTACTCTAAGTATCAAAACTTACTATCTTGGACAATACAGCTACAAATCCCATCTTTTTTTCGTGTTTATTAAAGGATAAAGATAATTCCTTCATGACAGAAATTTCCTTAGCTGGAGAAGGATACTGGATGAGAGTTATTCTTCATTATTCCAACCTTAGCAAATCCCAAGATACTCACAGGAAGTTAGAACCAGCATGGAGATTTGAGACTTTCCTTATAGTCCCAGAATAATAGATAAGATACATGCTGGGGATGCTGTTACCATCCAAAGGAATGATTCAGTGGCTAAGACAGAAAAGGGTGAAATGGGACACTCAATACAACATGTGTCTTACATGATCACACTTTATTTCACCAATGCACACAGCATTCTTTCTACATTCATTCCCCAGCCTTTACAGACCTGGATGAAGGACTGAGCAGAGAAAAAACAGAGAGAAAGGAAACTATTGCTCTTTAGTGCACACTGGCCAGAAGTTTGTAGGCATTGAACTGGAGCTGCTCTGGGGAGCCAGGTGGCTCAGGCAGGCCCATTGTGTCTATGAGCTCCTTAGACTCAGGATCTCAGTCAGCTCAAGAGCCAGAAAGCACTTACAAATCCAGGATTTGATATGGAAACAGCTGATGGAATGTTTCAATGTGTCAAATTTCAAACACAAGAAATTCAAATTTTAAAGGGGTCTGTGGTGTTCGGGGTTATTACTCTCTTATAAAGTACAATATAACCTCATGTTTCAGGATTGAAAATTTCATATAGGAGCAGAATACTGGAATAAATCCCCTTTTTACCCCACAGGACAGAGATAAATATGTTAATATGAAAGTCTCCTCACAATACAATGTTGTCCTTGCTCACTGCTATACTCCCGCACGAGGAAGGTAATTTACAATCCAAAATAATCTACAATGATTCTGCAAAAGTTACTGAGGTTTCAGGATTTAAGATCAGAAAATAGATTGGTAAAAAACAGATGGTCAATGCTGGTAAGATGTTGCTCATAATATGAAGACATATCCTGCACAGTGAGACAATTCAGATAAAATATAACAAATCACTTTTTAAAAGAAGCCTCCAGCACAAGATCACCATTCTCATGCTAAAAGTGACAATGCTTTGTCAATTACTTCTGACATGGAGCAAAGGCATATTTTGGACTCCACCATCTACAAAGCACCAGGCAAACTGTAATCAATTTCAATTAGAGAGCAACAGTGTGCATTAAATTTGCAATCAGATTCCAGAAACACACCCAAAATTCTGAAGATGCTGTCTATAAAAAAATGGAGGAAGGCACATTGTTCTTTTCAGCATTTTTCAAAACTCCCAACTGGCAGATGAAATAAGACTTAAAGCCACTTATTGAAGAGTGAAAAAGTTGGAAAGCTAGACAGAACATCCCTGTAACATGTTAAGTAAACCTTTTTCTGGAACCAGAAGAAGCCCATAACAGTGCAGGCTGTTGGGAAATTTCATAAAGAATCATAGGTCATGTTGCTGATGGAATCCATGTTTGCTTTCTTAACATTTCCTATTTTCCTAGTAAAGTAGGAAGGGACCGAGGGACTGTTGTGTAACAAACAAACAGAGCTTTGGAAAAACATGTAATGGAAAAATCTGTGTATAAAATTGTGAAATAAAAACCAGGAAAGAATGTTAATATTTTTAAATAAACAGACTCTCATATTCTGATTGCAATCAGAGTGCAATCTCTCTACACATTTTTATAAATATGGCTAAGGCCTAGTCATATTTTATAAAGTAAGACTATTTTATTTCAAATCACAGGTGAGAGCAAGAATTGCAAACTTTTTCATTTCTTCACCCACTTACCTTCAGTAAAATATCTGCCAGAGATCCTATAACATGCAAAGCTCCATCTTTTTTCCTTGGATCAATGTTTGGCTCTGTCAGAATCTGGTAGCAATATGCCATCATTTTTGGTAATACCTGTGCAGCACAGAAAACACACAACCCCCTTTAGTCAAGTTATTTTAATAGCATTGTTTAAAAAATTCCTCTGACATTTTCAAGAAGAAATTTTGTCTTGGCCAGAGCAATGTGAGGTACTAAAGCTAGCATCTTTCAATAGTTAAAGTGTAAAACTTTGGAATTTTCAACTTTTCAGCCAAACTGGTCAAAATAAGATAAATCTCCATGAAATTTCGCATTACTAATAGCAAGTAAGGTATTTTTGTCACTGTCTTGAAGCAAATAAAAAAAGTGATGAAAAGGCAAAAGGCTCAAACAGCACCTCGCCCACTCTTTCTCTTCTTTTCAGGCTTGTCTCACACATAAATATAAATGCATATGTGTGTGCATATATATATGAAAATACATACATATATTTTCAAGGAGAGCTTGGACTAAAATCTCATAAACTTAATTTGATCTATTGATTTTGGCAGTAATTTCTAAAGTTGACTAGACTTAGAAAAGTTTCTTGGCAAAACCAACTGAATGTGATTTCCACACCCATTAAGTCCTTCCCAACATGCCACTGGGATGGTCTAAATACAAATTATGACAATGAGAAGGAAGATCAGAGGACAAGAACTGTTTTGACAATAAAAAAGTAGAAAGGTCATATTTCACCTATTCCACCTAACGTAAAGACTGTGTTCTCCTCTGAAAATCCATCTGGAAATTGAGCTCCATGATTACTGGATGTTAAAATAGAACCTAGAAAAACATTTGCCATTTTGGCCAACTGTGCTTTCTAGGGGGCTTGCCTGGGTATTTTTGAACAGGTCACTGGAAATACAGAAAGATCTACAGAAAAGTTATGTCCTCATTTAAAGAGTAACTATATGGAATGGGTTTTGCCCTTGCTAACTTCATTGCTGTTAAGAAGGTTTTTAAATACCATCAGTGAAAATTAATAAGGATCAGATCCACTTTCCCTCCTGCTACAATTTGTGATGCTGAGAACAGCTGTGACAGAGGATGTTTGCAAACCTGGGAAAATCTATTCCAATATATCTATTCCAACCCATTCTGTATCTGGCAGATGCATTTTAAATCTGCAAGAAGAATTCACTTAGTATTTATACACACCATATTTTAACTCTCCCCAAATTGATAGCATTCAGCCTGGAAACATTTAACTATGTAGCAGCAAGTATATTTTTCAAGACTAGCTTCTTGTAGCATCTTCAAATATACAGGGAAAATAACTTTATTAAGGAAAATTCAAATAATTGAAAGCCACTGTTTTCATACCTCTTTTCTCTTCTTTGCAGCAGTGTAAAGGAGATTCTGTGCTGCTGTTGTTGTAGATGCATAGTCCTCAAATACATCTAAAAAAAAAATGGGGAGAAAAGAGCATAAAAAATTTCTTTTCTGAATAATAAATTTTTTATAAACCATCTTGGTTTTGGGATATCACAAGACCTGGATGAATATATAACCTCAAAATTATTGACATGATTGTCTTCATTTCCTGGTTAAAGAGTCAGAACCAAGCTTATATCACACACCTTACTTCTGGCCTTCCAAATTCACTGCCACTCTTCATTCCCTTAATTAAGAATACTCTATTTATTCATTAGCTCTTTTGAGACCACATACAAGGGATGAAAAATCCTGTCTCTTTTTTTAATTAAAACTCCTATAGGAAGAACAATACACTCCAGTACCATCTGTATACCACATGTACACATTTTTGACTTGATTTTATTAAAACCTCATGGGAAACTTTTTGTACATAAAATCTACTTAGATCTGGAGTAGTTTTAAATCTGTTGAAAGGTCAAGTTTTTTAGTTTCATTCACTGCAGCTAAACCTCTGCTGTTCATATTGAAAGTATAATTTATATCTTGGAAAAAAAAGATCTGTGCTGCAAATATGTTCTAATCCAAACATCCCCACACAAATTAAATCAAACTAAAAGATCTTAAAAGGCTGTCTTAAAATATGACTCAAATTACACACCAACTTTTCCTGAAAACTTTTAGATAAAACATCATTAGGAAATACTACCAGACCACTGGAATTCTTGTTCCAAACAAAAAGTGCCTCGAAAAAAATTCCATTTCATGTACTTTGATACGTGAGTGTAATGTACTTTGGGTGGTTTTTTACCTTCCACAATACAATCTGAATCTGTATTTAACTGCCTCAGCTACACATAAAAATAAGATTCACTACTTACACAGAAAGAACTGAATTCACACACCAAATATCAAGGATGTATTTATACCCTAGTGATCAACACTATAACGTAATTAATTTGTTGCATAACAACTCTCCAAGCTTTTAAATTATTCTATGAATATTTAACTTCTCTTTTCACATATACTAATCCCAAATCAACTAATTAAAATTTCCCAAATGCTGCAAATGTATCTCTGTGGTGCCTGGCTCACAGGAGTTTTCCAGCTAAAATTGCTGTACTTTTAAAGTACCTTTCTCCTTTTCAATAACATGAATCTTTTAATAAATGTAATTATTCAAAATATGGCCCTATGTGTTATTCCCAAGATTTTGCACTGTGTCTTTTGAAGGAATATATATATCTAATTATCTTACAATTGAGTAGTAATAAGTGGCAGAAGAATGCTGAAGGCATTGACAATTTTCAACAGGGAAAGAGTAAGTCAGGCCTCTTCTGGCCAAAGTGAGAGCTGCAGGAACCTGCAGACAGCTGGCACATCTGCAAACCAGGATTCTGAAACAGGCACTAACAAGGGAGCAAACCAGTCTGCCTGGGCTTCTCTGAGCACAAGTGAAGTAGAAAAAAACTCTGAGAGAATCATTTAGATCAAAGCTACCAGCCACATAGCCCAAACTCACCTGATCTGCCACCTGCTTTTAACTACAGATTGGTAAAATTTAAGAAAAAAGTTTTCTTCTTCCCATTGTTCAGGTGAAGAGAGACATTATAGTGGCCATGCTGATCACTGGAACTACAGGGTACAGTTATGATGAAAGCAAAAAATAAAGCCAAATTACCAAATTTCATGCGGATATATTCATATGGATCCTCTTGCCAGAGCTCCTCATCCTCATCTTTGTAGCACATTAGAGAGAATATCACCTCTTCTGTTATGGTCTAATTTTAGAAAAGCCAAATACACATAAGTACACATAAAATCCAATTCCAGTACAGCTGCCCTCCATGATGCACTAATTTATTAGACTTATTTTTCTGAAGTGCTACATTGCTTTAAGCAGCACTCTTTTATTTTGTCTACCAGAAACAAATTCACAGTATTAAAGGTACTTTCCTTTTGAAACAGTCCCAGACAGCAGCAGCACTAGTTATACAATCTATCTTTACAATATTACATTACCATCCCCAAAATACACTTCAGGACCTAGCTGTACACAGCAGAATATTACATTCTGCATGAGGATCTCACCAATGCAATACTTACCATGAGAATGGATTACAGAGTCCATCCCCTTAAAAGTCATGGAATTAACCAACTACAAAGGGGATCTTATAATATTAAAAAATAAATGAGCAGGAAGATCACTTTTCATTTGTTCTTTTGTTCACTTATAAAACATGTCCTTAAAAGAGGGTTTAGCTCCTTTTAGATGAATCTTCTCTTTGTGCACTATCTCTGCACTACAATCAAAAATCCATGACAAATCTGAACACCAGTAACTAATAAAAGCCAGAACACTATGACTTTCTAGCAGACTGTAAAAATTCAAATAAAGAATTTATGGAACAGAATCTTTGATTGAGTTAACATTATCTGCAGTAAAAGGTAGTCATATATTGCAAAACACACTACATTTGTGTAGAAATGCTATTTTATTTTCCAGATCAATTGCTGAATGATTAGTGAAACCTTCTTTAAAAACACAAAACTTGGGGGGCTGGGGGTGTTTTTTAACCCCTCTGATGACATGCTTTGTTTATGACTGGGTTTTAAGCACTGACCTGTATGTGTGGCTTCATTTGCTTCCATGTGATAGAGTGAATCACCCCTTGGTTCAGATAATTCAATGTTTGCTGAAGAACACGTGGTGCAACATAATCTTTTTGCCTGTACTGGTCTAAGATTCTTAAGAGAACCTAAAGAAGTGACAAATTGGTATTCTTAAATGAAGACTGAAAATTCTGCCTCATGCATAAACATACAGTGCACTTCCTCAGTGAATATACATGAACAGATAAAGTAGTTTTACAGCAGATGTCCTAGCATTAGAAATCATGATAATGCCTTTGATCCAAAAATCATAAATAATTTAAATATCAAGGTTCTAATCCTGCAAACATTTATGCAGATGTCCACCTTTACTACTAGCCCTACCATGTGATCACTTGTGACTATAAACCAAAGATATACTTCAATAGTGAGAGGCTCACAGTTTACAGAAGCCTCAGCCAAATCTGGAATAGGTAAGGAAAAGGTACAGTGAGATTTTCAAACTGATGGCTTCTATGTCTGCTAAGTGGTGTCTGCATTCATATTTACTAACAGGTCCCTAAAGAAGAAAAATTACTTTGGAAGAACAGTGAAGAGAACAGAAATACTAAACCAGGAAAGAAAAACAGGTTCACCTAAGCCTCTGAATCAGAAGAGCTGCAAACCCCTTAACTTCTATTACCTACTGTAGCCATCAGATAGTATCACCTATTACAAAGCTATTACAAACTCTATCACACAAAGCTTCCTTGGTATAAAAGTCTTCTCTACTAAGAAAAAAAACACAGTACAAAGCTACTAATCTGCACCAATGGCAGGTGAATTATTAGTAAGTGTAAAGAAGTGACATATACATGAATAACAATAAAAGTCAAGGGCAATGCATAATAAAATTTTGAGTCATATGCTTTCAGCAGAACAATTCTGCTTCGTAATTCTTCAGAATATTATAATAAATTATATTTTGAATATAGCTCCTTCATTAGGAATACTAAGTTTGATGTTGAGTCTTTTATATTAAATGCTCTAAGGACAAGAACTGTCTGTATCTTATACAGACTCTAGCACAATGTGAGCACTTATCAACTGATGAATAAGTAACAAAGGCTTAGTCATGTAATATTCACAACAGAATTCTTACTAACTCTGCAAGGAATAATGATAAATCACTATTTAAGAGCCAGAAATTGAAGAAATGTGCAGATCATCCAGTACATTTATCTTGAAAGCTAAACTGTCCCCTCTGCAACACGGCTTAACACCTTAACAGACAAACTAAGTATTTCAAATTATAACTGCCCATGGGAGTCCATTTTTCTATTCAGAAGTTATACACTGCAAGGCATTTAGAAAAGATATTTGGCTATTTCCCTTTTCATTTAATTTACAGCCTTACCACAACCATTCCCCTCCTTAGTTCTTCCTGATGGATAAACTATTCTGTTGTCAGACTAGATGAAGAATAGTAATTTTGTTTAGCAACTTTGTCAGAACTGAACTGTCTCCACACACCATGTTAAACACAAATAATTAGTATTCCTAACAAAAAATAATTTCCTTGCAAAGGGTGAATCTAGTTTATATTTTCAGATAATATGCTTTCCAGGAATAAAATAATGTTCATTGCTGTTCTCCAGAAATCTTCTAATCTGCTTGTATCTTCCTGAAATAAAACATTATCATTGGATTACTGTGCCTAAGTTTGCAGCAAAAAGCACTTGAGAAAGACAGGCCTGAAAATACACCCTTCTGAAATGAGGCCTCTGCACCAAAAGTGTTCCTCTCATTGTATCAAGAGTGCTTATACACAACAATAATACCATTTTATCAGCACTCACCTTTTCTGAGAGTTTTCCTGCAGTGTTTTTTGAGTTGCTGAGAAATTGTGTTATTATACCTCAGCTGTATGGCACTGAGTTCTAAAGAACTTCTCAGTCATTACAAGGAAAACCTGCCATACTCTCTTCATTTTTGTTCAATAAATGAACCTCAACACAAGCACACTGTTAAAAAGTAATACATTTCTTCAGTCAAAATAATGCAATTAATAAAAAATGAACTCTGCTTACCTGTTGTATGCCCACAGCATAGGTTTTTAAAAAGAAGTCTGAGAATTCAAAGTATTCTTTAGTTACATTTCCAGGACTTCCATATCTTTAAAAGGAAAAGGACACAGATATTTACACTGCGAAAAGTCTATGGTGTCAGGAAAATACAGCACTTCCTAAACCATACAGGATCCTGAGTGGTCTTGCATCAACAAGGAAAAATTTACTACAGATTCCTTCTAAGCCATCCTTTCCCATGTAACACCTCACTTCCCTTTTCTTTAATGATCCCAAGGTAAGGTATTATACTCAAGTAAACATGGCTTTTTGTCACAAGCTCTGTAACTTCCATGTTTATGGATTTCTTTTCAAATCTTCCCCTGCCTTTATGTTTGAGAATATAAACACTTGCAGCTGAAGGTATTAAAATAAATATGTAGTTAGATAGATTTACTTTTCCTGTGGGACAAGTTTCTTCCCATCTTAAGGGAGTCAAGTCATTTCACTAAGAGCTGAGACCAGCAGTTGTGCCAGTGCAAGGCAGAGGACAGCAGCAGGAAAACCTCTTCAGTGACCAGGAGCTGTTAAATTGATCAAACTGTCTTCTCTACTTGCATGCCAAGCAATGGTACAGACCTTCAACCCAAACTTCATTTTTAATCAGTTACCGTTCAAAGAGACGAGCTACAATATGCAATGCCCACTTCTTGCATTTCCACCACACCAGCTCTGGTCTATCATCCTCATCAATTTGCAAAGTCTCCTACAAACAAATACATTTACATTAAATCAGTTATGTCTACATTTACATTAAATTAGTTATGTCATCTGTTGAGAATCAATTATGCTTTAAAAATTCCTTGCTAAGTAAACTAACATAAATACACGGCATAGACTAAAGCTTTGATTCTGTTAACAGTTATATGAGACTCAGGAATTTTCAATTACCTTAATTAGGCAGTATGATGTGTATGTGCAATACTTACACAATGTTTGTACTTTAATTTCAAAATTATGCATATTTTAAAAATAAAAATTCTCAGATACACTTGAATACTACATCACTCTGGCTCAAAAATCCAAGGATAAGAATCTTAAGAAAAGCACAATTAGAAAATCTTTACACTGTTCCTCAAATGCCAACACACAAGTTTCAGAGGTCTTTACAAAGCTAGAACTCACCAGTGGTACATTTCTATCAATGATGGTCCGGAAGATTTCCATCCACTGAGTCATAGTCTGGTTATTCACCAACTGGAGGGGCAATGCATACTGCAATAAGGGAAAAAAAAAGTATGAAAAACTATTTTTCTATGTAAAAGGCAGACCTTTCTGCAGCAGTTACATTCTAAGGAAGATGAGGTTTTAAGTAAAATAAAACCAATTAAGTTATATATCAACACTACTCTAATTGCATCTCTCTTGGTACAATTTGAAAAGGAATTTTTGAGCAGACATAATTTGAGGAAAGTTCCATGGTCTAAGAACTTGCCAGCTATCTTTGTTTTTCTTCTTCACAACAGCCCAGATACCTTTTAGAATTACAGAAGTATCAGTATTACAGGGCTTTGGCAAACTAATAGCATTTTAGCAAGCAAAATGCACTCACTACTGACAGAACCAGAGGACACAGTCTTAAGCTGCACCAAGGGAAATATAGGTTGGATATTAAGAAGAAGTTTTTTATGGAAAGAGTGATAAAGTACTGGAATGGCTTGCCCAGGGCGGTGGTGGAGTCACCACCCCTGGATGTGTTTAAAAAAAGATTGGACATGGCACTCAGTGCCATGGTTTAGTTGAGGTTTAGGGCATGGGCTGGACTCAATGATCTTGAAAGTCCCTTCCAACCTGGTCATTCTGTGATTCGCTACCACTACCTAGCTACTATCCCATAAACCTCACTTCTCTACAAAATCCAAAGAAAACGAATGTTATTCAGCAAAGGTACTGAAAAGAAAAATAGGATCTTGGTATTTTTTAAACTCTCCATCCATTTAGTAACAAACTATTTTAGCTTTTCAACACACACTAAGGATTTTCAGGCTGTTCCTTATGAAGGACCTGGTTTGGTTTCTGCTTTTAAGTACTCCTTCACAAAACTCATCTCAGTAAAAGCCAAACTCATCTCTCTGAAATGTATGTGCCTTAATACATAGTATCTGCCAGATTTTCAGCAGGTAATGAGAAATGCCTCCTAGTGAAGTGCAACATTTGACAATTACACTACAATATTCATTATTGACACTTTCCAAGACCAACCATATGGTCTAGATACCTAGTTTGTATCAGGCTATGTGCAACTTTATAAAAATAGGAACACTTCTCTAGTGAGCTTACAGATACAGGTGCAGAAGCACCCTCCATTCATTAAAAATTTAATCTGGGTAATGATGTGACCAGCTTCAAAGCAGAAAAATCTATAAATATCCTATTTCTGTAACAGCTGTTTATTGTACATGACTTTTCCCATCCAAAAGGGTATTCTTATTCAATCACACCTCTGAATGTAGTGAAGGAGGTCATTGTGCCCAGCAAAGCAAAAGTTTGGTTTTCCTCTACACAGATGCTAACCTGAACAAGAGCATAGAAGATTTTTAAGATTTGTTTCTGAAGCAGCACAGAGTAATGGGAGTTATCAGGCAGAAGCTGGATCATCTGCTGCTGAATCCGAGGCAAAAATATTTGCATGGCTGCTATGAGGGGATCTCGTTCCTCTGCCTTTTTGTACCTGCAATGGAAACAAAAATGTTGGTCCAGGATCTACACACTGGCAAGTCTAATGCCTATTCCCCACCAACAATTTAATTTTGGTGCTCTAAAAAAACAAAACAAAAAAGAATATCAATCACCCTCCCCTCCTCTAACCCCCATCTGAACCCTTTGTGCAAATTCACTAAAAATACCTACAAATAAAAAAATGGAAAGCAATAAAAAAACCACTACCTTACACAAAGGCAGTTACTGAGAGGAAGCACTGCTGTTCTTTACTACTGAATTGTCACCTCACAGGAGCAGGGACTTGAATTTCTCTGCTGTTCCTACCAATGCTAAACCCAAGTTGGGTACTGAACAAATGGGAGTGAACAGCCATTGAAAGGGAAAGACAATTCCTTGCTTTGGAAAAGATTCTCTTTCTCCATTTACATTCCTTTTGTGTGGTTTATGCATATGTTTCTAATAATAGGCAATTAAAAAAAAAAAAAGAGTGATAACCCCCACTACACTGCTCCTAATTTATGCTTTGTGGATCTAGACTTCTTGCCAGGGAGAAGCTACAGGTTAACAATATGCAATAGCAGTATGTGACAATGACAGCACTGTATTCATGACATAAAAGCAGAAAATAATTTGCATTCATACATATAGAATTTGGGGTATCTTCAAACAAAGAAAGTTATAATCCGAAGGATTTTTTTACAGCCAGATCAAAAGTATAAAGTCTCAAGAAAAAAGTTGCAGTAAATTGATACAGATTATTGCTGGCAGCTCTGCTTTCAATTCACTAATGATACAAAGATGATGAATATTTCTCATTTATTTGCAGGAAAGGAAGCATATGATAGTTATTAATTCCCATTTTCTATTTGAATTCCCTTGTAGAACTGCCAATGCTATTAACAATGTCATTTTCAGTAATCAACTTAGACTGAAAGTACCAATTCCTCATCTACTGATGGACATCAACTTACTCATAAGTCTTCACCAGCTGATAGAGACACAGGAGGCTCCCAAGCCAGCTCCCACTGTTTGGAGACTGCAGGTAGTATCCTATCTTATCTACCACAGCTGTCCAATGGCCAGGGAAGTCATGTTTGATGATAGCACGGAGGCACATTGTCAGCTGCGCTCTAGTGCAGGGAGGAAAAATAACTGTAAGTGATTAAGTTCATGGCATAGTGTTTAAATTAAAGGATAAATGCCAAACCTTGGTTTATTGGCTACAATATCTGTATTATATCATAAGCATCAAACATATTTTGACAGCACTGAAAGAGTTCTGAGAAGTAACAGAGGAAAAGCAAGAAAAAAATCCGACTGGATTTAACTTAAAAGATAAACTATTTTCAGAACACTTTAGCTACTTTTTGCCCTCCCTGTCCCCATGTATCAAGCAGTATTTTAAAAGAATTACTTGCTCATGGAAGCAGTTAGCTTTGTGCTTTGACAATGAATGTTTACACTTGCTTATCAAGCTGAAAGCAACCACAAAAACACAAATTCATGTTTTCATTAAAGAATAATGGCCTCTGTTATGATCTGAGCCACAGGCTCCTCAAGAAATTACAGTTTTCCTGGGACCTTCTAGAACAGCACTTTCTCAACCTCCAAAGCATATGGCAGAGCCAATTAGTTAAACAACATCTTACTGTTTCTCTCCTGCCACACACTTTTAGATGCCACTCACAATGGGGAGGCAAGGCAGAACTGTTGATTGACTAAACTGAGGTGTGACTAAAAAAGCTGAGCAGCACTGAACTAGAACCTGTGGAGAAATACTTTTAGTTCTGCTAAGCAGTGAAAAAACAAAGCCCGCAGAAAATATCAGTTCCCATCCTATCAGCCTCACTTTAAATAAAGGGGTGAAAAATCATAACTGTAGTATGTCTGTAATTCTTAACTATTCTTCCAGCAAAAGCAGAACCACAATTCTTCATTCTTTTAATACCTTAAAGCCAAGAACCCCAATACATAGTTAAATACTGGGGTTACAGATAAAAATTGGTTAAGTAATTAAGAAAAGGGGCCAGTAAAAAAAAGGAATCTTGGACAGTATTTCCCTGAATGGTTAATTCCATATTGCAGACAGCCCTGTACATACTATCTGCCTTGAATCAGCCAAACACACAGGCTGTTACTACAGCAAGTGTTACAAGACACTTTGAACACCCTTAGAGGATAAGCCACATCACAGGGCTCGCTGCCAGGTTACTACTTTTCTGAAAAACACACATGAATAAGTGTAAACAGATTATTATTACTTTGGCTAAAAAAGTACTTGTCTCATCTTCCAAAACATCAAGATTCTCATGTTAACAACATCAGACTGATAGGTCTGAAAACCTGAGCAACAGAACCATCTCTGTGCAACGTAAGGTACCTCACTAAGTCAGGAGAACGGATGATTCCTTCTACAATGTTATCCCGAATCTGCTGCCGGTCGTTTTCGTGGATATTAAATGGGAAAACCGCTTCTCCAGGGGGTGGCTCACGGTCTGGCCAGTACTGGGTCACCATGTTCTTCAGGTAAATGGCAGCTAAGGACAGAGAGCAGGGAAAGAATAGTTTAATTCTAAACGTTACCCAGTGCTCAACATGCAGAATGGCTAAAAATAAAACAAAGAGTTGAAAAGGCAACTGAAAATCACCACCTGAATTCTTAACAATTATGGGCACTGAGCACAGCTGAATCAGAAAAACATTTTTCTTAAGATTTCACACAAGATCAGGCTCAAGCATCTGATCAGAACAGACCAGGATAATACTTCCATCAGCATCTATCAAGGTACATTTTTACTACAGGACTCTTCCATATGAAAATAATATCCCATCATTCTAAACAAGTCAACAGAAATCTACTTATGTGTGTTTTCACTCGTTCCTAAAACAACAACTCAAGCTCAGTAAGTGAAGTTTTGGAAGGCTTGTGTAAACAAATCACTGCACACACAGATGGGACACTCTGCTTGGGGAAATGCCCAGTATGAAACTGGCACATGGCCTACCTTCTATTCAGACAGAAATGCTTGTTGTGAATTCCCTAAGCTTTATTTCACTATTAGGATTTCCCATAATACTGTTGAATTGTTCCCTTCTGTCTCACATGAAAAAAACAAGAAAAATAAAGTTAATCTTCAACAGAAAATAAAGCAGCATTAATGCATCAGTACTAAAATGCCTGAAGGCATTCTTCAGGAAACATAAGAAATATGGTATGAGACATTAAAGGAATGTTCTTAATAAACTCTTATGCCTGGACACTGTTTTGGTTGATTACTAGCTAGGGTTTTAAAGTAGAAATAAGATATCCTTGGGTACAATCATTTCTTTTGGTGATAAGAAATCGCAAAGCATGAAAACATGTAGTCTGTAAAATATTTTATAGGGGCAAGAGGAAAAAAAGCTCTTTGTCTATGACATGCCAGACTAGTCAGACAAGAAACAGGTCCTGAAAGACCAGACCAAGACTTTAATCTATTTTGTCCATAGATCTTGTTGTTATACAAATTTTTGGCTTTTGAAAAATTCCCAGGGAAATCTGTTGGCTTGCAAATATGACTTAAATGTGCTTTTCCATTTTACACCCCTATTCTGTAAAAAAAAAAAATTACATTCTACATAGTTGTTTTTTTCCCTGAATGGTACTGAAATGAGAGATTAATTTATAAAAAATGACCTTATGGAGTTTAGATTAAGCCTCAAACTTTACTACAGAATGGACTAACAACACCATTCAGAGTTGGATTATCTTTGAAAAAATAAAGGCCAGCATGACAAACAGAATATGTCAGCACGCTCCAAAGCACTCAGGGGATTAATGGGATCTGTACAAAAAAACCCCAACAGTGCTTCTATGGGAAATGCTGTTCCACAGGATAAAAACAAAGCTGTGAATGAAACAGTATTAATTAATTTACTGAAAGACCTGAACAGTCTCTGTATCTGACAAACATATTACACAGGAGTAGTTAAAATGGATTATGAGAATTTAGAATCTGATCTTCCACAAATGCATACACTAAAGTTAACTGCACCACTATACCTGAACTCACACACACAGCTGAGCAATCCTTCCAGACATGCTCAGACTGTAACTGTGCAACTTACCAGTGATGTGACCTTCCTTCATATCTACTTATTTAAGTCACCAAGATACTGATTAAATGTACGTGGCTATCATTGATCTGTGAATTAAGGAGTGATTTCCCTTTTACAGAAATTTTCACTTTTCCAGAGAAAGGAGATTCAAATAGAAAAACATGCACTCAAATGTGATACCCTTTTCTATTTTTAAATTCACACTTGTCTTGGCATCACTACTTCTGTACCAGCAGGAGAAATAATACCTAAGGGTTCTCACTTTTGAGTAGAAATCATGCTTTTTTCCTATCAGTATCACAGCAATCCAGTAGGGATCACTATACACACAGGGAAAGCTGAAGTAGGACTCTATCCTATACCCATGGTTTCATGTGACCCTCTCGATGAAAAGGAACAGCAAAGACAGATCCTTTTCATTTCCTCCCCAGAGCAAACCTGAACTGACTTACATTGCAACAGTTCAAGAGTCTGTTCAGGTAATAGACTGACTGAAAGAAAATGGAACAAGAGATTTCATCTCACCTGCTTGACGCACCGGAAATTCAACCTGATCGGACACTATGATTTGCAGCAGACTTGGAGCAAAGTTGATGATCTTATAGGACTGAAACACACAGACAACACAGTTAGTAAGTCCCTATACTTAAAGAAGACTGCATTAGCAAATGCTCAATGAGGAATACAAACGAAGGATTTTGCACAGCTTTTGCATCTTCCTCATGATGTATGAAAGGTTTCAGGACTTGAATTTACCCAGACCTGCAGAAATCCAAATAATTCCTAAGTTGAATTCCTAATTCAACTTAGCCCCATAAGTCAAATGGACATTGACAAGCTTCACCAATACAAGACATTTATTAGTAAAATTGTTTGTGGCAGAACAGCAATAGCCAAGAGATTTTTAAAAATAATTTAGAATTGTTTTCAAGTGTAAACAGCATCTGCATTAGCCATATACAATTGTCTTTTAGCAAACTAGATGTATAGTGCATCTCAATAAAAACAGAGGAAACAGTGGGACAAACATTTTCAATTCAAATCAAGTGTAGGCACATAACACTTCAAAACCCACAGCCTTCATGGGAAGTTTTCAAACGCTACATCAGCCATGCAGCTGAAGAATTTCAAAGAGAAAACAATGCTCAGTGAACTTCTGAGCAAAGCACACCAGATTTAAAAGATGTGACAATCTGATAGCTTTATCCTGCTGCCATCCACCAGGGCTCCTCCAGTGAGGAATCGCTGACTCAGCGTGGTGCAGTTACTACTAAGCCTTGGCAGATCAGTACTGGTAGGTCAGATCTTTCATCCCTTGGATTCATGTATTTTTTGTTCAAAGAGAGAGGTTTCTTGGGGCTAGATGGCAGCAGCTTTCTGCGTTTCACCTTTTATAGTATTTCTTCCCACCAGATTATGCCTGGCAGCTGGTTGCTCCCAGAGTTGAGCTTAAAGCACAAGTATAGAACATCCTCCTATAGAACTCAGCCTCATTCAAAAGCTGTGAAATAAAAGATACTTTCTGCCCTTCATGTCCCCAGTTCTTTGATCTGCCATATCCATTACAAGGTAAAATTACACTGCTTTCATGATGTCTAAGTGTCCCAGCTGCATCGCGACACTATCATTCAATAATTTCACCAAATCACTTAACTTTCTGGCCCTCATTTTATTCACTATAATGATAGTGTAATTCTAACTCAGAGACTCATTTGATGTTTATAGAGTAATCTGAGATCTGAGATAAAAGCAGTAGTGGCAAATCAAAAGCACACTCTCCTGCAATTTCCTTCTCTTGAAACTTTAATTATCCCTAAGAAATGTTCCAAATAAAGTAAAAGCTGTAACATCCAGCACAGGAACTCCATTTATCTACAGACATGCTGAACTTGTTGGAGCATACTGGATTCCAAAGATCACCTTTTAATCCAGTAGGCTGGAGTACAAAGCTTGCCCTTCAGTCACTACTGGACAACATTGGTGTGTTCTGACAGGGCCACAGTCGACTGCAGCATCCTCCAGCACTCAACACCCAACTTACACAGAGAGAAGGAAAGCACGAGAAATCCCAGCAGCACAGAAACCCAAAACCATGCATGAACTCTTAACTGTCCTTTTTGTTCTCAACAGTGCCTGTACACTGTTCTCAGACCCAATCTACAAAGCTTTTACTACTATAAACACACCAATTAAAAATGCAGCTTTGGGGGGTTGTTTTGTTGGTGGTGGTTTCCAGCTGCAATCCTACCACATTTAGGCTGGACACAGTGCTAACAATATTATTTCCCTTTCCCCGTCCTAACAGCTTTTACTGAATCTACATTAAAATCACTGCTAGTTCAGGAAGCTTTATGAGTACTACTTGTGCTGGTGTACAACTGCTCTCCTGAAGTTTTGCCAGGATCCACACAAATATGGTTATTTGCCTTCGTGCCAGATGGGCTCAGCAAGCACCCGGAGTGACAAAAGCCCTGTGCCACACAGTGTCCCCGAGGGGTCCCATCCCCACCAGCACAGCGCTACGTGCGTGTCTTTACACTTCACACAGCACCACCCCTACAGAGATCGCCAGGCCCATTAAATCCTCCTGTTCCCTTCTACTGTTGTGCCCGTAATTTACATTTTTACATAGCTCTGTTTACTACTCGTTATCAGAAACAAGAAGACTGTAGAGATCAACAGAGACTGTGAGCCCACATTAGAAACAAGACACGATTCTGTTGTATTTGTGAAGCTCAAATTACATCCTGCTCATTTGTGCAGCAACAAACCCGGGTCAGGAAAACTACATGCTGCTTGCAGTTTTTAGAACAGAGGACTTTTAAAAAAGCTGCATGCAGCAACATTTTTCCTATACCAGCACATTCTCGCCTGTTTAGTTGTCATGCTAATTGTGATCTTGGGATGTGTGCCTTCCCTGCATTGCTCTGGACATCAGCAAACAAAGCTGGACCTACACAGGAGCAGGTGCAGAGCAGTTGTCAGGTGTATACTGAGACATGGAAATGGCCATGGAAGAGACCTTGGAGCTGGATGAGTTCAACAAGACAGTTCTTTATATCACTGCAGCTGCACCTTAACAAAAGGAGAGCAGGAATATTGTCAGTGCTACAGAAGGAGCACAAAACTATCTGCTGATTTCGAAGAGCGTGCCCAGGAGCCGCAGGGAGGCACCAGATGGCTGAAACAGACCTTCAGCACAACTCCCACAACACAGCACGGTGCTCTGTGCACTTGGTGAATAATTACACTGCCCTGAACCCACATTGCTGGGATCTGGTAAACTTCTTGTGAAAGTGCAGATCCACTGGGGCACATGTTTATTTTGAAAGAGAAAGTTTTTGAAAAGCAAACTTTCACTGAGTACTTACAAAGAGCAATTATTTCAAAGCTGTGTAAAACACATACTGGCTGTTCTTGTATGAATCCCAGATCAGAGCATTTATCTTAAAAGAGAATCTCACTTGATTTCCACTGGGATTAAGTGGATGGGATACAGCAGTGTGCAAGGCTAGCAGCTACACTGGGAAAGGCATACAGCATTGGGAAGGCATAATTGGGTACATTTACAGCAGTGGAGAAGAGATGCATACGACCCATGCATGTTGTTCCATCTGTGTCTTCTCTCTCAGGATCTGTGCACTGCAGCTGCACAGCTTTTTGCACTCTGTTCCTTCACCTTTGGCCTGATGCATCATTCCCTGCGTCACCATCACAGCTCCAGGCTTCAAAAGATCAGAGAACACATTTTTTTCTGCCTATCTCCTCTTCCATTTGATTAGGTAGAGAACATATGACAGACAAGTGAGCCTCAGATGAGCCACTGAAAAACATCAAGATGAAGACCATCACTTGTAAAGGGCCAGAATACAAGGAGAGATAAGTAGCAAAAAATACATTAAAATCTCCCCAAATGGATCCTACTGAAGCAAGCACATCTCACATCTAATGTTCATATTTGCTTCCCAGATTCTCACACATCATACACTGCTACACTCATTTCATGAAGCATTATTCTTGTGTCTTGCTTGCTGTCACATTTGAAGACCATAACTGTTCCAGAACCACAAGAGTCAGTAACCTTCCCACTGTACTGATGGCAACCACAGTGCCTGAGAGCAGAATAGCACTGAAAGGTGCTTCCTCCCCTGCAAAACATCAGAACAGTCTAGGACAATGGATATGGGAAATCTGGAAGCCTTTCTTCACATTCTGCAAGCCCAGATCATCCTTCTCCACCAACAGTAAACATCATTTTTATACCTCTGAATACAAGTATGGCACCAAAAAAATCGCTGGAAAAACAAAGCACTGCATCTCTGTTTGCAAAAACAAACACACAGAAGAAATTTGTACCTTGAATTACTGAGAAATGAACTTTTTACAACGATAATTTCAAGACTTAAATAAATCTGATCCACATGCTCAGCTACCTGGTTTACCAAGTCTTATTTTCTGTTTCTGTGTACTGAAAATGTATACTTAGAAATTCCACTGGCAAACTTAGGAGTATTTCTGCAGTTGTTAATAGCATTTTCACACTTGTTTTTTTACACTGTCAGTCAGAAACAGTTGTTAAAACAAACCAGAACTTCAAAAGATACTTTTGACTTTCCCTGCCTATATGCAAAGATACTATGTAGGGTGGGGAAAACACACTGTTTTCACACAGAGTAAAAATAAGCTTGTGTAAGAACCTTTGAATGAATTTCTTTCCTGTATCGGTTCTGCTGCCAAATTCATCCAGTATCAAAGAAACTTCATTTTCCACATAACTTTTCATTATCCAAGTCAACTTCCTCATCAAATTGGTCTCAGATTTCTCCCTCTAGGTATCATGAAGTGTTCATTTAAGATCCCTGCCTACTATAGCAGCCAGCTCAACAAAGATGTTGAAAGATATGTAAGGAAGCCAAACTTTATTCTGGATTCTTCTGCTTTTGGGTAATCTTTTCACACTTCTTCCAGCACTGCTACTCAGTTGCTGTCAAAGCCAAATTATGTAACTCCTACTCAATATTTAAAAAGCCCAACTGCATTTCTGCAATTGAGTTCTTGTTTTATCCTTTGCTACAGGCCAAAGGAATGTGTTACAGCATGTTGGGCCACTGAAGATTAATGTATAAAACCTGTATGGGAATCCTATCTAAACTGGAATTAGAATGACTCTGTACATTCAGTAAAGTATATTTCACAGCACTCCAAGAACTGGCACATGAAAGCAGTATATAGCCATAATATAAATAAATGAACGAACCCAGCAAAAGTCCTTGAAGTCCACGAGACAGATGTAACAGGAGTAATAGCCTGGAACAGATACTGACAAATGATGCACAGAAACTGAGTCTATTTCTTGGTATGATAACTAACCATTCTACTAAGTACAGTGTGAGTGATAAAGATCATCATCAAGTGCACTCTAATTACATTACAGAGCTGAACTAAAAAAAAGGCAGGGCAGGGAAGCAAAAGAAAAAGAGGGGGAAGGAAAGACATGTACACACTTAGAAACCCAAGAGGCTAAAAGGGAAATGGCAGCAATTACATGAGATAGACACTGACTTGGCAGGAAACTGCTCTAGTTTAGCAAGAATCAGATTTCAAATAAATCCCACACTTAGAGTTGTGTTCAGATCACAGAGAGAAGTGAAGTTTGTTAATGATTTCAAAGTAGCATCAACCAAGGAGAAAGATTAAAAACATCCTCCTAAGAACTGAATGATCTATAGAACTGCACCAACAAAAACGGAGTTGGGTAAGAGGCCAAAGTACACGGTTAGGGACTCAAGGATGACAGAACTCCTAAAAACTTGATGTTTGTGAGTGAAGAACAACAACAGAATAAAAGGATAAAGGGACTTTGGCATACTGAGTGATAAGAAACATGTAGACGATGGACACAAAGAAGATAATTGTAGATTTAGTATTTAATGAGATATTAGCAGCTTTGAGCACAAGACTTTCTGGAACACTGCAAACACAAATGACCAGACTCCACAAGAAGGATTATTTCAAAGGGAAACCAGTGCAGAGAAGAGCTGTGCTCCTATTACTAGACTTCATAAATTTAGTTTTATGATATGACAAAGGAAACATAGCCTGCTGAGGCTAGAAAAACAGGCTTCTAGGGGATCAGCCTTTGACAAATCTGTCAGAGAGGGTACCAAGAAACCTGAAGTAAGATTGGCACAAATGGATATAAATGGACCATAAACCAATTCTGGCTGAAAACCAACATTTGTTTCTAGCAGCAAGAGGAAGAAAATTCACAAGCAGCCTTCTAATAGCTATAAAAAGGACAAAAAAAAAAAGTAATCCTGATTCCATTTCTGAATGCAGTTAGGTGATAATCCAGAAGGCAGACAGCAAATTCATTTATTTGGTTGTATCTTTACACAGGTGCAGAAACATACAGAGGAGAAAGAAGCATTTTCAAACATGTTGGGACTTCTTACACATGGAAAAGCCACCATTCATGTAAACTCTATCCCTCATGCTCTACACTGTAAGCAAACTGGGGTCAGGACTATTAGGATATTGCTCTAAAGGACTCTGTTCTGGTACAGCACTGGGGTGCCTACAGACAGGCACTGTCTTGGTGCACTAGTAGGATTTGCAGGGTCTGGGAAGCTCATGGCACTGCCTGGACTCAAAGCTGAATGCCAGTGTACACTGCAGATGAGCTAACACAGGCAAGTTTTACCTCAGCACCCCTAAGCTGTCTCAAGAGCAGCATCCCTGTAACTATGACACAGAACAAAGGCGACTCCTGTGCTGTTCAGCCAAGGGCTCCATCACCACTTCAGGTACTTATTGACAGAGAATTTTCTGTTTGGTTGGTGGATTGGTCCCTTTGCTAGTACAAGATAAATGCTAGAACAGCACCTGGATTCCAGCCCTTGCAGGAACACAGGGACATGTCAACACTACCATCAGATACATGGGAGGGGAGTCTGGCACGTCACTTTGAAGCCTCGCTTCAAAAGCATTAAAAAGCTTCAAGATGTCAAAGTCCCACAGTGAGCAACATTGCTCAGAAGCACTTTTGTTTCTCTCATGCAGAGTCATGTCAAACTCAGCACTGCACCAGCACATTATGTCAGATACATCATGCTTCACCTAGTAACAGGAAGCCTGCACAAAAATAGGTATGTCTCGATTGCAGGATTCATTCTTCATAATAGTTAGAAAAAAGAAAACACATCAAGTATTTCAAAAGAAAATTCTGCATCTCAACCTGTTCTCAGTAAGTCTGCTTGCACTCTTGAATCTATAACCTGTGTCTTTCATGAGAATTGCACTCACTATCCATCACTTAAACTTAGAACATTTTACAGCTCTCAGTCTTAAAATGCTTTCAAGACTGCTCCTGAGCTTCCCAGAACTTACTGGTGATGACAGCGTTAGGAGCAGGACCCAGGAACCCAGGAGCTGCCTCTTTGTTCTGAACAAAACACCGTAGTAGCAGTAGTTTCTATTATTGTTTAGACTGCTGTGCAACAGGCTGCTGACAAATATTTGTCATTTCCCTCTCAGCCCTTAACAGTAGGGATAAAAACAGATACTGATGCATTTTTAAAGTAACTATGCCAAAAAGAGGAAAAAAGCCTTGCATCCTTATCTAAATATTCACAAGAGCATTTTCAGTGTCCAGCACTTAATCCACTGATTTACTAAAGGAATTTACCAACTGCTAAAGCAAGGATTAGCTGTATCTAATTCAGAAGGAGTCTTAAGTTGCCTAAATATAAAACTAAGCTGGAGGAGCAATCCTGAATAGCACAATTCCTGACAACCAATTCTCATTGACTGTTTTGTTAATACACCAACACAACCAAAAAATCCCAAGTCCGCAAAGAGAATTAATCAAATATTCCCTCAAAGCATAGAAATTAAAGTTTCACTAATGCTGTGCAAGGAAACTTTCTCTTTTCTCAAACGTTCAAAGGCTGGGGTCACAGTTTCATTCAGGGCATACTGCCGGTACTCTAGGAAAAGGTTTTTCCCCCAGAGGGTGGCTGGGCACTGGAACAGGCTCCTCGGGAAAGCGGTCATAGCACCCAGCCTGACAGAGTTCCAAAAGTGTTTGGACAACACTCTCAGACTCATGGTGAGATTCTTGGGGATGGTGCTGGGCAGCAGGGCCAGGAGTTGGACTCGATGATCCTGACGGGTCCCTTCCAACTCCGCTTATTCTGTAACTCTATGATTAACTGTAGGATGCCACGACATATAGTGCCCACGAAACCTAAGGCGCCTTCCTCCAACTTCCACTTGCGGTGCGGCCGGACGGGACGGAACGCGCCCCCGAGCGTCACTGCCGCCCGTCCCGTGAGCGCCAGGGCGCGACCCGCGCAGGGCCACAGCAATGTCATCCCTTCCAGCGCCGAGCGGCAGCGCCCCGGCCACGCCGAGCGCCGGGCTGCCGCCCTGGGGAGTGGAGTCCCAGCACCGCGGTCACCGCCGAGCGAGGGCAGTGACCCGCCCGTCCCGTCCCCGTCCCGGCCCCGGCCCCGCCGCGGGCGGTCCCGGCGCCGAGCAGCGATCGCCCCCCGCCCCTGCCGGCGGGGTCGGACGCCCCCGTGCCGCGCGTGGGGCGGGCCGCCCGCGGGTCCCCCCTCACCTGGTTGAGCTCGTTCTCGGCGGCGACGCGCAGCTTGGGGTCTATGGTGCCCTTCAGCGCCTGGATGATCCTGTTGGGATCCATCTTGGCCTTCGCCCGCCGGCAGGCAGCGCTTTCCCGGGGCAGCAGGACGCGGAGGAGCCGCCGCTAGCGCCGCCGCCCCCCCGTGCAACCAGAGCGGGCCCGCGTCCCCCACCCCCCCCGGCCCCTCTCCACAGCCATTCACCGGTTTGCGACAGCTGGATATCGGGAAACGGGCGCTGCTTTACGGCCGCGGCGCCGCCTTCTGGCTTCGGGAAGGGGTCGGGGTGAGGTGGCCGCCATCTTGCTGTACGGACGGGAGTCCGCAGGGAGGGCTGCAGGGGGCGGGGCTCGCGGGCCGGGGCTCCATGGGGGCGGCCATGTCGCTGTACGGAACGGCGGGGGCGGCTCCCGCCGCGCCCGGCACGGATTATTTTTAAATTAGGATTTTAAAATCCCATTTTTCTTTCTTAATAGTTTATTCAGTTTTTCTCGGTAGCTTTTCAGCTTTCATGGCAGGTTTGGGCGCTCTATATTTGTTATCCCGCCAGTCGCTGGGACAAGAATGAAGAGTGATAACACGGGAACTGAAGGAGGTGATGAGGTCAGGTCCATGGAGGAGAACTGACACTGGTCACACTTATCCAGGTGCCTCAGGGATGTGCCCTGCGCAAGAACAACTGACAACATCCAGAAAGACAGAAATTTGCTGCAAGGAGTTTACTAAAACGCACAGTTGGGTCACACGTCATAATTCTTACTCTGCTTCTCAGCAGGTGGTACTTGTCCTCATCATCATGTAGATTAGTGGAACCTGAGTAGGGTTTGCTTATCTTAATGCTGTTTTTGTGTGAGAGGGGGTGGGAGATGCTTACCCCTCAGGCTGTCAGGAATATACAAACACCGCCTCAAACACTTCAAAACTCCTGCCCCACCCTGATTCTCCACCTCTTGCCTATTATTTCCCCCTTAAATCCTAGAACATGCTAGTGAACCAAAGGAAGATTTAAGCATCTCTGCAGGTGTAAGAAAGATGTCTGTCAAAGGTGTAACTCAGGTAAACAGACCAGAAGAACCTCTGACTAATGTGGTTTTGGTGAGCCAAATCCTTTGGTTACTTCTGCAGGTGATGTTTCACATAATGTGTACAAACCAGAGACATGTGATTAACTGGTTGGAAGAACAAAGACTATTTGCTGTGCTCAGGAGGAGTGAAACACAACAGCAATTACAAGATCATCCCATTATATAGGTGTCTTAATAATACAGTTGGACAATATATCATTTGTTCATTGTAATTGCAGTATAAACCAAAACATTAAAGCAGCTGGCACTATACTGATTTACTAATAATTTTTTAAATGTCCCCTAGTAACCTTGCCTCTAATTAAAAAGGAATCCAGCTGTCACAATAAATTGCACCTACCTGGCATGGGGACAAGGTGCTCTCTCTTGTGGTTTTCATCACCTTTTGAAGTGTTGCAGAACACCTGATCATTATCTTTCCTTTCTCCTGTGATGCAGCTCTACAGCATCTAGCTAGAAATCTTAGGCATTTCCATTGACCTTTCCCTTCCTTCTTAAAAGCAGGTGAGAGTATGCTCAGTAATCATAAAATTCAAAGGAAAACAATGTTAGTGTAAAAAGTTAGTATATATATAATTAACTATGGTAATTCTTTATTGCTGTCCCATTTGGATTAAGTAATAAATTGTCCAGGGAAAGCAGCCCACTTAAAAAATCTTGGATTCCATATCATAGCAAATCCAAATTGCTTTAAAGGATTTGTAGTGGCCTATCTCTTTTCCCCTTTCCCAAATTACCATGTTATGGACTGTTTAAGAGCAGTTCTGTTTCATTCTATTTCTCTGTATTCATCCGTAGTAGGTAAACTTAAAAGTTATTAAATTTATTTGTTGAAGGACTTCTGTAGAGCTAGTGATATAAAACATACCAATAAAGAACAGAATATCCTTAAAGGGTATTATAACGCCTTCCTAAAATGAATTTTATTGCACTTACCACTTGCATTTAAAATGGTGCTTTCAACGTTGCAAGCATTGTGGTCTGCCTGTTTCCTGGGTTTTCTGGATGCCCAATACTTCTTTCTGTACAACATGATACCAGTGACTTCATAGATACCAGTGACTATGTTAGTCTAAAAATAAGTTTAGTCATTAATTGAAATATTTTTATGTGACTTCATAAACTTCAGGATGAAAGCAACTGCTTGTAAGCAAGAACTCATATGCCTTTTTGTCAGAGCAAAGATTCTGTTGATATTTGAGCTTTCATCTACTTACAGTGAATGGTTGAGTTTGGTTTTTTTTAATCTGTTCTGCTACTCTGCAAGAAAAAATCTGAGGTAAAATTCAGAGATTTTTCCTGTCAGCTCTCTAACTGCTGGTGACAGAAGATCCAATGTGAAGTGACAAATGAGATATTAAAAAACTAAAACAAATTAAATCAAAGTTGCACCAGTATGCAAGAAAAAAAAAATATAGTACCAGGGAGATAGGGAGATAATGCAAATATGTGGGTTTTTTAAAGCTCCTAATCTTTCCAGGTGTGCTATAACAACAGTTTTGTAAAGTTAGAACAAACAATTTTTAAAATTTATAACAAACAATCTTATTTTAAAACTCAGTCGTGAAACCAAGGATTTTCAAAGTAACCAGTTTGACCTGAACAAAAATTAGACCTTGTTCTTTACAGAGTTGCCATCAAGATAACTGTATTAACTTCAAGACCTTTGGGGAAAACTTGAAAAGCCTTACATCATGCAGGATACTTACAATTAGTCCTTTGGCTTCTGGTGCCTTTGAAGTGCACTCTGGTGAGATCTCAGCTGCACATGGCACACTTCCTGTGGCATGGAACAACCCCTCTCTTTTCATGCCAACCAAGTGCCTTTAGGACAGCACCTGGTTGTAAGTTGTAGTTAATAACAGACACTCCTGAAAAAGCAGGAGATAGAAAACAAACCACTGTTCTCAAAGCAGGCTTTATTCCATTGTAGTGAACTAATGACTAAATGATAACTAATGATCACTAAAGTGATTGGATGTGTACTTAGCATAAAGCCTTCATTCCATACCAACCACATCTTAAACCTTACTCTAGGGCCCAAAAGCTGTAGAAAGTGCCAGCTGTGGAAAAGCTGTGAACTAATAGTTTCCAGCCAGATTAGTACTTCACAATATTATTTTTTCAAGTCCAACACTGCCAGGAAACATTCAATCCACAAATATGCCTGAGGTTTCTTGCATTCTTTATAGAATTGTTTATAGCTGGGTGAAAATTAAGTTGATCAGAGACTTGTGAACAAGTGCGTGACTAAGGTTAATTCATTTTTACCTGGTTATGGTACTGCATCTCTCTAATTATAATACACAACAGGCTTTTCATATCCTTCACAAGATATTTATAGGTTGAATAAAGAGCTAGCAGATAAATGTATTCCAATCCTCCAGACACAAGCCCTTGATCAGAGTTAAAATGCCAAAGCATCTCCCTTGCTGACTGGTTTGTTGGAGTAGCTGTAGAGAACAAAGCAGTCAGGGAGGAAGAGGCACCTAAACTAAACCAGCAGGACAGGGCAGTGACATCAGCTCTGCAGCCTGCAGGATGAGGTTTCCTTAGCTGCAGGAAGTCAGTCATGGCCGTGGTGGGAGATTATTCGTTGTCTTCCCTCACTTCCATGATTTGGGAAAAACCCCACAAAAGTCACAAGTCCGTTAGAATTTTGAAAACTTTAAGAAAGCCTTTGTCACAGTTGAACCCCCCTGAGCTGGCAGCTCAGCCCGACACAGCCATTCCCCTCCAATGGGACAGGGAAAAGAACTGGAAAGGCCAAAGTGAGAAAGCCTGTGGGTTCAGATAAAGACAGTTTAACAGGTAAAGCAGAAACTCAAGCAAAGGCAAGCAAGGAATTCATTCCCCACTTCCTATGGGCAGGCAGGTGCTCAGCCATTCCCAGGAAAGCAGAGCTCCATCACATGGAATGGTGACTCTGGGTGGCAGACACCACAACTCAAGTGTCCCACTCTCCTCCTTCTTCCCCCAGCTTGTATTGCTGAGTACATCATCATCATCATCATGTGGGGCTGGGGTATCCCTTGGGTCAGTTGGGATCAGCTGTCCTGGCTTTAACCCCTCCCAAATCCTCGTGCTCCCCAGGCCACTCACTGGTGGGGCAGTGTCAGAGGCAGAAAAGGCCTTGACTCTGTGCAAGGCCGGCTCAGCAGTAACCAAAACATCCCTGAGTTATCAACACTGGTCACAACTGGTTATCAGCATTTGGTCACAAATCCAAATACAGCCCCATACCAGTTACTTTGATTAAAATTCACTCTCTCCCAGCCAAACCACTACACTCTCCCATTTCAGGGTAGTTCCAATATTTCACTGATGTCAAGAGATGAAACACAGAAATTTACTCCCTATAAAAACATAGTGTTTCTTTCCTTTAAAGTTTATCTTTAGCAGGCTACATGAGAGAAGTAATCAGAGAGAATTTAGATGGTATCCAATTCACACAGCAGACAGCAATAGGAAATTTAGCAGAATGATTATGCCCTTTTGTATGTTTTAATTAGACCCAATTATAATCCTTACATAGTGAAGGCATTTTTCCTAATGAAATTATTCAATCAACTTCATTTAACAACTACTAAGGAAAAAAGTGAAAATAAAACTTACACTATCAGACAGCATTTACATGAAAACTACAGAGTAAAGTATTTCCAGCTTGTGAAACTCACCTGTTAAATGCTTTGCCCAGAAGCAGAATAAAGAAATAGGTCATTGGTCTGGACATACTAACTAGACTAAAACTGTGTCAGTAGAAAATGTACTCAAATATTCTGAAGTCCTTTGAGAAGCTTTCAAAAACAATTATTATAGAAGCATAATGAGATATCCCTACCCTAGTGTTTATCATCATAGAAAAATTATATGATATAACATTTTAAGGTATTTTAGAGATCAGAATAGCAATTTTCTACCAGTGGATTTTGGCCAGCTATGTGTATGGGAGAAAGGTGCTTGGCTTGGTCTTCTGTAGTGTTTTTTTAAACAGTCTTAGCATTTAAGATTGTTACAGCCTTTTGAGTTGCTTCTAGTCTGAAACGTTCCTTAGGACAGTACCTGTTTAGTTGTACCTACCCTCCTTTTGGTAACAGAGGTTAGCAAAACCTGCATTCACAGCTGCCTAAAAACACAGTGAAAACCAACAGTACTAGCTTAAAAAGTTGTATGTGTGAAACCTACAAGTCAATAATATTTTTTAGTTATTCTAAGGGATGACACTTCTCTAAGTTGTGTATTCTTCTCAAATAAAAATAGCAGGACAAAGCTAGATATTTTATTTTAAAGCAGCTACTACTGTAAAGATTATTGTGATTCAGGCTAAAGCTGAAAAAGTTCACCTTTTTAAAGAAACTTCCATTACATAACCTATGGTCAAAGAATTGTATAATTAAATTTGCTATTTCATCTTAACTGAGCAATTCCGGCTGAAACTGTGTACTCTTTTTAGCTAGGAATGTAAAAATACATCTTAAACAAGATACAGCTCTGAAACTGGAATATTTACCTCTTATCAAGTTAAACTGCCACTTATTCTCTAGTGGGTGTTCTAGAAATAAGCCTCTTTGTTGCCTTAAGTCAGAACTAGCATGTTTTAAATACAAAATACAGACTTACTGTACAATAGTTAAGGTTTGACATTTTTGTAGTGGTAAAACCTTGTCCTACCTCAACTTCTCTCAAAATTTGCTAAACCCATACTTAAAATATGAGCACCCTCAAAATCTGTATGAAAAAGAAAGCTGAGCTTGGAACAAGATCAAGATCTTTATGCCAGTAACTTTACGAAGCTGTGCCAGACTTGTTTTGGCATCTGCATGATAGCAAACTGAAGTTGGAAGCTGTGAAACCACTTAGCTAGAAACAGCAGCTTTATACCAGGTCTCAAGTTTGTTCAGTTTAGGTTCTTACTTTTATTTAAATAAGCAGATAGCTGCTTTCACTCTGCATAGTTCTGCTTCAGCCTTAGATATACCAGCCAGGCTTGTGCACTGGCTAATTTTAGTACACTCAGATCAAGTGCTTTCTACTATTAAAACAATTTACTGAAGCTTTTGAAAGGAGAGAGAGCCACTGACCTACCTTCTTACTAGTTCATATTGCCATTTTAAACACTTAAACTATTTATAGTATTTGACACAGCAGCTTAGACAAGGACATACATCATGGCTGTTCAGTTCTCAGGCCACAGGAGTGCTGAAGGCTGGTCAAAAAGCCCAAGAATTTTAAGAAAGGGATTTTAGAAACACTTCCTAGCATTTGTATTCAGGTTTCATGTACAATGCAAGCACCAGGCTTCAACTACAAATACCAAGTTCCTCAACAGTTCTCTGAATTGAGGAAATTACCTGTATTAAAATCTGATACAGGTCTTATGCAGGGGGGAAGGCATACACATTTACATCTCAAAGTTGAGTTTAACTTTAAAATATATTGCAGCTGAGTAACAGCATAAGACAATCCCTTGAGTGACTATTTGCAGTCACTTCAAGTGTTTACTTCACTTCTGAAGGACTGATGCTATGATGACCATGCTAGATTTTGACAGGGTATGTATTTAAAAGTAGTAGTTCTAATGAAGTATGTATCATTGCACTTGTAATTTCTTGACCTTTAGAAAGAAAAAGGGTGGCTAAATCTTGAATTCATTTTGATCAAGGTAACACTCTTGAGAATGGCATTAAGCAGGAACTAAAGAAACAATCGCAGTTCAATACAAATTACCCTAAATTATTCAAACTTGGAGACCAGTTCTATGTAATATTCATGTACATCCCACCTCAGGAAAACTGTCAGTGATGTGTTTTAAAATTAAAACCACGGGCAAGATTAATACTAAAATGCATATTAACTTGTTTTATTGAGGCACAACAAGGCATTGTGAATAGCCCATACTTGAGGCAATCAATAGTGTAGTAAGCTGGACATTAATACAGTTTAGGGTAAGTGCAAACAATATACATTCACAGCTTTATTAGCAAGGCTACATCACAACTGATAAAGTGCCAAATTAGTGCTGATTCAGTACCCCAACTCCATGATTTCACCTTGCAAAACAGGACCACCATTTCCCACCAATAATGGAACCACATATCCTCTATAAAGTCAGTAATAAGTGCAAAGCTAGTCCCACCCCCCTCACCAAGGTGTTTGGAGCAGCTCTTTTGTAAACATTGCACTGGATTTTAGTCCTGATAAAGGAGGTATCCCGAAAAGGTGGAGTATTTCCAGCTACTTCCATAGATGGCTCCCCGATGCAGCCGTAGCCAGATCTGATCTCCCTGGAAGAGCTGCAGGACCGCGTGGTTACTGGCTGTCTCATGGTCAGGAGCCCCATCATTCGCATATGCTGACACAAGGACCTCTTCATTCTTCATGAGATTCACGTACAGAGGGACGTTGACGGCCAGTTTCAGCATGTGGAAGATGAAGACGTAGGTACCATTCACTGGACAGTTGAACCTACCAAGCTGGATATCAAAAGTTTCTCCAAGGTTATTCAGCAGCAGGTCAAACACAATGGGCTGGTCGAGAGTTCCAGGGGCCAGGTTGGATGTTCGAGCGGCGGAGAAGGCGACCCTCATCTGCTGCGGCAGCGGGTAGACGTGCACCGGCAGGATGGTGGCGGCCTGGCTGGTCACTGGCATGTCCACAGGGGTGATGCTGCGTGAGTCTCCCTGCCCAGAGTCCCCACTGTTAAAGGTCTCATTGTCTCGTTCTGGGCTGCTCACCTGAGAGGAGTCACTCCACCCTGCTGTTAAAAACCATTAGCAGCGGTAAGTATTGAACAGAAGGATACCCTTAAGCCTGTGGGCATAATCTTAAGCAGCAAGTGAACAGGCTTTGCAGCAGATTGATCTTTGAGCCACAGCAAATTGTCAAAGGACCCCAGTGAAAACAGAACTTTGAAGCTGGCACACATTCATCACACTTGCATTGAGCAGGATGAGACATAGCTGAACTATGAACAATTTACTTCTTATACCTCCAAGTAGGAGAGGGCAGCAGGTTGTAATTGTTTTTGCTTTATATCATATGTCAATTTAAAAGCATATGGTAACTTCTGAGAATAAAATGTAATTGCTGAAAACACTGACAAAGTTAGAGGCAAGTTATCTTCAAGATCTCAATTTTCACTTCATTTTACTCAACACTGCTCTTCTGCAGTTGCATTTCTTGTAGACCTTGTCAACTCACAATGCTAGAATATTTTACATCTGACAAACTAGTGTTGCTTTTAAGTCTTCTGCACCTCACTCCCTAAAATAAAGTTGTTAATCTTTCCAAATATCCAAGTTAAAAAGGTCTAGAATGAAAACCTTATTAGATCTGAGAGATTTAGAGCAGTCAGTCAAGCTGTAAACCATTGTTATTTCCACTGGAAAACAACACCTTAAGACAGACATTAAAATAAGTGAAGTTGCTGTGAGATCCTAATGCTAATAAGTACTTTCATCAGCTGTTAATTCACCATCATCTCCTATTTAGCTCTCTTCTGAAATATATTCTATCCCTCAAGCGAGGATATGACCTGCATTATCCTAAAACAGCTTCTACAATACACTATAATTTCTCTTTAGTCTATAAAATAGTGATCTACAGCTACTCTTCATCTCACTTCTCACCTGCAGCACTGGAAGTCCATATTTTTCCAGCACATACAGTAGAAACAATTCATCTTGTTTCCAACTCTTCAAAACACATGCTATTCATGCTTGGATACAACTAGCCTTATTTATTTCTTTAGCTTTTATACTCCACTATGGAAATAGAAAATACACCTGTATTACCAAATACATTTTCATAGAAAAATTTATTTTACAAAGTCTATGTGATCTGATAACCTACCCAGAATAAGGGAGGACTACACACTTAAGGGGAGAAACCCAGTGATTCTTCCCTGAACACAGGGAACTGCTGTTTTTAACTAGTCAGTTCAACAAGGTACCATTGTGTCACAATTTTTACATGAACACTCCAGACTAAAAATAGTGAAATGAAATCCTCTGCTGTGCAATGCTGTGGAAGAACAGCACTCAAGCCTCCAGCTAAGCTTGGTTAACTTAGACCATGCTTGATCTGTTAGGTGAGAGATCATATGTCTGCTTTTCACACTGCTCCCAGTGACACCCCAGCTGCAATGCCAAAGCACACACTGGACCACTGGGGGCCTGGGGGTGGCCTTACCTCTTGAATTTGCTCGAGGACCACTACTTATCCCACCTCGTTTATAGCACTGCTGGTAATTAACATCCTGAAAGAGAAGTGTTAGGGAGATGGCTATAAGCAAATCTGAACTCAATTGAGGCAATACACTTTTTTCACAATGAATTCCATCTCTAAAACACAATGACAGTTCAGAAACAAGATGCTGATAAACAGCTTTACTTATGGAAAATTTACTTACTATAATAGCTTGAATGAAATTAAAGATCTATTTTGATGCCAGTTGTAGCAAGTTAGCTTCTGAACAACTGAGGTTACTGAGCAATACTCTTAAATCTCAAGTCTGTTCTAAGTCCATGAGCCTGCACAGAAGACATTGACAGACCCACCTCACACCAGGAACCTTTGCCTCCTTAAGTTTTTTTTTTAATTATTTTTGGGGTTTTGGCCTAGCCACATTCTCAGCCAGTCCACATAGGAGTTAATTATTTTACATTACAGAGGCATTTTAGTGAACCAACTCTTAAAATAATAGACTGGAACCATACAATATGTTATTTACCATCTGTTTGCTTTTTAAAAAATCATTTCAGACTAAAATCAACCTGCCATACAGAGATGTTACCTGTCTGAACTGACTTATTTCAGTTGCTGTCTACCATTCCACAAAAGGGTCTCTCTGTGAAACAAAACTAACCTCTAGCTTGTAAGTAATAGTTCACCTGCTAAGGTAATGAAGAACTACCATGTTAGAAGATTTGGCTCCTATACAGTGGAAGGCTACTGGAAACAGGGCAATACCTACCCTCTGAGAATATGGCATTCCAGCATAATCTCTACCAGGAAACTGTAGCTGGCCATAGTTGCCATTGGTTAATGAAGGTGAACCTCTGTAAGCATCAAAACCTGTTCAAATAAAGTTGATTGTTCAGTATCATTTACTGTTTGATTTACAGTACAAGTCCAGAATTTTACTACAGATTTTTTTGGTAATTATGTACATTAAGTTATACAGTAACAGAGCTATTCTTAAATTTGGAATTGAATAGGAACCTTGCTACTCCTATAACAAATGCATTTCATTGGCTACTCATAAATTACACACTATGGCTATATCAAAATTGTGTATTTAAAAGTATTAACATCAGGCCCTATCCATTGACTGTGATACTAATGGGATGTCACAGAAGATATGAAAAGCTTGCTAAATCCAGCAATGGGATTAAAAATCACTTTCTCTTCTGTTACATACAGTGGTATACATTTAGGGGCTACTATAATATTTTGCCTCTTCAGCTATTAACTTAAGCTGTTATTTAACTACCAAAGCAGAGCTTCAAGTAATTTCATACCAGACACCACCAAACCCAGGTGGGCTGCTGTTAAATCAGAACTGTAAAACTCATCATCTGGTACATGTTCCTACAAGGTACTGAGCAGGCACAGCCCAACAACTGAAGCACCTATCACAGACTAAGTGTCCTTCACTTCAAAGGAGAACAGGCCACAGCCTGCAGCTGGTAGCTACCAACAACCTTAATTTAGTAACTGCCTAAAGTCTGCTGAAATTCTCTATAGTACTTCAGGTAGCAGCCAAATAAGAGACCAAATAAGCTTCCTCATAAAACTCTTCAGTTGGTTATTTGTCTAGAAGGGCTCTCCACTACTGGGAGCCTCTCCCCCATCCTGGTTTCCGCTGGTATCAAAGCGAGCAGTGCTAAGCAAAAAATACCTTATTTTGCACAAACACAGTAAGTGGTACATGAAGAGGAAACTGGCATTCCCAGTTTGTCAGCAAGATGCCAACAGATAGAAACTTCCACTAATAGGTTATTAAATTACTCATATGGACTTCTCTGTGGGCAATTTCATTTGCTGCTCTGAACTTTTTACCAGCTTAATTCTATCTTCATATTTAGGCAAGCTGTGAAATTGCTCTGCCATTTGGCCTGAGATCTCAAATACAGGGACCACAAATGACAGAATGAACTTCCTTAAATTCTACAACAGAGGGCCCCATTCTCTGCACATTGCCCTTAAAGTCTTGTTTTGAGACATTTCACATACAGAACATGATTTTAATAGTGTGTTGTGTTAAATCACATTCTACCGGCAGGACATTAGATCTTCTTTAGGATGACAGTAAATACAGACATACCTTTGTACCCTCCAGGGGGGCGATAGGAATTAGCCAGTGACCTTCCACCTCTAGCAGACCCTCTGACAGACCCACGACTGTTGAGGTAAGGCTGAGGGGGTCTGGGAATAACAGCCTGTGCTGGATAAAAGGCAAGGCTACCATTGCTAACAGGAACAGCTCCATCAGGTTGATAGTTCACTGCTTAAAACAGAAGGCACAGATAAGTAAAAGCTTTTTATAACTGCAGGAAGTTACCACACACAGAAGCAAGGGCAGTATTAGGACATTCAGAGACCAATTAAGCTGCTCTTAGTCTGTTCTTCTGTCCCTTCAGTACTTCATTTAAGTGATTGGATCCTTCCCTTTGTTTTGTAAGGTGTAGTGCTTGTTAAAATCTACCTTAAACAGCACAGGCTCTGAGTACAAGCCCCAAATGCATTCAACAGGAGTCAGTTGCACAGTTGAGAACAAGCTTGCCCGCAGCATGAAAATACCCAATCTAGGTTAAAATCAAGTAACATTTAAGAATTTTCACTGATAAACTAGGTCACCTCAATACTGACATCCCTTGAAACAGCAAGACAAACTCCATCACACCTAGATAGTAATAAGATAACTATGGAAAGCAGATATTTGGGTTCAGTCTCTTCAATAGACATTCCTACCACATACTAGGCCCTTCAACTCCAAGCAAAACCTATTCAAGAATGCTTTTCACTCACAAACGTGAGTGGTTAGCTTTAAACACAAACCTTGCAACCATGAATGTATTTCCACAAGATCATGCTCTATTTCAATCCAAAAAGCTTAAAATTGATCCAGAACAACAGTATAAATCCCTGTGTGAAGTGTCTGCAGAGCCATTGCACAAGGTTATTAAAAAATTATGATTTTCCACAAAAAAAATCCAGAAGGCTTAGCATCCATGGTCTCAGTGATGAGAAGGAACATTGACGTTAAACATGCTTTCCTGACTCCTACACTTACACTGTTCTTTATGTCTCACTGACTTCACTATCAGTCTGTTTCTAGTCTAAGGCCTGTGAAAATCACTCAGGCAGAACAACAGCAGTTGTAAATGACCTTGAGCCATTTCATTAGATGGCCTTATAAATACAGATCCCTAGTTGCCACTTTCTTTCATCCTAAAACCTCAAGACATTTAGGAGCCAGTTTCATGTCAAATTTAGTGTTAGCTATACAAACCCACCTCTTGCACTACCTCAGGTAAGTCAGGTTTGTGTTGAAGACCACTTACTAGCTCAGTATTTCTCAGGTCAGATGAAAATTTAACCCAGCTTTCCTACTTAAGCATTCAGCAACTCCCAGCACTGACAGCACTATTACCAGAGACCAAATTAATGGTTCCAAATAAGAGTATTTCATCATTGCTACTATTCCAAGCGAATCATTGTTTGACTGGCAAGTATCACCACATATTTGAATTTCTCACCTACTGGGAAATTCAGGCATGTAAGTGGCAACAGTCTGTTCATCTCATACAGAAACAAGTTTGAACCAGACTTTCATCCTGCTAGCAGTTTTGAAGTTAAGTTTACATACCATCAACTACATTAGAGTTGATGTATGCCTAATATTAGACATTTATGTAGCACCTGTTAAGAAATTCACTCGGTTAGAAGTTTTCACAGCACATGATAGTGAATTTAAATACTATTATAAACTGAACATATTGAAAGACTACTTGAAATACAGGTGCAAGTGCATCTCACCTGTAGACAGAGATTCTTGTGAAAGAGAAGCTTGTTCTGCAACATGAGAAGACTGCAACTGGCATTGAGGAGGAGTCTGTGTACTTGCTGTGGAGAAACTGTGGTTATATCCTGCTGCATATGAAGGATCCTCTTTAATTTCCTGGTCTTTACGTGGAGGCAGTGGTGCATTCACTTTAAACACCTACAACACATTTGAAAACAAGTGCTTAACACTACCAGCTAACATCTCTGCCTAATGCCACCACCCCGCCATGCTGAGGTTTGCATCCATATGCTTTTTAGCTTATTTCTGGAACACCAGCTGTTTCATAGAAATAACCAAAAACATTATACACCAATCCATCCTTTCCCCTCCCAGTAAACTTACAGAACACACTCCTGTTTATGGAGCTATTACCCAAGGAACAGCTTGATTGACCATAGCTACTCTGTCAGCAGAACAATTACCATACAACAAGCTATTGTCCTTCTGTGGGTAATTCTCTGTGAAATCCACTGACTACCTGTCCTACAGCTCAAACTGAAGCTGGGACAGCCTATTCTGAGATGAGACATTCACATTTGGGAAAAATCTGGGTCTTTCTGCATGTCTTGGAACCTGATGTAACACTGCTATCTGCTCAAACATTGTATCAGACATCATTTGCCCCTTCAGTAAACAGAGCTTCATTTTTCCTACTCATTTAACATTATCCAAGAGTAAACACTTCAGTCTTGTCATTCAAATATTATAGTCTGGGCAGTACAATGATGAACAGATACTACTGCTAGTTAAATCTAATAACCCAAACTTCAGTCACTCCAGTGACTGTATTTATAGCCAATAACACAATTACCAGAAATAATGCTGTCAAAAGTGACAACTAGTATCAACATCATATAGGCAACATCTGTTTTGATTAAAAGGATCTAAATTTCACATAAAGAGCTGTCAGCAGTACTGGTACTGAGTCTACAAGTGTATCTAACAGAACTATAAACTCTCTGAAGACAGACTTGGGCAAAAGCCACAGCTACATGATGCAAGAAACAGCTTCACAGCTTGACAGTTCTTGCCATTTGTAGATGCCCTTATAATTAAAAAAAAAGAAAAAAAAGACTTTTTCCAAGGTCAAGAAACCCAAAATTGCCTCTAAGAGGCAGTAGAAATGTCCCATGATACTGAAGTGTTGAGCATAAATTTTAAACCATTGTCAAGTAAAACTAACTGATTTAATTTTTGATCACTTCATCTGGTAAATAAAGTGATCCAAACCTGTCCTTTTCCTAAAAGGAATTTGAGAAGGCAGGGCAGTCAGGCTGTCAACACTCAGACCCTGAAGAATTTGTAGCAAGTGGTCTGCTTTTTCCTGCAGTGAGGGTTACAGGTGGAATTCAAATCAAGGACTAGGGCTACAGGTCAAGCCTGCCTTTAAGCTTCCATAAACACAATAGCAGCAATGGGATGTCTGAGGACCTGTAATCAGATACTTCCATTACTGTCACTGTGATACCACTATTTGGCAGGGAATCATCCTGGCTTATCTACTCAAGTCCAATGGCTGTGCTTTCCTGGCAGCAATGAGAATCTAAGCAATGTAGGGAAGAAGAAAACCCTGCACTGCAAAGTTCAAGATTTCTACCACTACAAGAGGAATGAACATCCTCGTGACTTTGTGACAGATTTTTGCCAGGTTTCCCCAAAAATCCCAAGAGCAAATCTCAGACATTCAGCATATCTGAAAACACGGTAATAGTTCAAGTGAACTTTCAGTGGTAATGTTATGATCAAGCAAATTCAGACATAACCAGAATGACTGAGACCAGGACTCCATATTTATAACATGACAGATGCTTCTTATAGACTGGGTCCCTAAATGACTCTGGATTCCTTAATCACAGCATGCTGCCACTTCTCCACTTTCAGAAAATCACCACCTAACCACTTAGCATAGTCTAAACACATCCAGTTTAGGAAAAAACCACCTCCCTACCAGGAGTTGCTTCATTTGTAATGTGTATCACAATTCTGTGCCTCTGAGGTAGGTTTGACTTAAGCCTCTTCTACAAATACAGAAAACCAAGCAGAAAAAGTCAACACAGTGATTTTACTACAGACCACACCAGGATGTCACAGAAGTTTTAGTTGTAAACTCCTGTGATTTGAAAGGCTAATTGGACACCTTCCTCCACCAGTTCCTACCACATATGTCTCAGTACTGCAAGACAGAGTCCAGCAAGTTGTGAACTACACTGGTACTTCTGTTAAAATGGAGACTGCCTTTGGAGACTCTAAAGCTTGCTTTGAGAAAACCATTAAATCAATGTTTCTGAAGAATGTACCAGAGGAATAAATAATGTTGCCTTCCCTGTACTTAATGAAGACCCTTTCTCTGAACCTCTCTAAGCCTGCACTGCAGATTACCAGGAAGTAGCAATGTTTGATACTATTTGTTCAGGCCATATTCCATTACTGATGGTTTATAGTTGCAATGAACATCTCAGACTGTGAGGTTTATTTCCTAGATATGTACACTGACTACTTTTTAACAACATAGGATAATGAGCGACACCAGTTCCCCAAAACCACATTTTTCAGGATTCCAGCGGATTGAATTTTACCCCACTGAAGCAAACAGCATAACAAGACAAACTCAGGCTTCTAAAAGAATTTTGGCCTAATATCGATATTCAGGATTCCCATTCTCCAACAAAGTCTGTTGTATTTGAAATCTTTTCCCAAGAACAGTGTAAGTGCAGTTTACCTTACTTTAGGGCACTGCTATCAATCTGTTGATTTCAGTCCTGACTTCTCCCTCTTAGTTGCTTAAGGCTACTAAGATATCCTAGTATTAGTTTTTTGGCACTATACAGAGCAAAACCAGGATCTTTGTTCTTAGATGATCTGTTTTACATTCTGAAGAGAATCAGAGGACTAATCTAGATTTTACTGTTAAAACAAAATGACCTATCAAGTTCTGTACTGTTCCAAGAGAAGCCAGCTCCTCAGTGTTACTCCCAACTGACTCCCATGGTTGTCAGTTCTGTGTGTTGCATACTTACAGTCTGCATAGCCTGAAAGGGAGCTGCTGTTATTGTGACAGAGCTGCTGCTTGCTGGAGGAGACTGAAAGCTTTGTGCTGGTGGCACTGATGGCATGGGGGTGCTTGAAGTAGGCAATGGCGACTGCGGCTCACTTGGGAGGGGAATAGTTGCCTGGGGGAAGAACAAATGTAATGAAAGGTCACTTGATAATTATCAGGCAGTAACAGAAGCAGTTAATTTGTTCTAAAGCCTAGACTGACAGAAGTCAGCAGTTTCTACAGGATGACATTTGGACATAGCAGAGCTACAAAATAGCTTTTGCTTACAATTTCAAATCTTGCTGTGCATCCTCAGCAAACAGTACTTCTATTGCAGTCTCTGCTGATTAAGTGAAATGTGCCTATGAGCTACTATACATAGCATTCTTTGGAATAATATCACGATAAAGAGACATTAGGTATTTTTCCCTACCACTAAGGACACACAGAATGCTTTCTGTTCTATTTAGTAAAAGATTCTTTGGCTGATATTAGAAATTACTTCTCTTTTCTGGACAAACTTAGGAAATTTAGGGGGTCTGATTTTTTTCCCCTTTCCAACTTAATTATGTTTCAGATTAGATACAATGCTGAGTTGTCCAGACAAAGTATTAACCAGCATTAGGCCTCAGCTGAGCAGATGGCAAAACGAAGTGTTGATTTAGAACACCAATATTTACACAAAACAGGAGTCAAAAGGGACATATCTAGAGCCTTACTATTTCAACAACTTAAATATTTACATTACTTGTGATAGCTCACCTGGGCAATTTCAATCTTTTTAGGTATCAGTGGCTCAGAAATACATGAACTTGTCTGATACAGAGCCTGGGAAGTATATTTCTCATTCTCTTGAGAAAGTGATGTTGATGCCTAGAAGAAGCCATAATGCACCTGCTATTATGAGTAGCACTACAGAATGCTGGTAAAGCTATGAAACACCAGTACTAAAGTTGAAACAAATGGAATTTGAAAGACCAGGACAAACATTAATTCCAAAGCCAAAGTATTAAACAGTCATCTTAACCACAGCTTCAAGTAATTAGCTTTAGAGATTCAGATTTAGATGACTCTTCTTACACAACTGGTTGCACAACTAGCCCTGCAAAGTCAGATCATTTTAAGAACAGTAGATTCCTTCAAGCACTTACAGTGAAGTCTGCAACACACACCTGTCTCCCTGAATTAAATGGAAAGATACTGGTAAGCTCTGTTGAACAGGGCTTTGCAAAGCCTGTGTGTCCTAGAGTTAGCTCACACCTGTAATGCTACATATAAGAGTTGCTTAATGCTTAAATACAGAGCCTAGGGCTAAAGACTACCAGTCCTGTGCTCATAATGTACACATCACAGTGCCTCAGCACTGAGGTGTACTTGCACACCAGGAGGAGCACTGCCACCATGGAGTGTATTCCCTGGTTCTGCTGGGACCAAAACTTAACAACTGCTTTTCCTGGAAAAGAAAGACAAACACTAGACTTCAAGCTGAAGGGACCAGAGATAGGCTGGGCACAAGCAATCCTAATTCCAAACAATAAGTTTGCAGTCTACAAAAAAAAAAAATAAAATCAAAAGTTCCACTTTATAGCACAGCACAGGCCTTCTGGAATCAAATTGAACAGCAGAATTATTGAATTCTTCTCAGCACAAGGAGTGTCATGGCACTGTAGAAGTGATAGAAAGCATCAATAATTGGGACAAAACTGCTGATTAAGAGGTTGTAAGACTAATAGCCCTATCAGTATATAGTATATTAAGAAATAGAGTAAGTGCTACATACATAGTATGCTGATAACATGTACATCAGCAAAACAAACGTAAAAAGCAAGAACATTTCCCATGATAATCTATACACTCTGAATTAGAGTCCAACAGGAAAGAGCCAGCTGTGTTCTTGAACACAGCAACACAATTCACAAGAGATCTTTAAGAGACTGATCTGCATAAAGTGAAACTTTTCAACTCTAAACAATATCTGAATGTTATTTGAATGTTTATCTGCATATAAATACAATTAAGCAAGCAAAGTTTTAGGTCTTAGCAGAACATCAGAAAGTGAAGCTCCCAGTATTTCTTCAGATAGTGTTTGAGAGAATATCTCAGTCTTCAGGTTACGCACAGACTCTGCTATTTCCTGACAATACCCATCTCAATTCATGCAACCTCTTTGTCATCATAAGAGGGAATATTCTACACTGTAACCAAAACAAATATTTATGCTGCTCCCATGTTTCCACAAGAACGTGCATCACACTTTTTAGTGAGCACTTTTCATCCCACACCCTTCCTGTGTCAAGAAGCAGACTGTTCACTTTGCACTCATGCAGTATTATCAAGAATTTGCCACCCATCTTTAAGTATTCCAGACTGTAGGCTGCACTACTGCTGTCACTTTTATGTTGTTCCAGTACAGTTATTCAGGAGAGCCCCAGCTGAGCTTTCTGTTAGGGCTGGCTGTCACACAGATCAATGCCAGTGAGCCCTGGGGTATGGTACCTGTGGTGTCACCAAGTCTTCAGTTTCAGAGCCAGAAAGAGCATGATCAGCAGATGCTAGGGAAGTGTTTGAACCATGCAGCACCATTGATGAAGCAGCAGCCTTGCAAGGAGAGAAAACAGACATAAGGCTTTGAAAATATCAAAACAAATGTTTGGTTTTAGTGAAACACCCTCAGCATGACCAAGTAAACCTCAGAATAATTCAGGGACTGAAGTGTCTTGACCAGTCAGTCAGTCCTTTAGGAATTCTTGTCCATGGTAAGGAAACACATTTAAAAGCAAAAGTCACAAGACATGCAAGCACAGTGACTGAATTTAAGGTTCATTTAACCACAACTACCAAAGCTTGAGATACAGTCTTTGGTGTAAGGATCTTGAAGATGAAAACACACTATGTAGGAAAGAAACTAGCTGATCTTCTGCACATGACTACTGACTATGACCTGAATCTAAAGGGAAAAAATGCAAACTATTTCAGCGTGTCTTCAACATACTTCAAGAAACTTCTAGCATTTATTGCCCCTTTTCAACCAAAAGAGCAACCAGCTTTGTCAGCATTTGAGTGAGCTTAGACTCACCAGATACCACACTGTATGAAACACAGCTACTGGCAAGAAAAACAACTCAAGTATAAGTCCATGCCAGTAAATAACCTCTACCTGCCTCTTCAGGGCAGTCCTCAGTCCTAACTTCAACTTACTTGAAGGGGCTGTTGAAGAAAATCACTCTGACTTGGCAGTTTCTGCTCTTTTGAAGCTGTAAAAATAGAATGCATTAAGCAACATTTACTTTTAAATTCAAACACTACATATAGTTTTGGTGTGCATTTCTATTTTTTTAAGGCATTTGGCATGTGAAGATGCAAACTATTTTTACCATGTGGAATTCAAATATTTAAACCTAGCATCAGCAAACTACACCCAATTTAAGACTTCAAGTTTTTGGTAAAAGAGGACAGGTATTCAATGACAAAAATATTTTTACCACAGAAAAGATATCCAGATTAAGAGATTTACCAGATTAAGAAAATTAATAAACTGGGTAATTGAGTTCTACAGCCCCAAATCCACCCAGTCTTTTAGCACGGTCTGTTCTTTATATTTAAAGAAGTTATCTTCACCAGGCTTACTCATCTACAGCCCAAGCAAACCCTGTTAGTGCTTGCAGAATTGTACATACCATTTACATTTATAGTATCACCTACCTATGGGACTACTTGCTGGAGTAACTGAAGGAGGTTGGGATGAACCAATGGCACTTGGTGAAGCTTTATCAAAATCCAGAATGGACTCCTTTCAAAAAAAGATCACCATTAGGAAGAAAAAAATATTCTACTTTAGATACAAATGAAACATTTTTCCTTGCCAAGCTGCTTTTAGCTAATTAGGGCTAAATTCATTCATTCAGTGCCAACACACATTGTCAGCACTCTTTTCCCTAACCCAGTACGAACAGGAGCTGTGTGCTACAGCAGCAGAGAAAAACATACTTGCATGAAGTTGTAAGTCCCTTGTATCTGAGTCATCAGATCCTGAAGTTTTTCCCTTCTCAATACTGGATCTTTTGGAAGAGCTGAAGTAGAGCAAAATTCTGCAGCTGGCTGATGTACAGGTTTAGGCACCTAATAAGGAGAAGTTACATTAAATCTAATACTGGAAGCAAGACAAGCTGCCTTATCCAATATACTTCCAGAGTAACCTAGAGGTGTCAGACACTGTGGTCCAAGGAATTCTGTGCTCTTATTGATATTTCCTGAATCACATTTTCACTTTATTAGGGGGAAAAAAAAAAATCAGCTTCCTGTTGCTACAGCTAGTTAAGCCACAAATTCATAGAACAGTTTGGGCTGGAAGACAGCTAGGGTTATCTAGTTCAACCCCCCCTGCCATGGGCAGGAACACCTTTCACTAGATTAATTCACTTCAGTTTCTTATAGCCAAATGTAAAGAAGTAAGTTGCCTGCATCTAGAGCAAAATTAGGCACTTTCATCTAAGGAAACTCACATTTCAGCTGAAGGCCAGAACAAACTTAAAAATCAAAGCTACATCACTCAAGGTTTACTTCTCCCAGTAGAGCCTACACCAATAAGTACAGATCTTCTTTTAGGAAGGCATCTCCAGACATTCTGAAGAAATTGCACCCAAGAAATCTATTGCAAGCAAGTAACTCAGGATGAGACCAAAGTGTTTCTACTAAAAAGCCAGATAGTCTCAATGCACCACCTCCTGCAGAAAGTATTACATCCCAGTTTGGCATAAATACACCCATGCTCCCACACAAGAGTCCAACATGGACTTTTGCAGGGCTTTATTACTCCTTGATTATTTCAGCTGGTTCCTTAAGAGTTCATCCCAACTGGTTCTCACTGCACTTTGAGGGAGATGTTTTGTCAGGGAACAAGTCAGTCTAAGGTAACAGAAGAACACTATAGTAAGCTCCTTACACAGCAGAAGCTCTCTTATAAATAAGGTGACAATAATAATAGACTGTCTAGATGGTCTAACATGTATTTTGAAAGCAACATGGAAAAGAGAAGTATTTTAAACCAAAAATTTTTTGTGGCTCTCCAAAGTTTTACTGCTCTTATGTCGGTCTGTACAGCTAGAGGGAGGCAAATCTGAAGACATTTAATTGCATTATTTCAACTGGCCCAAATGTTGAGATATGCAGGAACATGTGAAAGCCTTTTTTCCCTACAGGACAAACAGCTGTGCTTCTAACAGGAAGTTAGAACTTCAATATATTGTACAGCAGTGTTATTATTTGCATAGAGTCATTGGAAAATATATGGCAGAAGGGTATTTGTGCTATGATGACAATTGTCACACTAAATCCACCACAAACTGATGAACTGCTCTTTGTCCACTTTTAGGACAAGCCTAAAAACACTCTTGCATTTCCTTTCAACAGTTTTCTGAAACTAATCTCTGGCCTTTGCAGAAATTCCAATGCCAGGCACAGCCAAGAAGCTTATAGCACATTACTAACTCTGCAGGACTCAGTTTCTAGTATCTATGTGGGCCACATGATAACTGCTTGATGAGCTGTGAGAAGTGTTACTTTATTCTATAGTTAAAAGAGAGCATCTTTGTACAGCTCTATCTAAATTAGAAATTCTGCTGCACAATCACTACCTTTAACCACCAGTTAAATACAAGTTTGTTCTGCTATAGTTTCCAATATGAACAGTAACTACAGCTTTTAAGGATTTAAGTGTAGGACAAAAGAAAGAGGTGAATTAAGTTAATCTCAGTGAGTTATAGATTAAGTTACCGGCAATCTGGATCTGTCCATCACTTTTAGTCCTCACTTACAAAAAGTCTTCATTTTACTACACTCGCTGTCATAAATCCATTCTGGGTTAAACTGATTAATGCTTTTGTTACCATCTTCCTCCTCCACTACCATATCTATTAAGACACAGGGACATGACCAAACTGGTTCTGTGTTTGAAAATGGGTAACAGAAGCTTTCCACCTTTAGGTGACCTAAGCAGGTCAAGTCTGGCAGAGTCTAAAGCTCTTAAGATAGTCCCCTAGCTATGTGAGTGAGACTTGTACCTTAAACACAAAAAAAATAAAAAGTTTGGGCATGAACTCAGAAAAGACTTGTCACTTTTACTTCCAAATATGATAAAATTCTTGTATGCTTGTACAATTTGTCAGAGCCTTTATCTCCTTCCCCAGCTCATACTCTATGCATTCTGTTAGTAGCATTCTTTACTTCAAGAAGTACAAGAATGCAGGGTTACATATATGATATCAGGGCTTTAGGCTGGGACTGAAACACTGAGACTGACTTTCTATTCCATAGAAGTTATTTGCTAGTTCATATAGATATTAAAATACACCAGCCAGAAGAAGCTGCAGTGAAGCTACCTCATATTGATTTGCTGGTACCTAGGGGTTCAAAACTACAATATTTAAGTGCAATATAAGATTATATAGAGAAAAGTATCAGGAAATAAAAGTACTTCAGTTTTTATGCTTTTTCATAAAAAGATGCTTTGAAGAAGAGCAGGTATTTGACATTCTTAAGATGTTTTCTTTCTAGATGCTGTTTCTGGTAGGCATTAAAAGCTAGCAGCAGACTCTGACCTATTAGTCTGGCTCAGATCAAACCTGCACATGCTAAGATCACTTAACATTAACCTGAATGGTGCTTGAACCACTACAGTTGAATAGCACTGTAAATTCAGAGGTAAATTCAGAGTTTAATTTGTCATAAGAAATGCTTCTGAAACTTAACTTCAACACTACTCATACATTGACTTACATCCAGAGAACTGGCTGACTAAAAGTAGAGGTGAAACATCTAGAATTTTTTCTAGGACCGGTTAAGCCATTGCAAATAAACCAACAACCACTTAGGAATTTGGCTAGTCAGAATGCAAATTTACCAGGGACTCCAGTTAAAGCTGGAATTTTTAAAGACTGAAGGTCTACTTACATGCAACACTAACATACCACTTCAACCATCTCATTTACTAGTGAAGCTTCATTCTATGCGACAGGACTTGAACTCCTCATTAGGTTTATTAGTTATGGAGTACTAAATGAGGTGGAATGGTGATACCTAAGCTGTAAGTAGTGATTGTCAGGTAGATAGACAATTAAAATCAGCTTTCTAATCAGAGCAGCATTCAGAGCGGGTATGAACCAAATGACACACTGGATGACAGCACAAGCCAAACTGTTTTGCTTTTCCATACCAGGCCACAAATTCAGCTCTAACCAAGTTTGCTGGTCCACAGGTTGCACAAACATTTAAACAGAACAACAGTTAAACAGGTTGCACATCAGTTCACCCTACTGTCTTAAGCTTAGCTTCTTAGGTACTCCACTTTACAGTATATTAAGTTAAACAAGCATAGTTTAATATCTCAAGACATAGTCTTCTTAAAGACCCCAGAGCTCTAACAGTTAGATCCAGCTCAGAGGGCAGCAGCAGTGGCACAGGTCTTTCATCTGCCATGCCTACATCCCTGCACAAAAGCATTTATAGATTTTCTCAGAGTCAAACACATTCAGCTACAGCACCAAGAGGCTTCAGCCTCTTTTTTACATAAGCAAGGACAAAAGAAATTGTTATCTGAAAAGCTTAACATGATTTTAATTGTTCTTTGTACCCACTTCAAGTCAAAGACATCTCTCTTAAACTGGTTATGGAAACTAGTTATATTGATAGTACACTGCTTTCTACTCATTCAATATACTTTTAGTATTAGGATTTCTCAATAGCTATTAAGCAAAAATAAAGGCAGCTGATGTTTTCCTATGCTCTATCCAAGGATGTTTTCCTATGGTAAATAGGATGTTTTCCTACGGTAAATCCAAGTTTGAATACTTTAAAATATGTTTTGTTTACTTAGTTCAGCAATCCCCCTTCAGCAGCCTAACATTCCAGCAGTTAAATTTTGTCAGTATATTGCACACCTGCACACTACTAGGGAGATTCTGAAGCAGTTTGCAAGTTTCTCCAGATGACTGGAGACCTTCCTCTTTACTCACTGCAGCTGTTTTCTCAACCACTTAAGCCATCCATCTATCCATCCCATATAAAAATAAGAGGAAGCATCTTTTTATTAAGAACCACCTTGCATTTAAGGTAATCTGACACCAGAAATTTCAAGGGACTTTACAAATGCTTGAGACTATTCCAGTACTTAATTTCAGTTACAGGAATACTGTGCATAGCTGGGTGCACAACACCTATTTGTGCTCAGTTACTTAGTGAGGCAAGGCCAGGTTTTCCACCTGTACCACCACCACCAGTGAACACAAGATTCTACTCAGCTTGAGTGTAAAGATGGCTCAAGCTGAAACCCCTTAATCCCCATGTTGTTACCCAGTGCTGCATCATTACATACTTTTTTAATCTCATATTCAACCTTCGGTTTGCGGTCCCGCCTCTAGACACAAGAACATCCATTTTTTCAGTTTTGCCAAGTTTACTGACAAGATACAAGCTTAATCATTTGTAATGAGTAACGTGGTATACTGGTTCCTGCTTTCTTGCAGGAAGATAGTTGTGGTTACAACACTGTGTACAGAGAACTGCTCAATTCCCCATATTTTCTTCCTGAAGTCTACCTTTAGATTAGCATTTCTCTTAGTGACTCAAAGCTCAGTTATCTCTTTTTACAGTGACCAGTGTTGCTGCTACCCAGGCACAGGTGAGAAAGAAGGTAATGTAATCAAAGGGTAGCAGCCTGTTCAGCTGTAAGCCATGCAATGGATTTTCTTTTCTATTTCTAACACTATGCTATTGTTAGACTCCCAGGACAGCAATATGGTTTATGCATTCATCTGGAAATACATATTTAAGCCCCCGTACAGTTGGTATTGCTTGATCTAGACATTAGATCTCTCTTGAATCAGCAGCTATTTTAATCAAAAGCCTAAAAACTACTGAAGTGTTATTCACATGCAGCCACAAAGTATTTGATCCCTGGATGAGTCATACCTGCTTTGTACTGCTAACAGAGGCCAGAGCCAATAGCTACAGATGAACCAAGTTAATTCTTCTGTCTTATGCATAAAGCAGTTATTCAAGGTTCAAACACAGCAATACTGTGCAAAGCAGACCATCTTGCTATTCAAATATAAACTTTAGTCTCCAGAAATATTTCCCCCAAGAAAGAATGAAACAGGAGTCTATATATTGACCTACAAAATCCACCTTAGATACCCTCTGCTAATAGGTGGCTTTATTTCAATACACTGATGTCAAAAGCTTATGACAGATAACACTACATATGCCAACTCACTTCTTTGGGTTCCATATCAAACTTCTTTGGGCCCATTTGTTCCTTTGGCCCCATACTGGCAGCTGCCCAGGTCTTCGGAGGGTTCTGTAACTGTGGTGATGACGCTTGCTGCTGCCTGTCAGCTTTTTCCCAAGCCTCTCGAGTCTCCTGCTTCTTTTGTTCTGGCTCCTCCCTAACATGTGCAGCCCAAGCCTTCACAGGCTCCTGCTTCTTTTGCTCTGGCTCTTCCCTAACAGGCACTTCCCATGTTTTCATAGGCTCTGGCTTCTTTTGTTCTGGTTGCTCCCTAGTTTGGGTTACCCAAGGTTTTGGAGATTCCTGCTTTTCTTCTGGTTCTTCCTTAACTTTGGTTACCCAAGGTTTTGAGGACTCCTGCTTTTTCTGTTCCTGCTCTTCCCTAACTTTTGTTACCCATGGCTTAGGTGATTCCTGTTTCTTCTGGTCCTGCTCTTCCCTGACCTTTGCTGCCCAGGGTTTGGGAGACTCCTGCTCCTCTTGGACACGTGCTACCCATGCCTTTGGAGCTTCCGGCTTCTGTTGTTCCTCCTCTACACGGGTCTCCCAGGGCTTTGCAGACTCACGCTTCTGTTCCTCCTCTTTAACACGAGCTTCCCAAGGCTTTGGAGAATCTGGTCTCTTGAGTTCTTGCTGTCTAACACGAGCTTCCCAAGGCTTCAAAGTCTCTTGTTTCTGCTTCTGTTCCTGCTCTTTAATATCAACAAGCATCTCCCAGGACTTTGGAGGTTCTTGTTTTCTAGCACACTCAGCTTCCCAAGATCTGGGCTCTTCTGGCTTCTTCTTGACAGAGTATTCTGCTTCAGGCAAATAACGCCTGTTGAGAAACTATATAGACCAAAGAAACTTAATGGCTCCCAAGAACACATTTTGCTACTACAGTTCAGGTCAGTTAAATAAGGTCACCCAGCTACTGGAAACTGCTGACTAAAAGCAGAGCCTAGACAGTCTAAGCACTAGTCATAGAAACTATGTGGCCATGGCTTTATCCTACAACACTGCAGACTAGCTTTGCTTGGCATGCCACAAAGAAACAGGGAACAGTGCTGAACAGCACAAGTAAAACCCAGCTGAGTGCATCTACTGCCCTTATCCTCAATGCTACCTCATGTTCCTAAGCAGGGACAACATCAAGTTCAATTGTGATTTTTATAAAGGTAGCTCTCTAAGCACCTAAAAAGCTCTGGTACTATATTGGCAGACATTCTGCTAAGCATCCCAAAATACTAGACCCAGCAACCAAGTATAACCCTCATTCTTAGTGGTTTTGGCACTAAAATGTCACCAGAGTCTTAGATTAACTACCACTGGACTTCAACTGCAGGCTGTGTTTAGTGTTAAGTCTGAGAGTTCAATGATTATCTCCTAAGTTTTTCTAAGTTTCCACTTGGTCATGACAGGAAGCAAGTACATGAAGTGAAAAAAGTGCAAGGCTCACTGGCTGAGACATTTTTTCTGGCTAGATACCAGATGAGAGTCAGGTAACACTGTTAGCAGTAAGTTACAAAAACTTGTTCTACAGTACACCCTCTAGTGGGATACCTGGGAAACAGGGATTCAGCATTTTAAGAACCAGTATTTCCACTTGGAAAATGACACTCTTCCCCACCTTTTGAACCAATTTGAATCATTCAAACTAATGATTTCTATGCTACTGACAGTCAAAGCTTAAGTTCAGGAGTCTGCTGAAACAGGTCTACACACCCCCATGCACACAAGTCTGTCTTGGGTTTCCTACCTTCCTGACAAATCAGAGTTAGACCAACATCACTCTCAACCCCACCAATATCAAGCCTACTGCATTGCTTAGCTTTTACAGACGGCTTTAGCAGATGTCTATTTTCTCTATTCCACAGTACACAAAAGATCAGTGTTCCCACTCTAAAGGCAGATGCTTTGTTTTATTCAGGAAAGTGCCAGAGCATTAAAGTACTATACTGCTTCATGTAATCCTGCTCCATTCATCCCAAAATACAACACCAGATGCCATAAATTTGGGGTTAAAAACAAATGCAACCAAGTCTTTAATGCTTCCTACATCAAGCAACACTTAAATTACTTTCAGACTCCCTTTTTAAGTTTAAAAAAGGGCTGCAGAAGAGCACTTATAAATGTGTGTCTGAAAAATCACAATACTAAAGGCAAGCAATTAACAGTAGAGTATCTTACCTCCTGTGGCTGTATTTCAGATTTCATAAGCTCCATAATGGATTCTAGAAAAAGGATGTTAATTTGTTTCAACTGATCAAATGCAGAAGGGCAGATCAAACAGTAGCAACTCTTTAAATCTATTTAAATAGTAGTACCAATTTGCTAAACCAGATATTCTGAAAGCTCAGCTTGCCATTCAACATGCTATTTCTAGACAAGCTTTTATTTTCTAAGTTTTACAGCTGCAGAAGTTTACAGTTAAACAAGAAACATTTTATAGTAGTTATAATTTTGTTATTCTAATATGTAACTTTCCCTACACACCAGACAGTCCCCACATCTTCAACTTGCTCAGAAGGCAAAAGCATTCTCTTACTATGATTTAAAGTTTTTTTTTTTTTTACATTACTAGCTAAAATAGGACTGCAAGCCCTGCAGGTTCCATTTCAGTTACACTGCAAGTAAACTACAGCACAGCATTAGTTTCAGCACCAAGCTATGCAAAGTCAGTGCTCAGTTCAAGCCTTTCCCAACACTGATATAAAAATTGAACCCTGTAATTCCACCTGATTCTTTGGCAGACTCTCCTTTTGACAGCTGTCTTGTTTTCTCAGGTTTTCTATTTATTTCTTCTTCCAATTCTTTTACTGGCACAGTGGTGCGAGGAGTCGGGATACTTTCAAAGTAGCCAGAGTCTAGAAGCTTGGACAACAGGTCCTTCATGTGTTTATCTAAAGAGTAAAAACCCATAAAGTTAAAATAGCAAAATCTGAAATTAAGGGGTATTCAGATTACAGATAAAGACTTGTTACTTCCTCCCTTTATATGAACTGCAGTTACTCCAAGTTCACACATCTTGCCAAGCTATAGCAAAATGTTTTACTAAAGGAAATTATTTATTAGACTGCTCAATTTTATGCAGTTGAAAACATCTTTGCAGCTTGTGCTTAATGCCCACAAGGTAAACACAGAGCCACCTGGTCTCCCATATGCTTGGAAAGGGCTTTGTTTACCATGTATAAGCTAGCCAGCTTTGATATTAAAATCATGTGAGACTGCAACAGAGGTAAAGCTAAACAGTCACAATGGAAGTACTCTACAAGACATTCTTGCTGATAACAGGATGGTGTCTCAGAAAGAAAAGTTAAGAACTGTAGAAACAAGCAGGGGAAATGCAAGGGAGTGATCCCAGAACAAACTTACTCCTCTGAAGCTGGAAAAGATTGAGTTGACATGGTTGAACAAAAGCTTAACTGTACTCTGAGAAGCAGTGTCCAGTTTGCTCCTCTGTGCAAACAAGAGACAGCAGTTAAAAGTACAGAGTAAGACCTCAGATGTAACAGTGATTCTAGAAATTGTTTCAGAGGAGCTGGAAACAGGGCAGCCTTGAGAACAGGAAGAACTTTCAGTGAAAGATCACTCCTACTAGTGACAACCACACAAACAAGAATTGTAGCTAGAATTTACTACGGCTATAAAAAACTGTCTTCCAAGGCAATGAATGCTAATAAAACAACCTAACAGCTTTATCTGAAGTCTAGCTTGCACACAAAGGATGCAAGACTGTCACTAAAGGGATAGATACTGATAATCTATTCATGTCAACAGATACAAGGCTAAGGTTACCAGCCTGCAGCAATCCAAGCCTGCAGTTTGTCCAGAGCTACAGGGAAAGACCTAACACCTAGTTGTCAATTCGGGTACCTGTATGTGCAAGTTAAACAGGTCACACTAATGCCCTGTTCTAACAGTTATTGACATTGTTGTCAGTAACAACTGCTACAAGACTGGCATAAACAAAACAAGCAAGGGCTGTTTGCAATAGAAAGACACTACAACTCAATTAAGGGCAGTTTCCTCACAAGCAAGCTGTAAATAGGAACACAATGTGTATGTTGGCTTACAACCAGGGATTTTGGAACTGTGCCACAAATGGAAGAAGATTTGTAGAGTCCTACAGATTTTGGTATGCTTGAAAAGTAAGGACTCTTCCATTACATCAAAGAAAGACTGCAACTGTGCATGATGAAAAATCCCAGCAAGTTCCATTAACAACTAGTGTGGTATCCTGCGCTGTAGGGCAACAACAGGTATGAGTATAGAATTCCTACAAAGAAAGAAGATTCTTCAATGCTGTGGAACCTTCAGCCCAGCTTTGCAATACATTGGGGTACTCAACTAAACACTTCACAGCTGGGAACTGTTCCAAGTTCCCATTTGCACAGAACTTTACAAAAAGCTTCCCACTGTTCTGTAAGGTATTCATGCATCAGGTTTTGAATTACTACCATCAGTATTCCTCAAAAATATGCTAGTACACTGATTGAAGAGTAAGTCTTGACTGGAAAATGAAAGCATGTGGCATTGACTGAACTGTACTTAACTGAACTAGGAACAACTATTCATCCTTGGATAATCAAGATACACACATCACTTGAAAGTAGTTCATTTGGTAACCTTCATGTGCATTCACTGGTTTTAAGATGCTTAACAAGCACACATATTTTAGATCTTTAAGTTATTTCTCTAGATGCGACACTCACATGTTGTTCCAACCACAGGTTTCTCACTTCCTTCTAGAAGGTCCCAGAAGTAGAGAGATGATTGCTCCATCTGGTCTTCAACACTAAAACAAAGGACAGTTTTACCAGGTAGACTCATAGCCAAGATCAAGTGCTGCGCTATCCCAATACCCCTCATTTTACAACATTCATTCATGTCCAGCCTTCATACATGTCCTGCATACAGAGTGAATAGTAAGCTCTGAAATCACTAGAAGCAATTCAGCTGTCTGTCTGCACAGGATTTAACCTAGCAAACCTCACTTTTGTTGGTCAATACAGAGATCCTAAGCACCCACATAGCTGAATTTCATTACAAGCCAGGGTTCCCAAACAGGGCAACAACTCTTGTTAAATCAGCTGGTCACATTTACTGGATGAACTTGTACAGGTGCAACCAACAATAGCTGCCATTCTCACTAACTAGCAGCTCCTGGGAAACTTTACTATAGGTCCAAGATCCACCTCCTCCAGAAGATGGAATTTTCAGTCCACTGCAATGAAACACAGTATCCCAAAGGAAAGGATTATGCTTCTTGTAGAAGTAATACCACAAGAGTAAACTAGAAACAAAGTTACTTCATTGGGATGAGTTACTCCTGTTGAGTAGCTTTTCATAAGCAGCTGTTCTTTGGAAGTAGTTAACTTAAGAGCAAAGATTAGGCAAGTCTAGTGTATGACAAGTGACTAGAATTTTGAGGCACTTAAAGAATTAGTCCATAGTCAAGCATGACTTATCCATAAAGTGTCTCAACTTATTGTACTTATTCAAATACAATTCTTGCTGCACTATGCTACCAGATAGGCTGTGACACTAAGCACGAGCAATCACAGCACCAGAGCAGTGCCACATGAGCAATGATACTGACATTACCTCTGTAACACCATGGTAACATGCATGACATTTAGTGCAGAGCTATCAAAAACTTCAGGCAATTTTTTAAAACCACTTTGAAGCTAACAGCAAGAACACCATCTTACATTCCTCTGGAATAAAGCACACCTTCTGAATCATCAATGTAAATGGAATACAGAAAGAGTTCTGATTTTACTGCATGCTTAGCACATCCCCAGCCTCCCTGCTGAGGATGGTATTGGACTGTCCCCTCAGTCCCATGGAGAGACAAAATGACAAAGTCTGTCTGTAACCTGCACCTGAGGCTGTGATTACTGCAGCTTCCCTCTAAAGCTCTGAGTTAGGTAAATGTTCACATTCCTAACCTCAGACAAAAGCAAGTGTACTGAAGAGAATTTTAGTGTTCCAAAACACAGTATTTAAAGGCACAGCAATGTCAAACAGAGGACATTTAGCACAACAAATGAAGCATACTAATTAGACAAAAACCCCTGAACTTACCTCAAGTTCTCATTTCTTTCTGGACATGTCAGTTTTGCAAATCTTATGAGGTAGTCTAGTTCTTTAGAAGGCAAGTATATTGCACCATTCACACCACCTTTGAAATCTTTCTGAACATGCTCTTGAGTGAAGTTCTGCAGCACATACTGGACTTGAAGTATTGTACGCAGCTTCTTCTTCTCTGCTTCGAGCTTCATTAGGCTCTCTCTCCGCTGAGCCTTCTTCTGTGCTTTCAGCAGCTATTTTAATGCAAAATTTAACAATTAAACAATTTAGTGTGTTTAACCCTGTTTAGTAACAAGATTCTAGGACAAAACATTTGAGTTCTAGTATTGATTATCCTACAACAAGGAAACCAACTATTTTGATTAGATGAAGCTCCTAATTCATCAGATATCCAGAATCTTTTTAGCTCCTCCTTTGGAAGAGCTCCCCATTTATCTACTCATCTACACATCTAGCTTTCAGTCAAACTGGATACTGGTAGCTTCACTTGTGATATGCCTTTGTGATATCTAGACCCTGATTATGCCTGCTAGTTGTTTTATTGCACCAACTTTTAAAGAAATTGATAGAATTGATACCAATGCATCAATCCAGGCCTAGCTGATCTTTAACATTTACAACAGAGAGAGGCAGAAGTTGTCTCCTATTGTCTCAAGTTTCTCCAATTAAGACAACTTAAAGGATACAGCAGAATCCTACCATTATTTCTGTTGGCAGAAGGCTAAAACACTCATTAAATAAGCAACAACATGAAATTACAGAACACATACAGAATATGCATTCAAGTCTCTTATCATGCACTAACGGAACTACCCAGCAGAAGCTATCCAAGTAACTGCAGAATTTAAAATGCCTCAATATGTGTCACAATCTATGAAAATTTTGTTCCCTACAACACACTGCAAAGGATGCAAGGATGCTGTTGCCAGAATGGCCCCTAGTGTTCCAGTAATGGCTATTGACTGTAGAATCCATTTCAATAGAAGCAGAGCCAAGTTAAAAACAAGGTGGGTTAGCCTTTAAATACAGCATAAGTTCAAGAACAAACATGAACTGGTAGAATGCTGGATTACTTAAAACATCTGCACAAAGATACACTGGGTCACAAGGCACCAGTCCTTCAGCATTCTGTAGAAATAATGCCAGAGCAGTGACTAATCATGTTTAGCTTCCCTACCACTACCTTGGATCAAATCTTCTGTAAGTGTAGAATTTGCTTGAGCCAAGAGACCAGTTTGTCCAAAGATAAAACGCTTGCATAAAAATATATGAAGTGCCTTAAATCCTGAAAAAAGACCTAAATAAAGCACTAAATCAGAGTCTTGACACGATTAGAGACAACTACAGCAGATTGAGTAGCAAACTCCATAAGGTTCGGTTAAATTTTACTGAGGGACGTACTTCGCATTGAAGTCAAAGGGATTTAAAACCAGCACTTTCCCTCACCAGAAGCAGTAAAAAATTCATTTTGGAAGGGACCTTGGGACATTGTCCAGCCCAGCTTCTAGACAGGCTACAGGGAATCAAGACCAGATTGCTTAGAGCTTCATGCAGTCAAGTGTTTAAGAAATCCAAGGACAGATTTTACTACTTTCTTAGGCATCCTGCTTCTAATGTTTAATCACCCACTGAGTGACCATTTCCTCCTACCTGCTTAGCATGTATTTCAAGTAATGATCCTTGCTTCTCCTACCCCATCTCTCAGCAAAAATCCCAGCTCCACCTTTTGAGTATATGCTGTCTGAAGGATAATCGTGCATCTCCTGGCAAGACTTCTCTTCACCAGGCCCAACAAGCCCAGGCTCCCCCCACAGGTCTCATTTTCCAGGCCCCAGCCATTCAGGAGCCCACCACTGGAGTCACTGAAGCTTCTTTAGCCTTTGCCCACCAAGTGATCAGAAACAGACAACTGCTTAACAAGCACCAAATAATAAGTTCTCCTTAACCAACTCTCCTCAGCCTATGGCTAAGCTTCACTGCTGCAGAGATACAAAACAGGAACTTCCTAGCAAGGGGTGCACTGGAATAGAAGTACAGCCATTAGAGTAGTAGTTTTGCAGTTACCTCCTGTCAATATAGAGAAGAATAGTTATACTTACATCTTGGCTAAGCCCTGAAAAAGTCTTCTGAAGCTCCTTGGCAAATTCCAGGTTGTGCACTACTTCATCATATTTCTCTACTGCCTCCTACAAAAGAATAGATAAAAATGTATTTTTCATGCCTAAGACTACTGATTGCAACTCCCTTGCCTTGTACTTAAATTCTCATTGTGAAGAATTTAGTTTGTTCCTCTCTGAAACTGTACCTTTTTAAAGATACTGTGTCTGTGGCTGGTACTTTAATTGCAAATATCATTCACCTGTAACTGTCTGAGATGCAGTTCAAAGCCAGCTCATAGCACCAGACACATATCCTACAAGCCTATATAGGTCTTGGCAATCAGAGGTAAATAGCTATTTAAAATCAGACTCGTCTAAAAGCCTGGAAGGAACACAGGAAAAATTCAGCACAGGTCTTCTACCCTCATGCTTAACTGAACATCTTTACAGCAAATTTTTCAAACTTTAGAAATATACACAGCAAGTCATACTTCCAGAAATAAGTCTTTCCAATTTAGTCTCAACAAAAGAAGCCACGCTCCTGTCTTCACTGATGACTTTAACCAATATTTTACTGGCTAGTCTTCAAAAATAAATTCAGTAGATTAAATTGCATTTTGATATACCCCATTTTTAACAGGTTAGTTGATTTCTCTAAGTTCCCTTGACAGCTCTGAAGATTGCAAAATGCTGTAGTCCAGACATGCTGTCCATATCTTTACACCACAAGGCATGAAGTAACAAGTTGAATTCCAGTTGTTCACATGTGCTTTACACCCAATTTGGTTTATGCTCCTGACAGGATATCACAGGTTTTTCTAGAACAGGCCCATCAGTCTAACATAAAGCTCTTTCACAGCAGTGTTAGTGTTTAGTGTTTCATCAGGGCAGTGACAAAAGCGTAATCTACTGTCCCAATAAGATTTGGGACATCTGCAAATTCCATACGTGTTCCTAAGCAACTGGAAAACAAGTTACATGTTCATTTGTTCAGTTTGATTGCTCAGTTCCTTTTATTCCCTTGTTTGTGACATACTAGACACTACCTGGACTAAACACTACTCAACACAAAGTGCAAGTTCTCACCTGGTGCTTTAGGTTTGTCTTGACACAATTTACCAAGCAGCCTTGAAGTACTATTTAGCAATTCACTTAGCACTTGAGAGAATGACTTCTAAGAATCCAATGCCCACACATTTGAGGAAGACTCACAATTAACACCAACAATTTACTAGTCAGGTTACAGTAATTGTGCTTTTAACAACACAAATTGCAGAGTAAAACTCTGCACCTGAAAACATCAAGAACAGCTACCACTGCTCTCATGACAGGCCCTCAGCCCACATGAAAGCAATAGCTTTCTTCTGTCACACCTGTTATTAACATTCATTAAGAGCATGTTGGAAGAACAGTACTGAGGACAATCTGCTCAGCTTGCAAAACAGCACAATAAGCTGCTGGAAGCTCCTCATTCTTGAAACAAATGTTTCCTAATGTAAGGCTAGCACACATACTTGGTCTGGCAGGCATGCACCATAAGTAATTACAGCTTAACCCAAATTGCTTGCAAAACAAGTTCATCACCAGACATGCACTTCTTCCTCTGTGTGAGAAAATTAAAACTATAACTGACACCAAGTTATATTAGAACACCACTGTATTACAAGGCAGTTGGTTTCTTTAGGTGTTAAGATCTATTAAACTCTACTCCAGCTTCAATTTGTACATGCACCACAAATTTGCATCTGAAAGTTACAAACGCAGTATTTCTATATCTGAACCACTGAAGCAGGGGACTTAAAATTATTAATTAAATATTGAGTGCATATGTGCTTCTAAAATCGTCACCCTCACTATGGAGACTGAATCTAGTTCTTCATTTTAGTAGCCTAAGAAACTCCAGAAACTGGGATGAAGACACTAAAGCTCAAAAAGTGAAACCCAGCTAGGAATACTAAAAATCAGTAACCAAGTTAATGCCATTTTTCCAAACACTGTCACCTAACAGCTTTTCACAGTCCAGGGCATATACCAAAGCAGTCAATACATTCAAGACTATTCCAACTTACAGAACATTGTTCAATAGTCTCACTGTTCATGGCAGCAAACAGATTGTGAAGAACACCGATGATCTAAACACAAAAGTTTCTTGCCCACCTGATTGAAGATTGAGTTGAGAGGAATCAAAAGTCATCAACCTACTCCAAACCATCAGATTTAATTAATTTACTTTTGCACTTGATATGGCATGAGACCACATCAGATTTTGCAGTTAAGTACTAAGTGACAATTTACTCCAACAGGTTTACTCTACTTCTAAGAAGGTACCATGTTCCCCCTCTTATCCCACTTAAGTTTAACTCTTTTACAAATGATTCACAGTAAGAAAACAGAATTTGTGTTCTCAGACAGCTGCACTGTGATAAAGTTAGCAATAAGTGACATTTTTCCAGCTGGTTCATTAGCAGGATCACCACTATCACTCAAGTGTCAGTACCCACAGACAATTACACTTCAGCATGTGTCCACTACATTTTAAAAATGCAACTCCTAGATTAGTAGAGCAACAAACTCTTTGGATTATGTGACACTCCTACTGAGCTCTGCTAAACTTTTCATGTTACAGAAACTTGGTTTCAGATCTAAAATCCATTCCAGACCAAGACAAAAAAGAGCCAGCACTGTCAGTTATATTAACAGCTACTTATAACCAACAGCACTGTACAGACAACAGGCAATTTCAAGTAATAGCTGCTAATGCAGAAATCAAGAGAATTAGCCACATCAGAATTCTTGAGGCTTGGGTTCTAACACTGCACTGCCATATGGACCAACTGTACACGGATACCTCATTAAGAAACAGAGGTGCAGGAGCACTGAAGCTGAACATCTACAAAGCAAAGATAAACAGGGATCTTCTATTCCTTCAGGGAACACCATGAAGGTTAAAACAGGCAACAGAGCTTATGGGCTCAACATTCAGCCTGATTACCAATAATTTCTTAATTTGGTTTTATGAAAAATACATTTAGGTACTGCTTCTATAAAAACATCATCTCCTTCAGCAACTCATCCTTCCTGCCAGATCAGAAGGTTTTGAGGCCTTCCACTTGTGCATAAAAAGCAAGCTTACCAATTGGTCTTGATTGAGGGCTTCCCCCTTCTTCAAACGATCTTTGTAGTCTTCTAGTTTGAGCTGCAGAAAATTCAAAGTAAACATTATGCAGAAATCAATACAAAAATTAAGCAAGGGGTATGAGTGAAATACTGTAACATAGAACAGAAAACCTTCTATTTCCTATTGCTTCTGGAGAAAGGAACACAGAGTTTTGCTATGCCTTTGATTTGGCAATGTCAGTCTGCAGGACTGTCTACATCCTTTCCCTATCACTGATCTTTCAGTTCTTACTTGCTACTTTTCTTTCATTTAAGAACTATTAATGCATTGATCCAAGATCTTTAAATGGTTTCAAATACATCCAGTGTCTTTGTTTAAGGTAGGCTTGTTTAGCTTTCCCAAGTCAATGCTGGAATTTAGTTATATTATCCTTGAATAATCCTTGTTATGTCTTTCAAAAATTTGGCTTTAGTTACATCAAAAATTTATAGCCCTGTTCCCTAAGAAAGCGAACAAGTATATGGGAGGAAATAAGATTTATTTCCAATATACCAAAGCAGTCTTTAAATGCTGATGCAAATAATACAAAATTAAACTATTTGGTATTGCAAATCTTCTTTAGGGAAAAGAAAGGTGACCTCACCACCATGAAGTCAAACACTATTCCATGTGTGTATCTAGAGCTTCACTGACACAGTACCACTAGGAGTGTAAGAGTAGGAATACTTTCTACTCATTTTAGTAAGTAACAGTTTTATTTGCTGATAAGGCCATATTGTCATTCATGTGAAAATCAAAGGTACCAGAGAAATTCACAACAAGAAGCTTCCTTGGACAGAATTAGACTACAACACAAAGTTGTTTAATCACACAAAGGAAACATGCTTGTCTGATGTTATTCAAAATTACAGCATGATGCATGACATGAGACAGCAGTAATACTGCATCTCCTGCAGGAGGATCAAGTCTCCTAAGCACATGGCCAGACGTCTGATCTACTCTCTCTCCTTGCCCTAACTAAAAGCTTTTCAGACATTTAGAGTAGCACAACATATTCACACTCTCCTGTAATCCTGATCCAGCACTGAAAGCAACAGCACCTTGACATCTTTTATGCTACAGAAAATGACATTCTCTCAATTCAAAGCCAAGCACACAGTCACCTGCCAATCAGCTGAAAAGCCTTAGAATGCAGAAGTCTGAGGAGCCACAGCTACAATGTTTTAGGTGTATAATTATCTCAGTTATTATTCTTACTAATACTGTTCTGTCCCCCCAGCCTCAAGAAAGCAGAGGTCAAAACAAGTTTTGGAGGATTTCTGTATAAAAGTTTTCCAGTCAGTAACATTTACCTGTATTTAAAATATGTAAGTCAAATATTTATGCAAGATAAAGGGCAATACATATTTAATATAATCTGACATTTCCACTATCAGAGGAAACACTTGTTCTAACTTCCGATTTTGCAAACAATTTACATCTAAATTAATATCAGATGCATATGATTGACAAAAGATTTCTGCAAGACTATAATCACATTTAAATCAGATGCAAGCTTATTCTGAACTGATTTGGTCAAGAGAAGCATCTTCAGTTTTGATCAACATATATTGTCTCTATATACACACATCACCTTATTCCAGCCGTTAAAAATAATGGAAATAACATGAAATATTTTAAAGGCAATGAGCTTTACTACCGGCAGTTTAAGTAGGTGCCATGGGCAAGAAAACCAAGTTACCTTCTTTTTCTCGATGTTCCTGATCTTGTGTTTGAGGCAGATGAGCCCGTTGTCGATGTAGATCTCATAGGCCTGGGAAGGAGAAGCCGCCGTGCTCAGCGCGGACTGCAGGGGGCTGGCGGGAGCCGGGCTCTCCCCAGCCGGGGTCACCTGCTGCTTGGCCGCCTTCATCCTCTTCTCCTCCCCTTCCTCCGACCGGCCTGAAGGTGATGATGGACGATGGAAAGGGGCTTGGGAAAGCCGCACCATTGAAATGGATGGAGCTGCAAAGAAACTCTTTTATTTAGCTCTCTCACACCCCACTGCTCCTTTTCAAGTTGCGTCTTTTCTTGTCACATCACACATTCAGCCACAAAACCGAGCCTCGGGAAGGACCGACCACAATTTTTCCACGCCTCTCCCTCCCTTTCAAAATATCTGTAGCAAGAATGTCAAAGCAAGGCAAACTTCGTATTGTTCCCAGCCTTCCCACCCATCCAGACACCAAAAATCCTTTACATAGGCAGAATTAGACAGCACAGGAGAGGATTCCAGAAACTCAATATAGTGACCATATAAAACGAGGCAGGTTTCCTGCACACATCACCCATACGGGAAAAACTGCAAGCAAGCAATTGCAAATCACACCGGCAGCCTGGCATCCGGGCTGCAGCCTGAATGAAAATTTGGAAGGGCCATGCCTGAAGGTATAGCCCCTCTTGTTCTCAATCCTCTTAAATCAGTTTTACCCTTTCATGACCTCCGCAGCAATCCAACCGAGAAATTAAAGTCAGCGCAATTTAAAAAAAAAAAAAAATCCATGCAAAATAAAAAAAAAGAAAAAAACGTTTGATAAGCAAACTAAGCCAGCTTAGTTACAACAGCATCATTCCTCGTGAGGAACTGGTTCCTGCCTACACCCATCCAAAAAACGTGCCTGTGCCACGGCAAGACACCAGCTTCCATCGGAGGGGCTGTAACCTTGAGCAGAGTTTCTGCAAGACATGCTCGGCCACCCTCATCTTCAACTACTTACGGACACCTGCTCCTGGAAAGCAATGACACCACAATTCTGCCTGCCCGCCGCCGGGGAGGCCGCACCACATCACCCCAGCAGGCAGCCGGGGCAACACCCGCCTTTCCCCGGGACAGCCTCCGCCGCCGGGGGAGCCGAGGCGAGCCCTCCATCGCGTCCTTGCCAATGATGGCCAGGGAGCTCCTCCCGGGGGAAGAAAGGCACGGCCGCCACGGCTCCCCGAGCGGGGCGGTGGCGGAGGAGCGGCAAAGAGAGGAACAGCGGCTCCTTCCTGCCGCGGATTCGCCTCCTCCGCCTCCCGCGGCCGCCGAGCTGCGGGGCCCGCGGTCCGCCGGCCCCACACCGCCCAGCCAGCTCGCTCCCGCCTCCCCGCTCACCTCGGTGCCCGCACACGCTCAGGCCCGCCCCGCCGCCCGCCCCTCGCCTCATATAGCGGCGGGGCGGGGCGGCTCCGCGCCGGTCACCGCCCGCTCCCAATGGCCGGCGCCGCCTCACCTGCCCGCCCGCCCTGCGCTGGGCCTGGAGGGCGGGGCCGCGGGGCGGCTCCCCTGAAGGTCGGGCCGTCCGCCCGGCAGCTCTGTGGGATGCTGTCGGCTCCCCAGGGAGCCAGAGGACCATCTCTCGGGTGGGATCTGGTGCTCCTGCAGGGACCTCAGCGACGGCCCTGGCGGGGCAAGGAACGTCCGGGGAGAGCGGCCCTATCTCCGGCTTCGTGGGGAAGGGTGGTCAGGTGTGACACTCCGCCATGTGCCGTCCGTGAGGGCGAGGTTTGGCACGGGGCCCTGGCAAAGCCACGGCGCGCTGTCGCATGGCGTGGATCGCAGCAGCCTCTCAGCACACTGAGCTCGGGGCAGGCCGGCAGCGCTCCCCGAACAGCCCCACACAAGGGCTCCATCCTCCCAGTGCAAGGGGATCCCTCGGCCTCCTCCCCTTGAGAGCCCACTGCTCAGTCACACCCTGTGGCCGGTGCGGTCATGACACGGGAAAGGTGTTGGTCTGTGCCTGGAAACCAGCTGAAGGGCTCCTCTGGGCCCGTAAAAAGTCCTGGAGGAGACCTGCAGGACTGTGGGTCACCTTACGTGGGAAAAAAAGTGAATGTCTCTAATAATCACAGAATCAATTAAATTGGAGTCCAGCCTATGACTGAATTGTACACTAGGCCAAGGCACTGAGTGCCACACCCAGCCCTTCCTTAAACACCTTCAGGGACATTGACTCCGCCACACCCCCGGGGCAGTCTATTCCAATGTCTAATCACCCCTCTGTGAAGAAATTCTTCCTAATGTCCAACCTAAACCTTCCCTGGCACAGTTTAGGACTATCCTCTCATCCTATCCCTTGTTGCTGGGGACAAGAACCCAATTCCCCACCTGGCTACAACCTCCTTTCAGGTCCCCCCTGTTTCTCCTTTTCTCCAGGCTGAACACCTCCAGCTCCCTCAGCCACTCATTATAGGACGACCCAATGCCACCCAACCGTGTAAACCCTCAATAACTAGTAAAAGCACTGGAAGTGAATTGAATATGAAGTAATCACAAACAAACTTCTGTTAAGACCTAACAATCAATGCTATGGAAGGCTAGAAGACTAGGAAAAACAGACCTTCCAAAGGTCAGAGGACTAAGCTGGAAATCTGTTTTCTGTGTTTCTGTTTTTGTGGCCATTACCACAAAGAATAAATAAACTATATGGCAAGTTCATAGCAATCCTGAAAGTTGCAAAAGTAATGAAAAAAGAGACATTTTGAAAGAGAGAAAACTGAGTTAGTGAGGACGGATTGCAAAGACAGGTTTTACAGAACGCAAAAATTATTTATGTAGTACAATGGATGGATGAGAGAACAGGGGAGGAAGGGTTATATGTAAGAACAAACAAGCAAATGATACATGATTCAAACAATAAGGAGAATTCACAGAGTATCACAGAATCAGATTCAGTTGTATGCAACCACCTGTAGCAAGCACAATCTTGCCGCTTCTGAATGTGTCAAATTCTTTAATCACATGTCCCAAAAGTCTACATTTTTTTATAGCCCTGGCTCCTAGAATGAGGTTGCTGGGTGAGGCAGTTTTCATGACTGAAAAGAATTGGTAATGAGTAAGACACAGCTTGTGTCTAGGATAAGCAGTGGGCTTTGAGAGTCCTTCCAGTAGATTTTTGTGGGGTTTTTGCAAAGCTAACACGGATGGGCTAGATCCTTGAAAAGTAATTATGAAATGAATGATCAGTTAATGCATTTTTTAATAAGAAGTCATAATTAATGTTCATACACCTGGGACTGTTCTGTAAGTCATAGTTAACTACTGATAAACTTCTTTATAGTGCACTTTTACAATTATTTGTATAAAAGGGGAAAAATCAAAAGGAAACTTCATACAAGCCAAATCCATATTTAAAATCAAATAATATTTTAATTTCATTTTATAAAAATAGAAAGTATCTAATTGAGACTAATGCTGTATACATTTTTAATATATCTGTGGTCTCTAGAGTACTGTAAAGAGTGTACTAATGTGGTAAGGTCAAGTCCAGTGAAGTTAGGAAATGCCAGGATTAAGCACAGCCTAAATTAATTAGTTTAATGCCATCTTGCAGATCCATTGTGAGATCATCTCTAAGATGATCATAGGTTATGATGGTCAAGCCGTGCATCAGTCATAGCCATGGGATCTGAGCCTTTTTCTCTAGGATCAGAAGGAAGTACGCTCTAATGGCTGAAGACAATTGTTCTGTTCTTTTTGTCATGTTTGATTGATTCTGCTCATCCCCTCCCAATGGGACGGCCCTAATTTTTCCCAGTCCCAGAAGTTTGTCCTGCTCTCATTTTTCTCAGATTCCAATTTCCAATCCTGAGCCCCAGGCTCAGTCTTTCTCCCCAGGTCTGCATGCTGTCCAAGTCACGGGCTCCTTTGGGAAGGAGGATCTCCTTTGCACACAATTCCAACCGTTTGCCCAACCACTTCCAGTTTTCCCCACCCGACTCTTTATCCAGCCTGCTAAACCCCTCCCTAATGCCAGTGGCATTCAATGGCAGCTCTGTCCCTCCAGCTGCAGTGGGCCAGCCCGCAGCCAGCTGTGGTGAACACTGTGACCAGGTTCCCATTTTCATTCCCTGCCATCCCCTCTGTTACTGCATTGTGAAACTCCAGCAAGTGGATGTGTAGAATTAGATCAGCTCCTTGTTAACCTCAGGAGAGAAAGAGAGACAGTGAAGATGTTGCAAAGATTATTCACCGATGGACTAGAGAACCGGTTTCAGTCATGGAACATATTTCAGACAGGAAGGCTAAGAAATTCTGGATCCAACATGAGATAAATACATTAGGTCTCACAAAGAGGATTGTTAGTCAGAATTACACCCAATTTATTGGAAGGCCCTGGAGAGGAAATATGTTGCTACAAAGCTGTTTTATGCTGCATGGAGTTTTTTCCACATATAAATCCTGTGGCTGCCTGTCTGCTGTTCAGAACTCAGAGCCAAGAGGTCTGGAGAATGTTTGTTCCATTCAGTGTCCACCACTGCCTTACACAAGCTGCTGCACCTCACAGTGATTTCTAACTTCAGAAACGCCTCTTAAACATACACTTCTCCCTGTACACTCCAGCTCCTTGTCTTCTGTGTTTTCATCATAGGATCCTGATTGCAGTTTCCTTGTATAGAAACTTTTCCTCCTTTTTTGCCTCCATGTTCAATCCTGCCCAGCAAACTGGTTCATGTTCCTGCTCTTTGCATGCAACCAATGCCAGGCATTTCCATTCCATTTCCTTTCCAATTCCCAGATGGTTTCAGTTGCCTGGCTCACTTCTCACCTCACCAGAATTCTAGATTCTATTGATTCTTTTCAATTAGTTTCATTTTGCTTTTCTTTTTTTTTCCCACTCACCTTCTGTGTTTTCATCAGAAAAATTCTCCCAAAATTTTCAAGGGAAAGGAGAAAAGGAGCAACAAAATTAAACAGAAATAGTTACTGTGCCTGGAAGCAGCCATTACAAGCTTAGCCAAATTTCACCTACATAGCTCCAGGCCAAACAGCATGTGTTTAATTAAGGTCCATGTTAACACCCATAAGATCTGCAAGGGAATGGAGTTATGTTCCCTGGCAGAAGCTGAAATTCCTGTTTCCAGGCTGTGGGTTTCTGGAATTTCAGTGAAAGTGTAGAAAGGATCCTGTGACCTGCTTGTTTTTTCAGTCCCACTGGGAATCACCAAATGATTGGGGTTGGATGGGACATCTAAAAATCACTTAATCTAAACCCTAGTTTGTCTCAACTCAATTTGAAGCACTCACCCAGAAGGGAAGAGTTCATTTGGAACTGAAAAAGTCTTAAAGCAAAAATAAATTTTAAAAATTCTGGGCAAGCTTAGTAAAAAGAGGGCCCAGCTAAGCAGAAAGATTATGTGATCTGAGCAGTGGAAGCAGCAGCACCTGCCTCTGTTAATGTCTCTGTCCTTGCTTAGGAGTTAATCAAACCTCTTTTGCAAAAGGGGAAGTGTTGCAGAGCAGGCATTCATATGGGATTTCTTTATTGTGTGTGCATGAGGGAAAAGTTTTTTTGAAAAATCACTAATTTGCAGCTGTGAGATTAAAGAATTATGTGCCTGTAAATGCTTCAAAACAGGGACCAGTCCATGAAAGTGGATTTATTTGAGTCAGAAACATTTCTTTTTGGTCCATTGATACATGAACAGATATAGAGTTTTTATTTTTTCCACAACACCTCTCCTATCCCATTTTTCTGTGCCTGGCATGGATGTGGCCTTAGAACAAAGCTGGGCCGTGCATTAAAACAGTTGAGTTCAGGATACATTCCTAGGTTTTGCAGGATTTAGAAGGTTTACAGTGAATGAGCAAAACAACTGCCGGAAAACATATTTTTATGGAAAATGCAAGTGAACATTTACTTTTAAACTAAATTAAGCTCTCTCTGCTACAGACTTCTGAGGAATTTTACATGGATGTGTTCATTTTCTAGATGAATTAGGATGTGGTTGGAGGTACAGAGCATTCACAGCTGCAACTAGTATAAACAAAGGGGATGCTTTGAGCATAATATGGTCCTTTGAATGCAAATATCCTGGAGATTGAGGAATTATGTCTTGAATTATGTACTCAAAGTTAGCATCTGTGACTTTTGCCTGTAGAAAAGGGGGATAATCCCACCTCCACCATTCACAGGAATGCTAATTAAAAACTGCCCAGGCTGTTTGTCCATTTGAAACCAACAGTGTCTCCAAAACAGATCTTTATTATTTCATTTTGTAAGTCTGCAGAAAAATGTTTTCTTTTTCCTAAAAGGAAAGGAGAGTTCTGTGGTGGAAAGAGTTTATTGAAAAGAAGAGCTACAGAACTGCACATGCTCCCAGTTCTGCACAGGGATTAACCACATGTTCCTGAGATACTGGGTGTGCTATCTTCATCTGCTCCCCTGGCAGAACCTCGATAGTCCAGGAATTCTTTGCTTCCCAAGAAGTGCCTAGGAATTGCTTGGTGTCCTTGTCCTTCCATCACAGCCCTAAGAGCCCTTGGATGCTGCAGGTCTCCATTAAAATATTACTCTTACACTGTATTTTCCTGCTGCGGCACTATGGATTTTTGCTAGGGTTTTCACTTCCATGAAAGTAGTTTTCCAGCTGTTTTTAAAAATCTTTCTGAGGTCCTACCTATTCATATTTCTGAGTTCTTATGTGATCACATTTTCTTCTCCCAGAATTTGGTTTGTTTGTCCACTGGCTCAGCTGCAGAATCCTTAATGGCTCACAGCTCTGGTCTCTGTGTTACAGGTGATTCCCTGGCACCTCCCAAGCATGAATCTCAGACTTCTGTACCCCTACAACCACAGTGCATGGGTCAGAAATATTTAAGTTAAATAGGTTTTAAAAATATAACAGCCTGACTTGCTTGGGATTTTGATCCAGTTAATCATCCTAAGTATGGTTTAGATAGTAATGAGTTCCATGTTTTTTACTGCACAACCAATAATCTGACTCCTCCAGAGAAGCTAATGGATTTTTATTATTCCCAGGGAAATGTTAATGACAGATTTATTTCCTTCTTATTGCCACCTAAACACCTTTGATCTCAGGCTTTTCAGGTGGACCAGTGAAAAATGTTTTCACTTGTGTTTCCCTTTGAATCCTACTGTGTCACTGATGCCTTCTGGGACTCGATTAAGCTTAATTTAAAAGTCTGATTTCAGACCATTGCAGATTATCTCTGCAATTTGGTAGCTTTCTCTGCAGCATTACCCAATAAGTTGAGAGGATAGGAAAAAATAGGCCCCACGTTCTGATTTTTTTTCTCATTAGGAAGAAAGGATGAATGGTAGACAATTGACATTCCTGAAATCTCTCTGTGACCTGAATTCAGGACTCAATTTCTGTGGCTCCATTTTTTCCTGCTTGAAGTTCTGAGCAATTTAATATGCAAAATGTTGTGCATCTGTATGTAATTGAATAAAAAGAGGGGCAAAATTTGGCATCTTCACAAAGTGCTATTGTGAAATTCAGTCAGGAGGGAAAAAACCATCCAAAATTATTAGTGAACAAAGCTTGGAAAAATTTTTATTATCAGTTAACTTATTTCATTCATCTGTGTTCCTGTAAATACTTAAATTTTACGTGAAATAACATGGTGTTTGAATGGGGAAAATGTTGACAAAAGTTTAGCATGAATGGTAAATAGAAATGATAGGGGAAAATCACAAAGCAGAGACCCAAAACATCTCTCTGGTACTTTTATAAAACAGAGAAGGGTTTTCTAATATGTGCATGCATATGTGTAGTTTTATTTTGGCCATTTTATCACAATATAAAACAACACATGAATGCAAATAAACCCGTTCAAGATTTATAGAATAGGTCCTGTCTTTCTTGAAGGCTTCCAATGATTCCTTGCAGAATTCAAAGTACAAAAACCAATTTTGATAATAGTCCTTAATTTTTCTAGTTTTTAATAAAATCCAGGCTCTTCATTCATTTATATTCTAAAAAGATCTTATCCTGCAACCGTTATTTTCTTAGACTCACCAGCAAACAAATTGCTCCTAAATCTATCAGTATACTTATAAAAAAAGCCATCGATTTTTATGAGAAATAAAAATATCGTTGAAAATTTTTAACAAGGCTGAAACCATCCCAACAATTTCATAAGGCTCTCAAAAAGCACCATGTCTTTGTCCAGGGAGTCTGACAAGTTGGGTCTTAATATTTTTTATACTATCAAAATTAATTCAATATTGGCCATTGATTTAAGCCCCTGCCTCATCTAACTCCCATTTTCATTTACTCTCAGTCTTTATAACAAAGGAAGCTCCCTCCTAAAATGCCTGCATAGAAACTAATCTGGTTTTCTCTTACCTTATTAAGTTTTGCCACAAGAAGGAAGCTTTCACTTGAAGCAACTTGATTAAGTAAAATCTAAGTATGCTTCATAGTTTTTGATTAAGTACTTGGCATTTTTTATGTTTGCTATGTTGATGTAAGTGCAGTCGTTCACATGAATGTCAGAGCATGGAACCACAGGGAGTATAAACTGCAGCTGAACCTGAAAATTAATTTTTTTATTCAGGACCCTTATTAGCCATCTGCATAAGCCCATGTTTGACTCTGAGCAATTAACGAATCCCACCGACTTAATTAAGGCAATATGCAAGTTTCATTTTTATTAAAGATTAGTATTGAAAAGCATGAAAGTTTTTGCCTTTGCTGTTTTTCCTGTTCACAAGAGTCATGATCTTAGTGGGATAGTTCATCTTCTCAAAGAAAAGTAGCAAGTGCTTCCTTGAGATAAAAAATCTAGACAGCTTTCCAGGACAGTATTAGGATGCCAAGGAAAAAGTTACATGAAATAACTTTACTTATAGCGTTTATGAATAATTCTTTATTCTTGGTATTATTCCTTCATCTAATTCAGATACATATGTATTATTCTGTTTTAAAGGTTATGAATACTGGTCAATTCAGACATCCCGTTTTTTAAAAAAATACATAAATAAAATAAAACCTTAGTGTTTCTGCAGCCCTTAGAGCATACAGACATGGAGTTTAAAAAAAAAGTAATGAATACTGTTGTCAAAAGCATACTGTTCTCATACCTTCTAGAGCCAGTGGAATACCAGGAACATTTTCTAGTAAAAAAAAATCAGAACCATCTCCGAAGCCTGACAGGATATAGAAGAATAATTAAATTTTCCTGGTTTTCAGTGGGCTGCACACTAGATAAAAACCCTGTGAAATAATGAGAGCCTTCAGCCTCCAGACAAGCTAACAGCAGCAGAGTGTCTTCAGATCCCCAGAAGAGCAGTCTTGCACCATCACTGCTGATAACAAAACAAAGAGCCAGGAGTGAGCTTGGGAAAACTGTAAAAACCACATCAAAGCACAAATCTTACAGTAAGGCTGAAAGGTAGCATGGACACATCTTCATGTTTCAATGATAAATAAATATCATTATGTATTCATTTCACAGAATAAAACACCCTGGATTGACTCAAGAGTCAATAGCATGATGATACACAGGATTGTTAATAAAAACTGGAAAAATAATTCCCCTGTGTGACTGGTGAGTGGATCAGAGCTCAGATGCAGAACCAGGAGCCATTCTATCTTAACATCCTCCAAGACCCCTGGGGTAGGTAGGACCCCAGGTAGCCCTAGACCCAGCAGACAGCACCACAGCTAAAATCTCCACTTTCAGAAACGCTGAACCACCTAGAGCTCCCTCTGACATCAATGGGAACCAGAAAGGTCCAGCCACTCTGAAAACCAAACCAAAAGCCCCATGGTCTGTAAGTTTTTGTTCGCAGGTTTATGTTGAAGTACATAAGTAATCCTGCAAGACATCACCCAGCCTTCATTGAAGGCATTGGGAATTTTGCTGGGGGCTTCTCACCAGTCAATATTTTGTTCCCTCTGTACTTAGGTATTCAGTGGAGACCTAAATTTGACTTCTGTGCTCACAAAAAAGCCCCAAACCAAAGCAAACAAGCAAACAAACAAAACAAAAACAAAACAACAACAGCAAAAAAACCCTCACTGAATATTTGGATGTATTTTATGAGAAAGATCTTAAATTAAAAACGTCCCCATTGCCCTTTACTTTGCCATGATGCCTACACCTGATGCTGCTGTTAGTTTCACATTTCCAAAGGTTTACCAGTTTCAGGTTTGCATGTTGAAAGTTTGCTCCTGTTGAAAGTTTCTTTTGCTGTGCAGTTCAAGTTTCTTGTACCCTTACAAAAAAGTCCCCCAAGCAGTGCCTGACTGCAGTTAGGTGGATGCTTCTGCTCTCTGCAGGGAAACATACAGTAAAAACTCAGAGGATCTTGAAAATCCATTGGAAACTGCATTACTTACCCTGATTTTATAAAGATATTCAGGTGTGATGGCCATACAAAGTGCCAATATAATTTAGAACTGTTCTTTTGGTAGTTATTATTTGTCTCCTTCAGTGGATCACAAGCTGAGTCTCAGACTCTCTTCCTGAAGAGCTGTGGGGTTTTTTAAATGACACAGGGGATCCACAGACCTGGAACATCCCCAGGAATGGAATGGCTCTAGACAAGGCAGTACAACACTGCTCAGCTCCTCTTCTGCCCTTGGTTTTATATGGTGGGATGTAGCAGAGAAAACTCAATATACCAAACCCCAACAACTATGAATGACCTTAGGGTGGAACCTAAATTAGTTGCCTAAATTTCCAATGCAACTTAAAGAAAATATTTTTATGAAACTTCTGTCCCTCCAGCCTCGCAGCAAATGACCCTTCTCACAGCCAAATAATTTTGTGATTATTTACACTGAAATTATATATACAGGCTTCAAGTAGAAAAATTATAGCAATTTATTTGGCTGCAAAACATTTCTAATTTTTTTTTTTCATGTTTAGCTGATGTTACTCTTGCTATTAGGAACTCATTCAAGGCAGCAGGTGCTGTTGAATAGAACTTCACATGGGAACTTCCCTTGAAAACTGGCATCAAGGATAAAAAAAATTGTCAAGTAGCAGACTGAATTTTAGCAAATTGACTAGATTCTTTCTCTGCCTTCCAAACAGCCTGCCCCTCCAAATATACAGTGGAAGAAGAAGTTGCTGTACTTTTACACCACAATCATCAGGAGAGGAACATGTGCTTCACTCTGTGTGTGTAGGAACAGGGGGTGTTTACATTTTGTAGATTGAGAAGAAATGGGAGTATTTCTAAGTAGATGCATTTTATGTGATTAGTATGCTGCCAGTCCAGCAAAGCACAGGCTTAAGTGCACAAGAAATTAATTTACTCCCATTTAATTTAGCACCATTATGTGATTTTTTTTTTAGTTTCCTTAGGCTTTTAAAATTATACTGATTAGTTAATCAGTGGTTTGTTAGACTCATGTTAATTGTTAATTGTTGTGTTAGACTCATGTTAATTGTTGTACTGTAAGTGCAGCAGTCAGACAGAGCTCAGTTAATTTTATCCAGTACCTTTTATGGGAATCTCATGGTTGTTTGGAAGTTTCCCATCCTAGGAGAGAACATCTGTGATGATGGATAACATTCTGATGAAGGAGGGAAGTTAAACTATGTTTTTTAATCATCTGTTGATTAGTTTCATCCTGTTTCCTTTTTTTATCCATCCTCCAAATATTCCATGGTCCTTAGGGGTTATAAGACCTGTGTCCAACACTTCTTCATTGATCCTGCTTCTTTCTCATAGCCCCAGGCTACCTGCTTCCCTTCTCCATCAGACAATTACCCATGATGAAATGTGCAGCATGAAGTGCTGGGAAGGAAAGGATGTCTTGAACTCATTATTTGGAGTGATGCAAAACAATGAACTGTTTGTGATGCTGTTGGAATAACATATGAAATAAATCAAGTGGAATCGACTTTGCAGTTTTGCATATGATAATGGAGAGTCGTAAAGCAATGCTTTAAAAAAATTATGAAGGTGATTGAAATTATTATACATTTGGGTTCTACCTCATACATTAATAAGAGAGTTGTGGCAGTGATTTCTAAATAGATAATAGAGAACAGTGAACTCATACACATGCTGTAAAACTGTGATTTGAAAATTTGCCACTTCATTGCATAGTCATGAGGCTTGTTACTTGTACATCTAATTTCCTTTGAATCCTTTTGGCCCAGTGAATGTTTATAATTATTAAATGAATGTACTAAAGACTGAAGAATTTGTTATTTTTGATGCTATCTAGACACTAAGGCAGGTAGAAGTAATGATGAATGTGTGGCGTTTTTAAAAGACAAATGTATTTATTCTGTGGGACATAAGTTTTCAACTGACTTGAAAATTTAAATGAATTTATGTTTTACAAGGGATGACAGAAAGTGCTGAAAACAGAAATATCATTTTCCTTAGTGTTTCTCAGTGGTTGTTCACAACAACTGCTGTACTTATAAGGGCTATGGCTGAAAACAACCAGTACTCAGCTAATATCCACTATTAATTTGTATGTTGGTTTTGTTTGTCTGGCTTTGGTGTGGTTTTTTGATTTGGTTTAGTTTTTTGTTTGCGTTTTTTATTTTAAAAAATGAACAAGGTTTTAGAAAACCTGAAGTGAAAAAAAAATTGTAATTAGGTGGAAATTCCGAGGGGAAGATACAGCTTTATAAAGTCAGCAAGGAGCCTGGGTAAACTCCCATCTCATGCACATACACATATAACTTACACTATTGCTACACTATAAATGAGAGAAAAGACTGAAACAAAAAGATGCAGTTTTCACTTCTTTTGTTGAGACAAAAGCAGACCTGACAGCATAATTTTTGTACTGTCTTCTCACTAGGTTTAGCCAATAATTTGACAGTAACTGGCCAAACTCCTCTAAACAAGGAGACAGGCAATAATTTACCCAGTTTAAAATACCATTTCCATACTCATTATAGAGCACAGAGCTGTGAGAGCACCCATCCTGGGTAATGGAGTGGGTTCATTCCCCTGCAGCCACAGGCAGGCAGAAAGCATAATCCCTTATACAAACACTGCCTTTTTACTTTGGCCAGCTCATAGGTACATAATCTCCACATCAGAAAATCAGGAGAAATCCACCTCATGGTTCACAGCTCACAGACATTGCTGCTTTTAACTAATTCAAGAGATGTAGGAAGTAGTAAAGCACTAATGTGAAAGGAGAAGGCATGACTTTCCCGACATTCTTGTGCTAGAAAATCAAAATCAAATCTCGCTATATACCCCAGCACCAGAATCACCTTCCAAACCGCACGGCAAAAATTTCACCTCCAAAACTTCTCCCTAGCCCCTCAAAGCCTGCAAAGCTCTGCATTACATTTTCCTGAATGGATATTAAATCAGTCCCATTTGGTTTCATCTTCCTTTCTGTGCAGCCTGCAGGTCAGGCTGGCTGTGAGGGATGCCCGCAGGTCCCCGCGGGTGGACGTGTCGCTCGAGGGATGAAGCCAGAGCTGTCCCCGCGCTGCCATGGGCACATGGGCACAGAGGCACGGACAATAGCCCGGGGTTAGCCTGTGTCAAGCAGCAGAGGTGCTGCAGAGGGCCGCTCCGCACTCGCTGGCGCGGGGGATAAGGTGCCTGCCCAGCGAGCAGCCCGTCTGTCTGCCGCGGAAAGCTGCGGACACACAGCCGGGCAGGCTCCTGCCTCCCGGCTGCCGACAGGGGCATTCCAGAAGCACAGGAGACAACAGATGGTTGCTGTGTGCGAGCACGACTGAAAAGCTGGTCAGGTCCTGATGCTTCTCAGCTCTCCTCCTATTCGGTATTCCCACACTATCTCCATATTCTCCCGGACCCTTCCTAAAAGGCACATTCTTCACCTGCAATAGGGGCATGCATTATACTCCCGTTTACATTCAGGAAAAAAACCCCATCTTTTCCTTCATTTAGAAAACATACTCTTCTCTGTTTCTTTTTAAGTATGCTTGCTTAGTCTTCCTATGAAATCCATGTGGATTCTCTCTTCCCACTTTCCACGTGATCTTTGTCTCAAACATTCAGCTAGTGCCAGGACTATCATCTACCCCCAGAGTTGCAAAGTCAGCAAACCCAGGATGATTAGTTATCACTCAGCCTTCAAAAGTGTGTCCAACAGGCTAGACAGAAATGACAGAAACATTAAAAGGGACAAAGCTGAGAGCAAGGGAGAAAAGGGGGGTGGGGGTGACGGAGGGCAGGATCAGACTAAGCAGGTGATGTTGCTTAGGAGAGTTAGTACACAACATGGTTAGATTTTACTCAGGTTTTTCTTTTTAGAGTGCCTTGACCCCTGTTCACAACTATTCTGGAAGCTCTGTAACTTTAGAAGATGAAAATAGCAGAAAGAAAAAAAAAAGAGTAAACAGGTTCCTATTTTCCTGCTTTATTTCAGTGAGACATAAAGGGCCACAATAGATTTGATGCCCCTTCAGGATATGGGATAACTGCAAGAGTGTCTATGCCACAGCAGCTTCAAGAACAATGCCTACCTTGTTTCCTCCCCTAGCATTTCTGTCCCTATGGCTGTCTCAGCAGGAGGCTATGGACTGGCTGTGTGCCACTGCTGTGCCCCAGGCACGTTGCTTTGTGCACACAAGGAGCATCTCTCTGCAGGTGCAGCCTGCCGTACTGACACACGTGGCACTGCAGCCATCCTGCCCAGCACTGCAACCCCTGCTAGGCCCCCCAGCAGGGTTCCTTGGCACAGAGTCCCCTGAGCCCCAGGGAAATGTCTGCCCTGGGAGGTGGTAGAGTCACCATCCCTGGATGTGTTTTAAAAAATACTGGATGGGGCACTCAGTGCCATGGTTTAATTGAGGCATTAGGAAATGGGTTGGACTCGATCATCTTGAAGGTCTCTTCCGACCTAGTGATTGTGTGAAAGGGTGGAATTATGGGCATTGTAGTAAATCAGACATAAAGAGGGTGCATTCACTGTTAATAATTTACGTAGATCTAATTAGGACCTCAGGAACTCTCCCTGTGCCAGGGAGACTTGTGCTCCACCATTACCAGGTGACAGCCTTTCTGTAAAGGCTGTGGTTTGCTCTCCAATTCCTCACAAGGAAATGCCTTGCCATGAAAGCGAGGAGCCATTAGTCACTGACCTGTGATGCTTCACCTGGATTCAAACCACTGGATTTTCCCAATTCCTTTGTGAGGTTTCTCAGGTAGGTGGAAGACCTCCTCCCACTAGATCAGAACTCTGCCGCAGCACCAGACTGCTGTGGAATGCAGTGGCCTAATTAAGGCAATGTTAATGAGCAGGAGGAGCACATGGATGTGAAATCTGGTTGGAGTGGAACAGAAACTGTTGATTCTGGTTATGTAGTGTCTGGGAATCAGCTGTAAATTTCCCAGCCATTTAATTTGCCCCCCCGTTCTCAGATGAAAGAACAGTACTTTTTGACTGTGATTGGTGATTGCAGTGGCCTGCATCTTTGAGCAGGATTTGGCCCAGTGCTCTGCGAGTTATAGATGCCATGTGTGCCTCCTGCATGTCCTGCACTTCCATTTCTTAAAGAAAAAAGTCACAGAAGGCATGCCAGCAGTTATGGGGCAACGTGGAATGCCAGAGCCTCTCAATGCAGCATCAAAGCCCACTTACTGGTTTGTGACCAGATGTGTGCTCTCCCTAAAGCAGAGTTAAAAAAAGCCTGTAGGTGGATATAAGATCTATTTCTCTCACAGTAACAGGTGATGGGGAAGAGGTCACAGTCCTTGGTTATCTCATTTCAGGCAGAAGGGGAGCTCAGAGATCATCACTTGGAGGCAAACACCCAGGATCCAGCTCCTTGATCAGGCAGAGCCATCGGAAGCAGTTACTGCCTAGATGTCAGAAGGTGAAACACTTACTAGATTAAAATTCCTGGGAACAGACCTGGCAGCAGGGAAGCATCTCCAGCCCAGCTTCTTAGAAAATCGCCTGCCATGTGTCCCAGCCTGCAGCAGTGCTGGGCCTGTGCCCTACTTTGCTGTGGAGGTCAGCCAAGTGGAGAGCTGCTCTCAGAACCTCGCAGGGCAGACACATCCTCAGAACAGCCGCTCCCAGGCCAGGATCACCGTGAGTGTGGCTGTGGCTCTCACATGATCACACTGGTTCCAGCAGCAACAAGAGCACACAGACATTTGCATCATCCACCAAGCTGCTTTCCCTGCTAAGGGATCCTGCGGGCAGCAGCTCCTTTGCACCTCTCTTATAGCCTCCAACTGCTTTTACCGGGCCAAATCTGGTGCCACCTGGCTTGGGTGAGACAATGACACTAATTTACTCAGGCTGACAACCACGAACTGATGTAAAAGCTTGTTTGTCCGCTTCGTTCTCTCTCTCTTTTTTTTTTTTTGTGTGTGTCCAATAAGTCTTTGCCGAGATGAAATTAAGGCAATTAAAGCGCCAGTTTCCTGCGCCTGTGAGCAAGGAGGAGCAGCGATTAGGTCTGTGCTCGGTTTTTGCGGCGGGAGAGCGGGACCGGCCGTGCCGGTGCGGAGAGCCGAGCGCTGCCGGCGATGCCTGCGGCAACCGCGGCAGCTCCCAGCTCGATCCCGGGGCTCCGCCGGGACTGCAGCGGGAAAGGAACCTGGGAGTGCAGGTGGGCACGGCAGGGATGCCGTACCCGCAGCCGGGAATGCCCGGGACGCTGGGACTGCAGCTGGGCACGGCAGGGATGCCGTACCCGCAGCCGGGAATGCCCGGGACGCTGGGACTGCAGCTGGGCACGGCAGGGATGCCGTACCCGCAGCGGGGACCGCTGTCGCCCAGCTCCGGGCCGGGCCGGGCCGGCGCCACCTGGCGGCTCCCGGGAGGGCCGGGCCGCGCCCCGTCCGCGGCACGAAGCGGTCCCGATGGCTCCCGCGGGGCCGTCGGGGACTGAGGCTTTCCAACCTCCTCATAAACGCCCGTGATCTCCCTGGTATTGTCAGGCCGCGCTGTAGAGGTCGGCAGTGAGAGCCATCCGTGCCACCCCCTTCTCTGCAGCCCTCGAAGTGCCCGATTCCCCCATTCCTTTCCAAGTCTCAGCTATGGCATGTTTTCCAGTCCATTTCCAGTGCTCTCCCATCCTCTGGCTTCTGTAGGGATGTGGGGCCAAGGCTGCAGTTGAGGCATGAAACCATGTCTGCGGTGATGAGACATCAGCAGTGAGGGCAAGGGCTGAGCAGGATCATGACCAGTCCCTTCCCAGACCCAGAACTGAGGGTTAGGACACCTGGGCAGTCTGTCCCTTTCCAGTCACTCTTCTGCTGGGCCAGAGGCAATGGCAAGGAATGTCCCACACTCCTGTGGTGATAACCTCTCTCTCAGATACAGCAGAAAGTATTTGTCAAATAAGTCTCATTAATAAACATAAAAGAGATACAAAACCTAAATTCATGATGATAGGTGGCGTGAAATGTTAGCATCACAATAATTTCAAGCACATTCAGGATTTGGAGTACACAAGGGTTCTGTGTACCTTTCTTTTCTCAGAATGTGTAACTTCTCTATAGACACATAACTACTAACTTACCTGTTCTCCATTAATGGAGTTCAAAGCTGCTGCTGGTCTACACAAACATGGAACTTCCAATAGAAATGCCACCAAAGAGCAAAATACCATTTCCTGAAAAGGCTGGGCTGGCTACATGATGCCCATCATGACCAAATAGTGCCACAACAGCTTTACAAACCCTACATATAGTTATCCTGAAACGAAGCACCTGTTTTGTGTTGCTTTATTGTAGACTGTTTCTATGGAGGAAGCCAGCAGCATTTCCCTGGTTCTACTTCCAAGAATGAGGAGCTGGACAGAAGCTGGACACATGCTCACTCTCCTCTTCATGGACAGATGTCCAGGGGAAAGAGACAGAAAACTAAAAAAAAGCCAAAAAGGAGTTAGTTGTGTCTCTGACATTGACACTTGAAGGACCAGGTCTGCAGAATACATGTCAGACTGCTCTTACCTCTGATCTGGACAACATAAAAAATTACATTAGGTGATACAAGAGTTTCCCTTTTTCTTACATTATATTCAAATGGAATTTGTATATGACTTCAGAAGAGCTGTAACTTTTTGGTCACTGGGACTGGATGGACCCAGTCATCTGCTCAAGAAAGCATGTCTCAGGTTCAGCGTTGTAGAGGTCACAGAGACTTCAAAACTGTACAAATAGGAATAAAATTACTCTTCAGGCAGCACCACACAAAAGCAAACAGTTTGCCATTGCATGCTGCAGCAGCAGCACTGGGTGCCCAGCTCAGGCTTCAGAAATCATGGTCCACTGGTGACCTCCAACAAAATAGCTTCATGTCCCATGCTGTGTTTTTCTCATCTTTCAATACAATCCTCTGTAAAGCACCTTTATAGTGCATGCACTGTGAAGTGTTTTAGCAATGTCACACTTGTCATTGTGACAGCTGACCCAGGTGAAACACAGGAGGGCTTTACACCCAGGATTTTGTTTCCCATTGCTCTGAGGATGCTTCCCCAATGCTCCCAGAGGAGCTTCCTCCTCCACAGCTGAAACCCTGTTGGGTTTTCTGCCCCACAAAGCCTCCTATCCATCAGCACAGATGTCCTCAGCACCCAGAGGTTACCCTGACAGTAGCTGCAGAGAGTGAGAAAAGGAACTAATTGTTTGAAAGAGGGTGGAAAGTTGCAAATAATGGGTTACACAGTAGCTGACCTGCTTTAAACCACCTTTTGGTGCATCTGCTTCTCTTCAGTGACTTTACACAGACTTTACATTTTAGGTGAACTGAATTATGCCCAAGGTATGTTTAGGCATCTACAGCAGATAATGCAAATATGTCAAAACCAGTTGCTATTGTCTTACAATCTGGCAGTCTATGCAGAGATTTCTGAAATGATTTCTACATGTATCTCTGAATATCATCGTGCTCAATTTGTAAGAAAACAGCCAGCACACCAGCAAGAATAAATCAGCATCTCCACCAAAGTCCAAAATAGCCTCTTGCAACAAGCCATCGTGCTTAAGGTTGCAATGTTTTCCCCATTATCGTCTAAACTCAGTTCCTCACTGACAGCTCCTACCAGAGACCTTGCTCCCACCAGTCTGCTGGAGCTCATCCAGCTGCCTGTGCCTGCCGTGGGAAGGGACACACCAGGCTCCAGCTTCAACAGAGGAGCACAAGTCTCTTCCACAACTCCTCTGGATTTGGAAAGGGATGTTTCCAAATGCTGTCAGCACCAACCCTTCAATGCTGTTTCTTCAGCTGGCCTTTGATGAATGCTGGTGAGCTAGACAGAGAGCAAGCCCTCTGGGAACACAAATGGAGTGCCAGCACCACCCACTGCCAGTAAAGGAATTCCTGACACACACACAGGGCCAGGGGAAAGCTCTGTGACTCTGCCCTGAGACAGCTGTCTGTCATAACAAACACCATCTCCTTCCCTCGCTCTGCTCTTCTTTCCAAATTAAATAGGAAGGGAATTACCTCACACCCCCTCAAAAAAAGGCTTGGTCTTGTTCAAATAGAAACATGGGTTGCCTGGGCTGGCTCCAACACTAAATCTAATTAACAGAAGAACAGAGCTGAAATAAACACAGGAGAAGTTGCTTATTTTCTAAATAAGACTAAATTTATTCATTACCCTAGTAAAAACAAAGTTTGGATTACAAGTGTCTGAACAGTATAAAAGTACAAAACAGGTTCCATAGATTTCTAATACATTAATACAAAGTGCATGACTACTCATTTTGCATTACTACCGGGAATGGAAGAGGTGGGAGGGAGTAGGGGAAGCAGTTGGCGGTTGAAATCTAGCAATAAATAAATAAATACAGAAGAGATGATCCGTATCAGAGCACATCCTACCACCAACACTGCAGCCTTCTTAGGTGTACAGAATTACTGATGCCAAAAACACAAATTCACATGAAATGGGTGTCTGCAAACACAGTGAGGACTCTTGCTCAAGCCCTTATTAGACACGACCAACCTAGTTATGCCCTTATACAATCAAGTATCCATTGTAGCTATGGCTGGACTCAGTGGGCTTAGGTCTTTTCCAACCTGAACGATTCTATTTGGTTGAGAATAAAAGCAAGGTAAAGCAGCTTTGTCCTCCCTTAAGAGCCCCAGAGTTTAGGAAAAGCAAAATGCGTCCAAGGAAAGCTCTAAGCTGTAAGGCTGTGAATAAGTCAAAGCCCTGTTTCCCCTGATTTTCTTTCTCTCCAGAGATTGGCTGACCCAACAGGAGAGGAAAAAAGAAAGAAAAAAAAAGCTTTGAGGGTAGAGGCTCCTCTTAAAACCTGCATATCTTTCCCTATCTATATTTTCATTTGCTAAGTATTCCCATTTCAGGAGACTACATGGAAATCCAGTCCTAAACCCTACCCACCACAGTATTATGCCAATGACTCTCACAAAAAAGGAAAGCTTAGAATCATAGAATATGCTGAGTTGAGGGACCCATCAGGACCGACTCCAACTCCTGGCCCTACACAGGACACCACAAGAATCACACCATGTAGCAATCCATTGTAGGATATCCCAAAAGAGTAATAGTAAAAAACAATCCTCCCTCCCCCTAAAACCAGGAATAAAAACAACCAAACAAAAAGCAGAATTCCCAACTCACACAAATAAAACCTTCATAAAAGGAACGGGAAGCGACTGGGAGCTAAAACTGCAGCACAACCTTCCAGGAAGCTGCTTCCACCCTAGAGGCATAGCAGAGTTTGAAGGAGTGTCACAACGATTTGCACATGAGTTTGTCTGGGAATCTGTGTAGAAAGTATTATCTTTTGATCACATATGCAAACAGAGCTGCTGCCTTGATTCAGCACAGCACCATTCTTAGCAGAACTTTTCAGATTCAGTATTCACAAAAGTGTTGACCTGGCAGTTGCTTAAACAAACAAACCGGAAAAAAAAAACCAAACCAACAAAACCCAAACACAGAGAAGCACTGCTGGGGAAGGGTTTCAAAACAGTTATTGTGAATCCAAACCCCAGACTGCAACCAGACTACGTCCCTGGACCAGAGCCTAATTTGCTTAGCAAGGGGTTTGGTTCTTTGTCAGGTCCAAAACCAGGAGTCTTGTTTGTGGTCACATTCCAGCTGCACTGGGCCTACAGAGAGCAGTTACTCAGTTTTGGCTGCCATCTACACCTGACTTGGGCATCAAGGGGTTTCTTGGTCCATCTCTAACCACCTGGGGTTACTATACCAAGCCCAGGGTGGCTGCTGCTGGCTTTAAAAAAGTAACCTCCCATTTTGCTATGTTCAGTTCTTAGGTAAATCTTAATCCTTAGCTAAGGCTCTCCCACCCCTTCTCAAGAGGACTTTTATGCTGGAGGCCTTCTCAGATAGCTACCACTTGAAGTAGAGATGTCTGCAGATTACCAGTCTGTGTCACATGGGAGGGATGAAATATTTGTCTTTGTTATGTCAGTAGTACAGGGTGAAATCACCACACCTTTAAAAATATATATTCATATAACTAGAAAGGTGACTTATAACATTTCTATGTATTAATTCATCTTATTGACTCATACATGTCTAAGAATGAAATATTTTCTTGGGAATTTAGGAAGTTTGCCAACCAACTTTTAAAGAAAGAAAAAAAAAACCCAAAAGGCTTACAACCACTGCTTCTTTCAGTACAGAAACATGAACTACATATACTTTAATATACAAACCCCATCCTCATATTCACTTGGGAAGTGAGTGTGGGGGAAAATTAGACAACCTTGCAGCAGCATTCAGCTTTGCCAAGTGTTCCATAGCATCTTAAATATTATGTACAGTCTTTCTGAAAGGATACAAACTGGCTTCAGAGTTTGTGGAATCGTAGCAGTAAAACCCAAAACAGTTCCAGGGAATAGTCTTTTGGCAGCATAGCAGGTGTCCAAAGTGAACAGTCACTTTTCTAGTATTTTTCCAGAGAATAAGAGGATCTGTATAACCTTCTGCAGCTATCCAAGGAAGTCACCACTCCTCTTGGGTGGAGATTGCTGGAGATTGGGGTCCTTCTTGTTCTGGCTTTTCAGTGGCAGACTTTTTATTGCTACAACAAGGTTTGAAGAGATGAGTGTCTATGAGGACTTCTCCAAAACGCCCTTTGTAAATAATTCCACAGCAGACTTTTTGCCTGGAAGAAATGGCAGGGAGACAGATAGTTAGTTTAGAATATACAGAATTCACAAACATGCAAAAAGCAAGTCTGACCCCAGACACTACTTTATTGAGCCTCCAGCCCAGAGGACAGTGACAAAAAGACTGCTCACAAACAGTAAACAAGTCTGTGTCTAAATCCACAACAGGTCTTGGGGGGGGGGCGGGCAGCAGGGAAACAACAAAGAAAAAAAGAAAAAGCCTAAACATGCCTGTACAAAAACCAAGTCTCCAACTTTGCTTCCCAGAGAAGTTTCAAACACAACCATATGGTCTGAACTAACCTTGGCTACAATGCACTTGCAAATATTATTTGAGAGGAGGCAGCAAAGTCACAACAATTTCAATTGAGCAATTAGCTAAACAAGGGATTACTGTGTCACAACATGCAATAAAAGATAACAAGCTCGTCAGCTCCCAGAAAACCTTGTGGTTTTCCTCCCACTCCAGAATTTTGTTGGTTTTTTTTGGTTTTTTGTTTTTTTTTTTTTTTTTTCCAAATGACTACCATCACAGGTCAACCAAATCACATGCTATGTTTTGCTGGCATGCTGGGAGCACTCTTGTATGTAGCAACACATCATATCTACAGGGCATAGTTTTAAGAAGATATAATGACAGACAGGAATATAATCTGCTATTCCCAAAAGCAGCAAAAATATTTCCCAGCAACTGTTTTAATGTTTAGGGAACTGAAGGGAGATAGGGGAAAATGTCTCAAACACAAGGCATTTCTTTCCAAGCATGAACAGACAGGTGTTGTAAATTATATCCTTACAGCAGATCAAGATGAAGAGGCAGAATCAAGCAGCACGTATGCAAAGTGAGCTTGCTGCCTGCACAGAGGGCAGGTTCTGCTGCTTTTTACCTTTTCCAGTAGGTGAGATCTAGGAAGGAGAACACTGGAGTTCTGCTGGCCCCAGCGCTCAGCTCCGTGTCAGAGCCATCGTCCGACTGGTTACTGTAACAGGGCGACTGAGCTGGGGAGGCACTTGAAGTTGTGCTGTGGGCATCAGAATCTGCAGGGCAAAGAAGAAATGCAAGGATCAGGACATGCATCCAACGACTTACCCTCCTCCTGACCTGCGGATGGGGAGCAGAGGCACAGATGTGCTTTAATTAACAAGAAAAACCCAACGACAACCCATTTATTTCACTTGCTCCTGCCTGTTTCAGCATAGAGAGTGTCAGGATTTGTGAAAGAGCCCTCTGAAGTGGAAGGAGTCCTTGTACATGAGGGATTGGAAAGAGGTTCAGGATCAGGCTTCAGTTTCTGGCTCTCAAACCTAGCCCTCACAGGCCACGCTCTGGCATCACTGGGAGATCCCTCAAGACAGCAAAGATCTGTGCTCCAGACTTTCTCTCTCACTGTACATTTTCTTTCTCACCCTTTCAGGTAAAGTGCTGCAAAGCTCTTCCCAATAGTGCATTATATATATATATTCTCATTATGTGTTAGGTAGTATTGAGCTTTTGCTGGATCAAGACCAGGAACGACAGACCCAGTACAGACACACACCTTAACAGTGTCTGCTCTCCCACCTTTCAGCTGCCATCTCTGGCAGCTACAGTGACAAAATTAAATTAACTGCAGGGCCTTGAATGAGGAGATAAAAGCTCATTGGGTCAGGGCTTTTACTGATTCTTTGGAGACTTTTCCTGACTAGGCAGGATAATTGAAAGAGAGAGACCGAGTAAGCAACAGTGAAGAAGCTGGAAGGTTTGCTTCAGAAGAAAAGCCTTAAGTACTGACACACATTTAGAGCATAACTGGTAGATGGTTTTGTTGGAAAGCTATGAATCCAAATCTCTTTGGAGAGTCCTTGTACTACTGGAAAGAAATCACTGAGACTGGCAGAGGGAAGGTATGATGGTAGGAATTTAAAGGGGGTGGGAGGTAAATCTATGTTTAAATTTGGAAGAAAAAGACTGCAATGTTTTTTGGGAAAAGAGAGCTGAAAATGGCCACAGCACATTACTGAAAGCTTCAGTTTCAATGAGATCTTTGCCCAAGATGTTCTTTCTAGGGATATGTAATTTAAATGTGGGACATAAGCTACAACTGCCTGCACTTTCAAGCCAGACTCCTCATGCCCCCTTGCCGCTTCCCCACCTCTGTCTTGCAGCCCACCCTGCACACAATCTCTTCCTTCTCATTCCACACCCTCCCAAAACTCTCAGAGGATAAGAGGCTGTGAAAACAGGGAGAGCCCAAATGTGGGAGTGCACAACCACATCCAGACAGTGATTCAGCTTGGCCAGTTCACAGTGAGCTGTGTTAGGGGAGGCTGAAGTTTACTGCCAGAATCTCTTTGGATCCACTTACTGTGCCGCTTGAATTCCTTTTGCAGTTTGCTAATTTGATTGCTCTTTATTCTGCTTCCAGAGAGAGTTTTCATTTTCTTTGGTTTCAATGTTGTTTTAAGGCTGGGTCCAGCCCTGGCATCTACCACCTAGGACAGAGAAAATGCATGTCTGAATACTTGTGCATCATGCTGAGGTATTGCCCCAGTCAAGACACAGGTATTGCCTTAGCAGGTGTTCTAAACCCCCCTAGTTAATGCAAGGCAGTTCTGTGCACTGACACTCTCCTGTTTCATTTAAATCTGGCTAAATCTCAGACTCTGCAAGAGGCTGAGCCCGCAGGAAAACACAGCAAACTAGTTTAATAAGCACATTTGGTTCTACTTTTGCCAACTTCCCAATTTTAACACATTCAGTTTAGAACCAAATAATTGTTTAAGCTAATACAGGTCCAGTTAAGAGTGTTTGCCAAGCGTTTGCCCTGTGGTTTTTTGGGGTTTTTTTAAGTCATAAATTTAACTTTTGAATAAAGCTAGTGGTAGTAATAACAATAGTTATGGCTCCCATTACTATCAAGGCATCCTGGATAAAAATTATTATACACACAAGGAATCCTGATCATCCTCCTAGCCTTAGGCCTGTATTGAATTAACTTATCAAAACAGAATATATGAGTGAAAATAGCTGCAAGATTATTAGTCATTGTAATTATCTGATTAAATGAGATTGATTAATGTGTTGCTTGAGCAAGTCACTTTGTTTGGGAAAAAAAACCCAACCAATTTTGGATAAAGGCCAAACTTGAATTTTTTTTTTTTTAATGTCATAAGATACTTTTGGATGAAGTTATGAGCTTTTGAAAACAAGGAATTACAAGGCAAGTTGGTCTGTGACTGCATCTCAGGCTTGCATAATCACCATTTGCACATAAGCAGGCAGTAGTAGTAAATACTCCAGGAGGGATTTAGAGATGCTGAGGGTGGAAAGGGAGAGTGTGGGTGAAAGAGCAAACCCCAATCCCCTGCCAGCACCTCCCCTCTCTAGAAAGAGTTAGTTTTGGAGCAGAAAAGAAATAAATTACTAACGTGATTCCAGTTTTTTTTGGATCCTGCTGGTAATTTTTTCCATCTTTTCACCAAAAGAACACAGGCATTGCAAATATCTCCTGAGCGAGCCTCGTGGAGCCTGGCACAAACAAAAGCAAAGATCACTTAACAACAGTTAATAAAAGCACTTGATAATAAAAGCACATCAAGAAATACAAAAACTGATGAATAAGAAGGGTTCTGAAATTCTGTTTTTCTGACATTAGAGTTCATCTGGGATGCTCAAACAGTGCCATTTAAAGACCAGGTCTCACTTTCAGAAAGCACTCTTCCTCTTCACAGAAATAAAAAGGTGTCACGATCTGCCTCCAGAGGGGCACTGAAAACACCAGTCCCATCACCTGCAGGTTTTGGAATCTTTTCCCCCAAAACCGAGACACAATTGCAGTGGATTGGTTCGTTTGGAGCAGGAGGAATAATCATGTTATTCAAACATACACTTGGGAACAAACATCAAAAGCTTACTCAGGTCTTAACTTTCCCACAGAGCTTCAAGGATGAGTAACAAACATCACCTAACGCACTCCCACACGAGCACAGGATAAGATTTCAGAAACAGCACTCACTGGAATGACAGCAATACTTGCTCCCTCCAACAAGCTTTCCTCAGGAATCATCTCTACAACTAATCCATGCTAAAAGAAATATAACAGGAAAACACTGCAGAACTTCCCAGCTAATTAAATAGGAAGACTTTGGATCATTTATAGATGAATGAGGCAGGCTCAGAAAAGCATTATTTGCCCAGTGTTCAGTCTGCATTTTTACCTTGGCAAACATATTTCAGATAGCACAACAACAATGATGCTGGTAAACTGCAAACTGCTTTACTGCAGTTAAAAACAACAACCACCAAAAAAAAAAGCAATGGATCTGCACACAGCCTTTGACTGCCAAGGACAGTAGTGAAGAAATATGATAAGGAAAACTGCCAGCACCAGACTTGTGTACAAAAATCCAAGGTAAATACAAAGCACTCTAAAGTTCACTACATGAAAAGAGTGTTTCTAGAAAAAGTGGGGGAAATTTCTGAATTTTATACAAAATTTCAAAACTCTTCGAAAGTATCCCAAAAATTTGAAAGATCACAGTAGCTGGTACAAGAAATCTCTAGTATTTATAGTTTTATTTACCAGTGCTTTCAAGTAACATTACCTAACTGGAAAGCTAATCACTCTCCAAGAGAATGGTTTTCCAATAAGAAGTTTTAATAACACATTGCTATGTCCTATTTGAACAGAGATACCAATATTTGTAACAGGGTATTCTGCATAAACCCTGCTGAAACTGCTCAATATTTACTCATCAAGTTTTATCTAACATTCTTGAATTTTCAGAGCCACAGAAAGCCCCCATGGATGTGTAGAGTTCATTATTTTATGTAGGTGTTTACACCTCTATGGAACCAGCAAAAAATGCACAATCTGAGAAAAATCTAAAATCCCTGCATCTGCTGTGAGGTGGGAGAGACAGGAACCTGATCCTTTGTTGCTATGAATTACCAGCTCTCCCTTGGCAGTGACAACAGACTGAAAATCAAATGGTCCCATGCAGAGCAGCAGAGGATCCAGCCCCTCCTGGTGTGCCCAGGAAAGCTGTGAGGAAGCTGAAGGCAGCTTCTCCCACCACTCCCCTCTGCTAACCTAATCTTTCAGGCTTTCAGAGCAAGAAGGACACTACATCAGGCTTGCAGCTTAGAGATCAATGCCAAAACTGCTGAGCAAGGTGGGAATCTTACCCAAAACAATTCTGGAAATCCTTTTCATAACGTTTGCTGTCAGTGAAACGAGAACTGGAAGACTTAGCTCTGCAAATACAGCAGCCCTCTATACTCCGGTACATCTTCGGTTTGTGAAAGCCAAACATCTTTTCCTCCCAGCTGTACCCTGTGAAAACAAACAGAAACTGCTGTTAATTATCACTGTTAGATAATGAAAGAAAAAAACTGCTAGATTAGGGCATAGTTTTTTTATCCCACGTTGCCTCAGAAGAACAGATGCGCCTATAATGCAGTTGTTAAAAAAATTATATAATTAACAGCTGGAATATTAAGCAATACCCAGCAGGACCCACAACAAGCTCATTTACTGCAGAAATCTACTCCAAGGGCACATCTACAGGCAGCACCACCCAGATGTGTGAATGCAGCCAGCCTGGCCACTGAAAGCCCTGTGCATGCGGCAGAACAGGCTGCAGGACAGGCCATGTGTCCAAGCCATGGATGAGGAGCTGGCAGCTGAACTCTGGGTCAGCTGAACTACTTCATTACCACCACTGGTGCTGGGTGGAAACACCCCTGGCAAACTTTGCTGAGAGTGAGTAGGAGTCATTTTAAATGAGCTGCAGTCATACCCCCGGGCTGTAGGGCAGACATACCTGAAAAGCTGCTCTAAAAACAGCAGGGTGGAGTCCCACCCAGCCCTCAATGGCCCTGTCTGCACTGCAGGACCCGGGAGCACCTCTCTGTTCTCAGGGCCTGGGTGAGCATCCCAGCTCCATGTCAGCACATGCTCTGTTCTCAGCCTCCTGCCTTCCCCACCCTGCTTTCCATGGGAAGGAAACCTAGCTAGGAAAGAAAGGGCCAGGGAGCAGGACCCTGGGGCACATCTCAGCATGTGCCGACCACACATGCCCTGCCAAAAGGATGGAACTCCAGTTACAGGGAAGTTGTTGCTTCGAAACCACCAGCTCTGCAAACTTGGTGCCAGCCCAGAAAGCTGAGAATGCCCTCCTGCTCCTGATCCTATTCTTTTCAGTACACCAAGGATGGGATTTGCTATCAGAGCAGGTATCATACAGTGGAGCCATTTCCCAGGGAGAAACTTCTCAAGTTAGTCACTGCAGTCACCATGACCCCCCACCAAACCAGCTCAGCCCCAAGCTGGTGGTTGCCCAGTGCAGACCCCTGTCAGGCACAGTCTGACACAGCATGAGGCACTGCCAGAGCAAACAGGGTTCCCACAGCGCTTCAAAAACCCAAACCAACAACTGAGCAAAGCTGCTGCTCTCCTGGCACTGGGCCTGGACACACAGCAAGTCCTCACAGGCCACACAGCATCAGTCTCATAATGCAGGCAAGGATGGTTCCAAGATGTTCTCTTTTGAACAGACCCTGGTGCAAGGTTTGCCTCCACCACCTGCTGCAAGGAGTGAGCAGCCACCTCTGCTGCTCACCACACACCAAGGACTCAGGGAGGGGACAGGCTGCAAGAGGCTCCAGGAGAATAGGTTCCCCCTGCTTTAAAAAAATTAAAATTGGATGGAGCCATGCAAATAACACAACATTTCCCTCTCTTTCCTTAACAAAGGCCAAGCTGCTGAATTCTTTAAGAAGCTAACAAAAAAAACAAAAAACAAAAAAAAAAAAAACAAAACCACAAACTACTGAATGACCCAGCAGCTCAGGAAGGACTTTCAGGAGAGGAGCAACTGTGGTGAGGGGGAACTCAGTCACTTCTCAGTCACTTCTCAGTCCCAGGTACTACCAAGTCCCAGTAACCCAACTCAGGTTACAGGTTAACGTTTGTGGCATAGGCATCTGTCCCCAAATCTTCCACCTTCAGAAAGGTAAGGGCTGTAATCCTTTTACCCTCCAGTAGTACAGAGAAAAATCATCTGAAATCTTGTGCCTACACTGCCAGGACTTGCCACATCATTATGGCAATAAAATATTTTGAAAGAGAGGTTCAGGTGAGGTCAGAAACATGCTTCCACAAAATGATCATACTCAGCATCATGCTCACCTGACTGACAGGGGGATGGTGTGCAACAGGAAAAGATCCTGCACTCTTCTGTGGGACCACAGCAAAAGCCAGGGAACCACCAAGGCCCAGGCACAGTCCTGTGCAGAGGTGAAAATACATCCCCCAACCCCAGGGGGGAAGATCAAGACTACAGGAGCACGGCAAAATAAACATGCAGTTTCCCAGGCACTCGAGAACAAGAGAAAAGTAAAAATTGTATCCAATATTGTTGGCCAATACTCTGACACAAAATCCATCAAGGAACCTGTTTCCAGCTGAAAGTGTGCCTTTTGCATTTCAGTCTAGCATATACGAGACCACCTGGGGCTCACTGAGGTTGTGGCTCTTTGCAATTACTACTGCACCAACATTTAGGAAGACTCAGCTCTCCATAAAGCTTGTCTTGACTTGTAGAGCCTGTTGATGGCAAGGCACTTGCTCAAGCTGAATGCCAAGGAGATCCTCCAGGCCTAGGAGAGAGATGGAGAGGATAAGTCCTTCCTTTCCTCCTGTCCCAGGTCATGCTGTCTTCCACAGGCTTGAAGTGCTGAATTCCTTTTTTCACATTTACAGCCCAAGGAGCTCACCTAGGGCTACGTTCCCTCAAGGTTAACTTGTGCAAATACCCAGCAAAGTCACCCCAAAAGGAGTCAGGCTTTTTAGGAGATTCACTGCTCCCTGTATTAGTACTGTATTAGTACAGCATTGGCCTGAAGGCCAGGAGTAGATCTAGTAAGAAAAAGAAGGTATCCAAGTAGTGACCTGCTGAATGGACTCATGGAGGGATGGTTAGTCTCAGAACTACTCTCAGCCCCTGCTGGATGTGCAGCTAATGAATGCACAGCCAAATCAGGTAAACATTCCTGGCTTGTCAAGAAAATAAACAACAGAGTATCTAGGCAAACACTGAGTATTTAGTTTCTTAGCACCTGATGTGCTTCTTCAGGAGATACTCTTGAGGACGTTGCTCGACAAGCCTCAGGAGATCCAACAGCATGCTCACCTGGGAATTTTCAATTTCCAAACAGCAATTTTAGATCTTGTTTGACTACTCCAATGTTAAATCTGTGATCTGGTAATTTTCTTTAGAAAGTCAAACACTAACTGCAGACACAAAGTTCACCCGCGCTGCCAAATTTAAGCGGCAAGAAAATCTTGACTGCTACGTGGCAAGAAACAACTATCAACAATGCAGTTTACTTTTACTTTCTAACCAAGTTTCTTCTAGGAATCCAGACAGTGATAAGATGATCTCTGTCACCAGCTGGTATTTACACCACAGTAGAATAAGATGCATGTTTTACAATCAATGTTCTGGCAAAGACGGGAAAACACATATATTCTGAAAATATTTTGGCTTGCATCATTGCTGCCATTCTCACAGGAGCAGCCTTTCAACACCATCCTTCAATAGAAGGGAAACTAGTGCCATCTGTTTCCCACTTGATGAATGGTCAGCAATGGTATTACCACACATCATGCCTGAATGGGGAAGAGCTAGTAGCAAAACCACAAGTTAAACAGATTTCTCTGACAACTGCATCCAAGTGCAGTTATAAATGGAAGGCGTCAGTCCAGTTACACATTTAATCCTAAACAGTTGCCATTTGACCATTATACACTAAATTTTCTGTCAGCTGGAGAGCTTAATAGCTAATATGGACTTAGAAGTAAATATGACTGTGCCATTTAAAAGGTTTAACTTGAAAGCTTTGCAATTTAGATATTGAATTAGAACGAGGGAGTTGGGATGCCAGCTGCCCTAACACCTGAATCTTAGCTGTGGAACTTTAACCATGCAAAATTTGGGACAGATCAAAAAAGATGGCAAGTAGAAACTAAGTACCTTGCCTAGAAGTTAAAAAGCACTACATAACATAATTCTGCCACATCTAAGCATGTTATTAATGCTATTTAACTTCGTTATTATTTGCCAAATTTAAGCATGTTATAAAAATGTATCAGCAGTTGCACAGAAGTGAAGGACAGATCTCCAAAAAAGAATCAGAAATCTTAGCAGAGCGTTACCTGTCATTCTGCAGAAATGAAGATTTACCTGCACTAGTGAGAAAGCAGTATTCCCCCAAGCCAGGGGAAAAATGATCCTCTTCCCTCCCTGGTGTCCCTCTCCACAGCTTCTCCTTGCAGAAGTTACTATTCCCTCGAGTTCTGCTTTATACAACTGCTTTAGCAACCTGAATGAACTCAGAAAAGTCTCCAGGAAAATGCTCTCACCATTCTTCTGCCCTCTCACTTTTGAAAAAGCAGCATCAGAAATAGAAACTTGTCTTGCAAAAGAGAACAGTAAAGTCAGGAAGAGAAAAAGTAATGGGAAATAAAGAAAAAAAAAATCCCCACACCCTGCTTATTACCTTTGTGAAAGGCTGGTACAAAGAAGCATGTGTGTGAAAATGGTTTCATGTTTTTGTTACCTGTCAGGACTAGAATTTGGTGCTTAATTTTCTTTGCAAAATTTAATTTGACGATCTAAATTAAAAGGAGGCATTGCTTCAGATGCTCATTAAGTTTTCAAGTTAGGGAAGAACTTCTGAACTCTTTCAGATCTTAAAGTAAGCTGAGCCACTTTCATTTGCTTTTCCAGATTCCTTCTGCATTCTTTCTGATCACCCAAGAAGAATGAAAACCTTTTATAATAGAAAGGATGGAATTCCTAGAAGACAGGCATGTCTCCCTTTGTAACACAATTACCAGGCCAGTGGGAACGAACATGCTCACCTGCTTCTTGCAAAGCTGAAAGAGAAACATTCCCAGGAGTTACAGGAGACCAGAGGCATGCCAGTCCAAATACATAGTATCCTCTTCCCTTCCCATCTCCCCTCTCTGACCTGGGATCATTCACCCTTTGTGCAACCCAGAACTGCCAGTACCTTTGCTGGAGAGGAGAACAACGATTTGATTTCCCTTTCTGTGTACACAACAGCCCTGGCACAGCCTCCCTGAAGCTGGGCTAAAGAAAAATACCATCTACCCTACATATGTTAATGCAGCCGGTTCCTGTCAGTAAAAATCTCACAATTGTCATCCCTACAGCATTTCATTGGAACTAAGAAACACGGCCAAAATTACACCTTTTTTTTCTTTTTTCTTTTAAAGAGAACTAAACAGATGCCTTAATATAGAAAGAACACAGGTGCTCTGGCTTTTGCATCTGCAAGAGCCTACACCCAGGCACATGCACACACATGAAAAATGCTCCCAGAGCTGCCTACGGCGCCAGAAGCAGAGTTGCCCATCTCACAATAAATTCTTGAGCCTGTCCCTCTGCTGAAATAAACTGCAATACCTCTACTGCAAATCAACTGCAAGACAGAGAACTGTACATCAACAAGAGGACCTGATCTGTATCAGAGACTCAACATAAACATACCTCCCCTGAGTTCACAGGCTGCTGCAAAAAACCCTTGGAAGAGAAGTTAAGATTGGATCCATCAAAAAAAAAAAAAAAAAGAGTATATTTTAACATGCACAGAGCCAGAATGCTCCAAGAATGGTAAGAGACCAATCTAATTAGAGTCATCTCAAATTGCAACTTAAGTATCTGCAAAAATATTTTTTACAGTCATCTCTCTTTAGTTTAAAACAGAGGTACTAATAACCAACAACCATAACCTTGGAACTGCGCATACTGTATGCTCTTCTGGTCCCCTATATCCCCAGATTTTCCTTGCACTTTTCTTTCTCTCTCCCCCCAAAACAACTTTACTTGGAGGAAAGCTGTATTTACCAGGAACATCTGAATGTCATAGCATGCTTTCACTTGATGAGTTCAGCAAAACCAGAAAAGGTCAAAACCATATCTTCAGGAATCTTTCCTCTGACAAAATAAGTAAGTCACTCTTGCTGGTAGATGTCCACAGCTACTGTTGTGTGCTCAGTGCTGAAGTGAAATCTCAGCACAGCCAGTGCACCTAGCAGCAACTATGCATGTATCAAAAATCAAATTGGACACTTCTTTCCCATGTTTGAGTCTCCATGGCATCCTAGCTGGATCCCAAGCTGTTCCGAGTTACATTTGCAGAAGCAGACAAGTCACAAAGAAGCGTACTCACCTGTTGGATCTTCCCTGGGAAGGAAGTCCCTAACTCATTTGAGCTAGAGACCTGAAAGGCTAAGCCACATGGGTGTTCCTCTGAGCTGCCATGTGGTTCGTACTCCAGAAGGGATAGGCCAAAGCATGAAAACAATAATCAGCAAGATTTGCATAAGGGGAAAAAAGATTCCAAACCTGTCCCACCTGCAGACATTCCATCTTGAAAGATGAGTTCCCCCTGCCTGAAACTCCTATTGCATAACTTACACCACGCTCAGCCTGAGCATGAGCCCAGCAGGGAAAACCGGGATGTTTTCAGACATGTGCTGGAGTTTGGTCTGTGATGCTTATCTGAGTGCAGTCACCACAGCTGTGATGATGCTGTCTGCAAGCACCTGCTACTGAAAAAGCATCACAGCCACTTCGGATCACGAGACACTGAACAGCTCTGGTCTGTATTTTTTGGCTAGGTTCTTTTATGTTGTTTTTAAAGAGGATAACATACCTGGATGGAGACTTAAACAGAAGGAGCAGCAATTATTTGGCAGAACAACTGAAGTAACTTCATTAAAAAGGATACTTTTCCATGTCCTTAAGCAGTATTACTGGTCATTTCACTTGGACTTTGGACTGAGCACATTCTACAGAAATGCAAAGGCTTGAGTTGTGAAATGGAGCCCTGCCTGGGCAATTTTGAAGTCCCAGCTCACTGGCTTCTTCTTTGTGTTAAAAAGCAAGTGCTACAGGGGGTGCAAGAATGAAGCTGATTGTCAAGTAGGACGCTGTGGATGTCATTCATGTCATTATGAGAGAGGTACAAGAAATGAGGTGTTAAGAATCAATGCAAAGCAGAGTTAGCTAACACAGAAAGAGCTGCACCAGTGAGACAACAAACCGTCACAGTTTTAACTTTATTTATAGCCTCCGTGAATTTATCAGCTTTTTTAACATCTTATGCAAAGAAGCCACCGATATTTTCTTCTTAAAGGAATACTGAATACATCGGCAATTAGCTTCTTTCAGAGAATGAACTGAGGAGGAATTTTTCCCAGAGGCTCTGGCACTCAATCCCACCTACTTTCAGTGGGAGCTGGATGTTGAATGCCTGTGGGTGTGCTTGAAAATCCCGACTTGTTACTTGCTGCTTTTCTACCAGGTACCACAGATTCCAAGAAGCTCCTAGAGCTCCTAGAGCTCACCTGTGTACCAAAGGAGCTGAGTGTCCACTGGTATCAGCAGAAACGTTTCCAGTTCACTCTCTGTCCCTATGGCGCAGAGTTTGTGCAATCTCTAATTTTAAAAAGCTGTAAACTACAGAGTGGATCTGTCTGCCTGCAGGCTGGTGAGAAGGGGGTGTGCACACCCTGCACACGGCTGCCAGGAGCAGTCTCAGCTTTGGAAGCAAGCACACAGCAGTAAAGGAGTTTGCTGAGGAACCATCACCCTCACCGACTGCCTTGTCCAAAGAGAGAAGCACTTGTGTGAAGCACGGCTGTCAGCCTGCCACCTTCCCAAGGGCCAAATTAAAGTAAAAAAGAGCATCACAGGCTGTGCTCAGGCACAACCACCGCTGCTGGAGTCAGGGGCTCAGTGCAGGACGCTGGGCCTTCTCCTGCCGCTCCCGAGCCACGAGGGGACGGTGGCACGGCCCGGCCTCCAGCGCAGGCAGACACGTGTTCAGGGCACGGCAGCGGGCAGCATCCTGCATCGGCTGCCTGCACAGCCACAGCGCCGGGGGGCAGCTCCCAAGTTTTTTGCAATTGTAATGTTAATTGAATAATTTAGGTCCGAAGGACGGGCCATCAGTCGGGGACGAGGCTCTTTGTAGGACGAACCGGGGTTGTTCCCGCCAGGAAAGCGCCGCGGGGTGGGCTCCGGGGCAGGCGGGATTCAGCCTCGCTCGCTGCGTGCGGCACAGCCCGAGTAAACAACAGGTTTGGCAGGTCCCTTTAAATCCCCTCAGCTACACGCATCCGGACAGGGGGGTAGGACAGGAGACGGCAACTTTTATCTCGCCAAAGCGACAGCGCAACGAGGAGCGCTTTCCTGGCGCAGGACGGTGACTTTAAAACAAAACAAAAACCCACCAAACCCTAAATAACAACGGTAAAAAACGCCCCAAAAGGCAGAGCTCGGTCGCGCCGCTCCCGCCGGGCACCGCGTGGCCCCGGGCACGGCCCCGCTCCCCCGTTAGCGCCGGCGGCCGGAGCGGCGGCCGGAGCCGGGGCCGGGCGGGCGGCGGCGCCGGGAACAAAGACCCCCCCGGGGCACACGACCTACTTTCGCGGGCGGCCCCGCCGGTCAGGTGGAGCCGCGGGAGCGCACACGCGGGTGGCCACAGCCCCCCCCCACGCCCTGCGCGGGGCTGCCAAGCGCTCAACTCGCCGAAAGACGAGTAAAATCAAAAATAAATTAGAAGAGCACAGGAAGGGGAAGGCGGCGCGCCAGGGAGGAAAGCCCCGAGCGCGGAGGTGGGCGCTGCGAGGCGGCCCCCGCGCTGCAAACGCCGCCCCACCACGCGGTCGCGGAGCAGCCGCCCCATCCGGCGCGGGGGGAGCGGCGGGAAGCAGGGATGGAGCCGCGGCCGCACCGCCGAGCACCGGGACCCCCGTTCCGCCGCGGTGACGACCGTGTCCCGCCGCCCCCGTCCTTCCCCCCCCCCGCCCCGCGCCGGTTCCTCATGGCTCGGCCCTGACGTAATTCAAACATGGCAACAGTTTCACTTCAAAGGGCCGTCGCAGACCTCCCGGCAACGCGGGCACGCCGCGACGGGGGCAAGGCGGACCCCAGACCCCGGGGCAACCTCGGGGCGGCGGCCGGGGCCCGCCCGCCCCAGCGCCGTGCGTGCGGCGCAGAGCCGCGCGGAGCGCGCCCGCAGCCAAAGTTTCACCGCCCCTCCAAACTCCTCCAAAACCGGCAGGCAGCCCCTAAAAAACAGCGTCCCGCGCACGACAAGTGTCACCCCACCGACACTCGGCACCCCGGGGCCGAGCCCCCGCCGGGCGCGGAGCAGCGCTTTCCCCCGGCGCGCCGGGGAGCCGCGCCGCCCGCAGCACATGCGAGCCCTTTGTTTTCCCTGCAGCCGGGCGCTGCCTACGTGCCGCGCCGGGGGCACGCCGCTCGCCCCGCCGCCCTCCGGAGCCCCGAGTTAAAACTTGTTGGCGCCGGGCGCGGGCACACGCCGGCAAGAACGGGAGCCGCTTGCACTGGCACCGAGCTACGGAGCGGCAGGACGCCATCGCCGCCCGCCGCACCGTCCCCGCGCCGGCAACGCCGCGCACCGGGCCGGGGGCAGCACGGGGAAGGCCCCACGCCGCGACCTGTGCGACCGACAGCACGTGTCCCGCCAGCCCACAGCCGCACATTTTGCTCCTCTGCAGCGTGCACGGACTCCGACTCCCCCGCAATTACTAATGATAACTGGAAACAATAAGAACTGCCCCGCTCTCCCCACGTGAAACACGGGGAGAGAGGGATGGCGGGCACCGGCAGGTCCTCCTCCCATCCGCCACGCCGCTGGCACCAACTTGAGCGCGGCCGCTACAGGTGTGCGCTGCGGGGCGCGCCGGGGCCGCACCTGCGGCACCCGCTCCGCACCGGCGGGGCCACGCCACCCGCGTGGCGAGCCAGGGCAGCCGCGGCCCGGGAAAGGCGCCCTGCAGCCCGTCATGGCCAAACAGCCAGGTTTTCCAAAGCCGCTCCGCACCCTGGAACTGTTTTTGGAGTTAAATTACGGGGAAGTGCTTACTCTTTTCTCCTAAAGACTTGGAGATTTAACCGTACTTTGGGATGGGGGGCAAAAGTCAAGAGTTCTAGGGATGGGTCCGCAACAATGCGGGAGGCGTTCCTCTCCGGTCGCGCATCCTTTAAAACTCTACTAATCGAAGAAAAACCCGGGCGCAACGCCGCTCGCAGCAGCCACACGCGTGTCAAAGTGTTTCAAGGCGGCAAAGTCTTTTTACCGCCGCAAAACTACGGATAAGCTCCGGGAAGTAACTTGGAATGAACACAAACGAACGGCTGCTGGAAAACAAAAATAAATCCCCACACCACCAAAAAAAAAAAAAAAGAGAGAAGGAACCCACCAAGAGCGAACAACACCAAACAACAAAAAAACCCCGAAAAACAAGAAGCAAGCAGGCACAGAAGTCGGTTCGAGCCCGCCCGGGGGAAAGGGAAGGCATCACTCACCGCCGCGCTGCGCCCACCAACACCCGTGCGGTGCGCGGCGCTCCCGCCGCTGCGCGCGCTCCCGGCTCCCCGCGCTCTGCCGCCGGCGCGGGCGGCCGCGCGAGCCCCCCCACGCCCCGCCCCCGCGCCCGCCCCTCGGCCGCTCTGCGCAGGCGCCGTTCCCACGGCTCCGTTCTCATCAATCGGGCCCCACCGGCTGCGCGCGCCCCATTGTCCTTTTAAGGCAGAAAGGGCCGCGCGGGAAGCGCGCGAGGGGGCGGCGCCCGCCGTGACGGCGGAGGTGACTTCACGCGCGCGCGCCCCCGCCCCGCACCTGCCTCGCGCCGCCCCGCCCCGCCCGGCGCCGGAACGGCCCCGCGGGACCGCCCCGCAAACACAGCCCGAAACACAGCACAGCCCGGCAAACACAGCACAGCTCCGCAAACACAGCACAGCCCCGCAAACACAGCGCCAAACACAGCACAGCCCCGCAAACACAGCGCCAAACACAGCACAGCCCCAAACACCACCTCAAACACAGCACAGCACCTCAAACACAGCCCCAAACACAGCACAGCACCTCAAGCACAGCCCCGCAAACACAGCCCCGAACATCACCGCAAACACAGCACCGCCCCGCAAACATCACTGCAAACCCAGCTCCAAACATCACCGCAAACACAGCCCAGCCTCGCAAACACAGCCCCAAACATCCCTTCCAACACAGCACAGCCCCGCAACAGGACCCTGCCACCCCCGGTGACACGCCGGTGACACGCCGCCCCCCTTCCCTCCAAGCGCATCCCGTCCCCACCGCGCTCAGCGGCGCTTGTGACCATCGCTGCCGCTCCGCACGGAGCCCCGCGGGGGGAGCGTCACAGGGGGCAGGGGAAGGGGGTGTTTTCCGCTACGGGTTAATTTTAATGTTCGTTTTCTAAAGCGCTTTAAAAGCCAGCAGCGGCTTATGTAATTTTTCCTGCAGCGTCACAATGAGTGAATTGAAAAGTCGCGTCATCGCAACCTTTGGGTTCACCTCTTTTGTGTAATTTTGGAAGAGCTGCTTCTCGAGGCGGCTGGCAGGTTATGTTGAAATAGATTTCCTTTGAAAACTGTGTCAGACGGATTAGCATGTGATATACAAGGTAACACCTAAGGAGTTATGACTTCGCACCATTACAGCCTGTGACTGCAATAAAGCTCCGAGCTACTCCCTCCTGGGCTGGCGCTCAAACCGAGCCCAAATATGGATTCCTTTCTTTTGAACTACTTAAAAGTTTAAAAGTTTCCCACAGAATCAGCTGCAGCTCAGGCACCACATGCAGGTGTCGTTGAATACTCTAAAATACTGAAATAATGCCAATGAATATTTCTATAATAATTGGGGTTTTTTTCATGACAGTGACCTTTTCAGACTAATCCTGATTTAAGCACAGAATTAACAACTCACCAAGAAGTTTTGCTGAAATTATCCTTTTGTTTCCATCAACAGCTCTAGCTAAGACCTGGGAATTTTCAGAGAGCAGGACAAGCTACTTTTCCTTACCTGAGCCTGAGGATCTTACATCTTCTCTACTTGCTTGTAAATCCATGGCAATTCTACCCCATCTCCTTCCTCAGTGCTGCCAAACCAGTCAGTTTGGGCACAAAGCACAGGAGAACACCTCCCAGGGAACCCTCCTGGTTGTCATTTGAGTTTTAGGGGTTCCTTTTGAATGATCATAGAGTGCTGCCTCTGTTACCAGGGCTTCCTTCCAGACACAGCTAAACCAAATCATATTCAACTTGTGAGCTACAGATGTACTAAATGCTGAATAATTCCTCAAAATATTTCTGTAATTTTACTGCTTTTAACTGATCTAGGGAACTCTACCAACACTTTTGGCAACTTTTGTTTACATATGATGTGTCTGATTTCATCTGCCTCTTTCTTTTTGATTGGAGGGAGCGGTTCTCCCAGATTTTCTCCCATTATTTCCCCATTTCTTTATTCTAGCACACTTCTCAAGGCCCCTTGGTGACATTCCTTTTAGTCCAGCACCACCTAGTATAGCATTTAAATCCCCAAGTGACATGAAGTGACATTTCCAAGGAGAATTCCCTAAGATAGCAAGCAGAACCCAAGAGAACAAAATGGATCTCTCAGTGCCAATCAATTGCCCCTTGTCACCCCCATGCTGAACGTTTACAGAACATCTCCGGGCGGGCTTTGATTGCAAACAAACGAGGGCCAGGACAACTTATGTGGTATTTATTTCACAGCTCTGTGCCCTTCCACTCCAAATCTCATGAGGACAGGAGCTGCTGTAACCTGGGGAGGATCTGAGTTTCCAAATTTGGTGCTGCTCCGGCCTGTGAACAGCTCCGTCATTCCTGTCCTCTCAGAGGAAAAAAACCCTTCTACCCACAGAATTCCAAATGGCAACACAGAAATGAAAAGCATGGTCCAGCCTTCAACCTTCATTTCTGAAACATCTCTGGTTCCCCTGAAGTGTTTGCTGATGACATTTCAAGGCTCTGCTGTAACTCCACAGTGGTTTGAGTTTTCCTTTTTGGCTGGTAGCCAGCTTGCAAATAAATAAAAGGCACTCAAATACCTAATGAGCTTTCATCAAGGCTCCCCTAGCCCCTTCCCCTTGAGCAAGCCATGTGTGCTCTCCACAGCATCAGAGGGACACCTTGTCTGACCTCACTGTTTGGAAAGAGGGTGATGAAAAATGCCCCCAACTTGGGACAAACTTGGAAAGTTTAATTTAAAAATGCAGATATCTGAAAAAATGCATGCATCTTCATGCTACAGGTAAAGTCTCACTTCTGTTTTAAAAAATTAAGCATCTTCCTTTCCACTCAGAACTTGGTATAAAGGAGGAATATGGGATTTCACAGAGATCCCAGGTGACCTTGAATATTAGCTTTAGACCAGAGGATTTATCCTCATCCAGTTCTGAAAAACATTTACTTTAAGAATGCACGTGGAAAACTAATTGGACTGTTGCTGTGCTCCAGTTAAACAGGTACCTTCCCTGCCTGGACTCTTAATTATTTTATCTGGAAAGCTAAATTATGTCAATGGTGTAATAATAAAGGGAGCCATGAGGGTTTTAAAACATAAAACATACAGGTATCATCAATGCTGAGGCAGAGCTGCTAACACAGAGAAAAAGGAGGGCATTTGCCAGCCAAGACATCTGATCCTATTGTGTTATTTTTCAATATTAATGAATAAGTAAACACAAATAGGCTACTTGTTCTTAGGTGAAGAGCAGCTGTCAAGACAAAACCCAGACAGCTGTTCCTGCTTTAAGGAACTGCTCAATGCTCCTCAAACTGTAAAATGCTTTTTTGTAACTTGAGTAATTTGAAAATTTACTTCCTTGGCTTAATGATTGGCCAAAAGATTTTGAAAATATTTACCAGGAATTCTTTAAGGGAAAAAAAAAGGGCTGATTGACATAGAGTTGTAAATAAGGTTTTGCTAAGGAGTACAATTTCAGAGCGAGATGCCATCAACAAATGAGTTGTTTAGTTCTGCTTTCCCCAGTTGCCCATGTAAGTAGCAGCAGGTTAATTTTTTGAAGGTGCAAATGCTCTGAAAACTGGTAGTTGTGAGCAAGCAGGTTAATAAAGAAATGGGATTTTCACCATTTTATGTTTTAGGCCAAATAACAGATGGCTACAAAAAATGACAGCAAAGCTTGATGATAATCAAAATTGATATTATGATATTCATGCTTCCAGAATGAAATAGTCAAGCTATGAGGCTCAGAGAGACAGGACCCTGAACTGGCTTACTCCTAGGAGCAAGGCAGATCATTTATAGCCCAGCCTAAGAAATCCATTAGGGCTTAACAGAGAATAATAACCTCTCTGAAGCATTTTTAATTGACATTTCAAATTCCTTAAGAGGGAGATAATTCTCTTAAATTCTTAAGGATTCCTCAAATTCTATAGCAAAATGACCATTTTTTATTACTGGTTAAACACCTTTAATGCAGCTTCTCAAGCACTGCTGGTTTCTTTGCAGCACTATTGCTTTCATACCTATTAAAGCCAGTGAGATTATTCTATGGGGATTTATATTAAGGAGATTTGAAGACACCATTAAGAAGATCAGCCCTCTCTGCCTGCCAGGCTGTTTCCTGTCAATAAAGTTATCCCCCCTCATCCTGTCCTTTGGGGCAGTTCTGAAAACAGAGACTGTGTTTGGAAACCTAAAAGAGACTCCTCCTTTGAACAGAGACCCCCATCTTTCCCAACAGCTTGGGGAGCAGTTCCAGCGTTTATACTGATGATTTCAGAGCAATCTTTGGGGAAGAGGAAGTTGGTAATTCCTTTGGAGAGTGTTGTTTAGGCTTGGTCTCAGATGGGATCACTTAGGGGACAGAATTTGCTCTTTGAAGTTTCTTACTGAACCTAGGACTCCTGACCAGGTACATCCATCTCCTTAATCCTATTTTGTACTGCATGGCCCTGAACACAGACAGGGCTGGCTGAGGGAAAATGGAAAGCAAGGCTAGGGAGAGCACCCATGGTGTCCAGGAAGCAATGCTTTGGTGTGACAGGCTTTTCAGCTCGACCTCTTTCTCAACAGGAATCAAGAAGGTAAATAGGAATGCTTGGGAATGGAAACTCCTAGGGAAGCAGATTGGTTTTTGTCTGAAATGTCTGAAATCCTCTGCTGGGAGCAGCCAGCATGGGGCGGGGGGGGGGGGGGTGGGCAACAGGACCTGCCAGGAATTGTTTTCTTACAGGTGTAAGGTATTCTGCTAAATACAGCCAAGAAACCTGAGGCAGCTCTTTCCAGGTTAAAGCATCACCCATTCTTTCTTCAGAAAGGTTTGTCCTCAGTGTCACTACTTAATCTACAGTACCAGCAGGCAGAATGAAAGGAACAAAGGCACTTCGAGGAGGTGACAAATTCAGATTTCAGACTCTGACTGCAGAAAGCCAAAGAAACTGTAGAAAACATATGTTTCTGTGGGCAGTTTTCAGTGAGCCAAAGCAAGGCAGAGGGTGGTGATACCTCTCCAGGCTCAGGTACAAGTGGCAAGTTTCATGAGGAGAGAAAGCATTGCCGACCTTCTTGCCAGGCTGCCAAAGGCAGACACGGTAATTGCAAGTGTTCTGGGGAGGAAGAAGATCTGTGGGCAGACTCGGCTAACCAAGGAAAGGAGGCAGCTGGAGGAGCTGGTCCTTGCAGGAAATCTGCAGAATCTGCAGTCCAGATCACAAGCTTTGATCAAGCAGCCAAGAACCAAGTGGAAATCTACCGCCAAAATCTGGAGGGAGGAGCTGGAGGCAAAAATTTTTGCAAGGGTAGGAGGGAACGGAGTTGACTAACAAAGCCACCACATTACAGAGATAACTTCAGATAGCTTAATTGGATTGGATCAGTTAATTGGACTGCAACAAATCAACCAAATTTGACACTCAACATCCTCTGAAAAACAAGCCAAGGGCAGGTGGAGGAAAAGAGCAGGCAGGGAGAATGCAGCAGGATAGATCCCCCTTCCTCAGGGCAGAGGCATCCCATTCTGAAAGTGAAAAGAAGATAAGAAAAGGTGAGAAGCTTTCCAGGAGGAAGTATTCACTCAAAAAGCTATGTAGATAAGGGGAGGGCAGCAGCAGGATGGGCAAGCTTCAGGCAAAATTTGAGCAAAAATTGATGAGGGGGATCCCCAAAAACAAGTCAGGTCCCACAATGGATGTTCATAGTCAGGGGTGGACTCTGCAGGGTGATGAAATAGAAATAAATGCAAAGCAGGACACACATGTGACCTTAGTGACGTCCCTCAGGTCTGACAGCCTGTTCAGATTGCACATCACAGCATGCAGAGAAGTCAAGGGACCCAGATGTTGCCTCCAGGGCAGAGGTGGCAGAGCCTGAGCCACAGAGCCCTGTGCAGCATGACCCCTGTGCTCCACAGGCACAGAGTGATCTGATAGACATCTCAGGGCCAGCGGGAAAGTTCCTCTGTCTTCACTGTCCCCACGCTGCAAAGATCACCAAGGACACAGCAAAGTTCCTCTGTCTTCACTGTCCCCACGCTGCAGAGATCACCAAGGACACCAGGACCTATTCTATCTGCGTGTTGAAGAGAAGGGGTGCAAGAGGGTACTGCCCTGCAGGCTCAGAGTATTTTGCAACTTATTTCCACCTCCAGGAAAAATGTAAGAACCCTCTCAGAAAGGAGAGGGTGGGTTTTGAATCGGGAGAGTTCAGGACTTCTCTACTACATACCTTTTACCTCCCAAAGAAGTTTCTTTGGTTAAAGCCACAGCTGGAGTTTTCTGTCCCTTTCTCAGTCAGTAGTGATGCCTTGTGAAGGCTGACCTAGAACAGAGACTAGATGGAGTTAAAGAATAAAGTAGGGATTTATTAGAAGGCTCAATGGCTACACCTTGGGCAGCACAAGAGCCCAGCCAGGGCTACACCCAAGATGAACCAAAATGGTCCCCAAAAATGGATGACCAGTCACAGGGTCTCACACTTTAATCAGTTCTGGTCCATTTGCATATTGGAGTTAATTGTCCAGTTACAGCTTTAGCTTAAGAAGTCCCATCCTTCTTGTTTTTCTCTCTTCAGTCCACCGTTGTTTCTGCTCTTGGGCCTGAGATTTGGATCATTTGTCCTTGGTCCCCAGCTAGAGAAGGAATTTTTTTGGCTACCTATTCTATGAAGAGAGCTCACCATCCCCCAATATGAAGCCCAGAACTGCACACCAAAGCAGCACAGAATCTGAAAAATATAAAAGCTAAAACCTGAGGCATCACTAGGATGTGACTGGGTTTGTCTGTGAGGGTGAGGGCTGATTAGGAGCTGTGGGAGAGGAGACACTCCAGCTTGGGCTGAGCTCACCTGGCCAGGCAGGGGGGAAGCAGTGCCCCGAGGCACATGAGGGTGGCTCCTTGAGCAAAGGCATCCATCCCCAGGACTGGCTGAAAAGGAGCAGCCTGCAGGCATGAGCAGGCTGTGAGGAGGTGCCCTGGGACGGCATTGTCCTCCAGGCATGGGCACTTCCTGAAAAACAGCTAAACAAAGTGATTGCTATTTACAGAGTAACAAGCTGGCTGGTCAGAAACATTTCAAAAACTGGCCTTTCTAAAACCACCTAGCAGTGTGGTTTCTGAGATGCTATTTTCAACATGCTGTCAAAACAAATCTCTATCCATAGCTGAACTGATTGACTCTTCCTGTCAGGATGCCTACCCTTAGCAGTGGTTGAACCAGTCCTAACTCAAGGTTTCAAAAGCAAGAGCAATATTTACTGGTTGATTTGCATTATCTGCAGGAGGACAGTGGATAGCTCTGGAGGTGACCTCTTGTGCTGATCCTCCTTTGCCCTGCATGTGCCAGGGCTCAGTACTCCACTCAGAGTGGATTGGGGAATCATGAACATCCCATTCACACCATGTAGTAAAAAAAAAAAAAAAAAAAAAAAACCAAAAAAATCCAAACAAAACAGTTTGAACAGGGGCTAAATCTCTCCTGATTGGACCAACTGCTTCATGGTGAGCAAAAGAGTTTGAGGTCCAGGTAATTTCCTCTGTGCCATCTTGTCAGTCCCAGACAGACCCCAGACTGCAGGTCTGGCCAGTGAGGTGTTCCCTCTACTTCTAGACCCTCCAGCTGTTCCAAAGCAGAGAGATCTGACAATTCAGCCTCACAAAAAAGGCAAGGAGGTGCTCAGCTGCCACCCTCAGGAGCAAGGGTGCCCATCCAGCAGATGTGTGTGAGGTGGGAATGTCCAGGTCTTTCCCACTTGTGTGTGTAAGTGTTCAAATGCTTCTCACTTACACACTCAGGCCAAACTTACCCTCTTATAAAACCCATCCTGTGGTAAATTAGAATAAGTAGCCATTCATAGAAGGTCTGCAAAACAGGAGGAGTTTTGTTTGTGCCATTCTTTAAGGCAGCAGCAGCCCTTTAAAGCCTCTTTTATGAGCTGTGGTAAATGGGCTCCCAGCATGCTCCTTACACTGAGTCAGCATGTAGATACTGACTGGGGCACTGGAAACAACATTCTTAGGGTGTCCTGGGAGAGAGATACCAATGGCTACACTCAGAAGTCAACTTCAGATCAGTGGCACCTATTTACCAACCCCTATACAGACCAAAATGTCAGGATGTGAACCTGGTGCAGGCAGAGTGTGCCAGACTCAGCTTCTTGGGGACTGAGTGAAACAAGTCAGTGCCACAGTGCCCTTCCCTTAAAACCCCCCTGCACAGTGCCCCTGTCCACAGCCACAGAGCCCTGAGCTCTGCTAAACACAGAGTGGGTTTGCAGTCTCTGTGCTGTGACAGTCCCCTCCACAGCCACGGTCCCAGGCTCCCAACACTCCTTGCCTCAAGGCTGGGATGGTGCTGTCCTGGCTTCTACATCCATCACCCCCTTCTGGGGACAGCAGGACTCAGTGATGCCTGCATAACTTTCCTTCCAAGTATTTTGGTGTGTCCTCATGCTGGCCAGCTTCTGCTCTGCCAGAGCCCCCCTCCCTGCCAGGTTTGTGTCATCTACCATCACCACTGCTCCCTGCTCCACTGTTTTCAGTACTTTAAATGCAGAGGAAGACTCAGACTGCCCTCCAACAGGTAGCTGCAGTCATGCTTCAGGCAAGGCATTCTCTGAACAAGCCAGGACCATTTAGAGGCAGCAGTTGTGATAGCAGTTACTCATGTTCCATTCACCAAGACTGTCATGGTTGGTAGACCATCTGCCTGTGTGAAGTTCACATACAGCCCTTGCAAAAACACAGAGAGTAGCTGGCTGTAGCATCTTAACTACATTTCTCAGAGAAATTTAGGCTGAGTTGCTGGAGTGCAATCTGTCACCATCGATGGGGGAAACCCTGCTAAGGAATTAGTCTGATGTGGTGGGGGGTGACAGCTGCTTCTGACTTGAAAACATCCAAAAACTTCTCGAGGAAGCATGACATGTTCCCTTCAGTGCTAGTTCTCTGCTGGCACTCAGGGCTTATAAAACTCTCCTGTTCTATGTGTGGTCCTGGCACTTCCCTCTCCTTAAACAGGAAATGAGAGTAACTAATTTCTTTGAGGTAGTCAATAACCTGTTGCTGGAAAACTCCTGTTTCTCTCAAGTAGGATCAATAATGCCCAGAACACCAGTCACAGGTAATTAGAAATAGCATTAACCAGTTGCCAAATACACGTACCACAAAATGATCTTACAGCAAAGGACCCTCCCAAGTGCTCCTCAAGGACAGCATCCATTCCTCACAGATGTCCCCAAAGAGACACAGGGCCACACGTGGTGTGTGAAGCAGAGTGGAGTCATCTGTCCTGGGAAAACAAACTGCATCATTGTGGCCAGCTGAGGAATTAACCTGGTCTCTTACCAGGAAGCTGGGGCTGGCACAGAGAGCATCCCTGGTTCTCAGGTTGTGAGATGACTCTGACCAGCATGAGCACATCCAGGGGGCTAAAGGCACCAGGGATTCGCTTTTGGAAGGCAGAAGGAAGCAGTACCTGGATGTGCAGACTGGTTCTAGGGCAGAGCCAGCCAAGCACACTCCAGTTATTCTCTGTCCAGGAACTGGAGGCTGCTCTGGCTGGATAAAAACCACCTGATCTAGATTGTATCAGGTGAACCTTAGTAAGAAGGTCATAAAAAAACCTGTCAGCTTTCATGTCTCATACTGTTCACCAACACAGGATGCCCAGGGTGAGACAGAAAGTGAGAGTGCTAGAAAGAATAAATCAAACTGGTAACTACTACCTGATAATTTCTTCCAGACTGTGCAGCCTGCAGGTCCAAGAGCAGTTTACTCTGTATGGACCCATGTTAGCTGTGCAGATTCTGGGTACTAAACAAGGCTGGATTCTGACATAAAGCAACATCTTGGAACAAAGTTTTTCACTAGACACAGAGACAGAGACAGAATCTTCTCCCAAAAGTAACACAAGAGAGGAAATGTGATTTTTGGTTTGACCAAGCTATGCAATGATATTTTTGATCCTAGTCTGCTTGCAAGATAGCAAACATTGACTCAGTGGGGTACTTGTGCCTGTGGATTTGATTCTTTAGGACAAGTAACTTAAATTGAGATTATAGAATGAGATGAACCTACACAATGCAAAGAAAATACATTTTCACTGATCTATTCTCATCTGGAACTTTTACAAACCCTTTATGAATTGTTTCCAAAGCCTTGCTCGCTGTTCTGTAACAGTGGTGGCAGGACCTTTTAGTGAATGGGAAATGTTTTGTCTCTGCATTAAGGCAGAAGCACTTCTCCAAATGTCTCCATATTTCAAGAAACAGATATTTAGGATGGCTCATGCTTTCTGCTTTGCAAGGCTACAATATGCACTTGGCTTTACGTGCTCTTGTAACTCCAGAGTTCTTAGTTCACTTATCTTTAGAGGTTTTATATATTCAGATTAGACTGCTCAGAAATTGGATCAAATTCTTTCAGGCTAGTCTGGCATTGCCACAGCTGAAGAATTAAATCAGGCCTGTTCCATAGCATCTTTATCAGGTGCAAGGAACAAGCAAGGAGTTTCACTCACTGCCTTTTGCACCAAGGATTCATTCTGTGAATGAAACACGTTTGGATTTTGATATAAATGTGAATACACAGGAGCTATGTCCTAATGTTGGACTTGACTTTATTCCTGGCTTCACATTCATGGTTTTTTCCCCCTTATTTCACATTGCAGCAGATCTGCTGTTGAACAGGCATTGTGCATTTGGACAGAGATTCAAGAACACTCTCTTGTCTCATCAAAACTTTTTCCCCTGCTTTGATGTGTTTTGTCTTCCTGTTACCTTGCTACTAGTGCTAAGAACACAATGCCCTTGGAGAAATCTTATTTCACTGCATATTCCACACCCTGTACATCTCTGCTAACTCCAGAGAAGGGCAAAGCACAATGCAAAGGTGCTCAGAGTGCTTTGGCCCCTGCCAGCTGTTTGCCCTCTGAATTTCATGCATTTTTAATTGTACACACTTCTGTCTGTCTCCAGCTTAATGCTTTCATGAAGAGAGCCTGGTATTCACTTGATTTGCAGCCATCCACTTCTTCACAAGCAAAGTCCTGTTTCATAACAGCCTTTCTGTAACTCGGGTGCTGGTTATACCGCAGAACAATGTTTTAATAAATGTTATTTACATTTTTCAGGGTAGCTAGAGGGGTTTTGGTTTTAATTAGCTGAGTAAGAGAGTCATGAGTTGTTATACAGACACAAAAAGAGCTGCTACCATCATCTCCTTACCCATGGCTCCTGTGCCAACAAAGGAAAAATAATAGTTCAGGCCCTTGCAGGCAAGTATTTTTTTGAAATGGGGGGAAGGAGAAATTGATTAAGATGTTACAGTGTGTATTGTGCCTGGAGTCCTCAGTAGTTTTTCCTAACCTGATTAATTGCCTAAGCCAGAGGTAGAAAGTCACTTGAACATTTGGGAGGAGCAAAGGGAGTGCCAGCTCTCCTGCCAGCATCCCCCAAGCAGTGCTTTGCTGGGGGGCAGTCAGAGAGGTGCTTGCATGGGAACACTGCCTGCTGAGAACCACTTCAAATGAATGATGCACTCCCTCCTCCCCCCTTCTTGCTGCTGCTTCCTTCTCCTTCCCTTCCTAACCCTTATCCTCGGCACAAAAGCCTCTCAGGATCCCCCGCTTATGAAGCTTGGAAGGAGCAAGGTCCAAGGAACAGAGGGGCATCCCAGGGAGCTCTGTGAGGAGGGCCTTGCTCAGCAGCTCAGCTCCTGGTATCTCCAGGAACATGGCCAGCTTGGATGATGAACAAGGCACGAGGCTTCCAGTGCTTGGCAAAACGCTCTGCATTTTGGTAGCCCCGCATGAAAATTTTGCATGAAATCTTCCCAGCACTTGGGATGCTCCCAGGAGCTGGTCTCATTGCAGACTTAACTTCCAATATCAAAGGAAAACTTAATTTGGTTACAGGCCAAGTGCAAGTGAAAGATGGATGTGTGCATCCTGCTGAAAAAGTGCTTTTGATAATGAGAGCCTGGAGTGGCTGTGGAGGGGACAAAAGGGACATGCCTGTCCTCTGTGGCCAGTTCCTGCTCTGGCCTGGGGAATGAGGGCTCAGATTTGCCCCCACTTGCTGAGGGGGATCCATCTGGAACATCCTGCACTTTGTGATAAGACAAACCCTGCTGCTCACAGCTCTGCCCAGAGCCAACGCCAGCAGCCTTCACAGTCAGTGTCCTGCCTGTCACACCCTGTGTCCTGCCACTGTTCTCTCCCAGGCTATCTGAGCTGAAGAGATTAACACGAGGCTGTACAATATCTTCCTTACACAAGCCTGGCCCCTCACAGAGATAACTATTTGTACCTAAAATGCTGAGATCATCCAGAAGCCAACTCTTACGTGGAAGACTGGGACTGCCCTAATAAACACCGTGTGTTGAAAGCAGCAGCAGCAACAACAACAATCATTCTATGATTTTCCCAAAAGAGGGTCGCTTCTCTTGTGTGCACACACTAACAGGTTTTGCAGACTGCATTGGTCATGAATGCCTGTCTAAACTCATCAGTTTTAGCAACTTCCACTGACTTCAGCAAGCCACGGTGGATCAACTTGTATTTGCACTTCCAGGACACACATTTGAATTGAAGATCAGCTAGTTCATTCCTCACTTTTTAGCATTGTGCCAGTTAAACAGAAATGACTAAGCCCAGAGCAGCTATCCTATTTCTCACTGAACACAGTTACCCACACTACCCCTGTCTAGCACAAATTCCTGCTGACATCTGAAATTCTCTTCTAACAAAGTCCATCCCGAGGATGAATGAAATAGCTTCTCTGGCCTGCAAGTTTTCCTAGTTCTCCTGTATTCCTGTTACCACAAATGGAAACTTTTCCTACAGCTTTAGGAACACGAAAGCTGGGCAGAGCTATAGGGCGATGTTTCCACTTCCATTCCCTGAATGCAGTTTTTCTTTAAGCCATTTTATGGGCTGGGGGAGAATATCCTGTGCACCACACCCATTTCTAGCCAGCTTCACACTATTTATACAGCCAGGAGCCACAAACCATCTGTGAGAAGTTCAGATCTCAGGCAGGCCAGTAGCCACACTGATTCTGAGCTGGAGGGCTCCTATTGCATGGTCCAGCTTAGAGCACGTTCTGTTTGTCTCATGGGGCAGTAACAGCTCAAAAGCTGCATGTGTGCTAGCAGATGAACTTGGGTGAGAGCACTGAGCAGAAAAAACAACTAAGGAGACTTCATGGAAGAGTTCAGACTTAGCTCAAGCACAGAAGAGTCTCTGTGATGAGTTCCCAGTTCATTTGAAATTGAATCCACGCCTTAAAAAAAACCCCACAACCAAACACCAGCACCAAAGCTGGCTCTCAGTTGTACTGACCCCTTCTGAATTTCCATTGGAAATCTCTCCCTAGTGCTTCACAGGCCTTCCACCATGCATGTTCTGGTATGGGTGTGCTGGATCTGCTGTGATCTATTTGGGCTTGCAGGCTGTGGGGCAGAGAGAGGACAAGATTAACCCAATGTCCATGAATGTCTGTACCTCCTGCAAGAGCTATGGACTCAAGATGAAAAGCTATGGAAAGGTGCTTTTGTAAAATATGTTTGCTCCCTTTTGGTAGGGAATCACTGCCATCCCCACACAACAGCCAAGCAGGGATTCTTCTGCATTTCTGCAGTGCTCAATCACACTGCCAATAGCAACCATAATTCCTGTATTGCAGCTAAGCAGGAAGAAAGCCTGTTCTTCTGTCTGCACAATTACAAAACTCTCCAACCACACACAGCTCCACAGACTTGCAAGCCCAGAACACCACGAATCAACAGGTTTCACCAATGCCTTTAAACTGGATTTAACCACAGATGGGACCTCAGGGCACTTCTGTCACAGCAGCACTCAAAAGCAGCTCTCAGTCACTCACACACCAGTGGATGCTGCAGGGGCAGTTGCTGACCCCAAGGATGAACAATCTTCCTTGGGGAGGCAGAACTGGCTGCAGCAAAGTCCCCCCACTCTGTACATCAGCTCCCTACCTGCAAGATGGGATATGACACAAGCAAATTGCTTAAAGCTCTTGGGGCTAGTCAGGAAGACTTAGAAATTGAAGCCACAATTTCTGGTCTCTGTTGTGCGCCTCTGTAAGAAAAAGAAGGAATTTGTCTTTTAAAATTGAGACCTAAATTATCAATATATTGGAAAAAAACCCCAAACAAACTGCCTGAGTCCATCACATTTAGATTTTACTCTTGCAAACAGTTTATTTTTTTGATGTGTAAATGTATCACAACGTATCACTTGGGAGCCTTTGAAGGAATGGACTCTGTATGGGAGGACAGTGCTGGTGGGAATATTCATAAAGATTAATGCTTGCACAGCCTCCAAGGGCAAGCTGCCTGTTGGACTTCTTCAGGCATAATCCAAAGCAGCTGAGGGAGGTTTCTCCTTGCAAGGCCTGCTGAAGGAGCCCATCTCTTCCCCCTGGCTGCAGGGGCAGGGTAAGGGAAATGGCTTTCCTAGGCTAGCACCAGCCTTTGTGGAAACCTCTCTTTGAAAGCAGAATGCAAGGATTGCAGAGCACCAAATGCAACACCTGGCTGCTGTTGGGTTAATTTTGGTTTAGACTGGTATAAGCTGGCCATAGGAGCAGGGGAAAATCTGCCACTGAATGTCCTATGTGAAGATGGGGACATCTCTTACAGATTATTCTACTGCTCACTGACTGGTGTGCACGCCTGAGTGTCTCTTATGAAATCCACAACTATTTTACATTTATGGACCCCATGGAGTCCATTACTGGATGGTAACAAGGCAGTCATTAGATCACCTAGCAGTGAGCTCCTTTTCAGCATGAAAAATACACTGTGGGTCAGGATCAGGGGGGTGGGCTGTGTCTCCTCCTAAGGCTTTTCTCTCCCTCTCCAAAGGTGGGTTTGGTTCAAGGCAAAAATAATTGGCCTGGTCACATTCTGCCAGAGGGAGTTCATCCAGAGGATCCCTGTGAGGTCTGCAGGGAATGCAGATGGGCCCTGTGCAGTGCAAAGCCTTCCTGCAGCACCACTGCAGCTCCCCACTGACAAATCAGCTCTGCAGGGGCTCCAGCAGGGAGTTCACCATAACCAGCCACCAGATAGCAGACCCAGACAGGAATTTCCCCATTCCCCTCACACCCTGTGCTGGGCTCAAAACAGCTTATGATACATGGCTGACAGAATAGCAGGGGAGAAATCAGGAATGTCAGCAATGAAATGCTCCCTGACTGCAGCCACAGGAGCCTCAGCCTCTGAGCTGATGGGGTGACAGCCAGAGAAGCAGTCTCACTCACCATTGCACTGAACACAATTTCTTCTTTTTTATTGAACAAGCTTACCTGAAATGCTGGAAAGGAACAAACCAGATTGATGAGCTACATCAACTCCTACCCATGTCAGTTTTCTCAGTTTCCTTCTATTCCTCCTTTGCAGAAAACACTGCAGTGCTCCCAGACTGCATCAATGCAGACAGCACAGTGGAGAGGAAGTTATTGGCACTTGCTCACCTGGACAAGCTTAGTTCTGCCCTACTTCAAGTGCTGACTGCCTTTTAGATGTCAGACCCCACTATCTCTAATTTGCACACATTTTGTAAGGAAGTGTAAAGGTATGGCCACCCCACCCCTGATATTTGACAATAAGCAGCTCTATAGATTTTATTCACATCTATTATGTTGATAAGCACCAGTATCATCACACAATATATTTCAGGATTCCCACATATATGGTCCCAAGCTCCAAGACTTTCAGTCCTCTCCTGAGATTCTCTGCCTCTTCTAAGCAGTGTTAAAGTAAATAAACAGACATGCTGCACACCTCACACATGCCACGTACACATTCACACAGGGCTCTGCATTTCAAACTGTCAAAGTTTCCAAAAATTCTCCTATTTTTGCCGATTCCAGCATATCTGAAGCTTGCAGGGATTTGGGGGAAATTTCTAAAAATCTAGTCCAACTTGGAATAGAGGGCATTTCACTATCTTTTCTTTTTTTTTCTTTGCACCTTTTTTGTTGTAGGCATCCATCTCTTATCCATCCACCCTCCTCCTTCCACAATGTGCTGTGGAGAGCACGAGCTTCATCCCAGCATTCTAACCCTGAGTTCAAATATCAGAGCAACCCATATCAAGAGAGGAAAGAGACCCTTTGCTACAAGGCAATCCCATCCCCCTTCTCCCCACTCTTCCACATACCAAAGGCAAAGCAATCCCAGTTGCTGAGCAAACACCACCCTGGTAAGAGCTCAGCTTCTCTGTGATCCCATTTTTTCCCTGTGATCAGCCACATTTTCCACCCAGGCCTTGGAATAAAGAACTGCTCGGGCTCAGCATGGTCTCTGCCTCCCCTTTGTGTCAGGGGAGGCAGAAGGGCTGGTTTTGGGAACAGTTCCTCACAGCCCAGCAAGGCTCCAGCAAGGTCCCGGTACCAGAGTCACCGCCAGCTGGATCATTCTGTTGGGTTTGCTCCCTCCAGGCTCAGAGCAGCTCCTCAGCTCGAGACCCAAATCTCTTGGTTCTTCTGCAAGGAGAAAGCGACACCACCCATTATTCTCACAGTTTTATTTGTAAAGGACATAGCATGAAAAGCTGTATTTCAATGTACTTCAAAACCTGAAAAACCCATGTCGGTTTGTGGTGTGTATGTTAAAGTGCTTGATATAACAATACTTTTACTAATGCTGTCTTGAAAATAATCCAGTTCTTATTCCGTTAGTAATAATGTAAAGACAAAATATACTCAATGGAGACATTTAGGGACCGTTTTAAGCTATACAGGGCACATTTGTACATTTCAAGTGTAACACACGACGTTTCCCCTCGCGATGCGCACCTTCGTTTGATTGAAAGGAGGAATTCCCTCAAACACGCTGCCGTGCAACTACCCTAAAAATACCCTACACATTTCTGAACAATGATAGCTAATTACACAAACCAACTTGGAATAAACAAGAGTAGATTTTCCACTAAACAGTACAACTTCATTTATTTCAGAGAATTATAAATACACATTTTGTACATAGTGAGGCATTAGATTCTCTGACTCCCTCAAGTTACCCTGCTGGCTGTTAGCACACAGGCTGGACTATGCCAACTCAGACAACTGCAGATGGGCATTAGATAGGATTTTTTCTGGTTTTTTTTTTCTTTTTTTACAAAGCAGATACCAGAGAGCTTTGGTCTTTTCCAAGATTCCCTTTCTCAACCAAAGAAGGTGCTTTAACACTGAAGTAAAAGCTGTGTTAGCTTAGAAGAATCCTGATTGCTTTCTCACCATTCTAGTGGATAGAATATTTCTGTAAACCTTACAGAAAAAAACCTCACAGTTTCCAATCAACAAAAGTAGTCCACTAAAAACAAGCAAAAAAAAAAAATCATACACAGTAGAATAAAAATTCACTATGAAGAACTGTTCTCCCAAGGCTGTCAAATAACTACTCCAGGAATCTGAGGCACTCAGCTGTGCCCCTTTCTGCATATCTTGGGGTGGTTTATTGCCTACAAGGAAACATGAGACATACATAATTTTTATTGTATTATTATTAATATGATGTGAAACCTGACAAAACCAAACAAGTCAACACTTGCTGAAAAAGCTGAGGTGAAGTTGTGTTAAGTGCTAAAGGTTTCTTAATGCAGTCTGAAATGGGGAAAGACCCTGATCTGAATTCAAAAAATTCTCAGGTTTTGACTTCTTTTAACTTAAGAAAGACTTAATGTAATTATTGCCTTTTTTCTCTGTATGTGGTTTGTTCATTTAAATGAATGACCCTTAGAGGTGCCTACATTTCTCCTTTATCCTGCTTGCACTTAACCTTTGTCATGTTAGATGAATGTTACAACTGCTCCAGTCATACACAGCCTTTGGAGAAGTCTGCAGCAATGTACTTTGGGAAGCACCCAGCCTGCCAATGCAGATGATGCTGTGAAGAAATCCAAGGACTAAAGAGGTGGTTATTTCAGAAAATGAAAGTCACTTAGACTGGGCTGGGCGTGAAAAAATCCTGTGCAGCAGTCATTAGACATGAAAGGCCTGAGCTGTAGTAGAAATCAAAACATCCTAAGCAGTCATTACCAAATAATGCTGCCACATGGTTTCTGGTGCTAAATGTATAATTCATTGATAGAGTTAAGTACAGGGACACATTTTCAATTGCTGCTGAAGGGCTGTCATGCTTCGTGTGCTGACTTTAAGCAGACATGCCTGGCTACACAGAAAATCCTAACACCCCAAATTTCACATTTCTAGAAATGTAAGAGATGTCACACAGCTGTGGGCTCTGGCTACTAACTTGAGACAACATTCACAGCCTTTACATTAGTTACTCACACCCACAGCAGTGACATGGCCATGCTGCCTGCAGTATTTGGGATGAGTTCAGTCAGTTTAAGGAAGCACAAGCTCAGGAGGAAAAAATGGAACCCTCATTAAAGAGGAAGGCTCCTTGACAGTGTTATTTTACTTTCTTAGAAACTAAGACTTCTATAACATAAAACTCTCCAATGAAACAAAGTTACATGAAGAGTTTTCTTCTGGCTGGGAGTCTGACAGGAAACTTCGACACTGAAGTGAGTGCTGATCTAAGAATCCAGCAGCAAAGGGACCACATGAAAGTAGGGAGGCTTGACAAAAGGCAGGTGAGAAAGCAAACCCTAATTTTCATCCTCTTTCTTTTTCCTTATCTCCCATCCCTCTTTCCCCCATGTGCACACTATGCCAAGAGCTGTCCACCATTGCCAAGCCCCTCCTGATGCCACTTGAGGGCACAGTGCAAGGCAGCACACTTCCAGAACAGTCTGAGGCTTTCCCAAGTGAGACCTCCAAAGAATCCACTGACCAAAGGCCCAAGGTTGTAGGGAATTAACAAGTGAAAACAAAAACCTGTACTTGAACTAACTCCAAAAATGAAAACCAGGTGAAGCTAACAGTGTCAGACCCCTCCAACTCCCATCCACAAGAATAGAAAATACACTCTGCATTTGCTGCATGGTATTCACAAGGTGGTTTTGATACAATCTCTTGTTCAGTTTGTATCATACAGTTGCTCCCAGCTCCTCATCAAGAGCTGTATCTCCATATATGCACTGTATTCGTAACATACTAACTGGAAAGAGTATAGGAGAGAAGCCTCAAAATACCAACATGAGATTATTTTTTTCCCTCCTTTTGCTTAATTTTTCTTTTTGTAGCTGGATAATTTAAAAAAAAAAAAATCCAAGATCCTGTACTCCCCTAGGAACACTCATTCTGCAGGATAAAGGAAGACTCATAACCTGTCAGCATTTCAAAGCCAGCTGATACAGTTTGGTAGCACAGCAACAGCAGCGTTTCTTGCTCTACAGCAGTGATTCTTCTCAAGTACAGCAAGAATTTGGCATAAACCAAATTCCTCATCATGAGAAAAATAGAAAGGTCATCCACAACACAAACTGGCTGAGGGTGAGGGTGAATCATGAGAACATCCAGACAGGGAAGGGACACACTGATCGAGTCAAGCAAGCCCCCATTCCCCATCTCAGGCTGCAGCAGCAAGGCTTCAACAGGTGTCTCATCCTCTTGGGCTCTGAGGCTGACAGCAGTCCTTCTCTCCAGTGTTTAAGCATTCCAACACTTGTTTCCCCTTTTGGAGATCAACAGGAATGACACAAAGGACCTTACAGAAAAAAAACCCCCAACAACTCACTGCTTCCATGCATGGGAAGGTGAGTCTTTGAACAAACAACAAACTAAGAGAGACCATGTACAGTAGGGTAAACCAGCATACGCTTACAGCATTTCCAAGAGTGACACGATCACAATGGCTACAGAAGGATATTTGCTGTATTAATTTGCAATACCTGAAAAAAGCCCTGCTGAGTTTGAGCTGTATTTACACATTGATTGGCTTCTTCCTCGCAAGCAAGTAGCGGCATCCCTTCCCACCTTGGTCCTTCCCTCCCTCCCCCAAGTCCTTCCCCTGGGTTTAAGCTACTCATAGTCAGAACAAGAACATTCACTCTAAGAAAAACTTCTTAGAGTAATATAATTTCTTAAAGAAAGATAGCATATTTACACACATCTAACACATGAAAATACTCTATTTTTTGTACTAAATTTCTGTTTCAAATAAACTACAATACTGCATCTCAGCTTTCTGCAGCTTTAGAGGCCAGTCCCCATCGGGCACAAACTGGGCTTCCCAATCCTGCTTCCACCAGCAGCTTTGCCTTACAGTGGTGCACTACCATGGCATTCAAGTCCTGACAGGTCTTCCATTGTGGTTTGCTTGTTTGGGAAAGGAGTAATGAAGTTCTCAGCAAAGCCATGCTAAACATCCACTCCTTTGATGAGCGACCCTTCTAGGATGATGTTGAAATCCTGCAATGTCTGTAGGACCCGGATGAGGGAGTTGACAGTCATGCGGTCCCGGAGGAGAGCATTCTCCTCGTACATCCTGGTGATGGGCGGGCACTCCGCCAGCAGCGGGATCCACTGAGGCAGCAGGTGGTCCCTGGAAAGGGCAGCACAGGAATTGCTTTAGCACCCACTACCACAGATATCACTGGAATTCTTCTCCAAGAGCACAACCCAAAACATGCAGCCCCTTTTGGTGAGCCGTGGGTGTTGTTTGCTGTGTAATTACAACCCTTGATTTGGTTAGTAAAATACTACCCACTGTAGAAATAAAAATTGAAAGGTGTTAGCAGATTTGGACATTTGTAGGAATTCAGGAACATTTTTACTTTCCCTGTTCCTGATCTGAAACTCATGGAAAAGCTGACAGATTGTTTGCCAACTGGTTTTCCAACTATCCAGACAGGTAAGACAAAAATGGTACTTATTTCTAGATATAACAACTTCTACCCTCCAAAGTACAACTAAGTCCCACCCTCCTGCCCCCCTCCCCAAGTGCAAGACAGAAAGTGCCCTATTAGGAAAGAAAGGTTCATCTAGAACAGTTCTGTCACATTTATAACAGGCATCCCATTTTCACAAGCAATTGAATGAGGATTTAGAAATTCACCAGCTCCTGAAAAGGAACTCTGCATTCTCAAAGTCAGTACTTCATCAAAAATAGCATTTCAAGACACATTTCATACACATGACTGTCAAGCTACCAGCTATAAAAAAGCTCAAAACATTTTTAGCAGTTTAGACACTAGCCATGCATTATTAGGGCGTCTTTGCTCCAATTTTTGACGTAGTACTAAAGCTGCCTAAAATAGGCACTGGATGGTAGATAGGTGTGAGATGTCTTAAAATGGAAAACTAAAGGTAATAACAATGGTGGAAAAATATTCTTCTAGTCTAATGCCAGAGGACACACATCATGAAGAGCAGTTGGGTACCTTGTCCCCAGGCAAACCAGGATTTGGAATTTGCCATCCTTTCCGATGTTCCTTGGAGCTGTATTGATGGCATTGACATAATGACAGAAGGTTTTGCATGAAGATCTCTGAAGCAGAAGGGCCTCCTCATTGTCTCCAATCTGATCACTGGTTTCAAAGTAAGCAACAGCTTTCTCTGTGGTAGGGAGAACATCAGAACCCAGTGAGAAGCAGCACTTCATTGTGACACAGAATCGCACGAGGGAATCCTTAAAAAACCAACCAGCTGAGAGCTATTCCGCAGCTGATCTATGAATTCCTGACTCTGAAGACCACAGGTAGGTGGTCGCCTCCACCTTTGCCATGGCATAGCACTGGTCAGTCTGGCTGATGTCTAACACAGGTAACACCAAGGAGCAGCACCAGAGCACCCCTCGATGGTTTCACTGTAAGTGATACCATCAACACTGATTTTTCACTTTTTCTGAGTAAGCACTTGCCCTCAGGCTGAGCATCTCTGCCTGCAAGCCTGTTCTAAGGGAGGAATTACATCTTAAATTACCCCTACAGAGGCCTACAGGTAAGGATCACCAGTGCAGTGATTAGGAGAGTTCTCATAAATCAGGAATCCAAACCTTTCATTCCCTGCCCTTTCCTGGTTCTCCCCCAACACTGATTGCTCCTCTACCCCAACCTCCAGCCTGCCTTGTTTCTCTCAGAAAAGCAGCTGTTTGGACTAGGAACTCTTAAATTTCTGCACAGACTCACACTCTTCTCTTACACAGAGTTTAGTACTTCTCATCTGCCATCAGGTTTCTCATTGACTTTAAGCAACCTGGAGCAGGTGCTTGGCAGGAGAAATGGCCCCCTAGCTGATGAGCATCCAAGGTCTGTGTGTGAGGAGTCATTTTGCCCTAAACCTCCTCCTCCAAATCATATACAGCTTACCTATGAAATCCCAGATGAAGACATTCTTATGAAAAATGCGAGCTGATTTGAATCCATGGTGGAAGACCTGCTCCAGTGCTGCAACCAGACCGTTTTCCCCACACAACAGAATGGTAAGGCTCCCTCTCTGTGGAAAAGGGAGAGCAGGGTAAGGACAACTCCCCTTGTTTGGATGCCAGAAACTTCAGATCTAAAGGTAGTACATCTACTGGTACTTCTGTGCCATTTCTCTTTATAAAAATTTGCAGGCAAGTGATGAAAAGTAGGAATTACCTCTTTCTCTGGCTTGTGGAAGTGTTTCACAATGTTGTTCACAGCTTCCCCGATTCCCTCTTGGATCTGCCCTGCATTAGGCTCTGTGAAATGATGGAGAGCAGACTAGCTGAAGGTTAATCTTTGCTTGCTTGACATTTCAGCACTCACGTCCTCTAATTTTACAGGAGCTGGACAGATGTATGAACAGGACCTACACTGTCCCATCTCTGTGCTTTAGCAGAGAATGCCTCGTGTGACCCTCACAGTCCCGTGTCCTGCTGCAGCCAAGTGCAGTTACTCACAACAGCTAATTTTAGGGATGTGAGGTCGATGTGCCCTAGGGTCCCTGCAGAGATAAGCTTTGCCAGAAGGCAGCTCACAGCAGCCACATCAAGCTCTGAGCTGCCCTCAGAGAGGCCTGTCTTCCCACAGACTGCAAAGTGAGCTGGGAGGCTGAGCAGCATCAGCTACTGCAAATTCTGCTGCCTCCTCCTCCCTCATCTCCTAGCTCCATGCTCCAAAGGAAGAGATTATTATCTCTCAACAGTCAAAAGGGGACATTGAAAGAGGCAACGTGTACGTCACAGAGCAAACACCAACCAGGGAAGGCAGGAAAAGCTCATTGCCTTGCAGCTGCTGCTCTGCACCAAGCCTTGCTTCAGGATGAACCCTCCTGTTCACAAAATATGGAAACCCAGGGCACCAGGAATATTTCTCTGTCTGTTCTGGGGTGCCCTGGCTCCCAGGGGAGCACTGACTCTGACCCTCATTCATGGAGAAAGTTTCCCAGACTTCAAGACAGACTGGAACCCACAAAAGAGTGAAATAGGTTATAGAGAGTAGTGTAGGTGTGTCACTGGGTGAGAAATTTATGTTCTGGGATTTTCAGTATGTTGTGGATGGAAGCAAGATGGAGGGCACAGGGTGTCATCCTGGGTTTCTTCTTCATGCTTCTTCTTCCTTCTTCTCCATGGGTTTGGGTGGCATTTTGTAATTGGGCAGAAAAACTCACATTGCAGCTCTGTGGGGTCAGTTATTGGGTTAAAAGGGGAAATAATCTAGGTGTCAGCTCTTAATTGGATAGTTTAGTCTTAAAAGACCTTGTAACAAGAGATTGTTGGCCATTTTGTGTCTTCTGATGAAAAGCTGCCCAACTCACAGCAATGAGACTGTTTTACTGATAAGAAATAATAAACACCTGAGTCTGAGCACAAATCACTGTCTCAAATGCCTTCAATCCAGACCCAGAAAAACCAATGACTGGTGCCCCATATAGAAGCTTTTTTCCCCCAGCAGCTGGCAGCTGACCCCATCCCTACACCCCTGGGGAGGAAGGCAAGGACTCACTGGTGTTCCTCCCTGTGAGGGAAGTGATGCTCAGCCGCCGAGTCACAGTGGGAGACTTCTGCTGGGGTGGGGTGCGGCACTGCTTCCCCAGCTCCTCGTCGGAGGTGGAGGACACCAGCTCTCCAATGAGGATTCGCTCCAGACTGCCATCATCCACGCCTTTTCCCAGCCACCGCCCACAGGGGAACCTGCACACGCCCGGGACAAGCACAGGTCAGCCACACACACACAGCAGCCTGGGCTCAAAGCTGGGGACAGCTGGCACCCAACAAACGCCGCTAACAGGCAGGGAACACTTGGATCCCAGACAGTTCTCACCGAGCAGAGTTCTGCAGGAGCAGCCCCTGCACCGCAACTGATCATCCCTAGAAACAGGGTAATATGCAAGGCTTGTGTCACACATATTTTATGGTCTGCATCTTGTTTTCTGCTGAGTTATTCTGCACTTGCAGCCACAACTGATATGCAGCCTTTAAGAGCATTGGGACGATTAACAACCAACTCCCCAGAGAATTTCCACCCAGCTGAGGCTGTGACATCTCCTCATACTCAGACCTCACCTCACATTTCACTGCTGTACCTTTGGATCCCATACACAACCCTAATGAAATCCATGCACATGTCCATACCCAGTCATTTTATCCCATATTCTCCTACTTCTCCCCTATACACTGTGGCCAACTCTGAGATCTGGAGCTCACCTCTCTGAATTGCAGTTTTCCAAGTTCACATTTTTTAAAGAAACTGTGTCTGCTTAGCCATGTTTTGTAAAACCAATGGCAAATCAGGAGACCATTTTGACATAGAGGTATGTGCTCAATGTAAGATTAAGAAATCATAAAAACTTTTATTTTCTTAATATTTCCCCCAGACCTTCATTTCAGCTCTTGGAGATTCAAGAGTTAATTTGTGCACAATTTTACCACACTAATTTAAATCAAGAGATCTAATTATTAGACACAAACATACAAATCACTTCAAAAGTATCCACACTGTCTGTCCTGTCTCAGAAAGATGTAAAGAAAATCCTGCATTCAAATCTCATTAAATATTTATCAGATTATCTGACTTCAACTAGGGCTACAGAAATGAGAGAACCAAGGGGGTGGGGGAGACTAACCCAACTCTATCAGGGACCCAAACCAGCTGCAATCAGAGTTAAGGAGAAGGTGATTGCCTTCTTGCATTCTCTAAATTCAGAATTTCTCTAAATAAAGAATTTCAGACAAGGAAAATTACGACTTGTTGCTTACTTGTACGTGTGTCCTGTTATTTCATTCCTGACCATGACACAATCAACTAGCCACTTGGCCAGCAGCCCTGAGTTGTCATGACCAATCTGAACGGTAGTCAGCTTCCCCAAGTTCTGGCACTGAAATGAGTAACAGTTTTTGCTTCATTTAGAAAAGAACAGACAACACACACCCCCACCACATGCAGGCATATGGTCAAATATAGGCTTTTATTCAATTTCTAGTTCTCTGTGATTTATAGAACGAGTATTTTCGACCAAATATGCAGAGTATTTGCAAAAGTAGCATAATTATTTTAAGACAAGAGAAAAGATATAAAACCGTTAAAAGCTTGTGGAGAGATTATATTCTTTGTTGGAAGGACTCACTCTGAATATTTCTGAGAAGTATTAATTACACATTTCAGAGTAAGGTGATAAAAAGGTGTGCTTTTGCAGAAGAAATAGATCTTCAATACAAACAGCTTTTCAAAAATCCATTTGGAGCATTCTGACCTTCAGCTGACTCACTCCACACTATGCAGCAGTCCCTAAATCCTCTATTATTTTCTAAGATTGATTTTCTTATTGTTGGCCCCAACAAAAATCACTAACATGAGACTCAGCATCACAAAGACACAGAAGAAGGGAAAAAAGCACTGCGAATTCCAGTGCAAGATGTAATTGTATGTGGGGCTGGCAACAACATCTGTTAATGTCACCTAAGCCCTTCCCTTGAAATACCTTGTTTTTCACTGTTCTGATGCTGCCAAACAAGCAGCTTGGGCTGACGTTTTCTACAAGTGGGTGGCTACCTAAGTTGATATTTTAGGAAAGCTTCAGCCAAAGGAATAATCCAGAACAGAATCAATATGGTCCTTAGAAATATCTAAATATGTCATTTTGCCTGTTAGAAGCCTGGAGATCTTTTCTACCAAACAGTAATATCTGAATAAGACGTGGGCACTTATCTCAAAAATATCCTCTTTGTCAAAATCAACCTGCATTTGGCAAGAGGTTTTTTTGCTATTGTTGTTGAAGATCAGTCTGCATTTTGCCCAGTGGATGCAACCTCCATTTCAGTAGCAGATTTTCCTACAAAATGACTCCTTAATGGATATGGTGCAGCCTGGAGCTACAGGAGCTTGATGGGGCTTTCCCTGCAATTCCTGCTACCAGCTGCTTTGGCATGGCACTGAGCCAGCCCGAAATTGCTGGGTGGGAAAGCAGAGGGGAAAGCAAAGAGAAAACCCCAGCAAGCCCAGGGGAGAGAGCCCAGTGGGGATGGCAGCTCCTGGTGTGCCACAGACAGCACCTGAGGCTGGGATGTTGAAGAGCAATGCCAAACAATGGGCTCAGAAGAAATTTGGGACGGCCAGAGGTCAAAAGGGACCTGGGTGCTGGTTAGTGGGAAGACAGAGTGAAAGAAGGGAAAAGAAACTTGGAAGGAAGATGAGGAGTTGGAAATAAGCACTGAAAGGGAAAATTAGGCAAGGAGGTGTGGAAGGGAATGAGAAGTGGAAATAGACAGGCAATGTGAGGAATTCTGGGCTGGACAGAGACAGCAGCAAGGCCTGTGGTTAAAAGTGATGTGTGCTCACAGGAAACCTTCATCTCACACAAGAGGGGCAGGCCATTTTCCTGTACATATTTGAACCTGCAGTGATGCTGAAAATCAGGACAGAATCTGAAATGCTGAGCTCTTAGAAACCCTTTAACAAATTAGTATTTATTTGGAAGCATGTTTCAAATTGTAAGGAAAACGTGAAGAGCACATACTCACCTCAAACGTCATTTCTAGGTGGTTTTTAGGAATCTGCATGACACCACTATCTCCCAGCTCTCCTGACACACATATCCACGGGTTTGATGTGGTTATTGCATTGCTTAGTTTTTTGATGGGAATTATCACTGACCTGTAAGGGATCACTGAGAACAGACACAGGGGGAAGTACGTTAGTCTTGATCTTTTTTTTTTTTTTTTTTTTTTCCCTTACAGTAATCGCAATTTCTGGGGCAAACCGCTCCTTCCCCTTAGAGGCAAGCTCTCGTTGCCTGTCCCGGAGGCGGAGGGAGCGCTCCGGCTGCGGCGGGGGTGAAGGGCGGCGGTGCCGCACGGTGGAGCTGCAGCCCCGCGGCAGAGCCGGCACCGTGCGGGCGGGACGGAGCCGCCGCCGGGGGATGGACAGGGCAGGGAAAGGGATGTCACGGCCCTTCGACAGCCTGCCTTGGAAGGGACCTCTGGAAGCCGTCTAGTCCAATCCCCTGCAGTCCAACCCCCTCGCACCCCTGTCCAAGCTGATCTTGAACGCACCTAGGGATGGGGCATCCCATCCTCTGTGCCAGGGTCTCACTACCCAAAATGTAAAAAAAACTTCTTCCTTATATCTAACCTAACCTGACCCCCTTTTAGTTTAAAAGCACCACCCCTTGTCCTACTGCAACGGGTAAATGATAAAATGTTTGTTCCCAGCTTTGGTATAGGCCCCCTTCAAGTACTGAAAGGCTGCAACGGGAAATGCTGGCATGGCTGCTAACACCACTCTCAGACTCTCAGGTCTGGTGTGTCTCTGTGGTCATCCTCCTCTTTATTCTTATTCCTGTTCTTATGCTCTTACTCTTCTGCTTTTCAGTCTGTACCACCCATACATGCTGAAGGCAAGGACTGCCACCCACGCCAGTGTGGATTTGACTCTGACACTGCACTTCAGCACTGCAAGACCCACTCTCCCCATATGTTTCACAAGCTGCCTTTTGGAGCGGGGAAGCCAAGCCAGCCTCTTTTGTGTGCCAGCCAATCATACTGCACTCAAAAAATACCCTCAAATCCCAAGCACTCGTCCTACAGAAGAAAGCTGTTAAGCTGGATGCCCCACAGAAACAAGGTAATCAAGGGTGAATAAATCTCTTTGCGCTGGGGTAGTTCTGAGGGATTTATTGCTTTAAGAGAATGAGTGCCTGTTTGGATAGCCATGTAAAGCTTGCTTCACTTCACTCTGAACAGGCAGGAAAATTAAAAATAATGGCTGCCCAGGTGAATCCTAATAATTAGGTCATCTAATGGGATCTTGCTTTTTCTGCATTGTCCAGTACTGGAGAGACAAAGATTCACTTCCAGATATCAATCCAATCTCTGCTCTTCTCCTTACAAGGGAGAGTGAGAAAGGGAATCTTTCTGGCATTTAAGAAGAGACAAAAAGAGATTCAAGATACAAAGAGAAGCACAAAGTATCTCATCCTCCAATCTTCCATCTCCTCCTCAGTCTGAGGAGAGCATACTGCTATGCACACTTAATAAAGGCCAGGAAGAAGCATTAGGAGGTAGGGTACTTGTCTGGGAGGGAAGCTGAAAGAAACTATACAGAGAGCAGCACTCCCTGCTGATTGCTCTCCTTTGTGCAATGCTCTTATCCAGAGCACTCCCACACAACCTTGGCTCTCCAGCTGGTTTCCCCGAGCAACACCCAGCACCCAGGAGCCCCGCAGCAACAACCAAGGCTCCCAGATAAGGGCTCAGCTAGGCAGGCACCAGCAGCATCATCTCTTACAAACCATGACAGCAACTAATTTTTAGTCAGGGGGAAAAAAATTGATTCTCCAACTCACTGATCGTAGTGAAGACACTTGTGAAGCAGAAGTAATCCACAGCATTGAGTGAGAGCAGGTGATACAGAAACTGTTCCCGTTCCTCTTCGCAGCGCAGGAAAGCGTAACGCTTGTAAAGTTTCCTGGGAGAAACAAGCACATGGCATTTGTGTTGTTGCTGTTGAAAAAGCACCAAGTATCTTAAAAGGTGTTTGAATCAAACCAATGAAACCAAATGAAGAGCGGCTCTTAATGGGAGATATGACTCCCCAACAACAGCAGCTGCTAGAAGCACACAGAGGACGTGTAAATGTGCTACAGATGTTTCACAGAGCACTCTTGGCTCCGCACTCCCACAGCAAGGCTGCTGAGTTCATCTCCGATTGGGGTTTGCTGCAATGCACAGGTGAAAACTAACACTACTCACAGCAGCAGATCTGAACCAACACACAGCAATCTCATTTTTTCCCCACACCTTCCCACTGTGGAATGTTCTCATCTAATAACCACTTCTTCCTTCTGCTCCCTACTGTGACTGCAAACCCGGCAGAAGGCACCAAGCAGCAGCTGGGGCCCTCCCACCCCCCTGTCAGTTCAAGATCTGTAGGCTGCAGGGTGGCTTGGAGCAGTGCAGGGATCTGACCAAGAACTAATGCCTCCTTCCTGAAATCTGTGCTGTGCTTTCCATGCAGATGAGCAGACTTTTGCACTGCTGGATGGGCAGTACCACCTCTCTCAGCTCCCCCCTGCCCTTCAATCACTTCTGGCTGGAAACCACAGTACCCAAACAGGGTGCCTGGCTGTACCCCAAGCAGCAGCACCGTGAGACACCACCTTGACAACGTGAAAGTGAAGGTTTGATGGAAAGAGCTGGCTTACTTTGCAAGTGCCTGGTTGGAAAGCAGCTGCTTCAGGTGCTGAGACAAAAGCTTCTTCTCCAGAGAAAGCCTTATCCAGGCTCGGGCTCGCCCCACATCAGTCTTTATCTCACTCATGTTCTGAACGTGCCTGAAATGTGTGGGGAAGAAAATAAATAGATGAATCATAAAAATTCTGCATGCTTCAAATGGCAACATCCAGCACGATGATGCAGCAAGTGAACTGGAAAATGTCTTCTGACATAACTTCTGAAGAGATCCCCAGCAGGGCCCCCAGCACCCCGCTCTGTGGCAATGAGATCCTGGCAGCCCCAGGCTGGCACCAGGACACGTGGCAGCTTTTCCTGGGCTTGGCAGCCCACAGGAGCTGCCCTGTAGCTGCCTGGCCAAGGTGAGGAGGGGTAAACCTGCTTACCACCCCTGCATTCCCCAAGGTAGGTGCTCTCGTGGATGCTGCTAGGACTTAAAAAAAGCAGGCACCTCGTGAGACCCAGTTACATCTCAGCTGCCACCTCAAGCTGCTGACTTGAACGGGTCTGGGAGGGCAGAGGACAAAGTCCTGAGAGTTTCTCCAAGCCACAGTGGCTCTGAAGGTTCTAATAAAGCCCCTTGAGAGCAGCAGCAATGGCACAACTGAGAAAAGGAGGATTGCTAAGGCAAAAACAGCAGCAGGAAGCTGCAAGCAGAATCGCATTTTCAGGGATAGAAGAAGCCTTCCTGTAAGTGATAATTTGAACAGCCTTCCATATGTTTTATCTGTAGAAAAGCAGAACTGTTCCATAGGGGCTTTCTTCTGCAGTTATGCTTTTTTCTTTTTAAGCTTCCCACATTTCAGTTTGGAGAATGCCAAAAACTCTAGCTTTAGAGCACAGGGAGTTTTAGAAGAGGAAGAGAACTGCAATGGCAGGATGAAGTTGCTTCCAAAAACTCCCCACTTGGTTAAATAAAAAACAAGAAAAATGAGTAACAGTTTTCAGCAGGGGAAAGAAAAGGCTCCAATTTCTTAATTTTCATGCAGTCTGCATGTTAAGCACAAAGGCGATTCAGCCTTGCAAATGTCCGTGGCAGGCTCCAAGTACCATCAGCTGAAGTCTGAACTAATCCCAGTTGCAATTTACTGTCCAACTCCTGCAACTTCCTTGACAGCCCTCCACGCATTGCTGAGTGTTGTGGAATGTGGCAATATTTACTCCAAAGGAAATCCAACAAAGTCATGCTGTGACTGATGCTTTTTACATTGACTACTATAGTCTCGTGCTTTTCCCCATCTGTTACACCCAAGTGTGTGCTTTGTGTTATATTTAGTCCCTGCATTATTTGAGAAAACTACTCTCTTGTTTATAGAGCCTCTAACAGAGCAAGCCCAGGACCTTTAGGGCAAATTTGCAAAGAACAACTTGGAGCTGTCCAGAAATAGGAGTTTTCTCTGCACAAATGAAGAGCATGCAGAGCCCAGCAGCCCTGCTCTGTGCCAGGCTGACCTGCAAGGCTGAAGCCTTGCTCCTGGCATGGGAAAGCCCTTCCTGGCTCAGAGCATGGCAGCCAGCATTAGACTTTCCAGCAGAGAGCTGGACACGTGACCCCTGTAGTCCTTGAGTAACAGGATGCATGCTACAGTCAGCTACATCATGTTGAGACACTCTCCTCAGACATTTCAAACCTTTTGAGAGGGGAAGATCAAAGCACAGACTATCATCTCCCTCCCCTTCCCCCGAGTGCTCAGCTTGAATTACATCTAATATGAAACACTGAGCAGAATATGTTATTTCACTGGGAGAAGATTCAAGTACAGATGGACTCAACCATATTCCATGCATGCTCTGTGCCTCTGCATTACCTGTGCCTGGTTCAGGCTAGATAAGCGTTAATTGCACATTTGGGAAAGAAAATAAATGTCTGCAAGCATGCAGCTTGCCAGAGATATTAAAAAGATTCAGTCATCAGTCTTGGTGTCAGCAAAAGCAGAGTGTAACAGAACAGAGCATGCAGGAACCCAAATTTATTTCACTGTCAGTTGTGAGAGTCAGAACAGCTCTATTTTTATCAGTGACCTAAGTGCAAGCACCGTATGCTCAGCACTGCACAGCAAATTCTTCTTGTCATAGCACTGAACAGCCATTGCAACGCAACTCCCCTGGTTTGGACTTGCTTTTAATCCCATTAGTAATAAAGAAAAATCTATTTGCCCTGTCAAATGCAAGCCTGGGGTATGGTGAGACAAACCCTGTGCAAACAGCTGTGCTGACAGCAGAGGTTACAGCTGCCCAGCACCGCCGTGCCCCGGGGATGCTGCGCACACTCTCCCACGGCAGCACAGTCAGGAAGGAGCCTACAGCTCACCCCAGGCAGGCAGCAGGTCTTTGCTCAGCCTTCTTTTTGAACTCAGCAGGTTAAGCATCACTGCTGTGGGCCCAGTGGCCAGCTCACATCCTCCAGTGCAAGCTCCCTGAGGAGGGAGGCACGACATGGGCACGACAGCAAGTGCTGACAGCAAGGAAGAGCTTGCCCAAAGGGGAAGGATCAGAAACTTGAATCCAGCTGGACCAAAGGTTTTGGGGAGGCCTTGATGTTGACTGGCTTGGTTGGATGCTCAGCAATGCCTGAAGGGTGAGGCTATGCTGGAAGTAGGCTGTAGCTGGAAGAGGGGTTGGAGAGAGGATGCAGATCTGTGCCAGGGGAAAGGCTGGAGGGAAAACCCCATGGCTGGCTTTTGCCACTGAGATTCCATGCACAGAACCAAAACAAACACCCTGAGCATCTTCCTGACCACATCTGAGATGCCTGGCTTTGGGGAGGGGGGGGACAGAGGACAGACCACAGTACCTGCAGCACACTCAGAGCATGACTGTGACTCAGCCCTGCTTTTAAGTTGTTTACATAACCTTGCATGAGCCATCAGAAACAAGCCGTACTTAAGGCAATGCTTAATCCTCCAGCCATTAGCTCAGTCAGCTCCACAAGCCCTGCAATTTAACAATTACCCATCCTTCAACTTCAGCCTGGTGTGCAAACAAATATTAGGCAGCATTCCTTCCAAGCAGGAGAAAGTATGCAACTCACCACCTGCCCAGCATTTTTCTATGGCCACACACATTTGTGGACAATCACAAATACCCAAGATACTACAAAAGGTAATGTTCTGCTTCTGTACTTTTTCTCTGAAGAGCAGTAAGAAAGACTTTTGTGATTCAAACAAGAGAGCTCAGATCTGTGCTGGGCTTTCATTGCTCCAGTGGAAGCTGGTGGAAGACAGACCCATGCACGCAGCAGTGAGCACACACAGCCTCCTCTGTCAGCAACCCCCCCAGCACAGGAGTTTCCGCTCCAGATCCTCCTTCATCCTTCCCTCAGACTGACCCTCTACACGCCTGTCAGTCTCCAGGACTGAATTAAGGAGAGAGCTGCCACATCCCATGAGAGGGATGCTAAAATGGCAGACACATGTTCAGAATGACCTCTTGGCACTACACCCCTGACTACACTGTATGTATTCTCTCTCTCTCCCTCTTTTACGTGTTGTTTTAGCAGTACATGGCATGTCATGCTCTTTGAAATCAGAACAAAAGACTCAAACTACAAAGCATCAAACTAAAAGGTTGCACACTGCAGGTGGGGAGTACAGTGATTTTTTTTCCCCAGAAAAATCTGACTAATCTATCAACCCACATAGTAAAAATCACATCACTGTAATCAGGGTTTTGTGAACTACCTACAATAAATCTTTTTTACCCCAAGGTTCTTTTGCCATACTTTTAGGTGCAAGAAGAATGTAAGAAACAGTACTCATGTTGTCTTACATGTTTCATTGCTCTCAGCTCTGTACAGATGAGCATTATTGCATTACTCCTCCTCCCATTTCAGGGCATGTTTATCCCACTGCAATCCTTAGCTCGGGCAATACAAGTGTCAGAACAGTGGCCTGACCTGGCAGTGGCTTAAGCAAGGAGATGCCCTGAAGAACTTCTGCCTGCTGGTGTCACACCAGCCTCCACCTCTTCTGACCCTCTAATCCTTCTGGTTTACTGCTTGAAAAGGTCTCCAGAACCAGGTCCTCTCTGGTCCACTGGAGAGAACCTGCCCTAACTTCACATCCCAGCTTTAAACTCACCCAAATTCTAGGTCTCAATAAACTCCTAAGCTTGTACATTTATTACTTTCTGCCATGAAATGCTAGCTGAAAAGAAAGAATATTGCTGGCATTGTAAGCAGGTTTTTATGTCCCTTTGCTTTGCCTATCAACTGAACTTGCTGGGCCAGTAATTAAAAAATAAATTGAAAGATACAAACTGAAAATACCAAAGAATTGAACTTATTTGCTGTTATTTCTGGAAGCTGGCTTTATTACTGGAAGTACTCGCCTGGGAAAACAGAAATTGCAGTAACATATGTGTGGTTTTCATTCTCTGTTCTCTAAAAAAGATCTAGTAAACACACAAAAAAGTTTTTCAAAACAGAAAGGCAACACACTGTAGATTTGAATGTGGGCTGAAGAGAAGGTTTAATTCTCCTTAGCCTTTGTAGACCCAAAGCCAGTGAGGATCTTTACCTTATGCTACACAATTAAACCCACAATTCATGCTTTAGGAACCAAATTGCATACCTCATATCTTGTATCAGGGAAACCCTCAATGTAGGCAGAGTAATTCCTGTATCAGACTTTCGTCTTTCTGTTCCACCACCAACTACAGTGGAGAAAATACACATAGTTAACACAACACTACAGTAAGAGTCTGCAATGCATTTGTTCTACATACAGCTGAAAACAATCTTAAGTGGCTGGTAACTGCACTGTTTCTGTGCATTGTCATTAACTCTATCCTGGAAATGTAGAAGTAGACAAAATGAAAATTCTGAATATATTACCTATTCCTTCCTTGACCCAGCACTGAACTTGGGAGATCTAGCTTCCTTTTTTTGTCTGTGAAATACCTTCACTTAAATGTGTACAGCAGTGAGTTTTATTAGTAAGAAGTTTCTATGGAAAGCTCACAACTGAGAACAACTCAAATAAAATTAAGTTACAGTAACATGTTCAATGCAAAGAATGCTATGCATTTCTGTGCTCTGCTCTGATCAAACCACTTTGTGGTGACACATTTTGCTCTCAGGAATTTGTGCCTGCCAGCCAGATTGTTTAGAGTATTACTCACTGAAGCTTATTAAAAAGTCCTTTCATGGGAGAGACTAGTTTGTCCATAAATGCCTCTTTGAGGACTGATCATACAAGTTTCCATCTGCAGGATCTGAACTGGAGAGTCCTTGCAAGATGACCCCCTGAAGTTCAGAGACTTTTACTACAATACCCCAGCCACTGGGCAGGGACATCTCACGGTTATCAGAAAACCTCTCTTAAAACACAGAAGTAATTTAGTGGTTGTAAGGGGCCCAGCCAAAGCATAAATTGAGCACCTAGACTGATGGACAGAGATCAATTACACAATTTCTGAACTGTACCACCCACCAGTATAAAGATTCAGTGAACACACAGTTATTCATATTGGGATTTGAGAGACAGATTATGCTCACTGAAAGAAAAATGTCAGCTCTCTTATCCCAGCTCCACACTTTCAGCTTCTTCAGGAATCATGCCTCATGGAGACATTGTTTCTCCTACCTCACTCAATGCTCATTAAAAGGGAATGAAGGTAGAGCACATACATCAAGTGATTTTCCAGACAAGGATGGAAACTATGTTCCTTTGCCTCCAGTGATTTCAATCCATTTTGTCCAGACATCAAGACATCCCCACAATGTTTATGAGAAGTCTCAAAATGTAAATGTGGTGTTTGCAAGCAAATCCACTGAAAATCCTGCACGGGTTTCATGTGGTTGCACCGTTCCTCCCAGGGCTGAGTTCATTTGCTGTGATGGACTTCTCATGGAGTCACCTACAAAGTACTCACCTGGGGACTCTGCACTATGCTCTTGCTTCTCTTCTCTCTCCTGGTACTGAAGCAAATGGGACCACAATGCAGATTTCCCCTGAGAATAAAAACAAAAAATATAGGCAAAAAAAAAATCAGTAATGGCCAAAAAATATGGCAGAACAATGGAATGGCATTTGAATGAGTAAATGTTCAGTAATGAAAGCCAATCCTTCTCTCTTGGGCCACAAAACCTCAAGAAGAGACAACCACCCCACTGATTCAGCAGTCACACCACCCACCTTGCTTCTTTTCCTCCCTCTGGGTTTCCTTTGTGAAGGTTGAAAGGGAACAAACCAAACACGTACTTGATATCATTACTGCAATTTCCAGAGGGAAAAACCCCAAAACAATCCCCCCCAAAAAACCCAAACACCCAGAACTCCTCAAACCTTTGCAAAATATGAACCAGGGACACTGATCCCAAAGACACCTCCTGCTTTATCTTGGAGTTATGCCATAGAGTAGCAGCTCAGAAAGCAGAGATGGCATTCAGTATTTACCAACCTGCTTGACCTGCAGACCATGGCTCCAGATTCTTTCTAGCAGATCACAGAGACTGGCAATCAGTGTATTTTCTTCCAGACCTGTTATGTTGGCTTCTCCATGTCCCAGCTCAACTGCTTCATGGCCCATTTTCTCTACCAACATGCGTTTAGTCTAGCAAAAAAAAAAAAAAAGATCCCAACAGTTTCTAAGAATGTTATCCAACAAGGAACAGAATTTACAGATGAGTTTACACATGCTTAATCTAGAGACCATGGCTAATAGAGAGAAACTTCAAATCTATTTGCAGAGACTGTAAATTAACAAAAATAGTTATATTTTAAAAAATTGCTTAATTACTTTGAATCACATAATACCCTGAGTTGGGAGAGACCCAGAAAGACCATGTCCAGCTCCTGTGCCTGCACAGGACAGCCCCAGGAGTCACACCATGTGTCTGAGAGAATTGTCCAAACACTTCTTGAACTCTGGCAGACTTGGTCTGTGACCATTTCCCTGGAGAGCCTGTTCCAGCTGTCCTACTTCTATACTCTTACCTATTGTCCTATTTCTATGCTGGTGATTTATCACCAAGCAGAGTACAGAACACATGTTCAGTCTTACTTAGCTTCCATTTTAATTCTTGTTACAGCTAATAAAGTTTAACACTCAGGTAAAGGAGTGTACTATCAACTGCAACAGACACAAAGAAGTTGTAGATCCATGGCTATGAAAGCTTCTTTAGTACCAGGAACTGTTATACTTTATTTGCTCTGCATAAACAACATGCACAAGCCACACGTGCTGAATTCTTCCCTTTTGACCACAGGTCTCCAGGCTCTTCTGTTTAGGCTACATGTAAATATGAACAATTAAAGGAAATCCTCCAGAAGATGTCTGGTCATGCTGATTCTCCTTCCTGTCCTTTCTACTTCCATCAACTTCAACTGCATAAACAGAAGAGAAACGAAAACATTTCTTTCAAAACACGTTCCCTTCTCTTCCAGCTGTTGAAAAACACTACAGGGCTATCCATCCTGCAATAACCAGGTATTGCAAAAGAACCATGCCATTCCAGCTGTGAACCAGGAGAACATCTGTAGGTGCTCTTTGAGCTCACTGCAATGCAGGGGAGAGCACCCAGGGGATGACCTACCTTCATGCGACATTCCTTCAGCAACCCTTCCACAAATTTCCAGTTGGTCTGTGCAATCACAGCTGGAGAGAGGTCTGACAGTTTGGGCTGCCTTAAATTTTTACCTAAACTCCTTGCCTCCTGCATGTATTTCTAAAAATAAAGAGAATAATTTTAGATAATACAGGTCAGAGTGACTCTCCTCATCCTAGGCAAGCAAGGTGATGAAAACAAATGAATTAGTGTTAATCTAGAAACACAATCTTGATTTGTCTGATGTTTAGGTGTCAGGCTGGAGAAGTGAAATGACCCCTTTTGACAACAGAAAAAGCAAGATATTTCCCTGGATTGCTAGAGAATCAGTCAATATTAGCCAGTGAACTGTGCTGTTAGCCACTAGCATGAAGTTAGGTACAAGTGCATAAAGTGTAACACCTTCATTCAGCAATAAATCCAAAACACCAAGAAAGTTTCTTTCCACTGTTATTTCTCACTTGAAAAAAAAATTAAATTGTCTAATTTGTGACCTGACTATATATGAATAGAAAAAAAACCCCTGAAAATAAATTATAAGCAGCAGAAATACACTTAGTGAATGAGAAAGATTTAATCCATTACTTTTCATCTAGATGGTTTATGCAGAAAAAATGAGACTTGATCTTATTCTCAATTAACTTCTTGATTGCAAGTGAAGCTCATTTTAAACAGAATTGACACTTGGGATCATTCATGTTCTTACTATGGTAATTGTAAAGTATGGACAAAAAACAGCATACTCTTTAAAAAAAGATCCAAGCTATAATTGAAGACTTTCAAAAAACTTTCCTGTTCCACTGCCTTGTCTTCAGGGGTAGGGTAATTTTGCTTTGGTCTGGTTTTTGGGGGGTGGGGTTTTTTTGGGGTTTTTTTTTTTTTTTTGGTTTTGGTTTTTTTTTTGTTGTTGTTGGTTTTTGTTTTGTGGGTTTTTTTTGTTTTTTGTTTGTTTGGAGGTTTTTTGTGGCGTTTTTTTTGTTGGGGTTTTTTTTGGTTTTTTTTTTTTTTTTTTTGTTAAGCCAAAATCCACAAACCAATCAGCACATGACCTCTGACCCCAGCATCAGTGAGAGAGCTGCATAATGAGCAAGGCTGAGAAGTTGGCCATAACTATCAAAATGTTGTTTGAGCATTACTCATATTTTTTTCTTAAAAAGAGCAAGATAACAGAATATTGCCAAATAAAAGTCTTGAAAAACAGCACTCATAGCCTGGTGTGGGAATGCTCTGTTTCCATAGTGGGTTTTTGTCCTGTTAATGATGCCTCTCTGGGGGATGGTATGTGACAATGACCAGTCTTTCCTGGAAGGAGCAGATCACATCCCTCCAGGGAATTCTTGCTGCTGCTGGCTGGGTTTTCAGGGGAACTGAGAGGTCACTATGGCTTCTGCATCCTTGGAGCTTTCTGTCTGGGCTGAAGATTTATTCCATAGAAACACAGAATGGTTTGGGTTGGAAGGGACCTTAAAGATCACATAGTTACAAACTTTCCATGCCATGGGCATGGACCCCCTTCCAGTAGATCAGGGAAAGCAAAACCAAAATCTGAACACATTGAAGTTAACTGAAATAGCAAATAGCTCCCCCAGCAATTGGATTTTCTCAACACAGAAATTTAGATAAGAATCACTTAGCATCACCCTAACAGGCCAGACAAGAATGTAGGGTTCTGCCATGAAAAAGCTGTGTTCCACTGAAATTCTCAGTTTGGTAACTACAGTTTCAAAAATCCTGTAAGGATTTTACAATAGTTCAAAAACTACAGGTGGGAATAAAAGAAAAAAGTTACAGACAATGAAAGTATGTTGTTCAGCAAGCAACCTCACAAGTGACTTCCATCTCAGTGCAAAAATTAACAGCAAAATCAGTAAAAAGTATTACAGGGAATGCATAACTAGAAAAATGAATATGTCTTTCTAAATGTGAAGGGATAAAAGTGTGGTTATAGTCTGAAGAGTACAAAACACAGATAACCTTATTCAATGTATAGCTTCTTATTATATTCAAATTAAAACAAAACCAGCAAACTCTAAGGTTCCAGAGAAGACTAAGGATGAGCTGAGAGAATCAGCTGATGGCCCTTTGCCTGTTCCAGCATCCATAAAGTAATGCTCTTGGGATGTGACACCCTAAACTGAATTGCCAGGTGAGCAACATGGGGGAAAAGAAAACCCCAAAGTAAACCAAAATTCTTTTCTTTTAGCCTTGGAGTCACTGTGTTTCCCAGTGAGCTGGTGTGGAAGCTCCTTTCCAGCTAGTTTTCTGACTATAACCACACTTCCGAGCGCTACAGGACGTGCTCATACTCTACTAGAAAGGGGCAGGTTTGAGACGCAGCAAAGACAGAGGTTCCTCATGCTAACAACATCTCAAAAGCAGCTTTCAACAAGAAGAACTAAAACATACCAGGCAGCATTCAGAGAAGGATTTTTTAGGAGGCCGTGCAGGAGGGGGTGGTCCCTGATCCCACTCCCAGAAGGCCATAGAGTTCTGACGAAGCAAAAGCTCCTCCGATGGCTAAGAGGAGGCAGATGCCCCAATGGCAGAACGGAAGAGGAGACAAAGCAAAAGAAGCATGCATATGATCCACAGCCAAAAAAAAAGAAGAAAGTAAATACATGACAAAGTACTGAGAAGGCTCTGCTGCCATATACACGCACGAGGCACTGCTTAAAATACACTTGCAAAGCCATGTTAGCAAAAATAGCAACAATCAGGTACAAGTGCTGTTTTGCTGTGTTTCCATGAAGCATTGTTCAAAGCTATGGTTGAAGAGTCCTCTCATCCACTCAGGCTCCTTTGGAGAGCAAACTCCAACACTGGCTATCATTACTGAGTGGGTTTTACCACAAAACAGCATGAGTGTTATATTTTTGCTAGTGACATACAATAGAAGCATATGGACATCAACGGAAAAATGTGGCAGAAAATATTTAATGAAGGATAAGGAACTGAAAAGATGGGAAAGAAACACATGTATATGACTGACATTTACAAGATGCATGGGAGTTTCCAAGCTTTAGGCATAAAAAGGCCCCAGAGTCTTAACCTTTCAAATAGGCATACTCATGTCAGAAGTCTACGTAAGAGAAAGGAAAAAAGGTTCATTTCAGAAAAAAAGGAAGAATCCTGCCTCACTGACTTCTACATGGCTGACATTTACTCAAGGACTTGACTTTTCCAGAGACTTCTGCTCTGGCCAGAGTTTGGCATCTGCACTGCCAGGCTCTGCAGTCTGTGTGCAGTAACACAGCCAGGGTCTAAATCAGCAAACCATTTCCCTGATGACAACGGGGCTGTCTTGCTCCAAAATAATAAAAGCACTTTATTTATGTTGCGTGCTTTGAAGCTGTACAGCATCAGTGACAAGGGAGCAGCATCCAAACGGCCAGAGACCCAACCAAACCATACAGCAGCCACAAAACTGCCCCAAGTAATGGGCACATTGCTGTCCAAACCTCCTGGATCACAGCTCGTGCTGCCCTCAGAGGCCACCCACCTCCCTCATGTCGTTGTCCAGCGCGATGTGCTCCGAGTGCTGCCGCAGGCGGTCCTTCCTCCGCTGCGTGCTGGCGCTGCGGCTGGCCCAGCGGCTGGAAAACACAGGGGAGACACGAGTGAGCAGGAGGAAAGCAGCAGGGAAAGGCTGGGTCAGGAGATGAAGGACATCCAAGGGATCTGCAGGAAAAGAAGGGAAAGCCCAAGCTTGGACTTTGCAGTGAGCTGGTGCCTGGCCTCCCCATGGGAAACCACCCGGGGGTGACAGACCAGCACCCACCCAAGGGACAAAAATCCCGATGGAAACGTGGCCAGCTGCCTGCCAGGGGCTCCAGTGAGAGCTCCTGGTACCTGAAATGCAGGTCATGCCACAGCATTGATGCCATCTCTAGGCAAGTCACTGTGCTTAGTTACCCAACCGCCACTGCTGCATTTGATGAGGTTTGACAAGAACAGCGCCTTCAGCAAAAAACAAAACACAATGATTTATTTGAGTAGTAATTTCTATGATTTTGCTTTTCTGTGAGAAGTGCTACTTCTCCTTTCTCCACTTTCTGTGGTACTTCCAGGAATTATTTGAGACAAACTTCTCTTTGCAATTTTAACAGCTGTTACTGGGTGCACCTATGTCTAAAGGTTATAAACAATGCTGATGTTCCTGGGATTAGTCACATTGCTATTTTCACCTTATTTTCCTTTCTCATTTAGTTTCTAAGTACCACAGAAACCCTGGGGTTTTTCCACCTGTTCATGTATGCCCAGTTGAACTTTTCCTCTCTCCACACAGGTGGCCCTGGTGAGGACAGCGGTCTCCAGATCCCAAACACATATTTCTGTGTGCACTCCAAACAAAAGTATATACAAATAAAATTTGGGATCTAAGAGTTTGGGCAAGGAGTTTCAGCAGATGAATACCTGGGAAGGAAACTCTTGCACAGAGCTGGACTTGGGTTCTGACAAGTTGGGCAAAACACTGGGGATGTGTAGGGAGGGGAATCTGACCCAAGAGCAGCGCAGGGATGTGGCCCCTGGTGACCAAAAAAAGGCCTCTGTTTCCAGAGAGAAGGACTTTGCAAAAGTGTACATAGCTATCTTCATCAGTTCCTTCAGAGAGTCAGCCAAAGACTGAATTTTGGCTCACCACACAAATACAAAGGGAAAAAAAGCCACAAGAACTGCTGTTTAAAAAGTCAAACTGAAGTCCCATAGTACCTCACAAATAACAACAAGAAAACAAGTACAAAGGAAGAAATCTGGGTCTACACGTGATTATGGTTCATCACCTCAGTATCCCATATGACAACACATTTATTTTTAAAGCAATTTTTTTTGATGGCCTCAAGTCTCTGCTAACAAAATGAAACAGCCCAATAGGTGTTTGCACAGCAAATGCTGATACCTTCTCAGAGGAACACATCACTGACATAAGTGTCTTTGCACCTCCACAGACATCTTAAAAATGTACAGCCCGAGTTTAAAAAGGTCATTATTTAATTTTTTTTTCCAGAAGCAACAGCCAAAGCCTCATCAGGTGACAAAGAGGGGGAAAATAGACCCTCAATTTTAATAATCTCAACAAACAGAAACGTCACAGAAAAACTCTGTTGAACAGAGGATAGCAGATATTAATGTGACTTTAGCCACTTGGCTCTGGAGACCGTCCATGCATTGCAAACTAGGATCATGTTTATGTTTCACACAACAGAATGCCAATAACACATTGAAAATTTAAGTTATAGATCAAATATTACTCCATATCATAGTTTTTCTGCTTCAATTTATATGGTTATTTTCTAAATTCTAGACAGAGCTTGGATCCATCTCCCCCTGCATTTCTGCATTTACTGGAAGATGAAAGAATTGCTCTAAGTGTCCTTGGAGGGAAAACATCTCACCAAAGGTGAAAGCAGAACGAAAGCCACAGAATAATTACAAAATAATACACCACTATTAAAGCATTTTCTGTTCATTCCAGAGCTGTACTTCATCTCAGAGACAGCACACACCATTTTCCAGGTTATTAACCAGAACTATTTGAACGTTTTAATCATACAAAAGTGAAGATTGTTGGATGTTTATGAAAAAAAAGACTGCTGCTCATTAGCTGGAGCAATTACACACAGTGAGCTGCACGTTCCCTCTTTTCCAAACTCTAAGTCGAGGAAGAGGAGCTGTTGAGTCACTGGGTGAGGTCTGTACATTCAGATGCTGCTCTGAATCTCTCTGGGAGGTTTTGTCAAGATCTAACAGCAGATAAACAGGATTAAACAGCTAAATCTTTTAAAGCCTTTTCTTTACTGGGTCACATAGAATTTCCCCAAAACAATGCTTCAGTATTACAATAACCATTCCCTCTCCTCAGCAGTGACTGCATTTCAAACTGCTCTTCCTCTCCCTGCAACCACTTGAAGCGATTTTAAGGGGGATTAAAGCCCCACTGGCTGCACCTCCTCCCCATGGCTGCTGAAATCCCCTGTGGGTGCCTCTGCTGGCCCTGTCATCAGCTGCTGCTCTATTCACACCTCAGCCCAGGTGCTGCCAAAGCAGCAAGGAAAGCTCTTCTCCCTCCAGCAGCCCTTTGCTTGTTGTCAGCCCTTAGACTTGTGCTTTTCAGATAACCACTGCTGCCTGTGTCTCTCCTCTCCTTGTCCTGAGGGGATGAAGCCCTCCTGGAGCTCAGCCTGGATGCTGCCCAAGGACTCCCTGACCCCAAAAACGCCTTCTCCCTTTTAGTTCTTTGCTGGCAGGGCCATGAGCATGGACTACTGGCATGTTTCATTTATTCCTCACAGTGGAGGCACTGCTACAAGCACCAGGTCTCTGAGGACAGAGCAGACAGTTCTGGTGCTGCAGGGAGTCCAGGGACAAGCTGCCTCCATGGAGAAATGAGGAAAGGCTCATTTCAGTGTGTCTGTCCGTATCTAACTCCCATACCCACAGATGAATGCTCCTCTCCACCAGGGACTGTGGAAAAGCAGGATATTTCAGAGCAGGGACCAGGAAACACTGCTCTGTTCAACACATGGAAATGAAGTAAGGCACCTGCAACTGAGACCTTTGTGATATAAAAGCAGTCAAGTCTGCATCATTTAGTATCAAATTAGACCCAACAAGCACAGGAATAGGTTTGCAGAAGTTGGAGGGAATGTAATGGTGACATTGAAACATCCCATGTTAAGTACCATCTTTTACACTTCTATAATCAAAGAGGTAAGGCAGTCAGCAGCAAAGCTGCACTGTCAGAAACCATCTAGCAAGACAGCACCAGGAACTGCCCATGCTGCACTGTGACCATGTGTACACAACTCTTTCTTCCCATACCTTCTCCCCTGGCTCCCCTTTTTAAAGCTCCCTGGAGAAATAAGGAAATTATGTCTTCCCAAAATCAGACATGGGTGTAGCAGGCAAGATTTATACTGCAAAACATGAACATGCTGCCAGAGAACTTCTTTCTCAGATGGATTTAACCAATATTACCATCACCATGAAAATCACTGTTGTAATTTACAATCCATTTACAGTGATAACAGAAAGAAGGAAAGAGACAAATGCACTTGTCTATAGGACAGAACCTAAATCTCCCCATATACACCATCTCATGAGGCAGGCTGCTATTTAGGTCTGCAAATCATGACAATACCCATTCTACCTACACAGGTCCATCAAAGGAGTTATCTGAGTTCCAGATTCACAAATTAGCACACAGCTGCAGTACAGCCTCCAGCAAACCCCCTAAAACATGCACACATCACACACACATCACACACACACAGCCTGCACATGCAAACTCCTGGTAGGGCTCACATGGAGTTTGTCTGGGACTGCACACAGAGATTCCAAGTCAAACACATGTCAGACCAAACAAGAAAAGGAACATTGAAACTGAGCTCCACCTGATCATGGAAGGGGATCCACAGTGTGAATCTGCTCCATGGTAAGCAGAATGAAGGCTTAGATGGAGACTTAGGCACCTTTTCCAACTCTGCCATAGGGTGAAAGAGAAAAGCTCTGGAACTGCTTGTTGGATGGACAAAAATTAGTAAGTTGCCTTAAAGAGAGTGGCCTTGCACTGACAGGCTCTTTCAGCAGCTCATATGAAAAGAAGTGATTTTAAAGGGTGGCACACACAACTGTCATCCTCTGTAAGGAAGAGCTGTAGTGAATTGGCAGCATCACCTGCCCTGAGGAACCACTGTCCTGTGAGGTATTTAATTTGCAAGTCCCTTGAGACAGGAGGACTATTCAGAGGAGAGCAAATGGAATAGTGGATGCAAGGATGTCAATGCCCATTTTTCCCTGTCAGCTTTAATTCTGCACAGCTATGTTAAAATGATATATTAACTCAAAGAAGTTAATTGCATTTTTCCTGCCTTGCACCAGTTGAGCAGAGGATCAGTAGCTCAGGAGACTCACCCATGAGGTTCCCAGTCACAACAATGTGTATTTCCTATCCCAGGAAACCATCTTTAAGCACAGATTGTCAGTCACACTTTATTCCTGGAAAATGAATATATTTGAGTACAAGTGGTTCATATTTTCATTGCACCCACCAGTGGTTTGCTACATTAGGTTACCTGAAGTACAGTAACTGCTTGTTTCAGATCTTCTTCTGTAAAAGGTGAGCTTTTACTACTCACAAAATTTAAATAAGCTCAGTACTCTGTGTGGATGGCTCATTGCTGACTCATTTCATGCTCACCTAGATGTGCTGCAGAGATGCCACTCTATATTACTTGCAATTGTTTGGCTTGATTAAAAAAGAAGATATCTTCATTTAACACAGCCTTAAAACAGTACCCAGCAGACAGGGGGGTAGTAAAAGGCCATACAATATGAAGCACTCACTAAAAGAAAAACTCCATTGGCATACAAAAAATAATTTAGTTAAAACCAGAACAAATTCTGTCATCACACAGAGACATATCAACCCCTTTGTGTTATATATACATCGTATTTCCTTTTAAAATCATTACCTGATGTTAAATGCCAGCAACAAACAAAAAAGAATCCTGTCTAAAAATGAGGAGGACCATAGCCCCAGGCAGATAAACCCTGCACAGCTCCCACCTTGAAGGAGGGGGCTGAAGATGAAGGCCACAGGACAGTGCCCCCCAAGTCATGCCATAAAACAGAGCACAAAAATGAACCAATTCCATACACTCCTACTGCATGGGTTTGTAAATAAATACTGACACAGTGGTCAGATCAGCAAAACACAGCTCGGGAACAAATGCCTGCAGAAAACAAACAACTTCTGAAATCTGCTTCGTGCTGCATCACTCAGCAAAAGCCTGAGGTTAGAGGCCAAGAACAGTGGGATCTGTGCTTGGAGACCTGCACTGTGCCCTCCTTTGGGGACTGCTGCAGGAAAGGCAGGACACAGAGGACAGACCAAAGCACAAGGCTCACAGGAAGCTGGGATGCAACTGAGAGGGCTCAGGTGATGGAGGTGGCCAGGGCAGGAAAGACAAAACAAGCTGGTCAGGAAAGTAAGCAAGGAGGAAAGCAGGGCTCCTATAAAGAAGTGGGAGGGAAAGCAGCCCTAAACAGATAGGAAGGCAAAAAAAAAAAAAAAAAAAGGGTAATTTAAAAAATAAGGGTAATTATCTTGTAAATGTGTAACAAAGCAAACCCTTCATTTGAAAACCGAAAGAAGCAAGAAAAAAATGCATTCAGTTGTTCTTTGAAGGCATTCAATACAAATTGCCAGAATGCAAATATATTCCCATGCTTGGGAATCACTGTTTTCCTCTGCAATATTTAATCTCATTTATCAAGCTTCTTAGTACAAATTAAGTTACAAGGTAATCAATTAGATTGAAAACACAGCTTGTTTCATTGTTTTAATTTTGCACTGTAAGCATATTCCCCCTAATTTAACAATTAGCTAATCAAAAACCATGAAGTGTTTATGTAGCTTGGCTTTTTGTCATTCAAATTCCACTCCTGCCTCAGCCAGTGGAGTTCCAGCTACAATTTTAAAGCCTGGCAGAAAATGCACAGAGGGAAGAAGGGAACACATAGAAACCACAGTGTGGTGCTGGGGTTTGAGAAAGGAAATGAGGGCTCTGGAAACCACAGAATAACAGACAGACAGCCTGAGGGACCACAACCTGTTTGCTCCTGGGATGCTTTCTAGGAGGACTCCTGCAGAAGCCACTGCTTTACACAGTTAGAGCAGTGTGGAAGGGATGCTTTTGCACCCAGGGGAAGCTGCAGCTGCTCCCTGTAGATTCAGAAGGTTTTCCCATGATGTGGGAGATGTATCAAAGGCAAGCAGCACAGAGGGAGTCCAAGTGGGACACTGGTGCCTGGGAAGGAGGACAGAACTGGGGGGTTGTTCTGGTTTGGGTTTAGTTTAAATTGTTTAAATCACATATAGGATCTGGAACTGAAACTGGAAGTGTTTGTTGTCTGCATTATATTTGTGATTTAGATATAACATATTACACATGTAACAGCCCAGTAACTGACAAAGGTATTTTCACTGCTCCTCCTGCTCACAGGAAGGGAACAGCTAGATAACATTATGAGCTCTGGTTATAGATTTGTTAGTTTATCAGCCCAAAAAGGGAAGCAATAAATCCCTGATTGCTGGCCACTGAGGACATGTTTTCATTAAAACAGCTTTGAATTGGTTTATTTGCTGCTGTCCAGCAACAACTGACTGCACCATGGGAATTATTCCCCATTTCCCCCAAATACACTTCCATACAAAATTCAGCACAAAATTTTCTATGTAAAACTGAAGCCTGCAAAAATAATTCTCATCTACACAGCAATATCCTTTGCATTAATTTTGTCATATAAACACACAATAGATACACCTCAAGAGTCTGGAAATGTAGCTGGAATGTTCTCTTAGCCCATGCTCACAGACAAAGCTCCAGGTCTGTAAGTAAAACCCATCTCCAAGAATCATACACTGGGAAATTCAAATTAATGGAAGGCTATACTTCAACTGATTTTGTGGTCAGAAGAGTCACACTGCTTTTGCAGAAGGCAAGGAAAAGCTGCTCTATACATGGGTGTAAAATCAGAAGAATTACATGTCCTAAATGGGAGAGAAAGTCATCTCAGCTGCTCACATGAAAACCGGGCAGAAGAAAGAATTAAACAGATGGTCTTGAGATTTTCCAATTACAAGCCTTTTTGGCAACATACAACTGGAGGAATTCCAAACATTTGTCACTTTAACATTGCTTTGTGGTAAGTAATGGGATTTTGGTACTTAGAAATTCTGAAATATGTTGTGATCTAAATTAAAATCACCACTCAAGGAGTTAAAGTCATTTTAGAACAGGTAACCAATCTAACAGAAGCAAATCTCAAAGAGCATAAGGAAAACTATTTTTAAGTGATGCTTATTCATAGATTCACTATGATTTTGCAATAGATTCAGAAGATTTAAGCAACTTTAAGAAGGCTGGGCACACTGTTGCTGACACTGTGAAACTGAAACCCACCCATAAGGATAAGATGCAGACTGCTAAATACAGCATCTCACAAGATGAAGAAATCCTCCATTCCTCAAAGGACCATTACCCATAAAATTCTGTCTCCATTTGCAGGAAGCCTGAAAGCCAAGGAACTTTGAAATATGAATTCCTCCTTTTTGGTTGGGTCTGGGGTTTTTAAAATTTCTTTTAAAGAACTCCATTTCTTAAAACATTCAGTGCTTAAGAATCTCTTATATTATCATTTGCAATTCTTATTCCTAGCAGGTTATTCAAAAGGGCTTAGCTAGCACTGGTATGCACAAAAGGTGTTTAAATAGAACTGAGTGGGCACCTCATGCAGAAGCTCAGAGCAGCATGTGTGCATGCACATGTCTAAAACAAGAGGTAGCTTTAACATTTGGACAACTGTAGCCTTTGAAGCTCTTGGATTTACCTGTGCTCTCACATTTTGACTACCAGAAACTGAAACTGAGGGCTTCAGCTGATAATTTAATGAGTTTGCAATTAGTGATGCACAAATATTTCACTTTTGAAGAGGGAAAATCCCCTCATTCGTGAGTTTTGCAGGAAGAAAGATTAAAAATAAAGGAACTCACAGCACTTACTTTGTATTATAACTGTACAGATGTAAAGTATATCAGTGCTCCAGGTTCCCATTCTGCATTAGGTAAATGAACCATGTAATGGCATGCTCAATTCCACAGCTATAGGTGGAATTACCTATATACCCTCTTATCAAAATGCACCCAGAACCTTATCAAACTCAAAAAAGAAACCCAGGTACAGAGTCATGTACTTTCCACCCTCACCAAGTTATTCTTCCAGGGTATTCCAATGTGGCAAGTGAAAGAGAGCTACAAAATCTCTGGGTCATGTAATAACAGCTAAAGAAAAGAAAGGAACAGAGTGGACACTAATTTCATTCCATGATGGGTGTGAAGGTTTCAACACCAAAATTTCTTTCAGAATCTGAATTTTGGCTTGAGTTCCCAAATTACTGTATTTAGTGCAAAACAGTCAAACAATTAATTTGAAACTCATAAGACCAATTACAAAACAAAAACTATCTATGAGAAGACAGAGTAGTGACCACTCAATAGAAAACATCAGTGAGGAATCTTGCCCAAAACAGCTAATGCTTCCTGACATAACCCAAACTATGGTTATATTTTCAAAAGTCACAGCCCATGAAATGGGCTGAAAAAAACCCTGAAATGGAAACAGCTGTTAGTTTTCCTTTCATTGTACTGGCTATATGCCATCCAAAATCAGGACTTCTGTGCAATGATGTGAAGCTGTTGTATGAGAAACCTGCTTTCAAATCCAGAAAATAAAACCTGCTCTTACTTGTTATTGGTGGGTCCCGTTGCCAAGACATCTGACTGCAGCTTTGGGAAAAATCCTTGCTCGTACTTGCCCTGGCCAATCTTCATGTCGAGCAGGTGGGGGTGGATGGCCGTGTGGTCGATCTTCATCAGCCGCTGCTCGATGGACTGGGCTGCAGGTGACAGTCACAGGTGAACAACTGTGTCACCACCCACCCCAGGGCACCCCTGGGAAACCACTAGAGAGTTAAATGGTGACACAAATCTGCCACTCACAGAGGTGAGTGAGGAGACACTTGTGCTGTAGGATTTTTAATTTTGCTTTTAGTTTCTTTACCCAACACAACGAGCACTAGTGCAAGCAAGTTAGCTGTTAAGCAAGCAGGTATTCACAGGGGCCTACAAGATGCATTAGGAGCTGGCAACAGCAATGCCATCTTTCCCTGAAAGTCCTTGTTGGATTTTAAGGCTTCTTCAGCAGAACAGAGACCTCCAAGGCCAGCTGCAACCCCTGTGGGACTGGGCACCTTGCTTAGCCCCAGACACATTCCCTGGGCAGATGCTTGCAGGGGGAACACCCGAGTTTTGCAAACATCTGGGACCAAAACTATCCTCCTCCTGAATTTAGATATGCCTTTTCTGGATGACAGGCCTTCAAAAAGCATAGCTAACTGCACTAAGACCTGAGCAGCATCAGGAGGATGAGCAGATTCTTGGAAATAGGGAAGGCTATGGTAAGATGGGAGAAGCTGCCCGGGAATCTCAGCTCCACTGAAACTAAAGCAGTTCAAAATCTTTTGCTTCAAGGATTTGAGGGTTTCAATCTCAAGCTTCAAACAGAATGAAAATTAAACCTGTCACCCTCTTAACTTGTGAAGAACTTGGGAAAGGAGGTGTATGGGCAAATTCAGCATTTAATTAGCAACTTTAATATTCAATTCTTTCTAGCCCATCTATTAATGGGCAGGCCTATTCCTTCAGCATACCACAGCTACAGAATACATATGCATAATGTGGAAGCTAAATCTGTTTTCCATTTGTTAAGAACAACATAGAACTCATTTCCTATTTTATAAAACTGTGATGGGAAAGAAGCTGTCACAAGATTTACATACATTATCATTAGAAACTCAGCAAGTATTTTTTCCCTTCTAAAAAAAAAATAAAAATCACTTTGTATGGTTCCATTTTGGAGAAAAGGAGTGGGTAGTGTGGGGTCAGAGGATTTGAGGGGTTCCAAAAATAGTTAAACAAACAGGTGCTGGATCAGTGCTGGGGTCACATATACTGTGAATGGTAAATATGAAGGAAAAATTGTATTACTATCATTTTGCTCCTTTTCACAAGGCAGAAAATGAGGTTCTGGTGCCACAATATCTGCCAAAACTAGACGCTGAATAGACAGCTGACCTGCAAATTAGAATTGGGTTTAGACAGAAAAATTTAAACAGACACAGATTTCTATTTCTGACATGTTTACAGCAAGCAAAACACTGAAGGAGTTAAACCAAAAAATAAACCCATGAGAAAGATGTTTGCTCTATCTTACTAATAGATGTCCCAACAAATGTAGGAGTATAATTTCCCTGTATTACTTAAAAATTAAATAAATACTTGCACAAGCATTAAGCAAGAAATTAAAATATAATTTGGAAAGGCATCCTGTGACAGTAACAGAAAAAAATTCCAATCCTTCAGTACAGTGTATTGTTCATTAACACTGAACAGCTATTGCTGGAGGTACTAAATATGCCACACAGGATTACATCCCTGCCCAGCACCCCCTGCTGCTCTAACCAAATGGTGTAAGGCAAAACAATGTCTTTTTATGGAAGGAGGAGACAAGGCCAGTGGAGCAGACACCGGGGCTCGACTCCTCACTGTGGCTGGCACTGCTCCCACCACCAGGGTGAAGGAAAGCTCTCCTGGAAAAGGAACAGGAGCTCCCTGAAATGAGAAACTGTGAGCCAGTTCCATTTGGGTTTGGCTTGATTTTATTGAAGGCACGAGCCCAGGAGAGCTCAGAGAAAAGGTAAAGGCTCCTGCCATTCCTGGTGTTTAACAGCATGGTTAAGTCGCTGCTGAGATGAGATAAGGACACTGCTGAGTCCCCCTCAGGTAGCTCTAGGACTTCATCAACTGCAACCCTCTGATGACTGAGGACCTATATGTCTTGGTGGCTGACATTGTACTTCTGAGTATTTCACCAGCCCATCTGAACGTACCTGCTTCTTTCAGAGTGCTGCATTTCTGGTAGTTGGATGTCCGCAGCGCAGGGGCCCTGACATTATACAGCCTTATTTTCTCAATTCGGGAGTCGAAAACTCGTAGAAAAGGGTCCTTCTCCTCCCACTGGGACATGATCTTATTGTCTATGAAGGTTGCAAACATCTGTGTCTCGATGAAGTGTGAGAGGAATGGGAGGTAAGGCTCGGGTTGGTCCGAAAGGAAGGAAGCCTGAAATACAGAACAGCTCATTAGTGCCGCATTCATGCCCAGCACTGATGTGCCCAGCCATCCTTCAGCAGAGAACTGCTCCAGCAGCCAGCAGGAAGGCTTGGACAAGGCTGCCCCACTGCAGAAACACTTCTCAGAGAGCTGTGAATCCATCTACAAAGGGGTTTGGTTCACAACTGTAAGAAATAAGCAGTCAGGGAGGCGTTGAGACAGCTGGAACAGAGGGATATCGAGTCACTAAAGTAGGGCCCATGCTGCCTGCTGTTTCAAAGCAACCCAACAGCTCTCACCCCCTGGAATAAACCCTGTGAAATGCATGGCAGACCACCACCACATGTGCCCCTGTGGGACCTCTGGTCCAGGCATGGTTGCCTGGGACCATATCACTTAAGGTGTCATACATATCAAGGGGTGCACCGTGCTCTTCAGCAGTTACACAGGGCAATTAATCACGAATTTCCAATTAAAATTGACTATGTGTCTAAATCTCTAACTGAGCTTTGAAAACCCTAAACTTAACAGCCCATTTTATTGCAGAAGCGCTAGCAGAGATTGCCTAAACAACCCCATCATTTTGAATGCTGCACTGCTTAATGCCCAAAAACAAACAAACCAATAAAAGGCATGGCAGCAATTTTTTTAAATCAAAAACTGATCAGTATTTAGTCTGTTCCTCACTCTTCATCCTCTTAACCTTTTCCTTAGAGAAGGACTTGGACCTAAAAAAGATGATGGCTATGAACACTATCTGCTTTGTAGGGTCACTCAGCAGCTGTGCAAGCTTCCCAACAGTTCCCATTCTTTTTGCTATCCTCCCATCTATTTATATCCCCATTTCTAATCTCAAGAGATTCCTTTTCCCTCTTATGCATACACGACAATGGAGTCATAACAATACTCTTTAAGTGACAACCTTCTTCAGAACATTACCCATTACCAAAACCTGTACCATGAGGGTAGGAAAAATGAAAGACTAGATTTGGTTTTTTTATCTCAAGTGTGCACCTCTTCTCCCAGCAATCCAAAAAAAGAAAGACAGAAAAAAGTCACTTTGCATTGCTACCCTTCCACCAAGCCCACAGCAGCAGCCCCACGAGCTAGGCAGAAGCCTGCCAGCTTGGTTTGTACAAGCCAGGATGGCTCTGAACAGCTCAGTGGACGTGCTCCGATTCACTCTGGCAGGAGATCCGGCCCTGTGTAATGGAAACGGACAAACCTCGCAGTGAGGCAGATGAGCAACGGCAGATCAAAGAGAACCTAGGCTATATTTACACAAACACAGCTATCCTCCCTCCCCCTTTTAGATGGAGACACGAATAGATGGCTATCTTTACTTTGTCAAAGTTTTGCATTTGTTCCCTGTTTGTCAGCCACGACTCCATGTCGGGGGCAGCCTGGATGACGAAAGCCTCGTAGTCCGCGAACATCTGCGTGAAGCGGTTGGCGAAAACCTCGCGGAGCTGCACGTTCAGTTTGTAGTCCCTCAGCTCCAGCTCCTCACAGGACAGCTTCCCATCCTTCTCCTCTGTCAGGGGGGTGGTGATGGTCATTTTCTCCATGGTCACGCCTGTTCTCTTGGCCAGGGCTTGCAGGCGGGCGATGGTCTCGTTGCCTTTCAGCAGCTCGTACATGTTGAGGGCATTGCTGGGGATGTTCCCGTTCTTCTTGTCGTTCACCAGGTCGCTAAGAACCAAGTTCTTGAGTTTGGTGGCGCTGTCACTGCAATGCAGGTTGCCTTCTGGAGGGATCCCAAACTGCAGGAGAACCTCGGAGATTTCCTGGATAAACTCCAGCTTGTTGGGGAACTGCGGGAATTCCTCCGGCAGTTCGATGAAATGGTTATCGATGTCTACAAAACACAAGTTTGCCTGAAACACAAACAGAAGTTTCAAAATTGACACTCAGCACTGAACTGGTTCCCCTGTGATGTAGCCCTTTCTCCCAGGTTGTTTCCAGACAGAAGGAAGGTGCGTGTGTGTCCTGCACACATATGCAGGACACTTCAGCTGTGTTGTCTTAGCCCGTGACATTTCAGACTTCAGTAAAGCTGAGGGTCAATAAAGGCTCCTGCATTCTCTCTCCTGTTTGCCTAGGGCATGCAGATCCCAAGCTTGCCACTACAAGGACACACCACCAAGCAGGAAGTGCAGCACCACTTCTCAGCCCATGCAAATACCCTTTGTGTGAATTCCTGCATGTCACAGGCACATTTATTTTACCAGGATCCAACTGCAAGAAGCCTCTGCAGCTGTGCCACCAGGAAATGAGATGTTCGGTGAGAAAGATGATGCTGCTTCAAGCAAAACTACAAAAGAGGGTCCCACAGAAATCCTTTGGGATTATGTCTGAGTACAGCTTGTCCACTAGAGGCCAAGTCTTGTCTCCCCACTCCCCTGAGCCCCTGTTTCCATGGAGGCTTTTAATAGTGGCAATTCCTCTGCCTGAGATTTAAAGAGAGTGCTCTTAGCTTTGCTATGAATGGAGATGGAGCTCAGCCTGTAAGATTAAAGTTAAGTGAAGACATTAATCTAGCAGAGCAGATACTTTTACTAGGTAAGTGTCAATGCAGGAATAGAAGAACCCCACATAAAAATTAATTACATTGCAAATGCACCCTCAGGAATAACAGCAGAATGAAAAACAGTAATTGATCTTCTGAATGGTGGCTTACATCTAAAATTCGCTGTCTGAGTGCACGGTGCTGAGTAAAATCTTAAACCAGGTCAGATTCCCAAGGTGCTGAGCTCTGATGTGTTTTATCCTGGCATAAAACTGCAGAACAGGAGATGCAGAAAACCCACAGGGCAGCAGCAGGTCTTTGTTAGCCTGACTTGGCCATTAGCACAGCTCCTCTGTCTTCTTCCAGGCACTTTTAGTGTTCTTTACTTTTTAGCAAACACTCTAGACTAATCTTCAGGCTATGTGAAGACAAATTATTTATTTTCCTTCATTTTTGAGAGGTTAATTTTCAGCCAGACAATACATTCCACAGCAAACATGTTTATAATATATTGGATATTTCAGGGACATGTTTATTAACACTAATCACCTTTCACATAGATACTTTAAAGCCTATTAGGATTCACCTGGTAAAGGAGAAGTGTCCCTTCAGCTTTTTCGTATTAAATTTAGTCCATACAAAGAAACACATTTCTTAATACAAAACAATTTGCTTTTTTTAACAATGTAGCTATTACACAGCTGTGGTATGCATCAGTACAGTTCTTTAGCTCAGGGACTGCCTTCTTATCTATCAATATTTCATTTCAAAGGCTTTTTAATTTCAGCTCTGCATATCATTTACAAAATTTGAAAAATGAGATTTAGATTCAGAAAACCCTTGGGGAATTGGTCTCACTTCTCTCTTCAAAAACATCTGATGATTAAAGTTAATGCAGGGAGATTAGTAACCTTAAGACAGCATGATGGCCAGTTGTTAGAATTTTTATCTCTAACAAACAAATGGTTTATATTTAGAGCAAGTGCTTGAAAAGCTAGCCCCTGGCCTGAACAATAAAGAAATGCTGATGTCAAGTGCTTCATCACTGCTCGCATGCTGAGGGATTTTTTATTTTTCATTGTCTAGAGGAACTTGAGATTCAAGATCTTCCCTGTGAATGTGCCTTCTTTCTTTCCCTCTCTCACAGTTACTGAACCTGTGGTGTTCATAAATGCTGGTATTTTTCACTCATTTGTTAAACATCATGGAGGGGGCAGATTCCACCCCACACTTACTCTTCTCTCCCTAGCGATATCTGTTATTCCAATGATGCTGCAATACTAAATACTGTCACATTAAAATTTTAATTTAAGGAAAATGACAGCTTAATCTGATAACCAAAAGCATGTGATAAATAATTTTAAAAATTGCAGTAATCAGGTAATATTAGCATGGTTTTACTGAGGAGCATAGCTAGATAGCAGCCTTGCTTCCATACCAGTGCAGGTTTCATGTGCTTCAGTCACTGTATCCATGAGGTAAAGCTTGATTTGCAGTTCCATGCCACCAAGGCTGACTCAGCCACCTTCATGCAGTATGTAAAATAGACCTTTATTAAAAATCGTATTAGCCCTGCCCTGTGTTTATCCCTCCACTTCCACACAAAAACTCCCACTCCTATATATTATATTCTCCTCAGCTGCTGTTCCCATCTGCTTTCCCAGTCAGAGCAGGTATTTGGAATCCTTAAGGACTCTGCCCCCAGGAGAGTCCCCTCAGCACAGCCACTGGCAGGAGATGTTACTGCTGTATGAACAGGTACTTTGGGGGTTCCCACTAATTTTAAGAAGAAATCTAAGTTTAAAAGCACATGGCATGCTCTGGTTCCAGTCACCCTCTGGAATGCAGACAGGTGAGCCATATCCCATACAACACTCTGTTGTATGGCCAGGTTAAGATGCGAAGCAGATTTAATGACCTTCATCAAATTTTGAGGAGAAAAATCTTCATTTCACTCTCCACCACTACCAAGGATTTAACCCTGAGATTAAGGGGATGACCTCTCCTTCCTTTTTTTTCCCTCTAAGTGGTTCATAGGCACAGTATTAATGCAAGCCTGGCTTGTTTGAGACCAGAAACACAGGAGCTCAGCCACAGCTGGGACAGGGCTGGCAGAACACAGGACGCTCCTCAGCAGCAGGGGGACAGGTTTACACCATCTAGCAACTGCACCTGAGGTCCAGGCCCATGGAGATCCTCCCCCAATGAAATGCTCCTTAGCCCTCTGTCAATAGGACCGTGACACTAAGAGGGGAACAAAACCTGGTGGAGCATGATGTAGGGAAAACTGACAAAATTTCCGCTTTGTCACCACAAACAGGAGAAAGAGAAGCATTTAGAAATCAAAACAGTAAGTGGCACTCGCTAAATTCAGAAAGGGACCAAGAAGGGCTGACAGTAGGAGACTTCCCTACTATCTCACTGCTGCTGGCAATCAGCATCCAGAGTGCCAGGGAAGCTCCAAGAGCAGGAGTTATTTCACAAATATATTGGGCAGACATTTCGGGACACTGACCTCCTGAGGCAGCTCCAGCTTGGAGCGGTCGGTTCCCTCCTTAGACTGCAGCCCCATCAGGTAGGGAACAGGGGCATCCAGGAAATGCAGGAGAGAGGCAGGAAGGATGGGGACATACACATGCTGCCACTGGAATGGGAACAGCAGCGTTGTGATTCCCTCCGCCACCGTCATCAGCCGCTGATAATCTAGACAGGAGAGAAAGACAGATATGGAATGATCTCCCTGTGTTCTGCTTTTGAGATCTGTTTGGCAAGGACATCCGTGACAAAACAAGACAGAAACCATGTTTATACGGTAAGATGTTGTTTGGAAAATAAGACAGTGCTTAAAAACTTTAAACATTATTTAAATCCATTAAAACTCATTCATCCCATAAAGAAACAGCTGAGCATAGATATTAATACCTTATCTAGATCTATTCTGTCATTAAATTAGTTTATTAAAAAGATATAAAAAGTTCTGTCTCTAGTACAGGATAATAATACTCTAATTCCTTAATAAGCATGTATTTTTACATGGGAAGAAGAAGAGAAAGAATTAATTTCAAGGAAACATCGTGGTTTCTTGCTTGCTCCTGCCTGCCTGCTTCTGCTCCACTTGCTACTACATCCAAAGCTGAGTGTACTTCCAGAAGACTTGTCTTGGCCACATACCAGCATTAGTTTACAGTCCCTAAGTATATAAAAGCAGTGCTTTTAAGTTAAATTCAAACAGGAGTCCAATATAAATTTAGTTCTCAAATATATTCTGCACAGCTAGCGTATTTATATTATGTTACTTTCCCAAATTTGTATTTAACTCACTAGTTCATTGCTTTGAAATATTTTGATTTTAGTAAGCACATTGTGCATTATTTTTTAAATTAAAATTTCTTTTGGTCCAGCTGAGCTGGATGTTTCAGAATTTGGGTAATAACAAATTATTTATCAAATATCCAGCTGGCATGATGCAATACCACAAGATATTTATTAATATAAATGGGGGGATAAACTGAGCACAAATTTTTAATATAAATAAATAAATCACTTATTGGTCTTAAAGATATGGTCATCCTTACAGCAAATCTCAAACTGCAGACCAACCATCTGGAAAAGGTAAAGACCCCTGGGTTTGTAAGCTCCATGGCAGTGCCCAAACCCAAGCCTCATCAGTGCCAGGCAAGCCTCACAAGCCCTGGCTTGAACAACCCCAAGATTTTCTCTCTCACAGAGGCCAGACCCAGATCCTGGGGAACACTTGGGTTGTTGCCCATCTCTCCTAATCCTCTCTGCCCTACTTGGAGCTGAAAGATACATGCATGCACACCCTGGTTCTGAGTCAGGTGAGAAGGCTTTTTCCTGCAGGCCCACTGACTGCTTTTGCCTGGAGAGGAGCCCAGTTTTACCCTTCCCATTTCCTGAACATCCCAGCCTAAGACCTTGGCAGACACCAACAACAGCAAAAGTGCTGTCGTCTGACACTGCCCAGCTATTAGGAGGTCACTGGGAAGATGTTCCTGAATAAATATGCAAATTACAACAACAAATTGCATCACCCATTCTCCTTGCTAGCAGCTCTCTGTGGAAAACCAGCCACGATCTGCAGAAGGTCAGCTGGCAGGGCAAAAACATTTTTCATCTTGTCTTACTAATAGCTATTCAGTCAGTCTGCAAAATCATTGCCATGCATACAAGTCAGTCTCAAGGTTACACCTCCAAAACACTCCCAGCTACAGATCAGTCATTTATGAATCCCTGACCATGCAATGGTCCACAACTATACATGTGAATTCCCAGTCTTGCTGAAGAACACCCACACACACTCAAGTTATAATACCTACTTGAGAAGCTTAGGAGTCTCACAACGTTTCCTAACTCTGAGAGCTTTAAAGATCAAAAAAATCAAATAGAAAAAGCAGCATGTCCTAGTATGTGAAACACCTTCAAAGTCTGTCCTGATCTACTACAGGCACATGCAGAAACAGGTCTTGGCAGAAAAGTTGCAGGGATCATTTTGGATAAGGGTATTCAGCTCTGGAAATGCACGCTGACTTTTCTCTGGTGCTACTAATAATATTTAACATGGTCACTAGCACAAATATTGTAACCAATTTACTATGAGAAAAGCTGATTAAAAAAAAACCCAAACTAGTGATGACTATATGATTAGGCTGCCATCATGTAGCAATGCTTGTCAGTGATTAGCAGACAAAAAATGTTTATGCACCCAGCAGTTTTGACTGAAGAGAGGGAAGTTACAGTTTCCTCCAGAAAAATAATATACAAAAATCTGTAAACACTTTTTTTGTTATCTGTTTAAAGAAGCCAAACTCTAATTACTTTTTACATACATTCAAGCTGTATAAGGTTAGACACCTATCATATAAAGCTTGAAATAATTTTTGATTGAGAGATTCTTGTACCTATCATCCTTTGAGGGAAGCTTACATGGTTACTGAGGACAACCTAGAAATAGTAGATTGAGGAAATGGCCTCAAGTTGTGCCTGGGGAGGTTTAGATTGGATACTGAGAAAAACTTTCTCCACTGAAAGGGTTGCTGAGCATTGCAACAGGCTGTCCAGGGGAGGGGTTGAGTCACCATCCCTGGAGACATCTAAAAAACATGTAAATATGGCAATTAGAGACATGGGTTTGGCAGCGTTAGGCTTACAGCTGGAGTTGACCTTCAAGGTCTTTTCCAACCAAAATTATTTTAGGACACTACATGTTCAAAGCTCCATCTCTAATTTGTTCACAGAACATTTTCCAAGAGAAACTGCTCAAGGAGGAAAACCCCAGGGCAAAGTGGTCCCTGGGGCTTCTGCTGCAACCACTGCCCCCTAACATCTTAGCTGGATGCTATGGCATTCACATTCTCTGAAAAAATCCCCTCGCCCAGGGCTTTTCTCCTGGGAAGCTGAAAGGCAGTGAGAGAGGCCTCAGAGAAAAGGAAAACAATTCTTTTCTCATTTGCTTCTCCTGTTGTTGTGCTCGTGTAGAATGTGTTTGGGGATTGTTTACCCACAGGTGATTGTTTCATTGCATTCTGCTGTGAGTTGTTTTGACTTTTGGCCAATTGGGGCCAGGCTGTGTCAGGACTCTGGAAAGAGTCATGAGTTTTCATTATTAGCTTTTTAGCATTCTGTAAGAATCCTTTCTGTATTCTTTAGTATAGTATGGTATTCTTTAATAGAATATAGTATAATAAAGTAACAAATTAGCCTTCTGAGAACATGGAGTCAGAAGCATCATTCTCTGCCCTCGTTGGTGAGAAAGCATTTACAATAGGATGTGGTGCAGTGCTGTCTCTCACACAACCTTTTCACTGAGTGAAGGAGAGGGCAGCAGAGCCAAGCTCAAAGGCTCTGGATCCACCTCCCTTTTCTGGCACCATCTGCCAGGGCACCCTGGCCAAGCACCTCAGTTCCCTGTGCAGGACCTGCCAGGGCTGCAGGGACCTGCTCCACTGCAGGGTGGCAGTTCTGCTGCTCCAGCACCATCTTCAGCCAGGCTTTACCCAGCTCTGGAAACATTCATGTGGCTCACAAGATACAGTGCTTAAAATGCACACCCTGAGATATTCCTGTAGAAATACCAATCACTGTTTTCTGCTGGAGGTGGAAATGGTTTCAGCACTTGAACATCAATTCCCTACAAATGTTTTTCTGAGAGGACAAAGCTTGACAATTTTTTGTCTTGATGTTGGTTCTCCATAACACAATAAGAGGGCAATAATCAATAAGAAATATCTATCCCAAAGATCTTTAAGTTCAAACACAAGCAGTGACTGAAAAAACAAAAGAATCTTCTCTTTATTATACCTAGTGGGGAAAAACCTGAGATGTTAAGCAATTCACAAAGCTCAACATAAAAATTACTTTTCCTGCCACAAAAGTCTGATATCTCAAAATCCTTCCCATGCTGCAGCAGAGCAAAACCAAGACCCTTTGAGAAGGCAAAAAGATATCAGTGTTATCCCTGCTCCAAAGAGCTAAGACCACATACAGGTTCTACCCCCAAAACAGATTAAAATCTTTGGTCATAATCAAACAGAAGAGAGTTTCACCTGGGACCTTCTCAGCAAATTTCCAATCACAGGAACATAAGGCATGTGTAAGAGCACACATACATTCTCCCCAGAAACGGCATTCCTGCTGGGAACAGTGCACTGTTACTGCAGTTTCAACACCTCCAGCCTTCCCGATGAAAGCACAACTTGGCCATTTTCCAACTCTCTGTTCCAGTAACCTACCAAAGGTAGGGCAGAAAGCTTACCACAGCGCTGGATTCGCAGCCTGGATCCTCTAAATCCAGTCCAAGGCTTTAAAAATAGACTGCTGCTTTATTTTCCTTTTGAAGTCTCACTTTACATACATTTTGAGAGCACTTGGAAGCATTTGAAGAGATGAGTTACCTGGACACCACTTCCTTTGCTCTACTGCTTTTAGAACACACATAAAGGGTAATTGCAGCTTTGCAAAGCCACATATTTAAAAATGCATCCTGGAAGATGATAATCAGATGCTACACTCAAAGAGTGCCTTATCAATATGCACAAAAAAGCAGTCTTTAAACAAAATAAACCAGACCAACAACAGAGGAAAAAAAAATCAATGAACCTGAATGAATAAAAGCTAATTCTTTAGAAGGAAACACCTGAACAGGCTTTAAAGCATTCTTGTGACCAATAGTTTTTCCACATGCTACCTCTTCAGTCCAAGTATTATAAGTAATTGTTATGCAACTGCCTTTTTTTTCTTTCTGCTTTTTGTAACAAGATATGAGTTAGATGAGCCAGGTACATTGGAAAAACTGGAAAATAAAATTACTTTGCTTTGAGCTCTGAGTATGAGTCAAGAACAGCTCCAAACCAGACCTGTCTTGGGTCTGGGTACCTTCAGATCTGTAACGTTTATATAAAGCACACTGCAGATGAAAAACAATCTGAAATTCACATCGGAGACAAAAATTGTTTATGAAAGCAAAGGTTTTCAAATCAGATCTCAACAGCTCCACAGAAGTAGCACACACAAGTGCAGCAGACATCAAAGTGCCCTGGAAGCTTCCACCTTTCATCTGATTTGCCTGCTGGCAGCTGTGACAACTGACAAGCCAGTCCTGGTGACTTTTAAGAAATGCTCAGATAAAACACACGAAAAATGGTGCAGGAGATGTTTATTCACTGCAGAAATGACCTTGCAGCAGTGCTGCATTCAGGGAACCTGGGCAGGGGCCATGACATGGGGCTGTGACCAGCAGCCTGTCCTGAGGAAATGACCCCTGGCATCTCAGGGCCCTTCCATCCCCCAAAGGAAAGGTGCATGTACCAGGGAGTGATGCAGCACATCAGTTATATGATAAAAGCACAGGGCAATTTATGCAAATATGAAAATACTTATTTTTCTTAAACAGAAGGGTCAAGACAAGCCTGCATCTAATTGCCTGAAAAATTAGCCTCTCAAACTGGGGGTCAGCTCTGCCCCACAGGAAGCATCCCAAGGCCAATATTCACTGAGGCCAGTCCTAACCCTTTTTCCTTGTTGGCCAATGCTTAATTTAAAAAGCTTCTGCTTTAATACATTTCCATTTGCCTAATTTAACTATGTCCCAGCCTGCCATCAGTGCCTCAGCATGAATTAATTTACGATTAAGACCCATCTCAAGAATTAGCTCCCATTACCAGCATGGTTAAGTCTCTGAGAAGAGAGCAAAAGTCTGTGACAAGGCTGACAAGTCTGTGCCAGCAGGACACATGAAGGTGCTCCTGAGTACACAGGGAGCCCCTTGCTCTCCCCCATGGCTGCTGGGGCAGAACAGGCTCCCCAGCCAGCAGCAAGATGATGGGGAGGACACAAGAGTCCACCAGGGAACGACTGTGGTCACCATCACTTTGTACTGCCTTGTATTTATCTGGCATTTGCCATAACTGCAATGTAATGGCCTAATTTAACTTTCTTCCCCTCATTCTGAAAAGGTAAAGATGTTTCATGATGGACAAAAATGGAATCCAAGTTAAACAAAAAAAGAGGAGAGGTTGTGGTGTGTGTGTGCAGTGTTAGAAGCAGTGGCCCCATCTCCCTTTACAGCTCACTGTGAACACAAACAGGAGTGGGGATGTGGCACAGACCTGAACCAGCTCCTTCTTCTTTTGTCCAGATGCTTTAAAAGCTTCACTTTTCAGGTCATGCTGACAGCTAACAAAATTGAGCAACTTCTTATTAAAAAACAAGTTTGCCATTTCACCTAACTTAAAAAGGAAGGCTGTATGTCATTCTCTGATTTTTCTACCCAATTACTTGTCTTTTTTCCAGGGAAACGTGCACTGCAGCCTCCGAGTGTAGCTCTACTGAGGCCATAAACTCAGGTTTCTCTTCCACAGCACACAGATTTTGTCCCCATATAATTTGTTCTGTGCAATAACTTTCCACTGATTTGGATGAATATTAGTGTGGAGGGCAACTGTTTAAATAATGAGTTTAAATAATGAGCAAAGGTTTTCCATGTAACTATTTGATGTAAAAACGCTTTAAAAGGCAAACACATTATGCATGTATTAGTTTTTAAAAATCTACCCCAAAACAGACCTCATAAGAAAGATCTTTCAGACACAACACTTTGTAGGCAATGACTTCATATATGCATAGTCATTTGTTTTACAATTTCTAAGATAAAAAAAAAATAATGCAAAGAATATTCCAATCTTGGAGGAGCAATTACTCGAGCCCTTGGAAAAACAACTTGGAAAACACTCAAAATTATAATGAGTAGAAACAGCCTAAGCTCTAAGAAGTTTATCTCTGTCTCATCCACACGTTCCCTCTCATGCTTAAATCCCTTGAAAGGCAGACATACAAAATGGATTGCTGAGGTTGCCACAGAGCTCACAGTTTAATTCATCTCTCTCCAGCAGGAATCCCACACCAGTGATGTTTTGTTACTTATCCTTTGGAAATTGTAGTAGCTATTGAAGAGTGGACATGAGCAAGACCTTCCATCTGCACAGTTGCACAGGAGAATGAATAAAGGGTACTTACAAGAGCACTGCAAAGATTGAGCCCTGAAGAATTGGAGGGAAAGCATGTCTAATCCCTCCCCTTGGTTTTCAAAGCCCAAATGTTGAAAACTTGCCCTATTTAATCTTAAAAATATTCTCTAGATGCAGAAGGATGGAACCTGAAGCTGCAGGAATTAATGTACTGTGAAGGTGATTTCAGGTTTCCACACCACCTTTGCAGACCAAAGTTGGTACTCCCCCCAGCAGTTGTTGTGATGAACTCCCTGGAAGTCCACACAGTCTCCAGGAGCAGTAAGGGCTGATCTTTTCAGTCTTGCCACTGAGTGCAAGCACAGGTCTCTGCCAGTTACTCAGCTGTGCAGTCCAAAATATATGGGAACAAAGCAGCTAAAAAATGACCTCATCATTCTTTGCTGCCAGTCTCTCTTCAGCCCTCTGCTCAACCACTACAGCTGTAAAGTGAAGGTACAATCCACTACAATCCCTGCATTTTCCCAAATGATGGGGTGCCAGTCACCATCATCAGTGCAACTGGATACCCAAAGAGGACTGTAGCAGCCATGGTACACACAGCCACTCAGGGCTCCTGTCCCCAAGGCAGAGCTGTGCCAGACACTCTTGTGTCATGCTGGGAACACATCCAGGGCAAGCTGGATAAAGTCACCCAACACCCCCACCTCTTCATTGACTTAGATGCCTTTGTTCAGGCTGCTGGAAATATTATGCCCCAGCTACAGGGTTAAAAATAAACTTTTTCATCCTCAACTCCTAGTTCCCTTGAGAAAAACCACTTCAGAAAAGCCAGTAGAGCCTCTGTGCAACCTTTGTGCCAGCCCTTCACTGCTGCTATTACCAGCCAGGCTTCTTTGTATGGTCAGGGTTGTGCAACAATTTATATTTTACACTCCACTTTCCAAAAGAAGCCTTTATTCTATAGAAGAGCTAAATTTTTGACAAGCTTAAATGAAAAGCTTCCTTCCAACAGGTCTAGGAGAAGCACAAAAAAGTCAGCTTACATTTCCCATATGTGTTAACAGCAGCTCTCACTGAAGTAGGTTTTGCTCCAGCTCTGATTTCTTGTTTATTATTCCATGATGATGTCAGTGAATTGTGATTTTTTGTAAATAATGCTGTCTTGCTTGAAATTGCAACCAGAGGATCTCCTACTAATCTCTTGTTGATTTGGGAAGGTTGCAGCAAGGCCAGGCCTCTGGAAACACAGTCCAATGAGTCCACCCTCTTTAAAGCAGAAAGGCAAAGAATGGTGAACTTGCAAAATGCCTCTCTTTTGTCATTTTGGAACAAGAGATGTGTCAGCCAAAGCCTTTTCATCTTTTGCCTTGAAAGAACTAGGGAGCTCAAAAATGTGTTTCTCCTTGATGGATCTCATGTCACAATCATATATTTTGAAACATCCCTTTGCTGGGACTTCTTTTCCTGGGAAGCTGAGAAGCCTCAGAGAAAAATGAAAACAAGAATTATCTGATTGCTTCTCCTGTGTTTTGCTGCTTTGGAATGTGGTTTGGAGATTGTTTACCAACTGGTCAATGTTTGATTGGTTTCATGTGAATTGTTTTAACTTCTGACCAATCACATCCAGCTGTGTTGAGACTCTGGCGAGTCACGAATTTTTCATTATCATTCTTGCTAAGCCTTCTGTAAGTATCCTTTCTCTATTCTTTAGTATAATTTTAGTATATTCTTTAATGTATTATATATTTAGTATATTATTTAATATAATATAATATCATAAAATAATAAATTAGCCTTCTAAGAACATGGAGTCAGAGTCATAATTTCCTTCCTGCCACAGGGGACCCTGAAAATACCACAATCTCAAAGCTGAAGAGAGCAGATTTTGGTACATTCTAGGCTGGTTGTATTTCAAATTGGAAAATAGCTGCTGTTTTCTTTTTTAGGAATTGAAAGACTGACATTTAAAAGAAGCCCCAGTACACAATTAGCCAAGCACTCAGCTATCAGGGTATGCCAAAATTGAGGCTTTGCACTTGCCCTCCACTCCACATTCCTCACCTCTGGGAACCAGCATTACGCTGCTATTTACATAATCACAGAATTTCCCTAACACAGCTATATACTTTCCCCCATGCACCATCAAATTGTGTCTATGTTAGATAGGCAACTAAAAAGTCATGTCAAGGACATCCCTAGATTCACAAATAGAAGAGAAGAGAGGGGGAAGAAAAAAAATTCTGAAACTTGAAAGGTAGAAAGGATTACTTCTCACTATCTCACTTTTCTTTAAAAAAAACCCCACACAATGAAACCAAACAAACCCTTAAATTATAACTAGAAATTGGAAGAACAACATTTATCTAACTTCTGGTGGACATGAGGCTGAGTCAAAATTATTTAGTGGATACTTTGTATCTGTCTCAATGACTATGGCAAAAGTCATGCATATAGAGGTTGCTCTCCACATGCACAAACTATTACTAAAATGTAACCTGACAAGCACATTTTTCCTAATGCTGCTATCTTTCAGCGAGAAAGAAAAAAGAAAACAAAAAAAATCTCAGCTCTCAGTGAGTCCATAGGCAGGGAACAGGGTAGGACTGATGAGCAGGGATGGGTGAGAGGCATTTCAGCGGTGCTGCTGTTTAATATCAAACCCCAGTGCAAAGTGGCAAAGGCAGCATGATTCAAACTGAGGAAGAAAGGGGATAACTGCACACACACACACAGAAGCAGGAGGGAGGGGAAAAGCAGCCTAATCAAAACTAACAGCAGGATTTCTGCTCACACTTCAAACTGAGAGAAGATAAAACCTTTCATTTTCAGTTGTTGAAAGCAAACCCCTGGAGTCCATGTGGAGAAGAGCTCTGCAAAGAACTATCAACCCTTTGAATTCAGTCATTTGCAGAAGAACTAACCTTTTTCCACCTCCCTGAACATTCTTCCCCATTCTCAGTCATTTAGTTATTAGCATTACCATTACACACTTCCTGACCTTTTCTTTCATATGGCAAACCCAAGCCATCCCTTCTGGAGCCTGAAGGTTCATTATCCAAACCCATTTTAGACGATTTCCCATCCTCTCTCCCTGCTCCATTTCAAGCTGTCTGCTGCTCAAACCACTTCTCTTGACAAAGCTGGGTATTCAGCATCTTTTCCTCTTTTCACTAAAAGGCATCCTGGCTCCAGGTTTTTCATTCTCCTCTGATGAAACCACTCCCCCCACCCCTGAAAATTTTTCCCTGATGCACATTTTCCTAATTTAGGGTCAGAATCACAGATGCCATTTGGGAACCCAAATTACACAGGCAGGCTTCCAGTGAGACACAGAGGAACACCCAAAAAGTCTGAACATCCCCTTGAAAGTCAGCAGGAAAACTTGACCTTGACATGTTGGGCATCCAAATACCACCAGGGCCACACTGACAGGAACCAACATCCTAGAGGAAACAGGAATAGGAGTGTAAAATCCCAAAGCCTGCCCAGTGCTAGGTCAGGATTCCCCAAACCTGCAGCAGAGTGCTGCACGATTACAGAAAGACACAACCATAAGAGAAAAGGTTTTCAAAACCAGACTTTCCAAAGCTTGCTGGCACTCTTCAGCATGGAACATGGACAGGCTCTGTGCAAGCAACTTCTGCCAATGTTTGACCAACTGCATTTTTGTCAGCAACATTCCCAAATACCTCAAGCAGGACTAAAAAAAGGAATGTCCAGTAGTTCCACTCAATATCAAAATCCACCATTAAATATTTAGCTTCCAAGTGCTAAAACTGCTTTAACAAGAACATATCCATTGTATGGGAGGCAGGAAATCACACTAGACTTTGATACGCTGCTGAAATTTGAAAAACAAAGTAGCAGCAAGAGTGTCTTCTGGAAGATGTATTACTTTCTGCTGGTATTTCTGAAAAAGATAGGATTAATTTCATGCTGTCTTGCATGATCAAGGGCAGTGTGAGGATAATAATCAAATGTATTCTATTGCTAGCTGCCACAAGTGATAAATACAATGCATAATTAAACAAGCAGCACCTAGACTGCCTGGAGGAAACAATTATTTAGTGCTTTCATTAGGACACACTCATTTCTCTCATTTTTTCAGTGCATTCTCACATTTCAAAAATCAACCTTAGCTCCATATAACATGAAATTCTACAAGCTCCTGTGGCTGCAGCCGCCCAGGAACTGCCTGCTGGAAACAGACACTGCTGGATGAGTGCCCACCTTGTGAGTACAGAAGGATCTGCATCTCCAGAAGAACACAGGTGAAGACCTGGACCAGGTTCTCCAGGCCCAGCAGCTCGAAGACCTCCCTCAGAGGGTAGTCAGAGAGGGGCAGCTCGTTGGGCCCGGGTCTCTGGCAGATGATGGGCTCGTAAACCCCATAAAACTTGAGCGACCTGCCCGGGGGCGGCAGGGGCACCTCGTAGAGGATGTTGTGGATGTAGCTCTCCAGGGGCAGAGGCGGCGGCTGCTGGGAGGTCACTGCCTTGTAGAGCTGGATCAGGAACTTCTTGCAGGCTTGCATGAAGGGCAGAGGGGTGATGAGGCAGATGCACTTGGAGACGTAGAGCGTGTCCCTGCTGATGTCGTAGGAGTTGTAGCGCTGGAGCTTGGCGAGGGACGTGGCGTCACCCTCGTCGATGCTGCTGGCCAGGGAGTCCATGCTGCAGGAGGAGGAGGCACAGACGCTGCTGTACTGCTCTGCATTGTGCATCTGGTACAGAGTCTGCATGGCCGTGCAGATCTGCTTGCTGGTGACCTCCTCGTAGAAGGTGAGCACAAAGCCGTAGGTGCGGGAGCCGTCCTCCCTGGTGATGATGAACGAGTGCAGCTGCGGGTCCCTGTTATCCGCCTGCGTCCTGAACGACAGCCCCTTGGGCATGCACAGCTAAGGGAGGAGACAAGAAACAGAGTTACCCAAGACACAATTTTATTTTGCTATTTTTGCTGTACTGGCACGTTCTTTTTATCCCCTGAATCACAGCAAGCCATTTACTGTTAAAAAAAAAGTGTCCAAGAACAAAACAACTGACGCTACTTAAGAGGGAGACATGACTGAAGAAAGGAAAGCACCCTCCAAAATAACCCATCCATTAAGTCATTACGACTCACTTTCATTACTTGGTGAAAATGTTTTTTCACTACTGAATGGTCTTTGTGCCATTTATTTAAGCATCATATAAAAACATCCAGCTCCGCTCTCATTTGCATATATATGCCCACAGTACTCTAAAATCAGAGTGAAGGAAGCATCTTATACCACTGGATTTAAATTACATAGGCTTCTTGGAATTCTTTGATCTTCCCTAATTTTCTGGGGGGAAAAAAAACAACAAACAAACCAAACCCCAGCTGACTGGAAACTATTACATTTACTTTCTTCTCTAAGTGCTACCAAATAGCTTAGACTGGATAAAAGGAGGGGCAGGGAGGGAAACACCCAAAATCTATGAAAGCCTCATTTTTGATTTACCACTCAGCAAAATTCCTTGCAGTGATTCTGCTACAATGGGTGTTTCTCTGAAGCATGGCCCTAGTGATAAATCAAGGCATTTTTCCAGACATTTTTTGGGAATGCTATCAACCATCTAACACAAAATAACAAACATCCAGCAAAACTTGTTTGAATTGCATATCAGCAGGAAACTGCTCATGTTCTAGCTAAATAAGTATATTTATAATCAAAGGACTATAGCTTTATTTGTACCATCTGAAGAAATAAAAGGAAAGAAGAGAAGGAGAACCTTCAAAGTGTTCCTTTTCAAAAAAGGCAACAGTAGCAGCCAACTTTACTAGAGTATGTGAAACTAGGCACAACTGAGTGCCTCCCCTGATGTCTCACCTTGAGCATGAGTAAATTCCTCTGGTGCTAGAAGAGGTCAGAAGAAATAACTAGATATTTTCAGGCACATCCTACCCTGAACTTCAGCAGTGCACCTTGCAGAGACCATTCAAGAGTCTGGTAAGACTGGGAATTAGGCAAGTGGTCCAGACTCCACAACAGGCTATCAGGCCCCTAAATTATCTAGGACAGCTCTCATGTATTGCTCAAAAAGGTAATGTGTAAGGAAATAAGTGGCCTGGAGCTGGCAAAAGAATTTAATTCAATTGATGGGCTTTGCTGACACAAACCATGAAATTGCAGAAATAGAATTGCTCTTCTCCTTCTGAAGAGCCGCCACATTTTTATTCAACAGCTTTATAGTTTTTATTGAGGCATTAACAGCAGTGCCATGGTTAAGGCTTCTCCAATAAAGAAGTAGTAAAAATTCTTGTTTCACACTTTATTTAAATTTATTCTCCACAATAAATATCTCTCTTAACCTCATTTTTTGGCAGGCTTGCTTAATAAAAATTTATTTCTAGAATGTGGGCTTTCTATGATGGCTGTAAGCCTTATCAAAGCCAAGCAGGCTGAAATCATAGGCTTAAATCTCAATGCTATCAGAGATTAAATTTTCTTCACTTTACAGAAAAATACCTGGACAAGCAAATTAGATATACTATTACAATCAGGCACAGATAGGCATCAGGGAAATTCAGATCAGCTGAGACTGTTTCAGAAGGCTGTTTAAATAAATTTCCTCCAAGCCTTAATTATCATTCCCCTGTCCTTTATATACTGGGTAAGCACACACAAAGGGATGCCCATCTATTACGTTCCAGCCACAATTTGACACATGCAGAATATTGACCTTTTAAGACCCTGGCTGCAAACCTTGGCCCAGAGACTCCTGCTGTCTGCTGTGGTTAGGAGGACACAGGAAAAAGCAGAGGAAAAATAAAAAAACGATGGGAAGAACTGAGGCAGGAGGAATGACCAGGAGTCACTTAAGAAGCTAAGATCAAAAGGAAGAGCCTGTAATCATTTTCCAGCAATACAGAAAGCTTTGAATTTGTGGTTAATGCATGAAAACTTTCATCTTAGGGCCTCGGACATCAATCACTTCCCATCTCATCTGTGTCACACATGCCACAGGAGAGTGTTGGAGAGAAGCTTGGGTTGTGTTAAGGGGGGGGTGAAATTTTAGCCTGCTGGTATGAATCTGGCTCACTAATGCTGAGAACACAGTCAGTCACCTGCATTGCATCTCTGCATAAAAACTGAAAACTATCCAAGATTACTGATCAAAGGACATGATTTTGTTTCACTTCACTATTTGTATTTAAAGGCATCCATCAGCAGAAAACCGTGGAATTACACCAGATTTGCAATAAGGCTTATAACCAAGATGGCTTGTAAAAACAAAAGGAAGCTGCACCAGGATAGATAAAGAGGTATCAGCAAATCCATAACCAGTCTCTGGAAGCCCTGAGCAGGAGATAGCCCTTCCCCAAGCACAGAGGCAGGACACACACACATCCCCCATACTCCCTCCCTCCCTTCTCCCAGCCATCATCATTTGCAGCTATTTCTGAGCCAAAGGTCCCCTCTGGACCACTGCCCACCAGCACTGGTTCACTTCTCCACTAGAACCTTCATTTCACTTTTTAAGCCTTGATGTATTTCTCACGTTCACAACATGCTGTGGCAGCAAGCTCCACACCCAAACTGCACTGTGGGTGAGGGGGTGGAGAGAAAGATGCTTTGCTTTTGTTTCTGTTAAAGCCTGCTCCTTTAAATTCCACCAGGGAACCTCTAGTTCTTTTATTTCAGTACATGAGACAACAAACAGATAATGCTTCCTTGAGTTTCAGAAATACAGGCAAAGATTTATACCTTGGTGAATCACAGGGCTAAAATAGGAAGCTCATATTCTAAAATTTTCTCTATCTCCTTACTGAGAATCTTAGTTTGGTACAACAATTACTTGCAGAATGGCCACAAAAGATGGTGTGTGAGGTTAGGCAGGGAAAATCACAAAAAGCAGTGGGGGGAAAGACACAATTCCCTATTAAAGAGAAGTCTGCTCTTTGACATATACTTTGAAACAGAGAGAAAGCATGACTCCTTTGCAGCTTGATTGCTTGGAACTTCAGGGGGCTATTTTTAAAACAACAGGATGGTTCCAGAAGGCAATTGAAATTCCTTAGGCATCCAGCAAAGCCAGAGTTCTCACAAGTTACCCTTCAAGGATTTATGCATTTTCTTGTCTGAGGAAAATTGCTTCTGGAAGCTCACATAAAGCAAACCCATAGGCAGAACTGATACAGCAAGGCAAGATCAGAAAGGCCAATAATTGCCTCAAGAGATTCTGTGGAGGTGGATATTTAAATGATGTTTCAGATCAAAACAATAAAGAAGTTTTCTAAAAGATAATTTAAAAGATCATTAAATACTGCTGCTGTTAGTAAATGCCTTTTTTTTTCTCCAAGACACATTGCAAATGAAAGATGTGTTTGAGGCAGCTCCGTTCAATTATTTTAATAGGCCTCTTGCTGGTTTTAGCATTCCATTTTTGTCCAATACTGTGATCACACTTCATGAATATTAGACATTCTCCACTGTGAGGTGAGAGACAAATAACACAGCAATTCCAGCTGCTTTATTCCTGCTGCACACCCCTCATTACTTCATACTGGCACTCCCCCAATGCAAAGGCAGAACTAAAAGGCATAAATAACCTTGGCAGTTGAGCTATTACCATCTTAACTGCTGATGAAACACTGCTCTGAGTCCTTCATGCCTTCTGTATCAGCACAGTGATGTGGAGACCAGCCCAAATGCCACCCCAACTCCAGCAGTGCACATTTGGAAGCAGAAGACAGAAATCCCCAGCTGTCAGCAGGCAGAGGGAGCGGCCAGGCTCATCTCTGCCCTTCTGTGCAAGTGTAGTGCCACACTATCAGCTCTCTGTCTTACTGCAGCTTCCAGCTCCTGTGCTTTCCTGTTAAATATTTGTCAGAATGCCAAAAATAAAATTCGGTGGAAATTGAGATGAACTCCAGATCTCTACATCTTCATGACTGCAGGAAAGTTCCAAATGAATATTTTTGCATTTGCAAAAGCCAACTTAATGTGGGTTTTATGTATTCCCCACCTCTCCATCTGCTGGGTGAGGGCCAGGAGATTCTCCTGACTTCTCACTTGCACTACACAATGAGATCAGCTCTGTTTTGAAGCAGGTGGTCTGCTGTCCTGCCTTCCTCAAATGCAAAGTTCATCTAACCTAGACTGGGGGAAGGGCCTTCCTAATTTTCCAATGTTGACTTAGACCCAAATCACATTTTTTAAAACAGCTATAATATTGTTCAGTGTTACTGTCACAACAATTGATTACTTTTAAATTAAGAAACATATGGCATTTTCTGCACTGGGAAGCTCAAATACCAGTAATCTGTTGTCTTTGTCAGGTTATATGCTCTTAACAAGTGCTTTGGTGATTTTGGAATCACCCTTTAATTACCATCTCTTCAGAAAACTTCCCAGTGGATCATCAATCTTTCAGTTGTCACTATCCCCACTCCAGGAACTTTTCCCCCTCCTTTCCCAGTCCATGGGACTCAGCACACAGCTGCTCCCATCAGATATGTCTGAGAGGAAAGAGATGTACAGGAGAGCACTGGTGCAGAGGTGCCACTAAAAGCGATGACTCGGCAAAAGCCACGGTTTAGCCAAGTTCCAGCTTCTGTGTAAAGATTCCTCTTTCCCTTGCCTGCACAATCAAGGTGTTTCGTATTCCCAAACCTCACATGGATATCAAGATCTTAAAAATTCCTTGGTTTGCCTCCTTCCTACCTGGGGATAGGCGTGCTAGGTACCACACCCCTCTTGGCCAGTCCCTGGGATGGTGCCTGGACTTGTTTTATCACACAGCACACCCAGAACTAACGAGGGAATGCAACACTTGACTTCTGTTGTGCCTGAAAGCATTCTGTGTTTTCACAACACCTCTTCCTCTGTCCAGTGAGTGCTCAGTCCCAGCAGAAGCCCCACAGCCACAAGAGCATCACAAGGGCTGGCTGTAAACAACCCAAGAACCTCTCTAGAGTTGATGCCATCGGTAACTCAGAAGAGAGTTTTTCTCTACCTACCATGTTGACAGCATCCTGGTCAAAGGGGTTCCACTCAATGTTCTGAGGATAATGGGCCAAAACTTTGGACTTGAAGGTTCTTCTTAGGGGACTCTGGTCGAAATTCTCTCCTGCAACAAATGAAGAAATAATGACTCGAAACAGCAGTGAGGCTTCGGAGAGAGCTGACTTGGGTTTTCTTTTTTTTATTAAATCAAATCTGATGGACATTTTGACTCTCAGAGGTACTACTTTGAAAAGAGAAATAGGAAAGATTCCCCTTCAGTCTGACCTTACCCTCCTTCCCACAAAATCTTACTGCAGTTGCAACACAGCTTCCAGTTTAGTATTTACAGAATGGAAATATATTGTCAAGAGAAAAATCACTGCTGAAATTTTACAGAAAAACACCTTGCAATCAGCTGCATTCTTGACCTTCTCCAACAGCTTGAGTATCTAGAGACAGCTTTACTTAGTGAAAGAGCACTTTCTCTCAAGTTTGTCAGAAGCTGTCTTTAAGGTCGACAAAAAATATGAGCACCTCTTGGCTATTATAAATTATTCAAGCATTCATTATAGATGATATTTTTTATATTACAAGTCCTATGTGAAAATTAAACATTTATTTTTTCTACATCAAATTTCAAGGACATACTTTCTCCACACAAAGAATCTAGCAAGTGCAAAGAGGAAAACTGAAATTAGACTTCAATGCATCCAGTTATCAGCATACAAATATTGTATTTCACATTGATGTTGTTAATGGAGTTCTCCCCACTGGATTGTCTACAGCATGCAAAACAGTAATCAAACCAAGGAGTTCTTAAAATTTATTAATTAAATTACCACCTATTACGCTATCACACAAAACCAGCTCTTCCAACAGCATTAACATGCAAGTGCATTCTGAGAAAGGGTTTTTAATCTTTTCCTTCCCAAGTAATCTCTAAGATTTTAAAGATATTGTTATTTTTATACAACACTTATTTTTGAACACAGGATTTAGACACATTGCAGCATCATAGTAGTGGAATCATCACCATTGGAAGTGTTCAAAAAACATATGTATGTGGCACTTGGGGATATGTTTCAGTAGCAAAAAGGCAGTGCCAGGTTTAATGGTAGGATTTGATAATCTATGAAGACCCTCCTCAAACTCAGTTACAAGCTCAGACCAAATACACCAAAAAGAGACCATTTCTCCATTTCAGAACATGGCAGTAGAATAATCTCTTATTTTGGTCCAAAGGTTCTTTGCAGAGCCAATAAGACCCAGTGTCATCCACCAATTACCAAAATTTCACAAAATAAAGATCCTACCAAGCAAAGTCAGCAAAAATTCTCTCCAGGTATGTACTTAGACATATTCAGCAACATCTTTGCTTCTTAGAATCAACATTCTGGGTGATAGTAATTAACATGTTTGCATAATCAAGCAAATATGCACGAGGTTATTTCCCAATTAGCTCTTCAATCATTCTCACATCTGACAGAGTTTACTGTGACTTGGCAGAAAGGCAGGTATTTGATACTAAATTTATTTGGTTGCTTCAACTAAAAGGTAGAAGAGAATATCTGGATGACTTAATGAAGTTCTCTGCTGCTAGCAGTAAGTGACTGCTGAAGTTGAAATTTCTTTAAAGGTTTCCTTTCTCATGACAAAAAAAAAAAAAAAAAATAGAAAAAGTTTTGCTTTAAGAAATCCATCTGCCCAAACCCAGCAGTTACAATGTCCCTGTAGGCTGACAACATGGATTCATTTTATCCAGGAAAAGAAATGGTACAAACAACTTACCTTCATAGAGTCTCTGCAGTGTTTGCATTTTACCATTCCAGTAGTTTAAGAAAAATATAAACTTTAGGTAAAACACACATAGAGAAAATGCTATTCTCTCAATCAGTGATCATGAGGGAAAAGCAAAGAGCCAAGACACCACACTGGAGTAAAATCATTACTTCATGTAAAGTCATTAGTTTGAAAGGACATGACATTGCACCCTCCATACAAAGCTGCTTCATGGAAAGACAAGCAGGACAAGCTTTTAGAGGAGACAGATCAATTAGGAAAACAACAACACAAGGATGTGACAGGAGCAGCCCGTGTGTGAGGGTGAAATGCCATCATTTGCCCAAACTAGCAGGAAACACCCCAACTCTCACCAAAACCAGATGAAAATCATGGACCACAACAGCCAGCTCCACACTGACAGGCAGCTGGAAGAGAACCACAGGGAGCAGAATCTTCTTGGCAAACATGAGGGGAGGGATCTGCACTGAAAGGTACCTGATCCTCTCAGCTCTCAGCCTTGGTAGCTCCCAACTGCTGAGTCACACGTGGCACAGAGAATTTGCTTAGCTGTTACTCCAGACGAACAGTGAATTTTCATTAAACCTCCCACATGCTTTTGAGTGCTTCTCTGCTAACTTTCCCAACAGGATTAGCAAGGCACATTTAAAGGGAACCAAGAATTAAATGCAAATTGAATCTATTTGCTAAAATACTAATGGCCAGGTAACACTCCTATGTGGACAGGAACATTGTATTTGATGCATGCTGCCCGTGCAAACAGCACAACTCTCAGAGGCAAATTAAAAAACTGCATTTGAATTCAATCCTTTTGCTTTCAGGATATTTTTAAAAAAATCAAGTACTTTTAAAAAGTGTGCAAAATGTGTCAGATTCAGCTTCCATTTCATTTGGATACTACATCCTGTTAATGGTACTCTTAAATTTGTGCCTTCCTTTAAGGAGCTGGCTTTTAAAGGGACATTTAGTTTCAAATTAAAATCAAATAGTGAAGTGATGGATGCTAGATCAAGAAAAACTGTGCTAATTTCATTTCAAAACAAAAAGATTGCTCAAAATTTGAAAACAAGCCTGATCCATGTTTTGGATGAAAGATACAATTACTAGGGAAATGCAGCTACAGTCATGAAGCTGTTAAGCATGATGACTTTCGTAAGAGTAATCCTACATAAAAATTTAGTGATCTTCAGGTTTAAACAGATCTGTTTCAATTATTGTCACAGTGACAGAGGCACACAAAGCTTTGTACCAAACAGGCAGAGGCATCTTCCACCCTCTGGTCCAGGGAATGCCAGCTATCTGTCACTCCTTCCAAGCTCTGGAACACAGACAGGAATGCCTGTGACTACAGAAACAAAAATATCTTTTATTCCTTTAGAGGAACACACTGGGAGCACAGCTATGCACAGTGCTCCTGGTGACCACCTCTGATTAAAAGTGCTCAGCACACCCAGCTATGGCCTCTCCCTGCAGATGGAATTTTGTTCAGCTTATTAAATAACAGGATGACCCTGCACAAGAAGCAAATAATACACAATGTGTGAGGGAGAAAACAATGTGGGCACAGGAATAACAGTGCCTGGCTGGGAGCAAGCAAGCTGTTAATTGTCAGGCTCAGGAACTGGTTAGTTTAAGCAGTGCAGGACTGCTCTGCTGCTTTTCTTCCAGGATGCCAAGGTGGCAGGGAGAGGCTGATCAGAGCTCAAGGACATTGTAACTCAAAGCTCTTGTTTCTGACCTCACAGTCTCATAATCTCATAGCAGAGGATGGAGATTATAAGAAAGGGAGGACTGGGACAAGGCGGACAAAACAGTTTTCATTCCCAAGTTTAAAATCTGAGTTGTCTGTAAGACAGTAGTGGATTTGGGGGGGCTGAGGAGGAAGGCAGTGTCTAACCTGCCTTTGTATGCCACTATGTAAAGGAATTAATTGATGATATTTAAGCAGGAAACCATAGGGGCATGTGAACCCTATCAGCACCTCTAAATTATCTGGAATTTTTGGGGGAGAGTATGTGTCTATGTGAAGGTCAACAGTATCGCTATTAAAATCTAGACTGCAAAAGAAGCTTCCCTGAGGTGTCAGGAAACTTTGTGTCTCTGTAGCAGAATTTGGTGGAGCTGAACCTTCCAGTCCCCCATATTCACAACTCCACATAACTGAGCCTTGTTAGATTTCTGGGTAAATATCCCATAAAAATGGCCTCATGCAAAATATTGTTAAGTCTATTATGCACAGAGATCTCCTCTCCACCAACAGATTGACAATTTACTGACATCATTAGTGGGATTTTGCTGGAGAACCACATCTGCCAAGAGAGCTTCAAGAAATAGAACAAAATTTTCCAAATATTGATTTAAATTAGGTAAAATAATTAAGAAGTCCAAGAGGTTTGGTTTGGAATCAGATCTGTGATTTTCAGTTTGATTCAAGAGGAGTGAGAAGACTGAAAATAAGGAAATAGAGAGGTCCTGATCATTGCTTTATCCTCAACCCCTCTTTACCTGAGGTTTTGTCTGCAGTGTCTGAGCTCTTGCCATGGAGATCTGCTTGTAGATATTGGTACAAGACTACACAACGTAACAAACAGAAATAAAAAAAGCAAGTATGAACAAAATGAAAAGATATACAATGTACTGGGGAAGGGAAAAAACACGAAGCAGACATTAAATATTCCCCCTCACAATCTCACTTCCCCCCACTACTGGCAAAGGGTAAATCCACAAGATAAATAAAACCTTCCAGGACTGGATTACTGTAGAGGTGTTGAATGCAATGACAGACATGGCAGAAATACTTGTCAAAATTAGTAACAAGATTAAATTCTCAGTACTTCAAACAACAAACTGCTTTACAGCTTCCCTATTATGAAAGGCATCTTTGTTCACATATTGAGCCCTTCTAGAGCCTGAGAAACTCAGGGGGGAAAAAAACATATCAGTCCTTCAGCTAGTGTTGAACTAAACCCAAGAAATTTTATATAATACTGTAAGCTGTGTTGTTACACCTTCAATCCTGTACTGCACACCATTTTCAGGACTTCCTGAAGTTACCTAATAGCTCCATTCATCATTTCTGTCTCATAACTTGGTGTTTTAGATTAAGATTTGAATAAATAAGCTATGTTTAGAACTTGGATGAACCATTTTAATGCGTTCCAGCAACAGTCACCACTTCTAAAGGAAGAGCTTTCTGCTAGCAGGTCTAACTGAGGCTTCTTCCAACTGGTTTGCTCATCTCCTGCAGACAAACAAAAATGTTTCCACAGATGCCTCGGCATTTCTGTGTCAAAAAAAAGTCAGATTCACACACTACACAAAGGCATCACACAATCCTCCTCAAGTTCAATCTTTTTACAGAGCTGTGTTAAAGCTGCAATAGCAGTGACCTCTCTGGTGAGTCACTCTCTAGGGGTAAATTCAGAGTAGTTCTGCTACAACCTCCTACTTGAGTGTCAACCAGTGCAGAGGACACAGATAGTTCTGCCAAGGACAGATTTTTTGGGAAGACAACCCTCAGCAGAGGGCACAGGAGTTCTTTCAACAGAGATTTTTAGATGTGAATATGTATTTTAGGATAATTTTCTCTTTTCTTTAGGAGGCACCTGAAGACAGCCCACATTCAAACCTGCAGGATGATGTTTCTCTACCTGGTATGCCTTAAGTAATTTCTGTCTAATTTTGAGCTGTTTGAACTAAAAAGTTGCATAAGCATTAAATTAAACAAAACAATTGTCAAAACTAGAGAGATGCCTCTTGCTAAATGGCCCATATCCACACTACCTTTACAAGTCTCTCTGCCAGGCTGTCCTTTCTTTCAGCTCTCACCTAAAGATTTTAATTCACAGGGAATTTGGCAGTGGGCTTCCACAGAGGTAGCCAGCACCTGTGCAATAGGAAGAGTGAAAAGGAGCAACCTGTAAAACCATGTATAACCAGATGCTCTAGGACAGGCTCTGGTTTGATGCCCATTTCAGTACTTTGACCATTTATTACCATCAACCACATGGCTAAACAGTCACAGAAGTGATGTAAAAACTCCTGCACAGGAAGTCAAATTGCCAACCATGATAAAAACACAGAGCTAAGGACACTCTCCTGTGTTGTACCACCTAATTCTTTACACAAACACAATGTAATGAAACACTATTAGTGCCACAAATTAATTACACTTGGAAAAGGTGCAGTATTTTAAAACTTCTATTAAAAAGGAGATTTGTTTACATAAACATGTAATTGTATGACTAAATAAAGAAGAAAAGGCGCTTAAAATGAGAAATTTGGTTTGCCATAATCTCTTCCTTCTGTCCTTGATTAAAATACTAAACTATCTGCCTACTGAATAACACTATACAGCATCAACACTGTCAGTCTTAAAATAGCCCCAAAGTCCCAACAGCCAAGAGATCACAGACATGTCACTACATTAGTGAGTAACTATGAATTACCCCATCCCTTTTACACCAAAATTGCATTATATTCTTGTCAAATCCAAAAAAAAATCAAATTAGGTCTGTTTGGGTGATTTTTTGCAGTGGAGCAGATGGAGTTTAATACACAGGTGCCCAAGGCATGGTGCTCCTACACAATTACCTTGGAGTCTGTCTCCAAAGGCTGAAGGCATTAGCAGGCAACAGTGAAGCAGGTATAAAACCAGACCTGCACTTATAAGTACAGGGAATTATTTATACTTTGGGCCTTTATTTTCTCTAGAAATCAAGGTGTGGAATTCATTCATACTGCCTTTACAAGTATGGGCTCCCAATATTGGGAAAACATGCCCCAGAGATCCTTGGCCTATCCTGTTCACATACAAGTGGCATATTTTCTTTTCTGTTACATGTTTATATCCAAACCTGCTCTATCTTTTGAACACATGATATAGAATGAATGAGCATTTCTACTAATAGAGAAAACAATCCAAGCAACAATTAAAAGTTCAATTTAAATTGAAGTTTTATACATCATAATTCTTAAACTGCTTGCTAAGTCTTTGTTTAGTTACACAGGACATGAGCAAGGTATATAACTATATGAAACTGAAGAGTTTAAAATGCAGCTCTCAGTTCCCAAAAGAACATTAATGATGTCAGAGTGACAAATGTTCAAGCAGGAATAAGACACTGGCTCAGGTCCTTAAACGCAGCAGGATGCTAAAGCCTGTCCAGCAAGGGGATCCCTGGCTTTGGAGCAACAGGCACGTGGCTACTGCAGTGTTGGGCTGAACCATGAAGAAAATGAAGGTATTTTAGATGCCATCACATTCCTGTGAAGTTTGAACAGCCTCCTACCCACTGCAAGGCCAGTTTCCCACTCCTTGTTCCATGTGTTCACCTCCCTTCACAGCCAGGACACAGGACCAGGAGCTCAGTCAGGTCTTTTGCACAGCACATCTTTCATGATTGTGCTTTCTACTTTCTTACAGGGACAGGTTCAAGTTCAAATGCACCTAATTTCTGTGTTAGGATATGATGTTGCATTCTCAGACTGGTTTTGAAAATAGTCTCACCAACAGAAAACCTATTTTAAGATTCAAGCCAGAAGCTGTTCTCTACTCTGCTGTAGAGGTACACTACAGAGGTAGTACCAGAGTCTTGTCTCAAGATCTGCTTTGTTCCAGTTGGCATTTCTGGAGAAAAGGTAAGGGAAAAAAACCCACCAAACCCCACAAACAAGTAGAACCTGTCATCCTGAAAATGCCCATACTACTACTGTTTAGGTTTGTGTGCAAAAATGCAGGAAAGAAAGAGGAATTTTTCAGTAAATTTTGCTTTGGGGTTTTTTTTAAGACAGGGACAAACAGCTTTATTTTTATAATTCCAGTCCATTCAGTTACCTTTTAAACTGGGCTGTTAAGATAGGGTTTTCTAAAACCACTCTGCAATGCACATACATCATGCACCCATATTAGTCTCCACTCATCAGGATGGCAAGTCTCAGGTGTTTTGTTACTTGAAGCCAGAAGCAATTTCACCAAAGCTGCATTTATAGAACATCTCCTGTCACCCAAATTAAGCTCAGCTCGCAAAAAAAAAAAAACAACCAAAACAACAGTACAAGAAAAGAAAGACGTTTAATTTGACCTGGACCATTTTCAGCACTAAATGACTTTGACATAACAGAGCATGAAGATGTCCACACTGCAGCTTGAATACTCAGCTAAGCCTTCTTTTTATCCCCCTCACACAAGCTTGAGACCTCAGTTCCCTGGACTCAGCAACCTCACCCTGGGATTTCCCCAGATTAAAGGAAGCCCTTCCTTGCTGATGCTGCCAAGAGGAACATCCCTTGATGTGCTGAGCCACAGCGAGGATGCAAGGGACCTGTGGCTGGTTCTCACTCAGCACTGCCCACATGCTGTTGGCACCAGTGAGTTACTTTTGCACACCCTTCACAAGCACAGGGTTACAGGAAGGCAAGTGCCTCCTGTCAAAGGCTGCAGCTGCTAGCTACATCAAAACTTAGTGAATATGTGGTCTTGGTGAGAAAAGGGTCAGGCAAAGAAAGAACTTTGCTGCTTGCAGCCAACAAAGCTCTTTCATTGGCATAAAGTAGAAGCACTCCCTTGTGTAGCACGAACTTTTGAGCAACTGCTGTAAAAGTTGCTGCCACTAAGGAATTGGCCTCATGACAGTCTCCAAGAGCCAGTCTTCCGCCAGTTTTCAACAAATGAATCCTTTTAGAAGACAAAAAACCTTCTGCACACCAAAAAGTCACAAGAACCCTCAGGCAAGGTTTGAAATTACCAGAGCTTCCGGATGGAGAAGGGTGGCAAGCAGGAACGGAGCTGCAGAGAGACAAGGATATGCTGCCCACACAGCCGTATTCATCTCTAAAAAGTGATACTTCCACTTAAAAGCTACCTTAAAACCATCTCAGTTGGCAGACTGCTCTCAGCTGCTTCAACCCAGCTGGACCACAGTAACTGGAGATCAGCATACTGCTGCAAATGCTTTCAAAGTGGGCAAAGCTGTCACCAAAGGACCAAGGCATTTACACACCATGCTGGATGATGCAGTTGTTAGCTTTGGAGAAAAAAAAACCAATTGGAATTTTGTCAGCTAGAAATGTTAGAACATTGTTGAAAGGAAAAAAATATCATCTTGAAAGAAAGATCAATTGTAATTACTCCACGAATATCTCTACAGGTGTTAAGACAACAGCAGCTTAATTTACAAATTGAAGAATGCCAGTGAGTTTACAGAAGGGATCATTAAGTGCATCAGTGCACAGTATTTGTGCATGTAAGCCATGTGAAGAATATTCTTTGTGCTTGTGTAAACCTTAAGTAAATCATTACTAGCTAGATTAGTTAAATACAGCTTTAGGTTTTATTCATTGCTGCAGAGCTCTATTTCAGACAAAGCACAACTCCCAGATTTAAGCTTTATCACTCTTGCCAATTTTGTGACCAGTTTCCAAGTTTACTGAAAATACAGAAAGCTGACACCAGGACCCAATCACCAGATCACTGTGAAGTTTCAGGATTCAAATCCAAAGGCTTGGACAAACATTAATTTCTGGATCCAAACTAGATTCCAGGTGGAAAACTCAAAGCACAGTATCATTTCTACTGTGCCTCTAGATTTAGTTGAGATCCCTACAAAGGCTGCCAGAACCAAAACCCTTTGGCTTCCCTTAATGCCTTGGGGAGTATATTCCCTTAATGCCTTGGGGATGCTTTGGTGCAAATCATTTGTGGAAAGAAGGATCTCACTTGAAAAGGTGTTCCAGATTGCAAGGCAAGATGTATTCTATTGCCATCTGTATGGCAGTTGTCTGGTGTCAAGTGGGCAATTCTCCTTATCTCTCTTCCTGAGTGATCATAATCAAGGTCCCTCAGCAGGGGACATCTGCTGATAAGGGGCTATTGAATGTCACCCTGTGACTGATAAGAACTGTAACATCCCATTGTGAGATGCTCCGCCCAGAGGGAGGAGCCAAGCATTCCTACCCAGATATAACCTGGAGATTCTGACACACCAACACGGCTCTTCTCCACTGGACTCCCCAGAGGAACAGCAGCTGCTTCTACTTCCACGGATCTGCGGAGGAAGAACACACCCCTTTCCTACAGGACTCCCCTGCTCCAACAGAACCACGCCTGACACTCCAGGAGTATTTTACACCTTCCTTTGGCATAAAGTGGAATTTTACGGAGTTAAATAAAATGCTTCACCTAATGAGGCAAACCATGCCATGCTGTTCTGGAGCCTCAGTAGCTGTTACAAAATTACACATTAGAAACGGAGCATTTCACACTGAGCAGATCAAGGCTGGATTAGCCACGGACCATAGCTGAACACACTTTAGCACCTATGGTTTCTGTGACTGAACAAAGTCTGGGAGGTCTAAAAAAACGCAAGGAAGTGCATAGAAAAGGAGAGAGAATTAACACAATGTATGGGTGTAGCAACACAACTGAAAGCAGTGGTGTCTTGGTGTGACAATGTAGGACAGCTAAATCTGAACATCCTGTTACAAAAAAAATCAAGAGTATTGTCATTTTGCTTGGGAAAAGTTGTTATTCCTTCAAGGCAGAAGAGAGTAATTTTGGGTGCTTCAGGATGGGTTTTAATAGTCCCCACTCAACATTCCCTATCACACATAAGCCCACCAACTCAAGATCATTACTCTGTGTAAGAAAGAGCAGCATGCAGTGTATTCACAAGCACACACACTCCCTCCTCCCCAAAGAGAGAGCACTGGCAGGAACACTGCTCCAGGATAAAAGCACCTGGGGTCTTCCACAAAATGGCCTGAGCAACAATAGAGACAGTCCCCAAACCTGGACACCAGCTGGCTCCTAATTCAGCACAGCAATGCAGTAGCATCAGGAGCTCCTGTGGGATTAAAATTCCCATCTCAAATCAGGCAGCATCCACACATGTCAGATTAAAGAGACGCAGGCATTTGCATACCTCTTCAGGGTTTGACAGGTTGGTGGTGATTTATTCTGTAAGCTGCAGAATACAGACCAGGAGCATCCCTGATGGATGCCTCCTCAATGCAAAGGTTAACAGGTCTGTGTGCATTACATTAAATATTTACATTAAGGAAGCAATTTTTTTTTCATATTTAAATGGGAAGCACACACAAGAACAAAGACCCAAACTAAAAAATATTTGTGACAACAAATGATACAGATTTCAGCAGTTACACAGATGTTGGCAATAAGCTAAGCAGGGGATACCTGAGCACAAGTATGACTGGATATTTGCTAAAATAAACTCTATAGTTTTACTATTAGAATGAAAAAAAAACCAAAACCTTTCTCGTAAAGGACTGTGAGATGATTCACTAATATTAGATCACCACAGACTATAATGAATATTTCAAGGGTTTCACATGTATACAGGCAAGCAGTCCAATGGGGCTGGTCTCCAAGTTGTCACAAGAACAGGCAGTGCATGTGGGGAACAGAATTCCCCTTTGAAATTAAAACCACTATCTATGTATGAGATTAAAAGAATCTGAGCACTCACATACATCCTACAGCTGCAAATTCAAGGGTCGTGAAAGAATCTCAAAACACTGAACTTCTGGCTAAACTTATTTATCAGGCAAAACAACAAAGCTTCCAAAACCTGCTTCTTTTGCCTCTGAAAAAGGCTGCTTGCTAAAGTAGGACTTCACCCCAGGCTTTGAATTCAGCAAGGTTTATTCTCTGTTTGCACTGATATGACAGCCTGAATGCGACTTACTTTAACGCAGAAATATGAAACTTCAACCTGAATCTGTATTTTGCAGCATCAGAGTATTCATTTACAAACAGCCTGAGGAACTGAGTGTTCTGGTGGTGCTTCTGGTTGACCCCTTCCCAAATTATTGCCTCCCTGAAGAAACATCCTTCTGCCACCCATCCTGGAGATCTCAACTATTTGGTGTGTTTGTCCAGAGATCTTCCTCACCCTTCCTGCTTCCTTTCTTACACTTATTCAGGTCGGGAACACTTGAATTTTAAGTGAAGGGGGAAGATGTACCAATCCTGCACTAAAGGCACTAATCCATAGCACCTTCCCACCCCTCCACTGCTTTCTTCCTGCCTCAAGAGCTGATGGATTTTGATACAACCCACAGGAGACCTTGAGCAGGTGAGGTAATGGCAGCAAAACCCGAGCCCCACACAGGTAGAGCTCCTCTCCAAGTTAGATTAAAGTGCAATTGCCTTACCCAAATGACAACACACACACTCACATGACCCTGCAATAGTCATCCACATGGACTCTGAGAGAGGTTTGCACTTTCTTAGACAAACATCAACACTGCTGCATCTCCCTGAACTGTCAGGGCATGCCAAAGAAGCCATGAAATCAACATTGTCTAAAATAACTGATGTTTCCTAAGTCTTTATCTTCTGCTTTGAAAAGGCATTTAATTGCAACCATATGTTAACCTGTATAAACAAAAGCACTGACTTCTAAACTGATCTGTTCTGATCTTCCCTTTCTTTTATTTAATATTTTTGAAATTATGCTCTTTTAAGATCATAGTTCAGTAAGGAAACTACAGTACTGTGTATTCCAAACAAAAAGTAACACAAAGCTTTGCAAAGATCCTCAACAGAAAACAAAACTCCAAAGTCAGGTCACGAACTTGGAAATTGCTGCACCTCCAGACATTTGAAGTCCAAGCTGTCCCTTTCTTCAAATCCCTGGGCTATGCAAGCTGGGCACGTACAAAACTTGAAACACAGGTGGTCTTTAAGATGGAGAAAGGAGCTGCACCAGCTCAAATTTACTGTGAGGGTGGTAGGCACTGGCACAGGCTGCCCAGAGGAGCTGCGGATGCTTCATCCCTGGAAGTGTTCAAGGCCAGGTTGGAAGGAGCTCTGAGCAACTTGGTCTAGTGAAAGTTGTCCCTGCCCATGGCAAGAGGGTTGGAATTAGATGATCTTTAAGGTCCTTTCCAAACTATTTTATCATTCTATGAATTTTCCCAAAGGGCCCTTCTCCTTGAAGATGAAGAATTAATTCCCTGACAAGAAGAACAGCTCCGCACTTCTCACAGGATGCCCTGAGGCAGAAGAGGCAGAGAGCCCAACACCAGAATCTGTACAAGAGGGGAGCCCTGGATATGACTAATCAGGAGAGTGTAGGTAAGCAACTAGGACCTCTGACCTCAGCACTGGCCATCACAGGGAGCATAAAACCCCTTCCACATTTGTCAGAGACACAGGATATGTTCAAACAGATTTGCAGAGTCTTGCCACTCTCTCCTGAAACCTGGTTTATCATCATCAAGGTAGGAGTGAAATCATTCCAGCATCCCTTTAGCTGCCATCTGTGCTCCCGCAGGGAGGGGGCCCAAACTTGTCAAATGCCCTGAATTAAAAAAAAAAAACCAAACAACAGAACACCTCTTGCATAAGAAATGGCAAGAGGAGGCAATTTCATGATAACGGCCTGAAGCCACTGGCCATCAGCAGAGACACTGCCTATAACTGCACATGGAAAACAGATTCCTGCAGAATCCAAGTGTAACAACTGCCTTGGGAAAAGCAATTTTAGAATATCCACACACTAACAGAAAGACTCTGAAACTTTAAGTGGTAAGTTGTTTAGGAACAAAAATACCAGTCTTGAAGGACAGAAGATAAAAGGGGTTTTGGGTCACAGCAAATCTATTTTCTGTTACTTGCTCTACCTCATTTAAACAGCCCAGCCCTCCTACAAACCAGGATGTTCACAGCCAGGACTGGGAAAAGAAAGAAAATAATAACAACAACAATAATGCTACCTGAATTTGAGAGGTTCATACATGTTTTCCAACCATTTCAGTGACTATTTGAGGATGTGCATTGGAAAGCACATCCAGCTTCCAAAGCCCATCCAAAGCCCATCCAGCTCAGTTAGTATCCAGTGGGACAGCAGGTTTTCAGAATATTGATGGTCTTTTTGTCTAGCTGGGGTTTTTTTAAAATCCTTTTACTCCCTCTTAAGAGTATGCCCCAAACATTTCACCTCCCTGAAGGAAACTGGTGTTCCAGAAGGCACTGCTGGTAGCTAATACTCTTCTGCCTAATGAATAATCTCACACCCACTAAATGTTCCAGGCCATCAGACACTGCTGGAGGAGACCATATCATATATCAGTAAGTACAAGGCAAGGCTGGGCCTTTGGTCCTTTTTTCTTCACTAAGACCTGAAGGAGTTTTCTAGTGATGAAAGCATTCAGAAAGCTGCTCTGTTCCTGTGTTTCAGTTCACTCAGACAGGTTTGCCTCTGAAGATTTTTCCCTAAGAAGCAGGATTTCTTATGTTACATAGATTATAATTAATTGGGGCACCCCAGACCAGAAGGTCTGCTTGCTCCCCCTAAATCAGCTTTTGAAACAACAAAAACATGATTAGCATGTGGCAGGGATATGGTTCAAAAGTTCATTTGGGCTTAGCTTTGTACAAGAAAACAGTTTTGACATGTAAATTTAGGCAGACTCATATTTAGCAGAGGAGACCTAGAAGGCATTCAGAGCATGGCTGTGCCTGTTGTGGATAACACACAACCCCATTTCAGGTTGTTTCCAAGAAATTCTCACAGCTGCAGTCAGAGAAGGGATGACTAACACTGAACACACACACAAACAGACCCCTCGCAGAGTCACAGAGGAAGCTGAAGAATTTCAGCTGTAGAATCATGCAAAATATGTACTTGTAAAAGCAGGGGGATCAGAATAACCAGATCAGAAAGGTTATCAGAAAGGTTATAACCAGATCTAGAGGTTATCTGGTCCATGCCCCTGTTTAAAGCAGGGCTGACTTCAAAGCCAAATCATGGTACTCACGAGCAAGACAAAAATAATTTTTGAGATGAAAAACTGCAAAGACAATTCAATAGCTGTGAGGAGGGGAGAGCAAAGTAAGACATCAATATTTCAGCATCTTTGGAGCAAACAGTGTAAGGCACGTTTTCTGACTTAATGCTTGCAGTGCAAACCAGGAGGCGCTTGTGAACCTGCAAGGTAAATGCCAGGCAGCAAAACAGAATCTGTGAGCCACTAGAGCTATGAGTCAGCCCCTGCCAAGCCTCTGGTCTTCTCTTCAACATATTTCATCTCCTAGTCTTCATGTTGTTTAGTACTAACACATCTATTATGGTGTAGCATAACAGCAGCAGCATCACTAACATCATCTCTTGGCTGGAGACCACACACTGAACTCATTGCATTGTCTGCTGCCTCGCCTCTCCAGGAGAGGAAAGTCCAGCATGCTCAAAGGCATCATTTCTATCTCCTAGATATTACAGGTCTGTGGACACTGCACCTTCTCCTGGCTTTTTAAATCTATGGTCACATACAGTAAATCATGCTGATTTCTCACTGGGAAGCCACTTTTTTTGGCAGTTTGCTGTTTGTTGTGAAAGCCCCAAGAAAAATAGGCTGCACAGTTTCAGTGCCTTTCCTCGCACAGCTGCATCCCAACCAGGACTTAGGCTAATCCCTCCCAAACAGCCCTGTTGCTCCTGCCTTGCCACAGAGCAGCCTGCTGCAGCCCCTCTGACTTTGGTTTAATGCTGATTAGTCCCGACACAATTCTGGTTCAGGCTTCCTGCCAGGCGAGGGAATGAACAAAATTGGTTTGCACACAGACCAGACGACAGCTGCAGTCACTCCAGCTCAAATCTGTTGAATAAGGACCCTTTTCTTGTTTACCAAGATGAGGCTAAATTAGCCCAGCATGAGACAGAAGGACAGAGCAAATCCTAAAAGCCAGTGATGCCAACCTGGCTCTGAAGGTGTGAGATGAAACTTGGTCAGGCCCCATCACTTGGGCTCGAGGGAGCCACAGGGGGAGTGTACGCTTTGTGTTAAGCAAACCCCCAATCCAGGGAAGAGCTGCAGTTTTAAAAAGAAAGCATTTTGTGGGTAAGACAACAAACAATGCCCCCAAATTTTTTTCAGAGCCAGAGAGACAGTCAGTGCATGCTTTCTTGGAGCATATTTTTCCCCATCTCTTTTTCCTCCAGCCCTAAGAGAAAAGCCTCCTGCCTTCACAAACCTTGCTACCCTCACACTGCCCTTGTTTCTAAAATCCTGTTAGGAAGGTTTCCTGCTCAGGAAGGATCTGTTGATTTGATCTGGGCTATCACCTGTTTGCAGAACTACACACAGATCTCTTGACATGAATTACAGAATCCAACATCTTCCCAGAGGCAGTGCATGCACAGCAGCAAAAACTGCATGTGAACTGCTTGCACAAACTAATTGTCAGCAAGGCTGGTATTACTCAGGCTTTTACAAAATGGAAAAGTAACACTGCTAAGCTTTCTGGTCTTTGAAAAGTTTTTAAACCCATATCCAAAACTGGATACAGGACCACAGGATTTTCCTTCTATATTTAAGAAAACCCTGGCTTTTGGCACTTGCAGGGTTGGCTGCCCATTGATTGGGGGTTTATGGATTTGTTAAGTAACTCTTGCTTTGACCTGGGTGCCTCAGCTCTGCAGGATGCTCCTTCCCATCACATTTCCTCCCTCAGCCACCAGACACAAGGCTCCTGCCCATGTCATCTACAGCTGAGGCACCACTTTCCCTGGTTTTCCCTTCACGTGTTTTACAAGCATCCTCACAAAATGCAGCTACAGCTTTGTGGTGGTTTTGGCTGGGGTAGAGTTAATTTTCCTCACAGTAGTGAGCTATGGCTTGGATTTGTCTTCCCAAGTCACCGTCACACGTGCTGGAGCCCTGCTGTCCTGGGGATGGCTGAACACCTGCCTGCCCATGGGAGGCAGTGAATGAATTCCCTTTTTTTTGGCTTTGCTTGCACTGGCTGTTTTTAGTTTACCCATTAAACGTCTATCTCAACCCTCATTTTCTCATTTCTACTCTTCCAATTTTCTCCCCCATCCCACCAGGGGAGAGTGAGTGAGCAGCTGTGTAGGGCTGAGTTGCTGGCTGGGGCCTAAACCATGACAAACTTCTTTCTAAGGGGCTGCTCTAACACCAAATAAGAGGTAGAACACATGCCTTCAGGCATGAAAAATGTGTTCAATTTTCTGCTTGCTGGAGTGAGGAGAGACTGCATCTAAATTTCCCTCTCCTGCTTCCCAAAAGAGGCGATGTCAACAAACAACAGCTTGCTGCACAACAAAAGAAATGCACCATTAATACATTGAAAAAAGACATGCAAGAAGAACCCCAGCCATTACCCAGCTGTATTTTCAGTCAGTACATGAATACATTTGGGGTTTGCTCCCTGCCCAGCTTCACATGCACTGGGATCCTCCTAGCCAGTCCTCATTTAACAGAAGGCTCTGTGTGGTATCTCTCAAATGGTGTGTCTAGCCATCGAAGGAGATCCCAGCAACTAAAGGCATCTCAAGAAAGATATTAGTTATTTTAGGTTTCCTTCATATGTCACCTACAACACTCCAAAACAGCAATATGCCATCTTTTGTTAAAAAAAACAAAACAAAACAAACAGTCAACACAAAATAACAAAAGTGGTGGAGACCAGAGGAACTTTGCATTTAAATCCTTGGGGAACTGTGAAGAAGGACCTGGCCATGCAGAAAACAGCCTCAGGTCACAATCTAAACACCTTTCTTTCCTTCTCAGCTGATCAATAGCTTTCACACAGAGGGAAAAGCAAAAGCCAGTCTTACTGATGACTTGAAAAGAAAAAAAAGGAAACTTTCTTAAAAGACAGAAATGGACACAGAAGAGGAGGGGAGGTACAAAGTGAACTTTTATACATCTATATATTGACAAGACAGAAGTGTTACTAATTTTAAATTCAGAATTTATTTGTGCAGTTAACAGTCTTTCTGAAGTTCCCCATTTTACCACCAAGACTTGCTGCGTCTGCATAAACATAACTGTATCAAAGACTGAAAAAGATTTTAAGCATCTGAAGATGAGCACCAATAAACCCCCAGTTTCTGGAACAGTAGTTTCACTTCCCTGAAAGTAGCAGACAGGGCAGAGAGGTCTCTTAGCAGTCAGCAACCGTCAATAAACACTTCAGTAAATTTACCATGGCAGAGTTATTTACTGCACCGGTGATGGGAAGTCACTTCTGCTAAAAACATTATTACAGATGAAGCTTAGCAGAGGTCTCAGATCCAGCACAGGACAAGTAGTGCCTCCATCATCCCTCAGAGAGCAGGCACCCAAGTGAGTCTGTGCTGATAATCCCTTTGCTACACTATTCCCTGTGTCCAAGCTGCACCAGTTGCCTCTAAATAGAACATCACCTGGAGTGACTGATCAGAGCCTTGGCTGGTCTTGAGTGAAACCTCAAAGCACGCAAGGTGCACTGATCACTGTTACACCTCAGATAGGTTTAAAAGATTTGATATTTTGGAAAACTCCAGTGACTTGCCACCAGCCTTTAGGACATAAGGCTTAGCCAGGTACCAAACAGCACACAGCTGGCTGGCTCTTGGGGAGATGGGTTAGAGGGATACAGGGATATCCAAAGCAGGGAGGTATAGTCAGCTGTTTGGCTAAGCAGAAGGTGCCCAATAGAACTCAGCTCTAGTTTTCCTTTCATCCCTGTTCATCTGTTTTTCTCAACCTTGCAACTTGTATTGTCTGTGTTTCAACCTCATGATTTATTTAGTAAAATAAATTTAAAACAAAATATCTTCTATGCTGATCTCAAACTGCTTCCCATTAGAAAAGGTTTCAGGTCAAGCACTGGGCATAAAACATTGTCTTTCTTTGGGGTGGCAATCCCAGAAATGACAGCATCAGAGCACCATCACTGTATGAAACCCTCTGTCCTCTGGATATTTGGAGTAACCAGCACAACCCTGAGGTGGCTGTCCCCAGGCTGCAAGGGAGGACACAGGGGGCACACATAGGGTGAGAGAACCCCAACCCTGGTGCCAGGTAATAGCACAGGCTGGGGCCAAGCAGCTGACTCAGAGAGCAGAGTCCACACCAAGAGCAATTAATGCATCACAAAGCCTGACTGCCAGACAGGTGTATATTGCTACAGTCTGTTGCCTTGCTGCATTCCCTCCCAATATCTCAACAGCTTGTTCCTAACCCCACGGCCCCAGGTGCTCCTGACACATACCAGCAACACAAAAGCATAGATTGCCTCAGTAGGCAATACCATGGCATACCATGGCATACAACTTGAAATTATTCAGAGCAGGAAGCAGAGCCCCAATTCCCAATTTGTAGTCCTGCTTTCCCTTCAGTCCCTTCTAAAGAATCTCCATATTTCTTGACTCACACATGGCCTGAGTCACAAGCAGCATTAAGGAGACCAGGAAAGCTTGCATTACGTCATTATAATTGGATTTTTTTGCTTCTTGTTTGCAATGATCTTCTATCCACCCTTGACAATACTGTAAAAAGCAAGGCAAACTCAGGCATCCAGAAAGAAGCTGGAATAAACATTGTTTTGTTTTAATGTGTCTTCAACTGCTATTTATAGGAATGTCTAATTACCCTGAGTTTTTTGCAATACAAAAGCTGACTTGGCCTGCACTCATGCCACAGGCTTAGGGATGTTTTCACAAGGGCAAAGCTTTTGAACAGAAAGTGAAACTGGGGAGAGCACTGTGCCGCAGCCCAAAGGTGGGTGTAGGAGTGAGAGAAGGTTGAGGATACCATAGCTCCCACCTGCAGGGCCATGTGCTCTTTCCCCCAGGAGATGGGACACAAGGGAAACCCCACAAAATGCCCCAGCTGCGAGGAAATGCTTGTGCTCACTCTCAGATGGCAAAAATCAATCATGCACAAGGCAAATCCACAGGAGACCGGGGCTCCATTTGTTCCAGCACTCAAGGAGCTGATGGTTGTTTGCTTTAAATATGTATTATTTCCACACAATAGCAGTTAACATACCACTCATTACTCCCAGCATCTGATAGGAAGGAGTACATTGATGCTGGCTCACAGCTCCCATGCAAGTCACCTACCAATAACACAGGATCTGTCTCTTAGAACTGCACACAAAGAGTGCTCTGCAATTCAAGTTAACTGGTAAAGGGGGAAAATACAACCCCCCTGCAAGCAGAATAAAAACCTGCTTCCAGGGGGTGTGTCTCCATCATCTCCTGGCTGCTGTTTTCCAACAGTACCAGTCACTAATCCTCAGAAAGATACACTTCCACTTAAAAATAAAATACTGCACAGAAAATTAAATAAGTTGGAAATTATAAACTTGCAATAATGACAGCAACTGCTATTAGATTTTGTCTGCCCTTCTGGCTCCTACTTAGCAGGTGTCTGTTCCAGTGTAACCATAGGAACAGCAGTGAAGAGTCATTTGAAAGCCTTCACTTAACCTACCAGCTGAAGTTATGAGACTACAGTGGGCTTGAATATTAAAAGCATTCAAATGGCTCAGAAAAAAGCTCAATTTCTATTGCAGGAGAGAGACATCTGTGTTGTAAACAGACGCAGTGCCCCACCAATAAACAGAACAAACCAACCCTACTGATGGAGGCTACTGAAAATCAGGCCAAATAAACAGGTTAAGAATACAAATCATGAATGAACACACTAAAACTGACACCATATGTTTCTTGTAGCTGTTTTTTTGTGTAACAGACCATAGCACAACAACTGGATAAACAATAACAGTTCTCAGTGACACGACAACTTCACTGCAACATTCACCAAACATGTAAATTAAATATTCTAAATTTTACTTAATCTTTCAAAGTTAAAAATGACACAGTTCTGGCACATCATCTTTCTTCTGGGAAATATGAAAAAACACAAGTCAGCTACCTTAGAAGAAAGCCACAGGAACCAAGCCAACCAAATGCATAGCCCAAGGACATGGGGCTGTTAAAGGGAACACAAATAAGAGAACATCGCTAAAATAAATAAATTACAAACCAAAAAGGTCTACCTTGGCACCTGGTATCTATGCACTTACACCTTTTTCCTAACAAACTTCAGATAGCCACTACCCTGAAGCATCTGTTCGTTTTCACACACTAGCAGTAAGACTCAGCTGAAAACAGAGCTGGAGATACATTCAATTATTCAGCAACAGCTGTTTAAAACACTGTATCACAATAAACAACTGAACAAAAAACCAGATGGGAACATGTTCATGTTGTATTCACTACCAGGGAGAGGCCTGTACATTATGGGAAAGCATAATGCCCATTTTTTATACATTAGTGAATACAGTAAACTTTAAATTATTATGTCCATAATTTAAAGAAAAAGCAACTCATCTTTTGGTACTTATCTGTTTAATTTACTGCCTCAATTCAGAAAGAGTATGGACATTTTTCAAGCAGTTACAAAATGTATGAAGATGGTACTGAAGCTTCATTGGAGGCAACAGGATGTGCTGCTCTTAAAGTGGCTGCAATCTCCTGCTCAATTTCTTATCCCTGCTCCTGCTCCACAGGCTCTGGGTGGGGAAGAGGCAGGAAGAGATGAATATTCTGTTCTCAGGGCTGTCTTAGCATCTCTTGTCAAGTCTTTAGCAAGGATCAGGCACATCCAGATAAGTCTTCTTCCAACTTTACTCATTACCATTTCACTGGCTTATTTACAATTTTCTGTCTATTGCTGCTGCTCAAACACACTCTTCAGGCTGTCTTGCATGCATTCACTCTAAACTAATGCTGAGACTTTGTTCCCACAGGCCACCCTCTGCTTTGCCTGTAGCAATCAGATTTTCAGGAGTGTCTGGGATCACATGGATCCCTGCAAAAGTACAGCTGACGTGGTAAATAACATGGAAAACCTCCAGTACTTTTATGTTCTCTTGTATAATACTGGCCATCTCTAATCAGAGCTTCAGAACTATGACCTTTGTAGCATTAGAGAAACTGAATAAAACATACACATGTCACTGGCAGCTTTTCACAACTAACCCAGAGCTAGCAGCCTTTACTGGCTGGACTGTTGTCAGGAGATTACAGGTGCTCTACCAAGAAGACTTGCATTGGCTATAAAAAGGTACCACAAACTGTGCTTGTTAATTTTGGCTTTATTTTAAGAGAGAAATCAAAGTTTTCTATTTCCTGTGTCCTTATTCTGAACACCTGTGCAGCTGAGTCAATTCACTTTGTTATGAGTGTTACAAAAACTTGGACATCTCTGTTCCTGGTTTTCACTTCCTTTTTTTATTAACAAATCTCATTATTATTGCAAAGCCCTGTGCCTGATTTATTTACACATGGTAAATTATGCTATATTCAGATCCACAGATAAAATTTTCATGTTAAACATCTGCATATTTATGATATAAAAATCTCCACAAGCTCCAATGGGTTCCATGGGAGGCTCTGATGCCTTGGAGGTGCTTTCAGCCTCTTCTGTTAAAAAGACACCTGGAGGATGGGGGGATATGAATAAAATAAAGCAAGCAACACCAGCTTTAAACAGTTCAGAGAAACCCTCCGGTTTTGGAGACAAAAAAAAGTTTTAAATTCCTCAAGCATAGAAATTTTCTTTAAAGACAAAGGATTTCAATGAGCACTGGTTCAAAATACGGAAACAAAAGACACCCATGCTCTCTAGAACTTGAGGCCCCAAACTTGTGAAAGAAAACTGCTAGGACACAGAAGAAAGGAAGGTAAGATGAAATAAGTGAAAACCAACCTGAAATGCGGAATGATAAAAAATATTTAATTCCCTCTTTTTGAAAAAAGGTTCCCATAACTACCTTACCAAAAGCTGGCTTATGAATGAGGAATTGTGTAGCCAGCAACTCCCTCTTGAGAGGATACTGCTCATTTCCCCCTCCCACACACTGCAAAGGCAGTCCAGTCATATGCTGTTATTGGACATAACTGCTTTTATAATTTATACCAAGGCAACCACTACAGTGAGAGAAACCTGCACCTGAAGAGCCTGAGGCTCTTCACTGCTTTACAACAGCCATCCCTGCGACAAACTAGGGACATTTTCTTGGTTTTAAAAAAATTATTTATTATTGAATAATTGCTTATTTATTATTGAATTATTATTATTGAATTATTTATTATTGAATAATTGAACAAAAGGCCCTCTTGGAGATGTATGAACAGTACTTGAGTTCTCCATATGGATCACCCAGCTGCAAACAGGGTGCTCCACAGCATTGCCAAGACAATCACCACCCACCAATCCTTCATTAAGGGTTCAGGAGTGCTTCAAACGGTGCCGTGCCTTTGACAACACTTTAGTAAAGGAAAAACATCATGCCTGGCTAAGCCAGAAAGTTTGTAAAATGGCCAGACAGACAAGACTTGTAAGGTGACTGTACCTGCACAGTTCCCTGGTGACACCACTCATCTCACTGGGATGCTCTCAGCATTGCCAGGTGAAACACCTGGCCCAGTCCTCTGCTGGGTAAAACATGGGGACAAATCCTGGGAGTGTGGACAGGACTTCAATCTCATGTTGAACAGAAATAAAGTTCCTCTCGAGCTCTGCAGCTTTCCTTAGATCACAGAGATTCATGAGCCCCATGAAGAAGGTGATGAACAATTGCTTTTTACTTGCTAGAGGCAAGCTCTTTTCTGGATATGAACCTAGTGACTTAAATCCATGCACATTGCTGTAACTGGCACTGCTGATGCCACACTTCACTTTCTGATGCTTCCTCCCTACTGTTCTGAAGAGGAAGGACAGGGGAAATCCTGTTCACATGTATATTTCAGGATGATCTTTGCCTGCCTGAACTCACACACTGAACATCAAATTCTAACATTTTAATGTGGTGGCTCAGCCACGTTTGTTGTAATTAAAGTTTAACAAGTTTTTAAAGCAAGATTTTAAGTTCTACATTAATATTTCACAACATGCTGCATTACCTTGTGCTATGCCCTACCAAAGACTTTATACAACTTGCAAAAGCCTTCTGTTCAGCCAGATACTGCAGTTCTCCAAGACACAGCAAAGCAGTGACCTGTCTCCTGCCCTAGGAGAATGCACCCCTTCACAGAGCCCCTTAGAGCCACCACTGGCCTTACATCACAACCAAAAGGTTTGTGCTGGTAAACTGAAACCTTGGAAAACAAACTACAGGGTGACATTGAAAAGACACATCAACTTACGTTTGACACCATAAGGATATTTAATCTTTTAATCACTGATGACTGGGCCAGGAGCTGCTACTCAGAAATCATACACAGCATCCAGACCCAGCCACGCCATGTGCTCACACAACTTCCACAGAGATTTCCCACCCACCTCTTTTCTTACACAAGAGACTTGCTTGTAAGCAACCATCACAGACAGTGAGACCTGTTCCCCTTTACATAAACAGCCAAATTACTTCATATCCCCTTTGTGAGGAGAGCTTTGGCAAGGGGACTTTGTGCCTCCTGGGTCCCACGGATCCTGCACACCAGCTATGATGAGGAGGCAGTGTTGAGGTATCACCACCCCTCCTGAGGGGCAGCTCAGGCATGCTGCCTAGAAAGCAGAAGGGAAGGGCAGGGAAGAGCACACAGCTGGGAACAGGACTCTGGAGGGGAGCCCTGCCAAACCTTGGTCAGCCTGGGCCACTCTTCCCTGGTGCTCAGAGGTGAGGATCTGCTGACCCCTCAGCCAACCACAACACCAAACCACAAATTAAAATGGGACCTAGAGGCTCTTTCAGCTCTTCCTAGAAGGATTTTGGGGACCCTACGAGGAATTTTCTACAGGCAAGCCCAAATTAGAGGTCTATAAAAAACCACATGTATATTTCATTGGCAGACATGCAAAAAAAAACCTGATAAAAACTAAGTTTTGTCATACCAAGCTGCTTCCTGTAAGACTGAGACTGTCTGGAGAGAAAAGCTGCATAACAAATGAACTGGATAAAATGAATACATCAAAGATCAACATACTGATGGACTCATTTGGAAATGAATTAAATCCATACTGATAAGTCCACCACTTTGTTTCAGCTGGTTTTGTGGAGAAGGGCAGCTTTGATTAATGCAATGATTGCACTGAACTTCAATCTGCTCAATATTTTATTTCTTTATATTCTTGCCCGTGTTTGAAGGACCGTGGCTTATTAAGCATGAGTAACCATGCACTGAGGGACTGCTGTACCACTTGAGACAGGTTTCCAAGAGGGCAGGGTTGTCCTTTTTGGGGCAATCCACACACTGCTGCTACAGTTAATTAGACTACTGGAGAGGTCCAGCATCTTCCTGAGCTGGAACAGTTTCCTAATATTGTGTAAAAGAGCTGTAAGCATATTCTTCAAAAATGCCAAATCTGCCTGCTTTGGGAGTCTTCAGAAAGTTAATCTGGCCCTCTCAAGGAAGCAATCCAAATAACATTCTCCTCTCTCTCACTTCCAAAAATATCATCAGCTCTGCTGTTTTCCTTTGCCTCTAAACTGACTAAACTTTCTAAAATAAGGTTACAAGTTGCAGTAGAGAGGTCACGCAGTGATGGGATAAACCTCCTCCATCAAACTAACCGAAGAAAGTTATACATTAATAATTTCACATGCTAGGGATGATCAGGAAGTGTACTGAGGACAGCAAAACAAAACCTGACTGATAAAAGTAGAGAATGGCCATTGCCCTCACAGCACACTGAGCTCAGCAGAGGGATGCACATGCACACACACACAGGCTCCCTACTATTTCGGTATGGAAATCAACCTTTCCAAAGGGTTACCATGAAGATGTGTTCCCTGCAGGGGAGTTATTCCATAACATTGTCCATGAATCACACTCCACAGCAACAGCATATACCAGCTATTGGACAAGATGGACAATACACCTGACCAGGACAGGAATTCCCATATAAGAGTTAACCACCATTAGGGGATGACAGACAGCACTCTGCACCATCTCTGGCATTAGGCTGACTCTTGGGAATCTACACAGACATTGATATGCAGCACAGAACAGCATCTGTAGCTCAAACTACTTAATAAACACATGGGATTGCTTGAGTGAGATATCTTAGTTTTTAATTCAGCCTTCCAACAGAATTTAACCCAGTGATACAACATATAGCCACAACTGCAATTAGCTGTCTTGCATTAAATTGGTATGTTTCAAAAAGGAAACTACTTTCTTCAGAGATGAAGCAAGGTATAAGGGAAGGGAAAGAGTGGCAAGACGTTCCTCAGTTAAGTATTTTGAAGATGAATTTCACATAGAAATTCTCTTCTGAAAGGTATCTACTGTCAGAGCAAATCCTCAGAAGTCTCTTCCACCACACCTCTCCTTGCAAAACAGGCTTAGAGACCCTGAGATAAACACCTCCTTTTTGTTAACACTCCAATACAAGAGCCAAAGATTGGAGGACAGGAAAACTTCTTTTGAAAATTGTTTTTGAAAGAAAGAATTTCAGACACCAGCAAATGGACAAAGATTTTGAAAATTGTCAAAATCTGCTCCCTGTGAGATTTTCAGCACACTAGTTTGGCTAAGTCCTTAAGTGTCTCCAGATAGGACAGTCACAATCAAGTCCTACATCTCCCTAGAATTTGTCATGCAGCTCTCTTGTTCCTGCAGCCAGTGCTTGCCAGTGCTGCAGTAACCATCACCACTGCCAGCTCAGTCCTCACTCCCTGCTCCAGCAGCAGGACAGCTTGTGCAGCCTGTTTCAGAAGCCATCCATCACCCTGCAGAACTCTGTGATGTCTGCAATGCAATGACAAAGATGATGCAGCCCTGAAAAGCACCACCTTGGCTGACAAAACTCTACCTGCTTGGAAGCTTCAAAAGGAGAGGAAAAAGCACTGCTGTCAGCCACGAGTTGCTTGTAATTTCACTGAATGTTTTAGAGCATTGGATGTAACTGAGCTCATGCTTCCACAGCTTTCTGAGTAAGCTTGGGGAAATGACTCCACATCAGAGCCATATCACAAGAAAAATGTAAATGCTGTACCCATTTAAGAAATAAAGTGATTTTGCCTGTCAGAGGTTTAACATTAGTCCATCTCACAGTACAAATATACATACATGAGGCAATCCCTATGTGTCATCTATCTCAACAAATCCTCTTAGAAACATCTATCAAAAGCACTTCCCATTTATGTCTCTCTACTTCACACCTCATAGATTTTGAGGTATAGATTTTATATTCAGAGCCTTAAGAAAATTAAGAACATTATCTTGACTTATCATGAACATACATAGAAACAGACAGACACAAAAAGACCAATTGCTTGTTTCACATTTCCACAACTTTCTGTCAGCGGACCAAGGGACAGAGTGAGGGGAAAAAGATGCCAAAATTTCTCCTGTTAGTATAAGTGAAAAGTTTGGAGAGATTTAGAGGCTCACTCCTGGTGGAACATTAGGACCTGTGGAATAATGAGGCTCTTCAACAAGCATTAGAATTGGTTGCCATAAAAAAAACCAAAAAAGTGCCACTGCACATTCTTCATGTGCAAGAGCCCTGGCACCAAATGAAGCAAGCTCCTTCACTCAGATCATTGACTGGACACCTTATGCAAAAGATTACTACAGTTCTCTGATCTGGTGCAGGAAAAACGCACACAAGAAGCTATCAGGTTTCCAGGATTCTTCTTGAAGCTGTCCCTATTGGCCATCAAGGTCATTGTCTCTTATTTAGGACAGTCAGAAATATCCAGTGAATTGTCATTAGTGAATGAAAAAGGGTCTCAGAGAGCTGTGAGCCTGCAGAAACTTCCTTTTCTAACAAACCAGGTTACCTGGGGCCCTTCTGTGATGGGAAAGAGTAACTTGGTCTGCACATGCATCTGTACACATACACACAGAGTTCTCCACTGACCTGGAGAAAGAACAGCCACCATCACCCTCAGCTTCCCGGGCACTGTGTACCTTTGCTTTGATTTCCAGCACCCCAACTCATCACTTCTGTTCGATAAGCTTTCTTGCCTTATAACCTAAAAAAAGCTACCAGGTCTCTTACTGGTTTTGCTTATGAATTAAGCTCCAGACTTCTTATTCTCTACAAATTTCTGCAACTTAGCTTTTCCAAACAGTAGTCTGTACTCCAGCTTTAGTGTGCATTTTAACCTCAAGCTTTGTATCTGGGCTATTTTACTGCAGTGCATCAAATAAAAGTGAAACTTAAGTTAGAAAAAGACTTCTGCTCATTGCCTTCTATTCTTCACACACAAGCCCCAACACTATTCAATTCACTTGAAAGTCATTTCCTCTGTGTCCAACAGAAGCACACACCATCCAGGGCACGAATCTCACACACCCATGGGGCACACCCACAGATAAACTACATCACTCGGCCTCTTGCTGCATTAAATTCCTCCTTTTTGTCAGGACATCTTACTAATCAGCATTTCAGATAACACAAACAGAAAGCTCTCCTTCCAGGACTGGGAAAACAAACCCAGCAGAGAGTCTGTCTGTTTTCTCAAGGAAGTGACACAGTCTTCTGTCTTGCTCAGCTGGTGGAAACTGGGCTTGCTTTTCAAAGGCATCTCAAATGTATTCAAATATTGTATTCAAATATACCTGAAAAACTGAGGTCTCTGCCTTTTTTACCTTAAGAACTTTGAAGAATTGGCATTTACCCTGAACCAGAGCAGCATGCATTTGACAAGGTTATTAAAACAATCTTCCTGCTCAGGCTTGAGCCTGTGCCCTCCAATTTCCTTCTCCACCTCAATTTATCTTCCTCCAATTGAAATCACTGTTATAGCAGATGAGGTTTATCAAGTTTATCAAACAAAAACAGCAGCTCCTACATCCAAATGAACTCAAATGGAAGGCATTCATTTGCACACCACTCCTCTCCCTCCCAATTCACATAACAGCTAATTTGGTAGGATGTGAGCTCCCCACTATCTCACTAGGCAGGCTGGGACTGCTCATCACTGAACTGGTTCAGAACCATCCAGTTGTGTGTGCAAATGACTGCAGCTTCTATAGCCAATGCTTTCATTGCCTGTACAAATAACACATTTTTCCCAGTAGACTGCAGCAATGACAGAATATAAAGTTCCACAGGACCTACAGTCAATGCCACAGCAGGACTTAAATTTAGGATTTAGGCTCCTCCACCGTAACCCTTATGCTTCCAGACAAAAGTAATGCTCCTTTGCAATGGTATGTAAAAACTCCTGCTTTCCTCCTGCAGCTCCCAACTGATCTGAGGTTTCCTCCTCCACGGAGGCTTGGTCAGATCAGATTCTCCAGAGCACAGCTTGTCTTGCACAGGCGCTGAGCACACCCACAGACCTCTGCAGGGAAGAGAATCCCTGAGGAACACAACTCATTTTTGTGTGTTGGACACATGCCAAATGTCCCAAATTGACTCAGGAGAAGGAAATGACCATCACCACCAGGTCAAGAAGGCATTTCAGTGCTGACTTTCCAGTCCACACAGCATTGGCTCAGCATTTTTCATCACTTCTCTGCAGCTCTGCATGCTGCTGACTAGCAAAGGCAGGGCTGAAACTGCTATGCCAGGGCTTGTTCCAGCTTGGCAAATTCAATTAAGTACAGCAGAAAAAGTTCTTCTCTGATAGAGCCAAAGATTCTTTGGCTAAGCTAACTAAATCAACGGCTGTATCTACAAAATGACAATCCCACCATTTTTGTCCTTACTCTGCAGAAGTTTATTCCCTGCAACTCCCCGCTTTTTATCCTTTTTTTAAGGTGTAGAAAATACAAAGGCTACACAAAAAAAGATACTGAGGGTCCTACACCTACCACTTCAATAAATTTGACAGCTCCAAAGCTGCAGTATATACCCATTGCCAAAAACCTGGAGTCCACAAATGGACTGTAAAGAACTTGTTGGCTTCTCAAACTCAGTACTCATTTTAGACATAATCATAACACAGCTATCTAGAAGTACTTGATGCAAATTATTCTTAAACAAAACCTTTTCAGTTTTTATCTGATCCTCTCAAGCTAATGACTGCACTTCTGTGAAGCTTCTGTGTCACTCTGTTTTAGTGAAAGAGTCAAGTCTCAGCTTTGGAAATATAAAATTAACTGCATGAAAATCATGGGCTTCCTCAAGCATATTTCCAAGGGTCCCCTAGAGATGTTGGGACTTAACACCGTGGCACTGCTGCACCTAAAAGGAGACAGAAGGTTTTCTGCTGCTTGAAAGGAGTTTAGAGGTAGCTGGATGGGCTCACTCCTGGGACATACATTTCATCATTGAACCACATCACATCTCCAGAGAAAATCACCAGGATCAGCTATCCAAAGCTGCCTAGGTTACAGATCCAGACATGACGAGCCCTTCCTTGGCAAACTATTTAAATTCCACAAAACAGCCAGGTAGAGGACCTAGGAGCTTGAATCAGTAGAAGCAGCCTGTGTTCAGACTGCCTACTATGGATCAGCTCTCATCTTCATATAAGAGCTGGGTACCCCTCATTTAAATTAATCCTATTGCCCAGAAATGCCATTTTTCTGGGCCTCAGGTTTTTGTCAGTAGCGTTTTCCAGCCTTCAGAGGAAAATTTGGCAGAGGGACAGGCTATCAGCTCCTGCAGCAGAAAGCTCAGTACAGAACCAGGCCACCACATCAAAGACAGTCATTTACTCCTTTAATTCCCTCAAAAAAAAAAAAAAAAATCCTCTTTTCACTGCTGCCTGCACAGCACTGGCTCAGGCACAGTGCTGTGAGGAGAGCCAGGGCAGGGAAGCAGAGCTGGTCATGCTGTTTGCCAGCTGATGATTGTGTTTCCTTCTGCCAGCAGGGCAGGGAAGCCAGCAAGCCCCTTCTCCCACACCAGCCCCCAGCAGCGAGCCACTTGCCAGGGCAGGGAGCAAGTCTGGAGAGCAGGTTAATTCCAGGAACAGCCAGAAACACAGCGCTTGAGCAGTGGGAGCACGAGTCCCAGCACAGCCTGCCAGCTCTCTGCCAGGGGCTGGCAAACACTGGTGTGCAGGAGAGTGACAAGATGCCCGGGATGTCTGCAGAGGCATGCCCTGGGCTGCTGTGTTTGGGGGTAAAGGGAAGGTGCCAGCTTCCTTCGGCTGCCGCCACAGCCTTACAATGACATTCAGCAGCAGCATATTTACGCACTTTCAGCCCCATTTCTAGTGATGATCCTGTGTACCTGCACAGCTACAGCAGCCACACCAGTCACTCCCCTTACTAAAAAGGAAAATGCACTGTAAGAGTGTTAGGAAGGACTGCACCAGGAGAGCAATGGGCTAAACAAATGGGCAGGACCAGAATCCAGGATCTCTTTATAGTGCTGGAGGTTCTGTTCATCTCCAGCTGCAAACAAGGAAACTGCAGAGGCTTTACTAGTTACATTTGCTTAAGTCCTGCAGCAGGATGTCTTCCTGCCCTCCAGATCTGGATTGTGCAGCTCTGTGTTTCCTCCAGTAGTTATACATAGAAACAATCCATTAACAGGTTAACACACAGCACATAAATAGACTGTATTTGTCAGCATGTCTGAGCCCCACAGGTCGGCTGGTCACTTTATTTAAGAGACTCTGCAGCAGACTCACTGCAGGAAAGCAGGAATTTCCACTCTGGATTATAGGGGCAGAATATGTTCAACTGTGGATGTCTTCCTGCCCTCCAGATCTGGATTGTGCAGCTCTGTGTTTCCTCCAGTAGTTATACATAGAAACAATCCATTAACAGGTTAACACACAGCACATAAATAGACTGTATTTGTCAGCATGTCTGAGCCCCACAGGTCGGCTGGTCACTTTATTTAAGAGACTCTGCAGCAGACTCACTGCAGGAAAGCAGGAATTTCCACTCTGGATTATAGGGGCAGAATATGTTCAACTGTTTTTCTGCTGCTTTTAAGGGAGCATAAGACAAAACTTCAGCACAAGCGAAAAATCAAATGAAAGCTGAACATTATTTCTTCTCCAATCTGTGCCTTACATGCTTATGTAGCAGAATAAAGGCAAATAACCTGAATGCAGCCAGATGTTGCATTTCAGAGTTTGGGTGGGGGCTGGAGAAAAAAAAAAATAGAACCCACTCTAGGGATCAGTGCATGCATTCTAAAATACAAATACTTTAGAAGACGTCAACACATCACTAATGTTATTTGGATGTTCAGCTTGCCTAAGGGAGGGCAAAAGGGAGTCCTGCTATTAATAAACTGTTTAGTTTTGAAATTAAAAGCTCAAATATAAGGGCACAGCAGTTTTCAAGAAAAAGACCCTAACTTTTTCAGCATGCAAGCTGCATCACTTCTCCACCAAAACTTGCTTTTAGAAACAGATGGCAGCCTGCAAGACCTACAAATCCTTTGTCTGGAGTGGCAAACTAGGCCCTATTGCCCATCAAAGTCAACCATCACATTGTGAAGCACTGACCCTAACAAATCCATTATGTTCCTTTCTACCACAACGCTAAACCAAACAAAATGAGTCAGACTTACTAAGAAAGGGTGAGGGATTTTAAATCCCTTTCCCCACCATCCCTGCAAAAATAAAGACAAAGGGGAGAGTCTGTATTGACCCGCCAGTGATGAGGCTTGCCATGAGAGCTGCCCCCTTGGGCCAGGCTGCCCAAAGGAGGATGGATTTGGGGTTGGAGCATTTATATGGCAGAGTGCAATGGCTTTGGGATCAGCAAGCTCTGTCAGTCAAACTACCCACACAGGCAAAAGTGCATATCCCAAGCAGGAAAGAAAGGCCCTTATGCTGGCTGAATAATTAGGTCTGATGTGCTTTGTAGTTTCTCAGCCCTCCCCATCCAGCTCTGCTGAAGTGCTGAGGAGATAGAGACGGGAAAGCTCTTCACAGGTACTGCAGGGAAGAGAATATAATGTTTTTTCTTGTCTGCCAGCTGAATCCAGGCAATGTGAAGACACAGGAGCTCATATCAAAGAGCTGCTTATCTCCAGTCAAGGGGGAAAACAACAGAGAAGGCTACTGAGGTGGTGATGGACGAGGCACCGATGTGGAAAGGATCGAAAAGCCTTTTCCCTCCTATGGCTATTTGGTGCATCTTGACACACAAAAGGAAACACCCATCAATGGTGCTCTCAGCAGACACCTCCCAGCAAGGAACACTTTTATCAAAGAAAAGATCTCTCTCAATAGCACTGGGTCCAGTTTATGAACAACTCAAATCACTTTCATCTCACATATCAAAAAACAAGAGACAACAAGAAAGTCAGCATCATCAGAGCAACAGTTTGGTTGGATTCTTCACACCCTCATAAAAATTGCTCCCCATCCCCCTCCTTTACTGGTTTGCTTCAGCATAAAACAATCTCTCAAGGACGTGGCAACAACGACACTGAAATTCAAAGCACTGAGATCAAACACATGAAGCTGACGCTCATTAAGGGTAAATTATGTCACCTATCCAAAGGCTCAAGCTTATTATTTAAGACAATACAACAGTCATTAATCACAGCCATTGTGTGCTGCTCGAAAGGCTCTGGAAAGCTAAAGAATACAAGGGAGATTTATTATGCTACAGCGCCAGATTTAATTACACGGTTTTCTCCTCAGCATCTCACCACTTGTAGTTCACCACCTGTTTGCACCAGAGGACCTGAAATAAAGACGTGCTGCCCTTGGGGCCAGGCAAGCAAGAGAAGCTTGTGCTGCACTCTTCTGTGGCTGCTGTAGCACAACAGACCATTTTGGGGGATGCTGGCAGCCAAATCGCTTGTGCTGGGCTATTGTTTTCCTTTGGAAGTTTTACATTTCCAGTTCCTTTTCATACATGTGCATATGCAGAAAAATCACACCCTTGAGCCCATGAGCAAGGAGAAACAGGTTGCTGTCTTCTTCCTAAAGCTGCAGTGCAGAGATCCGTGCCCTCGCCACCACAACAATGTATTTAAGCAGTATGTCTGTCTGCTGGCAGCCCTCTGAGTTTGCATTTTCTTCTATAAATATTTAATGTAGAAGAACTGTTCATGTTACCCACTCTGACCGAAGTGTTTTGACAGCCATGCTCACCACATGACAATGATGCTCTATTTAACACTGCAGCTGCAGACAGGAGGATTTGGTTTCAGTTTTATACAATATTGTGAAACTGATGACCTCCTACAAATAAACCACTTAATACATTTTTAAGGAGCAGAATTTAAATGCATTAGCAAGACAATTGTTAGGAAGCCACTACAAGAAAGAAAAACAGAAATTTAATTCGTGAATGCAAAAGCTTTCTCAAATTTAACTGCAATTCCTTTCTTATTAAACCTATTCAGATGATGAAAATTAAAGACAATCTTGTCTGCAAAAGCTAAGTAGCCTCCTGAAACTGTTTCTCTTATAGCTAGAATAATTCCCAAACTTTCTGGACCACATATAGTCATCAGGCCTCAGAGGCCTCTACTACACACTTTTACCAACCAGTTAATTGAATACACACAGAAGATGATGATGGCTCAGTGGATCATTTGGCTGGCCCCAAGGGAGGTTTCATCCCAGCCTCTCTCCAACATACAAAGACTCAGCATGGTCTAGCAGCAACTAACCAAGAGTCAGTGTTTCACATCTGAAGACAGTAACATTTTTTCAAGTAAAGAAAAGTCAGGGAAATAAAAAGGCCTAAGTAACCCAGCCAGCCAAACCCACACAAATAGCTCTGCTGCTGCTAGTTATGCAGAAAGGCACTTTAACATGGAATCACTTCAGCACAGTTTGGAAAAAAATTATGTAATATAAGAGCGAGAAACTGAGTCAGCAATGTTTATCCTTCCCCACATCCCCGGGGGTCGTCTCAGTTACCCAGGGGCTCATTAATGCATTCATCTGTTACAAGCTTGCTGGAAGCATGGAGCAATGCCACTTTGGTGTGAGCAGATTAATCCAGCACAGATTGCCAACCTTCCTCTGCCAGGCAATGCCATCTCCTTCTAGGCTATTTCAGCAGGCAGATTCAGATGGATATTGTCATTTACTTCCAAGACAACTCATAAATGCCAAGTGATTAGCCATCCCTTGCAGCATCTTTTACTGGAGTTACTCAGAATTTAATGCACTTAATACAGTTTTATGACTCCTAATGCATCATTAGCAGTCATAATATCAGACTACAGATTTTCATTCTTAACAATATCTCAGAAAGGTCAGAATAGCATTTTAGAACAATAAAACATGAGGATGAGCTGGTTTGTTCTTGAATGTAGGAAGGGGGAAGATAAGAAAAGAAAAAGATAGTCAAGAACTCTCTTCTCCAACATATTCTGTTTCTATATCTCCCATTCAGTATATTTTGAAGAAATACAGAAGTGTTTTTCCATAGACACTGGATGTAATAGTACCAACACAGTCAAGATCCTACATCCTTTCATTGAGGTTGAGGAAGGACTTGGACCCTGCAAACAACCATCTGAGAACTGCTATTTATTGCCAAACATAGCTTTGTTCCCACTGCCTGTTATCACACTGTAGGAGCTGAGACTGAGCAAGAAAGACTAAGGATGATGGTTTTAGTACAGCTGTAGGTTTTCACAGGTATGGGCGAATAGCACTAGGAATTATGCAACAGGATGGCAGGAGAGAAGTCATTGTCCTCTCATCTGCAGCTCCTTTTGCTCACACAGGCCTGCTAGCTCCAATAGTCCTTCCTTCCTTCCTTCCCCCTCACTACCAGGGGTTACCTTTGCTCCCCACCCCACCAGATGGGCAGAGGCAGCGCATGCTCTGCTTAGATCCCACCCTGGGGCTGCTAATATCTGCCAGGATACCCTCAAGGAGGGGCCTCCCTTGCTTTAGGAAGTGCTGCTGCTTTTCCTGCAGCCTTTGTGCTATTGTGTAGCAGCACATGCTGCAGCTGAGACAGCCACCACACACTAAGTATCACCAGACAATTTCAGAAGGCTTTAAGCACTCACCCAGAGTAACGCCATACCACATCAGGCACCTGCCCAAACAGAGCAACACCAGACCACATCAGAAGGCTTCAGGCACCTGCCCATACAGAGTAACACCACATCACTTCACAAGGCTGAGAGCATCTGCCCTTCTTGCTCTCCAACCTTCTACAGCCAACATCTTACATGCTTTACACCTGTGTGCCCTCTGTTCCCTTTGGTGGCTGGTCAGTGCACCTGGGCACTCATCACCTTCAGTGCTGTTCACCTGTCCTGCACAGCTGTAGCCCACTGGGGATGAGGCTCTGCTGCAGCCCCACTCCTAATTACCACAAACCATGTACCTACACTATGGGAAGGTTAATTAGGATCTCTGCTCTAGCTGCAGGGACATCACAAAAAAAAAATCCTTTTTCTTTTCCATTCTATCTCTGACAAAATTAAATTGACATGTGTGCTCAGAAGTTGGGAGATAAGATTGGGGGGAGGATAAGATCAGTTGGGGGAGTGGTATTTTGACTTTTTTTTTTTAATAAAAAGGAAACAAGCCTGGTGTGATCATGTTATCAATCACTCAAGCTGAGTTTTGAGTGTGATAACACTGCACTATTAACAACACAGATGGTCTCCTGCTTAGTTAGCATCAGCTTCCCTTTTGAGTTATTCAGTGCATCACAAGCAATACTGGGACACAGTCAGAAGTCATTGTCACAAAGTGCTGACAAAATATGAACCAATAACTGAAACCCAATAGCGATTTTGAATTGCAGATAGCTTTCAGATCATGATCACCATCATATAGGATCTGTATCTTGGACACACCACTGCAACAGCTGCTCTGAGCGATGTGCTCTCGGCTCTGGGGCAGACCTAAATCTGTGCCTTTTCTCCCTGGTTCCTGGACAAATGGCTGTTCCAGTGCTAACACGGACCTGAAGGCGAGGAGCATGAATACATCCAGGCCCCCAGACAAAGGTTTTGTCATTCTTATTCCCACCGAAAGCACAAGAGCTGAACTAATCGACCCCGAGCTCCTGGGTCACAGCCAGGGCATCCACGCCAGGGACCCCGGCCCTTTCTCACCTGCTGACAGGGACAAAGCAGGGCTGAGGGGCCTGAGCTCATTAAGGCACGATTTTCATGGGAAGTTCAGCCCACATGAGGCTGGAGGGATTTTTTTGTTTTGTTTTGTTTTGGTTGTTGTTTTTTTTTGAAGAGTGTGTTACACTGAGCAAATTTCAACAGGGCTCTTTCTTTCCCCACTCAAATCACCACCCTGTGGGCAGCTCCAAGTAGAGAGAAACAAAGACATGGGCATAGAAATGACAATAAGTTATTACCCAGAACTGCTATTGTGAAAATTAACATTTCCCATCACCATCCCCCTCTGGCTAAGAGGAACAGCAGACCACCATTACAGCTGCTTCACCCCATGCAGATGTTCATATTCATACAGGAAAAAAAATTATTACCTAATAGCATTCCCTACACCAGGATTCTTTAATTCTTAGTCATTCCCAAATTTCAGACACAAACACTAGACAACACATCCCTGCTTGAATTAAGAGAGTCAAACAACATCTGCTATCATACTCACTAAAGCCAGAAAGAGTCAATATATTTGCAAATATGTTGTAAGAGAAACCTATCTTGAACAACATCATCTTGGGAAAAGGCTCAACACCTAATCCATCTATGCTGAATAGCTGCTACCCTGATTTGCAGAGATAAATATTCTCCCTTGATAGATTCATGGCAATAGTAGTCACAGACAAAGGCTGACAACCCCAAAAGGGGTGCATTAAAGACACTGTAATATCTTTCTTCTTGGCCTTGATATTTCTGCAGTGCTTACAAGGCATCACATACAGCAAAATACACCCTTTGCACACAGCTTTACACACATCTACCATCAGTCATTTTTATAAAGCACCTGGCAGTTTTCAAGCAATGTGAGTCATGACCAACACTTAATCTTCATATCCTCACAAGATTTTAGGGGGTTTTAGTGTTTCTGTTAGTTTTGTTTGGATTCTTTGGTTTTGTTCTTTTTTTTAAACAAATAGTGGGAATTCTTCCTCAAATATTTGGTGCTGTGTATTTTCATATAGCTATACTGAAAGAATAAAAGTGAGAGAGCACAAAATCTACATTACAAAAAAATCCCATTCTAGAAACAGTGCACCAGCCCTTTATCTTTTCCACATCAGCCAGCATCACAGCTGAGAGAAAGTCTGTGTTAACAGAGCTGGTGTTTTGTTTTTAAGCATAAAATTGTTCTTCATTTTAAATTCATGTCAGAGTATTGCGCAACATAAAACAAACAAGAATACCAAGTGGGAATGCTGATAGAAAAATAGTATTGTGTGAATAACTAACTCATCAGCAAATCCTCCCCTCCCTCAACAATGAAAAGCCAAATATTTATTCAATTGCATATTGCATTCTTTGCTCAAATACTTCATAATTTGAATTTAAAACAACAAATCTCAATTTTCTTTCCTGAGCATCTCAGGGGACACCAGAGGGCCCAGCAGAAGGTATTTACACCATCTGACTGGATTAATCTCAGCAGCAATCTGGAGAAAAAGCAGGAGAAGGGGGCTCTTAAGTGATTTAGACCATCCAGGTCGGTGAGAACAGACTGCAGAACCTGTCAGACACCTGAAGTCAGTGTAAGCAATACCTATTTGGACCATGACAACAGCATCCTCTTCCAGAAGGCTCCAGCTGATTCCAGATGCTGGTCACTCCAAAGCAGGCTGCTTGGTCCATCTAATCAATATTTCATTGAGGAAATACCAGATAAGTGAGTTCTGGTTTCATCATTTCATTACTAAGAGCTCAGCCCTCTTGTGTTTCAGTCACAAGGGACTCAAAGCAGCTCTGGGCAGCCTCGTGTAAGGAGCAAACGTGGTGATATTTGATTTTCCCTTGTAACTGCAGCTCCTGCTCCCACAGGTGACACGGCATGGCATCGCGTGCCACCGCACGCCAACCCGCTTGGACGTGCAAACAGCTCTGCATGGGAATGAGCAGGGCTTTATACAGATGCTGAGGGGAAAATGCAAATTTATACAAATAATTTCAGTCATCCGTGAAAAGCAGCAGCCACTACACACCCATGGCGGTTGAGCTCGGCTCTTTTTTTTGTTTAATCCTGTCATTGTTGACACAGAATGGTGTTTCAGATTAAGCCCCCTCACCCTTCCACATGTTAGTCTTTAACATGACAAGAGAATACCAAGAAGGGGGTGGACAGAGGATACTTCTGGCTTTCATGCTGTGCAACTTACCACTCATACAGATTCAAAGCATGATTTGACTCCATATCAAGCTTGATATCAAGCTTACTAGGTTTTAAGAGCTACTAGATCCTAGAATTATTACTGCAATTTGATGGTTAAAATGACTGCAAAGCAAACTCAAATTCATGCTCCAGGGTGAGGGGGGTGCTAACTCTACAAGACTGACATATTTAAACATTGCCTCTGAACACAAACCAAGAACAGCTGACATGTTTGTATGAAATTGTGAAGGCTGTTCTCCAGTGAGAGAACCAGATTTCTTTACAGATCCACCAAAACCAGACCCCTCACTCCAATATCATATTCTAGTAAGAGTTAATTTTTGTACTATCACTTGAAGCAGGTCACTGAGATCTGGTAAAGTACTTCAAACCACAGAAGGGCTCTTCCCACTCGTATTCCTCTTTCCCATGGAATACACTCTTTCCATTTCACTCTTCAAGCATCTGCTTGGAAGTTTTGATGTTATTTTTCATGGCTTGGGTAGGCATGGAGGTAGAAGCAAAACCTCAGACCTCAAAGGAGAATGGCTTCATGTTTTCAGCCAGGCACCTCCACCAAGCCCAGGACACCCTAATGAGAGAATCTTCAGCTGATCACAGATGATTAAAAATGATCTTTGACTCCAAGCAACAAGCTCAACTGAAGTTGTTCATATTTTCATACTGCTAATGTAACAGGAATTTCTTCCAGCTATGCCTATATCTGACACCTCAGCAGTCTGAGTCTAATCACACATTAGTCATTCCCACAGAATGTTTCTTTTACTATGATGACCCATCACCATTTCTTCCCTAATTACTTTTGGGATTATCTATATGGCTAATGTGATCAAAAAACCACAGTGAAGGCTTACTGTTTCCTGACCAAATTTGGTTTTCCTCAATGCAATTTTTCCTACTGTATATATTTTTGCTATTTGCTGGTTAAGAGATAGATAATGAAAGAAAAAAACAAGAGAAGAACAAAAATTGTAGGCTATTTACAGTCATGAGCTATACAGAGATTCACATATTCCACACAGTTCCTCTCCATGCACACCAGAGGCGGCTGAAGAAGAAACTCTTTCCACATATGTAAGTGGTCCTACATGATCTCAAACAACACCAGCCAAAGATCACAGCTGTAACTGCATCGAAGTGCACGCACTGTTGGTTTTTTTCCCCTTCATTCACATTTCTCCTTGACTCCAGCTCTCACTGCAACAGACCAGGACTGCAGCAGGAGCAGTGTGCCAGCCTCATATCCAGTGCCAGCCCACGCAGAGCCTTTGTGGGCTGTACACTTGCCAGCATGTTTAGGGACGAGCTGGCATTAAGGACAACTTGATTAGCCCATGACAAGCAGGTGAAAGAAGGCAGGCAAGAAAGCCCTGACACCCCTGCCCTGCTGGCTTGCGTGCAGCTCAGCCTCTCCTGAAGCAGCTGATTTTGGAGTTATTCCTGCATGGAGCTCTGCATTGGCACAGGCGAGCTGTGGGAAGGGTGTCAGGGCACTGGCACAGCTCCTGCAGCACTGGGAAATGGCTCTGGCGAGGACACGGGAAAACAGCTGAGCAGAGAAATCAATATTACAGTCACGCACCACCCTGAGCAATTCTGACATAGATATGGTCGCTGCTCTTCCGTTTGCAGAGTGGTGAGCATCACCTTCCCCCAACACCACCATCCTCCAGCACCCTGAGGACCAGGACAGAGGTGGGCACCCACACAGGAGCCTCTCCCCTGGCAGCAGGACCTTGACCTCAGGCTCACACAACCACTGTGTCCAAATCCTCCCCACCGACACGCGGCCGTGCTGAGCCCGACCCGGCACTGCCGCCGCGCTCCCTGGGACGTGCCACCTTTGTGCCACCTCTGTCTCCCGGGGCTCTGTGCCCCAGGCACAGGCTGTGTGCCACCTCTGTCTGCCAGGGCTCTGTGGCACAGGCTGTGGGCCTGGGACCCCATCTCTCCACAGCCACTGCAGCACTAAGCCACCAGGATGGGGCCAGCAGTGACTTCAGGCTGCTGCGCAGGAACAAGATTAGGGCTGGATTTAGGTCGTTCTTATAAAGGACAGCAGCTCAGCCATTCTGCCTGGCACTGCTTTGATTACTGCTGCAGTTACAGTGTGTGAAGGAAAAGGGCTGCCTCCTGAAATACTAACGGGGCAGCTCTGGGATCCTCACTGAAAAAGCCCCCTCACGTACGCTATCACACCTTCTTCCTCTCCGCTACTGCAACAGCCACTGGCAGCCAAGCAGCCTCCGAGCGTGCAAGAGGCTTTAGTCTGCCTAAGTGGAAATCAAAACAGCAGCTTATCTGGCAAGCAAAGTACAAGAAATTCTCTTTGGTTTAGCATTAGCGAGTCAGTGCTATTGATAGGAATAATGATGTTTTTCCAACCCAACCAGTACCTTATTTTCAAAGGAATACAGTAGAAAAAACTTAGATGAAGGCAAATGTATAACAGAATAATCACATCAGGGCTGAGCATTTAAATCCTGCATTTCTCTGGCATATAAGCAGATAGAGAATGAAAGTGCTCTTGCTGAAACACAGCAATACGTCACAGCCATCAGCAATGCCACAAATAGTGTGTCATCCAAGCCAGCAAGAGAGTTACTCCTTATTATAGGTTATTGTAACTGGAGATCATACTTATCAATAATATTGACAGTTCTTTATAAAAAGCACTGACTCCTTTGGCTGCAGAAATCCTCCTATAGGAACTAAGTCTTTAATGCATAATTCAGATATTTTTTAAAGTGAAATTAAAACCTTTGTGGTATTACAGTGGAATTCTGCTCTCCTCCAACAGCAAAAAAAGAAGAATGAACCATTACAGCAATTATCCATGCCACTACCTCTGAAGATGTAGAAGAGAGCAGAAACATTATTTCTGTTTCAGCATCCAATTTTGGTTATCCAAAAGCAGGGATTAGCTCCATACTCTTTAACTAGAAAAGCAACACTTTATATATGTAGAATAAGATTTGGTTTCACATGAACAAAATATTAACCCAGCTTAGATTGTTATCAAACAGGTTTCCTAAATGCATACACAGTATTTTCCTATTATTATGACAGTTCACAAAAAAATGACAGTTACTTCAATAAGCCAGCTACTCCATCCAATCCCTAATCCATGAGACTTGGTTTTTTCCAGCTATAATGTCAGAAGATTTAGTGCTCCATTTGAGCATCATTTCTTAAGGAAGGCTGGAGAAACGCTTGAATTCCATTCCTCCCACAAGCCCTGCAAAGATGAGAAAGCCTAAGCAATTGACCTCAACTGCTTCTGAGGAGCAAGTTAAGTTTTGTTAACTTGAAGAGCATAAACCATCTCTGCCTCTACTTGCACCATTCTCATCATTACTTAATCTGGACAATCCCTCCAAAAATTTGCTTTGTGCAAATCTGGACTACACTTAAAAGTGAAAAGCAGAACTTCAGTGGCCTGCTTTTCATTTGCGTCACAGGAATCGCAACCGATCAGATATTCCTCGGTAGAGGGAAACTTAGTCTATTTCCAGCAAACTAGGAAAAAACCCAATTGCCTATTTTCAGAAGAGCCATGCAGACAAGGAGTTGTACGACTGTAGTAATGCCACCGAGTTTTCTGGCAGCGCACAGCCCTGGCACGGAGGAAGCGCGAAGGAGAACGGCGCAGGCGGCGGGGAGGCGCTGCGAGGCGGCAGCACGCAGGTGCCAAGCACACACAAGGACATAAAAAGTCTTTTAGCTTTCTAAAAATAAGAGCCTACTAGATAAGAAGCACAGTTAGCCAGACTGCAGCATGCCCTGTTTGGATTTTAACATTTCATTGAAGGGAAATTAATTACCAATATGTGGATATTTTGTAGGGAAACAGCATAAGGTAGAAGAAATGTGCATTTTCCCCAAGACATTCAGCATTTTCAGCGAGCATGACCAGTATCCACTCTCTGCTTTGCTGGCCATTAAAATAAAGAATTTGATCTTAACAGTAGCTCCCTACTGTTCTCAAGCATACACTGAATAGGACAGTAAGACACTGAATCTTTACACAATGGCCAAAACTAGTCAGTGTAATGTAACATTTACAGTTCATGTGTGGAGAAAAACCCTATAAAGATCTTATAAATCTTTTCACACAGCAAGCAGGCAGCCATAACTCCACCAATATTCCCATTCTAAGACAGAGAAGACACCATCCAACATGGTTCTTCAAGCCCCAATTCCCAAGCTGGCTTACTGCACCTTCTCTTCCTCCAAACTACACCCTCAATGGAGTCCTTCCACTTCAGAACAAAACACCCATCCCTAATCCTCTCCCTACTTTCCTTCAGAGCACTAAATTACCTCCCCAATGAAGTACATTTCCTGTTCTTTTTAACTGAGTCATGTGAACTCTGGATTTTTCTTAATTGTAGTTTGTGACACTCAAACAAGATACTAAAAATTTAACATGTTCCCCAAGCAAATGGTAAAAGCTGCTACAGCCAGAAAACCTTGTGCCCTGCACTTATAGCTCACTATATATGAACGTGAAATTCACATAGTATGAAAAAACATACGACAGAAAAAATTAAATGAGCAATTAGGGCTTTTTGTTAAATGCAGTGTTAAATATTTACTATAACAAATGCATTTGAGCACATGCAATTCCAAGACTGATAGTCTCAAAATGGCTTTACCTGAAAGAAGCAGGCATGAAGAGGAAAGTGAACTAAAATTTATTTTCCATCAACCCTACACATGACAGAAAAGCTCCCTTTACCCCATTTTAGGGGAGTTCAACAGGACACTGAAACCAATACTGAAATTTTTTCATGCTTTTCAAGATATTTCACATCAAATACCCTGCTTTTCTTTTATGACCTCTCCAACTATTAAACACCAAGAAATCCTTAGATAGTTTCCTTTCCTCCTTCAAGTCCCTGGAAAGAGTCCCTGGGAAAAAAAAAAGGTTTTTTTTTCCCTCCATCCTTGAGTGAGAGTTTTGTGATAAGGGCCACAAGTGTTTTGACAACATCATAATCTACACACAATTTTGCTGTGTGCCTGGATACACTACCAAGTTGAGCAATAGGTAAACAGCGTTTATCTGTTCAGAATTAGTTCACTTAAAAACCCCAAATCAGCCATCTGAAGAGCCAGCTGTGAAGCTACTCACAAAAAAAAAATCTGTACCAGAAATCAGCGTACATGCAAAAGACAAAATAATAATCTAAGCAAAATGAACTGTTTGCTTGGTGGAAAATTCTCATCTACCAAGCTTATTTTAAGCCCTGAGCATCCATTCAGTGGAACAAGAGCTATAAACCAAAATATTCTCCCCTAAAAGCATGTCAAAATGTTATACAACCATAAATGTTGATTTTATTTCATTTTCTGAACAAACCTATCAACACTACAAGAATCAGAAAAGCAGTTCTTTGCCCTGCTCTCACGAGTAACACTGAAATATTTCACTTCTTGCCTGATGCAGCAGATGAGGATTTGTTGGTGCTTTTTGCTGTTTTTAATTGAAGAGAGTTTTTGTCAGAGGAGATTCTGGGCTTAAGGCAAGGAAAGCCTCCACACTGGGGAGAGTCCTGGGCTGTCCCCAGCCAAGGCAGGGCACAGGTCAGGGAGCTCCAGGTGACACCAGAGCTGACTCACAGGCAGCTCCTCAGCACACCATGTACCACGGTCAGCTGCCTGAATATTACCACAGGGTCCATCTCAAATCCTCAGAGATTCACGGGTTTGGAGATAAGCAGGTTCTTGATTATTTTTTTTTTTTTTTTGCTAAACTGGGGATGATCTGTGTAGCAGCTTAAGTCACAGCAACTTTTCATTGATGCCTTGTGACTTACCTCAACAAGCTCTTCAAGCACAAGATGTAGCTATCACAGCTACATAACACTGAAAGAACAGGGTCATTTACTTCCACAAAGAATTTTGAGAACATTTTTAGAAAGAATAGCCATTTGTGGGTTTCCTGTGATAGAACAGACTTTCTGCTCCCTCAAGCATCTTTTTCCCCACCCGTCACAGCAGAGAATTCTATTGTAGTACCTTGGGTTTTGAAACCTGTAACATAGATTTGTAGATGGGCTCTCACTACCATCTGCCTACAGCAGCATTAGTACTCCCCAAGCTTTAACAGAAAAGTTTCCTCAGCCACCTCTCAAACCAGAGGTAATTTTTCCACGGCTGTATTATATTTGTGGCTCACAGCACTCCCTGTTCCTCCCCAGCATTTCCCACTGCTGAGCTCCCGGCTGATAGCAGAAAGCTCGTGTCACGAGTCCCTAAAAATATAACATTGCTCAGTGGCAATGTAAGTCCCATCATATTTCTGTTACTCCACTTCTTCCTCTATCACATCCCAACCCTCCTAAGGTATTAAGAATACCTCCAGAACTGGCATTACCAAAAGTGTTTGTATGTCCAAACCATATTGCTGGACCTTGCCTAGTTGAAACCAGTTACAAAGACATTGCTTCAAAAATTACTACTTTTGTTAATTTCTCTTTAAAATTATTCACAGCTGCACTGTATTTTCTAAACGGGTATATCCTGTACATGCCAAAATTACTTTCTTTCACTGAAAAATGAAGAGGGAGAATACTTTAGCTTTGAAATCTGCTTAGTGTTGCTGGAGCAGTTCAGCCAAACCTATTGAGTGACCACAGAAGAGGAGCCCTATAGTTGAGGCATTACATTTGCACAAACCCACCACACTCAGGCTGTCATTGAGCAGTGCTCCCCAAGAACACAGCTGTGCACCTCCCTGGGAAATGGTGCAAAAAATCAGCAAAAGACAACTTGGAAAGTCCATCAGGGAAGGCACAGCCTACCAGCCAACACAGCTTTAGAAATAGTTTCTTTTCAGATAGATGACTCAAAGTTTAGGTAGCTGAAACCCCAATAGGTCATTGATGCAAATCAAACCCTGCATGCCATCAGCTGGGAGGTGGCTCCTGGGAGTCAGGAGTTTTCTACTAAAAGAAGCAAAACTGAAAACACACAGCTGTGGTCACAAGTAACGTGAAAAAACAAAGAGATGAAAGTACATTTAGCTAATGCTTCAACTTGGAGTCCCCAGGGCTACCTCCATACAGTAATGTGTGCTCATCACCAAGGGTAGAGACTTAGTTACCCTGCCTTAAGATAAGGCTCCTTGGAAACATACGTGCATCCACCCCTTTCACTGGTGACAAAAACATGAACTTCAACCAGTGTACATTGACCAGTGATACAGATCATCCTGTCTTTCTCTTACACAACCAGAAGGCAAGGTACTTCCTGATGCAATAGCTGCAGAGAGCTCATTAGGATCCCATCCTCAGGATCCCACTGCCAGGCAGAGAGGCTCACTGCTGCCTTCAGCTCTAGCCACGCACAGCTCCTTTGCCTGCAGTGTGAACGCATGGGAATGGGCAAACACTGGCACTTAAACACTTCCCAACTCATAACTCCATGAGGAAACGCTTAGCTTCCATGCAACGCTTAGCTTCCCTGTTATTAAGCCTGAAGTTGATCAAATTTTATATGTAAAAACCTGACTTTGTTTCTTTTGCATAAACAAAAGTGACATTGAGGAAGAACTGCTGCCTTATGCCAACGTGATCAGCTCATATCCAGTCATCAACCCACCAAAAATAAACATTTTAGAAAATGTCTTTCAGCCTACAGCAATAGTTTTGTTCCTTTTTTTTCCCTGTAACGTTTTTGGGGTAGAGGGGAGAAAGAAGAATGCGGGAAGACTACTTCTGAATAGACATAAGGTGCGAATAAACATAAGAAAGATGCGATTCCATTAATATATTCAGTTCTTCCCATATCCCTCCCCCTCCTTTCCAGTGCAGAGACTGAAGAAAATGCATCTGCCCCGGCAGAAAGCACGGTCATACGGCTCCCTCCAATTCCGTGACCCTGGGTTCCCTTCTCCTGCCAGTGGCGCCCCGCTGGCCGCGGCCGGGACGCTGCGCCCACCCGCCGGGGGCTGCCCGACCCCGCCAGCATCAGGGACCGGGCCGGCGGGGTCAGCGCAGCCCGGCCTGCGGGGGACGGAGCATCCCGGCGGCCAAACGCTCCCCACCGCCCGCCGGGAGCTGCCCTGGGGGGATGCTCCACCAGCCGCTCCGGAGGATGCTTTATCCTCCAAAGTGGCTCCCTCCCTGCGGCTCCCACCCGCTCGGCGACCCCTCCTCCTCCCCTCCTCGGGGGGAGCAGACATTTTGAGGCAGCGCATCCCGAACGCCCGCCGAGCCGCAGCGGTGCGGGCGAGGCCTCCGCCGGCGCCGCTCACCTGCCAGCTCGTCGGGCTCCAGCCCGCTCTCCGCGTCGATGCCGCACAGCACGAAGTAGTGGGCGAAGCGGCAGGGCGCCGCGCCGGGCCCGGGGTTGCCGCTCCCGCTCATCCCGCCGGCGGCTCCCGGCGGCGGCTCCGTGCGGCGGCAGCAGCGCGGCTCGGGCGCGCCCGCGGGCCGGTCACGGCGCGCCGCCCCCCATCCCCGGCGGGGCCGCGCAGGCGAGCACCGAGCGGCGGCTCCGGCGGGCGGCGGAGAACGGGCGGGCGGCCCCGCTGTCAGCTGAGCGGGGCGGGGACGGGCGGGACACGGCGCGCTGCCGGCCCGCCCCCGCGGGGCATTTAAACCCTGCGCGGCCGCCCCCGCCCCGCGCCTTGGGCCGGCGTTCCCGGCGGGTCGGGAGAGCCGCGGGCGCCTTTGTCATCCGCTGTATCCGCGATTGAAGCCTAAAGCTCCCCCGCGTGTGAGCAGGAGAGGTTGGCTTTATTTAAATACAGCAGGAGATGGTGCCACTTCCTATCGGGAATGTCTCTTCCCCCCCGCCCCAGGAGGGAGCTCCCGGAGCCCCGCTGCCGGAACGGGCCGAGCCCCGCCCGGCGCCCGGGCTGCGCTGAGCGCTTCCTGCGGGAATCCTGCCGGGGAAACGGCTGCTTCTCCTCCCCAGCCCCGTGTGGCAGCAACAGCCACCACCCGCGGCGGATGGCTTTTGTGCGGTCTCCATCCCCGCGCCGTGATGGATGGCACCCGTACCACGTTACGGGAGAGCTATTTCTTGGCTACTCGCACTCCGTTTCAAAGCAAAAATCTAAAATGTTACTTCGTTCTTAGTTCACTTAAGATTTTCTAGCCATTCTGCCGCGTCCAGAAATCAATCAGCATTATTATTAACGAAAATCCTTCTCGTTAGGATCACCCGATGCCAAAACACTGGCAGCTCTGTCCGCGAGCGGCACCTACTTTTAAAGGGGCAGAGAAGATTCTTTGAAGTTCTTTTTCTTCTCCAAAGTGATAAGATCCCCCACACACGTCAATAATTTTGATATCTGGATATCATAAGGATATCATATCATTCCGTATTTTCCCGTATTCCGGTATTATCCAGTATTCTGGATATCATATCATTCAGTATTTTCACTTTTATCCTTTTATGTTTCATCTGTTTATTAGTCTTGTTCCATGCCACCTGTAATAATTACAGTCTTGTCATTTTCTTACTGTGAACTCCTATGACCCCTTTATTTTACCTCTTAGCAGTGTGAATTACGTATTTTCTTTTTATGGTTTACATTTGTCCTTGTTCAACAAGTGCCTTTGATAAGAAAATGCCTACAAGGAAACTGATAATTCGTCCACCTTGTGTCATTTTATGGAGGTACATGGAGTAACTGTCTGACCTGGAAGCCACCTAGGTCAGCATCTCTCTCTCTCCCTTCATCCCATCAAATTAACAAATTTTATGCCTTTCTATTTCTTAGCTTCCTCTAGTGTTCTAGTGAAAGCAGACAGGAGCTAAAGTAATTTTTTTCCCTTCCCAATAACCCCAATCTCCAATTAAAAAAAAATTAAAACATTAAAAAGAAGACAAATCCTCTCTCACAATCCCCAATTCTTGTAGTTGCAGCACTCAGTAATAACATGAACCTTTCTGGAGCTGCAGAGAAATTTTCTGTGAGACCAGTACATTTCTCGACTTTGCACCAGAGCTAGGTTGTTTTATTTAGTTTGGTTTGTTTATTAACTTGTATGTATTTGCTTATTCAGCTTTAGGTCAGATGGTAAGAGCTTGACAAGTCAATCTCTGACTTATTCAAAACCAAGCGCTTATATTGTAGGTATGTTTGTTTTTTGAGGCCCAATGGCATGGATGTCTCCAGGAAGTCCAAGACACAGGCTTCATCAGCCTTTCTAAAGGATGCACGAGTTAAGGCTGCTTCTAAAAATAACCCAAAAATTAACACAATGGTTCTGACCTTTTTACCTTAAGTAAAAACCAGCTGCTAGCTAGTTCTAGATTGCTTTGGTTTAGCTGTCTTCTGTACAGGGCATTTTTTCTTTAATAAAGTTCAGTACACAGACACCTCAATCTCAATAAAATCAGTACTGCATATAGCATTAAACAAGAGGAAAAAGCACAACACAGGGGACTGAAGGTATAAAGTTAATAAACTCATTCTTCCTGGGTTAGCTGTGAAGTTGAGCTCCCACTTCTACACGTGCAGCTGCCGCAGACACTTTTTTGTGGGGGCACTGATTTGTTCTCCTAAGACAACTGATCTTCTGGGCACAAAAGTCAGCCTAATGAGGCCACTCAGATCTTTTGCCAAGCAGTGCCAGCAGACCCAGCTTGCTTGGGCCCTAGTAAGCCATGTTATGTCCTCAGGATTTTCTCACCTAAACCCCTCCATCTAAGTTGTTCTAATATTTCCCTCCAAGCTGATCTAGCTTTAGGTACTGCATGCTGCCTTTGGGTATCTCTTCTTCACTCTCAGGGGTTTTTTTCCACCTTCATCCTGGCTCTCATCCCAAGGAATATGTAACTTTTATTACATTTTAGCAGAACCTAGGCATTTTGGTTGTCCTTTCACCATCCAAATCCACCCTGTGCTGATCACCAGTGCCTCCTTAAAAAGGCTGCCCTGCTTCCAATACTTCTGCTCTACTTGCAACATAGAGTGCTTCAATTTTACAGAAGTCACAGCAGGTCCACAAAGGTGCTGTGGAGCTTCTTGCAAGAGTGAGAGAAAAACAGAGATGAGGCCTAAAAGCATCACAAAGTGCTGCACATACTAACTAATCAGGCAAATGCCATGAGAAAACATTTGCACAGCCTGGGAGGCAGCAGTGCATTGTGCCATGAGACACATCTAGGCTGATCAGAGATAACTGGCTGGGATTATGAGTATTTTTTCCTTTCACCAACAAAAACTGTTAAAGTTCCATAAGGGATTTGAATAGGATGGTTGTCCTCTAATCAAATCATATTAATAATAACCCCAGGCAGATGAGGTTTGTCCCTGACACAGCAGAGCACAAAGCAGTGTCAGAACTTCTTATGAGTTGCTCCAAGGAACAGGGATAAGGTTAGGACAGAGGATTTCAGACTAGGACAGGCACAAAAAATGTACTGGCATAGACCAGATCTGCCTGTGACCTTTCACTTTGGTCCGTTCTCCCGTGGCAGCAGCTTTGTTCCTTCATGGATTGCCACTGGTACAGCAAAGCAAGAGAAGGTTTTTGGCTTGGCAGATTTGTTCTCCCTTAGGTACTTGTATCTCTAGTTGCCATGAATATTTCTCTCAATGTCAATTGGGTTCAGGTTTCCCCCTCCATAACCTCTCAGCGAGTCTTTGTTCCTCAGAACCCGTTAGTTTAAACTGGGTCAAATGCTAACAAGCGTGTCAGCTCCCCCTGCCCTTAGGATCTGCCATAAAAGATCAGACCCTCAAGCTCTTTGTCCTACTTTTGCAAGAAGCCAATGCCCAATGCTTCAGAGAGGTGGAAAAACCTGCAATTTAAAGGTTACATCCCTTCCCCTTGCTGTGACACTGTTGCTTCACTTTTGATTTTCTTCATCTTTCTTCCAGGAATTGGAAATCATGCTGCTGTGATGAATTGCTCACTCCTCCACACAGCTCCACAGTTGCCTCTCTAAGATCTTTCACAACCTGCCAAGCCACATTGATTTTCCATTGAAAGCCTCTCCTGTTTTGCTCTAGTATCTATGGGGTCATGAGATCCTGTAGTATGGAAGGAAGGAAAAACCACTAAGATGCAATGTGAATGTTAGTGATGCTCACGACATTCCAACCCTTGGCTGATTTTCAGTGGAGCAGTGTTGTCAACTCCTTCACAAGGAGCTGGATGTGAATAGTCATGGGATAAGGATGGGTTAGGGATGGACTGTAAGACTGAAATCCAAGTCATTCAGGCACAAAGTGCACAAGACTCTATAGCAGAAATTGGGGGAAAAAAAAAAACAACAGCAGAAGATTTTATGAAGAGGTTCATAAAGAATGCAATTTTCATTCTCTGAGCTTATGCAAGAAGACTGCTTAGAGCATGGGAGAAGTGTTGGCTGCTTTAGGGTCTAAACCCAAATAAACCATAAGGCATAAAGCAAAGAACACTTCCTCCAGCCCAATCCATCATTGCTTAGAAAGCAGATACTGCAGGCACATATTCTAATATCTTATCAAATTATAATACCATTAAAGCAAGCAGCTCACCTTCTATAACTGCCTCATATCTATAAAGATTAAGCTTAAACAAAAGCACATGGTTTTCCTCTGCCACATTGTGTAATTATTATTCATCCAGCAGACTTACAGATAAAGTAAAACATGATTACTTTCCAGAATCTCTGCCATAGGACCTCTGAAGCTCCGGTGATTTAAAATCTGAAGGTTTTAAATCTCTAATTCCCTATTGTAGCCCATTGCATTTTATTAATTTTATGTACATTTGTCATATGCATGCCCTTGCATTGCAAATATATAGAGATGCATTCCACTGTTATCTGCTTTCTGAGAGGATCCTTGAGGGAGAGGTTTCGTGAGGCAACTGAAATTATGCAATAGTTTATTGCACCCTCTTCCCCCCTCCTTGCTGGGACTGGCTCTGTGCTCCCACTGCTTCCTTCACAAACAAATCTGCAGCCTTGTCTGCCTCTCCTCAGTGCATCCAGTTCACCATCAGCAAACAGATCCCAAAACACAGGCAGGGATGGAATTGTGTTGTCCGCTTTCATTCACATCATCATCATGCTGCAAGCCAGGCTTCTCAGCATGCAGCTCATCCCTCTGCTGAGGGGGCAGCCCTGCCTCAGGGCTGGCCTCTCTGGCCTTTCAAAGCTCCCCCCATCCTGGATCGGCCTCCTCAAGGGTTTAGTCTTGGAGGGGGGAAGTGACAGCAGCCCCCCAAGCAGACAGGGCACACAGAGGTCAGACTTCACACACCGCCTCAGAAATCACTCCTAGGCACGTCCTGCGGTTGCCAAGCCTGGTTTCTGGAGGTTTCTGGAGGTCTTTCCTCTCCCCATGTTCAGTGGCAAAAATCTGTGGTGATTCCTGCCATTTTCCTCCACTTCTGCCTGTAATTCTACACTGAGCCTGTGAGATGCACCTTCTCCTGCCAGGCAGGTGAGGGCTTGCTCCAGTCCCTCCCTCCATGAAGTCAGGAGGAAGATCATACGTAACCATTACCTTTTGTACGGTTCACTGCCAAGATCCTTGGGTCAAAGACCTTATTTTGCTCTGAGTAAGGTACACTTCCTGCTCTTTGGATGTAGAAGACACACAGACTGTTCCCACTGTTACTGAGATGAAACCTACTGAGCAAAGTACTGCTTGGATAAATCACTAGCATGTCATGCACTGATGGAGGTGTTGTGCTGGGACCATCAAGCTAAAGCAGGAACACAGAGATTTCCATCTATCTCTGACAGCATCACTCACTCGCTGCATGACCTTGGCCAAATTGCTTGTGACCTGACTTGCAGAAGCCCTTGTGCAAATCAGGTCGCTGTGTTTCAACTGCCCCCAGGAAAAGAAAGCAAACGCTGCCTGAACATCTGCCAGGCACAGAGCTCTATTGTTCCCCAGGCTGGCCCGATGGCATTGCATCAGGAGGCAGATGCACCTCTGCAGGGCAGCAGCCCCGAGTCCCTCCAGCCACGCTTCCCAACACCAGCATCTGCTGACAGATGCCTTTCACACCAGGCCTGGGATGAGGCAGGCATTCAGCGAGGACAGCAAACCTCTGTTCTTCATTTCCAACTAATTCCTTCTCTCTGCTGAAGGTGTTTGTTTCCCTGCCTCTAAACTCCAATTCCTCTGTTTACAGTGCTCCAGGACCCCAGTCCTTTACCAACTGTCTGTTGAAAGACCTGAGAAGGTAGAAGAGTCTTGCAACATAATACAGCTGCCCCTGTAAAGCATGAGGAAAAGGCTGAGTGCTTCTTTTTAAAGCACTAGAGCTTCAAAGGCACATATTGTGGCAAGGAGAAAGGCATGAGGGGATCCTGGCAAGCTGCTTGGACCACATGCCCACAGCAATATTGTCTGCAGTGGCAGGGGTTCAGGCCCAGCTGTGTCAGTGGTCTGTGCTCCCAGTTAGATGATCTCTGGCACTGGGAAAGCTTCCAGAGAAGATACATTCAGGCTGTCACATCTACCTGAGTAACACCATTGTGTTCAAAGCCTAGTCACAAATATTGCCTGCCTTTATCTCAGTTACCAAAAATCAGGTAATCCCACGCCAACCTCACACCAACCCCACGGGTTTCAAGGGCTCTGGACAAAATCTGTCCTCGAACAGCAGGTAATCCCTTTGTCAAAATGCCTTTGGCATTATTACAAATGTAATTAGAGTCTGATTCAAACTTCCCTTTGAAGCCTCATTCAGTAAGTAGTGCCAGACACCCTGCATCTACATTACAATGCATCCTAGCACACTCGAAAGCCCAAGGGCATGCTAAAGAAATCCAAAGCCATCGAATCCATAGCCAATATACAACATGCAATCAAGGACGGATGAAAAGTATTTCCTGCAATGAATATGCATTGTGAATTGTTGTGCCATTTAGCAAGCACTGCCTTTGCTCTGTCCTCTGTGTTCACATCATTGCAGTGCTGCTGTTCTGAATGTAGAAGCAGTTCATACTAATCAAGGGTCTGTTTCAATTCCCCTACTAGTGCTTTTAGCAAAAATGTAAACATTTACATCCACAGGTTCAGCCATATCTCTCTGCCATTCCTCATGCCCAAGAACAGCACATGTCCTTGCAGTATTTGCTGCTCAGGAGAGTTACTACTGACAGCAGCCACACTGCAGCTTTTCTGTGCTGGCTGACTGTGCTCGTGCTTTACTGGAAATCAGCTCTGAGCTCACACAGAGGAGCTCAACCAGAAGGACAGAGATCAAAGCAGTTGGCTTCTCCTTGAAGATCATATTTCTTAGTGACTTCCTTGCAAAGCAATAGTCACAACTTCTTTAAGCCCAGATCCATGCTGAGCAATTCCAGCAGTTCCCATCAAGCACATCCTTTGGGGGTGGGAGCATTTGACACTGCCTAATGTAGCAATGAGCTAGCTCAGTACCTCCCTCCAGGCTAAAATTCAGCTGTTACTGGGAAAACTCAGTAAAAAGTATTTTCCCAGCTAAATCAGAGCCATTGGCTTCCTGGTGTTCAACACTATCCAGCAAGAGCCAGTGACTTTGGTGCCAGGCACTGTCAGAGTGTCTGGCAGCTCCAACTCTGATGTCAGCCCATGGGTGACATTGAAGGGACCCAGACTGGAAACACAGCCTTGGGATGGCTTGCTGGGGGTCCATGAATGGACTGGGCAAGACTGTGGGGTGCTAGAGACCAGCCCTGCAGTGACATTGCTTGGGCAAGGACTATCAGCTCCAGAGGTGCTGAAATTGGGTCCTGGGCTGAGGGCAGGGGTGGGGAGAGCCAGGGCCAGTAAGACCCAATAGTGCCTTCAAGGCCCTGACACAGCACACACAGCTGAGATGTGCTGATTTCAGTGGTGGAAGTGCTTACCTTCTTGTCTGGAAGATAACAGAGCCTGTATGCTTCATATTCTTGGGCCATATATTCATATTGAGGATTAGTTCACCTGCAGGTGCTCCTGTCCTGGCTCCCCCAGCACCAGTTCATGGTGCCACAGCTGAAGAGGGTCACAGTGACACTGCTGTCACAGTGACAGAGCTTTAGGGTCATGGTGACACTGCTGCTTCCACTCAATGCAGCTGCTTGCATTGGAGATTGCACAGCTCAAGGTTGGGGGTTCTCAGGTTCCCTTGCTCTTCAGAGCCCTGGGAGCTGTGACAAGGAGGTGTCCAAGCAGCTCCCCTGCAACCTGCCCAGCCTTGCAGGTAACTGGTCCAGCTGGAAGCAAGCTGCTCCCAATATGCCATTTGGGTGTCACTGCACCATGTCCTCTGCTGCAGGGTAAGAAATTGCAGTGTACTGCCAGCACACTGAACTTGCAGAAGCTTGAGTTAGACAAAGACATTATATATGGGCTAATGTCAGCTTGATTTATTTTGCAAACCAAGCCCATAGAATAGTTTAGGTTGAAAAAGACCTTTGGCATCCTTGAGCCCAACTACTTGTCTATTCACAAGTATGTTTGAAAGCTATTGATACAAAAGTGACAGAATTGCCTGTATCCTAAAGCAGAGGTATGCCAAACCCCATTTTAGAGGATATGCTGCATAAGTATGGGTGAGAAAGCCAGTGGAGCTAACACTTTGTAGGATATCAATGAAAACTGAGAGGCGTTTCAAAGACTAAGTTTTTTCAGCTCCTTATGACCTTTCCATGCCTCCATGTGCATAAAAAGCAGCTATTCTGTCCTGGGTCACATCCAACTTCAGTTTCACCCTGTTCATCACGCGAGGGAGCTGGCTGGTGTTGCAGGGAAGTTTTGTGTCCATTCCTTCCCTTGCAGTGGTATCACTTGATTTCCACATCCTCTGGATATTAATGCAAAATATTGAATAGCACAGGTCCAGACATAGCATGAGCCATGACTCACAGCTACACTGCTTGAGGACCCTGACACCCTCCCAAGACACAATAGCAAACATCAGCCAAAAGAGGAAGCATACTGTGTCAGGTTCTTGGCAAAGAGCTTCCTCTAGATGCTCTAGAGAGTAAGCACCACCTGTCTGTCTTGTCTGTCTCAGATCTCTGCTGTTTCCTCTGTCCCTGGGTCCAAATTTCTGGCAGACTAACAAGTGGAAGGAGAAAGGAAAAGTTCTGCTGGTGCCAGGATCTGAACACCAGTTGGAAACTAGAAAAGTTGAATTGTGAAAGCAAACCAGCTGCTGTGAACTGATGCAGCTCCTTGAAAATTTGATTTGCTTACCTTGCCCCTTGGCACCAACTGCTGTTAGCATGATCCTTAAAATCAGATGACCAAAGGTACTATGGTTTCAGGATCTGTTTCTGGAGCAAGATGGAGCAATTACTCTACCTGGAGAAAAGAGAATTGGTCAGAAGAAGAAGAATTTGTCAAAGACCACTTAGAGGTTTAAACACAGTAGTGAATCCAGCCTGCCTGGCAACACAGAGAGCCAAGACTGGGAAGCATCACTTGCATTAGGGCCCCAGCTGGTGGTCATGATCTCATGCTCCAGACTAAGTGTTGGCTCAGCTCTGGTCTTTGACACTTTTTTTGCCTGTCTGGGAAAAGCTAAGGACTAATATATACACTGAAATAATGAGATTTGCATATCACCCTTCATATATCACATGTGGAGAGAATGTGAGACAAAGTCACAGGGAAGATAGATGGGATAGGTTTTACTGTCCCAGGAAGTCAGGAGGGATGAGGTCATGAAGAATGATTTTGTATCATTCATGAAAACAGCTACTTGTTGTCTGGAGACCAGACAGAGACACTCCATGGTGCCTAAGCAGCCCTTTTCCCCGGCTGCCCATATTAATTCAGCTTCCATCATCTTTCAGGGCTTTGCAGGAGCCACACAAACAAAAAAAATGCCTAAAACAATTACATAACCCCCAAACAAAGGCTCTGATGCCAGGCACAACCATTACTCAGCTGATTATCACAAAATATGGCTGTGACCTGAAACTCAGGAGCCCAAGGGTCATTACTGCATGAGATACATGAGAACAAAAGTCCCACTAGCTCAAGGAGACTTCAAAAAACAGGGCTTGAAAATATGAACCCTCTAGTTTTAAGAGAAAAACAAGTATCCAAAAATGGACCAAAGAGGAGCACAAGCCACCTGACTGTGCATCTCTCTGATCTTCCTTCATGCTAAAAATATATTCTCAAGTCTGACTGCACATGAATAAATCCAGCCAGCAAAGGCCAAGAATACTTCAACGACAGACATGAACAAAAGACAAAAATCAAGAATGAGCTCAGAGATAACAGTTTTCAACTTGTCAGTCTTAGCAACAAGGCTCTCACAGAGGAGAGATTTTCTGTGCCAGAAAACCTGAATCTACAGCAGCACAAGGGTCAGATTAACACGGTTTCTCCCCACTTTATCCCACCTCCACTCTGAAGAATAGCTGCACCTTACAAATCCCCCTTCTTGCCTCCACTGCTAGAAGGCACTTGATGCCTTCATCTCTGCTAGCTGCTGCTCCTTCCTGCTCCTAACCTAATGCAGCTGGCAAGGCAGTGGGAAAGGTAATCCTATGAAAAGCACATGTAGTGCTTTCAAGACACATCACAAGTAATATGTGATCGTTGTTATGTTAAGATGCCTATTCTTCAACTGCAAAAGATGTACTGTTACTCTAAAATTGGATTGTAGCTGAAGGCATGACAGAATAACTGAATTGCCTCTCCCTCACCTAGCTAGAGCTCTCAGCTTCAATTTCACCTTAGCTACTTGCACCAGCTACATTCTGATAATGACTTGCTGCCACAGCCTCTGGGCAAGCACAAATTGAACCTGATGTGCAAATCCTGACTGTTCATATTGAGTTGCTGGAATGCTTTTTACAAATCAACAGCATCCTGAATCCATCCATTTCCCCCCTGGTGAATTTCCACTGAGGTCTTTTCACCACAGCAAACTGGAGCAGCTGGCCTTGTCACCTGTACCAGCTGGAAGAGTGGCCTGGGCAGGTCACTTGGCTGCTGAACCACTGGCCTGCCTTCCTTTGAGTTTAACCGCTGTATCTGTGAAGACTCACGAGTTGTAAGTTTGCCAATATGAAGGTAGCTCCTCTCTGCCTTGCCTTCCTCTCTGTCCTTGGGCAGCTCCATTTTTTTGTTATTAATTGGCTCAAACAAGATTTCCCCAGACACTTGGGCAGTAGTAGCATCAGCCAGTAATCCCCTAATTCCCTTGGACACCCGGGAGTCCCTGGTGTGCTACTCTACAACTGCATTTTGCAAGTGTTGCACTCCTCCATGATACACCAAATCGATGTTATGTGGTGATCAAAGACGTCCTTGTCCTCAGAGCAATTCCAGCACGCTTCTGGTACTTTGCACAGGATACCAGAAATTGTAGCTGAAATTCTTAAGATGTCACCATCTAAAGCAAAAAGCCTTTGCAAATTAAACTCTTTTTCTCATGGATGTCAGGCTTTGGTACTTTGCTGAAATAATCAGCACAAAGCTTGTCCTGAAAAGTTAAGGGGTTCACCCAGACAAGAGGCACAGCAGCTATCACTGGTATTGGGGCTTTCTTGTGTCGTGCTAGGAATCTGTACAATCACAACTAATTACTTGTAGTTAAATGAGAAAAAATTCTGGTTCTAACATCCCTGCCAGTGTTACTGGGAAGCAAAGACTTCACCCCTCCTTCTTCACCTAAGAAATCTCTCAGCTGGGAGCTGTCAGACAGCTTCTTTGAGAGGCTGGAACTAGATGATCTTTAAGGTCCCTTCCAACACAAGCCACTCTGTGGTTTTATGATTCTATCCTTTTTAACTTCCTTTTCAAGTGTGATGTTGGTCTGTATTAGACAGCAGTGACTTCACTGAGGTTCACATAGTACTAAGTAAAATCATGTATCAGAAAATCAGAAGAACTAGATCTGAGAAGATACTTGTTAAAATGTCAATCAAAGAGGCTGGTGATCTATGTGTAAAAGCTTCCCTGAGAACCAAGTCAGGCACAAAATAAAATGTGCAAGGTAGAGCTGTATCATCACCTGTCAGCATCCTGGCACCATATCTTCCATGGCATCCTGAGATGATGTTGATAACATTACTGAGTTCTTTATTCCTAGGATGGTGGTGAGTATCTAGAGGGCACAAAACCCTATTTTTTATTCACAATTTTTATTTCACAAAATATTGCATGTTTTATTCACAATTTTGGGTGCTATGAGGGTTTTCAACATCTACATTCTTGGAGAGGACCAGCAAGAGCTGCCGAAAGACCTTTGAAACTTCACAGTTCCCCTAGGGGCCACATTAAATAAATAATTTCTTTGGTCCACACAAATAAACCGCAAAGGTCCACGTTAATACAATTTCTAAAAAGACTGAGTGTGGCTCCTGCTTCAGAAGAGTAAAAGGCATGCAAGTATCCCTGTAGTTTAACATGTCTGTGGATTCCAGGCTCCTTCGTGTGGCAGGAGGACACCAGCTTCTGTCCTGCTCACTCACTCCACAGCCCAGCTCGCAGGGGTCACCTTCTCTCGGGAGTCTGCGGATCATCCGCATTTAAAGGGGATCCTGGTTTACAAGGAGCTTCCCCACCCTGGAGAGTACATTTTAATTGTAACAAGCTCGCAGCTCACTAGATGGCCTCGTAACCTCAGAGATTTGGGCAGAGATTTGGGCTCAGGAATCGCCCGGTTTAAACCCCTGGCACCACAAGTGCTGCAGAATCATCACCTCGGGCAATGCGCAAGAGCCTTTCAAAGAGGCCGCGCGATGAATTTGGTACACTTTGTCCCACCGGGAAGGTAGAGAACCTTTAGAAGCTGCTTGTATTCCCTAAATCCCAGCAGATGGGACTGGAGATGGAGCAGAGACTGGGTGGGAGCTGTTGGAGAGTCACGGGGGTCTCAGAGGGAGGTGAGCCCGTTTGGGGAGATCTCTGTGAACCTCAGACAGTGGGGAATTGGAGGAGATGCAGGTGGGTTTGGTTCCTTGTCCCACACCAATGAGTCCCAGTCACTGCCACGTGAAAATGTGGCCACTTCGAGGCCCCGGAGGAAGCACCAGCGTTTGTAGGTGTAGGTGTGCCTTACCTGCCACCGAGCTGTGCCCTCCTGGGGGACAGCAACAACACAGGCTGGGAGGCCACCTCTCTCCTGTCCACAGGAGAGGGTCTGGGGAGAGAAGTGAAGGGATCTTTGGAGCAGCAGAAATGCGAACGGGACGTGGAGCAGGCGGGACGGGACCGGCAGAGGAGCGGGCAGAGGTCCCGCTGCCCGAGGGGCAGAGCCGGCCCCGGGCGCTGCCTGCGGGAGCTGCTGCCGTCCCCGAGAGCCCGGAGAGCTTTCCCTGGGCCACAGCGGATCGACAGCGCCCTTCATCTGATGTGCGAAGGGGGAAAAAGCCCCTCATTTTCCCTGCCGCTCAGCTGGGCCGTGTGTTATCGCTCCTTTTCCCGCGCGGATTTTTATCAGCGTTTTTAAACACAGGGCTAGCCCGCACTGACGCACGGCTTTCAGAAAAGCCTTTCGAACGCAGCAGGAGCGGAGCGAGCCCACGGCACCGAGCAGGGCTGCGGACTCGGAGCGCGGCAGACGGCAAAGAGAAGCTGCCCCAGCCGCAGCGGAGGCCGCGGGGCCGGCGGGGCCGGGCGCTCCGGCGCTGCCGCTTTAAGGGCGGGCGGGCGGGCGGGCGGGAGCGCGGCCCGGCCCCGGCACAGCGGCGGCGGCAGCAGCAGGTACGTGCGGGCCGGGCCGGGCCGGGCTGGCAGCGGGCCCGGCTGTTCCCCTGCCCCGGCCGGGAGCTGCCCGTGCTGCCGAGGCCTGCGGCCGATTTGCCGGGCGGGCGGTGAGGGCGGCGCGGCGGCCCCGGCCGCTCGGCCCGCGGCGCGGGCGGCGTTTGCCTCCCTCGCAGGAGCGGCCGTGGGGAGGGCTGGGGCGGGGTGCTTGGGCTTTGGACGGCTCTTGCTGCCAAAAAAAAAAAAAAAAAAAAAAAAAAAAAAAAGCATAGAAATTTGGGTTCGGTTTAGGGTTTGGGGTTTTTTTGGCTGGGGGGGGGAGGTGAGGTTTTTCTTATGTATTTTGCTAGGTTTTGTCGTCTGGTCCAAGTTCTACTTGCCCACTGATTTATAGTAAGACACGCAGTAGTGTTAAATGCAGGGATATCCACCCTGATTTTATTCTATGTAAAATGGATGGTCTAGGAGTGCCATACACAGGGATATTCATCCTGGTTTTATTCCCTGTAAGATGGACAGGTCAGGAGTGTCCAACACAGGGGTAGCTATCCTGTTATCCATCCTGGTTTTCTTCCCTGTAAGATGGATAGGCCAGGAGTGTCAGACACAGGGATATCCATCCTGGTTTTATTCCCTGTAAGATGGATGGGCCAGGAGTGTCAAACACAGGGATACCCATCCTGTTATCCATCCTGGTTTTAATCCCTGTAAGATGGACGGGCCAGGAGTGTCAGACACGGGGATGTCCATCCTGATGCCTTCCCTCACTAAACATTTAAGCTCAGTTTGGCATCTTGAGTGCTGAGCTCTTGGCAAGTGTTTCTGTACCGACATTAATTTCAGGAGAGTAACAATCATGACAGGCCATGCAAAATAAACACTACAGGATCTCAGCCCTGCTAATTTGCAGCAATTCATGGAGAAAAGCCAGCATACAGCATTTGCTGACAAGATTTATCTCTCCAATTGATTGCAGTTAACATCATGCTTCCCTTAGGCAGATGAGGATTATAGAGATCTGCCTTCAAGAAGGCAGGCATTTGCTAATTGCATTCATTAATTACATGGACTCTGCTGAATGGCATTCTCCAGTGTGGAAAAATGCAAAATGTTTGATCGTGTGTATTTATTTGTAATAGAAACATAAAGCCTTTAGCCAATGATGTAAACAAAGATTTAGTGGGAGTATCAGCCTAAAAAGCGAAGTGTGAAGTTCACAGCTTAACGTTTTAGTAAGTGATGAAACCAAAGCCAGTACTTAAAGCAGAGGCCAACACACAACAAAAACACACTTAAACACATATTAATTTTATTCTAAAGAAACAGACAAATAAAGAAAAACTGATCTAATTAATTACAAAGTGTTAAGACCATTTCACTGACATATTCTTCCTGTTGTCCCTTTGACCAGTTTTAAGGACAACCTGCACAGCTCGAAGTTGTCCATGATTCTTTTGTTGAGAAAAATTGTTGGGGCTGGGATGAAAGTTGTTTTTCTGCTGGTTTGCAAAAATCACTGCAGAAGAGAAAAAACAATTCAAAACAATGAGTTCAGTTTCTTGTTTGTTTGTACTTGCAGTCTTGCTGTTGTGGAAGCACAGGCCTGAAATGCTTCTCTGGTCGTCAGTTTCAGGTGATGTTGAAAAGCTGTGCCCTGAAGCAAGGAAGTCTGAGTTATTGAAATTAGAGAGCAAGGTGAGGAAGGAAAAAGAATATAGAAATACTAATGGATGGGTGAAGGAGATCTAAGCAAGGAGGCTGGAAAACATTTCCTCTCCCTTTAGGCCCCTTCTTGCTGAGTGTACTGCAGGATCAGCACAGGACAGGCCCAGGGTCTGTAAGAGAAGGTGGGTGAGGAAGGTTTGGTGATAAAGTGCTGAGAGGCTCTTCTTTGCCTCTCAGTCCAGTACTGTGGCTCTCCACTCTCCGTGCTCTTGATTCTTCAATGAATCTAAACTCTGACACACCAATATTTCATTCTTCTTCATTACCCATGTGAAGCGTACGACACACCTTGAGTGGTGTGACAAGGCCATCCAGTCCAAATGTATCACCTTTTAAAAATTAATTTTAATGTGTTGGATTCAGTTTCTCTCTTCAGACAGCTTGGAGCATGTTCATATAGGCTCAGAGTGGGCTACAGGGATGGAGGTCTGTTTTCTTCTACAACTGACAGCATCCACATGAGACTATTGCACCATAAGATTAACCAATCCTTTAAAATACAGGCTGAAATGCAATGAATTAGGACTACTCTGGTTAAGATCAATTTTGGGGATTTTTTCTATTTTTGTCAATTTTGGAGCTGGTAGATTGATAAATTGTAGGGAGAGAGGGGAATTCCTTTAATTGCTTGCCTTTAAAAAAATGCTTTTGTATAAAGATTCATCACCATTATAAAAGTGGTAACTAATGGTGTCTCTTCAAACAACCTACTGATAACCACTGCTATGTCCACAGGCCCTGCAATGCCAGAGACTTCTGCAAAATCTGAAGATTCAGTGGAAGAACCCTAAATGGGAGTAGATTGCTGTGTGTATATCTTCAGGCCAGAGGGAGAGAGTTGTTAAAAGGTTGCACATTCCATTTTTAGCTCTATTGCTGTCCCACTAACTGGTTGTTTCTCATTGGATAAGTTCAGAGTACTCTTCTGACTGGGTGTCTTGATAGCTTCTTCTTTGAATATCACTTCTTTCAGACTTAAGACTGGTCAGGGGCAAGGCACAAGAGCACAGGGATCTCCTCTTCTTGAAGTCCCTGGTGGTGCAAAGCCTTGAAGTCACTGAAGAAACATCACTTACATAGCATTTTTCTCCTTTCAGGAATTGTCATCCATCAATATGAAAAACAACATCCTGTGAGTTAGTTTCAAACTTTCTTCAGATAAGCTGTGCTCTGAGCTCTGCTGAGGAAAGCTGATGTCCTTGGGGAAGCATGGCCTTCCGTGGCTGGAAGTGGCTCCTCCTTTTGGGCAGGCAGAACACCCTTGCCAAGGTGTGGAGAAGCAGCAGGGGAGGCCCCTCTCTGTGCTGGCAGCGCTGCTGCCACTGGAGCTCAGGCAAGCCTCTGGACCCCGAGGTGAGAGCGTTTTTGGAGGAGAACACCGAGGTCACCAACAGCGGGCACCTCACCCCAGAGATCCGGCTGCGCCTCCTCACCCCCCACTGCAGGTTCTGGAGAGAAAAGCCTGACCTGTGGCCTTATGGGGACCCATTCTGGGCAATTTACTGGCCAGGAGGCCAAGCCCTCTCCAGGTATGCAGCAAAATTCACCACAGCTGATGAGTCCAGTGTGCCAGGATCTCAGACCCGCCTCTGTTTGTAGTAATTCCTAGTGATGTGTGTTCGCCTATTATGGGTGCATTATCCATCCTCCTCTCTGCTTATACTGGAATGTCCCAGTCTCTGCTGGCTGGCAGCGACTTCCAGCACCTGTTGTGCAAAAAAGCTTGTGTCTTTTAAATAGAAATTTGTTACAATCAGTGGCCATGCATGTGCTGACAGTGGGGCTGAATTTGGATCCATGGAAAGGCTGTGCAGATGCCATCAAAACCTAGTGAGGTGTTTAATTCTATCACTCCAAACAAGAGGATTGCTATTTTGTCATAACGTGTATGGGTTTTTTGTTGGAGTGTGGATGTGCCTCTGGTCTGTTGAGAAAAGTAGTTTAATGCTGATCTACTTGGACTGTTGGTTAGCCTGAGTAACTCTCCTCATTTAGGACTCAGCAGCCTTATTGCTGTGACTTTTTATGGCTTTTAGTCACATCAGAAGGCACATTTTGATTTTGGCTGCTGACTGTCAAAATGTCTTTAAATGTTCCTGATTCAGAAGAACTAGAATTCTTTTATTTTGTGAAATCAAATCTCTCATTTAAACAGCAGAAAAAAAAAATCTTAATTTTTACAGCAGAGAACAAGCTGTCAGAGAGTCCCCACATAGATGAAAGGGAAGAATCTGAAATGGGGCGTTACTGTTTTTCTGCAAGAAAGCATAAATAAGAAGGCAGTTTTGACCAGGTAAAAGATGAGTCTTACTGTTAAATTTTGAGTTGATTATGCCATGTAGATGAACTAGAGTGCTCCTAAACATGGGGTACATTAAAAAGATTAGTTAATCTCTTAATTTTCCAATCATATGTTTTATATGCTCAGGTATTTGGGTAGCAGTAATAGTTATCTAGCATTTCACTACTTTATTGTCTTTCTGTTTATGCACTGGTTTGATGTATTAAGAAATGTCAGAAATCAGTTGCATAATTTGGAAGAGTAAAAAGGGAGCACAGAAACATATGGTTGCCTCCATAACTGTCCTCCTATCACAGCTGGCATTTCCACAGCATCAGAAGTCTCCTGTTTCAAGCTACTCTTGGTATAATCCAAGATTCCTCATTAACCCAGGAGGGCAGAGACACTGTGTACACTGTGCCAGGGGATACAGCAGCATCCAGCTGTCCTGAGTCACCCAACCAGCAGCAGCAACTCAGTAACCACTCAGCTGGAAACAAGGCTTTTGCAGCATTAGGGCAACATCACGCCCCACACAAATTACTAACGGAAAGTTATGGCAAATCCCAGAGGGGCTCCTAGAAAGGAGAAACACAGCACTTCTGTGGAGATCCCACACCTGTCCTTGGTCCTGGTGGTAAACTAGGGGCTGTGCTTAGGGGAATGATGGCCTTGGGGGAATCCTGTTAAATCTCTTAGCTGCTGAGCCTCGACACAAATGTCCTGCACTTGACAAGCTTACTAAGCCTCTGGGTGCCATGGCTGCTGGTGCTTCCAGGCCCAGACATTTCCATCCATCCATTCCCAATGTACATCAGTCTTAACATTTCTGTGACAGTCATCTGCACTGGAGCCCCCCTGCAAAAGCTGTGCTTACCTCTGACCCCTGTGAAGAATCAGCCATCACGCTCCCTGTCAAAAGATAACACAAATGTAGAATCACTTCTTATTTCCACTTCACAAGAAGTTATGGATATTGGTACTAAAATTATGGCAGTTTACAGTAATTCATTTCCCCCAGGGCTCTTCTCCCTGACACCTGGGGCTTTCCCCTCAGCAGCAAATTGAATTTCATGGCAGTTTTTAAAGGTTTGAACCCTCTGCAACAGTTATAATATGGTTCATAGTATTTAACAGTAACTGCTACTTGCCTTCTGTCAGTTCTCCACTTCTAGCCTAGAGGTTTTTCAGGATTTCTCTTGGCAGGTGTCAGCAATTAGATGAAGATACTCTTTCTGCTCACCATAGCTCTATTCTTTTTCTCATTGCTACTCAGGAACAACACTAAGCAATCTCAAAGTATTTGCATCTCTATCTGCATGGTTCAGGAAAAGAAAGAGGAGAAATTCCTCTTCTTCCAAGAAGTTGCATACGCAGTGTTTCAGATTGGTGGGTGGGCACCATTTTCACTGTGAACACATCATCTTTTTTCAGTCAGATTGCTTTTAATTTCTACAAATCTTACTTCACTATTTCTCATGGATTCTGATGAATTCTACTTACCTAGAAGTGTCTACTTACCAGTTTGTGTTTATGTAGCAGATAAGCTCACCTGTCAGAGAAGGAGCTGACTGGCATAAAATGTTGCTTACTTGGCTGAATTTCTTTTTGTTTGTGGGTGGGGGAGGACACTAAGGGAGAAAAATTATGGTTCTTATTTTTATATCATCTGAGACAAGGAGTTTTGTGGCAGCTGCACATGTGGAATAGTGTTAAGGTACCACACTTCATTACATTTTTGGCAAGAAATTCTTATGCAGTGTCATGTAAACCTGAGAAATCTTCATGATCTTGTTCACTGCTTTAACAGCTTTTCTTTTTCAGGTATATTTTAGATAATCCACGAGTGGTTAAAGGCCGATCGGTTCTGGATCTTGGAAGTGGATGTGGAGCAACAGCAATAGCTGCTGTGATGAGTGGTGCATCCCACGTCCTCGCCAATGACATTGACCCTAGTAAGGCTTTTTTCCATCTCTGTGTAAAGATACTTAGTAATTTTTAAAGCACCTTTAACACAGACTTCTCTTTGCTCCATTTGGGAGAAGTTCAAGTTCCAAACAGAAACCTAAGAATGCTAAAAAGAGGAATGAGTTTTGCTAGTACTGGAAGCTGGGTTGTACCAGCCTCTCTTGGCCCAGGTATATCTCCATAGCTCCTTAGAACAAAAAGCAAAACTTTCTGTCAAGTGTTGCCCATACACCATCACAGCTGGTTTGGATGAGAACTCCAAGCACAAGCAGCAAGTTGGCTTCTCTGTAGGACCAGAGCATTTTCCTGTACTTTCATGTACATCAGATTTTGCCTTTTTCCTCTATGTTTTGTCTTTCCATAATTGACTTATGAACACAGTTTATTCATAATTTAATTACTCATTAGTTAGGAAGGATGTATATCCATAGATTAAGGCAGTTATTATATTCTATTTCAATTCCATTATTGATTTCCACTGGTATCCATTCTAGGAGAACTTCTTCCCCTTGTCATGGTGTAATGAGGATAAAATTTCATCACTTCATGCTAGACTTTGACTCATAGTGAAAACTGTGGAAGCCCCCTAGATAGGATGAACAACAACATTTAAGAGATGAAATTGAAAAGATTTCATCACAGAAATATGTAAGAGGGCTGGATGGCAGCATCCTAAAATGTAACTTTTCCTTTAACTTTTCTTCAGTTGCAGGAATGGCAATGATCTTGAACTGTGAACTGAACCACCTGAATCCCTTCCCCATCACCATTAAGAACATAATTAATTCAGAGGCTGGCAACTGGGACCTCATAGTTCTAGGAGATATGTTTTATGATGAAAAACTTGCTGATGGTCTGCATCACTGGCTGCAGAAGTGCATCAGGATTCACCAGACTGAAGTGCTGATTGGTGACCCTGGCAGGCATCAGTTTTTAAGCCACAGCATTCGCAATCAGCTGCACAAAGTTATAGAATATTCACTGCCTGAGTCTACAAGACAAGAAAACTACGGGCTAACATCAAGTATTGTCTGGAGTTATCAGCCCTCAAACAGCTTAGATGATTCTTGAAGCTGCCTTTCTATGGGATTTTGTCTCACTTGATTGGCTTTTTGCAGGTATATAACATGAAAATGGGAATTAAATAGAGAACTTTATCTGTTAAAGTAAAGCAGCTTACTGTACCTTCACAGGACTGATTTCAATCATACTCACTGAGGCTTTTGCTCAATTTGATGTAAAAGCTACATGCAAACTGTATTCAAAGGGTCCTGCACTGAAGTGCAGATCTACAGACAACTTACACGTAGGAGTTTGCATGCTTGATGTTTCCCATGTGTATTTGTGTCCTGCTGACATTACTGTGAAATGTTTTGGATGTCCAGCATACTGCTGTGGGGAGAGGGCTGTCGCTAAAGGACTCCTGCACTGCTTCTACAGGCTTCTGCAGCTTATTTAAAGAAAATTTCTAAATATAGAAAATTATTGCTGTCCTCCATAAAATTCTCTACTAGATTTTTAGCTCATAATATGCTCAACTTGAAGTGCCTTGCTCCTTTTCTGGGTAGCTCTTCTGAATGTCAAAGTACCTAATTTAAATCTCACCCTTTCCCGCTGTAATAAAAATTTCCTCTTCCTTGAAACTGACAGAGTGATTATGTAGGAGTTGCACCCAAATCTAAACTCTGCTTCTTGACTGCCAGCCAGTGTAAAAGCTGTAATAAATGGAAAGTGAATAAATAGTACGAGCTATGGGGTAACTTCATTCCCTTGACAGTAGGGTCAAATGATCTACATTACCCTTTGCAAGGGTAAGCCAGGTAATCTGCCACCTTGGGAAGCTGCTGAGGGATGAAGAAGTCTTTACTTCTGTGACAGAGGGTAACGAAATAAAAACAGGGAATACAAGTCTGATATCATTATTTTGCTCTTCTCCTGAGGAAATGCTAGACAAACTCCAGAATCATTCTTAGTTTTATCTGCCAACTAAGAACCAGTTTTATCTGCCAAACATGGTACAAAAAAAATCTGATCCTCAGGTAAGATGCTGTAACTGTGACCATTTGAAGAAGAAATCAGTCTTTTCAGAGCAGTCTTACAGGAAGTGTCACCTTTAGCAATCAATTATTGAACAAGTAGTGACGGGGAGCTAATAACTGCACCATAGGCCACTGTGCAGTGGTGCCAGGTGCTGTAGTGAAAGCTTACAAATGTGAAATAGAGTGTGGTACTCACTCAGAAAACCATGGTATTCATGAAGTAGGAGCATAGTCAGACATGCAGGGTTCTATAATCCAACAAGTTTTCAGAACTATCCAAACAGCCAACTTCTAAACTTTAATCTTTGTAACAATATGTGAATATTCTGCAAGGCTCACAACAAAAACAATGTCCAAACAATAGAGAATATGAAGTGGCAAGCACATCCATGAGGTTCTTCTCCCACTTCACCCAGTGCCTGTAAACATTTCTTGAAAATTACTGTGAACCAAAAAACATTCCAGTAGAGTTATGCAAATACTAAAAAAGTAAGCTCTAATGGTGAAGGATTTAAAGTAACTTACATTAATTAAACTTTCCAACCTAAAATTACAGTGTTAGCTCATTGCAGTGTTGTACAGCTTTTTAAGCACCAGGTGAGGATGTACCACTAAGTTACACATTGAGAAGAGGCTGTAGGGGAAGATGGTAAATTTACAGGCACACTTAAAGACACAGTATAAGCTGCATTTGCCAAATCCAAGGTTATATTAGCAAGGAGAAAACGGACAACTTTGCCACTGAGGTTAGCAGTAGCATTGTTTCACAGAGCTGCCTAAACAGCTGTATGATTCAATATCAAAAATAGTGCAACACAGATTTATTGCCCAAGAGTTCAAAGGAATGATGGGCCCCAACTGATCCCAGGGATTCCACATGGCATAACAATAAACTACTCCTCAGGAAAAAAAAAAAAAGAAATACAACCTGGTAGATTTGGTTATTAGGCCTCTATCTGGTGCAAGGATTTTCTGCAGTGACAGCTGTCAGATGCTTGTGGCTACCATAGCAAAATCAACTCCTTGTACCAATGGTTTGTACTGATGCAATTGCACCCACAGGGATCACAGGAAAATATTCATCACTGGGCTGAACCATGCAACAAGAGTAAGGGATTTAGGTGCTGGCCTTGGAAAAACATGCTTTTACTGACACCTGAACAACTTTTCTAATTAGGTCTTGCACTTTCATAAACCATATAATCAACAGAAGAACAAAGATTATTGTCAGTCATCATAATATCATTTAATATTGGCAACAAAAATTATCTTTCATGCAATTAGACATAAACTTTAAATAGATTAATATCAGACTGGTTTATTTCTGCAACACTTAGGTGTGGCTATGACAAGAGTTAAATGGTAAAGTAAATATATTCCTTATAGTTGCCTAAACTCTTTAGGTTTCCAGATGTCATCAAATCCATGTTAGACCACTATAACTAAACCCTTCTACTTCCAGATCCAGAGGATGAACCCAGTGTGCTCCATGCCCTTATAAAGTTAAAATGGCTGGCATTAAGGAGCTTAAAGCAGAAATCATAGAACTCTAACTAGAGGTTATGCTGGTTCAAGAAAGCCAAGGAACATGACTTATAATTATGATGAGAGCACGGCTCCATCATGTAATAAACTCACTCTACAGTTCAAAAATTCTTTTTTTAATATTACAATAACTGAACAATAAATTATTGATATTTTCAGCTTCTGGGGGCCACTGGATATGTAATGAACTGCATACAGCAGAACACACTCTACCATCCTGAGATTTATGTGCTCAGACACTACATTTGGTCCTATTTCACTACATATATGCTTATGAGTACCAGTGTTTTGTTCCCTAAAAGGATTTTCATATAGAAATACAGGCAAAATCCAGGGCAAATTAAATATTTGCCCATGTATAAAATCCTGTTCTTGGTCACAGCCACTACTCTGAAATTTGTAAAGTCACCATAACAATTCCAAAGCAAGTTTATGTTTACACATTCACAGGCTGTACTTTAGGATGTGTAAAAATCCAGCAAGTAAGAAGAATGGTAAGTAAGAAGAAGAAGAATGGTAAGTAAGAACAGAAACCTTCAGCATCAGGAATATCAGAAGAAAGGTACCTATGTTTTTTACTCCAGACCTAGCAAAAGTACATGGTGAAAGGAGATTCTTTGTTACTACTGAAAGTACATTTGTCTCACTCTTAATGCCACCTCCATTCACCAGTTCTGGCTGTTGATTTTTGTTAGATTTAACTCCCAACTTCACAGACACTGCTATGTGTCAGTGTTACATTTGAGCTGGCACTTTTAATTTTAAGTACCACCCCAGAATACAAACTCAGAACATGCACTTACCTAAACTGGATTTGTGGCTAAATTGCTGAAGGATACTAAGTAGCAGCCAAATCCAGCACTTCAGGAAGCCTGAGCAACGGCCCTGTAATATTAATTATAGCTTAACTTTCCTCTTAATGAAGTAGGATCAATGCAAAGACAGACAGGGCCCCAAGGAAAGTCAATGAGGAAGCCCAGGCTCACGGGCAAGGACTGGAATGGCAATGGAGACCTCCAGTGGGAAGCAGGAGGGATGCAACTTGGTGAAACAAAAGTCACCAGCTAGTTCTCCAAGGTGCTTGTTTACTGAAAGAGCTCTCCACCTGTAAACTTGACACTCACATGTACAGGATAAATAATCAGTAAACAGTCCATGTTAGTTGCTTGATTTTGTTTGATATGATGAGTTGCTCTAAAGCATCTCGGGATCGATCTGAAAAAGAACAAAGGAATTTCTTGTTATTCATTCAGAATATAAAGGTGGTATTTGGAATAGGCACACAACACAGTAAAGGAATTCTATATCTGCACTTCTTTTGCTATCACAATATCACACTTCAAATACATCTGTAGTAATCCAAACCCTCTTAGTTCTTTTTCCAATCACCTAACTGTAAAGCATCAACCAACAGAAGTTAAAACACCCATAGGCTGTCCTACTCCATTCCACTGTTTCTTGAATGGATGCTGTTCCACGTTTTTGGAATAGATTAGGGGTTTAATATTTTTCTGAAGTCTTTGGGTCTTCATCAGCATGCTGAAGGGGAAAAAAAATTATTTACAAACAAACAAAAATAATCCCCTCTCTGAAGGCTGCTGCCACATTTCAAAGCAAAACTCTCACCTTGCTTTGAAAATCTCAGTGTATGACGATTACTTTATCCAGTCAGTTATTATTTGTTTGGGATTACTTATGGAGTACAGTGTGCTTTTCAGAAAGCAAGAAGGTATGATTAGCAAGTAATTATCTTCTTGTGATTAGACCTACCTGTTATCAGTGGGCAACCATGGAACAGAAAAATGTGTATCTTGGGACAACAAGTAAGGACGGCTTCCACAGCGATGTCTGTCAGATTCACACAGCGCTCCATGTGGATCTCCTGTTAGGAAAACAGGAATGACAACAGCCTGTCAAGAGCACCCAGAGTTTTAGTGGCAAAGCTTTCCTTTGCCCTACCCATTTCAGAGATCCCCAACCAGAAGGAATTATGATCTCTGTGCATTGACCTCATATGTGGTCCTGTAAAGAGCAGGAAAATACCCTAAGGAAAAATAAGACAACTTTTCTGTAAAGAGTCTACACTAAAAACATGAAGTGTAAGAGGCTGAGATGAGAGATGTGGGACTCCAGGCAGCTCTTCAAAATGCTGTTTATTGTACAGTACAGGAGATGTTACAGCAGTCTCAGGTCATGGCTAACAGAGCCATGCCTGCAGCTGCCAGCTACAGCTTATAGGCAAGCCTGAAGCTGCTTTAGTTCTGGTTACAATGCATTATATATTCTTCTTTCCTGAGCATCTTAACACATAACAACCAATCAGCATCATACACAATACCTTTACTATAACCTACAGCCTATCACAACTACTCTCATTACCATATTACAGTCATTACTATCCAACCACATGAGTTAGTATGTTACAGTTTAAGCTTAAGGTTGTTTTTCTGTTTTCTTGCAGTGGAAAATTCTTAGACCTTTTTTCTACTTGCCACATCATCATGTTTGTTTGCCTCTGGTATCTTTCTTCTTTTCCTAAGACCTATTTCTGCTTGGTAAAAACATCTTTTTTGTTTGTGGTCAACATATCCTTTGCTCTAATCATAAAACCTCCTTCCAGCTCAACTTAACCTTTGCTTTCTTAGCTGTCCAGTAAGAACTGGCTCAGCAATTCTCAATTTTGACACCTATTGTTCTTCTATATCAAAACTTGCTTCCATCTCTCTTCGGTTCTCAGATTCTACATTCAGAGAGCTTTCTGCCAAGCATACATATCTGTGAAACTTTCTTGTCAAACTTTCATCTTTTCCAACATCAAAGGTGAGTTTTCCCAACACATACACAGCACTCAAGACATCTGAGTAAACTCTTCAAGGAGATTCCATGGTGTTTGAGTCCCATCACTTTGCCTATGACATTCTCCTACCAATTGGTTGTCCAGGAGAACAGAACCCAAACTAAATCCTGGTGTTTCCCAAATTTTCCCAAAACAGCCTCTGCTGAAGTTTCTGGTATTTTTATTTATGAACATGGCTCCTAAAAGAAATCAAAGAACTTCTTCAAGATCAGACTAAATCCTGCTCTTTTCTTAATTTCTCTGCAGCTGTACAACTACTGCCTCTTGTACATGCTAGGAAAAGATGAAAAGCAGAATAACAAAACAGGTTATTACCAACTTTTTTCCCTGCCTCTGAATTGCCTTACCTATCAATAAATATAATATATCAGAAGAAATGCGGAAAAAAGACCATCAAATCTAGTGAAATTAGGATTTAGTAAAATATACTTTGGAGATTGTAGGGTAAAAGTAAAAAAGTCATTGTCTTATTGCAAAGTCTTTTCAATTTATAAACTCCAAGGATCTTGAAAGAGGACAGAAATGAAAGCCAGTCTGTAAAAACCCTCCCTCCTAAGTAATGCTGCTGATAATAGTAATTATAATTTTAAAATGCAGGTATTTTCCTTTGTTCATCCCTTTGTTATTAAGTCAGTTACCTTTAAATTCTTTGAACATGTTCCACTCACTAGTGCTACAACGCCATCATCTGTTACCTGAGGGAAAAACCACAACGGATTAAAGCTCAATTTTTTCAAGCACAGCTGTTTAGATGCAAAAATCGTATTAATTTATTCCCTCCCTGCAGTCAGTGAATGCACTTAACACTGCAGTATTTTCTTCCCAGCTAAACTAGTAGAGAAAATTATCCGAGGTGGGTTTTTTCATTCTGTTAAATACTGTTTCATTTTCCTGCTACCTGATCCAGCCTGGCTTTCTGCAAGGATACTTCCAACTGTGTAACTGCTATTCCTGCAGCTTCTTTGTCTCATTTAACAGTGGGTACACTAACAGTGGGTACAATAATTAAAAAAAGCATTTTTGCTCTACCTAGACCAATTTGGGTTGGGGGAAAAATGTAATCATAGCAGAAAATTAAAAAAAAAAAGTGTAAACATGTAGTTACTGGAGAAGCTTTTACCTCATTTAAAATACAAACAGGGAAACAGCTATTTTCTATAAAGGAAGAGAGGCGAGGAAATAAAAAAGCAATTAAGTAAGTCTGGAGCAATAAGAGTTAAATGGCAACAAATAAAAATTACCAAAAAAAAAAATTAAGACTCTTTTGATACCCTACTTCTGGAAAAATCAAAAGAAGAATAGCATCTAAAATAAGAACCTCCTACATGATTTCCAGACTGACATTTCATTGTGAATGCTCAGTACTGGACTCGCATTCAACATAATTACTTACCATCAGTGTCAATTGAATGCTACACTTACTGCAAAAAACCTTTCCCTCGCTTCATTATCTCCCTGTAATTATGAAATATGTTACAGGATTGCTTTTGCAGCTTGTCTCCCCCTTCCTATGCTAAACACTGTTGTTAAATCTTCTTCCCTGCCACTTCTGACATTTAAAATGTCGTTCTCTCAGTGTTGACTCTGTAATATAACTCTGACAAGCACAATCACTCCTAAAATATCATTTAATTATGGAGTGTTTACTCCTACTAGGGGCTTGTATTGCTTGACAACCTAGACTATCACCCACATCAGTTTGTCCTAACTGAAAGCAGGCAATAATCTGTCCAAGATTCTACTTTCTTTAAATGGAATATTTTGGATTACTTTACAACTTAAAGAAAGTTATTGCACTAAATAAACATATGAAAAAAACCCCCAAGGTAGATTCTAACAAAAGTTTATTTTTGGTTCACCAAAGATAATACCAAAATGTGTATTTTTCCAGGCACTAATAAGCAAAATATACCTTTCCTTTTCCTTAAGAGGCAAAAATTAGAAATAAACCAGAGTCCTAAATCTTGTCAAGAGTAAAGCTACAACAATCCCCTTTGAACTTTACCATGACAATCTTAAAAAAGAAGCAAATGAAAGTCAATTGGCCAATTGCCACTGTAGCTACCTGAGTAGATGAAAAGTCCACACTGTGAAGAAATTTGCAGTTTTCTCCTAGTGCCTGCAGAGATGCATCCGTGATGCCTGAGCACCTGCCCAAGTTCACTATTTGTAGGAATTGGCAATTGAGTGCAAGAGCCAGAACTCCACTGTCAGTTATATCACAGCACCTTTTGAAAGAGGCTTCATGCAGGTAGGGACAGGATAAGGCCAGAGCTATGACTCCTGCCAAAGAAACAAACACTTGAAAGAGTTATTCATTCTCTAACATAACCACCATGCTGGGTTCAAAGGCTCTGGAACAGGTTTTGAGGAAGGAATCATTAAGATAAAGGGGAAAGCATGTTGAGCATAGCACGGTTTTAGCAGAAATCTAGCAGGAGAGTAACCTGATAGCTCTCTCCTAAGATAATTAGTGCTCTAGACCTGAAATTTACACCACTGGAGAGACTTGGAATTAGTACTGGGGTAGCATTGGGGAATTCTTTTTTAAGCAATATTTACCCGAGATATATTCTTTGCAATTTATTCTAATTTAACAAGAAAAATAAGCCAGGAATAAGATCCCAGTTATCTGTGCACAGATAACACACCTTCTGAAGTAATTCCAAATCTGTTCTCCTTGCAAGAATTTAGGTTGATTTTTTTCAGCTGCTTGCAGTTATAAAGCTGCAATAATGCATTATCTGAAATATCACAGTCTCGGAGGTCCAGAGACTCCACAGCAGGGTGCAATACCTGGAATGAAAACCCACCAGTTCAGTCAAACTCAGCTATGCCATCAAACACGTGCATTTTTTACATCAAATATTTGTAATATTAGACATCACATAGAAGTTTGCAATAGAGGGTGGGATTACCAGTCCTAGGAACTAAAAACCAAAGAAAATCTGGTCAATTTGTGCAACAGTTCAGCTCCTACAGCACAAACTGTTTCTGTGACATGTGGAACAGGAACACATTAATACTGACACTCAAACAATGGAAATACAATCTTGGTGGTTCACTTGCTACATGTGTACCCAGGACAATGCCCTCACACTTGCTAGCAAAACTTTGGGGGCAGAAATCTGCAGTGCAAAGCAAAAAAATGCTGACTTTGATCAAAACTTCAACCTGCAGAACAGATAAGAGTGATATTTGGAAGATATTTCCCCCTGAAGCATTTTTCTCACACACACTCTTTTGCTCATAAACAAGCACTCTCATTACCGTACCATGAAGAGGTACCAAACCCTCATTAAATGGGATCTTTCACTCCCACAAGGCCCAGATTGGAATTTTTGTGAAATCTTTCCCAAGAGAACATTTATGAAAGTTACACCCAAAGCAGTGGAAGGCATCAGATTTTAGTAACACTAGCCAGATACTCCCTTCAGTTTGTCACTCCCATCCTTAACTCCCAGGGATAGAAACATAAATTTCCATAAACTAGCAAAGATACCAGCACAGCTGAAAGGCTTGTTAAAGGCCTATTCCTCCTGTTCCTCACTCTAACAATGCACAATAAAGATACTAAAAGGCAAACTGGCTCTTTTGCAAATATATAAGTTTTTGAGATAGACAAAGCGTTGTCTGGATGCAGCACACAAAAAAAAAGACATTTAAAATACAGGTTTATATTCTGTGGACACTTGCTGAATGACTTTATAACACTTTATGGTAAAAGGGATTTAGAATAAGGAGTTTGGCATACATGTGGATGGCTGCTCCAAGCAAAAAAGCAGAGTAAGGGGGGAAAAGATGCATGGTAACACAAATTTGGACAAGAATACAGAGGTAAGAGATTAAATAAAAGTACACACAAAAGTTCAGATTAACAGAATTTCAACTGAAATTTAATTTCAAGCAAAATTCTTTAAAAAAACCTCTGAAAAACAGAGGAAAAGACATGAAGGACATAAATAAATGGGGAACTGCTAGCAAAGAAAGCTAAGGTATAATAAGCGCATGGAAAATTATGACAACTAAGGATACAATTGCAGAAAATTGCAGGAACAGAGGAAGGAAAACACGTGGAAAAAGAACCAGAGCAGAATTTTCCAGGGTCACATGGAAAACAGGCTCCAAGAGAAGGCACTTATGAACTGCTGAATGAAGACAAATACAGAGGAGACTTTAAAAAGAGACAGCAGAAAAGTCTGTAAATTAAGGTCTCTAGTTTATTTCCAGACTAAAAATATCCTAATGGATTTTGTGCATTCATACACACACAATCACAAGGCTTTAATTATATAATGTTATGATGTTTTGAAATTATTCCTTACTGAAAAGCTAGCATAAACCAGATTTTGTCCAGTCAATTTTTCCAAAGATCTTGATTTTTACTCAAACACTTAATTTGTGTAAGCACAAAATAATTTTATCTAAAGCTAAATTGTTTTTTTGTAAGCTTTACACAGTGCTTCTGCCTCTACTCCTGGCTCCATGATCATGACTCTGAGAAACAGAATATTTCTCTCTTGAGTTACAGGCTTAAGCAGGAATGCACAGGGAGTCATTCTGTTTCAGCAAGGCCAACCTTTAGCTTCCTTCAATTCTCACTCCTTCCTTTGAGGCTGAACAAGGTAACAATAAACACACAGCCAAACAGATGTGCCCCTGAATTTAAAGCTGAAGAAATGTCATTAACTGGTGTCATCCTTAAACACTGACACACATCAGTGTGCAAAAGGGATGGGATAATTTGAACTATCGATTCCTAGCTCTGCCATCATTGTATTTCAAGGAAACAAAATTTAAACAAATTATATGGAGACTGTGTGCTTAGTGTCAATAGAATTCTACCAACAGAATTCTAACAAGCTGCTGAAATCCTTTATATAATATATATATATGTCATAAATTATGCATGAGCATCTCGAAACACACTTCACTCAGGAACAGACTGGCGTGCAAGAGAGGCTACTTTCCTCTCCCATACAGACAGTATGGTTTTGGATGGATTCTTACCTCACTGATATTTTCATCAGTTATTTGCCCTTGCCTACTCATTAATTTGATCAATTTATCCTTTATATTGGGTGGCAATGACTTAATATCTGCAGAGTATTTGGAAAGGTTCTTTGTCAAACACTGAAGGCATCTGAAAAAAAAGAAAGTTACAATACAGTCAAAAGAGGCATTAAATGGTAGAACTAGAACAATCAATCCATATATTGTCATCTTCTGCACCCAGCTATGGTTCCTTCAGACCTTATCAGCTTCAGCTTCACTGATTCAGCTGTTGCACTTTGGGGTCAAGCTCATCCTTCTGTAAAACTGCTCCCTAAGCAGCTGAAGGCAAGAATCAGTCCCTCAACCATTTTTTTCTGTGCCTTCCTCAAGCTGTCTCTGAAATTAGTAGTTGCAGTGTGAGCTGTTAAGTGTCTGATCTGAATGAAAACCCCCTTGACTAAAACTCTGAGGACACAGAAACAACACTGCCAGGACAAGTGGCTGAGTGCAGGGGGCAGCAGCAGCCTGGAGTAATGCCAAATTAAATTTAGCATATAACCACAGCTCTGGAGTCCCTACAGGTAACTGCTTTTGCAACAAAACTTTGTCTGGCATCAGAATGCCACCAAACTGCAGGAAATTAAACTCACCAAATAAAAACTTTAAAGACATCAAAATATTAATGTTTCATAATCTGAAGGGTAGCACAGACTTAAGGCAGGAAAGAAGCAAGATTTGCAGCATGGAAGCACGTTTACAAAACCCATTAAAGTTCATACAGTGTAGGACAAGCACCTCTAGCAGGTCACTGCAAGGACACTGTATGGAGGAGATATTTCAAGCAGAACCTGGGTAGTTGAACCCAAGCCTTGCCTGCAGACACCCCTATATACCCAAGCACACACCAGGACCACCTGTAACTCATTTCTGCAGAGATGTGCAAGAATTCCACACCTTCACAGAACCTCAGTGACTGCTGGATGAACTCCTGACTGATCAACAGAGAAGCCTGTACCAAGCTCTGTCTCAGTACATATAGGTTACACCATCCACATTCTTTGTTTTGAGATTAAACACCTTATCTATATAGAACATTCCTCTACTCGACTGCAGAAATTAAGAATAGTTGTTTATCCCTTAAAAAAATAAAATCTTATCAAAGACAATAAACACACCATTTATTATCATCTCTGAAGACCACAGATGTGAACCTGCTCACAGGCAGGATCTGTGCAACATGGGGAGTAGAAAGCAGGGGCTTGTCTCACTAATGTACCTCCAAAAGGGACCTCTAAATCTAAAGCAACTGCTTAGTTCATATCTGCAGAAAATGCTCCAAACCCAATGGAAATCAATGTGAGCTATGCCAACTCTCACCATGGCACATTAAATTTAGCTTGAGTGGTTATTAAGATTAATCAAGTTCTTTTCAAAAAGCTGGTTGATATTCTCATAGCACAATACTGATCTGCAGTTTACACTATCAATCATTTAAATCATAAAGGTTTTCACAGTAATTCTACTTTATAGGAAACTATAAAACACTTATTGGCTACACCATGGCAACTATAATCTTATCTTCAGTGCTTTAAGGTACAAATAACAATCTAACTGTACTCTTTGCTAGCTATTCTTCTTTTATCTTTCAAATGAAATATTTTATTCCTGTGCTGTTTCTAACTTCCTCCAGAACACAAAGGAATTTGACATTGAAGATAATGCAGAGAATAGAAATTTTCAGTTCCCCTTCGGAGCTGCAAGACAGAGCTTAAAGACTAGAAAATTACATAAAATAATGAAAAAGTAGACACACAGGATGCTAAATGTAGCTGCAACCAGTGGGTAAACAGACAATGAGGAATATAGTGCAGAAGTTATGTAACAAGAAGCAACTGTGCATGTCCTAAGAAAAGTTCAAGGCAAAGTCACCCTTTGCAACACTGGGGACACTTGGTGACCACCAGAGGCCCCTTCAGACCCTCTAGGACCACAATGTTATAAATGAGAAGCTTGACAAGGCCAATATTCAAGCAGCAATCAATTTATTAATTAATATGGTAAAGTATGAGCAATACAGGGCTGGGTACAGTGGGGGAAGTTTTCCCTCCAACTGCACACGGATATTTGGGCTTACAGGTATTTATAGGGGTACTCAAAAGCTTTCTCAGCAGTTTCTATTTCCACTTGTTTACATCACAATTCTACACACTATTGTGATTTAGTCTTCTCAGGATGTACATCCCGAAAGAAGGATCCCAGCTGGTGGGGTCCAGCTTCCTCAAGCTGCTTTTCACTGTTCTGTTAGGGCCTCGAGATAAGCATGCTTCCATTTTATATATTCTAAAGCTATAGTTTCAAAGATCCTTACTACAAGGAATATTCTAGAATTATACTTCAAAAGGTTATGATTGCAAAACTCTTTAAGGTTTACCTACAAGCAGAAAGTTCTTGTCAAAAAGCAACATCTCAAAACTTTAATTCAAATGCTCCTAAATCAACTTAAGACTTATAAAAGTTAATTGTGAACAAAGGATAGATTCAAAGGCCTTCTTCCATGCCTTACTTTCCTCAGTTATTTTTCAGAATTCATCTTTATAACTGTCCCACAGTCCCTCTCCACACCTATCACAATCACAAAGACACACGTTGCCTGTATTTACCTGACACAAAACACAGCCTTGTATTTCACAACAACAGGACTTCCAGTGAGACATGAATGCCTGAAAATTAGTTCTAGGAAAGTGATATCTATGTATTAGCCAGCAAGCATGCTTTACAGAATACCTATCAGCACTATGGAATAGAAACGTTGTAAAGTGTCAGGATGGACTCACTTAGAGGAAAAATCCCCCAAATGTGTCCAGCTATGCAATAAAGAATGCCTGCTTTCTAATACTTTAAATTGTGTAGGAAAATTTGTTTTCTAGCCAATTTCTGTATCAACATGGAGAAAAACTCAGAGCAAAACACCATTCAGTGCATTCTGTGGGGCCAGGTGAAGCCAGGGATCCTCAGCCGTGTCACATCCTGTTACCTCCTGCCAAACCTCGTCACCCCTGTCACTCCCTGTCACCTGCCCTGCAGCTCCTCCCGAAGGGGCACCTCTGTCGAACCCTGCCACCTCTCCGCAGCTCCCGAGCGCCGCCGGGCCCTGCCCACACCCGCACTCGCTGCAGCCGCTCCGGCACCGCCGCCCCAGGCCCGCCGAGCCCGGTCCCCCTCCCTGAGCCCCTCGGAGGGCGTGCAGGCGGCAGCGTGTCGGGGCGGCACTCACAGGTCCAGGAGGAGCCGGACTTCCTCGCCGGCGCCGTCCCAGCTCATGGCAGGGAGCGGGGAATGCGGCGGGGCCCGAGGAACGCGGCGGGGAGCAGGGAAAGCGGGGACGGCGGCCCGGCCCGGCCCGGCCCGGCGGTCGGTGCCGAGATGGCGGCGGCGCCCGGCGCATGACGGGAGATGTAGTCCTGCTCCCGGCCCGCCTGGGGAGCGCCGCCCGAAGCGGCCTGGAGCGCTGAAACAGCCCGCAGCCGCGAAAACGGGGCTCTCACTCCGCATTTCCAGAGCTTAATAGCTAAGTGTTCTCCCGAGCCTGAAGGTAGTACAGGGGAGGCTGGAAGCCTTCAGGCAAGGGCTACAGTGGTTTTAAGGGTTCTTGCCTCCTTGCTGCCCTCAGTGGAGGCATTCCGCAGCACCGAGTTTCCCATTAGCGCATCCACCTGCAGCGATAAGAGCCTGCTGTCTGCCAGCTCTTTCGTCCTGCAATTAACTTTGGTTTTGATTTTGGTTTTTTGGGTTTTCTTGGTTCTTTTCCTTTTTATATTTCTGCTTTGCCTTAGGTTGCAAATACAAGATGCGGCCGGGGGCGTGTGTTCTATTGCAATCTGTTAGAGGTGGGGCAGTCATCTTCTGTTCCTTGGGCCACCTGTTAAAACCAGGTGGGCACTTTGCTTTATCTCTTCCACAGCCCATCCTCCCTCCAAAATATATTCTGTTAATGGGCCACTGACAAAACCCCCTAAAGTCTGCATGACATAACTGCGTGACTGATCAAATGACATCATCCCACTGTGAGATGCTGTTCCCATGAGGAGGAGCCAGGCATTCCCAGCTGGATAGCATCTGAGATTTGGAACACCACAGTATGCCTTTTCCCACTGGATTCCCAGAGGAGCAGCTTTCTTCTCCACTGGATTCCCCGAGGAAGACCAGGCCCATCTATGCCACCACTAGACCTTCAGAGGAAAACTACATCCTTCTATAGAATCACTGCTTCAAGAGATGCTGGTGCATGATGATGCTGCAAGGCCTACAAAATATATTTTATGATTGGATAATTAGAAATATTCATTGGTAGGTAATTGGATGATTCAAGTTGTGCCGTTATGGTGAAAGCTATAAAACCCCCTAAAGAAAAATTGCTTGTGTGTGTTATATTTGCCCAATTATCCCATCATCAAAAAAAACTATATTAAAAGTAGCAGCAATTTTAATTGAATAGCTTAAAATATATAAAATCAGATACACTTGAAATATTAACAATATAATTTGGTTAAAATAAGGGATAATTTGGTTCCAATAATAGCACATAAGCAAAAAATAACTGCGGGGTACGGAGTGCAAGGTTCTTGGACCCCTGCCACCTCACATACAAACTTGCCAAACACAAATTCCCCCTTTTATGCCATATGTTGATGCCATCTCCTCACATTTTCAATTCATCACACTTCCACCTCCGCCCTCATCACCACCTTTACCGTGTGTGCTCCACCACTCTTGTAGGTGGTCACACCACTCTTTGGGGGTCTCCATTGATGAAGGCCTCTCCTCTTCTTCTGTGTCCTTTAATTCACCTTTGGGTTACTCATGTGCACCAAGCCAGTATAATGTAAGCCAAAACTAACATAATATAAGCCAATATTATATTTAAGCATCAAAGCAAAAAATCTCATATAATTAACATTTTCCTGGGACCCAACCAGATTTTCTTTCTCTCTGCTAGTTTTTAGTAACTGTTATCTCTCGCTCCTTCCTGCTTGGAACATCTGAAGGAAAAGGATGGGGGGGGGGGGGGGGGGTGTGGAACCCCTCCTCTCCCTTTCTATTGATTACTGTTTCAATTTTGTAAGCATGAATCATACCTATTTACCACAACAGGATGACTGCTTCAACAGATGCTGATGCATGATGATGCTGCAAGGCCTAAAAAATATATTTTATTATTGGATAATTAGAAATATCCATTGGTAGGTAATTGGATGATTCAAGTTGTGCTATTATGGTAAAAGCTATAAAACCCCCTAAAGAAAAATTGCTTGTATGTGACCAGTTTGATTGCAACATCTCATGCACATAAATGAATATTTATCCTTGCAACTCTATTCAGTCATCATGAGCCAGTTACTGAAACACAGGTCAGCAGGCCAAACAATTTTTACCTGTTAAAAACGCATTTATTAAGCTGGCTGAGAAGAAAGCCTGTGCTCTATGAAATGCTTCTCTAGAAGCATTTCTGTTCCATATAGATTTCAGTGGGTTTATACCACATTTTTACCACATTTCCCTGTTTCTTTTTTTGGTTAGCATTCAATAAGCAAATAGGTATACATTCCATTGAGCTACTACATGTTGAATCTATTGTTGATGCAAAGCCACCCAGTCTTCCTTATCTCTTACCTGCACATATTACATCCAGCTGCTTGTCTTCCTGTTTTGCTTACTAAATTTCCTTCCCATTGTTAGCTATTCTGTTATACTGAAATTAATGTCTTTATTTGGTTAAGTTATAGTCATGTCAATACTTTAATTCACATCTGCTAATTACAAGCTCCTGGTTCCATTGGCAGGCCTCCCTGGAGATCCCTTTTCTGGGGTCAGGAGTCATGATAAAGCTGTAGCAAACTCTGTGGTCCTGACATATTCTGTGTGCCTGAGTGACAAACCTAGACATCACACAGGCCTGGCTGAGGAGCAACCAGTTCATTTTTCATTCCTATTTTTCATTAATTCATTCCTATTTCATTTCATTCATTCCTATTTTTCACAAGATTCAGTTCACCACTTTCTCCAGCAGTGAGTCTGGAAGTAGGTAGTGCTATGAATGAAGTTCTATATGTCTAATTTAATAAACAAAATTGAATTTAGCAGCAATTTTAATTGAACAGCAATTCTGTATAAATGAATACAATCAAATATATTAAATATAATCAAGCATGTAGAAAAATTTTGCAGTGATTAATTAAGTATGATTAAGGTTTGTATAAAGCATAAGCAAAACCGACTGGGGTATGGGGAAGGGTTTTCATCCTGCCTCATGTAGGAAACAAAGGAATCCAAACTAAAGTTAATACTGTATGCTAATACATATTCATCAGTAATTTTCTGTAAATCTCCTCCTATTTTCAATTCTTGAAATCTACACCACTATACTGCATGGCACATGCTCCGTTGTTGCTAGGGGGTCTCCTGGCTTTTTGGTGGTCTTTTCAGAGGAAGGCTTCCTGTCTTCCTCACTGTCCTCTGAATAACCTGGCAGGTTGTGCATGTGCATTAAGCTTTGTGTTATGTAAGTAAGCATTATGTTCCAAGTAAGCCTTATTATTTCATAGACCAGACCATTACTTTAGATTCCTTATCTGGAATCATCTCAGCTTGGCTCATCCCAAGGCCGATTCTGTTTTAGGATCTTGCTCATCTCAATTTTACATCCTGTATCCTGCTTCTCACATGAAACATCTGCAAAGGGCCAATCTGTTTTCCCTTTATTACTTTATAACAAATATTTTCTGAAATATCGATATAGTTACAATTTAGTTAGCACAAATCATATCCATTTATCACAGTAGTAATATGGCTAGGGTAGGTTTACTGTTCCTCGGCTTCTCAGCTGGAAGTAATTAAATAATTACTAGCCCAGTGACTATAACTGTCTAACCTCAGGAGCTGCTTCTGAAGCAGGTCATGAACTGCCAAACTTCACACACCTATGTGGTATCTCAAACTGGCATCAGATTATCCCAAGGAGGAGACGTGTGCTGCTCTTAAACTGGTTTCACTGCAGGCAGCTGCAGGAAGGACTTCAGCCACATCAGCCTGAACATGTGGAGAAACTGTGCTGATAAAGCACCAGGCTATAAAGAGTGACTTGGGAAGTGCTCTAACACAGACTCTCTGCAAAGAGTGAGGCTTGTGCTGGTATGTGGGGTTATTATTCCTCCCCAGCTGCAGAAAAGTCTTGGCTGAGCTTCATTAGGTTCCTATCTGCTGATCTCTCCAACCTGTCAGTTGTCCCTATTCAGAGGGACATTTTGATGTTGCCAGATAAAAGATGATCTGCACCTTGTGGGCTAACACAATGCTTATTCTTCAAAAACCACTGGCCTATGGAACTGCACAATTTCCATTCTGCAAGAATGGAAAGCAGGCAGCCCATGTGCCAACTTCTACCAGTTCACCAGACAATCAGGTATCACTTTGGGGTCAACCACCAGGGACGACTTTAGAGACTCCCAGGACAGAAAAATATGTGCATAAAGGGGTGGGGAAAAGTTAATGATTTCAGGGAAACTATTATCATATGTATGTTTATTCTGGAAAATCAATGAATATGCATGTAAAATACAGTATTTTAACAGGAGCTTTTCTTTATTCAGCATGCACAATATTTCAGAGGACATATCCCCTCATGCATCCAGCATTGAATAAAGAATACCGGCTTCATAATACTACATTGGTGTTAAGGGCTTTTTTTATTATTATTTTTATCCATTTTTGGGAACAATTAGTAATATCAATCACTATTTCCAGTTTTGAATCCTCTACAAACATGCACTTTGCATGTCACATTGTCAAGGTCATTAAGGATAGATGTTGTGTGATATGACCTTAGTATTGACGCAAGGGACTGGTCTCCAGAATGTCTTTGTGCTGCTGATCCTTTGAACTCAGAAGCTGAAGCTGTTTCCAATCTACTTCACTATATAATTATCCAGTCCATACTGGGCTGGATGGAAACCTGATGAAGCTCAATGGAAACCTGATCTAGTTAAACATGTGTCTGCTCATTGCACGGATGTTGCACTAGATGACCTTTAAAGATCCCTTTCAACCCCAACTGCATTATAAATACTAAGGCAAATACAGCATTGAGAACCTAAATCTTTCTAAGTCTGCTTTGTAGTGTGAAGTTCTGGTTCTGAATCTCAAAAGGAAAAAAAGCACAAGATGCTTATGAGAAAAAGGTGTTTTTAAAAGTTAGTCTTATATGTCTCCTGCAATGCTGGGAAACATGCAGTGAGGCAGACCAGGACAGTCCTCTCTGGTGGAGCCACTGCTGTACAGCATTCTATGGCAAGCTTCAATAGCCTCATTGTTCCTCACATCTTTACAGTACTCTTCCAAGTAAAACAAATCCATCCATCTCCTACTGTACAAACCAAATGTTCTAGAAGGGTACACACTGAGGTTTGCTGAAAGCATTACGCTTTCACACATTCCTGTGGGAACAAGCCCTAACAAAGAGCACACACAGACTGCATTGTTAGTGGCAGCATACATTGTATGCTAAGGTTCAGTGATCCCTCATGTGCTTCTCTGCCACCAAAACCTGGCATTAAATTCTGCCTAAGTTCTACTTGAAGTCACCCATCTTTGCAGTACCTTTCGTGATGGCCCACTGGAGCATTGGTTTTTTACCAGGTCCCAGTCACATTCAGGGGTGGGTGCACATTCTCTATTCTGGAAGCACTTCTGATTGCCTTTTACATCCCTTGATCAGATTTATTTGGTTTTCCTAACTCATCCTTGCAGTTAAACAATTCCTTCTGAGTCACCTGTGCTTATGTCCACCTCTTGTATGCTTTCTTTTCATGGGTTTCCTTCCTTGAGTTCAGACAAGCTCTCCTTGCACGTCCATGCAAACCCTCCTGCCATCCTTTCAGGTTCTCCTGTACAACAGAATAGGCCAGTCTTGAGCTTGTAGAAAATGAAAAAGATACAAAAAAAATCTGCCAGTCAAAAGCAGTCTTTCTTGACCTGTTGTCTTTGCAGGATCATATCAAGTGGACTCACCAAAGCAGGTTCCTGAACATGCTGAAGCCTTTTGAAATCCAGGACAGCAGTCCTAGCTTTTGTCTTCTTTTCTCCTTTCAAGATCCTGAACTCTATTCCAATGGAGTTCACTTCCAGTGAAAACATTGTTTTTAGTGTTGAAGGATGCTGAGATCAGCCTGACCAACAATCCTAAGTTAAACCCAGCATAGGGATGTGAAAGGTAGAAGTTTCCTGACAAAGACTGACACAAACAAGGATGTGAAAGACAGATGTTTACAGAAGGAGAAAAACAAGTGACACCATCTTATTAAAAAAAAAAAAAAAAAAAAAAGCTGGCATATCAGTGACTGGCCTAGCAACATGTTGGAATGCATGAAATAGAAGCCTCTCTGAGCTCCTCAGAGAGAAAGGAATGCAAGGATTGAATTGGAGCCTTTAGAGAAATGGAGGTATATTAAGTCACACTGACATGGAGTAGAAGTGTAAGTCTTAGTTTTAAGTAAGTAGAAATATATTTTAAGTGCCTTAAGAGACTGTGTTAGCTAGTAAAAGGCCCTAAAGTCTAATTTAAAGGTCAGTAGTTTTACCTTTCACAAATTAACTTAGCTCCAGATGTAACAAAAACATAGCAGAGCATTGCTTGCATTTCTAGATAGAACAGATGGAACTATATGTGTAAATAGATAAAATTATATACATAGATTTTGGGTAAAAACATTACTTTTGTACATTGGAATCAAGCTTAGATTGGTTTAGGAAGAATGTTTTAGAATTTTGCTTTTAGCTGATTGGATGATTTATGAATAAAATCCCTGTATTGGGGTGAGAGAAAAAGTGGAAGAAGAAAAAAGTGTCAGAGCTGCTGCTGCTTTTGTTCAAAACATCGGGACTCTATGCCAGAAAACTTTTAGCATGGACTTTAATACTCTGAGCTCCTTGCCTTCCAGGCTGATGTATTCATGCAATAAACAACTTTACTCCAACCAACATCTGCTCTTGTCTCTTTGAGGACCCATGGTATCTGATATCCTCGGCAGCAACATATGACTGACATTCAATCACTTTGTGCTATGAAGGCATAGGCCCATGTTCCAGCAGGGAGGACTGGTGGGAATGTGTGGGGATTCCTCCCTTGAGTGGGGAGGCCCCTCAAGATTAATCCTTGAGCCTGAGCAAAGAACATTTGCCCGTGATCATCAGTATGGGTAACACCAATCTGCTTGATAATGATTAAGATTTAGCTTCAAAGTTTAGAAAGCATGGGAATCCTTTCTGAACCTTGTGTTTTATATGCATATGCTTTAGTGACAGCCAAGTTGATGATGAAGTCCCCTCTGTTTGCATAAGCCCTCATAATTTTCTTGATAACCTCATTCATCACATCTTCATTTGATTGTCATCCTCTCTTCCTCATCATTCTTAGTATAAAGCTCTTACCAGCTTCACCATCCTGTTGGCAAGGATGCCCCCCCCACCTTAGTCCAGTGTAGCTCAGCTTTTCCAAGCAACATTCAGGCCTCAAAGAGCAAACCAGGATCATAGAAACCAAAACCCCATCATAGCAGACCAGCAGGGCTGAAGATACACCAGATGGGCTCTTCACCACCATCCAGAGCTATAGGTATCATATTTAATGCTATCCAGGTCTCTCCAATAATTAGAGAGCATTTGATGCCCACATGAAAAAGCAGCAGGCATCAATAATCAGAGAGCCAGAGAGGCTTCTGCAGGCTCTCCACAATAAATCAGAGTCCCTGAGAAGCAGCAGAATTCCCCCAGACAATAGGTCAGCAGACAGGCCCATTCCCTACAGCAGAAGGATCAGCGTTAAGGGAGCAGCCCTCCTTCTGGTGCTCCTGTAGGGCTCTGCAGTTCCCTTGGCAGAGCTCTCAGCCTCTTTTTCCAACCCCAGCACCGAGCATATTTTGTACTTACAAGCGTGCAGGCAGAGCACAAGTGCTCCTCCCAGCAGCAGGAATGTCAGGCTTCCAGCTTTCACCATCCTGAGAGTTTTGTACATCCCAGCCTGACAGAGTCAGCCTGCCCCTCCTTTAGTGCATAACTCTGGTTTCTTGAAGCTGTAGGGCTCCAGTGAAGATTCAGTTTCTTTCATCACCCCCGATGATGCATAGCTGCCTCCTGCAGCTCCTTTGCTGACTGAAACATTTCAAAAGGTATGTCTCTCCCTCTGCTCCACACCAGCACCCACCTTCTGAAGACCTGTTGGGGTTAAGACCTCCAACATTGCAGGGAAAGCTTTTCTAGCTGAGGACAGCAGCTTGTAGCACATCTCCACCACCGCTGAGGAAGCGTGTGCTGCCATGAGATGAGGCACCAGCCCTTCCCACACCAAATGCCCCAAAAGACCTGTGTGTTTTAGGCTGAATGGGGGACCAGACCCTCCCTAACCAGTGCCAGCTGGAACAAAACCTCCAAGAGCCCCTTTAATCAAAGAAGAGCTGACAGTTCTGCTAGCCCTGCTAGCCTTGCTAGAACTCAGGCCCTCTTATCTGTTCCCTACAGCATTAGGCAGCCTCAAGCTTCCCAAAGGCTTCTTAGATGTCCCTTGACAATGATCCCAGAGGGCCCCAGATCTAGAAGCACGAGCCCACACACTGCTTCTCTCACTGTTCACTGCCCCTTTTAGCTGTGCTTGACAAGGGAGATTCTTGGGACTATTAAATTTTGTTAGGAATGGTGCCAACTCTTGTTATTGCTCAGTATTAACGTGACTGAGAATTGTGTTGGCAAGGAACAAGGTACCAGAGTGCATGTTGGAATAGCAATTTAAAAAACTCTAACCAGCTGGAAAGGAATATTGCAATATCACCCTGATCTGATCTGACTGGCAGCCTGTGCTGACATCTGGATACAAAACAAGGGGTTGGGAGGGGACACAGCTAGGACAGCTGATCCCAGCTGACCCAGGGGATATTCCACACCATATGGCATCATGCTCAACAATAAAACTGGGGGGAGTTGGCCGGGGGATGGTGGCCCACTGCTCAGGATTGGCCTCAAGAGCTGGATACTTGATCCTATACAGGCATTCCTGGTTTGTTTTCTTTAAAGATAGCAAGATAACACTTGCAAACAAAGCATTAAAGAATGCCAGATGGATTCTGCATACCTAGTTGTGAAACAATGGCACACACACAACTACTTCATTTTGGAACATAAAGATCAGCCTGTTTCCAACGGCTGTTATACAATTCTTGACCAAAAGTTACATGACTCAGTGGCTGGCTGATATTCCAACAGGCAGTGCCTTTCTCTCTTAGACATCCTTCAAGATACAGTTTTCTAATAACATAGACAGTGTTTTGCAGATGTGGCATCTTGACAATCTTTGCTCAAGACACCTGTGCATAACAGACATTCTTGATTTAGGGTCAGTGAATAGATTGTGCATGCATTCCTGTCCAAGGTTTAATTTCTTTTAAAGACTATAAAAACACACACACACACACCCACACCCACACCCCCCCCCCCCACACACAGCTTTTGCATTACAGTTACTACTATTTGCTTAATTATGGCAGTGTCACTGTCATAGTGATGCATCGAGTTTACCTGAATGTATTTGATTCCCTTCAGGTTTTGACACCACAAGGACCTATGCTGAAGTAAGTAATCATAAATCTTATTTGATTTGTAATTCAGAGCTCAACTGCTTAAGGAGGCAGGAGGTCACTGAGCTGTATATAAAAAAAGGAAACATTGACAGAGTTTAAATAGCAGTAAAACAATTTTATAGTTTCTACTCAGTCATGCTTGACAGCTTTTTTTTTTTCACTTATACAATGATGTCTTGGTTATCCAGGCACAAAAGATGATGGGATTCACTCAGTGAGGATTTAATTTTCCATTAAATGATTTTGAACTCATGTATTGTGTGGGGTCTTGAAAGCTTTAGCCAGCCCAGCTCAGCTGCAGAGCTTCAGAATGACAGCCATAATGAGGGATCCCTACAGACATCCCTGTGTGAGAGACTGCAGTTCTCAGAGGTGTTTAATGCATCACATATACAGGGTGCCTGGAATGCCTCATTGTAAAGGGTGAAATCTTTTCCTGTCTTGGAATGAGATACACAGATAAGGACATCTGCCTAAATGGCCTCCTAGCAAAGAAGGGACATTACGCACCCCAAAGTAATTTTCAATTGATTATTTATTTACAGCTGGCAGACTTTTATTACACCACAGATTAAATCTTAGCCATCTATCATGTTCACCTTGAAACCTTCAGAATGGTTTCCATTTTTTCTGTACTACAAATCTTGTGACCATTAACTATCTATATATTACAGTATTTTTCTTACATAGTGCCTTTTAGCCCATGGCATATATTAAGGAGTTTCTAATTACTCATGGAAGTTATGGTTTTCTTGGACTACCCCAAATAAAACCACCCCGGGTTCTTCCAAGTGATCTAGCAAGGGTAACATGTTCTTTGAGGTCAACAAGAGTGGTGTCACTGCATAATTTTATTTTGAAAATAATATTTATGACACTTCCATGGGTAGTTCATCACAGGTATCACATGGTATGAACAGTGATGAAAAGGTAATCTGAAAATGTCTTTTCCAAAAGTACCTGCTTTTTTGTTGTTGCAATATACACTTATCCAGGGATAACATTAGAACAATTCTCCAGAGGCAATGACATTTCATGGTGATTTTGAAAAATATTCCACCTGACATTAGCTTAGAGAAGCTAAACACACATAGAGGTTTCTTGCTTTGTCTTCCCAACTGAGATTTGTAGTAAGAGTATTGCAATTACTCTGAATGGATTACAAATGTAACATTTGTATGTGAAAGGAGCAGGAAAAACAATAGAGGAAGGGTTAAAAGAATGCCTTGTGTTGGTCTCTAAGTAGAAAGATGACTAAGAGCAGTAAAACTGGCAAGCACCAAGGAACACACTGTTCAAGGGTACAGCATGTACCTTATCTCTGATGCCAGAAGGTTTCTTTGCCTAGCAGCCACCAACTTCTACTGCTTGCTGCTTCATTAGCCTGTATGAATTCTAAGATGCTCTTTCCATGCTAACAAGCATAGTATTGTCCTTAGGAAAGGAGTGTCATGTTCTTAGCCAGTGTAACTTGTGTCTGATCAGTGGTCTCTGCCTCTTGAAATTGGACTTACTGCCCTGTAGTAGGAGAGCAGACCTTGTGTCCTGCTTTTGTCCCTTCAAAGGGTGACTCTAAGTCAGTGATGGTGGGCTCAAATCACAGGTAATGGGCAGGAAAGGAGAAGGTACTTTGTACAACACTCATTTCAGAGCTGGAGCTGAAGTGGTGTTTGTGTAGGAGACCACAGGCAGTGCTGGGGTACAGTCAGTTATATAGTGATCCATCATGATTATACATGTTGATTACAGTGTACTTCCTGGCTAATGCATAATCACCTTCCCTTGAACTAATTTGCATGCATCTACCTCTTACTGGAAGTCCTTTGATGGTCCTAGAGTGTTGTCTGGAGGGGGCTCTGGTGGTCTCCAGAGTGTCCCCGGGGTTATAGATGATTTTGCCATTAATTTCTCTTAGCACTGTTGTTTCTCATTACATGGCTTTGCAACAAAAGCCCCTGTATTCCTCATTATCTGTTTATCCACTGGTGCCAGCTACAATTAGTATCTTATGTATCTACTTCTACATTCTGTTATCTACATCTTTGAAACTCATTGTTCCCGTACTTGGATAAGTGAGGCATCATTATATCCCATTCCTATTATCAATTGCCTGTCACCAGGAGTGTATAAGGGGGGCAGCTCCCCAAAACACTCTGCAGGAAGTTGCTTGGTTCATGGGTCAAGTGCGGGATGTAAGTTCCCAGTACTGAGCAGTAAACAAAGTTTTGTGGGCTAAATTGTGGTCTAGATGTGCCAAGGCACTTCCTAATTTTTCCAGGCCTGTTTACAATCTGTAAGTGCTCCTTGTTTTTTATGAGGCTGGTAACTTTGGCTGAATAAGATGCCCCTGCTGTTCTGTGTTTGTGGATGACAACAGGCAACAATAAAGACACTATTTGTGGGGCAAATGTAGATCTACTGTCTGGCTTGCAAGTCTCAAACAGAAGCAAGGCAATGCTGCTCACATTGTGTGCAAAATAAACATCAGCTACTGCTAGGAATTATGTAAGCAGAAGTTAGAGTTAATTGCATATTTGGCACACTGCAAAGGCTCTCAAGTGAAGTAAATCTAAAGGGAATACCATGTAGATATGTGAGGGAAGTAATTGGAGTAATGCAGGTCTTTTAAGAGATGCAGTTGGAAAGCAATAGGAAAAACTATGTCTAAGAACAATTTGAGGATTTGGTATTGGTTGCAGGTGAGTTATTTTGATCCAAATCTTTGAAATAAGTACTTTTTTCTTTACTCTTTTTGCTTAGCTTGGAAACTCTCAAAGATGACAAATATTGAAAATTCCCCTAAATAAAGTTCAGTTCTTTAATTGAGCTTACATATAACATAAAATGAACTCCCACAGAACACCCTAGAGTTCTCAGGTGATTGCAGGGAAATGGTTGGCAAATTCTGTTGGCTGACCAAGCAGTATGGATGGACCAATACTGGCTGCACACAGGAAGGAAAGAAATATGTTTTTCAACTTCACTGTTTCTCTGAGGATGGCATCCATCAGGAATTTCTGCACTTGTCTAGGCTCCCCTCTCCTCTGCTTTGAATTTCTTTAGCTGAAGCTTAACCTTTTGGAACAGTCAGCCTGGCTATCTTTGTCCTTGACCTTCCCTTTGCACAGAATCACAGAATGACCAGGTTGGAAGAGACCTTCAAGATCATTTCGTCCAACCCATGCCCTAAACCTCAACTAAACCCTGGCACTGAGTGCCACATCCAATCTTTTCTTTAACACACTCAGGGATGGTGACTCTACCACCTCCCTGGACAGGCCATTCCAGTACTTTATCACTCTTTCTGTAAAAAACTTTTTCCTAATATCCAAGCTATATTTCCCTTGGTGCAGCTTAAGACTGTGTCCTCTGGTTCTGTCAGTTGCTGCCTGGAGAAAGAGACCAACCTCCACCTGACTACAGCCACCTTTCAGGTAGTTGGAACGAGTGATAAGGTCACCCCTGAGTCTCCTTTTCTCCAGGATAAACAGCTCCCAGCTCCCTCAGTCATTCCCCACAGGGTTTGTGTTCCCAGCCCCTCTCCAGCCTTGTTTCCTCCTCTGGATGTGCTCAAGCGTCTCAAGGTCCTTCCCAAACTGAGGGGCCAGAACTGGACACAGCACTCCAGGTGTGGCCTCACCTGTGCCAGGTACAGAGGAAGAACGAGCTCCCTGCTCCTGCTGGCCACACTATTCCTGATCCAGGCCAGGATGGCCTTCTTAGCCACCAGGGCATGCTGCTGGCTCATGTTCAGCCGGCTGTTGACCCCCAGGTCCCTTTCTGCCCAGGCACTGTCCAGCCACACCATCCCCAGCATATAACCCCCAGCTGCAGGGGGTTATTGTGGCCAAAATGCAGGACTTGACACTTGGACTTATTAAATTTCATCCTATTGGACTCTGCCCATCCATCCTGCCATTCCAGGTCTCTCTGCAGAGCCCTTCTCCCTTCCAACAGATCAACACACACTCCCAGCTTGGTGTGATCTGCAAATTTACCAATGAAAGACTCAATACCCTCATCTATGTCATCAAGAAAAATATTGAACAGGACTTGCCCCAGCACAGAGCCCTGAGGGATTTTAAATCCAATTAGCTCACATGTGCTGTGTAATTTAGAGAAATTCCATATAAATCATACTTCCAGACTGATTTTTTAATTTCTGTTAAATTGGCACCAAACTTGTAGTGCTGCTGAGGAAATGACATCCCAGCAAGACAGGGAAAGGTGGATGGTGGTGCCTGTTCATGCCACACAGAAATGTGTATTCTGTGCCAGATGTTAATACCAACATTTCTGGGATATTCTGTTTAAAGTAAAATAAAAGCTTGCAGAAACAGCTTTGTGGAATGTTTAGTTAATGGTTGCTGTAGGAAAAGCTGTTGGGATGTGGTTGTCAATAATTATGCACTAGATAGGAGACAGCAGGAAAGTGTTTCATGGGAAAGAAACCACAGGAGAGAGGTTTGAGGATAAAGGTCAGAGAACACATGCTCTTGGCTGCTTAGACATCTGTGTGATCTTTTAGCCTAAATAAGGAGAAGCTTCCTCTAAACTGCAGAGTTACATAATAGGGAAACTTAAATTTTTTTTTTTCAAGTGTCTTTCTCTTGGTGGTGGCAGGAAGGAAAGAAAAAAAAATAAGGAGCTGAATGTATTTTACAAAAACCAACCACAAAAGGAAATGGAAAAAGGCTACTTCCCTTCAAGATAGATTGAGTAAATCCCATTTTTGAAAAGTCTAGTCTTACGACTCAACCAACCACAGACTTGCTCCCACTCTACTTTATCTGCTGCCTAGTTTCATCTTGTGCAAATCCACATTGCCTGTTACAATGCTTTGTATCTAAAAACTACCAGAAATACTGTACTGTTAAGTGACAGGAGCATGGATATTGAGGAATACACATAGTGCAGGTAGGCTGAGTTGCAAGCTGCAGGTTGAGCTCTGGGTGCTGGGAGCCCCAGGCCATGAGAGGGGACCAGTCTCCAACCCCTTGCATGACAGAGGGCACATGGGGACACGAGGGCCAGCTGGGTAACTGGACACCCAGAGGCACACCAGGAGCCCAGGACTCAGAACCCCAGACTATGATGAAAGCTTCTGGTGGTGGGACTGTGACTGCCAGAGTGGCTCCTGCATGGCCAGACAGGAAAGTTTCCTCAATGATATAGCAGCCTTGTATTCTCTGAGGTTTACCCTGCAGGCATGGGGGGGTGTGATGGACACACTTGACCCTACCTGTCCTTTGGTTCAGACTCACCAATAACAGGCTCTATTGTATTTGTGCTCCCTCTAGACAAAGGAAGGAATGATGGATCTTACTCCATGTTCTCAGAAGGTTAATTTATTATTTTATGATACTATATTATATTAAAGAATGCTATACTAAACTATACTAAAGCATACAGAAAGGATTCTTACAGAATGCTAAAAAGATAATAATGAAAACTGCTGACTCTCCCCAGAGTCTGACACAGCTTCGCACTGATTTGCCATTGAGTGAAAACAACTCACACCAGAATCCAGTGAAACAATCACCTGTGGGTAAACAATCTCCAAACACATTCCACATGAACAAAACAGAGGAGAAGCAAATGAGATAAGAATTGTTTTCTCTTTTCTCTGAGGCTTCTCAGCTTCCCAGGAGAAAAATCCTGGGCGAAGGAATTTTTCAGAAAATGTGAATGTGACAAGGCCCCCATGTCCTTGGGGTGCACTTGCGAGCTGTTAAACCCCTGTCTCACCTGCAAGGAAGTGAAGGCATTTTGAAAATATGTTTCAAGAGATGGTTTCAAAACCCAAAGGTTCAAGATAACCAAAGGTACAGAATGGATATCAGAGCTAAGACAGGATATTTGTCTTGGTATTGCTGTTGACTTGCAGCCATCTACTGCAGTGCACGAGCACGGACAGCCCACGCAAAGCTTTGGGCTCCCCTTGCTGAAGCAGAGGCTGCATGGCAATGACACCTCCCTGAGGCCCCTCCTTGGGCTTGAGAGATCCCATACCCATGGCAGGTTCTCAGGAAGGGACTGAGAGCATGCTGGACTCATACTGTGAAGGATTACTGACCTCTGTAGGTACGCAGGTGTTTGAGCATGGGTAATTCCATTAAAAGTGAACCTGATTTATTAAAAAAATATGGATATTGATCTAGTACTGATATCCAACTGTGACAGGCAAAAACTCTCTAACAGTTTAAAGTTAGAAAGTGTATGTTTATTGCAACGAAGGGATAGCTCCCAAATACACACCACAATTTACAGGTGATTGCTGAGTCCTTTTATCCATACAAGTGTTGAATACCCAAAATACAAATGCATATTCATAACTTTGGTACATCCCATTCCCCACTTCCCATGGTAATTAGTTCAAAAGCTACTAAGCATGCGTAGTTTGTTCCTTGAATTGGGCAGGTGGTCCCTTTCATGGGGAGGGGTCCCAAAATGAGGAAGTAAATGAAGTCTTCCTCGTTTTGACCTTTCTACCTTTTCAAAGCAAATATGAAAAATGAACCCTTGGTAGAACTCCTATTCCCCATCTTCAATTGGTTTCAGAACAGAGGAGGCCTACAATTGTCTCATGTTCCTAAGAGCTGTTTATCAGTTTCTATATTCTTCATTATAAACGCAGCTAACCAAACATTGTGTTGACAAGCAATCAATTATTAGTTAACTACTAACTCTTAACTTCATCAAGGCCTACCCATTTATTTTCATTAACTCCAATAAGGCTTATCTCTAACTAAAATCTTAGCTCCTCTAAAATCTCTAAATTCCTTAAAGTTTATGTCTCAAACCATTGATGGAGTCTCAGACCAAGACAGGATCCAGCTGTATCTAGGCTCTGGAAAGGAGTGAAGGGATCTACTCGGCACCTCATGACTCAATAAAACAGTCCTTCTTACTCTCCATGCCTCCAGTCCCTGTCTGAGCCATTCTAACTCAATTTTTCTTTGTCTGTCTCCTCCATGCAGTAATTAATAAAGTAAAGTTCGTGATTAAACTTTGTCAAATTCCATCAAACTTTGCCAAAAATCATTATTCTCCCTCAATAAAACATTTTACTGCTTCTCTTTTTTGAGTGCGGTGCATCTTTCTTCCATGAGAGAATCTGCAAATATTTAACTTAATTTTGGACAGTGGATCTGATTTGCTAGCAAGATTGTCTCTAAACAGATGTACTTCACACTTATTATGAGCACAATAAAAGCAGTAGAGGAAGCTAGACATTTTATTCACCCACTAAAGTAAAATTATTCTCCTTCACTGAAAGAAGTTCTGCAAGATTAATCAATAGAACTGTAATCACAGAGTTAGCAGAGCAGAGTTTATTGGGGATCATAATTAGTCCTTTTATTATTCTAAGTTTCTTAATTGCTTTTAAACAGTTATTACATGTAGCAGCAATGGCTCAAAATGGGTAGTTGCTTTTCAGTCATGATCTGTAGGGCCTGGGTCACCTTGAATCAAACAAATGACACCTTGTAATGTGGGGAAGAACTATCAGTTTTATTGATTGTGTCTGAACATCGTCGTATGAGCACATAGAACAGATTTAGTGCCAGGAACCCATCTCCTGACACACTGAGTTCACTGCAAGTTCAGGGGTTGATTCTTCTGAGCTAGCTCAGCCTCTTTCTCTGCCAAGAAGGACTTTATTTCATCACACTGTTATATGCTAGAATGAAAAGTTGTACAATGGGCATCGCTATTAACTGTTTTTCACCGTAGCAAGTATTAATGAAACAAAATAATTATTATAAATAAAACAAATTAAAAATTTGTTTCATCGGGGTCCTGTTCTCCCCCATCATAATTTTCATCAGACCTGACTATAAAAATGTATTTGTTGCCTGCAGCTGTCCGCCCTTTGCAGGCCCTGTGGCTCAGCATTCAGGTCACAACCCCGTATGGCAAGAGTTAAGATGCAGCAGAAGCCTGAGAGCAGGTCAGTTCCATCACCAGAATATTTTCCTCATTCAGATAAACACAAACAAAAGGGATTGAAGATACTGTTTTTGTGTGCTGCAGAATGAATTAGCAAGGGATAACACATTGAAAGAGATTTAAAGTAATACAAAAGTGGGCTATGTCAGATGTTTGTTAAGTGTATGCAATTAGGCAGAAAATAAACCCCTGACATTCAAGCTTGTCCTCAGAAATCAGAGGGCCTGAGTGAGGCATGTTTTAATTCCTGATTATAACCAATTTGGCACTATAGGTTGTGTTCAATGAAAACTTTCATCATCACAGATGAACAAAAAGTGTAGTTCATTCAAGCAACAGGTTATGGATTCTTGTTAGATTTCTGGTGATAAATGCCCTATATCCACAAAATTTAAGTGTATATTGCTGTGTAGAGGTGTTCCCAGGCACACTCCAATGCAGTTTGGTGGAGGTGTAGATCCTAAAAAAGGGGTGTTGCTGCTCTGAGGGGGACAGAGCAGCCAGCCCACAGTCTTCTCTGCAAAGTGGGTTCATATTCTTGTTTTCCCAAAGTAGAGGATTTGAAATATAAAATTAATATTTTGGCCAAATGGAGATGTGACTGTTGTCAAATATGATTTGTTCAGGAGCATAGTATCCTGCAAGTGCAGGATTCAGTTCAGGAACAGCTGTTTTCTTGTGTTGATATTGGTGGGGGTATTTTTAATATTCACATTAGAGACAATGAGGGTCTTTGGTTACCTTTGGTCAAATGGAGTTGTGTGGCTCATAGAGAAACAGAGACAGAACAGAACCATGACACTTCAGCATCCTCCTCCTCCAGCTGAGGCAGCCGCAAAGGCCATCTGCCCTTCCCCAGAGAGTCTTTACACCTCATCTTCTCAAAGACTAGAGTTAACACAAGGCTCCCATGGATGAGGGGGAGGAGGCTGGCACAGAGACCCTGTTGTTGTTCTGTGCTTCACAGAGACAACACTGGGCTGTGAGGCCTCTGCTTCCTCACAGACAATGTTCTGTTGTTGAGCCTTGCTCCAGCCAGGTGCAAAACAAGCATGGCTTAGCTCATGTTTTTGGTCAACCATCCTCATCAATTCTTCATGAAAATTTTGGCTGCCAAATCAAGGCAATTCTCAATCCTGACATAGCAAACCTGGCAGATTTCCACTACTTGTATCATCTAAAGAGCAAATCAGAAGTGTGGATGAGAGCATTTAGAACTGTTATGAACATTTCACAGACGTGATGCACTCCTATTCCTTTTCTACTCACAACACTAATGAACCTGCATGGGTATGTTTTTGAGATGCCACTCCGGCACACAGCATAGTAGGATGGTTTCCTAACCCATCTAAATCTCTTAAAAATTAAAGGTTGACATTTTGATATGTTCAATGCCATGGGAATCAACAGACTCCCTGATAAGAGATCAGCTTGCAGTAGGTTTCAGTGAAGAAGGTCAGAGGGAAAATTATGTGATTAATCGTTGACAAGGCCAATTGACAAATTATTACAAATATTTTAGAATCATGATAGGACATAACAAAGTGATTCAGCTGCTCTAACAGTAATGTTTTGTGTAATGTGTTAAAGATTACCTGCACTCAAAAAAAAAAAAAAAAAAAAGAAGAAAAAGTAAGAAAAAAGAATCCTTGTGTTCTTTTATTGTTCCTTTTTTTCATATAAAGGAATTCAGTGTGTTGGTTTGGGTTTTTTGACCTTAATGTTTTACCTTAAAATTGTGAGATACTGATGGAGAAAGTCACCTAGTCTCACTATCTGCAGCTAACTTTGCAGGTTTTTTTGTTATTAATCAGTAACTGTGTCTAGGCTTCTGGGATTAAGCAGCAGCATTGTGAAATTTATAGAAACTTGTAGGCTTGGCTAATGCTTTGTTTTAAGGAAAAGGGAGCACAATCCCGAGATGAATGGGCTGTCTGGATGAGAGCCATCAGCAGTGAAGTCAGCAGGACTGAGCAGTAACTGGGGGAAAAGTAGTTCTGGCAGGGGAATTTTGACCACTGGCACATTGACCACCTCCTCAAAACGGACCCCCAATGCAAACGGAGGGAAGAACTGTCCACGAGGACTAATCAGCATCAGAAGTGAGAGATACAAATTAGCAAATACAGGTTTGAGTGCTAAATAATGAAAAGCGATGTAATTTGCTACCACTTTGCGCTGAATTGTTTGGTTGTTTGTTGAAATGTATGAATAGTGTAAAGTGTTGATGACTGGGGAGTCAAGCCTTTGGGGGTTACCACACACCTCCTTCCTACTTTGTGCAAACTACAATAAAGAAATAGAAATATTTCTCCTTGGTGTATGAATTTGAGTTGCCCACTTCATTTGGGATGATAAAAGCACAATGAGGACACAAAAAATATGCTAAAATGAATATTTAGGGGCATAAATGTAAATTTAAAAGTTCAATTTGTAGGAGTAATGATGGTATTGTGAGTGTTATAAATAAGAAGCTTGACTAGGCCAATATTCAAGCAACAATTAATTTATTAATTAATTATGGTAAAGTATGAGCAAAACAGCGCTGGGTACAGTGGAGGCAGTTTTCCCTCCGACTGCACACTGATATTTGGGCTCACAGGTATTTATAGGGGTACTCAGAAGCTTTCTCAACAGTTTCTATTTCTATTTGTTTACATCACAATTCTATACCCTATTGTGATTTAGTTTTTCTCAGGATGTGTCCCAAAAAGGAGGATCCCCAGCTGGTGGTGGCAGCCTCCAAGATGTTGGTCCAGTTTCCACAAGAACAATGACGAATCCCATCTGGTGAAGTCCAGCTCCCCAGATGTGGGTCCCCCTTGTTATCACAAGGACTATCAGTGATGTCCAGCTTCCCTTGCTGAAGTTGTAAATCCTTGAGAGGATGTCCCTCTTTCTTTCTCAAGCTGTTTTCCTCAGTTTTGTTGAGGAGTGAGATAAGCACATTTCCTTTCTATACATTCCAAAGCTATAGTTTCAAGGATACAAACAATATTCCCAAATTATACCTGAAAAGGTTACTATTGTAGCACTCTTTAAGGCCTGACTACAAGCAAAGAGCAATATCCTGAATGCTGTAATCAAATGCTCCTAAATCAATCCAGGTTAATTGCAAACACAGGCTAGGTTCAGAGGCCTTCTTCCTTCATGCTTTACTTTCCTCAGTTATTGTTAGAATTTGCAGCCGTCCCATGGTTGGTGTCCACACATATCGCAATCACAAATACACACATTGCCTGTCTGTGCCAGACATGAAACACAGCTTTGTATTTCACATGAGGATGGAAAAGGGCTCTGTGAAAAGTGCATATTATATGGCTCTACACAGGTATTTACTATCTGTGTTATGTTGCGTTGATTAGTAGTGCTGTATTAACATTTTAATAGTATGGTAAATGTCATTTTGTAGTTAAAATGTAGTTTTTGTAGTTAAAATATAAACTATGTATGTGGGATTTATTTTTAAAGAGAGGAATGAGATACTCACACTGAGATAGCAGCCACAGGACACCTAAATCTTTCAGAGAAAGAGAATTTATTGCTCCCTTATCAGAAGAAATGAGCTTTTTCCCACTTTGCTCAGCCCTGAAGACACCTGTTAGGATTCCGAGGAAGAAGTTGACCCTGACCAGACAGAATCCTTTGTTTGGATGGAATTTATGCATCATGTATGAGGTGTATGAATATGCAACAGGCTAGTGCTTTTAAGGGTTAATCCTCTGTTAATGTGTGTCCTTTTTTGGGCTTATTTTGCCCAGAAAAGGTACCCGGACCATCTCTTTGTTTTTATTGTTTCATATTGTCCTAATCCTAATTGTCAAAATTCTTATTACTCTAATTTTATTACTATTTTTATAACCATTTTAAACTTTTAAAATTTTAAAAACAAGTGGTTGGCATTTTTCACAGCTCCTCTCAAGTCAGTTGAACTGGAGAGGGTCAAAAGATTTATTGACCTTAAGTGGGTTTGGTCACAGGAAATACTCGAGCAGAATTGTATGAACTGCATAGGAAACAGCCTGGTGAGAATTTATGGGGGAGACTTCTTTTGGAACAAACTGAAACAAACCTACTTTCTGTCCTCCACACACGCACCAGAGGTGTGTGGTGTCCACACTCCTCAGCTCCTGGGGGGTGGTTAGGTTGCTGACCATGGGCAGGCTTTGGATAGTTTTGTATCTTCACAGTGGTCAGGTGTGTTTCTGTCTCTGGGCATCATCAGGAGTTATTAGAGTTCTTTGTCTCCACGGCTCACCTGTGAAACTGGATGGTTCTCGATGAGCTGCTAGATGGGTGCTGTTTACACAGGCTCTTCTCCCTGATGGGTGCCCTTGGCTCTCTCCACACCCAGACATTCCCACTTATGTCCCATTCACACCAATTTTAGCCTTTCTATTATACTTCTCACCATTAAGCTCCTGACATGGTTGTTGTCAGCTAATTATGTCACAAAGATAAGACCTTAGGCCAGGCCTAAATTCCTTTCCTTTGAGCCAGAGCAGTGATCATCACCAGGGTGGTTTTATTTATTTTGTAACAAATAAGTAGCTGTATTGACAGAAACTAAGGAGCCCCAAGGATACTAACAAAAGAGTGATCCTGCCAGAGTGCTTGTGCCACTTGAGGATGAATCATTAAACCCGAACATCACCGACAAAGACTCGCTAACTAGCCAAAGTTAGAAAGTGGTGTGTTTATTACGCCTGCGCAAGGGTTTTTGCCTTCTATTTATTTCCCAAAATAATACATATGCACAACACCAGCACCTCCCATCCCCGCTTTGTATTAAAATGAGGTTATTAGTCCTTCACACATGTGCAATTCTCTCAAATTGGGTCAGTGGTATTAAATTGGGTCAGTGGTCCCAGGGATGAAGTCAGGAACGTCTTCGTCAGGTCTCTGTGACTCTCTGGCACAGTCCAGGTGCTGGGCATTGTTCTAGTGGTTTCAGTATGTTCCAGTAATGGTTCACTTGCTCCACTTTCTTCTACAAATGAGCTCATAATAGAACAATTAGCTTTAGCTTAAGCATCTAATAATCATTAACCTGTCATTGGTGTATGTAACTTCAATATGAATTGGTTCTGTGAAAAACGCCAATCACTTGCTTTTAAAATTTTCGAAGTTTAATAGTACTAAAATGGTTATAAAAATAATAATATAATTACAGTAATAAAAATTTGGACAATTAGGATTCAGGACAATATGAGAGAATAAGAACAAAGAGTTACAGACAGTCCAGGTGCCTTTTCTGGGCAAAATAAGCCAAAAAAAGGACACACATTAACAGAGGGTTAGCCCTCAAAAACAATAGCCTGTTACATATTCATACATTTTATCCATGATGCATAAATTCCATTCAAACAAAGGATTCTGTCTGGTCAGTGTCAACTTCTTTTTCTTAATCCTGACAGTGTCTTCAGGGCTGAGCAAAGCAGGAAGAAGTTAATTTCTTCTGATAAGGGAGCAATAAATTCTCTTTCTCTGAAAGATTTAGGTGTCCTGTGGCTGCTATCTCAGTGTGAGTCCTCCCTTTGAAAAAAGTATCCTACATAGCATAGTTTCTATTTTAACATTATGTTATAACCTAAAACTATATTTAACACACTACTTAAAAAAATTAATACAGCATAGCTTTCTAACATAACACATAAAGATTCATTTCAATATTTGCAAAAAGCCAATAATAAAATATGCATTTTTCACAGTTCCAACCCTCAACTAAAATCCAAACTAAAATCATGACTCAAGGAAACCTATATGAACTATGCATAATTGTCTTCAGCTTTTCTTTATCTCTCTCTTATTTTTGCAATAGCTGTGCCCTGCTTTTATGACAGTTACCACGTAGTGGATATCCATCTGTTGTGGGAAGGATGTCAGCAGTTTGTTTCCTTCCAATGATAACAGGACATTACCATGTGTAGTGATGCTGATCAGGATCCAGAGTTCTGCACACCCAGTCCTGGAGAAGACTGGAATCCAAGCAATGTTTCTTGCAGTCACACACCCACGGTGTAGAGGCACTCCCACCTCTGCAGTGAGAATGGTTGATTTCTCCCTGGGAAATTGGGGTTTTCTTTACCTTGGTATCCTGTTTATCTGTCGATTACCCAGGATAAGAAATTAGCCAAGATTCTTCAATTCTTCATGCATTCTTGCTAATCAAGATAAGTTTATTTACTTCAGATGCAAACTAAGAGTCTCTCAAATGTTGCTGTAGGTATCATGTTTTCCTAAGGGTGATTCCGGATAGCCCTAATACCTTTTTTTGTCTTGCATAGCAGTTTAGAGTTCCCAAATATTCCAATTACAAGGTGGTTTATTATTTAGTTTGCAAATTAAGCTGCAAATGGCTGGCAAATACAAATGTTCCTTTTCCTTCCCCGCCTTCTAAACATACTTACCTGCTCTTTACTTTTTAAGTTCATCAAACAAAGTTGTTAAAGCCAAGGAAAATTTAATCAGAAAATTAAATCCTCTAAAACCCTGTTTGTCTGGGCTTCCTTCCAAACCTATTCCACCCTGGTCATCCAGCCTTTACCTTCAGAAATAATAAACAAGAATGAGCTTTGCTGATGAAAATCCAACAAACGACTGGTGAAAAGTTTGTTTTTTCCTAACAAAACTCCTGCACTGCTGCCTGCTGATGCCTTTCTGTGGTGCACTGCAGTAGCATACACTGTCTGTGCTGAAAGCAGAGGAAAAGGTATGGGTGGCCTGAGAGCAGAAGTTGGATGGGAAGACTGATCAATGACAGCTCCAGAGGTGAGTCAGCCCACACAGGTTTTTTCAGTCAGTAACTTGAAAATAATGGAATGGGAACAAGTCATGACATGGTGTAGGCTCACATCATCCCACAGACACATGCTGGCAGAGGTGATTGCTGAAGTGTCTGAAGTGGTGTTTGGGTGGGCAATCACAGCTTTCCACAGAGGGCTTGTTTACCTGTTCTTCATCAGGGAAGGCCCCTCAGACTTCAGGCAGTGTGAAAAATGTGTATTTTATGCTTGGCTTTTTGCAAATATTGAAATTAATATCATATGTGTTATGTTAGAAAGTGATGCTGTATTAATTCTCTTAAGAGGTGTGTTAAATATAGTTTTAGGTTATAACATAAGGTTAAAATAGAAACTATGCTATGTAGGATACTTTTTTCCTAAAGAGAGGACTCGCACTGAGATAGCAGCCTCAGGACACCTAAATCTTTCAGAGAAAGAGAATTTATTGCTCCCTTATCAGAAGAAATGAACTTCTTCCCACCTTGCTCAGTCAGGACGACGCCTGCTAGGATTCAGAGGAAGAAGCTGACACTGACCAGACAGAATCCTTTGTTTGAATGGAATTTATGCATCATGTATGAGGTGTATGAATAAGCAACAGGTTATTGTTTTTAAGGGTTAATCCTCTGTCAAACGTGTGTCCTTTTTCGGGCTTATTTTGCCCAGAAAAGGCAACTGGACTGTCTGTAACTCCTTGTTTCTATTGTCTCGTATTGTCCTAATTCAAATTGTCCAAATTATTATTACTCTAATTGTATTGCTATTTTTATAACCATTGAATGGCACCTTTCCCCACCTTAAAATTATATATAAATAACTGCACTTGCTGGTACTACTTCTCTTAAGGCATGAACTTGTATAAATGTATGAAACATATCACAGCTTTTCCATGTTTAGAAAGTTCAGCCCTGAGAAAGAAAGTTCTATTAATCTGCATTTTATTCAGTGCTTGTGTCACTGTGAGAGCATGCAATGCATTTCTTGGGAAAGATTCTTTATTTGGCATAGTCTACATGACTGTACACTGCCAGTAATTTTGTTCTTTAGTTAAATGAGGAAGTAAAAGATTGTGGGAATACTCTATATACATTTTGGTTTGGCTAGTCAATCTTTAAAGGCCCCTTCCAAGCCACTCTGATTCTGTGATTTTAATGTATGTGCCAGGCATTCTGGGAATGCATGACATTTGATTTAACAAGGTTAAAAAGCAAAAGCTATCAGTACATGGACAGAAGAGAAAACACAGTTTAGCATAGAATAATTGGCTAGTAAATCTATGTTTAAATTCTTGGGCTGCTTCTCCTTTACACCTGATATGACCAAATGTTGTTTGCAGGAGAAAAATGTCCAGCTACTGATCTGTATTATTTCGATAGAAGGGCCTCCCTGAATACATTCAGTGATAGTATGTATCCAGAAGAACAATGGGATTTTGTCAGTTTGTTCCCATGAGATGCAAGTAAATCACAGCTTCTCTGTGTGACCTTGCCTCCCCACCTTGCTTTTCATTTATCCAGGCAGAAGGGTTTACACTGTGTTTGGAGATAGCATTTAAGTATGAATTAGCTTAGTTGTCCTTAAATGAGCTGGTTATATTCTGGCCAAAGAACAGCTATTCACTCATGAGAAATCACAGCCAGGACCACCGCTGTCCTTAGCACCAGAAAACATCAGCTCAGTAACAGAGCCACCTCTGACACAGTGGTCCCACCAAATCCTCTGAATTCCTGTCTTTCCCCAGCAGATGATCTTGGACTGAGAACCATGAGTACATTCAGAGAGTGGAAAAAATCCCATGGTTTGAGAAAATTCATTTAAATGGTACCTTAGATGCTTGGGATATCAAAAGTCATGGGTAACAAACTTGCAGGTTTGATATCCAAATTCCCAGTGAGACACACAAACCACGATGTTCAAAATCAAGTCTTACTTGACAGAATCAAATACAGGAACATCAATGTACAAGTGCACACTTTTTGCTGCCAGGCTCCTTAAAAATCATTGCTGGTTTTATGGGTTAAGAGTTGCTGCTTAGTGTACATCCCAAATTGCTGGGTTATGCCAGAAGGTCAAGATGACCTAAAGATTCAGTAAAGCATTCAAAAACATACCTAGGAACATTGACTTTGAAGGCCAGCTTAAAGATCTTGGCTTCAAGGTCCAAATTAAATCAAGAATATGAACTACATAATTAACTGCTCTGGCTCAAAACCAATGTCCTTAAAGAAGTAATTCCAGCAGGAGGAGATTGTGACCACCAACTCAAGAAATCCCCTGACTCAAAAGATGAGCAGTAATTATGTTGCCTGCAGGACCAGCTAGCAAACAATGAACAGGTATTAGATAGGGAGACAGAGGCAGATCCAAAGCATACAGTTGTTATAAATGAATACTCCAATTTAATAATTAAGGAAATTTATTAAATTATCAAAGTATAAATTTGGAAAAAGCCACAAGAGATTTGACTCTGAGCCAGGCAGTCAGGGTCAGGGAGACACGGGGTTTGGCCTCTATCACACCAAAGTCCCTGTGGGTCTCTGAAATGTCATTTCAAAGGGGTCTGTTTTATACAGTCATTTGGGCTCTGGAAGGAGGCTCTTCTTTAGCATATTTTAGCATATTATCATCGTTTTTTCTTTCTTGCTGCCCGTTTCTCAGAATCAGTGGATAATTCCTGGAATCCTGTCAGGTGAAAACTTTCTGGGATAAACTTCTGATGATGCCTATCAAATGCCTCCTTCCAGGGTCTTGTCGGATGGAAAGAAATCCCTTGAAATAAACATTTCTGGAGATGGGGACTGTCCTCCTGGTGTCTGAATCTCCATTCTTTATCACGTAGTCTATTACTGCTTGCTCCCAACGCTGGCTTGGTACACCAGATGCTGTGGTTTTAATTTCCTTTAGCACGAATTATTGTACACCATATATCACACAGTTATGCATATATTCTTCAGACGGTGGGCTAGCTTTGTGGAATTACCTCCTAGCAGCCAGCCTGTCAGTCATGTAACTGACACTCTGCTCCTGTTTGATAGGGAGCTGTTTGTCTGCAGCCACACAGCTGAGATCCCCGGGTCCCTGATAAGGGCTGGGTGAGCAAGCCCATGCACCCAGCCCCTAATGTGGCTCACCTCCCTTCTAGCTCCTCATTTCAGAGCAACTGGAGTCAAGGTGCACTGTGTGGGATCGGACAGACCTGCTCTGCTACCTTCTGCTATTTACGTTGATTCTTATGGAGCCTTTTTAGGTTTGCTTCTGTGAGAAATAGCTATCCACTTTTCATAGTTTAGGAAGGTTTATTAAACCTTATCAAAAATATAACAGAAGACTGAATAAAGAAAAAAGGTTAGGGCGCTGAGAGCAAAAGATTTTCTCCACCATGTGCTCAGCCCCTTCACAATGGAGGATTTTTCTTTTTTAACCCTTTAATCCCTCCCAAAGTTCTGTCCCTCAACCCCTTCTTCACTTCCCAGTGGTGGAGATCTCTTCCTCAAATCCTGATTGGAGGTCAGATGTCGCCACAGTGACAAGCCAGCCCTCCCAGATGTCCCAACTCCAGCTGTCCCTTGACAACCACGTGAGGGGGTACAACACAACTATAAATCTAAAAAACTTTTCTTAACCGATATACATGATATTTGTCTCTTAATTGTGAGAGTCAATCATCGCATGACTCATCCATCACACTTGCTTTAACAGAAAGGGACTTTTCATTTGGACTCAGTGTCTGGGGCAGCACCAGCAGAGAATGCAGGACCTGGGCTGAGTCAGGAGTGGTAGATGACTGCTTGTCCTGGGAACAAAAGGGAGAATCATTCCCTTGAAAGGCCACTCAGGACAGAGACATCGAGCAGCTAACAGCTCTTTCAGCAAGCTAAAAGCTCTTCCTAGCTCCAGACACTTGTGGTACCGTGCCTGGAAGAGGAACTTCAGCATCTAGAAAATTAGAACAGTGAGGATGTTCAAGGGAGAGTGAGCTCAAAATTTACTTTGCTGCTTAAAAAGTAATAGATTTGTGAGAATGAGAGTTTTTTCTTGGAAGTGGTGGATTTGCTTTTGATTCAGGAACAGGAGTGTTAAGATCCACTAGAATGATGTTAGGATCCCACTTCTGGAATAACATTAGGGTCCGATAATTAGAAGCTGCCTCTGCCTGAATTAAGGTGCAAAAATGATCATATGCCAAAGTCAATGGTACAAATTTTACCTAACAATAAATGTGAGGTAGAGAGAGAGATAGAAATAGGAAGATGAGCAAGGAAGAGAAAAATTATAGTCACCACCACATGGGTTCTTCCATGCAAGCTTCTTGCACAGCAAGAGATATAAAATACCTTTCCACACCCTCCACACAAACCTCCACCTGCCCATCTACTCAGAATTTTGTGCCTAAATCTGCTCAAGTTATGTGGTTAAAACAGGTACTTTGTGGCTAAATTTACCTGTGACAAACACCATAAGATTAGTCAAACGGTATAAAAGAACTCATCATAAATGTTTTGTATGACATAATGTATGTGCACATGGTTGTGAAACCCCACAGAAGTGCAGGTAATTTGCAGAAGCAGAAAGCTGGTTGTAGTGGTCATGGCAGATAGGAGTTAATCCAGCAGTCCTGACAATCCTCCAAACAAGCACTAAATACCTATACTGAGGGAAAAAAAAGCCCAAAACAAACCAGCACTAAATACCTATACTAAAGGAAAAGAAAAAAAAACCACAAAAAACTCCAGTGCCCTACAGCTTAATTAATCAGAAAAGCCACAGCTTTAATGAGCCAAAGGAGAATAAAGATTCAGTACCACAAAACCCAGGGTCTTCACGACTTTTGTATCACCCATGCAGGGTTCTTGCAAACTACAGCAAGGAGAATAAACTATTTGCTTGTCTTTGTTGATGTTGTTATAAATAAGAAGCTTGACTAGGCCAATATTCATGCAACTATCAATTTATTAATTAATTATGGTAAAGTATGAGCAAAACAGCACTGGGTACAGTGGAGGCAGTTTTCCCTCCAACTGCACACCCATATTTGGGCTTACAGGTATTTCTAGGGGTACTCAGAAGCTCTCTCAGCAGTTTCTATTTCTACTTGTTTACATCACAATTCTATACACTATTGTGATTTAGTTTTTCTCAGGATGTGTCCCAAAAAGGAGGATCCCCAGATGGTGGTGGCAGCCTCCGAGATGTTGGTCCAGTTTCCGCAAGAACAATGATGAATCCCATCTGGTGAAGTCCAGCTCCCCAGATGTGGGTCCCCTTGTTATCACAAGGACTATCAGTGATGTCCAGCTTCCCTTGGAGTTGTAAATCCTTGAGAGGATGTCCATCTTCCTTTCTCAAGTTGTTTTCCTCAGTTTTGTTAAGGAGTGAGATAAGCACATTTCCTTTCTATACATTCCAAAGCTATAGTTTCAAGGATACAATCAATATTCCAAAATTATACCTAAAAAGGTTACCATTGCAGCACTCTTTAAGGCCTGACTACAAGCAAAGAGCAACATCCTGAATGCTGTAATTAAATGCTCCTAAATCAATCCAGGTTAATTGCAAGCAAAGGCTAGGTTCAGAGGCCTCCTTCCCTTCCCTTCCCTTCCCTTCCCTTCCCTTCCCTTCCCTTCCCTTCCCTTCCCTTCCCTTCCCTTCCCTTCCCTTCCCTTCCCTTCCCTTCCCTTCCCTTCCCTTCCCTTCCCTTCCCTTCCCTTCCCTTCCCTTCCCTTCCCTTCCCTTCCCTTCCCTTCCCTTCCCTTCCCTTCCCTTCCCTTCCCTTCCCTTCCCTTCCCTTCCCTTCCCTTCCCTTCCCTTCCCTTCCCTTCCCTTCCCTTCCCTTCCCTTCCCTTCCCTTCCCTTCCCTTCCCTTCCCTTCCCTATCCCCTTTCCTATCCCCTTTCCTATCCCCTTTCCTATCCTTTCCTATCCCCTTTCCTATCCCCTTTCCTATCCTTTCCTATCCCCTTTCCTATCCTATCCCCTTTCCTATCCTATCCTATCCTATCCTATCCTATCCTATCCTATCCTATCCTATCCTATCCTATCCTATCCTATCCTATCCTATCCTCTTTCCTATCCTCTTTCCTATCCTATCCTCTTTCCTATCCTATCCTCTTTCCTATCCTATCCTCTTTCCTATCCTATCCTATCCTATCCTATCCTATCCTATCCTATCCTATCCTATCCTATCCTATCCCCTTTCCTTTCCTATCCCCTTTCCTTTCCTATCCCCTTTCCTTTCCTATCCTATCCTATCCTATCCTATCCTATCCTATCCTATCCTATCCTATCCTATCCTATCCTATCCCCTTTCCTATCCTATCCCCTTTCCTATCCTATCCCCTTTCCTATCCTATCCTATCCTATCCTATCCTATCCTATCCTATCCTATCCTATCCTATCCTATCCTATCCTCTTTCCTATCCTATCCTCTTTCCTATCCTATCCTCTTTCCTATCCTATCCTATCCTCTTTCCTATCCTATCCTCTTTCCTATCCTATCCTATCCTATCCTATCCTATCCTATCCTATCCTATCCTATCCTATCCTATCCTATCCTATCGTATTAGAATTTGCAGCCGTCCCATGGTTGGTGTCCGCACATATCGCAATCACAAATACACACATTGCCTGTCTGTGCCAGACACGAAACACAGCTTTGTATTTCACAAGATTCAGTACCATAAAACCCAGGGTCTTCATGACTTTTGCCTCACCCATGCAGGGTTCTTGCAAACTACAGCAAGGAGAATAAACTATTTGCTTGTCTTTGTTGATGTCATTAACCATCTAGATTGAAATTCTTCCAGAAAAGGACAGCATGGAGGTTTTTGCCTTTCCATACCTGACAAATATATGGTTTCCAGAGGATCCTTTCATAAAATTCAGCCATGCTTCAGGGAATAAGTTAATCTGATTTGGAAAAAAAGAGGTTATAAAACACACTTCATAGCAGTAGAATCCTCAAGTTAAGGGAGATGCAGAGAAATCAAATCAAACCATTGGAAAAATCTGAAAGGAAACAGTAACTGCAGCATTTAAATTACCACAGATCTCGGTGGCTGATCCTCTACAAAAGCTGCAGCCAAGCTCAGCCTGTCTGAATCAAAAATGGCAAAGGCTCTCCCTTCAGCTCTGGGGTACTCCAGGTGACCTCAGACTCTTCTCTCAAGAGACCAATTTACAAATAACCAGGGCTGCAAACCAGCATTTGAAAGGCAGCATTCTGTTCAGCATTCAGGTAGAAAAGAAGTGTGTTTAAAGAGGATTTGTAGTCAGCAAAGGGACAGATCTCTGAATTCCCTCTAAACCTAGCCCTTAACAGGCATGGCATTATCAGTAGAGCTTTGGGGTGAAATATTTCCATCAGACTATATGGCCACTGGGCCTCCTGTGAAAATGATGGAAACTCAAGAGAGGAGCTGAACAAATGGTGGCTGGTGTTGTAATAAACTGTGTCTCTGCAAGATAACCATCAGAACCCAAGAATCAAGGCCCCTCTTCAGAGAAGTGAGAACAAGATGACACCATAAATCTGCCAAACAAGGAGATTGCAGTGGAACAAACTATTGATAAAGCCAAAGAAGAATTTTGGTTGAACTTTTGTGCTAACCTTTAGTTATTTGCATAGTAAATTACACATCCATAAGCTGTAGTATCCCCTTACTGAAATAAGCCCCTTCCCCAGAAAGCATGCATGATAAAAGAAATGTTGCCTTTACAGGAAGGTGGAAAGATGTGTTTACAATGAATGTGGGTTTAGACTGTTGTGTATAGGGAAAATGTTTCTCTTTCACAGTCCTGAGGCAAGGAGGTTAGAAATTAAAGGGTGATTGATTAAGAATAGCTGTTTAAAGGATGTATATTGCTTGACATTTGCTGTCCTTGTTAAGACAGGAGGAGAGAATGCAAAGATATTCTGATAAGGAAGGAACTGCTTGCAAATGCAGGATGGAAGGAATGCCAGACTTGCAAAGCTATTGACATAGGAGAGGCTCCTTGGACCTCAAACCAGCCTAAACTAGATTTGTGGCTTGAACTGTGACCAAGAGACCAGAGAGCATGAGCAAGAAGAGAAGGTGAAAACTTCATCTCTGAAGAAGATGAGGAAAACTCGTTTGCCTTCAGGCTAGGCAGGATTAAGAAATGAATATGCATGAGCATATTGCAAAACTTGATGCATATGTAACATTTCAGAGAATAAATAGAGGGCTACTCATTTTTCAGAAGGCACTCATGTCTTTGTGGAGATATCCCACACGCCTTCTTTACTTTACAACTTTCACAAGCTGTGGAGTTTTTCCATGTATCAATCAGTCTGAATGTAAAAAGCAGGTAGCTGGTCTACTGAGTGGGTGCTAGCTTTGGATTTACCATGTTGCACAAACCTCTGAGCAGACACGAAATAAATATCTGGACTCTGTGGGAACTGGCCTCTTGCATGCTGGGGTTGCACTGGGACTGCTGTGTTGGCAGTCACTGGCCTGGTTTTGCTCTTTTTGTCACAAAATGCTCTGTAAGGTCTCAAGTTCTCTGCAGTGTTGTGTATGACACACATATCCTCCAGAGAGGTGAGACAAGAAAAATGTAAGACTGCTTTTAGGGCATTTGATAAGTTCTGTTCTTAAGACACTACACAATCCTGGGTTGCTAGGTCCACAAATACTGAATATACCTAAGCAATTTTAAAACAGTGTATTAACCTATACTGAAGGCATCCTTGCTACAAAGAAGAACTGGGAAGTGTAACAGGCAATGCACCTCAGAAGCAAAAAGCTTTCCTATGGTGAGTGCAGCTAGAAGTTGTTTGGCAACAGAAGAGACAAATACAACTAGCATTTTAACTTATATACATGATGTTAGTGATTGATGGTGTTCAAATAGAAAGCAACTTGGAATCCTAACCTGCAAATGAACCCCAAACTTTTATTTGGAACTCATGCAGACATTTGCACCATGAAAACTCAGGTTGTTCTGGAAGTGAGAGTGGAAATGTGCTTGGGTAAGTGGAAATATGAGAAGAAACAGTAGAACAAGTAATACAATACTGGCATATATTGTTATCTAAGGTCAGAAGTTCACCTGGATCACAGTGCAACATGGGAATGGTTTCGTTCAATGTCCAGAGAACAAGAAAATGAAACCATGAGATAAGATGACAGTAGGGTAAAGAAGCTGGGCTGGAGCCAGAATGGAACTAGAAAAGGAAAACAAAAGCAAAACAATGACCCAGCAGTGTTGTCTAAGACTCACATGCAGTGAACCTAAATACAAAGATCACAGTCACTGTTGACTCTCAAGGGCTAACCAAATGCTGTTTGTTTTTAGCAATGAAGAGGAACTTAGGAAATGTAGACAGGATGCAGTACTGGCATGTCCTGTCCAACATGTTGTGCACAAACTGTACTGGCCAGATTACCTGGACACACACACACTGATACTTCTGCTGGTGAAAATATGAGTAAACAGAGTCAGCTGATTTATGAAGTAGAAATCACTTTCCTTTTCTGATGAGTCTTGAAGTGAGTTTCGTTTCATTAACTGCCATATAAGTTGGCAGGGAATCCAAAGTGCGAAGACAAGAAGAGATCTTTCCACCATTTCATTGTGGAAGGAAGTGGTTAGACTCATTCATTGGAAAAGAAAGAAAAGGTAGGAACCACACACAGTGACTGATAATTTAGATAGAGCATAAAAAAGCTGATTTATATATAGTCACTGGGTCTCTTGATGCAGAAATTTGTGGTAGGAACACTAAGGCATGCAAATACAAAATGTATCTGAAAGCACCAGCAGAAACAAGTAAAACAGAAGGATTAAAAGAATTGTGGCTGTTGACTGCACAGCGACCAGATTGTTACCAAGACCCCAGAACATCAGTGAGCATACTGGGAACATGAAGGACGGAACTGAAGATGTGCAGAATGGCAGGAAGATAAAGAACAGTATTTGATCCATAAAATCTCCAGAGGGAGACACACGGCAGACTGTATCAGCAAAAGTAGGTCAGGAAGGTTGGACAGGATGAAAGAACAAAATGTTTACAGCCACTGCCAGCTCAAAAAGTAGCTTGAAGAGTGAAAGGCACATTCAAAAACCACTTGTTTTTCCCCAGCCAAAAGAGACATGATGACCCCTCTTCAGCTGATATTCCCTTATCATATCCAAGTCATCTGGGCCAGACCACAGACTGTCTTAGTGATCTGGCCAAGACAAATGAAATACGACCAATATTCTTAGTGGTTGTGTGTTTGATGCTATAAGACCATGAATGGGTGTTAAATCAGTATTGTTTAAAACAAAAAGCACTCTCTCATTCTCATTTTGCTACATTAGCAGCAGCACAGACTGAGGGGTGGCTTATTGAGTAAAGAAAATAAAAGCTCTGGGTGGATGAATTATAGGTGTTGGCTGATAAAAAATAGTTAGAAATAAAAAAGAGAAAATAGAAGTTTTGTGGTGGAAGACCCACCTGAATATAACTGAAGAACAGGGGCTTGGTCATTGGACTGATGATGGCATGGGACACTGCACAGCCCCTATCCATGGTGAGGGTGCCAGCTCTGTGGTCACCTGTGCACTCCTGTAATGGGTGCTTTGCTCACAATGTCTTCAGTCCCAATAGCAATGAGATTTGGGATTAGCTTTGGAAACTCCCATGGCAATACATGCTAATATCCTCACTACATTAGTAATCATACAGTTCCTAGGAAGAATAAATGCAGCTGGTGATCAAAGACACATGGTGTTTCCCATGGACATAAAAATATGCTGCACATGTGCTCATGATTAAACACACTGATTAATTAACTACACAATCTTTAAATTACACATGTTAGGCTCATGAATACCATGTGATCATTGCTTGATCCAATTAATGAGTGGGAATGGGGTCCTGTGGGGATGCATCCTCACTCCCTTTTCTCTGGCCTGCTTGCATCTGCTCTATGATCTCAATAACTGTGGCCTTGGCCTTTGTGTAAGAGCTGAGCAGTGAAGCACCCCTTGGGTGTACTGGGAACCTTTGCAAGGCTGGGGTGGGGACAGCACTGACCCTACCAGGAACTGCTGCTGCCTGGCCAAGGTGGAAGAGGAGAGTAGGAATAATCTATCATCCCCTGGCTGCCCAGAAACACCCCTTATCTGAATTGTAGCCTGAGAGGAACAGTACTACCCTTACTGGAATTTTGAAAATTTCAGTAATTTTCAGTCTTGGATTGCAGCCAGGAAATTTACTGGTGACTGATGCCAGCCATCTCACGATCCTATAAACAGCATTCCTAAGCAAGACCCTTTCAGCTATTCTGAACTGCAGTGGGCTGCACCAGCATCCCCCTCTGAGTGGGACCTCTCAGTGAGTGAACTCCCAGTTTGTGAAACTTGGAGGATCTTTGGCTGGTAAGGGGACCTGGGCTAATATCCCAGCTACTCAAGGCTCAGCCCCTGCCATTGGGAACCACCAAAAGGCATTAGATGTGGGTGTTTCACTCATTCTTGAGGGGAATTTTTGATAGGTGTGCCTTTCTAAATACACATATATTTGTGTGTGTATTGACTTGAACATTCTACAGCAAATAGAGTAGACATGTTATCATCTTGAATCCATAATTGTCATTGTTGTCATGATTGTAATTGATTATTGGTTAATTTAACATTTAAGGGCTCCTAAATCGTTTAGACTTAAGCCATTGAGCAAGTCCAAGCCTAAGTTTGTATCCAGCTGCACCCAGACTCCTTTCTGAGAAGGAGTTTACAGAGGGTCACCCTTACCCTTTTCTGCCTTACCCCTTTTACATCCCTGCCCTCCGCATAAATCACTCTAAATTAGTTCTATTCTGCTTTTTGTTTATATGTGTTATGTATGTAATAAGTAGTGGGTGAACCTTGCCATCAAACTTTGTTGTGCTTTTGCAAATTCATATTGAAATCTCTTTTCACCAAAACCTTTGATGGTGATTCTTTAAGCAAGTGAAACCACTCATTTTGTGTCAGGTCCAAGGCAGAAAGAGGCTCTAAGACAATTGAAATTGGCAACTTTTCAAGCTGCAAGACTAAACATGCCAGATTCAACACATCCTTCTTAGCCACCATGCCAACTGCATTGCCAAAGGCAATATTCTTGCCACAAAAAAAAACCCATCAGAAATGCAATCTGATCCCAGCTACAATCCCCAGAAAACCAATCAGCTGCAAATCAGGTGATACAGCCCATGTTTGGAAATATTTAGACAAAACAAATATTCTGGGTGTATATGGTCAGAGATCCTGAAATCTGCTTTAAGGCACAGCTTATCTGATTGACTGGGAGGAAAAAGTTTATTTGATTTGGTATTGCCTGAGCAAGAAAATACTTCTGAAAATTCATCTCTTGTCCCAGACAGTTGCATACATATTACAACAGGCTTCAAGTGGAAATAATGGGAGACAACACAAACCTCAGGGGTGCATTTGCCCTTACTAAGGTAAAACTGAAATAGACAGCATGGCTATAGAACAGTAGTGATTGATTCTGCACATCTGATTCTGAGACAACGGTGCCTGTGCTATCACTATTCATTATTATATTGGAGTTATAACTGTTACCCTGCTTGTGGCACGTGGGCTTTGTTGTTGCTGTTCCAGTCTTAGGCATACATCTAAAGATGGTTCCTGTTCTGATACCAGTCATACACATCCTCAACAGACCCTACACGTGGTCATGCTGCAGGTCCCTTGTGCAATGTTTGAATTAGAGGGTTGTGGTTTCCTTTGACATTGGGCTGCAGCATGTGCCATTTTTGTGGGCTAAAGAAATACGTTCTACTAGCACAATTTATTGCTTGTGTAGCTAATGTCTTAGCAGCAAGGCATTGCTGTCAGTCTGGTGGCAATGGTAGCAACATGAATAGTTTAACTAATTTTTGTTCAAGACGAGAAGCTTGACTCAGCCAATATATCAAGCAGTAATTCAATTTTTAATTAATGTGGTAACGTATGAGCAAGAACAGTGCTGGGTACAGTGGTGGGGTTTTCCCCTCCAACTGCACAGCGATTGCTGGGTTTGCTGGTATTTACTGATCATATTCATGCATATTCATGAGCTTTCTCAGCAGTTTCTATTTCCAATTTTTTACGTCACAATTCTGTACTTCAGGATCGTAAACCTATGACGGTGATGTTTGGCTCCTTTCCAATTTCTATACTCTATTGTGATCTATTCCAGGTTTCAATGTCCCAGGATGTATATCCCAGATGGTGTGGTCCAGCTTCCAGATGTGGGGTCCAGCTTCTATTTTCTAGGACCATTAATCTATGATAGTGATGTCCAGCTTCCCTTTTCGAAATCATTAATCAGCAATGTTGATGTCCATCTTCCTTTTTCAGGATGTTTTCACTGTTTCCTTAGGAGTTTGGGATAGGTTCACTTCCCTCTTTTGTTTAAATCCTTTATACATTCTAAAGCCACAGTTTAAAAATCTTTAATACAAAGCAACATTCTAAAGCTATAATTCAAAGTTTCCTACTACAAAACTGCTTAAGACTTAATTACAAGCAAAAAGTTCTTATCAAAAAGCAACATTCTAAAGTTATAATTCAAATATTCTTACTACAAAACAGCTTAAGACTTATAATAGTAAATTGCAAACAAAAGATTTGTTCAAAGACTTTCTTCCATGCTTTGCTTTTCTCTGTTATTTATTAGAACTCATCTTTAAACCTGTCCCATGGCCGTGTTCTGCACATTTCACAATTACAATTGCACAGGTTTCCTTTATTTACCTGACACGAAACACAACTTTGTATTTCACATTTTTACTGAAAAAGCCACATTAATTCACAGTTAAAACAGCTGTATGGAAACTTCCTAGTAGCCACCTGTGTTCTCTGGTGTTAGAATCACTCTCCCAGTACCTCTCTGGCCCCAAAGGTTGACCATGAAATAGGAGATTTGTTGGTGTCTCTTGTTCTTCGTTGGGAGAAATTTGATGCTGGTGGTGGAAACTTCCTCTCTCTAGGGTCTGTGCTTGGATTTATTTTTATATATTTTGCAACACGTACCACATCTTCCTCTTTCTTCATTGCTTCACAATTTCTTATTATAACAAAATTCACTGTCTGGTTTATTTTTTATTATGTTAGACACTACCTCTTTGCTCTCTTTCTTTTTTTTTCCTCCCCTTAAAACCGGTTTTATCCAGCTCCCAAGGTTACATTCCTTTAGTGACCAATAACTGAGTGCCAGTAATGTGTTTATGACCCTGGGGTCTCTGGTATCATCATGTGCCTGGACTTTCAAGGACTCTGCTATCATCCTGCACTCCTACTCTTCCAGGCAATTCTAGGTCACAGACACAGAACCATGACCTATTTGCACTAACCACAGTTTCATAAAAAAAGTTCTAATACAGTTTAGTGTACAATTGCACAAAGTTAACTAATGTCAAAACCAGTTAGATAATACTATATGTAATCTGATTGTTAGGCAACTGCTGTTACAGCTAAACAAACAAATGCAGAGCCCCTTGCAGGCCAAAACAAGCTCAGACAAAGCAACTCTTGGCAAATCTCAGCCTTGAAGCAGTACAGAAATAAACTGCAGCCTCCTGCCTCTGTACCAGCAAACACAACACCAATTTACCTGGGCTTCAAGGCTACACCATCAAAACACAGTGTCCTGACAGCACTTCCATTTGTGACTCCCTGGGTTTAGTCTATGGAGATACAATGCCCTGGCAGTATGGCTGTGTTTTCTCTGATGTAACTTGATGTGCTTTATACTGTATCTTGATAGGTTTCCCTGGGTGTAGAGTTTTAATAGTCTTAGCACACCCAACCTTTAAAATTCCCTTTATTTATTAATGGTAATACAATAAATACATACAACACATTTTTTAACTGCCTCTCCTTAATATCTGTCTCATGATGCATATTACTGGTATGAGTTTAAATTTGATTCTGTTCAGGTTATGACTCCATGCCCTTAGAAAGGAAGGACCAAAACAAGAATGCACAACCACTGTGAAAGAATATCATGTGGGTAGAAGGCTTTGGAGCATGGAAATTTATAATTTCAGACCAAGCAATATGTGGCTAGCTGTTGGAAATGCAGTGTTAAGTGCATTGGATGTACAGCTGTGAACTCCTGGGCAGATGATCCCAGAATGCAGGCCTGACAGTGATTTTAGAGGTCATGAGGTGATAAAAGGATGGATGAGTGGTTTGAGATTCAGGTTATTGAGTGCAGGGATTAGATTCTGGATATTTGCTTGAGCCAAAATGCGGTGGAGAGATGGGAAATGGGAAGATTATTTCAATAAGGATCCCTGTAAAGAGATTGATAAATGGGTGAATCTGTCTAGGAATCATTTGAGGATCAGATGTGAAAGCTCATCAGAGAAACAGGATTAGGAAACTGAATGAAAGAATGGTGAATATGTCTGTCAGAGAGACTGCCAGCCGGGGGCGTGTGATGCGGGCAGTAAAACCAAACATCGGTGCCCAACAGAAACAGGAAGATTAAGAAAACAGGAAACTGGAAACTGGAAATACACCCCACATGTGGGGTGTGCTTGTGACTCTACAAGTTACTGAGTCAGCTGGAGGCCCTGGCTTCAAGGGTTAGTGACCATGACCGGCCTCCAAGGTCTGAGGATGAAGCAACAGTAGCAAGTGTTGACCTTCAGCTATCCTGACTGCATGAGTGGTGGACAAAAACTGTTAAGGAGTTGGTACAAAGACAGTGGACAGGAGGGGGAAGAGCTGAAATTACTGGTTATTCCTGATCTTGACAGTTTAAAGAAAATCAGGTTGATGGGCATTGGGGATTTAGTTCTTTGAAACCCTTTTCTGCAATGCAGATGCTGTTCATTATGCACTCAACTTCATCAGAAACTCCTTCAGAGTGAGATATTTTAACCTGGAAAACTGAGTTGCATCAGGAATACTCAGAGATGCAAAATAAAATAGGAAAATGCAAGAATAAAAATGATGGAAGTGGAGGTGCCCTTTTGAAAATGCATATATGCAGCTTTGTGTTTGAAGTTTTTGACAGAACACAATTTTAAGGATAAAGGTGAAGGTCCTGCTGTGACTATAAATAGGATGGGTTGTCTGTCATATAAAATCAATGAAATGCCATAATGAAAACTGAGTACTTGCACCACAGTTAAAATGGGTAGACTACCAAAAATATTCTGCTGGTTCATATCCCTTTGATAACTGTGAAAAATAAGGTTCACTCTCCTGGTAAAATTTAAAAGTTTAATAAAGGACAGTAGGAGATAAAGATGATAAAGCAAAGTTTAACAGCTGGGTGCTTGGCATGCAGCCAAGAGCATACCTCCTATTTCAGAGACACCCTTTACATACCTTTTCCATTGTGTCAGCCTATTACATATTCATAAACAATAATGTATATTTAGACTTTTCCCCAAACTAGTTTACACGTTCCAAGAACTGTTTACCATGGCTCCTCCTTGGTCCACCTTTTTAGAGTATGAGTATTCCTTGGCTGTGGTTTTAGTTATCACCATTCTTGTTATCACCTCCAGCTTGGGCTTTGGTCCATACTTTCTACAGATGGTGGGTGCTGACAGCTGGCATATCAGTATCAGAGGTCTTCATCATATGTTTGTTGGATGTTATCCCAACCAAGCAGGCAGTTCAACTACCACAAGCATAACTATATGAGCTATTTCACTACTATGTCTAGCTTTAGCTAATAGCAGAAATAAAAACTATATCTTTGTAACAAAGTTACTTTAATGTTATAGATATAGCATCCATTTTAATATCTGTGAAAAGCCAATATTGTAATGAGTGTTTATGACAATAGCCATGTTATTCACTGCAAGGGGAGGACTTGGAAATATCGCCAAGGAGTCAAGGACGGGGCTCGGTGTGCATGACCCAGTCTCAGCTCACAAACACGAACATCCAGCGCCTGCTGACAGCCACCAGCTCTCAGTGACCCCAGCTTCTAATTACTGCAACATGTTTGAGTGCAACTGTGTGGGTGTGGTAATCTGCTGTCAAAAAGGAAGGAGTGTGTAACTGGGGGCAGGGACAACACTGAGCTGAGCCTCGGATGCCTTGCCCAGCTGTCAGCTCTTGCCACGGCCAGGGCTGCAGGGCCGGCTGCTGGGTCGGGCACAGCCCCAGGGCATCTCAGCAAGATGGACCCTAGCAGGGCCATGATGTGGCCAGAGTAATAAAAAATGGATACTGTTCGACAGAGTCTCCATAACAAGTGAAACACTGTTTCTTTCAGTGAAAACAGAATTTTCACCTATTATTAGCAAATATCACGGAAATAACAAGTGTGGGAGTATGTCTGGGAGCTTCATTATTCTGAGAATTCATGTGTGCCTTCATTATTCGGCAAATTATGGGAAGTCAGTGCAATGGATCAGTGATTTTTTTTGTGTTCCAAGACGCAGGGAACAATACTGTTACTGATGGTGGGTTTTCATTGGAATAAAATTAACTTTGTGCGGACTACAAATCATAGTGACCTGACCAGCTTATTCAGACAATCTTGTCAAAAATCAACATAATGTAGAGCAATTATAAACGGAATCTAAGCAGGTAGATGAGCTGAAAACACAAATAAGACATGCCATGGACTGCATGTGAACCCAAGACAGAATGGCTACTGAAACCAGAACGTGTTTAGGCCATAGTACCTCCATTTTAAAATGCCACCATTGAAAATCATTCCCGGTCCTAGTGCCAAAAGTTCCCATTCTTCTTTGGTTTTTACCTCATATTATATCTAATTTTCCATTTGCTCTTTTCACTGTTCCTGCATACACCTGCCTGTCTCTGCCCAGATTCCTCCCAAGAAACCCAACACTCCCCATAGTAATTCTTTCTAATTTACCTTAATTCTGCTACTGCTGATGTTCCTTCTCAACCTGGTGTTTCCAACACTGTTTTACCTTGGCAATTTGGCCCAATGCAGTGTAATGCATATAACTGCTGGGCTGCATCAGCCTTCCAGTAGAGCATCCTGACACCACCTTCCAATAATTAATTCATGGTGGTATGTGTCACGGACTCCTTTACTTTTTCAGAGTGCTCTCCTGTCCACAGTTCAGCTGTGGCACACACCAGGGCTCAGTATACCCAATTCCTGCAGACTACAAGGTGTAGGTTTCTGTAAATTAAGCACACACAGGGACAAAAAGTTATTAGTTTTACAAAGTAAAATTCACATGAACCCGTCTAATGCATAGTCTCTGCCTACCTAATGCATATCTATTAGGGGATGTGATCTTACACAATGCTTAAGTGATTTGGGTGAATCTTATCAGTTAAAAAAACCAAAGTGCATCCTTAAGCAACTTCTATTGTAAAAGTTATCTGACAACATCAGTTATGTTCTCACAGAAGGTGATAAAATTCAGCCTGGGGGGCAGATACTTTGACTCACAGAGTGCTGGTCACACCTCACTGTATTCCAGTTCCCGTTTGCACAGGATTCTGAGCAAGTGTACATACTTTACCCAGGAGAGGCCTGCCTGGCAGTGGAGGAAGGGGCAGGGGTGCCACACCAACAGCACTAGGCTGGGAGGAATGCTCTGACAGCTTGGAATCTGGAGAATGCCAAGGTCAAGGATCCCCAAAAGGTTAGGCACTGGATGGCAAGGAAAGCATAAAGCCTTGGGCAACAAGTAAACCAATACACAATGAGCATCCCACGTGCATCTGCTGCAGCAGACTCCTGATATCTCTGCTGTGATGGGAAGTTGTGAGGGTGTGCAAGGGTAATAGAAATGTAGCATGATATTGAGTTTGTTTTAATTCAGAAACAAGTTTTAATTCCTCATTTGCACGGGCCCTTGAAACCCGTTTGGCATGTTGAGAAGGATATTCAGCTCAGTAGCAACTGATTTTCAGATGACAGAATTATAGGATATCTCAAATTGGAAAGGACTCATAAAGATCATCAAGTCCTGCTCCTCACAGGACTTTCTGAAACCAAACCATATGACAATGACAAAGAGTGTTGCTCAGGTGCTCCTTGAATTCAGACAGACTTGTAGCCACAAGCAATTCCTTGGGAAGCTTGTTCATTGACTGGCAATCCTCTCAGTAAAGAACCTTTTCCTAATGTCCCATCTGGACTTCCCCTCACACAGCTTTGTTCCATTTCCCATTCCTGGTCACCAGAGAGAGGAGATCAGCACCTCCTCCTCCACTGCTCCCTTTGGTGGTGCATTCCATCCCTCCTCAGGCTGCTCTACAATCTCAGCAATTCTCTTTAGGACTAAGCCTTGAGGCATGACTTCGGCAATGAAACTTCCCTCAGTCTTACCAGAAACTCATGCATGACTATGGTGGGAAGGCACTGACTGTCCTTAGCAGAAGCTCCTGTTGCCTAACAAAGGACAAGAGATAATCAGCCATGCCCTGAGAGCCTTGGAAGTTACCTGCCTGAATCATCCTGGAGACTGAAGGGTGATTGAAGCCAAGCATTTTGTAACCCTGCGAGCAGCAGTTTTAAGTGAGACTCTCAGAGCTCTCGGGGATGTCAGCAGGCTTTGTGTCCCAGCCTCTGACTCCGAGTGGGACACCTCCCAGAGCTGCCAGCACTCACACTGGTACTTGGAGGACCATCTCTGAGAGCTGACATGGGGGCCTGTGTTGATGCACCACTCTTCAAGGCTCAGCCTGCTGAGATGCAAAGCCATTCCACATGAGTATTTCACTGACCTCGGCGAGGGGGGAATTTTTAATAGGTACCTTTGTACACGTTGCCTTCTGTCTGTGTGTCTGAGAGTCTGAATGGCTTTAGATACCTTAGAGCATGTACTGTATGAATATTGCCAGCTTAGATTTATAGTTCAGTGACTTTGCTTATGGCAAACTATTGAATAATTTTGTAAGTGTTAAAATAATGATTAAGTGCTTCTGAATCCTTTAGACATAAAATTCATGAGCAAGCCTGAGGCTAAGTTTGGCAAGGGAATCCATTCTGAATATCGTGACACAATGGGAATGTCTCCCTTACCCTTTAGCACTCCCCTCCTTTTGTAACCCAGAGTCTGAAAATTATTTTAAACATTTTCTGATCCAGTTTTTCTTTATATGCTTTATTCTAGGTGGTAGTAAACTTTGCCACTGAACTCTGTTAAGCCACGCTTTCACAAATATATATTAAAACCTCCTTTACTAATAACTTTGATGATGATGATTCTTTAAGCAGCCAAAATACTCATTCATGACATCCCCCTCAAGGAAGATGTAGGCTGCCCTGGGGACACCCCTGAGTCTTTTTCAAGCTGAAGAAATAAGTGACCTCTGCCACTCTTTGTAAAGGTTATAGTTGAGGCCATTCACTATTTTGGTCACTCTCTTCTGGTCACTCTCTGGTAATTTGATGTTATTCTTATATTGAGGTGCATAAAACTCACACACAACTCTCCCTACAGAGGTAAGGTCACAGAAGTACAGAGCAGAGCAGGACAATCACCTCCCTCAACAGGCTGAAAGTGCTGTGCTTGATATCCACCCCAGGATGTGGTTGCCCTTCTGGCTGCCTGAGAACACTGTTGACTCATACCCAACTTGCCATCAATCCAAATCAGCAAATCTCTTTTCATGGGCATTTTCTTCAGCCTCACATCCCCGTTACAACTGAGAGATGACCCTGCCTGAATTGAGGTGCAAATGAGACCATATGCTGGAGTCACCTGCATGAACTTTATTTAACAACAAACATGAGATAGGGAGATAGAAAAAGAACTAGAAAACAGAGGAGAGGAGGAGAGAGAGAGATATCAAGCAGATCCACCATCCATGGAGCCAGGAGTGTCCCATTGGTGCTTCCTCACCCTGGGCTTCTCAGTGGTGGGGTGACACTTGTTCTTTTGGTGGTCCCACCTTTATACAGTCCAAGTTCTGAGTATTGATGGAGGTGTGTTCCTGTTCCTAATTTACATGTGAAGTGAGGCTGGGTGTGTCTTCATGGCATGCAAAAGTGAGGGTAGGCAAGGTCCTCTTACTGAAAATGCTTCCCCCAAGGCTTTGAGGGGCTTCTGTTGGTCGCAGGAACTGCCTGTCCATAGTGTGGAGTGATCTTTGTTTGGCCTGTGGTATGTGTATGAGTGGTTACTTCCTTTCACACAGCTTGCCACAGCAGAAATTTGTGTCTGGATGCATTGACCAGGATGTGCTAACCAGATAAAGCCTCCACCAGGCCTGGAATGGGAGCCTTCCTGTTGTAAATTCCTTCTTTTTGTGTTTATCCTATTGCAAGTCCTTCCCGAGCCTTAAACAGTGTTTCAGAGAGGCAACTGTGCTTTTTAACTCCTTACAGTCTCCAACTTGCACACATAACCAGGATTACCTTATCCCAGGTGATGAATCCAGCACTTGCTCTTGATATATTCATAGAGTTGGATGATTGCCAAAGTCTCCAGTCAATCTAGATCTCTCTGTAGGATATCTCTAGAAGTGGGTTTGGGGATTTTGAGGATCTTTGGTGGTTTCAATGCTTTGGTCAACATTTCATGCCTGCTTCTTGACCTCATCTCGGCACTTGCACTGTCTTTTGTGGGAGTAGTCTCAGAACAGGGAAGTGGGCCCCAGAAAGGTGCTGCTCCTCCTACATGCAGACTTCCTCTCCTGACACATCCTGTTCTACTTTGCCCACTGGCACTACAGTGGCTACTGCTGCTGTTTCAGACACAGCAGAACATGAACTCCTTGGTGCCCAGACTTCTGCACAGGCCTAGCCAGGACACAACGATGCTTTACTAGTCCAAAGAAAGGAACAGTGTACCTCAAAGAAGCAGATAACAGAATGTAAAAGTATACACACAAGATGCTAAATGTAGCTGGAACCAGTGGATAAACACATAATGAGGAATACAGTGGCTGATATAGTGGCTTTTGTGGCACAGCCAGGTAATAAGAAGCAACAGCACGTGCCCTAAGAGAAGGTCAAGACACGGTCATCTGTAACACTGTGGGCACTTGGTGAGTAGGACCACCAGAAACCCCTTCAGATAACCCTCTACAATCATAAAAGACCTTCCAGTAAGAGGCAGATGCGTGGAAATTATTTCTAGGAAAAGTGATGTTCATGTCTTAGCCAGGAAGCACACTGTAATCCATACATATGAGCAGGGTGGAATAACTGCTTTGCTGTAAAGTGTCATGACACACCTATTTAGAGGAAATATCCTCCAGCAATGCAATAAGGAATGCCTGCCTTCTAATACACCAAAACTGTGATAGAAAATTTCTTAAAAAAAAAAAAAAAAAAAAGAAGAACCAGGCTTTTATATGATGAAGTCACTGACTCCCAGTCATAGGCCAGCTGTGTCAGCTCAGCAACTTTAGATACCTTATCTGTAGTATCACTTGTTGGCTGCTTTATAAAGAAATTTTTCTACCACATCCTTACCTTGCCATTGTTCTTCACATCCAAGGAATGCTGGATTCAGCATTGTCGAGTTGTCACCAAAATGCAGGAATAAAATGCCCTAACACCAATGTAGTTATGCTGCAGGATGCACTGGGATATCTCCAGTGAATTTTTATTAGTTTCCAGTTGTATGAGCAAATGGCATGAAAGAAACTTATCCAACATCAATTTTATGATGATAGGAAAAATATATACTAATATCTTCACAAAAAACTCGATGGGTGGGGTTCTTCATAATGATAGGAGAAAGAAGGTGTTATTGTTTCCAGGAATGTCTGAAAGAACCAATCAGGTTCTGGAAGAATGGCTGTGGGGGCTTTAGGGGAAATGGGTCTTCACGTCTTTATGAACATGAAGCTGAGCAAGTTACAGAACCCAGACAGTTTGATTTTCTGAGCTTGAGAGTAACAGGAGAAAGGGGTCTGCACAAAGTCTGTGTTGGAACTCAGAAAGCCTGAACTTCCAAACTTGAGGGGAAAACGATCATCCCTGCTCCAGAGGGAATCTGTAGTAGGTGGTTCAGGAAGTCCTCGCTTTCCCAGACCTCGGCCAATGGGGAAAGGAACACAGCAGGATGTGGCCAGGAGTTCGGGAGAAAAGGAGGCTGCGCCCTCCTAACCCTCCGGCTACACTGCCCAGGGGCACTGTCCTGTGTGCTCTCTGCCTGCATTGGAATTCGCTGGACTCCTCTCTCTCCTTTACAGACACTGATTTTTCCACACAATGTGAATAAGCAGATGCTTCTTTATTTTGGTGCCAGGAAAACAGGGAACTACTCCTCCTAGCATGTTCTACTTAGTAAACAAAATCCATCCGTTTGATTACTGCTGGGTCATGGTTACGTAAGTTCTTTTACATTTTATGCATAATATGCCTGCTCTTAGATTTAACCTTAACCATAACTCGTTTTGCTAGTTTAATAATTTCATCGATATTTTTACTTCAAGACAATAGGGACATCTCTATTGAGCTCTACTTATTGGAATCCTTGCTATTCCAGTCAAGGTGGGAAGGGTAGGGGGTTTGCAAGCAGTGTAACTGCTCTGCATGATGCTCCCCAGAGTTTCTTGAACAAAACATAAGACATTCATTAGCTTCTTGGCGAGGTTTCTGCTGCATATTTTAAACACAGCACTCCAAACATTCGTATACCATATACTTCTCGATTTTTTACTCATAGCCACCTCTTTTATATCATTAAATCGATTCTTTTATCAGAATATTTATAACATTTCTTCTAACTGAAGTTTTAATTGGTCCTCAGTCCGTGGGGGAATGTGAAAGAACCACTCTATTTTTCTTAAAAAAACGTGACGCGCTCGAAGCGGGGAGCTGTGGGAGTTCTCTGGAGCGCTGAGAAGGCAGGAAGGGAGGCAGGGAAAGGGGCAGGGAGGAGGGGCTTAGCCTGGAGGGATCTGAGGACCAGGAGGCGCAATCTATCGCGGCTGTCCGCGGTGAGCCCCGGGGCAGCGCGCTGGCCGTGCCCGGCGGCCCCGATCCCGCAGCGCCGCGCCGGGCGGGCAGGGCAGGGCCGGGCCGGGCAGGGCAGGACGCGCCGCCCCCGCTGCCCGCAGCTCCCGCCCCGCTGCCCGCAGCCGGGCTCTCCTTCCGTCTCCCATCGGGGCCGACACTCGGGGCTCCGGACGAGCCGCTGGCTGCGCTCGGTGAGGACGTGCGGCGGCGAGGAGGAAGGAAGGGAGGGAGGGAGCGGCGCGGGGGGCGGCGGGGGCCGGGCCGTCCTGTCCTCCTTTCCCTTCCCCTCCCGGCGGCTGCCAGGAGCCGCTCCCCGGGGGCTGCCGGCCCCTGCGGAGGGCTCGGGGCGGGCTCGGGGCGGGCGGAGCCGTCTCGGTGGCCGGGCCGGGGAGCGGGGAGGCCGCGGGGCCGCAGCGGCAGCAGCAGCGGGGGCCGCGGGCGCGGAGGGCGGCGGCGCGGGGGGCCCGGCGGAGCGCGGGGCCCGGGGCTCGTCCGCTGCTCGTCTCGCAGAACCAATTACCATCAATTAGTGACAGAGTCCTGCGAGTGCCTGAACAAGGACAATGCGATGCGCAGGCTCCGGAACGCATCCCCCGCCCCGATCACCTTAAGGACGCAGAGGTTTGTTTTTGCTGTGTTGCTCCGTAGGGTGTGACAAAGCAGGGAGATGCGGTTGAAAGATACGAAAAACCTCCAAAAGAATAACAAACGAGGAAATCCCTCCCTCTTTCTCTCCTTTCCACCCCAAACAAAACTGACGAGAGAAAGTAATCGCTGTCAGGGTTGAAGACTGGCTGTTTCGAGTGTCCTGTGTTTGAATTCTGCGATGAAAGTCCAGCGTTAGTGATTTTTGTGCTTCAGCCTCTCAGGCATCGCAAGATGTGCGGTAAGGAGCCGGTGCTCCGCTTTGTGTAAGAGGGACACCTGCAGTCGTGTGTAATGGTATAACTGATAACACTGTTTATACTATTAAAGAAAAAAAAAAAAAGAACACAACAGAACGTATTTAAAGAGGAATAGCTCGCTGTTTCTGCTTTGGGTTGTCTGAGTAGTGTAGCTGATAGAATTAACTTATTTATTCCCTCTGCAGAAGCAGATGGAAATGTAAGAAAAAAGTGCAAGTACCCCATCAATGTGTAGCAGCTTTATTCCTGTGCTTTGGAAGATGTGCTTTGTTTGTCCATCAGTCATCATTGAAAACCAGAGGCATCGGGTAGAACATGAGTAGATTTTCTGCTGGAGCACTGGATGTGTTTCAGAAGCCCATAGGAATGCTGGCAGTTGTTTTCCTAGAAGTTGTTACAGGCTGACTCAACTCTTTCTAGGAGCTCCGTGGTAACTTTGGGCATTTCCCTGCTCTTAACTAGCCTCCTGGGAGGACTTAAAAATAGAATAAAACAAACCCAGCTCATCGTGACTCCTGGTAAATATTTTCTCCTGAGAAAATATTCATCTGAGAATGATGGGAGTAAAACTTGTTACAAACATCTAAAACTCCTACTGGGCTCTTATCACTCTGTTCCCTTGAACTGGCCAACTGATGCCCCAAAACATTCAAACAGATATTCCTGGCAGAGAAAACAGACTTGTGATAATGATTGCTTTTTTTATTACTGTCTGCAAAATTAAATCCTTTACTCTTGATGCCTGTGCCAGCATACAAGCTCCCCTGGGTCTCAAGGTGCAAGGTCTTGGAAAATTTACTGCTGTGGTTCCCAAGATGTTTACCAGGACCCATTAGTTCAGTGTGTTTGTGTGGCTCACTGCAGTGAGTTGGGAGGCAGAGTTCAAGGATCCAGCTCTCTTTGTAGTTTAAGCTTAAACAGTATTTTTCTCCCTAGGAAATAATAGATTGTCTGATGTCTTGGCAGAAGACAAAAACATTACAGCATGCTTTATGTCAAGTCTGTTATGGGGTGTTTTGGTTTCTTTCTAAATAAAAACTAAAACTTTCTCCAGTTCATTGGTCTGCTAGAATTTTTAGAAGTTTTATTTTTTATTGTTATGATTCTGAATTCTAAAAGCACAGATTATATTTTGCTCTTCCCTCTTCCTACTAATCTTCAAAAAAATAGTTGTAAATCAGTAAAATACTCTGATTTGCAGGAGGCTGTCCCTCAAACACAGACTCTTTAGAAGCCAACAAATTGCTGACTTGGATTGTTTACTGCAGGCTAAGGTGTTTTGGTAGGAGAATATTTTTATATGTTTCTAAAATTTACACAAATCAGCCTTTCACAACTGTTTTATTTGCCTTTTTTTGGTCGGTTTCATTTGCTGCAGCCGTGAACAACATATCAGTGGTTGGGGATATGAGACTGTCATAGGATTTGTGGTCTTGTAATAATTAACCTGTTAGTTTGATGTTGAGCCTTTCTTCTTTGTGTTGAAGATTAACAGTTGTCAGAGGCAGAGCAGTACTCCCCACCCCAAAAATTAAAAGGCATGGATGAAGACACAGCAAAAGGAGTAAAAGAGGGAGCAGAAAGTCAAGAAGGTGCAGTTAAATTCTTGATTCCTAGAGGAGCTCCTGCTTTCGTAAGCATAGCTATGAGAGCTTGTGAAAAACCTTAGAGCCTGCTGGTGACTTAAAAGGAAAGAAAAAAGAAAAGCAAGGAAAAATGGTGAAAATACCCATTATGGTTTTTAGCATTAGGTAATGCTAATCTTTGCCTTTTTAAACTGTTAAAGTGCACTGATGAAAGGAGGCTGGTGCTGCACGGGAAACTGGAATTCAAAATCTGCCAGGGAATCTTTTGATATATCACTGGTAATCAGGACATAGGGGACTCTAGTAGGGGTCATTGCTCCTTTGGAAAAAGCAGCACTTGAAACTTCTTGACTGTTATCCCATCTAGGAGCCAAGACCAGTGAGGAGCTCCTTGTTCCTCCAGTGGGAGCTCCACATCTGTCTGAAGAGACACACCAGATTGCTGAAGTGATCTTTTTTTTTTTCTTTTTCAAGTGAAATTGTGGATGCCATTTTATTGTCTAGTTTGGTTCATCCTGAAGCACCAAAAGTGGCAGCATCAGTGCAACTGAAGAGGTAGAAATGGGGAAGAAAATAGGCTTAAGGAAAATAGAAACTTACCAACCTGTCTTCGTTACTCAAAGCATTTCTAAGCCATATACTGTTAAATGCAGTTTTTCAAAGAACTGTAGTAATTTCCCATTGCTGACAGGGAATGGATTTTTATTTTTCACCCATTTGATTGCTAGATGCTACTATCATGTTTCTGACTATTATTTGTCTTTCTGATAAACACAAGCAATTCAAGTTCTCAGGAGTTTCAAAACTGCATAGAGCAGTGGAAATGTAGAGCAAAAATGCTGTACAAATTTATACTTGGAGGAATTTTAAGGAAGCTAATTTAATGGAAGGATTGATACTATAACTTACAGCAGGCAGATAACTTCACCAACCAGAAGATTTAAAAAAAGACTTTTTAAAAACACTCCTGTGACCTTGAAGGTAGCACTATGCCTTCATGCTGGATAGAAATGATCTCCATAAAATGCAAATATGCCAAAGAGCTCTTCTAGTAAGTATGTGATTGTGAAAAATTTCAATGACTGAAATTCAATTAACTTCTTAATTTGCACTTCAGTCAGTATCCTGTACATAGATTGCAAGCTTGTCTCCAATGAGTGGTCATTAGGCCTTGGATGATTACGGAACAATACTTCTAGTAGGGGATGTCTGCAACTACAGGGGATGTAGGATAGTTCTTTAAACGTCCATTGAAACTTGAAAGGAATTTGCAAATTCCTCAGAGGCTGAAGCATGGTTTCTCTGCATTTCACTTGTTTCTGTGAAGCACTGAGGCCTGAACAATAGGCCCTGAGTTGACTCCCAATGAACCTTCCAACCTTCCATTGTTTAATATGTGTATCCAGCTATTACTGAAACATGCATGATCATTAGTGAGACATGGAGTGTGACTGGCAGAGGCCAGTCAGGGCCATGAAATCAGATACCCGGCCTTTTTTGGAGGTACACAGTCAAAGCCAAATCCCTTGGTTCCCCCTTGAGCCCTGGCCAGGCTTTGGGTGGAACCCAGGAGGAGAATGAAACTAGATGTTCCTGCAGGAGAAGGTGTGGAAGCTTGTTTATTCACCAGCATGAGAACTGGACCCTCTCACAGTGAAGATGTGCCTGGAGAATTTCCCAGTGGCCAGGAGTGGCTCTCCAGTCCTTGCTGTGGCTGAAGCTCCCCAGCTGAAGGGCAGATCTGGATGATAATAAAATATTAGGTAATGTACCTTTCTTAATTTCTATAGGCAATCTTCTGTAGTAGTGATTACTTAGCATTGCTTATCTTATCTTTTTGTAATTCTTTGCTGTTTTAAACTATAGTAAATTACACTGAATTCTTAAAGTTGGTGTTTGTGTCTTTTGTGCTGGCCTTGTCCACTGGCAGACCAGTGTGATGGTAAAGAGAAATTTGCAGTTGAAGTGTAGGGGTGTAGGTATTTTCTAAAATTGTTGTTCCATCCAAGACAAGGCAGCTTAGGACTCTGCTTCATCTTTAGCTTCCATCATCGTAATCTTCTTCCATCATAGTAATCCTCTTCCATCATCTTCTTCCATCATAGTAATATTCACAACTAGGAAAGCATGACCTATAGATAATACTTACAGCTATGTGTTTCGTTATATACGTGAACTTTTCTGCAGAGGCGAGGGTATTCCTGTATAAAGGAGTCTGATGCTACCATTAGAAAAGCTTTCATCTGTAGGATTCCAAATGGAATATTCAGTGATGTCAATGGATGATGAATCCAGTCCCTGTTATTAATGCCTTTTCCTCACAAATCTTTTCTGTTGAAAATTGCTTTCTCAGGCTTACAGCTATTATTCAAAAGCAGTAAATGCTTGGTCGATACAATGAAGCAATCAAATACAATCTTGAAGATTTGATTTTGTTCTGAACAATGGTATCACTTCTGCTGGTGTTGGTGTGTTGCTTGGTACCATGGAGAACTAGAATGTTAAAATTCCTTGTGAAGCATGGTTCCTCCAAATGCCTGATGCGTCCATAATGCTTGCAGAAGAGTCCCTTTTACCTTTCAGAATAACCTCTTGGAGCTCAGTTTAGACGTTGCTTATGACAAATTCAGATTTTTCTGTATCTAGAGCTTCTGTTTGTTGATAAGTGAAATGGTGTTTATCTCGATTAGCTCATTTGTGGTGAGAAGAATGACTTTATTCTTGACCCCTAGACTATGACCACAGTTCCCATGACACTTATGACAGTGTTGCTGGGTGCAATTAGCAGCTTTAGGACAGTGGATTGGGACCGTTGCCAGATGCCATGGCATGCATTTCCTTGATTTTTGATTTTTGTACTATCCCCTGAAAAAGTCCTAAAATGCAATTACAAAATTGTAATTTCTCAACTGCAGAATTCCTGAGTTCCCACTAAGATTTATGGCACGATTGATGCTCATTTCATTGTTTTTCTAAATTTGTTCTGCCGTGGGCAGGGTCAGAAAAGACACAGACACCAACTTAAGGAATAAGGGTAATTTAATATAATACAAAACTGCAAAGAATTACAAAAAGATAGGATAAGCACCAGCTAGGGGAAGCTGCTGTCACAGCAAAGGACTGGAGAATCACTCCTGGTAACTGGGAAATCCTGCAGGTGCTTCCACCCACAGGAAACGAGGCTTCCGACTTAGCTGTGAGAGTCCCATTTTTACTCTGCTAAATATGCAAGCTACCATAACTTCTAGTGCAGGAACATCTGGTTTTTTCTTTCTCCTACTGGGTTTCTTCCAAAGCTTGGTAGGGCTCAAGGATGACCCAAGGGAGTTGTCTTTGATCCTATACTCCCAACCAAGGCTAGATTTGGCCTTGCCTGGGTTGTAAATACTGAAACCATGTTTTGCCAATGAGCAGATACAAATAGCATTTGGTTGGAAGGTTCATCTAGAGGTCAGCTTTGGTTCAAGGTCTGTTGTTCAGGCCTTAGTGATTCAACATTTTGCTGTTGTTACCATGAAGTGGGATAAGTAGAAATCTGCAGCTGTAGTCCTGCATCAAACATCCTTATTGAAACGGAATTGCAAAACTTTTTGACATAAATATTAAAATTTGAAATTTGTGAGCATAACAGGATGTTCTTTATGTATAAGTGGGGATGAAACAGCTTGAACTTCACCCTGCTTGCAAAAATCACCAGTGATGGAGGGAGGGTGGCCATGTTGTTTTTGATGTTGAAGAATGCTGATTTCAGCCTGACTGAAACACTTCAAAATTAAACAATATGAGGATGTTCAGAAACTGGTGTTTCCTGATGGGAACTGGCACTGGCATGGATGTGGGAGACAGATGTTTCCTGATAAAAGGAACCAATGAGGGGTAGTACTAATCATGTATTTTAAATGAATTATGCTCTGCTGAGCTAGCCTAGCAATGTAGGTCATGACAGTCAATCATGTTACTGTATAAAGGCCCAAGCTCTCGTTTTTATGGTAGGGATTTCTAGCACATTCCTTTTAGGAGATTGCATGGACATTCTTCCTTTAAGTGGGGATGCTTCTTGTGGTAACTCCTTGGGGCTGTGAAAGAGATTTGCCCATGGTCATTGGTTTTGGTGGATGACCAAAACCAATCTCTTCTTGATAATTATTTAGCTAGTTTTGAAAATACCAATTTAATAAATAGTGCACTATAATAGCAGTTACAGCCTTTTGTACTGAGGAAGCTCATGGAACAGATCATCTTGAATGACATCACCTGGCACCTATAAGACAGCCAGGGAATCAGGCCCAGCCAGCATGAGCTTGTGAAAAGCAGGTCTTGCTTGACCAACCAACAGTTTAGGGGAACACTCTAAAATGTTTTAACCAATCCCTTTCCATCAATAAGGAAAAACAAATAGAGGAGATATAAGTGGAAAAATAACAGTTTACTAAAACCTCAAAATAGCAACAGACAAAACATATCAGTAAGAGCACCAGTTTTTTAGGAAGTTGCTGAAATCTTCCAGACTCCCAGGGAACAAAGAGAAACTCAAAATGTCAGAATGGCGCCTCCCCAAGACAGTGCCTGCCGTGGGGGAGACAAATGGCAGCAGCCCCCTCTTCTCCCTTTATCTCTCTGGTGGCTGGTACTCTGTCAAGAACCTTGTGGAGGTTCTTTGCCTTCTCCTGGGCAGAAGCCAGCAAGGCAAAGCCTCTGGGCTGGTGTGACTCAGAGCCTTCTGGCCTGCTGGCACTGCTGGTGGGCTGGGGTCACCATGCTGTCACCAGTGGAGAGGGGACTTTAAACCTGGCCCTGCCTCTGCCCAGGCCCTGGACAGTAGACAGTAACTTAACTGAGGAGGCCAACACCCCAAAACTCACTCTTGTTTTGCAAGTTGTTAAAAATGGCCGATTAGGTCTACTACAAAATGAATGATTTGTTGAACAGACCAAGGAAAGCAGACGTAAGACGTAAACCAGACTTGTTACCACACAGGGTAAATAGAGAGACACTGCTGTGTGATTGAGGTACATATTACAGCTAGCAAAGAAATAATATAGATTAGGATTCAATGTACTTTACCATCCAATTACTGATGGATCGGATGGTAAAACTGAATCTTACATCAAATCTTTCCTCTCAATTTCTGGAAAAGTATCTACACAAATAAATCCAAGCTTCATAGGAGAAGCCACCCTACACATTTCCAGGGAGTGTGTGAGAGGTTCCCATCTCTGTAAGAATTTGTGTGGCTTTTATAGTTGTAAAGAGCAGTGTCTTGGTCAATGACATTTACTTTTCTCAATCTCTTCCCACATCTTCTCTCCAGACCAAGATGTTGATTTTTATTTGGGGGTCTCAGCCCTTCTGGCCCCAGCGATGACCCCCTGCCAGGTCTTTGGCCTTGCCTGGGTTATGTCTTCCATATGCACCAGCCATCTGTGGTAGGGAGGGATGTCCTGCACACACACGGAGCTGGGCTGCTCTGCTTCTCTGGGCTTAACAGTGTGGCTGCAGGCAGGTGTTGCAAAATTCACTCAAACACTTTCTGATTGGGAAATGCAGCTTCTGGAGTTGCCGCTGTTGCCAGTAGAGCCAAAAGGCGTGCCAAAGGCAAGAGAAAGCTCTGCCTGAGCACCTCAACTTTTAAAGACTTGTGGGAATGAGGTGTGTTCACTTGATCTCCAAACAAAAACCCCACTAGCAAACTGAGAAATACTGTTTATTCACTGTTGGATAAAACTGAATAAAATCACGTTAAGAGTCCTGATGTTGGGAGGAGACAATGCTAAAAACAAAAAGGAAGGCTGGGAAGGAGAGCCTGATGCAACATGAAGGCTACAGGAGTAAAACATAACCATCCTATAAACATTTTACTGAAGTCCAAAAAGATTCATGTACTGGCTTTCCCAGATCAGCTAGGTGGTTACCCTGTTGTAGCAGGTGTGACAAGCTGACTTTCCCCTCATGAATCCGTGCTGGCTGTGACTTCTGATTATTGTCCTCTGAGTGTTTTTCAGTACCTTTCAGAAAAATGTTTTCCATGATTTTACCAGACACTGAATTGACACTGACAGGTCTCTGCCTTCCAGGGTCCTCCTTCCTACCCTTCCTGAAAACTGGGGCAACGTTTGCCAGCTTCCAGTCAGCTGGGACTTCTCTAGACTCCCAAGATCATTCAAAAACCATCAAGAGAGACTTTGTGATGGCATCAGCAGCTCTTTAAAGACTATTGGATGAATCCCATCAGGATTTGTCAGAAGTCAATAGGTAAAAGGGGGAGATACAGTGTTCGAAGTGGTGGAATGGGAATTTGCAAAGAGAAGTGACTACTGGTCTACATGTGCTTAAATTTACTGTAAACATTCTGGGATTGATTGGCAATCTGAGATTAAGGCAATTTCCAACGAATTATCTCCTATGTAACTGCAAAGAATTTTGGGGCAGGAAAACTCCTGTGTGCTGATGCTATTGTGACATCCAAAATGTCACATCTAAAATGTATCTAAAATACAGTTATAAAGCGAGGAAAATAAGAATTATGGATGTTTATGTACTCCTTTATTTGTGTGTGTTTAGTTGATTCAGGCTGTTTTTCTCTAACACCATAAATCAGACATGCTGAATGTGATTTAAATACTTTAAGTTAAATGAGACATGCCGCTAAAAGTCCAGAAGCAGAAACAGGAGAGAGCAAAATTTTGCTGGCCTGCTGCTGAACTTTTGTCCTTTCAGTTCTTAGAATCTTCTGTTTGCTGAACTACGTTCTGCAGATGTACAAAATAGCTGTGATCACAGTGGCTGGCACTGAAATGCATATTTTATAGGGTTTTGACTCTATTAAAGGGAGCTTTTAGCAATGAATAAGAATACTTTAGAGCTATTGTGAGTGCCTCACTTACACTTGTTGCAGAGGAGATTTAGACCACTTAAAGAACCACTGGCACAGATAGCTGGAAAAGTGGTTTTATTGAAGTAATATGATATAAAAATGAGGCTTAAGAAAGTGCCCTGGTGAGGTTTAATCTTACTGTACATATACAGTAACAATAATAATTCAAAAGTATTAATACATTGTCTTAATGCTCTATGAAACCAAGTTATGCACAATATCAATCACATCTAAGTTTCTCCTCGGGGAGAAACATGGAGGTCACCCACCTCAAGGAGAGGTTACATTTTTGAACCTGGGAGAGATCAAAAAAAAGCTCACCTGAGCTTTTATATTTATGGAATAAAGTGGTTGGCTTGCAGCCAAATGCCATGGAATTTCCATGGAATTCCTTGCACCCACAACTTCATTTGTTCCTTACCAATTAGTTCCGGAAGAACTACCTGCTATTGATGTCTTATTCACTTGGCTGGTGTTCCCAACTCTTATGCATCAAAGCTCTTTGTCTCCTCTTCCTATGTGGGTTTTCAAAGAATAGGGTGGAACTAGGAAAGTGCTTGACCTGGTCATGGCCTAGGCCTTTGCCTCCTTATGAGCCTGAGCCAAACTGTCAATAATTTGGTCAAGGAGTTGAGCTTATTCCTGTGACTACAGTCAATCCACTTTATTGACTCTTAAGAGTGATAGTACAGTTACCTCTTGCCTCTGTCATCAGTGTGTCTTGCATTGCACATAAGTGGTGAGGATACAGTTATTTGATGAGTTGCTTTGCTTAATAATTATTGTATACCATTGCACAAACAGATACTGATATCATGGGATATTTTTAGAAGGGTTGAAAGTGGCTCATACTCCAGTCCCAGGTGCAATGTGTGCACAGCAAGGAATAGAGAGAGTAGCTCAGCTGACTAAAATCTGGGCCTTTCATGACACAAATTGAGAGCCTAGAAGACTTGATATTTGAATTTGGAGAGGGGAGTAGATTGGGTAAAGAAAAAAGACTGCAAGACACTTTCAGAAATACCTTTGGTACTGGCATGCAAAAAGATTCCTTTAAAAATTATCCCAACACTTCACATTCTGGGCAGGATCCTGGCATTTACCAGGAAGATAAAAAGTTCCTGGTGTTCTTTAAGGGCTGAAATTTGGAGTAATTTCTTGTGTAAGATTCCCATCTATATGTGGTAGGAAAAGTCAGCAAGATGATGATGATGAGAGACATCAGGAGTGGGGGAAATTTCAGCTAATACTGCTGGAGCTACCTTAGCATCAATGGCAGGACTATAGCCATAGCCTGCAGGTAAATGAGTAAAGGTATAATTAATGCCATTCCAAGCAAAGTGAGCTTGGTAGGCCTGGTGGGTGGGACACCGGCACAGTGTCTTTAATGTCCAAATTGACTGTGCATAGATAAGAGGAAAGATAAATGGCATTAATGGTTTTGGCAGCTTTTGTGACTGCAGTATGAGGCAGAGGGTGGGGCAAAATTTATGCCTAGGTAGCTGTCACAGGCAGAATGGAAGCGTCACCCAAAGTGAAGCTGGGTGAAGCTTTTTACAAACGTATCCTGCTGTTGAGTCACAGGGTGCAGAAAGGATCCCATTGCTTTCTAAACTCCTCCTCAGAGAGGAGTCTGGATGTGGCTGGATCCAGTCCTAGCTCCAGACTTACTCAGAGGTTTATGTCTGAAAAATTCCACAGGTGTAGTCGAATCTTTATACAGGTTCATCCCACAGGATAAAGGAAGGCAAGCCAATATGAAAAAAATATTTATTTACATGGTGCAAATACTGATGATCTTGATCATAATACTAGTTAGGCTAAAGGATTAATCAGAATTAATTACTACACAGTACTGATAGTTAACTATAATTACAATAGTGACAATAAAGCTGGCAAAATAATCAAGTAGAGATTGATGTTGCTCACTCATACTAATGTCTCTGGGCATAGCTCTTTAACTCAGCCTCAGGAAGTAACCTTGGAGGTGTCTCTACTCAGAGGAGGAATCTCCACACACACTTCTAGAAGGGGGTATGTTAAGAGTGTGGGAACCATAAAACAGTGAAGAAAATAGCAAAGCTCAATATGAGATGGGCCCCACACATCAGAGCATCAGTCATCAGAGCAGACATGGAAACCTGATGGAGGTTTTTGTTGCCATGGCATCGGGTAGGAATGTAAAGTGGGAAAGGAGCAGTGCAGTCTCAATACCAGGAAATGTTTTGTACAACTGCTACCAGGTATATCTCCTACCAAGAAATACTGCATACGACACAACCACTAAGAACAGAAAATTTGACCACCCACAGCATTTTGCACAATAATGGCTAATAAGGTATAAAAGGACCCTGATTTTGTGTTTAGCTGCGGGATGAGAATTTGACATGAAAATTGTAGGGACACATTTTCTTCGCCCTCTGCAGAAGGGGCACCTTTTGGTAAGACTTGTGTCCTCGACTTGTGTGCTGAGTGTTTTGACGTGAGAAATTGAGCTTGTGATTGCCATTGTATTGTCAGGGCTATATTTACCTTCTCTGCAGTTTATGCAGATACTGCTGGCACTCCAAAAGAGCCATGTCTGTTTCATTTAGTAAACCACAATACTTGTGAACCTGGCTGGTTCTTTTGAATCCAAATAGACTATTGGAGTACCCAGAGCCAGGCCTTTAGCTGTGTATTCGTAACAAGTCTCTGCTGTTAAGAAGTGGGACTGGGTTTTTATAGTGATCTGCTGTCAGCTGGGCCAACTGTTCCAGCTCAGCAGCCTTTAGCTCAGCAGTGTCAGGTAAATTATCAATACTGTCACTTCTTTGTTGCTTTATCAGGAACTTTTTAACATTCTCACCTGTGCCAATTTCTGCCAGGAAACATTGTTCCTCACATCCTTGCATGTTCAACTTTGGGATTATTGAATCAGGCTGGTCTCAGCATTGTTCTACACCAAGTGCAGCATGATCCCCCTTCTCCATCCATCACTGACAACCTTTACAATCCTGGGTATTGTTTGAGCTGCTTTACCCCCACAGAGGCATAGTGTCCTGCTCCAGTAGCCCTGGTCAGAGGCCAGGACTCACTGGACTTGTGAGCTGACTGGCTGGGGCTGTTAAAAGGGGCAGTGAGTACAAGTGAATGCTCACTGTTTTTTCAGTTCTCTGGAAAGAGACATAAAGAGGGTCCTGAACAGAGAGTCGGCCGAGTAACGACAATCACGGCCAGTATGGCTACATGTCATCCTACTTTATTCACCAACTTTGGCATATTTGTCCTTCTCTATACACTGTCTCATGCCACTAATGCTCAATGCTCATTGGTTAAGTAGCTATATTCACACATACATTTTAATTTCTGATTGGTTGTCACACTATAAGCATTTTTAGCTAAGGTGTGCCAGATTTGCAGTTCCCACAACGTGCCTGGTGTCTGGTCTCGTCCTGGCACAATTCTCATTCTTCCTTGTTGTATCCATTTGAGAACAGTACATGGTCTATCTTGTTTCGAGGACAGTACATGGTCTTCAAAGTAACTCTGTAATCTGCAAGTCAGGGTTGTCCATTCCCTGTAGGAGAATAGCATGGCCTTGTTCTGCTAAGAATCCTTCTACAGAGACATGATGAATTTTGGGGCTTGCAGGATCACAGGGTGTTAACAGCATGGGTCACTGGAGGTAGGGGAGGTGCTTCTCAGAGTCCCCAAAGTAGGGGGAGTTTGATACAGAAGTACCAGGAGATTGTACTTTCCCTGGAGCATCATGGAAGATCTGGTCTGTGAGTGGTTCTGTCTGTGGAAGTAAAAAAGCTAATGCCTCATAGGCATTTGTAGGCCTTTCTAGTTAGAAATATCTGCAGCATGGCCTTACTGAGTAAGAGTGGCCAAATTATGAGTGGAATACTTGTAAAAGGATGTACTGTCTGGAGCTTATCTGAAGCAATCTCTATGTTACCATTCTTTCTGGTAGCTTACTGCATCTTGCTTATCTGACACGTACCTGTAGTCCTGTGAAAAACAAGGCATGTAAGACAGAGGTATATAAATATAAACTCTGTCACTGACCCTGCTGGGCAAGGTTCAACTCAGCAGAGGCTGTTACTTGCCTGCTCTTTGTGGTGCATAGCTCTGCAGCTACATGCAGTGATAAACTGCTGCTGTGCAGACCTGACTAGAATTGCACAGGAGTTATTCCACAGAGGAGGTTAGAACCTCTCAGAAACAGATCCTCAGGCTGGCTGGCTTTTACAGAAGTCACACTTGACTGACCTTGGGAAGGGCTGAAGGGGCTTCTGTAACCTGTGGACTACTGCAGAGGGTGAGAGAAGTGTTCCCCTCCCTTGTGATCAGCTGAAGGCAGAATTTTGACTGTCCGCGAGGACACACAGATGATGATGCCATTGATGGTGGCATCTACCTCTAAATGGGACGTCTTTGTAAGGTGTGCCCTCCATGGCACCTGAGAAGGATCATCAGGATCTGCTGAGGGTGCTAACTGTGTGTCTGATAAGTCTGGGTAACCAAGGGCTGGGGGGTTTCCAGCTGATGAAGTGATGGGAGGGGCACTAGGGCCCTTTCTCAAGCCCCCGTGGGAAAAGGTGCAGCATAGGGGCTTGGCAAAAGCTGGTGAAACAAGTGTGCTGCCTGGTTGGAATGCCTGGGTCTAAAGAGGCTTTCAAGATTCCTTGGGTCAAGACCCTTTAGCACGGGCTTAAGGGGGTTTTTAACTACCCTGACACAAGAGGTTTGGTGATAACTGTGGCTGCATCCTGACAGAGGAGGCAGGATGACGGAATGAGCATAGCAGAAAATAGTTGGTGGTACATACAGGTAAAACCTTATTAAAAAAAGGCCTTGTAAAACATGGTTTAGGCCTTGCTATCCTGGCTAAGCTGGCCTGTTGAGTTCTCATGAGAAAAGAATCATAAGAATGAGAATCAGTTTGCATAACAATCTATTTTTGTGAGAGAACAGTTTGCACCTGAAAAATTCGGAGTCTATCCCGTGAGAGTCGATGAAGAAAAATGTAAACATACCTAGAAAGAATAAAGTTTGATGGACACGTACACTCGCCATTACCAAGCAATGAACTGAGTTTCAATGATTTTCTGACCTATGGCATTCCAACATGGTGCCTTCTGATACCATATAAAATGAGCTGTGTGCAATGAAGATTCAGCTATTCTGCTCAAAGAAACAAGTGTCTCGTCTGTCTCATTCTGTCTCTAACTCGAGGCCATAGAGACAAGTTGGGACTGTGTGGTGCTGGGCACCATGCTAGTGGGCTCTGAGTGGGCCAGGACTCTTTGTTGCTGCTGGGCCTCAGATGGAAGACAAACTTACAGGACTTTATCTGGCACATGGGCTACATCTAAAGAACTAGCCTACTTCTGTTTAATCCCAAAATTCTGGGACTGCCCCAGGAAATAGTCAGGGGCCTGGGTCATCTCAAGGCCTTTATCTTTGAGCATATGTTAGTGTAGTTTTATCTCAAAACAACAGGTGATTCTTGGGGATGATCATGTGTGGTTCCTCCAATAGTAATTCCTGTAACACACAATTCAAATAATGGCTTATAAGAATTTCAAGGTATATCCATTACGACCTCCACCCCTGGTCCTGTTGGGACAGGTTATAGGACTTAATATTGCAATGAACCCCTCCCCTTGTCTCCATCCTGGCTTCAGCAAGGGCTTCCTAATTTTTTTTGGTTTTGACAGTGATAATGATTGGATTTTTCTCTTAGTAAAGTTGTGTGCTGCATGTAGTCAAAGTTCCTCCTCTAACAAGGATTTTACAGTTAAGAGTGGTTGGTATCTTAGTCTTGTTTGCCTCTCTCACAGTTACGTTCCCAGAAAATGTAAATATCTTAGGTTTCCTCAGCATTTATCTAATTCAAGGATTTCAAGGATGTGATTTTGTTTTATCCCCAATCATCTTTCAGGAAATCCCCAGTGCAACATTAGCAGCCTGAAAGGTTTACCTTGGATGCAAAAGCCTGTTTTCTTTGCAAAGATTTCCTGCATCACTGTAAGTATTGCCTGGACACTGATGTTGATGTTTTTTAGGAATTTCCTATGCCACTTTGTTTTCCTGTCTTCTTTTGTTATTGGTGTCTTATGATAGCAGAGAAAGTAAAAGAGTGAAGAAAGATAAAACCATCTTTGACTCTTGAAAATAATACCTATAAAATTATAACACTGGATCTTTTATTTTTTATAGGCTAGATATGAGTTATACTTTTCATTCTCAAATCTGAAATCAGAAGAATCTTAAAATCTAAAAGAGCCCATGAAGGAAAGTCAGGAGCCTTGGTGATTTGGGAGAAATGGCATGAAACATTCTGTTTAGAGACTGTCTAACACCTTGCACAAAGCAAGGTTTTTGTTCTGTGACAGCAGGGTGTGACCATACTGAGAGGAGCATGTTGAGATGCATGCAAGAATTCATTTTTGTATTTTGTCATGGGGGTGTTGTATTTGCCCAATTATCCCATCAAAAAACCCAAACAATATTAAAAGTAGCAGCAATTTTTAATTGAGTAGCTTAAAATATATACATATATAAAATCGGATACACTTAAAATATTGACAGTTTGGTTAAAGTAAGGGATAATTTGGTTCCAATAATAGTGCATAAACAAAAAATAACCGCGGGGTATGGAGTGCAAGGTTCTTGGACTCCTGCCACCTCACATACAAACTTGCCAAACACAAATTCCCCCTTTTATGCCATATGTTGATGCCATCTCCTCCCATTTTCGATTCATCACACTTCCACCTCTGCCCTCATCACCACCTTTACTGTGCGTGCTCCACCACTCTTGTAGGTGGTCACACCACTCTTTGGGGGTCTCCATTGATGGAGGCCTCTCCTCTTCCTTGATATCCTTTAATTCACCTTTGGGTTACTAATGTACACTAGGCCAGTATAATGTAAGCCAAAACTAACATAATATAAACCAATATTATATTTAAGAATCAAAGCAATAAATCTCATATAATTAACATTTTCCTGGGACCCAACCAGATTTTCCTTTCTTTCTGTTAATTTTTAGTAACTGTTATCTCTTGCTTTTTCCTGCCTTGAACATCTGCAGGAAAGGGGCGGGGGGGAGAGGGGAGGGCTGGAACCCCTCCTCTCCCTTTCTCTCTTGGCATTACTCCTTTTAATGGTTTTATTTTTTCCAAATATTAATCACTGTATCAATATTGATTACTGTTTCAATTTTATCAGCACCAATCATACCTATTTACCACAGGGGCTTTTGTGCTTTTTTTGCATTTTTGAAGGCTGAAATAGTGTTTGGCTTTGCAAACACTGCCTCTAAAACTCTACAGAGTAACATGCTCACCCATTTGGGTCTGTTGGTTGTACCAGTGGGGGACAGCGTGACACAGACTGTCTTATGCATCTGAAGGAGATCAGTTTATTGTAGAAATTGCACCCTTTTTATACCTCTAATCTCTACTTGACCTAACTGAAACCAAACCGAGACCTAACAGAATTTAACAGAAAGAAGGCACCCATTGGCTGGCTCAGCTGCAGTGCTGCTGCCCACGTGTCCTATCATCCAATCAGCTTCCTGCTCATGTGCTGTCCATGTGTCCTATCATCCAATCAGCTTCCTGCTCATGTGCTGTCCATGTGTCCTATCATCCAATCAGCTTCCTGCTCATATGCTGCACACGCATTCCTCCAGCCAATGACAACTGCGGCTTGCACTGTGGTCACAGGAGTGGAGATGCCGCTCCTGTGGGTGACGCAGGCAGGTGCAGGCTGAGAGGATCCAAGACGAAGGAATGAGAGAAGGGATACTTGTATAGATACCAAGGAAGCTTTATTCCCAAGTGGAGCCAGGGACAAGTGCCAAAGAAAAGGGGTCAGGGGAACACTTCAAAAGGGAGTGGGCGTGAGGGGTGGAAACACAAGGCAACCAATGAGTGAAAGCAAGGGGAGGGGTGCAACATGTGGTAGAACCAATGGGAGTTATGCAGAGGAGGGAAGAAGCCTCAGAGTCGAATCATCTACTGAATTGGGGATGATTGATCCAGAACTTTCTCAAAGAAAAGGGAGGTGGTTTTGATGACAGGCAGGGGCAGTGGGTAGTGCTACTGGGATTGACATGGACATTTAAGGACATAAGGGGAGGAGCAGGGCATCAGTCACTTTGAGGGACAGTCAGGTGGCGGGAAAAGCACGGAACAAGCAACTTAGGGGAGAAACCATTCTGAGGGACTAAAATGGGGGTACAGAGGATCAAACCATTTTCTAACAAACAGCAAATAACTGTCTTTAGTAACAGAACCGACTATAGCACTTAAAAAACACACGATGCCACAGGCAATCTCACTCCCAGCTGTCACTCAGCTGCCCTGGCAGGGCTATCCCCAGTGACAGCTGTGCTGTGGCAGTGCCTGCAGTGGGGGAGCCCCCACCGGCTGCCGGCAGCCCCACACCTCGGCAGAGCGTGGCTTGGCCGCTTTCACCGCTGGGGGACCAGTGCTCTGGCTGCCCCTTCTGGGTGGATGTGCGAGACGAACGTTCTGCTGGCAGCCACAGGCTGGCCATGCTTTGTGCATGACATTGCCGTACTTGATGGGCTGGCAGTCCTTGATGTGCCTGTGGCTGTGCTGAGGGCCGAGCTGCCATGGGGGTAGGGCTGCAGCAGAGGCTGGCCTGCAGGCCACCTGCAGCGAGCCGAGCACTGGCAATGCACTTGCCAGGACTGTCCTGAACCCCACCCGCTCTGTTCCCCATCATGGGGCCAGCTCGCCTTGACCCCTTCATGTGTGTCCAGAACCCAGAAGAGCACGGCTAAAGTCGCTGCCAGAGAGTTAGTGTTACAAGCAGCAGTTCCCACATTTTCCCATGCTCTAACCAATATCTGCTACGTCACAAGAATGTGGGTTACGAACAGTAAGCAATACTTTTCTACAATCTTCATTTGTGTTTACAAAAGCAAGCTGCTGCAACAGAATAGTTTTGGCTTCATCATTGTTGACTTGTCAGGAGAGTGTGGCTTGCAGTCTGTCCAGAAACTGCACAAACTCCGCTGGACCCTGTAAAATCTCAGCAAAAGAAGATTTGGATTGATACCCATTTCTAGGAGTCACCACAGGGCCTGCAGGGCTAGGTGAGCAATATTATCACATGTGCCACACGGGTAGTCTGCCCGTGCTGCAGGGACTGCGAAAGCACTCTCTGGCCAGCTGTGCCATGGTGATTGGTGAAATTCTGTCCTGCAGTGCTTCCGCCTGGGCTGTATACAGCTCTCGGTAATTGGTTAGCCAGACTGCAAACTGCCCCGCTGTTAGAATCAGTTTTGTTATGAATGAGGTCCCATATGTCTAATTTAATAAACTACAAACTTAAAATTTAGCAGCAGTTTTAATTTAGATAAAATAATACAATTAAATATTATCTAGTAGTTACAAAAAGAAGTTTGGCAGTGGTTTGGATAAAGCATAAGCAAAACTGATCGATGGGGCTATGGGGAGGGCTTCCTACCCTGCTTCACATATAAAAGGATCCAAACACAATTTATATACTGTATGCTAATACATATTCATTAATACTTTCTGTAAATCTCCTCCTGTTTTCAATTCCTAATATTTACATCACTGTACTACACAGCGCATGCTCCACTTGTTTCCAAGGGGTGTTCTGGCTCTTCAGTGGTCTTTTCAGAGGAAGGCTCATCATTTTCTTCACTGTCCTTTGAATAACCTGGCAGGTGGCACACGCGCATTAAGCTTGGTGTTCTATAAGTAAGCACTATGTTCCAATTAAACCTTATTTATTTCATAGATAAGACCACTGTTTTAGACTCCCTGTCTGGAATTGTCCCAACTTTATTCATATTCAAGGTCGGTCCCTGGTCTGGGAGTTGTCTTGAGTTGAGTTGATGCCAGTTTTGGTTTGGGAGTCTTCCTGACTTCATCCATTCCCAAGGCCAAATCCAACTCCTATATCCTGTTTTCCACATGTATCATCTACAAAGAAACCCATCTGCTTCACTAATCACATATACTTTTCCAATTATTTTCTCAAAATATTGATATAATTATATTTTGTTAGCACGAATCACATCCATTTATCGCAGTTTCATTATGCCCATCCCGTTGTGGGGTGTGAGGACGTACACAGTGCTGATGGATTCTAGGCAGTTTAGCATGACGGATAGGAGGATAAGCCGCTTTCTTTTACCAGCGCCCTCAGTTCTTTAATTACTTTACTGTCCATCTCTCAGTATGCTGGGTGTTGATTTGGCACATATATTACTGGACAGGCTGTAGTGACCGCCAATTTGCCCTCCTTCATGGTGGCTTCCTGGCATTATTGCCATTACTGGACTACTGCCTCACCGTCTTGGGCAGGGAGCAAGCCCGCCGCCTGCTTGTGGTGTGGGAATTCTGTGCTGAGGGGGCCAGCTAGGTAGGCATCTTTATCAGAGTAAGGCAGTTCTGCAGGGCTTGGATTATCTTGGGATAAGGCAATTCTGCAGGATTTGGGTCACTCTTAGAGTCCTATATGGGTTCTGGTGGTGCTGAGGGTTCAGGGGCCTCGGCTTCCAAAGCCGTGTAATGGCAACATTCGTGTGACTTCCTTTAGTGGCTGCCATGATTGTCCCCCATGTAGTGAAAAGTCTCTGTCCTACTTGCTTCAATCAGGTTTCTGATTGAAGGGGTTCATTAAAGGGAAAATCTTTAATATGATTAGACACCCAGTCCAGCAGGGTGCTTAGTTTCACATCAGCCATATTAAAGATTGCTGATGTAGGAGCCACCATACCTGGCCCAAGCTCCTGCTTTGTTCCTGGGATATTCCACCTCCCATATTGCTCCCAGTAGTCTATTCACCTTCCAGGTGAGGTGTGCACACTTTTTAAATTCCTGAGTTCCTTCCCAAACTCTTCCCGGATCCTTCCCTGGATTCTTTTCCGGACTCTTCCTGGCCAGTTCCTTGACTTAGTGGGAGTTGCTACGGAGCAGTCCACACACCCTGCACCACCCTATATGTCCCAATTTGGGCCAGCCATCTGTAGCAGTGGGAGCAAAGGGACACAGACTCCCTTAAGCATCTGAAGGAGATCAGTTTATCGTAGAAATCGCGCCCTTTTTATACCTCTAATCTCTACTTGACTTAACTGAAACCAACAGAATTTAACAGAAAGAAGGCACCCATTGGCTGGCTCAGCTGCAGTGCTGCTGTCCTTGTGCTCCACCATCCAATCAGCTTCCTGGTCATTAGCCTTCCATGTGTTGCTTTAGCCAATCAGCTTCCTGCTCAGGTGCTGTCCACGTGTTCATCCAGCCAATCCCAATCTCACTCCCAGTTGTCTTTCATTGGGTGTCCCCTCCCTCCTTAGTGCCTTTCACCCCTCCATCAACTTCCCCCTGTCCAGCCTGCAGCTGTGCCTCTCCACAGGGCCTTCTGGTAAGCATAAACCTTAACCACTTTAATAATGATAACCCCATATCCTACAGTTGGTAATCCATGTGCCCTCTGGAATATAGCACATGAAGTCTTAGGGATATGTGACTTTGTCACCTTCCAAAGTGTTGTTTTCATTTCCATGCTTCATGCCATGGTATGGTATGGTATGGTATGGTATGGATGGTAGCAAGGGTCTGGTATGGATGGTAGCAGGTTAATGCTACCAACAGAGTTAGGGGCTCTTTGCTTGTAGCTCACTAGAGGCACAGTCATATTTCTCAAAATTAAACCAGTGGGCCACATTATTATGAGAGATTTTTACTAAACCCAAATTTTTTTTTTCCATTTATTTTGTTGTATTTAAAGGTGTAATTGAGATTGCGTCTTACTGTCTGAAAACCCTGACCTGTATTTTATTCTGTAGATGTTTCTTATGTTCAGCTCTTAAGTATTGTTTATTGTGTTGTGTTATACACATGCCTTGGGGTTTTTTCCCCATTGTTTTTGGGTGAAGTAGGCAAATACAGCAATCTATTGTTAAATTAAAAGGTTGATAGATAATGGAATTAGAATAATGTGAAGGCTTTGTTAGTCATTAAATAGTCAAAAGAGCTGTTAGTTGGTTCTGGTTTTATACTTTACAGTGTTCTGGGAAACAATTTATGCAACTTGACATTGATAGCATTGACGTTCACAGGTTGTACGAGTGGGGTTGCTCTCCTACCCAGCAATTTAAGTTCAACAGTTCTGTTCATGATGCATTCTAAATCACATCTTAGTAAGTGAACTAGGTCTTGATCAAAAGGTTGTAATTTTTGTAAAATTTTTTTTTTTAGCATTTTGGTTTTGCCTGAAGAAAAAGAAAACAAGGAAAGATGGACTGGAATGTACGGCCGGTCCAGAATGCTGATGCAAATACGAACCTGCAAAATGAAGGAGCATGTTTCCCTCAGTTACTTCCTAATGGACATGGCTTTCCTCAGACAAATGCCAACTCCTCTAAAAATGCATACACTCATGCTGAAAATAACCAAATCGTGTATATGCCAACTATCAATGTTGCCTTCCCTGCTGTAAATGCTGAAGGATTCAAAACTTCAGATCAAACCTCACCAGGAGCATCTGTTACTGGTAATAACTTTTTTATGTCAAAATACTCAGTTAAAAGACATCAGCAGATGTACGGAACAGGTCTGAAACCTCCCATTCAGAATTCCCCTTTGCGACCAGAGATGACTCCAAATTCTTGGCCAGTCTCTAATCCCTACAGTTATCCCTGCAGGAATGTACCCCCCCTGTCCTCCCAAGTGAACACAGGGAATAATGTAAGGAACGTGCTTGGGGAGCCCCAGTACGCCAACACCAACGCTTACACGGCGCAGCCAGAAATGCTGCAGCATAATTCCCTGAGACTTGCAGCGCTGCATCAAGGTGGCATTCATCCCCAGAATAATTCTTTTCCTCTTGCTACTTCCGGGCAACATGTCCAACCCCAAATATTTAATTCCAATAATCAGTGTAAAGTTTTGTATTCAGTGAATCAAAATACTGGGACAAATGCACAGCTGCCACAATTTCAGCAGAGTCAGATGGCATCAGAAGCTCCTAGAGGATGTTCTGCACCCTCTTTATTGCCTGCCAACTGTGTTTCAAGGCCTGTAGCACAATCTTCAATGGGTGTACCACAGGAAATGCAAAATATACCCAGTGGATACAACATCAACCAGCAGAGGTGCCCACTGGATCCAAAAAATGCTCCTGGGTTTAACAGTATTCAGCAACACTGTCAGAAGCAGCAATCTGGAGAAGTCAGTCAATCCATCAGGAATGTCTGTAATCCAAGTGGAAGTGTGACAGCAAATCGGTCTTTTAGTGAAAGTTCTGTGTCATCCCCTGGCATTCCCAAAGAACTGCTTGATGTTGTGAAAGAAATAGAAGCTCTTTCTTCAAAGCCCCTGAGTGATCCTGCTTCAGTTCCAGAGAGCCAGACTAGTAGTTTGATGAGTGGGCCTGTTAATGCCCAGATTTCCTCAGCAGCAGCAACACATGGAGTAGGAATTACAAAGGAGAGACTAGCTTGGGAAGCTGAAAAGCTGAAATGTCTTAAAAAAAGGGTTGTCCTGCTTGAAACGGTTCATAATTATAAAAAAAAAATCTATCATGAAAAAAGTACTCGTTCTCTTCCTCCTAGTTATCCATGTTCTCCTTCTAATTGTCTTCCATGTGTGCCCAAACAAAATCTACAGCCTCCCCCATCTGAAGCAGTGAGGACAGAGAGGCCTACATTCATGGTTTCACATGAAGAAAGAAATGACAAAAACTTTGCCAGTGCTGATAACAGAAGATTGGAGGTGACTCAAAGTAGCCCTCAGGTGAAGCAGGGAAGTCTTTCATCAAGCTTCACTCCTATTCCCTCTCAGAGCAAAGTCCCAGCTCAATTTAATAATCCTGAGAGCACCTTGGAACAAAGGGATGTGCATGTCTTGGCCTCTTCTCAAGCAACTGTGACTTCCTCGAACAGTGCTTCGTGTTTTACTCCAGCAGGGAGCTCTGTCAGGGCTGCATCAAAGACTCTGCAAATTGGCCCTGAGAACTCATCATTTCTTCAGTTCGTATTGAGCAGCACAAATGCGCTGAAAGAGAAGACAGCTGGTGCTACTGCTGATAAAATACTGACAAATCTCCTGTGTAGTGAAAAACCACTGCTTGATACATCTGTCTCAGGTGGAAGCTTGCCAAAAGACACCAGTGAGAAGAACGTAGAAAGTCTGAAAGGTGAGCAGGCATCTGTGGCTCACACAAACTCTGCTGTGTCAGAAACAAGTGCATCTGGTGATGCTCAATTGCAGACTGAGGTAGCTCAGAAAAAACAAGCCTTTACTGAAAATCCATCCTGTAGCCAGAGCAATTGTAGTTACTATATGGAAGAGCTGGTTGCATGCCTGCGCTTGTGGGGGAAATATCCACCAGAGTCTGTAAGTGTGGAAAATAAACAGTCAAATGAAAGCCCCACAGCAAATCAGGTTTCACCCTCTGACCAAAACGCAAAGAAGGGAGAAAAAAATACTGTGCTAGATTGCATGGATGAGGATGTTTTGCCTGTAACAACTACCTCCGTGGGACAAAAACTTGATACGTTGACTTCCAATTTGATAAAAAATGTTGAACCTCAAGTTGCAGTTGTCTCTCCTTTAGTACTTAGTGAACAAAGAGCAGTAAGTGAGCAGGCAGGCAAGATCCCAACACCTGAAGGTAAAACCTATCCAGCGATCAATTTGGGGAGCATATGTAGCTTGCAAGAAGAGGGGGAAAATGGTTTAAGTCTGGCAAGTACTGCCAAAGGAACAATAGAAAATGGTTGGTCATCACCCAGTGATTGTGTTCTGGAACAAATAGTGGACTCACATTTGCAACAGATCAAAGAAGGTGATGAAAACCAAAGGAAAGTTAGTCAATCTTCACAAGAAGCAAGAAAAAATCTGCAGCTTGGATTACAAAACAAGGCTCCTCTTTCTGAATCAGGCACAAATTTTTGTAGTCAAATCTCTCAAGAAGGTACAAGAGACCATGAAGACAAGCAGGCTGTGTTAGAGGCAGGAGATACATCCACAGCTATGCTGGAAAATGACATGTTTTGTATTTCTAGTGTATGCTCTCTTGTTGAAGGTGATAAATTCTACAACCCACAAATAGCAGGCATGTTCAAATCAGTCTATGAGACCCAGGCATCAGAAGGAAACACATCTGGTGCAAGGCAAAAGGAACAACATCTGGACTTGAATAAAACTGAGCTGAGCAATAACACTGCCCAAAGAGAGAGCTTGCTGCTAAAGATGTTGGAAGAATCAAGTCATTCAGAGAAGGAAAGCAGTGGCAATCCTCCTAAAGCAGTTTCTACCTCTGAACAAAACACGTCATTCAAGGCATCTTCCAAGCATCCTGAAAATTCCTTAGAAAGTCTTGCTAATATAAATCAGAAGTTAGCTCAAAATTCGTTGGATTCATCTATAAGCATAACTGCTAAAACAAATGCACCCGCTCTTCCAGGAGACCACAGTAACCAAAATTCCATACCCAGTAAAAATAGCCCGAGAAAGGATGTGAACTTTTTTGGAGCAAAACCTAGTAAATATCTAAAAGATCAACTGCTTGCCCTAGTGCAGGAGTTTCCATATGGCATTGAAGGTGCTGATATGCTAACGAAAGAAGCAGCACAAAATCGTTCATTGGCTGAAGGGACAGAGAATCAGTCTCAAAAAGAGGTTAAAATTTGTGACAAGAATTCTCATTTGAAGGACCCAGTAAATCAGACTAAAGTTGCAGTGTTAAGATCTGAACAGGTTCAAGAACTGTCTCCTGGGCACAACCAGTGTCCCTCTAGTGACAGCAAGAGAGAAGTGAGTCAACAGTCAGGAGAGGCTTCAGGTGACAAGGACAACCTTAAAGGCAGTGTCCAGCCTAGTCAGGATCTGTGTGAGAAGGAAAAAACGCCACAAGAAACTTCTGACCCCAGTGAAAAAAGTGAAGATCACTCTTTAACGGGTGGTGTAGCTGTAGCATATAAAACGCAGCATTGTCCCTCTCAATTAGAAACATCTGGTTCAGAGAAAAATGATTGTCAACTTTCAAAAGCTGAAAATACTGACTCTGCAGAGACAGAATTAAAAAACAGTCAATCAGATGCCTTGAAAAAGGAAAACTGTGCAGCGGGAGGAGACCTGACAATTTCTGAAAAAATCCCAGACAGTATTAGCAAAAATAAAGATATTTGCAAATACACTTCTGAAATGAACAAAAAACCTAGGCTGAAGGTGGATAATGAATACAAACTGCCTACAACACAACAGGAAAAAATTGGACCAGTTAATTCCTTTGAAAACCAGGATGCTGATAAATGCAAAAGCAGCAGTTTGAAGGAACATCTGCAAATTGACAAAGGAACCCAAGTGTCAAGTAAAGAATTGAATTCTTTCAAAAAAGAGCACCAGACAACCTCCCAAGAGTTACCAGAAAAAGCTAATCATACATATGCAGACAACATGGCAAAGTTGTCCATAAAGAAGGAGAGAGTTTTCAAAACTGAGTCCCTTTCAAAAGATACAAGCAAACCAGGTCTGACCATGAAATCCAAAACAGACATTCACCAATCTGTGAAGTCAGAAACGGTTGAAATTAAGCATTCTGAAGTCAGTCAAGGACAAAAAACTTGTGAAGAGAACTCATCTGAAGAACAAAACTGTAGGGAACAAAAGGAGGTGCTTAGGCAAGACGTAGGAATTAGTGTCAAAGTGCAAGCAAAACTACCAGCAGATATAAAGCGTAAAAAATTGAGTAGTTACCGAGCTGATGCTGTAAAATTCTCAGATAGTAGCACTGTAGACTTCAAATCAAGACACACAAAATATTCTCAGCATAAATCTGTGAAAGTTCATCCTTTGCAAGAGCAGCCATTCAAACGGAAGATGAAGGAAAATATGGTTGGGAAGAGAGAATTTAAGAAAGCAAAGCTGGAAGAGGAAGGATTGAAAAAATCCGAAGGAAAGAGTTCTAAGCAGCTTGCGCACAATTGTTTGCTAAATGCTGACAAAGCTAAAAAACTGAATGGAGAAAATGGTTGGAAACCAAGGAGTTCCTTAGCAGATTGCTCTTTGCTTAAACTGCAGAGAAAAAGGGCTCGATCTTCTAGCATGTCTAAAAACTTCTTTTCTAGCAAAGAAAGACATCTTGATGGTCAAAACAAAGACAAGTGCTCTGAGAAAATGTTTCCTGATAAAAATCTTCTATACCTAAACAGAAGAAATAACAGACTAAAGCTGCATCTTCAAAAGGAACCCAAAAAACACTACCTGAACAGAGTGGCATTTAAACGTACGGCACAGGAGCGTATCTCTCTGACAAAATTAGAGACATCACCTGTCAGACCTGTCCGGCATAGAACCACCAAAGTGTCACAAAGCAGTGACTCAAAAAAAGATGTGTCTGTCTCGACAGTTGAGAAATCAGGCAAACAGGAATTCCTTGAGTTCAAGCTGTGTCCAGAGATACTGTTCAGGAATCCAGCCCCTGGTGAAGAAAGCTTAGCTGCAAAGAATTCTCCAGAAAGAGATAAAGTCGTTGTAGAAGGTATGGTGGTCTCTTAAATACTCATTTGTAAATAAAAACTATGTATTCATTTTTAAATTCATGTTGCACAAAGCTACAGACAGTGAAAACATGGGACTGTAGAGGCTGAAGGCTGAGGTATCCTAATTTGCTCTCTGACAGACCACAGCTGTGTCTTCAGCTGAAAAAGAACATGGGAGTTTTCCTTCAATTTTCTGTAAAAAGAGAATGAAATTAGAATACTTTTGAGCATGGCAGTTCCAAGTAACTTTGGGAGAAGGCTTTCTAATGTACTTGTAGAAGTTGGCTTGGCTTGGTTGTGGAAAGTAGATTCCCTTGGCATAGTGAGGGTGATCTGATCAAAGGTGATCTGATCTGTATTCATTGTTCACCTGCTTATGCATCAGTCTGGCTGGGCAGAGGAGGGAGAGATCTTCTGTGACACTGAGTAGAAGAGCGGGCTTAGGCCAGATGTATCCTGCCTATAGTCCCCATAATCTTTGCTTTATACATCCATTTTTCCTTCTCTTCTTCCCTACCACATTTTTCAACATTTTACATGACGCATTCTGAAGCATATTTATGTCAAATGTTGTATTTTATTTTTCTCAAGCTGTGTATATCAGCGCTTGGAGTCATTTTCATACCCAAAGGAAATTTCCTTTTGCGTGTGCTGGTATATGTACTAGAATTTAATGCTGAATAGAGGCCATTACTTGTGATAAAGGAACCTCAGAAACATTTTTTGAAAATTTCTTTTTAGGTGTCAAGAGTAAAAAAGAAGATTGGTTGAAATGTGAACCAGTGAAGCAAAAGAAACTGGAAGAGATCTCTACAGGTGAAGTGACTTCTGAATGTCCCATTTGAAATACAAGTTAAATCCTCTTTGCTTGGTTTTAAATGTTCCTTTACAGTAGTAAACCTTAATAATAAAGCATTTAAAATTATTATTTACTCATTCTCCTGATTAAATGGATACCATTGAATAGACTTACAAGTCTCAAAGATTTGTATAGCTTTTTATTGCTTTATGAATATGTTGTTGGAAATGTTGAAATTTTCCTGTGCCATTAGCTTGGATGTAGCACTAGTAACATTTCAATACAGTTTTCAATTGTATATAAAGACTCTTTCCTGCTTTGAAATATACAAAGTGATGTAGCAGAATCTAGTGCAAAACCAGAAAGTGATTTTTAAAATAAATCTGGCTTTCACGGTACGTTGCTGCTGCCCACACATAACACCTGTGCTCACAAGTTCCAGGACCTGTGTGTCCCAGTAGTCTGGACAAGATAATCTGTGTGACAATCAGAGGAAAAGGGGGGCCACTATGACATCTTCTTCATTTCTCTTGAATGGCAAATTGCTTTTTTGGATGGTCTTTTATACCCTCCAGGAATCAACTGTCACAACAGTGGCAACTTTCATCTCAGGATCTTGTTTGTTCCATCCTTTGTAAATCTTGGGTGAGGTTGCTCCCAGCTGTCCTTCTTTCTTTGCTTTAGGTGCCTCTCTAGCTCTAGTTTTGTTTTTCTAGTGGTCTAACAGGAAACAGAAAGCATTCTGTGGCCTTGTTGCTGCCTGCTTCTTAGCTTTAGAACAGAGGGCTTGCATGCTGCTACTTGTGTTGTGGTGTTGCAAGTAACATAGTTTGCATCCTTTGTACCTTTTGTTGCTGTTGCCTGTGTCCTTGGGCTTTGGTGTCTGCCATCATTTGAGCCCTTCCTCTTGCTTCTTCTCTTCCTTTCACAAATGCATGCTTTCTGTCATACCTTTCTTAATTCTCTCCAGAAATCTCTCCTGTGAAGACGCCCAAATAGCCATTTTGTGCTTAAAGATGCATTGGAGACTGTTTTAAATCTGGAGTGCCTGGTGCTTTAGGAAGGAAGTTTGTGGCATCCTTTTTGACACTGGAAGGTCTTGGGTACCACATGTATAAGGAGTGGAGTCCTTTGAGACTCTTGCTTTAACATGCTTGTCTGTCTTGCAGCTGAGGACAGTATTCCCCTTGATACAGCTATACAGATCCTGGAAGGAGATGGAGAGACTCTTCACATTCCTGTCAAAGACTCAAAAGAGATGTTTCAGACCTACAGGAAAATGTATCTGGAAAAAAAGATGCAAAAGTCTTGATAGCACTCCTATATCACAGGTCTTACTATCACTGAGAAAAAAATGCCAACACTAAGATTATTTTTTTTCTGTTTACTTCATGTTGCTGAATAATTGTAAAGGCCCACAGTTTTCTGGTGGGTGTTGAAAATTTTCTTCCCCATTTCCTCATATTTGTGAATAATTACCATCTTATTCTGTATTTATTGTCCAGATATTCTTTGGTGCTGTAAATTCTGTTTTAAACGTATTGTTTCTTTTGGCATTTCTGATTGGTTTTTTTTCCTAAGATAGAGTAGCTCATTGACTCTTGACCAAAAAATAACAAACTCATTTAAACTGTCATAGCCTGTTTTCTTTCCTGATTCTCAAAAACTTCTTCTTATTATATTTCCATTGCTGGCAGTGGAAGAATATTTCTGCTGCAAAGGGACTGCAGTGGATTCCCGAGCATTACACTTCTGTTTCCCACTTAGGGTAGTCTGATGGTTATGCTTCTGTGTTTGTAGAAACATTTTTTTTCTAAACTGGGAATAGAAATATAAACCCCTCAATGCAAGCATACAGATCAGGGGCATTTATGAAGTGTTCATGCTGCTCCCCAGTTCTGTTACATTTCTTTTTGTGGAGCTTGTATAAACTGAGCTCTGAGTTCACAGTTTGAACACAGTGCTGGAGACCAGACCGTTCGTTTACTGGAGACTTCTTCTGCTTTTCTTTCTCTCTTTCTTTGCACTTCTATTGTTGAAGTGCAGGGAGTTCAAATTCACTCTTGTCTGGATTATGTTGCTGAGTTCAGCTAGACTGTGATTAATTTCTTTGTTTATAAAGTGTTAGATTATGTTTGCTTACACATTGACTGTGACATAACAGTTGTATTTGTCATTGGCTATCTTTTGTTTAAGTGCCTTTTCACTGTTACTCAAATTTTAAAATCAAATCGTATTTTTACAGAGATTTGGTACTTGATTCTTTCTATCTTATTAAACCTTTATGCTGAACAAAAAAACTGTAGATACCTTACTGAACAATTTTTATACTTGAAATAAACTTTTGAGGACTACACCTTGTCTTTTTTTTCCTAAAAATACGAAGTTGTCCTTATTGCAGTTAGTTAAATAGGAATTGAAGATATTCCTGCAGATGAAATGCAGCTTTAAAATAAGTGATGGATCTTCCTTGTTGTAGCTGTAAGTTTATTAGTTTGTTTCTCTCTCTGGATGCCAAACTATTAGTCTGTGGGGGATGTTGCCATTGGAGGATTTTGTAGTAATGTGGTCAACTTTGAAAAGGTTTTCCATTTTCTTAAGAGTTTAATTGCCTGTATTATACTGCCTGCATGAAGGAAGATTTATTGCAGCCTTAAGTGTACCCAGTACAAACAAAACAGTTCCTATCAGGAAATTAATCTGAGTTTTGTTCTGCACAATGACACATGAAGCTGACATAAATGCTTGAGTGAATTCTTTTCAGTAGGAAGTTATTTGATCCATTGACCCATGATGTTTATGTTCTAAATATTTGGAGAAGTCTTCTCACTGACCTTGTGCATCCAATAAGCAAGAATGCCACTTTTGAGTCCCAGTGGATGCAGCTGTGTCCCCTTCCTCCCTTATACCAAGAAGTGCATCTTGGCTCTGTGACAATGTTTACATGTGACTTGTGCCTGCACTGATTTGGTATGGCTGGGATATTTTGGATAGAATTTTTACTGATACTGGAATCTCTCTGGTAAATTGCTGTGGCTCATAAGTTGGCCACTATCCATTCAGACAGCTGCTGGAAGGAGAACATCTGTAAGGAGCAGTGGTAGGGCTGCAAGGAGTACCTACAGAGAAGAGCCTGGAGACCATCTGCTCCACAGAATGAGCACTGTGGAGATGTGCATAAATGTCACATGTAAACACCAGACCTTACTGTGGTCATGCTGGCTTGACAGACAGATACGGAGCAGGTACAACTGTCTCTAGCACTGCCTGTTTCACCTGTGGCCATCTCCAGCAGCTGCAAGACAAATGGGCAGTCACAGGAGTCAGCAAAAAAAACTTTCCATAGGGAAGCCTGATGCTGCTTCTCAGCATTTCTGCTCTTCATCTCATGCAGCTAACTATGGTTGAACCTGTTCTGATGTGCAAGTACATCCAATGCAAATTTCTCCCCTGATAAGACCTTAATCAGCTGCAGACAAAGTGCATGAGTCCCTAAACCTTAAATTTTAAAACATTATGACAAAAATATACTTTTTATAGAAAGATATGGGAAAGAGAGCACAGGACAAAATTGACATGTTTAATATTTGGAGGTGATTGTTCAATACACTAAGTTCTTAGGGTTTAATGGCTCTGTAAACTTCACTGGTTTCGTGGACTTGTACTCATTTAGTACTGTGATGATAAGTTTCCATACACAGCATAAGGAAAGTCTCTCAGGGGTTAGAAAGTGCAGTAAGATGAGAAACCCCACTGCTGCCTGGGAGGGAGGCACTCTTCTAGGTTAGTGCAAGGGGCTTTCAGCTGTGCTGTACTCCTGGGAGGCTTTGTGGCAAGGGAGGTAAGAAACTGCAGAGAACTGTTCTGCAGTGTTTTGATGAGAACCTCACTCACTCCATTGGTCTGTGTGCTGGGAAAAGGAAAAGGGCCAAATGCATAGGTAATAAGTGTTATGAATAAGAAGCTTGACTAGGCCAATATTCAAGAAACAATCAATTTATTAATTAATTATGGTAAAGTATGAGCAAAACAGCGCTGGGTACAGTGCAGGCAGTTTTCCCTCCAACTGCACACCGATATTTGGGCTTACAGGTGTTTATAGGGGTACTCAGAAGCTTTCTCAGCAGTTTCTATTTCTACTTGTTTACATCACAATTCTATACACTATTGTGATTTAGTTTTTCTCAGGATGTGTCCCAAAAAGGAGGATCCCCAGATGGTGGTGGCAGCCTCCGAGATGTTGGTCCAGTTTCCACAAGAACAATGACAAATCCCATCTGGTGAAGTCCAGCTCCCCAGATGTGGGTCCCCCTTGTTATCACAAGGACTGTCAGTGATGTCCAGCTTCCCTTGCTGAAGTTGTAAATCCTTCAGAGGATGTCCATCTTCCTTTCTCAAGCTGTTTTCCTCAGTTTTGTTAAGGAATGAGATAAACATATTTCCTTTCTATACATTCCAAAGCTATAGTTTCAAGGATACAATGAATATTCCCAAATTATACCTGAAAAGGTTACCATTGCAGCACTCTTTAAGGCCTGATTACAAGCAAAGAGCAATATCCTGAATGCTGTAAATCAAATGCTCCTAAATGAATCCAGGTTAATTGCAAACACAGGCTAGGTTCAGAGGCCTTCTTCCTTCATGCTTTACTTTCCTCAGTTATTGTTAGAATTTGCAGCCGTCCCATGGTTGGTGTCCATACATATCGCAATCACAAATACACACATTGCCTGTCTGTGTCAGACACGAAACACAGCTTTGTATTTCACATAAGGACTGATCATCTATACCTGCAAGTGCTGTTTTGTATATGGAGCTGGTCACAGGTCTTCCTGGGACTCCAGCAGAAGAAATCCCTGTTGTCTTTTGTAGCCCTGCTTTGTCCATTGCCTCAATGAAAGAACTGAGTGTATTGCACCCTGCAGTGACTGCAGGAGGGGGAGGAGAGGTGCCTGGGGTGATGGAGAGAAGCTGGGCCTGAAATGGGGGTTGCCTCTTATAAATATTAAGTTAATGTTAAATATAAAAGTGTTACCTGTGCATAAATATTTCTTTTTTTTTCAAAAGAAAACTCAAATGTTTTTAAAAATTGGGAATTAATTAACTTCAAAATTCCCTGAGGCGAGTCTCATCCATGCTCTGCCTGGAGTGGGGGTAAAATAACTCAAACCTATTTGGAGATCTCGGTGGTGAATGCAGAACAGGGTGTCACATTGCTTCCCCCCAAGAATGAGCTGAAGCACCAGTACCAAAGTAAGTATATCTACTTGCCTTACTTGGGAGAATTTGTCTGTGTATTCATGATAAGATACAGAAGGGGAATTCTGTTCTGAAATAACTGTTCTCCTGTCCTGGCTTCTGTTACTCCAGTGGCCCTTCCAGCAGGGACAGTTTCTGTTAAAAGCTTGGTGACAGGATGGATTAGCTGTCATCTCCCAGAGAGTGTCCCCACCTGTTAGCAAGGTCTAACACAGACTTGATTCCCAGCAGTTGTTGTTAGCTCCTAATTCTTTGTCCTTTTTGTGTCATGTCCTTCTTCATTTGCTTATTATCATTTGAGTCGATCTCAATTCTTGAAAATTAATTGCTGAAGAAGCCAATCCAGGTTTCTCTAGAGGAGGTTGACTGATTCCTGCACGCCCAGCTTTTATTTAGGAATCAGCCATGAATTTGGCAAGGGGTTTCTTTCCCTGGTAGATCAATACTGGGACCTGTGGAAGATGCCTCTCCTTTTTTTTTCCCCAGAGGCTTATTAAAATTATTATTAAACTGAAATTTTTTGTTGAAAATAACCTCTGCACTCATCCAAGAGGTTTTTGATAGAGCCTCTGAATGCAGAAACACAGATGTAGAGAAGAAAAGCTGCTCTGGAGTGTGGTTTGTAAACTGTTAGACTGAATGTTTAAAGTTGCATTTCTCCTTTCTGCTGCACGTCAGTGGCCTCATATCCTTTGTTTACAACTTCTGACAAATCCTTTTCCCTTCTCTCTCAGTTTTTGTAAGAGAAGCTGCAGGCAGTGGAGGGTCACAGAAAAGGGACCACTGAGCTGAGATGGGCCAGTGACAAAATTGCCAAAGCAGCATGAACATATTTAGCATTTCTTCTGTAGGACAGAGACCGGCCAAATCACAGACTTACTATAACTGCAAAACAGTGAGAGAATTGCTGACCTGGAGGTAATATATTTAGCCAATTGCTGATTTAACATCTGGTAAAACCATAGGGTTGATGTTGCAAAATCCCAGTGCTTGAACCAGCTGCAGAGCAAGACAGGAGGGATCAGTTGTCTGTGGGTGAGCCTGGGGAGCTGACTCCTAAGAAGGCAGCTGTGGGATGGGGATGGAGTGCTGGGCTGTGGGATTCACATTCTCCGAACCTGAGAGAAGCAGTGAGAGAAGCAGAGATCAAAACAATTCTTATCTCATTTACTGCTCCTGTGTTTTGAAACATGTAGAATGTGTTAGAAAATTATTTGCCTAAAAGAATGTACTTAATTAAATTCTAATATAAGTATTTTATTTTCTCAACCAATCTCTACAAACTGTGTCCTGACGGTCGGTCAGGAGACAGGCAAGAAGTTTTGTTGAGTGCTTGTGCAGTTTCAGTTTAGATGTAGTGTAATATAGTATAGAATAATATAGTATACTAAAGTAATTAATTAACCTTCTGATATCATAAAGTCCTCATCATTCTTCCCTGACTCGGGGGCCCTGCTTATCCGACAGTGGGCTGCCTCTGGGACAGACTCAGAGCTGACTTTCCAGGAATGAGGAGCAATCTGGCTCTATAAATGAGCAAGTACAGAAGTCACAGGTCACTACAACCTAGAGGATGAAAGGGAAAATCAAATACCAAGAGGTAGGCTTAGCAAAATAGGATCAGCATTGAAAATCCCACTGTCTGGGAATCCACAGCTACAAAGACAAACACCTCCACACCACCGTGCCCTCATGAGCATGGACCCAACAGCTGCATCTTGCAGACCCTCTTGAACTGGGACAACTCAGGATTCTGGGGTGCCTGTCATACTCCACTTTGTAAAATATTTATCATCCCCACACACTGCTAGGTCTATCATAGTTCCATACTTGTTAGGTTTAGGCAAACATAACTGGCATCATTTTATTTTCCTTGTGTTTGTAGTATTGAATTTATCTGGCAATTTTTGAGAGCAGGAGCCTGCAAGCAGTGGGGCTGGAGCTTGGAGAGGCAGAGGCACTGTGTAGCTGCAGGCACCCAGTGTGTTCAGCCTGTAGAGCTGTCTTTGAAGCCTGGAGGGGTATCAGAGGGCACTTACATCACTCATAATAAATCTCTAAGGGCATTTATGCTGCCCTGCACACACAAGAAACTTATTTCTACCCTAATTTAAGGAAAAGATAGAGTCTCCTAAAAGAAAGGGACAGACATTCTGCAGTCACTGGCTAGCAGTGGGGAAATAGCCTGCCTGGGAATTACAGTAACCCAAGGAAAAAGGCATTGTTGTAGTAAAGGTTTAAAATGATAAGAATAAAATTATTGTAAAAGAAGGATTCAGAAAGGAGAAATCCCAGGAAAACTGGGTGAGAAAAGGCAGAAAGTGTACAGCAAAAAAAAAAGTTTAAGCTGCAGTTACGTTCAGTGAAATGACAGTGTAGTATTAAAACGAGCTATCACCACTAAATCCACTAGATGACAGTGTGGAGACTGCATTGAGCACTGCAGCAACATCTGTCTGTTCTTTAAGGGCCTGTCTCGCTGCTAGACACCCAAAGTTTGCCGTGTGCCTCTGCTCCCACCCAGGGGCTTCAGCCCTGTCGGTGGAGAGAAGGTTGTCTTGGTCAGTACTGTAACACTGGCATGAAAGAAGTGATCGTCATTTCTCTGGCACTGGCTGTTTTTGACAAAGCCTAGAGGTCCAGGGACTTGGATTTGGGGAGTGGCAATGGAAAGTGGTCTGAGGGATGGAGGGACACCTGCCACCTCTCTGCTGTGCCTTGCAACCAGGCAGGGAGGGGGACAGACATTTTAGCAGAGCCTGTTGTGACAGGACAAGGGGCAATGGTTTTAAAACAGGAAAGGGTAGATTCAGACAAGATAAAAGGAAAAGATAAGGGTGGTGAGACACTTGCCTAGGTTGCCCAAAGAGGAGGTGAATGCCCCATCCTTGGAAACATTCCGGCTCAGGTTGGATGGGGCTCTGAGTCTCCTGGTTCTCATGTGGTGGCCTATGCAAAGCAGGAATGTTGTGGGGGGCACACCCTGGTCAGAGGGCACTAAACCATCCCATTTCTGGCAGTGAGGCTCAGCTGATCAGTCCTTCCCTTCTGCTGGGTCTGTCCCCTATTAAAAAAGGTGCCTTAGTTTGAGAGACATGAAATATTTATCTGCTGTGCCATTTATTCTAGTGCAGCTTACCATGCACTGGAATCCCAAAGTGCCCTGAATTTTGTCTTAGCCTCTTACAGATGCCTTGAAACTGGCATTTGGCAGTTGTCCTGGTGATTTTATAACACCCAGGGTTTTAGGATTTTTGATGCATATGCTGCATAAACTTGGCCTTATATGGGATAACATGAAATTCCACAAGTGAGAATAGATGGATTTTCTTTTGCTCTGCTTTTTCTTTCCATCTAGGGGAAGATTTGTCAGTCTAATTTTCCTTCCTGCCTTTTCTGTGGCTAGAAAGAGGAAAAGAAATGCCATGAGTGATCTCACCTAATAACAACCGGTCTTTCATGGCCTTTGTATCAAGCAGCTCTGTGGAAAAGGATTTAAAAATCAGCCTGTCTGCAAATCTTTCTTTTCTTCTAAATTAACCATATATTGCAATTTCATAAACAATTATTTCAGTCTCTTTACTTCTCAAACACAGTATTATTTATCATTAAAGGCTGCTTTGAACATAAAACTATTATTAGGATGCCCCTTATTAGAGTGGCTTACTGCAGCTCCCTTTCTAATGAATTTTTTGCTTTATGACTTGCTGGCTGAGTTTGGGCTCTTGCTTTAAATCACACAATTGATTCAGTGTTCAAAGTCAGTTTATCAGACCGTATCTTCATGGAATTGCCTGCCAGCAGAGCAGCCGAGGCAATGAAAAATTAGGATGGAAAACAAAGTAACCTTGTTTTTATAAACTGTCAAATGTTTGGGCTTTGCTTCTGCAACCCTTAAACTCAGAAGGGCGGGGAGCTTCTGACGGCAGCCCAACAAAGCCAGAAACAATCCTCTGGAGTGGCACTGCTTCCTTCTGGAAGGGATGGTGGACAGCCTGGGACTGGGGCAGCTTCTCTGATGGGTTTGTCACATGGCTGGCTCCCTTCTCCTAATTTTCCAGGGAGATGTCTGCAAATGCCTGTGCTGTAAATTCATTTTGTCAGTGAGTGCACAGGGAAGGTGTCAGGACCCAGAAAAGCCATTGCTGATGTACGTGAGCCTCTTTGCCTGTCGCATAAAACTATGTAGCAGCAAAAGTCCCTTTACAAGATATCACAGTTGAAGTGATGATGAAAGTCATCATTGGAGAGGATGAGGTTATGGTGGATACTTCAGGAAAAATGTTTGTCTTCTCTCAGCTAGCCTGGTCTTACCTTGGTGAAGCAGAAATTGAGGGACGCCACGAGGGAGACATTTAAAATTGTGCTGGGCACAGAGCAGGGGTGGTTTGTACATCAGAGATCTGAAGCCACAGAATCATGGCATCATTTGGGTTGGAAAAAACCTTTAAGATCATGGACTCCAACAATTAACCCAGCACTGCCAGCCCACCACAAAACCACGTCCCCAGGTGTCACATCTACACCTCTTTTAAATACCTCCAGGGATGGTGAACCAGCCACTTGCTTGGGTAGCCTGTTCCTAAAGTCAAGGGCAAAAGCTTACCTGCCCAGGGATCAGACAAACATCTCACCACCTTGATAATCAAATTTATCTGCTTTTATTTTTCAGTGCATCAGTCACAGCAGCTCAGCTGAGCCAAGTTTGGTATCACATATACCTCAGTGGTTTGTAGGCAGGGACAGAATCTGACCCTTTAACAGAAGAAAATTCCATGATGTAAAATCTCGTGGTACTTATGGATTAAGAATTACCATGGTAAGTACTTCCTGAATGTGCAAGTGCTTAATTTGGGTACTTGCACAAAAAAACTCTGTGCACTGTGATGCAGTATAAACTTACAAATACTTGACTGTGTGATGCTGCCAAAACAATTTGTAATTGGCCAGCAGAACAAAGAGTTAAATAAGTAACCAGGAAAAATCCTGATTTTGAAAGAAATATCTCATTTTGAATCTGCTTCTCAGAGAAGAATATTCATATTAAACATACATCAGATCTTTATACAAGTTTTAGGCACTTTTAAAAATACAAATATGAAGTGTTTTCCCTTTAAGATTTTGTTCTGGAAGTGCTAAAAATGTCTGTGAAAACAAAGCAGCTTGACATTGAGCAAGGGAAACATATGATTCTCATGAATCTACAGTAACAGACCAAATTTTGGTTTTAAATGAAGTAGTGCAGCCCCACTTGGAGTCAAATTGTTGTGACTGCTAACAGAACTTGATTCTGTAACCAGTGAACACTGCTGCACTGTGCAATAACCATATTAATAACTTCATAGGACCAAGTCAGATTATCTGAAAAATAATTCTTAATTTTAAAAAGACTTTAGAGTGATTTGTCAAATTAAACTTTTCCAACATTGTGCATTGCATCTTGGATGTTGCTTTTGAATAACCTGATGTTCACTATAAAGCAGAATTTTCTGTTCAGACACATTTTCCATAATGCTATGAAAATCCTGTGCCTCCCACAATGAAACATTCATGTTTTTTAAATAAAGAATGCACTGAATTGTGTCACAGATACCAAGACATTAATAAAGAATTGAGATTGACACTCTAATTTGTATCACACAAGACAATTGGCATTTGCAGTTAATTGTAGAAGTCCTTCAGAATGAAACACTTTGGGTAACTTGGAAGAAGTTGAAGTTCAACTTGAACTTCAGTATATTCTTCATTGAGTACAATGGAGCTAATATTTCAATTGTTCTAATTGTGAACAGAAAGTTTTCTTAGTGGAAAATTTTGATTCTCAAAAGTTGTTTTTATATTCGGAAAGGAGCCAACTGTTTAATGCCAAAAAGACTTTTAATCAACTGTTCAGTACAGGGTCCATATGGCAGAAGAGAAGACCTGTAGTCTTTGATCTTATTTGGGTTTCATCAAAAGGAAGGAAACACATGATCAAGACTACTCTGAACTGTAATTAAACGTTGTCCTCCTGTTGACCCAGTTATCAAGAGCTACTTCTTCATGTGAGCTGGGAAAATCAAAGTAAGGTTGGTATGACAAAGTGATGCGTCTGGGTTTGGAAACTAGCATGTAGTAACTGTGCTGCTCTGATGGGCCAAAAAAGGGCAGAAATGCACAAATTGCCACTTTGATGGTGCTTGATGAAAAATACATACCCACAAAAGCAGAAAGGGTTGTAATAAATTACTTTTAACTGGAACCTTGGATCTTTGGGTGCTGCTTTAATATTTTCTGTGGAGAAAATAAACAAAGCTCTAGTTAAAGGAGTTGTTTGATGACCAGTTTCTGGAGAGAGTGAGAAGGTGGAGATCTGGCCTGGAACTGGGTGGAACAAAGCTGAAGCAGTCTGCCCAGAAGTTGAGGACTGGAGGGGTGGAATGTGGAAAAATGCTGAGGAGAGGAATTGCTTGCAGGCCTTGCTGTTAGCAAGCCTTAGCTTTGTATAATCTCCTCATCAGTGTTTAGAGTAAATGTGGTGTTTAGACACTCCTCTGAAGGCTCTGTGAGCAACTTGCTCTGTCACATCCCCCCTGGACAAGAATACTGGACCCAGCCTGTGTTCACAGCCTGGAGCACCCTTGGGCTGTGCAGAAACTGCAGGTTTATGGATGAGCCAGTTGTTTTCTATGGCAGGCAAATGAAATACATCAAATTGGTGGCTACAGAGCATTTATTTGGCTTAGGAACTGAGAGCACTGGATCTGAAAGACACAGGACTCATGAACAAGTATTGTTCATGAGTTATTATTATTTTCCTGTATCTGTTAGCACAAGATACAAGAAAAAGGAAGTTTGGGGTCAGCACTGTAACTTTTGCACATGAAGCTTTACCAATTGGATTAAAGTTTATTAATTCTGGTAAGATATAGTGGGGTAGATGATCAGTGGAGGAAGAGACAGGAGATGGCAAAGAACTATTAAAATCTGCAAATCATTATGTGAGTGCCTGCTCTGGATTTAAATGTGTTAATATAAATTAATTATGAACTTGCAATCAAAGGGAAGAGTGGAGTATTTATGGAAGGGGTACAAAGTAGCATAATCTAAAAATAAAGTAGTTTGGGCTGAATAAGAGAAAAAATGGGGCCAAAAAACTTCCAGTCATCTATCTCCAGCTTCCATGTGTTGATGATAATTTGTCTGAATTTGTTCTCCAGTGCTGCAGAATATTATGAGATCAAAAGGGCTGACCCATATGGAAATTTCTGCTGGAAAATAAAAGCTATTCCTGCTGCTTTTCTGACATGAGTGAGGTCTGATAACAATGCAAATCACAGGAATATAGAGAAATGCAGCTGAAAAAAATTATTTTAGAAGAACTTCTTTCTTTTCCAAGGAGTACATGCATATACCCTTCTGTCTGGGCACAGACACCAGGATACAGGTCTTTGGGGGCAAAAAAGTCCCATAAAAAAAGCTGATGGAATTTATTAGGATTCCCTCTTAAAAAAAAAAAAAAAAAGGTATACATGGCCCATCCCCCCAAGAAAAAAATCTGAAACATTTCAGTTGAAATATGCTGAAAGAAACCCAAATAAATATCTACCCCTACGCCTAAGTTTTAGACTCTGAAAAGATTTAAAGCTATACAGACATGGAATGGAAGCAAAACTGTCCTTTGTATCTGGGCCAATTAACTTGATGCTGCATTGTATTGAGACACTGCTTGGATCTTCATATCTGGTAATGTGATTTAAATTTCAGTAAGATGTGTGATACCAAAAATTACAAATAAACACCACCTTTAAACAACAACATTCTAAAGCTGCAATACTCAGTGGGGATATAAAGAATCTCTAGTATGTACCTGAATAATCTGCAACAATTTTTAGGTTGAAATAATTACTCTAGTTGTCCTGTGATTGGAGATCAACATTATCATCTTTCCTGGGCATGTGTACTTTGAAGAGTCTTTTCTCAAAATCTGTTAAAGAGGCACTGAGGTAACCAGTGCCTCTATAACCAGTAAAACCAGTTCATTAGTGTAGGTGAAGAAACAAACTTCTCTTCCAGCAGTACTAATTTCTTACAGTACCTATCTGTCAAGATGGTTCTAGTAATTACAGTTCCTTATCAAAATGGAAATCAGGTCTCTTGTTGATAAAATTCCTAATCTATCTTTGGCACTGGCTGGGATGTGAGCTGGAAGGAAATTAAATGCTGATGCTTAAGGCAACACTTTGATTTAAGTCTGTCTTAAATTTCTTGGCATCACCTTTAGAAACAATGTGAAGAAAAATTACTGGCTGTACATGAGTGCTCCATTTTTTATTCTTCTTATTTCTGTGCATTTCCTGAGTTTATATGATTTGACTACAAAATTCTGAGTTCAATCAGCTTTTGGAAAAAAAAGTCTAATTTTTCCTCCTACCCTTGGTGAGGGAGAAAAATGACAGATATGAAAATGTCATCATTTTGGCCCGTGGACTCATTGTGAAATTTAATCCTGCACATGAAAACAATGCTGCAAACAACAGAAAAGCTCACAGTTTTACTGGAGATCAGATATCAACATCACAGGAGGGCTACTTCATTGTGTTCTCCATTTTTTCCCTCACTTGTACAAATTTCTATTGTTCTCATGTCTCCACTCCTCCAACTTTAAAACTTTGCATTTTCTTTACGATTCAAGATCCATAGATTTTCTGTAAAGGAGAAGTAGTGCTGTTTTTGTGTGTTTGATGTTCTCATGGAAACAATCAGTACCAATTACTCTAATATAATTTCCCATTTCTGACTATATACAGCTTTTTAAAATAGTAATTCTGATGAAATAGGAGACAAACAGCTGTGCTATATACATATACCCCATCTGATGTGTTTTCTTTCTACTACGGCACTGGTAGTAAAGAAAAAGTCATCAAACCAATCTTGGAATTTTTTTTTCTCCAATTTCCAGCAGGTTTTAGTTTAGAAATTTTTTCATCTAGAAATTGTATCTGTGTAATGTTGTCTAACTGTCCTTAACAGACCTTTCCTTCTAGGAAGCTATCTAGTAGCTTTCAGAATTTATTTATACTTTGGGCATCCAAACAAATCAGGATTTTATAAAATAACAGGATGTTATGTCCTGCAATACAATTAGGCACTACATGTGCCAGTGTTTTTTTTTCATTTGTCTTTGACCTGCTGCTTGATGGTTTCATTGAGTGCCCCATGGTTCTATCTAATGAAAAATAATGACTAATCATTCCCTCTCTACCTGCTCAGTTATGTTTTTCTAGACCTCTATCATGTCGTCAGTTCATCTCTTTTTTCAAAATAAGGAAACCAAATATTTTTGCTTTCTTCTATAGCTGAGATGAGTCAGAAATAGGAAACAATCTGACTCCCCTTATCTGTACCTTTCTAGTTGGAAAATCTCATTTTTGCAGTGGCCTGAGCCTCTCAGAAGCCTGGGTACACCATAGCCTTATGGAGTACCAAAAGATAGTTCTATTCCCTTGCTGGTGTTTCTGCTGCTCAGGGGATAGAAAGCTTCATCCTGCAAACACTGTCTGCAGTGACGTGGGAGAGCGCCTGTGACAAAAGCTGTTGAGAACGTAGAATTAAGGTCACTTCACCGTGTGCACTGCTCTGCATTCATCTGTGCTGCTTTTCTCTTGCTGCTTTGTTAGCTGGGCAGTCCTGCCAGATCTTTCTGTAACTCCTGGCTAGCAAGTTAAATGCTGTTTCTCTGAAGCATTAGCCCTCCTGGATGAAAAAAAACCAAAACCCAGAAATGATAAAGGTTTACATGCCACATCTCTTTGAAGATTTTTTTTTTTTTGCTCCCCTTCTGTTTGCTTCCAGTTGTTCAGCACCCTAGAGTGAAAGAAACAAAAATAAACATAAGAATTCTTTTTTTCCAACATACTTTGCCTTCCAGATTTTCTGGCAAACCATTACCTTCAGTTATAAACTGAAGGCAGAGACTAAAGGTAGGTTCCCTGATCTATTTGTAGAGTCTCCATGAGCAAAATTTTTGAGACCAGGCTGTAAAGACAGCTGCAAGGAGTGGCAGAATAACTGCTGGGAGTGGGAGGTCTGTCTGAGAACTCCTCTGATGCTGCAACCAGAAAAGCCTGAGACAGGGGATCAATTTGTTCACAACGAGTCCTTGCTGGCTTTGGCACATTTCATTATACAGAGTGAACAGTAATTGGTCTCATTGGTATATAGCTCTTTTATATGTGTTTTTAAGGATGGAGATACATCACATGTGTATTTTATCAGTGCTCTGTCAGCACATGGCAGCTGAACCCAGCAGCAATGACAGTATTATTTAGATTAGGGTTTATATATAGATGTGCTGTGAATTTTCACTTTATTAATGGCTTTGCAGGACTTCTTGTCTTCTATTCAGTATAAATATGAAATTAAATAATGTAAAGAAGTGTAGCTTTTGTTGTGCACCTTCACAGTATCAGTGGTAGGGTGGCAGGGGAAAAAATTCCCCTTTATAGTCTCTGAGGAAAGCAGAGAATATAAAGGGGAATGGAGAGAGGACAAAAAGGAGAGGAATATGCAGAACAGAGTGCTACATAGTGTTGAAGGTGGATTTAAGAAAAATGAAGCTGCTCAAAGACAAAAAGAAATTTTCTTGACTCCCAGGGAACCAATTGAAGCTTCTTGGGAACTCCTGACATATAAATCTGTGAGGAAGAACAGAGAGCAGAAATGTAGAACATCCATGCCTATGGCAAATAATTCTTGTAGTAGGGAAGAGCTGGCCCTGCCTGCTGCTCCCTGCTGTTCAGAAATGTCTGCAAATGATGCAGTGGGAAGTGCAGGAACACATCTGGAATGTACCACAGAAACCTGCCCTGGCCCTTTGAGAGACCAAACATGCTGGGCACTGCACAGCTCTGCTGTCCCTGTGTGTCAGTGTGGAGCTGTGTCAGTGGTTAAGATGATGAAATAGTCTGTGGAGCCGGTAAATATGTATTGGCAGGTCTGCAACATTCAGCATGAAGGATTGTTTAGAGACCTACTCATTTATTCCAGATCTCATTCCAAACTCAAGGAATAAACACCATTAATTCAGAGGCATTCACTAAAAACATCAGATCTGCGTGATGTGCAGAAAATGAAACAAAAGACTGCAGAGACCTTTATCTTTGAAGAGTTTTTTTTAATTCCCACTGACAGTCAGTACCTCACTCTCCAAAGACTGAAGCATTTATTCATGTAGAGGTTAACTGCAGTCAGAGGAAGCAGTTTAGCCATGCTCAAACTAATCCAGAATTGGGACAGCCTGTCAGTTTAGGTGGGAGGGTGTCTGGGGAGCTGTGCCTCAGGCACTGCCTGATCCCAGTGTCCCAGCATCCCCATCCTGCTGGCTCCCTGAGCCAGCCTGGCAGCTGTGATGCTGTGATGCTGCACACGGAATAGGGTCAGGGAAGTAATCCACCAGCAAATTTTGGGCACCTGTAACGACATTTTGCTTTTCTCTTTAAGCAGATCACTGGTCAGAAGGAAAATCATGAGTCGCAGAGCAGCTAATGTAACCTCTACCTACATTTATTGTACCCAATCATTACAACCACAGCTTATTAATAGCAATAATTGAAAAGCAACTTTGCTTGATAGTGAGGTTTCTTTTCCCCTTAGGCTGCCAACAGTTTTCCCGTACATAATCTCATTTTTCAACATAATTTCATCTATCAGGTTGTCTATAATAAGTCTTTTACTTCATTTTTTAGTGCTTAGTCACCCAAGTAAGTTTTCTTCTGATATTTTTGTTCAAGCTCCTCTATCAAGACAGCAGAATCTGGAGCACACAGAGACCCAGACTGAAGAGAGAGTTACACAGGGGAGCAGGCAGCTGGCTTGCCATCCCTAGCAGCTCCTTCCCTGACATCCATTTCCCATGAGAATGGCAGCAGTGAGGTACTGTTGGCTGTGTTTTCCAAAGGGACAGGAAGGGAGGACCTGTTTCACTCTGTGGTCATATCCCCAGACATTACCGACAAGGATCAGATGGCAGATTGCCATCTCTGAGGACAATTCCTTTCACCCTTGGTTCTGTCTCCAATCCACTGACAATTCTCAGCCAGTCACTGAAGCCTCACACATTTCCCATACACTCTGATTTTGTTTTTTTCCTTATTGTCACATACACAAAAATATCCTTCCATCCCTTTTCTTCTTCCATCCCCCCCAGCCCTGTTTTTCTCCTTCCCATCTACCACAGGTGGAAGAGAAAACACCAATGTGATACTGTCAAGCTTAACCTACTTAGTTCCCCAAGCAAGGGACAGGCTGCACAGGGAAAAACTGCACATAGAGGGCTCACACACTGTCACCATCATATTTTCTGAAAAATCCCTTCACCAGGATTTAAGCTGAGAAGCCTCAGAGAAAAAGGAAAACAATAATTATCTGATTGCTTCTCCTGTGTATTGTTGCTTTGGAATGTGGTTTGGACATTGTTTACCAACTGGCCATGGTTTTATTGGTTTCATGTGAATTGTTTTGACTTAATGACCAATCTCATCCAGCTGTGTTGAGGTTCTGGAGAGAGTCACCAGTTTTCATTATTATCTTTTAGCCTTCTGTCTGTATCCTTTCTCTATTCTTTAGTATAGTTTAGTATAGCATTCTTTAATATAATATAGATCATAAAATAATAAATTTGCCTTCTAAGAACATGGAATCAGATTCTCAATTCCTCCTCCATCTGGGGAACCCAGAAAATACCACAGCACATAAGAATTATCTGGGGTCTTCACCATGCACAGTGAGCTGGCAGAGCCAGTCCTGGCAGAACATGAAATTGCTCTGCCCAATCTGTCTCTGTGTTGGGCAATGGGCAGCACCTCAGTGCCAACATGTGATGGTTCCACCTGGAGAAATCTGCTTCCATGAGATGTTGGATGTTTTCAGAGCAATGAAATTTGCACTACTCAGGGACTTCTGGCTGGATGCCAACATAGGCCACCAGCAAATCTCTCCATGATACCACATTCCCAGCAGTTTCAGATACTGTTCTTCCATGGCTTTTTGATCCATGGCCCATTACAAGACTCACCTCACTATATCTGTACTATCCTACCAACCACAGCTCATGATGCTCACTAACTCAGCCCTTGATCAAGACAGTCATGATTCTCCTGTAATATCAGTATTTATAAAAAAGTGTATAAATAAATGTTTATTTGTGGATGTTTAAGTCTTGTTTTGTATTTCTTAACATCACATCTCAACTGCTTTTTGTAAAAGACAATGAAAAAAATATTCTGCTTGCCCTTTTCTTTGGATAACCCTGAAGTGTATGTGTGTGCATGTCTGTTCCAGCTTTCTGTGGATTGGTGTCCAAGGATGCCAGCTATGGGCCACAGAAGTCATTCTAGAGACTTGACTGCCCTGACCATTCCACTGTTCAGAACAATTCCCTCATCCTGCTCATTCACTTTCAAAACATGTTTCTACTCTGACATGACTCTCTCTCTTGCAGAGAGAATCTGTGACAAGCTTGCAAATCAAGCTTCCCCTCTGCATCTATCAGTAAATTGTCAAATCCCTTAAAACGTAGCAGCTGCCATTTTCTCACAATATTAAGGAGAGGGATTGCTCTTAAAGAAAAGTAAGAAGGAGAGGAGGGTTAGTATTTGATTTTCTCCTTTTAGCTGGGCACTTGTAGTGAGCCTTCTTATGGAAGGTGTTTCCTATTTCTTTAGCTGCCTGTCAGTGACAGCCTTGGGTGATCTGCAGCTGACAGCACAGCAGCTGTCAGTCAGGAAGAAGCAGGAAGGCAATGAGGTGCCCACATTTATTTTTCTATGGTTGTACTGAATGCTCCAGATGACCATCTTTCTTACAGGGAAGTTGATGTCCCCATATTTGCAGACATTGTTCCATTCATATCCCACACACTGATAAATGTGATGATAGCAGCTGCCTGTGTTCTCAGACAGCCTGAAAAGCAGAAAGATTCATGAACTTATTAATTTTAAAAGGAATAATAAATGGTAGTTGTCAGGCATCAATGTTACGTAATATCAAGATATATTACCTCTGCTCATCAAAGCAGGCAGGAGTGAGAGGTGATCAGAGATGATGTCAGTAGCAGAAGTGAGCTGCTCTGCAGGACTCTGCACCCTGCCACCACAGCTACTGCATGAGCTTCCTGTGGACTTCCCTTGCAGCCAGGTTTTCACAAGCTGTTCTCACTGGTGTATTCAATGTGGGACATCAGGGAGCAGCTGCTTTGCATGTTGTCCTATATAACTGAGTTGCTTCAACTTTTCACAAGCCTATTTTGGGACTCACCAAGAGCTGAGCAGAAGGACAGCTCTCTTCTTGCAATGTCCCCTTCCACAAGCAGAGCTACTCTCTCTTCCACCTTCTCCCATGCAACCCACACTCACATTTGCCTCTCCCAGCCTGTTTCTGAAGTTTTCCACACAGTGTCTCCAGCAGCTCATAAGAGGGAGCAGTAGCAGATGGGTTCCTTGCATCAAAGGAATTGCCATCTGTTATTTCTCTTCTCAATTTTGTGCACTGCTGGCAAGAATTTGACTGCTTCTCCTATTCTCCCTTGATCCTCTGCTGCCCAGCTGGGCAAGCAAAGGTAAGCAAAGAGCAGGATCCCTCTTGCCTTTTCCCCTGCTTGTACCAGGAACTGCTGTGAGTAAGGGCAGCACCCAGCACCCAAAGGTGGCTGTATCCCCGCTTCAAATACTCCCCATGCCAAGCTCCATCTGCTGTGCCTTCAGAATCTTCTGATCATTGAGAAGGAATAAAAAAAAGCCTAACAAGACAACCTCACAGAAACTCCCAATTAATTTTATCCCCCTCCCAAATGGTAGCCCATATCAGAAAAGGCTTTGGCACAACAGGATTGGCTTACTCTCATCTTCCACTGTATTAATGTTTCCCAGCTAGATGCATTCAGATAGCTATTGTTAAAATGCAACACAGCCTTCCTACATATCTGCATGGATGAGACTTTCTTTGGAAAGAAAAATGTTTCACCCAAAAAAACCTTACCATGTTTTCCTCCAGGAGACCTCTAGGAATTCAGTAATGCTTAGGGGAACTGTAAGGTGAGGGCTGGAAACTGCTCCATGCTCGTGATGTTTTTCTAATTTGAAGGTTTAGTTAGAGTCCAACTCTCCTGGACCTCAAAAGTTCATAAGTTCATTCAATAATCTGTTGGAGGTGGTGAGTGTTTTTTTGTTTGTTTGTTTTTGTGCTGTTTTGTAAGAACAAAGCTCTTGATTGTAAGGAAATCTGGAACAAAGTACCAGCCAGTCTTGATCTGGCTCAGAAAGCATAAGGAAAATGAAAATAGCCCAAAAATATTACAGCAAAACAAACCATGAAGAAAATACCCTTAGAAAGTTTTATGGGTTTCATTTTTTTCTAAAAGGGTTAGATTTCACAATACAGAATTCACATGAAATAATTTAATGTAGTACCTGTTTCAGCTGTTGCAATCTGTATCTGTAGGTTGAATAATGTGATTACTATAAGCATTTATAGTTTAAATGCTAGTATAATTATTGAAAAAAGTTCTAGAGAGGATTTTAAAGTAGTTAAGTTTGCAGTACCCTGCTTTGTGATAGAGCAATCATTTAATCCAAGATGTACCAAAAGTGATTGGGAAAATTCCCACGGAAGTCAGTCTCCAGTTCAAGATCTTAATCTCCTAATTGGACTTTGACTCCTCTCTTAGCTAAGGAAAATAATTGTAGCTTTGATCCAAATGCCTTCTTTGTAATCCATTGTTTTTAGTGCTTTGAATACATACCACCCATTCTCTATTAGGTACTTTGATATAAACTTAACAAAATCCAAGTTTATAGGATAGTGTCATAAACCTGGCATCTTTCCCAAATGCCACACTCACTTAATAGAAATGTAATGTAATTTTCTTTGTGTTGTGTGTTCTGCATTCATTGTAATGTGTTTTTAGCAGCTGAGTGATGAAATATTAGCTTAGAGCTCTTGAAAAAAATCACTAAATCATATGCTTTTTATAGTATCTGAATCAAATTTTCTTCACATTATCAACACAGCATTACAATTAGATTCCACATAAAAATTTCAGTTTCTCTCTCAGTGATCACTGTCTGTAAATGTTTTTAGTCATTGATGCACGATAAGGAATGTAAGGCAAAAGCTAGCTTTAGCAGAACTAAGTGCCTTTTGAAGCTATCTTTAATAGGTGCACTGCAGATTCTAGGCTGTCAGTTTCAAGACAAGGCACATTGTTATACAGAAATTTGTTCTCCCACATTAATGATTTCTGAGAAGAAAAACTAGTCAAAATGGGATCATCACCTGCAGTCTGGTTCTTATTTTACAGTCAGATCACATTTCAGATGTGGGATCTGTCTATTATTCTGGTTTTGCCAGCTGCTTTTGCCCATGCTGTGGTGATAGGAGGAAGCTGAGGAACTGAGCAGCTCTGCCCATCCACTCACTCCAAAGCTGTTGGCACTGACTTGACATAATAAAACGAAGAAGGAGACTGGAGGAATAATGTACAACCTCATTTCACTTCCCAGAAACACACTAAAGATGACTGAGAAATTGATTTGTGAGAGTCTGGAAAAAACACAACAAACCAGAGAGTTTGAAAAGTGCCAGAATAGAGCTGCCAAGAAAAAAGGGCATTGTCCTGTGCCTTTTGGCATTGAGGACAGCAGCTGGCTGGGGGTGCAAGCAGCCATGAGAGGCTTTGGGCATCTCTGCTGGAGCAAAAAGCCTCTGCTCTGTGGAGGGACCAGGTGTTGAGACAGAAAACTCCCTTGGTCATCCCCATGGGTGCTGTACCTTCCTCAGGAGGGTCCTGGCTGACAGCCTGGCCGCAGTGTGACAGCTGTGCCCAGGGTGCTGGGGAGCAGGGGGGACAGTCTGGCAGCCCCCAAGCGCTCAGATCGCTGAGATCACTGCTCAGGGGGATGTCAGTGGGGCAGAGCCCCCAGGCTGTGGCTGGGCTGATGGGACTGAGGGCATATGGAGTGGCCATGACAAAGCAGGGAGAGCCAGGGACTGTCCCCAGCAGGCAGCCCCGGGGAGCACTCCGGCCACTCGCTGCTTTTGGAGTATTTCTGCTGTGTATCTGAGATAAACTGTGTTCTCCCTTCTCCTCCCAGGTTTACAGCTGTTCAGCAAGGAACACTGTGACACTGATTCATCTAGGCTGAATTGCTGACAAGTTGTTTGGACAAAGGATTCTTGGTGGGCAGGTCTTCCTTGTGTCACAGGAAAGTGCATGGTCGTTTAAATAGGCACAATAATCCTTTCTGTGCTCCTTTCAGCCATTTTTTATTTGTGTTCTGAGTCTCTGCAGAGAGTGGAAGAGCAGTGTCCTGGATCTTGAGCCTGAGGGCACTGCTGTCAATTAAAAGACTCAGCTTACAGTTGTGGAGCTGAACCAAGACCCATGTGCAACCCTCACTGAAAGCAACACCCTGAAATGATTTATTCAGTATAGCAGTTATAATTCACATTCTTTGCTGCAGTCTGTAAGCTTCCAATATGCAAGTATCAGTTGGCTGCTTAGTTATTGCTGACTGTTTTTTCTAAATGTTATTACACTTAATTTTTTGTAGTTTTCTTGTAAAACTCATTTTTGATTCTCTAACCCCTGCTCATTACACGCAAATCATCCTGCGAACCATTTTTGTGCAGCCCTTTTCCCTGATTTCCTCGTTGAAGTGTTCTATTTTACTCCATTTTCCTTTCAGGTTCCATATGTTTTACACAAGTGGTTTTCAACCTCCAGCTTTTTGGAGCCCAAAATTATTCTGGTGAAATTACAGTTTCCTGTATATCACATTTAACTCCACCTGATAATAGGCTTACAAAAATTAAAATTATTTACCTTTGCAGATCTTTTAAAGGCAATTCACAGAGGACTCACATAAGGACACAGCTGTTTGAAAGCCTCTCTTCTGAATGCTGACACTCATTAATCAGAGAAACATCATTACTTTTTATTATATGCATTATTGTTTATTAGCTCCTGTGTTTAGTTTCTCTTAACATTCCCCATAAACTAATTTTCTTAAAACCTATTACCATTTCCATTGGACTAGGATCTCATAATATCTTTTTAAATTTCATTTTCTTCCCAGTGACTCCCTTTTATCTCTAGGCTGACCATCCATTACAAAGGTGATGTTTATATTCTGTGCTGGAGAAAGACAAAGCTTTGGCAGTGCAACAGCCACTTGTTTATTTCCAAACCAGACCCAGCACTGTTCCCATAGAGACTTCTCTCAGTGCTTTCTTTCCCCTTTTTTTTCCCATTCAGGAAATCAATGCCATTTTCATTAACAATGACAGATTGGTCCTCATACCTTTCTTTTTCTTCTTGTTTTTTTTTCCCCTTTGGCCACTCTGGTGAGCCTGCCAAACACTGCTAATTAGCTGAGTTGGTTTGGGCTCTGGTGCTCTGAGATGCTCCATAGAAATGGACTCACAGGGATGTCTGTGCATGCTGCAGGTGCAGATTCAGCCTTCTGCCATACAGTCCAGGCTGCTTTTACAGCTGCATTGTCACTAAGGCACAGAACCAATCATTCATTTCATAGAGGTCATTAGATGCTCCTTAAATGATCTGAAATTTAATAATCTCTTGAGTAAGATTTGAATTGTATCCTTTTCCCTGTCTGTTAAAAAATGTGTAATCAGTACTGAAACCTATTATCCTTGGTTTAGGAATCCACTAGTATCACATGTCAGGAATCCAAAGGAATTCAGCTCCATGCCCATGAAATGAATGCAGTCAGAGAGAAGCTTGTTTTATTAAAGTATGTGGAATGACATGTAGACAAAATTACCTGAGACTTGTTTGAAATATTCGTGTGAAGGTGGTGCACAGGGCAAAATGAAGGAGACATAACAATGCAGGGTGATATGCCAACCTGTAATAAGACCAGGGTATGCTTTTTGCACTGGGGGAGGCAGAAAAGCTAAGAGCATTGCAGCAGGCCTTAAACCAAAGCAAGGGGATCACACCAGGGCAGTGGAATTATTTGAGATGGCAATATCCTTGTTTTAGGGCTATCTGCACTCATGAGTGAGCTCCTAAAGGTACCAGAACTGTGACTGAGGCCGGAGCTTTGCTGGCACCACTGTACAGTAACTCGAATCCATAGTTTATCACAGGCACCCCAGAAAGCCAGAGATCTCCACCAGAGGAGGTCCCACTGCCTCTGTTATGGATAATCCCCAGGGAATGACCACCTTTGGGTCATGCTGCAGCATCTCCTTCTTTAATGAAGACTTTGGCTAAAACTTAGATGCTATTTATATTGTAAGATCATCCATCTTTTCTCATCTCCACAGAGTCACAAATGAGGCAAAATCAGAGCTCCTGGTAAGAGGGAAAGGAGCTTGAATATTTTCCAGGTCCATCAGTGACCTTAGTAGTCCATTATAAATACAGATGGAGGATCTTGACAACAGAATGTAGGTGCTGGTTTTTAGGCCTAAGAAAAGACAGAGAAGTGAAAGGTGGGATTCACTTAATTAAATATCTATGTCTGAAGGTATCCATGTGTCTGCTCCCCAGCCCAGTCAGTGCAGAGAAACTGACAACTGACAACAAAAGTCCCCTGACAACTGGGGACTTTTCAGAGAAGACTTCTAAAGAAGTAGAATTTGAAAACAAAGACAAATATCACCAAAGAATACAGGTTTGATATTGTTTACATTTAGGAGGCAATTAGGGGGATAAATGGCACCAGTCACAGAAAATCATGGGCATCTTGGTGTTTTCAATTCAGAGTGGCTTGAGGACCTCACAGTCACTGTGCACTGCTATTGTATTTGCTGGGAATGTCCCGACAAAGGCAGGAATGATGACTCTGACTCCATGTGCTCAGAAGGCTAATTTATTACTTTATAACACTATATGATATTAAAAAATACTATACTAAAGAATACAGAAAAGATACTTACACAATGCTAACAAGATAATAATGAAAACTGGTGACTCTCTCCAGAGTCCTGACACAGCTTGCCCTGATTGGCCATTGAGTCAAAACAACTCACAGCAGAACCCAATGAAACAATCACCTCTGGGTAAACAACCTCCAAACACATTCCAAAGGAGCAAAACAGGAGAAGCAAATGAGATAAGAATTGTTTCTCTTTTCTCTGAGGCTTCTCAGCTTCCCAGGAAAAATCCTGGGCGAAGGGATTTTTTCAGAGAATGTGAAAGCCACACACTGCTGCACAGGGCACCACACCTGCCTTTCACACTGCACTTTCTTTTGGGGTGTTGCAGAAAAACTGACACACTGTAAAACACCAGACTTCCCCTCTGGGGTGCAGATGTTCAGAAGAGTTGAGGCTGCCCTTGGCTTGTGAGCAAGACTGTCAACCAACTGATGCTAAGTGGAGTTACACCAAGGCTTGATTAGCTGTAGGCATCCTGTTGCTTCAGCCACTTTCCACACTGTCCTTGACCCAACCACTCATTTTTAGCACTGGTCCCAAAGATGTTTGTTTTCTGATCCATTTCTGTGCTCAATAAACATTTCCATGCACAGTGGCCTAGGTGCAAAGTTGAGAAAGGCAACTAGACTAGAACTCGTGAAAGCTCTTGGGACACTATTTTGCTTCTCCTTTGAAATGTGGGCTTTTTTTTTTTCCTTCTGATTTGTGGAATCCCTCATTGTCTTTTAAGAAAAGAGTGTTGAGGTTAGCTATATTGTGGGAATTACAGTTGGGATACTGGTGTTCTCCTCTCTTTTGACACTGACTCATCAATGAGAGCCACTCACTCTTCTCATATATTAATATCCACACTTGTTTTTTCCTATTAATATCCACACTTGTTTCTACAGTAGAATTTATTAAAAATGTGCATTTTGGAAGTGGTTTTCAAGCTAAAAATTGACAGAACTTCCATTACTTTGCTTGCTTCTTCCACGAATGCTCTCTAGGCAATGAGAAATGTTTGTGCAGGCTGGATTACAATGTATTAGCTATGTATGCATGCACATATATTTATTAAATTGATATATGTCATACACTGTATGCATATATTGTATAACTAGTGTTAGTACTTCCATTTGCAGATCTCAAGGAACTTTGCTGAACAGTCAAATAATTTTTATCTATTTCTTAGTCACGGGGGAGCCACGGTGGAAAGGGAATGGGGCTTGTTTAAAACAACATTATCAGGTCAGCAAGAAAGGAAATCTCTGTCTTTGATTTCCAATACAGTGCTGCACGGTGGGGCAGTGACATCCATCTTCTTACAGGTAACTTCTATTTAAAACAAACACCTCAATTTGAAAATTCTAACTCAGTTTTCAACCTTTTAAGGAGTAAATGTAAAAGTAAAAACAGTCAGTAAAACGTGAAAAACAGGTCCTGCTAGTACTTAGAGCAAAAATTGACCAATATCAATTCAAGTCTATTTGCAGGCCATAGTTTGAAGAAACAGTAAATTGGAGCCTAAGACTCTGAATATGAAAAAAAGGCTATGACATTGATCCAGGATGAACTCACTCTTCCAGTTCAAATATGTAAAATGCGCCTAATCTGGTGTGTTAACTTTTTACTGGCAGGCTTTGTAAGAGATCAGTTCCTGTCTGTCTGCACCACTCCAATTTTATGCTGGACAAGTAGCATCTGTCTTTCTGCAGTCAGCATAAAGCCAGCATAAAACTGACATAATCTATGCATCAGGTCCCCCGGTTAATTTGACAGAGAAACAATGGTGTGACCGCATCCGAGCTGAATCAGTTTTGTCCTGCTGTCTAATCAGTGGCACTGAGACCTTGTGCTAATGGTGATGGAAGAGCAGCCCTTGCCCAACGCCCCGACCCCGCTGCTGTTTCGCATTCAGGTTGCCTTGACCAGAACCAAACGCACTCATTCACCGGGGGCAGGGAAGGGAGCAGAGCTAACTCTGCTTTCCCAGTTTCCCGAAACAGCAGGGGAATACTTGCTGCCGCCCCCCCTCCCGCAGTTTGCTGGGCTGCATCTCCCTTCCTACTTATACCCGCACCGCCGCCGCTGCAGCAGCAGCACTCCGGCAGAACCGGGAGGCGCTGACACGGCGGCCGAGGGGCGGGAGGGGACCGGCAGGGAGGGGGCCCGGCGGGAGCAGCCCCGCAGGCGCAGCGCCCGCATCCCGGCGCGCCGGGGCCGCTCCGCACCGCCCGGGCAGCTCCGCCGCCGCTGCCGCGCCGCCTCCCCGCCCGCCCGGCGGCAATGCCAGACCCGAGGACGCTGTCATCTTAAAGAGCGCAGGGGAGGGACCGTGTGGAAGGGAGGCGGCGGTGCCGGCGCCGCGGGAGGAGGCGGGCGCCAGCAGCAGCAGCAGCAGCAGCATCTCCGCGGGAGCCGCCGCACGAAGGCGCGCTCCCGGCCGCCCCGCTCGCCGCCCCGGCCTCCAGCGCGCCGCCGCCTCCCCGGGCAGCGGGGCTCGCCCGCCCGCTCGCCAGCCCAGGCGTCCCCGCCGCCGGGGCCGCCGCAGGGCCGGGGGAGGCGAGCGCGGCCTCGGCGCGTCCCGGGCGGCCGGCGGGGGAGGAGGGGGCCGCGGCTGCGGCGGGGCGGACCGCGCTCGGCGGCGGCTCCCGCAGGCGGCCCCGACCCCCATCCCCGGGCCGGGCCGGCCGTGCCGGTGCCGCCCCTCGGCCGCGCCCGCCCCCTGGCTGCCTGCTCGGCGGCGCGGCAGTGCCGGCGGGGCTATGGCTGCGGAGGAGGTGCTGCAGGGCGCAGACCACTACAAGAGCGAGATCGAGCGGCTGACCAGGGAGCTCTCCGAGACGACCCACGAGAAGATCCAGGCGGCGGAGTATGGGCTGGTGGTGCTGGAGGAGAAGCTCACCCTCAAGCAGCAGTACGATGAGCTGGAGGCGGAGTATGACGGCCTCAAGCAGGAGCTGGAGCAGCTGAAGGAGGTGAGGCAGCCGGGCTTTTGTCTCGGCCCGCCGCCGGGGGCTGCGGGCAGGTGCGGGGCGCCCCACGCGTGTCCCTGGCCGGCCCCTGCCGGTGGGAGAGCGGGGACGCGATGCGCGGGCCCGGAGCGGCTGCGGGCTCCGCTCCGGGGGTGGGGAGGAGGGGATTCCCGGGGCCGAGGATCAGCCGGGACCGCGGAGCTTAAGGACGGATTACACGAGATCGCAACCCCCTTGTCCTGAGACATTTCCCCGGGGCCGCGCTCCGGCTCCTGCCCCGGCAGCCTCCCGCACTCAACTTGTGGGAACGAGCAGGCGTTTGCGGCAGGGGAGGGTGCCCCGGTCCTGCCCGCACCGCATCGCCCGGGGCTTGTCTGGCAAGAGCGAAGGAAACGGCGGGATGAGAGCTGGGCCAACGCAGTGCTTAAGGAGTCGGGATCTCTGTAAACAGCTGTCTGCAGTGCGTGAGGAGAGAGACAATTCCTTTTGAAGTTATTTATAGACCCGCTTTAGTCTGCCAGTGAGGGGAACCGCTGCCATGGGGGGGGCGGGTATACAGCGCTCTCGAGGTCACCCATCAGTGGAAATTAAACTTCTGCGTCATGCTGAAAGGGTGAAATATTCGATTGGAGGAGTGATTTGGGGTTATCTTTTTTGAGTGTTTTTGTAACACTCAAAGTATGAAGTAGGTGGGTGTTACACCTTGCCTTTCAGCTCTGCTAAACATGACTCTGCCTCCGAAAAATCATCACCGTCCCTATGTTCATCCTTAAGGGAAGTAACTTGAGGCTGATAACAGTGCACGTACGTGGGAGCTCCGGGAGGGCTGTGTGTGCACACGTATGCAGCACTCACCGCTCTGCATCTCATGCTGCTTTTATACCGTCTCAGAATGTAACTGACTAGGTTTTGTAAACAGAAGGTAAAGCATCAAACAGGTATTCTCCCAAATTTAGAATGTATCTTTTTGTTCTACAAAAAAACCCCAGACAGAACAAAATGCCCCCTGCTTTACAGAATGTGCAGAAATTCTTTTAGAATTAATGACATTTCTATTAGAAACCATGAATGTATTCCATGTGGAAGAAATACACTTAAAAAACTTAGATTATTTCTCTTTCTATTCTTTAGACTACTAACTGATGCCCTTTTAGAAGCCTTTTTAATAAAATAAGGGTTTCATTTTGCTTGCAGGTAAATGAGTTATGCTACAGACTTGGTTCAGTGTCCAGAAGAGTTGAGAACATTTTATTTTCAATACGAAGAATAAAGCTGTTTTTCAGAAAAACCTATTGGTCTCCTTAAACTTGATCTCTGCCTCCCTGCCCCCCCTGAGCCTATGGAATAGGCTCAGGACTTCTGAAACCAGAGTGAGGGATAGAGATACATCACTTGGCACTGGCATGAAGGCAGTGCTGTTTGAAATGACCTGAAGTAATAGAGGAACAGAATTAAAAGGGGAAAGTGCAATGCAGTTTCTAGGGAAAAAAAGAAGAAGAAGAAGACAGAGGAGGAGATCAGCAAAGCTGCAGGTAGCTGTTATCCCACCATGATCATGTACAGAAGAAGACTGATGAGAAGCCAGGAGGACACATGGGTGCACAGGTAGTGCAAGGAATCGAGTTGAAATGATGAAACTAGAGGGATTAGTCAATCAATGCAATTCATTGAAATCAAAGATGGGCACAGACTCTCTTCCTCTTTACCTCTCCTTGAAGTCAGTGCATGCTCTGCAGCCCAAAATATCTCCTCTGGGGCCATGCCTTCATGCTGTGCCAGCCACAGCATGGATGCTGAGGGGATATTCACAGGGGGAGGAACAGGAAAAACCCCATAGCTTGCCTGATGCCAAGCAAGATTGGAGTTTCTCCAATTTCCAGTCCAGACCCAGGGCTCTCAATTCCAGAGCTCTCCTTAGCAGCAGGTAGGGCATTTCCATCCCCACCTAGGCTGCAAGCAATTGTTTTCTTGCTTTTAACCTTTATAGCAGAAACCACACTGATTCGTGCTGCACATGCACTCTGCAAAGGAGAATTTTCTCTTAGCCCTTCCTGTTGCTGTAACCTGTTTTCTACATCTGTGTTAGCACCTCCATTAAGGCAGTTCCCTCAGCACAAGTCAGACCTCTAATGGTGAGACAGAAGCAAATGGTGCCTCCAACGACACCAGTGAGGCAGAATTCAGGTAGTTCAGGCAAATTGTCCTGTGGAGTGTAGGTGTGGGGCTGTAGGGTTCTGTCTGAAAGCTCTTAAGGGGCCAGAGAAGTCCAAAGACACGTTTTTGGTTTAGTAAAGCACTATCCAAAATGTGTGGAGGAGGGTTTTTGTGTCCTCCCTCCAGCAGCCCCTTGCAAGAACATGCTGCCCAGTGGTAGGACTTTGAATGCCAAGACTGACTGACAGACAGAAATCTGTGCTGTGCTCTTCACTGCATTTGCATCCTCTTTGAAGCCATATTGGGACATAGAAACTAGGCCTCAGATTTGTGCTAGAATAAGCAGTTTGTCCATTCCCAAGGAATAGTAGGTGCAATGAGGTGGCCAGGATTATGTTATGACAATTTCTTCTCCTTCTGCAGACCTTCTCTGAACAGATTCAGTTACTGGCGTTGACTTTTTGAGACAAGTCTTAATTTTTTAACGGTTATATTATTGATTGCTCGTGTTCTGTTGTTAGGACCTCATATTTATTTATTACTCAGTTGAAGAGCTGCCTGTCTTTAACTTTACTCAGCCATGGTTTGGCAGACTGGGATCTGAAGACTTCTCCCATCCGCCTTGGCAATCCAAAACTGCAGTGGACTTCAGCAGTCCTTTACCATATAAATGGCAATACCTCTGCTATACAATAATTTCCATCTTTGGAGAGTGAAATGGGAAACTAAGGCCATTATGGGATGTTGAAGTAAAAGCAAATTACAATATATTACATTAAATATTAATACTTGTATACAGGATATATGCTATCCACAATGTGAATTGTTTTGGTAACCTCTGATGTTTCTTCTGCTGTGTTCACAGGTCTCTGCTTTAGCCCAAGATTTTGATGTTTTGGGCCATGAGATAAATTCATGTTGCAAAACCACTGTTATTATTTAAAGCTTTATTAATTTTCATGGGGTTTGGGTTGTTTTTTTTTCTTAGTCTCAGAAAATGATGTTTCTCTAGTCAATTACATCTCAGTCTAGTAGAATTTTGATCTTTGGTGAAACACTCTCATTTTAGGGCCCCTGTTACGAATGTTACTTTAGCTCATGTCGCTTTTAATCTACAGTCCATGAAAATTCAGAGACTAGGACTTGCTATTAGCCATGGGATTGAAGGTAGCTTGTTTTCATTGTCTTGCTGAGTTGAGAGTTTAATTACCATAATATTTTATGTAAAGCATCTTCCAATGGTTTCATTATATCTGGTCTTACATGTTCACATTGCATTTGCTGTAAGAGTAATGTGTGTTGTTCTGTTTCTTTTAATGGAAGTGTAAAATGTCTTCATATTGATCTTCTTGCATGTATACTGCAGCTGTCCCTTCTTTAGCTTGGGGGTCCCTTCCTACCTCAGCCATTCCATGATTCTCTGATCAGCCACTGGACACTGGTGGTCCATAAAGTTTTTAAAGCAGAGAAATATCAGTCACATCTGCTCATGATTAAATGGGGATGGAAGGCTTTGTGTCCAACTCTGCAAGAGTTAGGCCTGGGAAATCCTGGCAGAGATTTCTCTTTGGGAATCAAATCATGAACATGGCAGCTGTTCCTCGCCTTGACTCCCTCTCTGACTGAGTAATTTAGGCAATATCTCACTTTGCTATGTATTACAGTCTATGGAGACAAACTCTTCAGGGTTGCACAGGGCACTGGATATCTGATTTCCAGGCGGTTTAGTGCTTGCTTTACTTAAAATCAAATTATCCATGGTAAATGCTTGGACACCAGACTAGTGGTGAGTAGCCCTGTCCTTGGCAGGTGTTTGTTTTATTTACCTCACAGAAATGTTGTATCAATGATTATGAAGTGCTTACTCAGTTTACTAATAGGGCTTCCAGAAGTGATTCTGGGTCTGTGTCTGAAAGCGTTTTTTGAGGAGTAGAGCTGAAGATCTCTCTGGCAGCTTCTTTTCTGTTCTGCTCTTCCTCACACTATTTCAGCACAGGTGACTCAAGCTCCATCTCCTCTTCTGAAGTGACACTGCCCCTCCAGCTCCCCCACTGTTCTCCAGAACCTCTCGCCCTCCTGCTGCTTGAATCACCTCTGCCTCTTCCATCTCTCAAGTGTACATTTGGTGGGACTTCTCTGCATCCAAAAAGGCTGGAGGAGAGGGAGACTCCTCCCAAAAAGCATTCCAAATACAGCCCTCTTAAATGTGGATTCTTATGCACACCTGTCTACATCACAGGATGCTTAGGAAAGTGTGAAGCAGCACATAAATCGCACTGAGATGTTCTAAATTCTCCCCACAGCTGAATGTGTTCCAAATATGGAGCTTGGGAGCTGTGAACTGCTGCCATCTCAGTATATCTTTACACCTCCTTCCAGTGGCAGCTCTGTGGGCTTGAGTTGGATGAGGTGAAACATTTTCGGCAACTCATCCTGATCTCACCACTTTGTCCTTTGTGCCTGCTCATGTTGTGTCGCTCAGAAAGGCTGTGCTGCCCAGCACCCAGCTCAGAGATGAGGGCATTCAGTTATTACAGGCTGGGGACGGACTGACTGACTGACTGACTGACTGACTGAGGGTCAGGTCTGTGGCAAAGGATTTGGGAATCTTCGAGGACAGTAAGCTGAATGCTGGACAGCAGTGTGTCCTGGCACTGAGAATTCTGTCAGCATCCTGAACCTTTAGCAGCAGAAGCAGAGCTGGTAAATTTAGAGAAGTGGTTATCACTTTCAAGCTGGCAGTTGTACATCTAGAAAACAGCATCCAGTTTGGGCACCCATAATACAAGAAAGGCATGGATAAACTGGACTGCATTCAGCAAAGGACCACCAAGATGGTCAGGAGCTGAAGCACTTGCCCTGTGAGGAGAGGCTGAGGGGGCTGAGCTTCTTCAGCCTAGAAAAGAGAGGGCGGTGAGGGACCCAGCAGCACAGACATGGACACAGAGTGCATTGAGATGTCAGAGCCAGGCATTTTGTGGAAGTGCCCTGTACCTCTAGTTGGAGGCCTGTCACTGGTGGTGTCCCCCAAGGGTTGGTACTGGGTCCAGTACTGTTTTAACTTGCTCATCAGTGACTCAGATGAAGGGGCAGCTGCCTCCTCAGCAAGTTCACTGCTGACACAAAGCTGGGAGGGGTGGCTGATACCCCAGAGGGCTGTGAGCCCTTCAGAAGGACCTCGACAGAGATGGGAAAGATGGGCACAGAAGAACCTCCTGAAATTCAGAAAAGGCAAGTGAAGGATCATGTACCTGGGAAGGGATAACCCCATGCACCTGGCTGAGTGCTGACCTGCTGGGAAGCTGCTCTAGAGAAGGACCTGGGGGTCCTGCTGGACAACAAGCTCTCCATGAGCAGAAAAGTGTCCCTGTGGCAAAGAAGGCCAGCAGTGTCCTGGGTGCATTGGGAACAGCATTGCCAGCAGGTTGAGGGGGGGGATCCTGCCCCTGTACTCAGCCCTGGTGAGGCACATCTGGAGTGCAGTGTCCAGTTCTGGGATCCTCAGGACAAGAGAGACACGGAGCTCCTGGAGTGGGTCCAGCAGAGGGTGGCAAAGATGATGACGGGACTGGAGCATCTCACTTACAAGGGTAGGCTGAGGGAGCTGGACCTGTTCAGCCTTGAGAAGAGATTAAGGAGAGGGGACTTTATCAATGTCAGTGGTATCTAAAGGGATGGTGTCAAGGGGATGGACCAGGTTCTTCCTGGTGGTTCTGAGCAATAGCACACGAGGCAATGGGCAGAAATTGTTGCAGAGCAGGTTCCACCTTAACACGAGGGAGAACTTCTTCACTGTGCGGGTGAGCACTGGAAGAGGTTGCCCAGAGTGGCTGTGGAATCTCCTTCCCTGGAGGAAGGGAGGTTGGAGTAGCTGACCTCCAGCTGTCCCTTCCAACTCCAGCTATCCTGTGATACTGTGAAGGGTGGGAGGACAAGAGATAACTGGCATAAATGGAAACTTCAGAGGTTCAGACTGAATTTGAGGTAGATCTGTTTCCCTGTGAGCACAGGCAGTCCCACAGGCGTTGCCCAGAGAGGTCATGCAGTCTCTTTCCATGGAACTTTTTAAGCCCCAGCTGGATACAGCCCTCAGAAACCTGGGCTGGGTGCAGAGCTGGTCCTGCTGTGAGAGGAGGTTGCACTAGGGGAGAAAGGGGGCAAACAGCAAGGAGCTTGGAGCAGTGCAAAGTGCCTGAAGGGTGCCCAGTGTGCACAGTTAAATTTGAGTGTTGCTGTGAGTTACCCTACACACAGTCATGTCCTGCCTAGAAACAGTGACTGTCAGCAGGCCCACAGCCTCACTTCGTGCTTGAATTTCATTTTCTCTTGCTTGTTATTAAGTCTCCAGTGACCTGGGGTTACTAAGGGCAGAGTTGGATGTGCTCATCTCTCAGCAAGACAATCCTACATCTCCTTCTGCCATTCCTGCCCCTGTTCTGGCTCTCAGCTGTGCAACTGTTCACACTGTCACAGCAGGGTAGGAAACTAGCCTCAGTTAAAAATAACTGAGGAGGGGTTATTGCTGTCAGTAATCCAGATTGGGTTCATCATCTGATTCCCAATACCTCCAGGGAACTGCTTTACCTTTGCCTAAAAGTCAGCACGAGGAGAGGAGTGAATGCAGAGGGAAGGGGGGGATACTGATGTTAAGAGAGATGCTCATCAAATTACATCAGGATTGCTTCCTCCAAGAGGAAATGAATCCTGTGCATTAGCCTACAGAAAACATAAGCAGCTGGAATCATGTTAGGGGAAATTAGAACTATTGCTGGAGCTTTGGCAGCACACAAAGTAAAATGTAGATGAAGCTTTTGGGTTTTTTTCCAGGAACCTGTATTCCCAGTTGCTCTCAGTAATTGTGTTTTATCCTTTGCAGCCAGTACAGATGAACATGCAATATTAGTCCTCCTATGATAGCCTGCCCTTTAGCAGGGATGGTCAGCTTTCAGCACTGGGGGCTCACATATTCACAAAAGAAATCTAAATCTGCAGTTTGTTTTCTCCCAATAGTTAAATTATTATTTTTTTCATTTTATTCTTTCATCAAATAAATATCTTTCTAATCTAAGCAATTCTGATTGAATCAGTCATCTGGGTTGAACTCCTCAGAGATAAATGGAAGTTACAACTGGCTTTTATGTCACGGAAAAGTAAATTTTCCATAGATTTTCTAGGAAATATCAGATTAGTACCAAATCTAATATGACTGATTGAGGTGTTAATGGGTGAGCCACACATTGTCATTATGAACTACTTCCTGAATGTGAAACTGGGGGTCACAGGAGAGATTTTAATCTGAAGGTCCCCATCTGTTTGGTATTAGGCTTTTTTATAGTGGATTAGAAAAGAAATAATTTACTACCCTCTTTTGACCTTCCTTTAGGTGAAATACTTTTCCCTTCCCTTCTGTGTTGCCTTGTGGATTTTCTTTTTCAGGATGTGTGTGTGCAGTCTGTGTGCACAACAGCCTTCAGGGTGAACACCTGGCTTTATTGAAAGTGCAAGAGGGGCAAAACAATGGTGGAGAAAATAGGATTTGGCATAAAACAGTAATTTGTGAGCATTCATCATAGTAAAATGAGGAGCACTCTCAAAGTCAGATAGAGTGAATTTGCACCTGGGCAACTTTTGTATACTTTATGCAGTTGGAGAAAAATACATGCAAGATCATGTGTTTTTCTGTATTGAGGGCTTCTAGAAGAAGAGGTTTCTTCTTGAAATGGAATGTGGTTTTTCTTCAGGACCTCATTCTCTCTTATGTTTCTGCATCAGTGTTTTTTCCATATGGACAATGAGAGTAAAATCCAAATCACCACTTGCTCCTGCCTCCCTTTTGCCTCTGTTACAGATTTCCCTTCCCTCTTGGTCTGATACCTGAGGGGGTAATGTTTAATTCAGTACAATTCTGTACTGTACTTTTTTGGGGGGGAGGAGGGATGATTTTAAATTATAATGACAGAGACTGAAAAGCATGTATTCATTTCTGCTGAATTGTCTTACATTCCTTCTGTGACTTTCATAGCCTTCCTCTTCCCTCATTTCCTTGAGAAATCAAAACCACTCATTTTATGTGGGAGGAGAGAGAGTATTTTCCTAATTTAGAGGAATTGATATAGCATGTAGAGACATGAATGTGCCCTTTGTCCCTTTATCACTTGTATCTCTCACAGCAGATAATTATGAGGAGAAACCAGCAATTTTTTGTACTGTACTGTGAATGCAGACTGTGAGTACAGACCAGCTACAGATGGAAATAGCTGGGACTAGTCAGAAGGTGAAAAATGTGCCTGAGCAAGGGCAGGTGCCTAAAGCTGAAGTAGGCAGGTAGAAACTAAGCTAGGTTGCAGATTAGTGTTTTTGTTGGTGTCTCTACTTCTCTGCAGAGAGCAGTATTAAAAATATTTTTGAGATTATAATATTTATGCTTCTGAATTTCTTTCACTATCAAAGTTTAATTAACTTGGTAGTTAAAAGATGGAGCAGGCCACTGTCCTAAATCTATGGTTTTGGGACAGACCTATGAGACCCCAAAAGGCTTTCACTAAGACTGAAATGTGTCCAATCCCATTTTCTTCACCTCTCTTGGGGTTCCTCCCTCTCTGTCTGCAGCCTGATTCTCATTCTTTTGCAGTGCTTGTCTCCTGCTCATGATGGTTTATGTACTTTTACATTTTTTTTCAATCTTTGCCCTATTTCTTCCTTGGTGTTTATTTGCTGCTCTCTAAGATGTGGAGATGAATTTTTTATATTAAAGAGCCTTTTTGTCATTGTGTGAATGTAAGAAATCTAGCCATTTTTGGCAGTTTAGACCTTCCATACTATGCTCAGATATTGTAAGGACATGAGGGCTTCCTAGAAATACATTGAAATGTTGTTTTTGCATGGACTGAAAATGAAGCAACCAAGGATTTGTCCCCTCTGCTTTATAGCAGCCTCACCATTAAAATCATCCTTGGAAAGATCACTTTTAGGGCAGCTTTAAAATCAGATTGGCTGTGTGGATGCAAAGGAAGAGGACACCTTTCTATCAGGTTTTAGGAAACTCAACCCCCTTTAAAAAAAAATAAATTGTTTGGTTCTGGAATGATTTGTTTAAGCCCAGACAAGACAGCTGATGCCCAGTGAGGTTAGATAACACACTCAGACCTTTTGATCAGCACAGGAATGGGGCCCATTGTCCACATGATGCTGCCATACCTTCTCCACACCCTTGCTCCCCTGAATCACACCTGAGTTACCTCTGCACTGTCTTCAGCCCCTCTACACTGATAGAGACAACTCTGTGCTGAGCCAAGAAGCATCAAAGACATCCTCAGTTAGCAGAGCTGGTCACCTTGCACTTCAGTCAGTCACCTCTGGGGATGTTTCACCTAAATTATATGAACTTCACTTCCTGGTGGTTTGGGTTTTTTCGGTCTGTGTTGGTTTGTTTTTAATTCTGTGATCTCTCAGAGCTCACAGGTGACACACAGGTGGCAGGGGCAGTGCTGAGCGTTTGATTAGTACTCTGTCAAGTACAAATGTTGTAGTCTGTCAGCACCAAACAGGCTTTCCTTGGATGCCTTAGTCACTCTGGATGGATTTAAATGTCAGTGTACTGAGAATGAGCTGCACAGTGCTGTTGTTTGTCATCACTGGCTAATGACTGATTGCCCTGGAGGAAGCTGGAAGCCGCTAATAGCTGCAGTTTTAACTTCTGTTTTGGATACTTAGAGAGGGAAACCCAGCTCCAAGTAGTTGTAAAGCTCAGATGGGAAGACAAAAGCAGACTTTTAAGGATAAAGATAGGAATTTGGGTCAGGCAAAGGGAACAGGTGGCTTGGTGAAACAATTAATTTACAAAAGCTTGGCTCTTGGCCAAACATGAACACGGCATGATTTGGATTTTGTCTTCTCAGGACTGGAGTATAGTTTACTCACACCCACAAGGCAAGGTGCAGGATCCCAAACTGCACTGCATCCTGGCCCTGCCCAGAAAGGTAGAACTCTCAGCCTTATGGCATTTGGGTGTTAAGAGAACTGGAACATTTGGTCTGGAGGCAGATGGAGAGTTCACAATTTGGTTAAAGTGCCTGTGTATTGCCTCTGGTTCTCACTTTGATGGCTAAGCCAAGATACTTAACAACTGTATTGTCCAACTTGAATCTGTGATTCTTTTTATTAAATATGGGCTCTCTGTAGCTTGTAGCTTTTCCTATAATAAATAGTATTAATAAAGATAAGTTTGTGGGGCTTTTTTTTTTTTTAGGTGAGTAGGAAAAGTTGTGCTCATACCCTGAATACCTCATGGAGTTTTTACAGAACATTAAAAGTTTGCTTGGTTCTGGATAATTCCAGGTGACTGCACAGCAATGGCAAACCTGCAGAGCTCACCTGAGTTTAGTTGAAGGGAACATTTGCATTGTCCTTTCTTTCTTGGATAACTGCTTGTAATTCCCACTCTCAAACACAGGTAGGAAAGGTTGGATTTAAGCATCCCATGAGAAGAATGGCATCTCTGACAATATACCCTCTATTCAGGGCTCTGCCTAAGGGTCATTTATAGCAGGTATGACTTGAAGACCAATGCTGAAGTCCTGCCTCCATGGGTAAGTCAAGGATAAAAGAGAGCAATGATTTATTGTTGAATCTCTGCCTACCACCTGCTGGCAAACAGCACTGTCATCAAGATGGAAGGGATAAAATGTGTTACAAACTGAGAATTCAGATTTCTTCCCACCAAAGTGGGAAGAACTGGCATAATTAAAATTATTGTGTCTCAAGCATGTGATTTTGTTCTTGCAGTTTAATGAGTTGTCATAACTCTGCTGAGCTTTTGTGACTGCTCATGTGCATGCACTTGACCAGCCCCAAATGTGTAAGAACAAGGTGAAAAAACCCCCACAGCCAAACACAGAACGCAGCAGAAACCTGAAGGAAAGAGTTTTCAGCTGACATGCATCTTCCATCTGCAGTAAGCTAAAAATGTGCACTAGATCAATTACTAATCCATAAAATCTCAGTCATAAATCTGGGTCCTTGGTGACAAATTTTAAAGTAAATTGTAAGGATATGGTACCAAGGACTCCTCTGTGAAATAAAGTGTATGATATATAACATTAGAGAAGAGAAATAGGATTTAGATGGAATATAATTGTCTGTGTGTACCAATAAGGGAGATGGAGTCTTATGGCATTGTTTGGAGTACATTACTTTGGGCATTAGGTAATTCCATTTCTTGGGCATTAGGTAAGCTTTTCATTTCTCTGCCAGATAAGGGCTGATGTTTGCCATCTGGTAATAACAAAATTTTCACTTAAGATGCTGTAAGCTCAGCTTTGTAAAAATAGTAGCAAATCTGGAGCAACACAGTTGAGGGACAACATTTTTTCCAAATGTGCTGAATTTAATGTTACAGTGATGCTGTAGATTGTTAGGTGCTTTGCATTCACAAAATAAAATCCACATTAAAGTAACAGAACTGAATTATCAAGTTTAGATCCGATTTGGAAATTTGTCCCCAAAGTCTGTATTTAGTTTGTGTTGGAAAACAATGAGTTTGTTTTATGAAACAGGCTGAGCAGCTTTGCACTGAAACCTGTATTTCTAGACTTCTTTTTGCCCACATACTTTGAAATTACAGATTACATACCTGAGTGATTGTTGTGATATACACATAGGCTCCTGGCTTTAAATATTTTTGCTGTAGTTATTTAATACTGCATCATGATTTGTAATTTAAAGCATTTTCTGTCTAATTGCTTGTGGAAAGATATATAGTCAAGAACAGAAAATGCAGTGATACCTTGATTATAGTTTTAGCACTTGTGTTTGAAAAGTTCTTTACTCACAGTTCCCTGGGCTGATGTTAGAGACACTCAGAGTCATGCCTGTGTTTTTATGGTCGTTGAATTTGCTTTTGCAGCAGATGAGACTGATGGGAAGACACTAATGTGGCATTCACATTCTCTGAAAAAATCCCTTCACCCAGGAAGGAAGTGGAGTGGAGAAGCCTCATAGAAAAGGAAAACAGTTCTTATCTAATTTGCTTCTCCTCTGTTTTTTTCCTTTGGAATGTGTTTGGAGATTGTTTACCCACAGGTGATTGTTTCACTGGATTCTGCTGTGAGTTGTTTTCACTCTTTGGCCAGTCAGGGCCAAGCTGTGTTGAGACTCTGGAAAGAGTCACAAGTTTTCAATTATTATCTTTTAGCATTCTGTAAGTATCTTTTCTGTATTCTTTAGTATAGTATAGCATAGTATTCTTTAATATAATATAGTATCATAAAGTGATAAATTAACCTTCTGAGAACATGGAGTCAGATGCATCATTCCTTCCTTCATCAGGGCATTCCCTGCAAATACAATAACTTAAACCTAAAATGAGCCTTGTTTGGCTATGCATAAACATTTCCCTGGGTATAACAGGCAGAGTTTCAGGTGGAGACCATGCTGTGCCCACTTTTTATTCTATAAAGGTCTCTCAGTGGCAAGATCTTTCTTGAAAAGTTTTCCTGGGTTTCTTAACCAGTGGGAGCCTGAGGGAGACACCCCCAGCTGATGCTGGGCTGGGTACTGAGAGCTGCTGCTTTGTTGCCATCCCTCAGGGATGTGCTTGTCAAATATTCCAGTCTGAAGAAGCAGATTTGGGAAAGGGGATCCTGAATTCTGCCCCAAAACCCAGCAGCAGAGATTCTTCTCCTGCCATCAGTTATTTTTGTAGCAGAAAGTAATCTACCCCTTGAAAAGGCATCCAAAATCTGATAAGCACCGCTTTTAGGAGCCTGCAGTCCGATGGTTTGTGCTGTCTGTGGAGAAAGGAGTTGCAGCTTTGCAAGAGGCAGTGTAATGAATAGTCAAGCACTCACCAGAGCACTGGCACTGGATGGATGCAGGGAAAAGCCAGAGGGAGTGAGTCAGCATGACCTTGGCTGCTGCCAGGGTATCACATCCAGCCCTCCAGGGGCACTGACACTGGTTGGGGTCTTTAGTGGAAAGAGACTCTGATGAAATAAAGTCCACTGCAATAATTAACCACTGCTTGTGTGTTTTGTATTTGCAGGGAATGCCCCAACGAAGACAGGAATGATTCATCTGACTTCGTGTGCTCAGAAGGCTAATTTATTACTTTATAATACTATTTCATATTAAAGAATACTATACTATACTAGAGAATACAGAGAGGATCCTTACTGAATGCTAAAAAGATAATAATGAAAACTGGTGACTCTTTCCAGAGTCCCAACACAGCTTGGCCCCAATTGGCCAAAGAGTGAAAACAACTCACAGCATAATCCAATGGAACAATCACCTGTGGGTAAACAATCTCCAAACACATTCCAAAGGAGCAAAACAGAGGAGAAGCAAATGAGATAAGAATTGTTTTCATTTTTCTCTGAGCCTTCTCAGCTTCCCAGGAGAGAAATCCTGGGTGATGGTATTTTTTTCAGAGAATGTGAATGCCACACATGTGTGTCTGAAAAGTGTCACTTGCACACAGAGTAGTGTGCAAAAAACTATCAACTTAAGCCAGCTGTAGTTATTCAAAAGGGGTTTTGTTAGTAAGCAGGTCTAGTTCTTTGTTACCCTGTGGCAGCACAGGCTGCACTCCAGGAAGGCAGAAACAGCCTGAAAATTCAGAGTGCTGCTTGTTCATTGAGCTGCAGTTTGGCACATTGAGTCCCAGCAGGGTGGGATAAATTGTTATTTATTGCATGACAGTAACACCTGGGGATTCTGCAATGCCTGGCACAAGGAGTTGCAGGTGTATAAATAGAAGAATAGAGATTTTTACTGTGGAAATAGGACTTTGTCAGGGATTTGGTATTAAGGAATAATAAGGGGGATTTACAGACAAATAATAGAGGTCCAGAAGCTGTGGTGGGATAGGTTGTTCAGCCATAATTTCAAAGGAAATCTGTGACTAAATCACAAGGAAAACACAGATTTTTCTCAGGTTCAGTCCAATCATTTATCTTCCAAATCCTTCCATTTAAAAAAGCCAGTCAGCCAGAAAGGAAGAGCAGTCAAGTGCCCTGTGCTCACTGACCAGGGTGTGCACTGGCAGTGTCTCCCACTGGTGCCAGGGTGACCAGTAAGGCCATTTAGGAATGGTGCTATGGTAGTTTTGCTACTTTATCACAATCAAAGCTCAAGGAAAAAGGAGGATGAAAAAAACTCAGATAAACCTCTTTGGTTTCTCAGTTTATTACTTGGCAGTGTTTCAGTGGCAAAAGCCCTTAGAGATCCTCAGCACCTCATGAGAGCACCCTGTCCCCTGTGTGCTGTAGGGTCCCTTGGTGGTGCCCCTCCCACATACTCTGCTGGTCCAGAGCACGTGTGGAGTACCTGGGGTCTGGGAATGCATCCCCAGCTGTCCTTTCTGCTTTGCTCTTTCCCCTTTGGAAGCTGCTCCTGGCTGCCATCCCACAATTTGTTACTTCCTACTCCTTCCCACTTATCTCTTCCTGAACCACAACTATTCTCTGCTGGGACAGATTTTCACATCAGCATTTACTAATCCCAGCAGTTAGTTGAAACCCTTGATTTTTCCTTTGCTCTTTCCATACACCTGGTTGTTGATTGTTGGTGAGAGAAACCAAACTCCAGCCACCTCTCCCTGCAAGGAATGCATCTTGCCTCTCCTTGGCTGCTGTCTGTGGGTAGCCTCACCCCACAAATTACCCCTTGTTCCTATTGCTGCATGGGGAGAAGTTAAGTGACAGGTTTTACTGTAGTGAGATCCAGCACGTGGGATGACCTTTACAATGGGAATACCTAGGAAATCTTCATTTAAATCTGCGAGGTGAGTCTTTTGCAGTTCTTTGGGAATTCAGGACAGCTAAAATCTCCTGGGGTGTGTTGAGCACTAGATGAGGCTTCTTGCAGAGCTGGCAGTGGTTAACGTGGAGCTTGGAGCAGGAGTTTGTAGAGGGTGAGGTCCTTGGGGCAAGACCTGCCCTTGCCCTCCTGTTTGTGCTGAAAGAACACAGTGAGCCTCTATTCTTGGCTGGGACAATTAGGTTTTATGGCAATATGAGTAATTAATCATAAAATGGGGCCTCTTCTGTTGATGGGCTGTTAGAAATTATTTCCTTCTGCCAGTTGCTTTTCTAGAATGTGGTTTTGAACTTTGAGATCCTGAGATAGTTGAAATACAAGCAGCTGTCACAAACCTTTAGCTCTGTTTGTTTAGGCAGTGGTGGAAAATCACAAAACTAAATTGTTGGATGGTTCACTGGTTTGTGCATCTTTTGTTGTAACATCAAGCTCTTATGCAATGGACCCCTGTTTGATTAAAGATTCTTCTCACAAAAAGTGGGTTTCAACTGTCCAGATTTTGAATAAGGTGAAAAGAAGCAAAGCAAACTACTGATCTCCTGGTTGCCCTTTGCCCAGTTCATGTGTGGCACACACAGGGTCAGCTGTGCTGTGCTGGACCAGGGTGATCCAGCTGCTGCAGCTGCAAGAGGTAATGTCTTGTCCCAGAGGTGGGATAAAGCATTTGGTTGCTTTGTCACATCACAGTCCTTCAACAGCTGTTCCTCATCCCCTTGGCAGTAGGGGTGGCACCTGGCCATGGAGATGGGCTGTGAGTGGTGGCAGCACAGTGCCAGGAGCAGTGTGACACAGATCCTCCTGTCTCATGCCTCATCCAGCTCTGAAAGCTCCTCGTGTCCATCTTCTTTCCCAGATGTCACATGCACATTTTCTGAAAAATCCTTTTGCTCAGGATTTTTCTCCTGGGAAGCTGAGAAGGCTCAGAGAAAAATGAAAACAAATCCTTATCTCATTTCCTTCTCCTCTGTTTTACTCCTTTGGAATGTGTTTGGAGATTGTTTAGCCACGGGTGATTGTTTCCGTGGATTCTGCTGTGAGTTGTTTTCACTCATTGGCCAGTTGGGGCCAGGCTGTGTTGGGACTCTGGAGAGAGTCATGAGTTTTCATTATTATCTTTTTAGCATTCTGTAAGTATCTTTTCTGTATTCTTTAGTATAGTATAGTTTAGTATTCTTTAATATAATATAGTATTATAAAGTAATAAATTAGCCTTCTGAGCACATGAAGTCAGATGCATCATTCCTTCCTTGGTCTGGGGGAATCACAAAAGCAATACCCAGATGTCAAGGAAGCTGAACTGTAGAGGCCTTCAGAGGCTTCTTTCACAACTTTCTTTTTATTCTTTGCCAGACCTCTGCCAAAAGAGATGGCAATGACTCTGATATTTTAACTTAGGTATCCAAGGGTACGTTATTCCTCCAAATTTTTTACTATGACTAAAAAGAACCTTCTTCCTTCAGTGAGCACAAAGCTGACATTTTCAGGAAGCTGACAGCTGGTGCCATGATGGTGAAGATGACTGACTGAACTCTCACAATGTCAATCATGATCTGGGGCTTTAGAGTACTGGGCTCCCACTAAGCAATGCAAGAGTGCAAGTATCCTTGGTAGGTTGGATCTAATGAGGAGGAGATTCATTCCTGAATTGCTTTTTTAAATTAATGTTCTATTTCTACTCTGGTAACCATAGTAATTACACTGGAATTTTGTGTTTTAACATATTCATGCTCAAAATCTCTTCTGGTGGTCAGTTTATTTTTATAAAGGTCATGTTGTGGGCTGCAGCCAAAAGCACTGGTGCTAATACAGAATGTGATTTTTATCTGTTCTCACTAGGTATGCAGAGCCAGTTACAGTGAGTATTTTTTCAGGTTGTTTTTTTCAATAAAAGTATTGGACTGCATGACAGCACTGTGAATTATGATCTGAATTCCCTGCTGCAGCACCTCTCCTGAAATCAACAGAATTATGCTGGCAAAGAACGTGGTTGCTCATAGTGTTAAGTCACACCACTCTGCCAGTGACTTCATTATGGCATTCCCAGAGCCATAAGGTGTTTGGATGGGAGGACTTGGCAGCAGACTGGGAGCACTGGTGACTCAGTGCACAGTGCTCTGCCTTCTGAGGCAAAAATGACCTGGTGTCCTGGCACTGCAGGTTGTAGTTTGGTTTTCTTGTTGTTTTTATGAGATGTAAACCCCTCTGTTTTTGTGAAATTATTGCATGTTACTTTTTGAAAAGGAAAATTAATATTCTTGCTGCTTTTTTTTTTAAATTTAATATCAGGATAGCTACTGTTGGCTGCCTGTTTTTACAGAGCTAGTAGGAGAGATTAATCACCTTTGCAATCTGTGTCCTTCAGTTAAATTTGATCATAATTTGTCATCAAGATGTTTCAAGTTACTCCATAGGAAACAGGATAAGCATTGCTCCTTGTTTGCCCTGGATAGATCCTCCTTTCTATCCAGGGATAGTTAGGCCTAAGTTTGTGTTTCTGAGCTTGGCTCACCTTCCATGCTGAAATGCAGATGACCTCCAGATGTCCTTTCCTCTTCAATTGTGGTGTGAGTCTGAGCAAAGGAGTTCTTAAAAGTGGCTTCAAAACTCACTGTCTACATGTGAAATCTATGGAGGATCTTTGCTTCTCTGTTTGAATTCCCTCATCCCATCCAAGAAGGTGAAGTAGAGGAATGCAGAACAAGAGGTCAGATTTATAAAAGGGGCATCTGACCAGACAAGGCTGCACACTGGATTGTCCCTAGCAGAACTAACTTTTAGTACCTGTGGAAGATCTCCTGAACTAGCTGGAACCGGGATACTGGTGTTAGATGAGCACAGTAAATGAATTGTTTTTTTTTTATGAACTCATTGCTAAAGGTTTGTTTAACCATGTCTTGATGGAGAGTGCTGGGGGTGTCATTTTCCTCATTATACAGTAAAAAGTGTAATCTAAATATGAAACTTGGATGTATGCAGGCCTCTTATCCTGCAGGAACAAACAGCATTCAGGGGGCAGATAGATACTCATGGACCAACAGGATCCCTAAAATGTCCATCCTTCCCCCTGAGATACACAGGGCTGGATCTGCTGTGGCTGTGATTTGGGCTGTTCTGTGAGGGCTGTGAGCCACCACTGCCAGGAGAGAAAATGGACAATGTTGGTTCTTCTTCCCTCAACAAGCAGCAATAAATAAACAGCAACTCCCCAATCCTCTCTGTCTCCTATGCACACTGATTTGTGGAGGTAAATAAATGTCATCAGGAACTGGAATGAGGCAGCATCTCAAACAAATGTAAAAATCTTCATTTGCAGCAATTGCTGTTGTTTTTGTGGTCACAATAACTTTGGCCATAATTTACAAGTTAGGCTTGCATCTGTAACTGACTGAAATGAAACAGTTTCAAAATAAAGCTTACAGCAATTTAAAACAGATTGTGGTTCGGCCTTTCAATTCCAAAGGAAGCCTTTTTATTTCCCAGGCTATATCAATTTTGTGCATATATATATGTCATTTGGAATTGGTGGGTTTCTACCTTCTTTGCAATAGCAGTACAAAGTAGTTTGAAAAAATATGGGATGGGGAAAAAGTTGCAGTAGGTATTAATTTCAAATTAAACTACTGTTTGTATCTTCTGGAACAGTTTTTATTTGTTTGGGTATTTTTCAGCCATAATAATGTAACACATTCCCTAAATTTTTCTTCTGTCTTTAAATACCCTTAGAGAGTTGTGAAAGAAAGTGAACTGCATTGCAAGACTATTTTCTGACTTCATCAGATGTGCAGGTGATTGTGCTCTGTAATGGATGCAGCAGAGGGCAAGAAAGCAGCAGAAAAATAGCTGTAATTTACAGTTGGTAAATTGTGCTGCCTCTGTCAGCATCAAAAAAGCTGGTTTGTTTCATATCTGCTGAAGTTCTCATCCAGAATAATTTATCAGTTACAGGCTTTATAATATTGACATTTTAGCGAGGCATTGCTCTGTAAACATCACATTTCTGTGCAGTGCTGCATACCTGTAGTAATTACCACGGCTTAAAGAAGTGGAGTTCATAATTTATGAATGACACACACATTCCCACAAGTCCTGAGTGATAACATCTTGGATTTGAGCTGTACACAGGCACGAAGGAGCTCATTTGGAATTCACAGGGATTCAGTACTGAGTGAGGTGAGAGTTTTAGTGCCAAACATGCCATGAGATGGGAGAATTTCTGCACATGGGTGCATGAAATTTGCTGGTGGCTTCTGCTGCATTGCTGGTGCCTTACTGGAGGTGAAGCCATTTGTGTGCTGCTAGGGCTGGGTCCTCCATCTCCTGCATGCAGAAATAACTAAAGAGACATTGAATTTTGACAGCATTTTTTCCAGGGAGAGCACCTCAGGATAAGAGGCTGGTTTGGAGTGTTTGAAGAAAACCAGGCTGACCCAGTTTTTCTGCACATTTGGCGTTTACAGGAATGAATTTACAGCAATTCAAAGAGACCAGGTAGTCTCCCTCTCCCTGAAGTCCCACCATGAGAGCACAGGAGTAATTAAGCCTGCAGTCATACACATTATTCCTGCTGTTGTTTTGCCAGAGTAAGGGATTACTGCCTTTACTTACTCACCCTTACCTATGGAGGTCTTCCTCATTGCCCACTGCTGATTGTTCTTTAATGCAGTTCTGGAAACATCATGTGAAAAGGAAAGTCTCCAGTCCTTAACTAAGAATTTTCAGTAATATTGTGTGGAAAAGAGATCTGTAGGGGAATTTTTTAATTTTTTTTTTTTTGTGCATGGCTTAGCAACAGGATCAGCTGCAAAATAAAATAGGCTATAAAAGGAGAAGGGAAAAGAGGTAGGTCTCGAGGGGCAGAGATGTCCTGTGGTTACAACAGAGATGTCATGGGGATTCTGATTAAAAAGCTACAGACTGATCCTAAGTAATATTCAAGGAACTCTTTCCCTGCCTTAGTTTTCACACCAGAGTTGGTAACTAGTGCTTTGATCTGTATGTTTTCAGTGCCGTGCAAAGTAGAGAGCAGCTGGGTTTGAGAGCTTCAGGCAGTCTGTCTGCTTCAGCTGTGTGTCCCTGAAGGCTGGGCCAGCTCAATAAGGGCCAGCTGACAGCACAGGAGCTGTGATTAAGCTTTGGCTTAGGGTCTGCTGTGCTTATTCTGAAGGTTTCTGATGCTTCAGGGAGGTTGAAACAAGTAAATAAACAACCCTGCCGTGTTTGCAGTGAAGAAATGAGATGGGCCATCTCCCCAGCTGCCTGCTCTGCTTGGCTTCAGCCTCCCAGTGCTGGAGTGATGCTGCTGGGCAGGGAGCAGCACTCCTGGGCTGCTGCTGCTGCTGGACAAGGGGGCTGTGCCTGCTGCTTTCTGGGGAGGGCTCCTGGGGCTTTTGGGGAGGTTGTGTTGCTTGGCTGTGCCTCTCCTATGGAGACTCATTTCCCTGCCAGAGTATTGTATTTGGGTCGCCCCCAGAGCAGGGAAGGGATGATGAATCTGACTCCATGTTCTCAGAAGGTTAATTTATTACTTTATAATGCTATATTATATTAGAGAATACTATATAAAGAATACTATACTATACTAAAGAATACAGAAAGGGTACTTACTGAATGCTAAAAAGATGATAATGAAAACTGGTGACTCTCTCCAGAGTCCCTACACAGCCTGGCCCCAATTGGCCAAAGAGCGAAAACAACTCACAGCAGAATCCAATGGAACAATCACCTGTGGGTAAACAATCTCCAAACACATTCCAATGGAGCAAAACAGAGGAGAAGCAAAGGAGAAAAGGATTGTTTTCATTTTTCTCTGAGCCTTCTCAGGAGAAAGATCCTGGGTGAAGGGATGTTTTCAGAGAATGTGAATGCCACACCAGAGAGGAAGGGAGAGCACCCAAGGAGAGTTGTTGGCCTGGCAAAGCTTGCCAGCTGGTGAGTGCCAGAGCAGTGGGGTTTGGCTGTGCTGGGATATCTGGGGGGCTGTGGGTCCTGCTTACCTTGGGAGGAGATTCTGCATTTTTATCAGTGTCTATTTGCCTGGCTTTGCATTGTTTCCTGTGTGGTCAGGAATGCTGGCTGTGGGAGCTGCCTGGTTGTGTGTAGCCTTTCTCTTTGCTGTGTGTCTGTCTTGACTGTGCTGCTTCTTCTGGTGCCTCCTGAAAGGCATCAGAATATTCTCAGCCTGGTTGGGTAAGTAAGGGTTTAAATAATGTTATTTCTTCTGTCCTACAGCTTTAGTAGCTCAGTGGTGGAGCTGTAACTTGGGGGTGGTAACTGAGCTTCTGGAATCCTTATTTTCTGAGGCTGTGTGGGAAGGGGTGAACTCTGTGACTTTCTTATCTGTTGGTGAGTGGTTGGGAATGGTATTTAGAGAAGCCATTTTTTTTCTTCTTAGCTCTGCCATAAAATTCTAAGCATAGAATCCTAAAATGTCAAAGTTTTTATCCTCTTTTCTGAGGGAAAGAAAGACAGCAATGGAAGAGAAGGCTTGGTAATTTCAGCACAAAACTCTGCTTTTATTTTGCAGTCTGAGTTCATCCTCTGGGCTAACCAAGTATCAGATATGTGATAGAATTGAAATAGAGATTGACTTTCCTGCTTGTTAGCTGACACTTTAGTGATGTTTCTGTGTCAGGCAGTGCATGAATATGAACATTTGTAGCCTGCTCTGCAGGAGTGAGTGTGTGAAATGAAATATTTTGATGGTGTTTCCTTTCCCTCCTGCCTTGATCTGATGGTTGGGGCTTCTGTGGTGCTGGATGGGTTGGTCAGTGGACTCGAGTTCAGTATCAAGGGTTTTGTGTTGTGCACCTCCCCTTACCTGAAGAAGTTGCTGGATGCAGCCCTCAGTTCATCATGGGTGGTCTTCAAAGAGATTTTTAGCTGATAGTTTAAGGAGCAAAATTTGTTACAGACATAAGTAGCCTGGTTTTTAGGTCTCAATCTTCTATGTTCTGTGCCATTTGTTTGTGCCTACATGCATATGTAAGGTTTGCCTTAAGGATAGCACAGGCTGTTAAGTTTATGATGATTTCTGTGAAATAAAACAGGGTTGAATGCCTACACATATTTAGGGTTTTTGCCCAACAGCAAATCTCTGTGCTAGTGGCTCTGATTAAATGGAAATTGTGCTGAAAAGAATGATTTTCTGCAGTCATGTTAACGCTTTTTTTATTAAAAGAATTCTTGATTAGCCAGGGTATTCCTAGTAGAAATTATACTGCCAGGTTATGGTTTTGTTTTATTTTCCATTAATTAGACCTGTGTTTTAGGAGGGTCTATAGGGAAGCTTGAAATTCTAGTCTTGTCCTTACTGCTTGCCTGGATGGACCAAACTGCTAATGGAAGCCTAAAATGGGATTGTTGTTCCAAATTATTGTTTAGGTTTAAATGTCAGGGGACACTATGGAGGCCAGTAATGCTGGAGGTATGAATTAAATGTAAATTCATACTGGTTTAATTTCCATTGTAGCAGGTTTTTCTCAACACCAGCTAGCAGGCAATTTTTCTAGTCATGGGCGTGACAGTATTCACTGTTGTTTACTGCATTGTCTGAATTTTTTACTGCCTCTCGAAAGATGAGAGTTTGTGTGCTCAGTGTCAGCTTATCATCTTGTCATCCTTTTCCAGCTACTAATGTATTTTCAAGGACTCTAAGGAATGTGTGGATTTTTGTGGGTGTGAGATCGTCTGGGTTGGTTTTTTTTTTCCCTTAATTGTAGCTGTGTTCCAAAGCTCAGGGACTGGAATTCAAGAGCCTTCCCTGCATGGGTGCAGAAATGTGCCCTCAAAACCCAGGGGGCTGCTAACAGAACTGGGCTTAATGGATAACTGTAATTTTCATGTTTAAAACCTTGCTTTGTGTAACTTCCTTGGGCCAAAGAGCGACCTCTAGCATGCTCTTTTTGAAACTTGTATTACCCTGTATCTGTCCTTTGAAATAATCTCTAAAGATGGTACAAAACATGGTTTTGAATCACAAATAATTGCTGATGTATGTGTATTATCTGTCCGTCCTTGCTGTGCCACTTCAGTCTCTCTAATTTCCTGTTCTTTAGTGCCTTTATCCTCTTTTTCCAATTACTAGGATTTTCTCTCTCAAGTGTCTGGAGTAAATCTCTGGAAAACTGCATCATGCACAGCTATTTAGATTTTCCAAAATATTTCTTTGGCTCGTATTCAGAGACTATTTAAGTGGCAAATAAATTAATGGGATTGTTTTAGAAGAGGAAATGTTTATTCACTAGCTAATTTTATGTATGTGAAGGGGTATTTGAATTTTTGTGTTTGATTGAAATGAGTAACCAGTTAATGGATTTGTCTTTAATAGTGTTACATCCTGTCCTGAAAGCTTCTGTTCATCTTGCTCACCTTCTCCCACCCAAATGTTACAGGAGTAGCCTTTGGGGCTGCCCCCTGACCTAATGAAGGTGGAGGGAGGGACAGACAGTTGGACTGCAAGGTCACTTCTGGAAGTGTTCCTGCTATGAGGAGCTCCTGGCTTGTTTGGGGGTGGGCAGCAAACTTGGAGATGAGTTCATGTTGGGGAAGATAAACCCCATCTGAAGTACTTACAGCTGCACCATTCAGATTTGCTCTTGGCTGGGTGAACAAATTCATGGAGTGCAAGGGTTAAAAAGTGCTCAGGGCTTGTGTAGCCTGGGGAGTAAGAGCTGGAGTCTAACTCTGCTTTAGCTTTATGCTGCACCCTATGATTTGCATTTGTCTTGTGGGCATCTTGTGAAAAGTCTGCATGAGAAGAAATTAAAAGGCAGGCTTGACTGTTTCCTTGGCAATTAATTTTAGTAGTTCACTCCCTTTGATTAAAAACTCTAATCTCAGATTTCAATGTGTTTGGTTTTAAATTATAGCTGAAAATTTCCTTTCTATATGCTTTGCTTGAATAAAAAGCCTCAAGGACACTTAAATTTCTGCCTGAGGTGATTTTCTTCTTTCCTTTTTCTTTTTCCAGGTGTTGTAGTCATGTCACCCAGCTATTGGCTTTCATTTCCAAAACAGAGTGAGCTCCTTACCCTCAATGCTGAGTTTTCATATAACCTTGAGACAGAATTGTAGTTCTCTGCATCATCTCTGATTTTTGGTGTCCTTTTTAAGTAAGGCATTGGAACTCTTGGTTAATCCTACATCTGTGCAGCTAATACCTTACTAGGGGAGAAAAATTGCATTCTTGCTTCCTAATTCCTTTCTATACATCTGAGGATTATGTTTGCTCTTTCTTGACAAAGAGCCATATAGAGACTTGTGCTGACTTGCTCATCCTCTGCTATGTCTCATTTCTCTTCAGAGCTTTTGCAGCTGCTAACATTATTCATAAAAATACTGAATAGCACCAAACCTGTGCCTTGTTAATTAGGAACAGTCTCTGCAGCCTGTAGCCTTCAATAGGAAATGGTGAAAGTTTAATGAAAAAGCATCTTTGACCCTGTGTTTCATCTCTTGTATATCATCTGCCTGCAGTTATGCAATTTTCCCTGGATAATACTGTAAAATTGAGGGAAAATGAAGATTTTTTGATAGCTAATTTCCAAGGTCTTTTTGTTGTTTTTCAAAAGACTGAATTATGAAGAACAGAACTGCTTTGTATCTGAGATATAATGGTATGAATCTTGTAGTAAAATCTTTCGAAGAGCAGCATGAAAAATACTGATTGATATCTTCATTCTTCCTTATTCCATAGCTGCAGATAATGATTTTTAGAATTTTTTAATATTATTGTAAAAAGGTTGTATGTTGTAGAGAATTCCAAGCTTGCAGAGTTTCTTTTGTAAAGCTATACAATGTATTAAAAAAAACCAAAAAACACCCCCCACAAACCAACCCTGTAGCCTCCTCCAAAATAATGTGGTGTATTTATCTACACCATTATATCACTGAGAGTGTATCACACTAAGTTAATTAACTAAGCAAAGAAGAGAAACTGCTTTTTGGGTACTAATGTACTTCTTAACCAAATCCCCTTTAAGATGGAGGTGGTGGTGTGTATCTAAATCTGTGTGTTCATATAATGTCTTTGAATGTCAGCCTAAAATAATGAACATTATCTGGGGCTGTATGGACAGAAAAATTCAATTTTGGGAATACTGAAGCTGAAACCAGAATAAATCTGAGTTTTCTGAGCAGTTACATTTATTCAGCAGGGATAGAAAATGTCAAATGAGCCAATGCTGTAATGGCTTCATCACTCCCAGGTGATCTGAAAGGTCTGGAGTGCTATGCTTCAAAAGTAAGCAAAGTGCCATTGCTATCTCTTTCATTTTCTTTGGTTGTTTGTTGTTTTGTATTTTTTTTTGTGCTTTTTTGGGGGTGGGAATCACCTTTTACTGAGGAGGAGAAGAGATGGGCTGAGGGTTGAAAGAAGTTCTGGCAGCTCTTTAATGAGCAAATTTGTGAAGAGCAGATGTCTCAGTGCTCTTAAGATGCAAAAGTCATTTTTCATTGGCACCATATCTGTTTCAGATCAAGCCTGCCAAGGTGAAAATGATGGTAATTGAATCACACTTTCTTAAGCAGCCGTTTTCTGTTTTTCTGAGAAGAAATGAACAGGAGTACAACTTGCATTGTATTTGCACTGAACTCCTTCAGTGTAATTTAACTTTTCAGCTTCCCCTAATTTTACCCCCAGCCAGCTTGTGTACTTCAAGTCAATGGTTATGGTAACTCAGGTGATTTACAGCATTCTACCAGAGGGTGAGTAGCACCTCACTGATCTAAACCCTGCTCAGGCACAGGGCTAGGAGATCATTCATGTCCTTGAAATCATAGAGTGGTTTGGGTTGGGACTTTAAAGATCACCCAGTTCTGGCTCCCACTGGATTGGGCTGTTTAAAGCCCTTTACAGCCTAAAACATGCTTCCAGGGATGGGGCAGTCACAGCTTCTCAGGTCAGCCTGTGCCAGGCCCTCCCCACCCTCACAGGAAAGAATTTCTTCCTAACATCCACTCCAACCCTCCCTTCAGCTGAAAGCAGTCAGCCCCTTGTCCTGTCACTCCAGGCCCTTGTACAAAGTCCCTCTCCAGCTCTTGTAGCTCCTTTAGACACTGGAAGGTGTCACTGTGATATTTTGTGAAAAATCCCTTCGCCAGGATTTCGTCTCCTGGGAAGCTGGGAAGCCTCAGCTTCTCCCTGTTTTGCTGCTTTGGAATGTGATTTGGAGAATTGTTTACCCAGCATGTGAATTGTTTTGACTTAATGACCAATCCCAGTCCAGCTGTGTCAGGACTCTGGTCAGTCAGGAGCTTTTATTTTTCATTCTTGTCCAACCTTCTGTCTGCATCCTTGCTCTATAGTTTAATATCATTCTAGCATATAATTTTCTTTTAATATAATATCATAAAATAATAAATCAGCCTTCTGAGAACATGGAGTCAAATTCTCACCTCTCACCTCATCCTGGGGACCCAACACCACGTCAGGAAGGTGCTTTAAGATCTCCCCAGAGCCTTCTCTTCTCCAGGCTGAACACCCTGGCTCCAGCCTGGCTCCACAGCCGAGCTGCTCCAGCCCTCTGAGCACCTTTGTGGTCTCCTCTGGATTTGCTCCAGCAGATCCATGTCTTTCTTAGGCTTCTTCCCCACGTGGGGCCTCACCAGTGTGGCTCTTCAGACTATGAACCAATGGTGAAACTGTTAATGGCTCAGGTTTTTTTTGTATGAAAACACTTAAATTTTGTTGAAATAGTTTTTGTAGTGTTGGATAAACTGGAAGCTGAGAGGAGTCTCACTTAAAGAGAAAAATCTGCTTTCATTTGAAAACAAATTCAAGTAGGCATTTGATTTAGCAGCAGAATAAATATGTTTTTACAGGCAAGCACACAGGCGTTGGGGTTGGAATTCTGTTGAACAACCTTTTCAAACTGGTACTTTAATTGCAATGTCACTGCTTACCCATCACCAGCATCACTTTACCTAGCCATGCTGTTTTCTCCCAAGAAGTGAATGGAGGGCTGTAGAGAATCACCTGACCTTGCAGGTCATCAGAAAGTAGTTTTTCTTTTGTTATCACAGAAATTTCATCGAGGCATCTGTTCTGTTTCACAAATTTGTCAAGAGAGGAGTGTGTAAGTTTGTAATATCTACTTTGATGTTTAGAAAACTTACAAATAAAAAAGTGTGCTGTGCAATCTGATGCAGAAGGAAGAAAGAGAGGAAAAATCTTGTGTAAGTTCAAAAGACAATTTTTTGGGGCAAAAGGCTTGTGGCCATCATAAGTCAAGGTGTAAGTGTACTTGGAGAAGGGAACAACAAGCTCAGTCTTCATGGAATTCCCATCTGGATATAATGAGGGCATAACAACTCCATTGTGCTTTCTGTCAAGGGACTGCACAGCTGGAAAGGAATGACAGGAATAATTTGGCTCAGATTCCAGGGGAATTTTCCTGTAAGGGGCTTGAGATGGAAAAATTAATTGGAAAGTGCCAAGAGCCCTTTGGGAAGATCTTTTCTAAGTGACTGTTTGCACAGGAGCAATTGCTTCCCTGCCTGAGTTGTAGAAGAGGGTAGAATCAGGAATTGCAACCCACTAAATTTATATGCAGGTGCAATTCAGCCTGTGAGTCTAAAGATAACTGCCTGATTATTGACGCAGTGTGGAAACCCTGGTATGTTTTGAGCTCTGTAGCTAATGAGCTTTGCAATCAGACCATAATTAAAATCACATAAATATGTTGTCTTGTGGGTATTTTTGTGGGATTCTTTTTGTTTGGTTGGTTTTTTTTAAACCTAGCATTCAAATCTGTCATTAATTTAAGCACAGCATGTGAACTAGAACACTGCTCTCTATAGCCTGTAAATGGTTATTTGCTAAAACAAGATAAAATATTGCAATTGTTTTGCTTCAGTAAGGATGTAAACAATCTAATTGGAAACTAATTAGTTACTGGTTTCTGGTGTGATGTGTTGATCAGTTGGCAATCCAAGTGCTGCTATTTCTCTACATTTTGGTTGCTCCATGACATCCTGGAGATTAAATGCAGGTGACCCAGGGCACACCTTTTTGCACCAATACTTCTTAATGTGTCCATTGTTTCTAAAAGATCTTTTACAGGTGAGTGCTGCCTACATACATTAATAAAAATAATGTTGAGTGGAAAAGTACTCTTTGTGTATGTGGGTTTTGGTGATGAGGTTTGATCTACCACAAAGCTTCAAAGGACTTCACTGGCCACACAAACAGGAGACCTTGATAAAAGAGTTTGTAACTTCTTTGTTGTGACAAACAAGAGGTGCATTAGCTTCTTCAGTTGAGATTATCTCAAATGGGAGTAGCACATTTGCTGGTTTTGTTTGGTCCAGCTGCAGCAAAAGGGGGTTTCACCTTGGCTGGTTTAAAACTTCAGAATATTTTAATTTGGTTTTGATTTTAGAGGATGGAATGGTTTGCCAGTAGTAACAAACAGCTTTCTGTAGTGCTCTTAAAATAGCATGGTTATTTCAGTGACTAATAGCATTGCACAGTCTATTAGGGTGATAACACTGGACCACGTGATTATAGTTTATATTTTTTCTTCTGCAGTTCCAATTATTTTTCCTTTCAATTTTCTTTTATGGAGACATATGTTGCTTATTAAGCAATCCACTATGCAGTTAAGTACAGAACTTGATTATTTGCCAGGTTTGTATCACAAGGCTGATGTTGCAAATCCTTGTTAGGCAGAGCTACTGTGAGCTACCTTGCTTTGACCAAATGAATTCAGTAGCATTGCCAAGACCTCCACAAAGAGCTGCAAGCTCTTCTGTTGGGACTGTTTATCTGCTTAAAGGTAGGCTTTTATTGAAATCTGTGGTGGATGTACTTGAGGCAGACTATAAACTGTTATGAAGATAAAGTATTAAAGCAGCTGCATGCTAGATTGTATACTGTGGGTTAATGAAAAAAGAGTCTGCAGAGCAAATGGAGATTTTGGTAGTATGAAAGGAGAGACTCACACATAGGTGTGGTGGTGGTGGTGGCAGCACCTAAATAAGCAGGTTTGTACATAACTCCAGACCTGCCTTCTTCAGGCTCTGGCCAAACTCAAAGCTTTTAGCCCGTGAGGACCATGCCATCATCTTTGTCAGCACCAGGAAAGACTCAGGTCTGAGGCTGTGCAGTGACTCTGTTTTGAAGGGTGGTGTGAATGGAGTGGAAGATAACGGGACTGGGTGACAAATGCTCTATCTAGTTTATTGTTTTTTTTACTTTAATCAAGACAGATGATCAAGATGTTCTTTTTTTGTGTCTGGGTGATATTGTATCATTTCTATACTGGAAGTCCTCATGCATCCAGGCAGAGGAAATGGGCTCTAATGAGTGCATCTCCAGTCAGGCACTGGCTTAATGGATCATAATGGGAATTGAGTGCTTCGGATTTCTTATGGAAAAGGCAGAAACTGTAACAGCTGTTCTTTGAAATATGATTTTTCCTTCCAGCAAGATATGAAAGAGATGAAGAAAAGAATGTGTGGAATCAATCTCTGCCAGTTAAACCTCATCTCTTATTGCAGCTTATTCTACTTTGAACACCTTTCAATGGATGGTTTATTTCTCCAGCTTAGCTGTACTCTTCCATTTCCTCCCCAAGACTGTTGCTCTCTCCCATCTCCTCTGTGGAAGCACCCCCCCTTTCTATCTGTAGCCATGCAGATGATACTGGAGGGATAAGTCAGGAGGAATGCCTGAATTTATGGGAGATGGGAGAACAAATCTGCTTACAACTCCTTTAATCAAGCAGCAGGTGGTTGTGTGATGATGGAGCCAGTGGTTCTGTGTGACTGCATGAGGAAATGGAGAAAGGTAAAGCAGCCATGGCAGCTTACCCTGGCAGTGGGTTTTCTATTTCTGTGTTTCCTACATAATTAACTAGCTCTGTCTGGATCTCTTTGCTCATCATCCAAACAGCTGATTTCCTGAAAATGCTTCCAGTTTTGTTCCAGCCACCTTCAGCTCTCTTGCTGAGATGTTTCTGGAAAGGAGCCCTACCCTAAGCAAGCACTTCAGAATTAACCAGAGTGGTGGTGGTGGTGGCCCTGGAGTTCTCAGTGATGACTCCTTGCTTCCCACACTTCCAGCAGGCCTTTGCCAGACAAAGGGATGGCTCCATAACACTGCAATCCAAGTTGTAGTCTGGAACAGAGCAGTTACTCTGGTCCTGTGGTGCCAGCTGAGCCAGTCACAGGGTTACATGAAGGAAAAAAAGCAGCTTCTGTCTCATGGCAGCAGCTTGTTCCCTGGAGCATGTGCCTTCTGCTTTTTTACAGACTGGCTTGTGGAAAGAAGGAGAATTCAGCAAAGACTGCCTTGTTTACCAAAAAGGATTTGTGTTTCCAGTTGTTTAAGCCATTTAGACTCAATCTGGTGAATGAGTTGCTTAAAGGAGGATGATGAATGTATGCAAACCACATTGTCCAGCTGAATCTTGTTTACCACACTGAAATGTCAACATTATTTTCTGCTGCTATCTTGAAGTGTTAGTATTTCTGTCCTCAGACAATGCAGCGTTGCTGGCATACCAATGAGGAGTCAGAGAACTTCTGAAGCTCATAAGTCCTTATATAAATCCGTGTGTAAGATTCACTTCATACCTGTCATTTTGGGAAATAATGAGATTTTGGTGCATGTTTATCAGAATACCTGATTCTTCTCTTCACTATTTCAAGTGTCTTTATCCACATAAGAAAGAATAAAAAACTTTATGGAACTTAATTACTAATTAGTTCTTAGGCAATGGGTAGTAGGATGTGACTTATGATTGACAAGTGGGAAAATTACATGTTTGTGTAAAAAATTAAGGATACTGTCAAAAGTGTTTAAAGTCTTAAGTGATGGTGCTGTCTGCAAAAATCTGATTTTTCTGTGGTGTGGCACAAGCCAATAATTATACACTGGAGAGGAACATGGATTATTTATTTCAGAGTTGTGCAATCCAAGGTGCTTGGTGGAATTCCACAAACGAAGCACGTTGGCTATCAACATGTTTTACTGCTCCTGCATTTCAGCAAGGAAAAACCAGTAATTATTAGGAGAGCTATGTAACTTGTAGCCAATGAACAGCAACTCCTGTCTTCTATCAGTTACTGATTCTCTTGGTTCTCATGCTGATGAGTCCCCATGCTCAGTGTTTCAGTCCTCTTGGGCTGATGGTCCTGATCTCCCCCTGCTGGAATTACCTTTTATTTACCCTGTTGAAGCTGATTTCAGCACAATTGCTTTCTTGGGTTTATCAATTTCTTCCTTATCTTGAGCATTCTGCCTGAAGACTTTGTGGCCCATAAACTCTGCATTCTTCCTGTCTGCTGTCAGTGGGCACCCTTCTTCCCAAAGTTTGTTAACCTACCCCTAGGTCTGAGGTCACTGAAGCATATCAAGCCCTGAACTTTAACAAGGCAAGTCTTCCAACAAGTATTCTGCTTTTCTAACACCTGGAAGTCACTTGGAGCTTGCTTGTTAGCTTTCATGGATTAGATCTCCATTCTTGTTGATCAGGCTTGAAAATATGCAACAATCAAACATCAAAGAACATCCTTTCTTAAGAAAAGTTTTACATATCCCCCATCTTGCAACAGTGAAGGTTTTTTTCATTTATTACTTTTTAATTGAGTCTTTACCCTGGTTTTAGTGACAAAAGACAACTTCTTAAGCCTGAGCCTTGAAGATACAACCAGGATATCTGCAAGTACTTGTGTGCAGCAACAGAGTTGGGCACTTAGGGGCTCAGTTATTTAAAGATTTGACCTGACAATGCTTTAAAACTCTGCCAGAAGTAGTTGTGCTAGTGAGTGTTAGGTCACAAAGGATGACAGTAAAATCCCAGTATGCATCAGAGCAGTTGCTGCTGCTGTAACCAACTTGTCTGTCCTTATGGAGGCAGAGGGAGACACCATGGAGTGCCTGTTGGAATTTGATGATCTCCAGATCCCAGAAGGGAGAAATGGGGTCTGGGAACAGAGCCCCCATGAGCCTGCAGGAGGGTGGCTGGGAGCAAAGGCTGCATGTTGCTTCCTAGCCTGGGTCTCTGCACCAAAGCCACCTGAAGAGGCAGAGCTTCTTGCTTTCTGGTTTTTACCTCAATGCAAAAAAGGAATGCTTGTGGCAGGATGGGTGATGTGTGCACTTGCTGCTCATTCCCAAATAAGAGGCCAAGGGACAAATGTGCCAAGGCCTAATGAGATAGATGCACAGGGAGTCAGAGGAATGAGTACCTGGAACTGATGGGAAATAGTATTTCTGGGGATCAATGCTTTTGGGAGGGTTAAATGGGAAGTACAGGCTAGACAGGAAGCATCTTAATTAGCTGGGGTTTTCTGTAGCTTGTTGTTCAGAAGTTTTGGCTCTTCCAGAGTGCTGGATAACTTTCCAGCATCAGCCCTTACAATAAGGAGTTCTTTACTGTGTGATATTTTAGGAGAATTTTAAGCAATATCAGAAATTAATGGCTCATCCTCACTTCTAATTTATATCCTCTACAAAAGCCTGTTATACCAGGTAGTTTGAATTCCAGTCACCCTCTAAGATGCTTTGTTGTGTACCTGATCTGGAGGATAGATAATGATGGTTTGTACCTACAATTGTTATCACCTGTATCTTCCAGGCTGATCTGGAGGTGAAAATCCAAGCTGTTTGGAAGTAACACCTGATTGCTGCAGGAATTTTCTGATAAGGGTTTTGGAAAAAGATGACCAGGTCTTGGTATCTGAAGGTTGAGCTGAAAATTTGAGCCCAATCTTATCCACAGTACATTTTTAAATTGTCTTGGAGTTGTTTACAAGAATTGTAATTGTAAATTTAAAAGCTCTTGTGGAAAAGGCTGTATGGGATTTGGTCCTCTGCCTCCAAGTCCTGTCCTTGGGCTGCAGGGTGAATCCTCTACCTGCTAATATTGACAACACCTGTAAAGAGAGAACAATTGGAGAACCTCAGAATCCCACAGGCAGCACAGCGCCTGTGTTCTCTGGAACATTCCAGATGCTTGCCTTGTGTGATCTCCTCCTGAGCTGGGGTTTCCTTTGTGTGGTACCTGAGATGAGCCTGGGGCTGCAGAGGAGGTGCTGGAGTGTGGTTTGGGCTGCACAGCTGCTCCTGTAGCCCTCTTCAGCTCAGTCTGCTCCACAGCCACCTCAGATGTGCCAGAATAAACCCTGCTGAAGCACCTTCAGCTGAACTCAGCATTTCCAAAGGCTCTGAGGGTCTCTAGTAATGCTTGTTAGCTCTGGAGCGGATTCTTGATTGCTTAGTGCTTTCACTGCCTTTGTGCTCTCAGCCTGCAAACCTTGCTGAAAGGACAGAGAGGGGGGAAGAATTCAGTCAGTGAATTAATTTAGAAAATGCATCTTTGAGAATGCTGGCTGTCAGGGAAACTTCAGCCTTTTGGAAGAATCTCTTAGAAATCTCCAGGAATTGCCACTTCAAGATGTTTCCACTCTAATTGAGTTCTGTCCATAGTTAAACCTCAGCCCTTGCAGAGCAGGTTTGCTCTTAGGCATTTTCATGGTCAAGAATCAGCATGTCTGAAATTGGGTATTGTTCTGTGCAGTGAGGAGAATTGTGGGCTTCAGTGGTTAGAAAATATTGTTTGGTTTAAACATAAAGATTTAATGATCCTTCTTGGATGTAATATGTTGCTTTATTCTCTCTGTCAGCCTATATATTTTGATAATTCCTAATGAAACATGGGATGCTTTGTAGCTTAGTATTTTGATCCAGCTAGTAACAGTTAATAAAACTTCCTGAGGTTTTTCCCAGCTCCTTCTTCCAAATGCCCTGAGACACTGAGCCTTTTAAAAACTCTTTTATGGCTCCTCCTTTCATTATTCTTCATATAATATGCCTTTGCAATGAGTAAATTGTTGCTGTTGTGGCTATAAAATAAACTGATGAAACAATTCTTGACTTGTTGATCTGCACTTGGATCCTCTTGGTTAAGTGATTTTGCTTTTCCAAGCTGGAATATGGAATACCTGCCCATCAGAAAAGAGCAAGGCAGGAACCTTAGGGGTGGGATTTAGTTTGCTGTCTAAATAGGAATATCTGCAATATTTGGGAGTTGGGATTTGAAGGTTTGATATACACTGGCATTTTAAACTAAAAGACAAAAAATATAATGAGCAACTAAGAGGGGGAATCTAATTAATGCTAAATCTGAAGCATATTGCTGTGACTAATCCATCCAAGTTGTGCATGTTTGGGTTATTGTGAAGTGACCTTTACAGCATTTCAAGGGCAAAAAATATTTGGAAACAATAATTAAAGCTTTGTATTGTGATTTGGCATACCTAATACACTTTTAGCTGTGCATTGACTTTCCTAAATGAGCTACGTTCTGTGTTACCAGCCAAAAAACCCTTCCATGGCAAAATTTCCTCTGCTTCTTATTCCCTGTTCTCTTCAAAGTGGTTGTGGTTTTTTCCCAGTTAAGATGGAATTGGGTCATTTTGTGCCAGGGATGGAGGGCTTGGTCCAAACTGGCTGAGGTTTGATGGTTTGCATTTCACTGCAGCTGTGTGTGGAACCCCAAATGCTTTTTTGGGGCATGGGTGTGTGGCAGGCAGAGTGGGAACTTCACAAGTTCATCAGGGACAGCCTCCCATCAGTCATGAGGTGCAGAAGGACCCTCTTGCTTTCTCAACACCTCCTCCTCACAGAGCAGCCTGGGTGCAGCTGGATCCAGTCCTAGCTCCAGACTGAGTCAATGTTTATATCTGAGGAGTTATGGAGTATAATTGAACCTTTATACAAGTTTGTCCTGCAGGGTTAAGGATGGCAAATCAGATACATTTGTATCAATTATTTCAATTGAGTATGATAGTGATTAGACTAAAATATGTTAATCAGAATTGCAGAGCATCCTGCTGCAGTGTTGATACACAGCAGGTGATGTGATCTGTTTGTGCATCTGTTCCATTATTTATTAAAGAATTGTAATAGCTGAATGCAGCTTCATAGAATTCCTCTGATTTTTCAGGAAGTGTGGCAAAGAAATTGTTGCTGTGAAGCTAAACTTTAGAAGTAGTCTTAAAAACCAAGTAATTCCACAGTGAGTGATGCTTATGCTTCTGGCATTAGCCACGTGTGCACTCTATATCCTGACCACAGCAGTGTTATTGGATTGGGAGCTGCAAAAAAAAAAAGAGAAAAAACTTAGAACTTTTAGTAGGTTTTCAAAGTAATGGTTATGTTAGTAAGGCTGTAAGAAGTGAGGTGAGGAAGGAAATGTGATAACTCTAATTAAAGAGTAGAAGAAAAAGTGGTGGAAAGTAAAGAAGCTTTCCAAGGCAAGGAAGATGCTTGTTTCATCTGGCAATATTTTGTAGTGCTCTGGCACAATCAGGAGCTGTGCTGTACTCTTTATTGTAGACTGCCTTTGTGTGGCCTTGAATTTGATGTTAGCTAAAATTCATGTAATACCTTTATAAGAATAGATGAATTTATTGAATTGCATTCATTTAATAAAATTAAATATTCTAATATACCTAGGAAGTTTTCAGGGTTTTAGATTTGTTGCACTTTTTATCATGTCCATGGATGAATTGGATAATGTTATGCTTAGACATGTAGTTAATTGGGGAACCCCATGATTGGTCTGAATAGGGACTTTTTCAAATGGGCTTCTAGGATAAAACATTGTTGCTTACAGGTGTGTAATAAAGCCTGGGCAGAGAGCAGGGCATAGTTTGTGTTCTGGGTGGGGTTTTTTCCATGTTTTGTTGTGCCCTTTTTTTTTTTTTTTTTTTTAGATATGTCTTAAAATTCCATTAGTTTACATTTCTGCCACAAATACATGTAATTTGTGAAATTCCAAATTTGTCACTAGGTCTGTTCCTAGGCTTTCCAAGGGTATCACAGCCACCTGTAAAAGAGCCTACACCTCAGAAAAAAATGGCTTTATGTCAACACTGGAAGCACATTATCAAGGGACTTTAACCCAATTGAGTTTTTTTTCCAAAAATAAATTTTTGGTACTGTGCCTGCAACTTCTTCCTGTGTGGAGAAGTGATAGGTGCAACTGCAGTATGGCTGTCCAAGAGGTGCAGCTTGTGCTTCCACATTTCTTAGGTTGAGCAGAAGCCCCTTGGAAAATGAGGTTCAATCATTTTATAGCCTTTGTGTTTAACACATCATGTTAAATGTGTTTGTCCCTGTCCTTTTGGCAGTGATAAATGGCTTATTGGATCAGAGGTCTGGGATAAATCAATAAGGAAACTTCTCCTTCAGTATGCATGTGTCTGCTGCTACCTGGAGGGATGTTACTGAGTATCAGAGATGAACTAAGGAGCCCTCTAACAACTGGCAATATGCTCTTTTTATCAGATAAGCACACAAGAGTCTTGGAGGAGTTAAAAAAATTTCAGCAATTTAGATATAGAGTAGATAAGTAATCACTTCATGCACCATCTATCCAAGGGTGAGGGCTCTTGCATGGATCTAAAAGCAGAGGTTCAGAGGAGACTGGAAAATGTCTCATCCCAGCAATCACCTGTGTCAGCACCTCCTCCTGCACTCAGTGGCATGAATAATTGAGTTATTTGTAAATGTCAGTGAGACTCTGCTTTCAGAGATTCCTGTACATTCACTTCCTACTCTTGGTACCTGGGCTTTCCTCCTGCACCCCAAGATGACTTACATCCAGGTGATGTCTTTCTTTCGTGGTGGCACCATTGCAGAGGCAGTCAGGTCCACTCCCATCCCTGTTCCTCCAAATCCTGGTGCCAGTGGAGAGCTGTGGCTTTTCTCACAGCACCTTGTCTGTACAGTGCTGCTCTGGAGGATGTGTAGAGGATGTGTTGCTGTGTACTTATAGGGTGGTTTTATGTTGTTCACAGCGGTGGGATGCCACTGTGATTTTTATGAAAGGTTCCATGTAGAGTGTCATTGGGGATTTAGGAGTATCTGCTGCCAGGCAGGAGTTGGGATATTTTATCACTTTGATATTTGTGCTTCTCAATTTCCTGCTCTGACTTTGCAAAACATGGTTTATCTTTGCTTCTCAGAACAGCTCAGGGCTCTGGGAGCCAAAGCTCTCCTAAGCCAGGGGTGGCTGCTGTGAAGGAAAGCTGGGGAATGGAGGGGTCACTGACACTGCTGTTCCTGGGGGGAGTTTGCTTTTGGGTCAGCAGTGCTGCTGTTCCCAAGGGAAGGGGAAAGGAAGCAGAGAAGCTCATTTAGGAACACATCAGGGCTGAGGGATGCCAGTCCTATCTCTAAAGCAGCAGGAGGCTGGTGGGGCAATTGGGTGTGATCACGAGCTCTTCTTGTAACATGTGCCATTGCACTGAAAATGTATTCCCAGGCTTTTGGAAGTAGGAGGAAAGGCTAAATTAAGGGGAAAATATTCAAGCCAGCTTGTGTTACTCAAGTAAGGGCTGCCTGGTGAGGTGCTTGTTGGGAATGGGGGTGGTGGTGGGCGTGACAGGGTGTTTGGACAGGTTCCTGGGAAAGGGAAGAGGAGCACTCAGTGGTGAAGGCATCTTGCCTGTGTCCATGGTGCAGTGAGTCCAGAGGCTCTGGAAACAAACCTTAGGCAGTAACTCCTCAGCCCTGCTCTGTGTAGGTCCTGTGTCATCCTTTATCAGTAGCTAGGTAGGAAACAGGAGGGAAGGGTGGAATCCAATGAAGTGCTACTTCAGCATGCACAGAGGAAAACAAAATCAACTTATTTTGATACATTTCCTATGTATTTCTATATTAATCCCATAAATTGAAGTACTAAAATGCACAACTATATGCTTTTCTTTAAAAGAGGATTCCTATATAAAATGCAACTTAAATGTAGCAGGAGGGTGACAAATGCTGGGATAATGCAGTGTCAAAGTACACAGAGAGCTGGAGTAGATAGAGCTGGCAGAGAAGCTGTGCTGTATTTTGAAGTTTAAAGTCAAATCAGATCAGCAGCCTGCTATAGGTAACAAAAAAAAAAATGCCAGTGAGTTCAGGTGTAGAAAAGAAAATCATGGTAATAGGATTGTGTTATCACCATCAGTGCTGTGGAGGAAAATGGGGGGGACTGTAAAGGGATGGGGCACAACAGCTGTGTCATATTGGAGTGGGATGCTGCAAATAGGCTTTAAACACTGTCAGTGGCAGCTGCATAGATGAACTAGGGAGGGGATTTGTAAGGGGAGAGGCAGCATCTGCTTCCTGAGCATGCAGAGCAATTTCAAAATGTCACAGTAAAGCTGCCCTGTGGTAGCAGCTACAGGGTGCATAAATTCAGCATCACTGCAGGGGCAACAGAAGTGAGAAAACTCCCCAGCAGCAGTTGAAGACAACTCTGAAAGAGCAGAAAAGGAGAATATTGGCTGTGGGGGCTGGTTTTGGTTTGTAGTGTTTGTTTTTTTGGTTGGTTGTTTTGGTTTTTCTAAACAAATACTGAAAGGAGTAGTGAAGGGTCAAATCTTTGTGGTGGTTTAAAGACATAGTGCAGGAGACTTCAAGGAAAATAATTTATCTAACAGACCCTTTTCCGTGATGTACATATCTGTTGTTGTTTTAAGCACATCCAAAGAAGTAAGTTACAACACTAAAACCAAATTATTTCATCCCTTTTGCCATCCCAGTGGAGAATGTGGGAGTTTTAAATGCCCTGAAATCTCCCCCAGGAGGGAGGCAGGTACCAAAGGATTTGTCTTGGTGCCTGTAGAAAAGGTGACTGGAGGAATAACATAACTAAAATAGATTATGACATGTCATCGCTGTGGGGTGGTGTGCCTTGAAGGACAGAAAAAATTACTTGTGATATGTAACTGCTCACTTTAATGTGATTCACTTAATATGATTTTGCACTTTCAGAAGATTGAAAGGATGGTAAAGGGCAAGAGGGAGGCAGTTTCCAGGGAAGCCCAGAAAGTCCATTGTCCTTATCTGGGAGATTGAGATTACTTTTAATAACAGAATTCACCTTTGGGTGAACAAAATAGATGGCACAATAGTCAGTATGGCTTTTGCAACAGCAGGGCTTGCCCTGTTTATTTATTGGAGCTCTTTGAAGCCCATGTGAACAAAGATGATTGTCAGCTGAGCTGATATATTGGGATTTTCCATAGGTATTTGACAAAATCACCAACCACACTTCATAAAAAAAAATTTAAAAAACCCCCAGCGCTGCAGTGGACCAGCAAGGTAAATCTTCAAATGAATTAATAATGGATGAGAAATGACAGAATGTAGGTATCAGTAAAATGGGCAAATCTCATGGTGGAAATCAAGCCACAGTAAAGGGCTGCAGAGGTCTCTGCTGGAGCCTGTGCAGCTCGATGTATTGATGGGTGACTTGGAAAAGACAGGAACAGGGAAGAAGTGAACGAGCTGCTGCTGATACTTAAGCATGCAGGGCAGTCAGATGGGACCTGTCTGAGAAATTGCAGACAGGCTTCATGAGGTTGAGCAGCTGGGCAGCAGAAGGTCACAGGAAAATCAATGTATTGATTTGAGCTGCCAGTTTACCTTCAGCAGTAATGCCTTAAGATTGTAAGAGACATTCCTATGAAAACAGCCTCTCAGTAGTGGGCAAAAACCCCACCCCACACCTGAAATTAAGAGGAGTGGTCACCTCTAAAATGACACAGCCTAACTGGGAGAGATGTGGACACGAGCAACAGAGGTGATTAAAGGGAAGAATGGCTCCTGAACGTGGCAGGATGAACCACAGTACAATTCTCAGGCTGGAAAGGAGCTGCAGTGACAGGTATGATGGAGGTGTGTGGCTGCCAGGCAGGGGATGCCTGGGGAGTGGGTGTTGCTGTGCTCTCCAGCAGAAGAGCTGGCAGCATCCAGTGTCACTGGTTGGCTGCAGGTTGGAAGCACAGGGAAGAAAAGCTTTTCTGCACAGGGAGTTGGGCTGTGTAGCTGTCACATGGCCCTCTGCAGTGCTTCACACAGTGACAGAGTTGGTCTCAGGAACATCTACTGAAGGCTGTTAAATAAGGAAAGGGTATTTCTGGCTCTAAGCCCTGGCCTCACCAGCTAGAGTGTGTTCTGAGGACCTGGTGCTGCATGCTTTGCCTCTTCCTGAGCAGATTCCCTGGGGCTCTGCTGTTGCTGCCTGCTGGAGAGCAGAAGAGGGCTCTTGCCTGGCTGGTACAGCCTTTCATACCCCACTGAAAGCAGAAAACAAGTGAATATATGACAAATACCTGGGAATGACACTGCTGTTCTGTAGACTTTGTGGTTTACAGTAGTAATTGCCAACAAATCCTCTTGCCATCCCTTATGTTTCTAGGGTTACTTTTAGAGCTGCTGCCTTGAAAGAAGCAGGTGAGAGCTCTGCTTTTTCATAGGTAAAGCAGGTAGGGCTCTAGATTTGACCTCAGCAAACAGTAGACAGGATCACTGGTGACTGGAAAGGGAATTTAAGGCTTCATTCTTTTGGGTTTTTTTGAGTTGTGTACTAGGTTGGCTTTTTGGGGTCCCTGATCTGGCAGTCAGCACAGTTCCATGCATCCAGCTGATGATGGGGCTGTGGAAAGCAGGGGGAGGAGAAGGAGCAGGACCAGGGAAGGCTCTTCATGGAAGCAGATTGAGCTTGGCTTATTCTGTTAAGCTGCACCCTTTGGCCTGCTTGTGGAAGGTACAAACACACAATCTTTGCTCCAAAGTTGTATTTATTCAATCAAAATTGCTTTGATTTTTTTTGGAAAACTGGTATGAAATAACAAGCAGGATTTCTTAAACCTATGTGAACCTGTTGGCTACTGGCTTAGCTTACATTAGTAAATAATATCTCTAAAACATGGGGAAAAAACCCCCAAATTATAATTAATTACAAGAGGTTTTGCAGCAGCAACTTTACAGTAGGAATTTTAACATAAGTGATTTTTTTGTTAGGTTGCAAACACTTTGTGTCTGTGTTGCCACAGGGCTCAGAAGCTTCAGGAAGACTTCTTTAGAAATCTTTTATGCCCTTTCTTTGAGAATGTGACCTAGCAACCGTTTAAAGAGCTGGACTCTTTAAATGATTTCTATTTTGGGTGTTTGCAGAGCAGATCAGAAGAATAAGGCTGGCACCAGGAAACAGAGGAAGAGACAGGCCCTTTACTTCATACAAAATAGGTCAGCATTCCCCACTGCCCTGGGGTAACTCTGGGTGCTGCAGAGAGGATGAGGGGGTGAAGTGTGCATCTCCCAGGGAGTGAAGTGCCTGGGAAGCAGAGAATCTCATCTGAGGATGGGTGCTGGGTAATGGCAGCTCAGTGGTGAGCTTAAAGAAAAGTTGTGTCATAGCTGAGATGGACAGAAATGACACACTGAGCAATGTAGCAAAGGCTTTTTTATTTGCTGCCTCTTCTCCTTTTTTATACATTCCTTAACTAAATGTGTTTCTTGACAAAGTGTGCAATTAAATCATTGGTCACAGTAAAAAACTCGTTGTGTTCATTGGTACAGAGCAAAATCTGCATGAACATATTGGGCAAGCATTTACAAAAATCCCTAAGGCACGTGTTAGTTTTGTGTCCCTAACTGCAAATATCTCTTACTTATCTCTGTTCTCTTGGTTCCTGTGTGAGTGACCTTGTCTTCTTCCTTTCAGGGGTAAACATGAATTTTTATCTACCTCTTCTTCTGCTAATTTGGCTCACAGACCAGCTGTCAGCCCCCCCCTCCCAAAGTTGCATGATTTGCTGAACCTCATAGAGCTCAGCATTAAATAATTTGCATTAAATAATGCAAATATTGCCAGCAGCTCATTAGGAATGGTGGTGTATAAAATAATGTTTTTTATAGCAAAGTGTTTTCCAGTACAGTATTGAAAAGCAAGTTGTTATCCCTCAAAAATATGGTAGAAGTCTGATCCTGCTCATGTGGCACATGGGAATTTAGGGTGCTGGAAACTGGCCTGTTATGGGTTGTATGTGCAAAATGGACATGTTAAAAATCCTGGGTTTGAACTAACCTCACCACCATATTTTTTTTTCTTTAAAAGAAAGCAATTCAAAATAATATGAAAGTTCTTCAAAAGCAGAACTTTCAAAGTAATGTATAAATGCTGATAGCATTTACTTAAAGGTAATAATGGAGATCTACAGAAGAAAATATTAATTGTCCAGATTTTAAATAATCATTATAGTAATTTGTGATGTTAATGTTCTTAGTAGCTAATGCTTGACATATAATCAGCTTTGTAGTGGTTTTTCACTACTTCTTCTAGCCTAATTCTGTGTATATTTAATTGAGCTAGCATGGCTAATTCAATTTCTTTTATCAACTCTACCCATGGCAAAGGTCTGTGAAGCTCTTTACATTGTTGAGCTGGAATGTGAAGGAGACTTTTCCTTTTCTGTAATGGTTTCCTTTACTACTGCAAGGTGCCCTGAAACACATTACTTGTGCTGCTAAGTGCATCTTGATTGAATTACACTGCTGACATTTCTGCCTATCCAAGCTCTCTTGCTCCTTTTAGGTTGTCCTATGAAACTACTAGAAATGTTTTCAGTTTTGCTTTTTGCTTCCCCTTGAAATTGTGATTTTTAAAAAAATGATTATTAATCTGGTTGCATGTAAAATGGGAAAAAAAATCTAAGCACTGTGTGGCAGCAGCTACCTGATCCCTTGAAAGACTGGAAGCAATGGAAGCTCTGAGGAATTAAATAGTGGCAGTGAAGGCTGGTACTGCAGTAGATGGATTTTTTTTTGTTTTTTTAAATTTTTAAGTTAGACTTAAACTTCCTTTACTATAGAAACGCTGTGACTCAGCTTCATAAACCATGAATATGTTTATAGAATCTTCTTGAATAAAGGTTCTTGTTTTATGAGTGACTTCATTTTCCTCTAGGTGTGCTGACTCTGTCACGGCCCAGACAATCCTTTGTACAAAATATTCCAATTATTTTTCTTTTTCTGTGCTCACTTCAGTGAAAAGGAAATGGGCTCTTCAAAACACTTGAGTTGTGATACAAAGGAGGAGCAAATCTGACTGGTCTAACTGAAATGGAGAGCTGGAGGGCATCTGAGGACTCACTGGTGCTGTCTCCTGCACAGCTGTGACAAAACCCAGCCCAAATCAAAGCACTGAACTCTTTTCAGGTCACCCCAGATCCTGGAAGCAGAGATGGTACTTTGTGAATATTAGGATGTTTTTGAGATTTAAATTTTTCTTCTAAGGAAAAGAAAAAAAGAGCAAAATAGTTCAATAAAATCACTTTTTCTGAACATCACAGAGGATCTGTGGTTGTCATACCTAAGATTGCAGGTCTTTTGCTTGCGGCATAAACTTTTTTCAAATGTATCTTCTCTTCAGCATCTTCAGTTCAGTGATAATGTAACTATTTGGATAGCATTTAAACAGCAAAGTAGCTATTTTTTGAAGTGTTTCCTGAGGTGTACTGTATCCATATTAATCCTTTTACAGCAGGAGCTCCTGGGAGCAGTGGGACTTGGATGTCCATAAGGATTTCTTTGCTTAAAAGCATTTGCCACCTTTGAAAACAAGCAAAAATCCCTCCAAAACTTCCCTGTGGATAGCCAAAAATCCATGTCCTCTGTGAGAACATGTTAAAATTTGACTGTACCTGATCATTATTCTTCAAAATTATTTTTCTGCATGCATTTCTGAAGAAAATAGGCCAGCTTGTGAATGTCATAGTTTCTTTAAGTGCACAGAAGTAGAAGAACATAACATAGTAAACACATTTCACCTCTGAGAGAAGTTAAACCCACTGCATCCTTCATTTTGGCCCTCTGGCAGAGGTCCCTCTACTGATGACTGATAATTACTTTTATCCCCCAGGCTTTTACCTGTTTGCAGCCAGGTAAAGCATAAAGAAAACAAAGTAATCTGAATTTGTAGTGAGGCATCATCCAAAAATAGTGTTCTGAGCTGTAGAACCAGGCAGGTTACAATTTTAGAAGAGATTTGGCAGGAAAGGAAAGTTGTATGGTTTCTAAATGAAGTTTCCTGGCTTTTTGACTCTGACAGATGGGGGTATCATTTTTCAGCATTGAGTCATCCTGTATGCTCTAACTATAGTTATAACACTTTTCTGAGAGGCATTTCATAATTTATTCACTGACAGGAGTTCTCACAGCTGTCTGCCAGATGAAGATTTTTTTCAGGACTTAAAGGAATGTTTGCCCCAGTTTAGGTGGGATCCTGCTCTGGGGCCAGCTCTGGATGTCAGAAAAAGTGGCAGGTGGACCATGGGTGCATTGTTATTGCTCCAAGCCTGCTGTGGCCTGTGCTGCTTGCTGAGAAGGTCAATGAGAGGGGAAGCATGTCTCAAATGTGGGGAAGGAAGGAGGGAACAGCCCCAAATACATCATAATGAGATGGGTGGGATTTAGCAGAAAACAGATGAATAACAAACTCATTTGTCTGCACTTAGAGCATAAAAGGCAAAGATGAATAATCACAAATGCCACTGTCTTTAAGACCTAAGAAAAAACAGTTCTTTAGACACTGATAGGGTTGCATTGAAAAGAAGTTTAACCTCTCTTTTCCTTATCAGAAACAATTCTGTTTAATAATGATGGTAGTAGGTGGCTGAGAGTTGGCTGTGACTTGAGGGAGGGAAAGGAATTGTACTAAAATTTGTCCTGGTCCTACAGGGGATTGGGAAGAGAAGGGTTTGGGTTTTGATGAAGGAGTTTAGTGGCAAAACCTTTTGCCATCAGAATTTGCTGGATCTCTGCAATTAGTTCTGAGCTTCCTGCGTCTGCAGAGTGGTGACAGAAATAACTCACCTCTCCCCTGATCAGTGGAAAATGGTAAATGTTCAGCACATTTAAATTGAGCTAGCTTATAATGTAAGACTAGCCATTTGATGGGAAAAGTAGTATTTAACTCGCATAGTGAGAAGAGATGGAAAAAAAGAACAAATACTCTGCCCACAAGAGCCCTTGAAGCGAGAACTGAAATGTTGATTTCGTGTTGCAGCACCTCACTCTGTAACTCCTGCAGCTCTGCCAGCCTTCCTTGCCCTCTTTCTTAGGACATGTGGAGGTGTCTTTTCCTTTGATGATGGAAGACCAAACTGGAATTAGGCATGGCCAGCTTTTTTCTTAGTGCCAATAGTGTTAGCGACTGCCTTTGAATGCAGGATTTAAAATAGCTTTGCATCTTAAAAAAAAAAAAAAAGGCAACAACAAAATTCCAAAAACCCTAGCAGCAAAACAAAACCTTCATAATGATATTGGTTGTTGTCCTGCATGACCCTGAGTGTCGTTCAGTATATAACAAAGAAGTATTTTGCTTCCAGATGGCAGCACGGGGGAGCATTAGCGAAATCAATACCGCATTAAAGATTCAGGCTGCATTAGGTTGGTGTGACAGATTATTTTCTCTGAGTGCTGACATCATGCTTGGTTGTGTCCATTCCTGGATCTCCAGGAGGCAGTGGTGGGGCTGACTCAGCCCTCCTGAGAAGTTGAGTCTCTCAGGAGCTCTCCTGCCCCGGTGCTGTCCCCAGCAGTGCTGCTGCCTGGTGGAGGCTGCAGCCTTGGGCTGTCCTGGCACTGCTCCCTGCCCTGGCCATGGTGCTGCCTGGGATGCTCCTGGCTGGCCTTGCCTCGTGGGGGGATAGAATGTAAGAAAATAAAGATAGAGCAGAAGGAAATCTCACCCCTGAGGAGTTGCAGCTGTACTAATCACCAAAGATTAGGAACTGGCTTGCCCTTAACAGGCACAGCTGTGTCCCATGACCATGTGCTAGAAAAGAGTGGGTCAGCTGGGTGAGGAGGGTGCTGGAGATTTTTGGCTGTGCTGTGGAGAGGGAGTCAGTGCTGTGAGGAGCTGCCCATGAGAAATCACCAAGAAGGTATGGAACTTTTGCAATAAGATGACAACATTGCCAGATGGCTGAGTGAGCTAAAAAGGGGAAGGTAGGTGGGAAGGGGTCTGGAGGGAGCCAGCAGAGGAAGGATGATGCTGGGGAGATCAAGGACAGGGGATTTCCCTCTTGTTTCCTCTGTTATTTGCATGATGAGGTGTGGTGCAATAGCAGGGTACTGGAGTGGGACTGAAGAGCCTCAGCTTTGCTCCTTAGTTACATCTGTCTCTTTGTGGCCTTGAGCAATTTGCACCCCACTTTGCCCATAGGTAAATCAAGAAAATAATGCTTCTTTATCCTTTTATGCTACTTTGAGGTGCCCAACAAAGGTGGTGAGTATTGTTATTCACATCTTTTTCCAACTTCTTGTATTAACTTTTGCTGCTTAGAATTAAATATTTACATCTCCTAGTCTGGGAAGATGAATTTCCCACTTAAAGGTGATGTTTCATGCTTGCCAAATTATTGCTTTAATGATAATTACTCCAGCATGCATCAAAGGAAAATGGCAAAATGGTTTGGGATTCAAAGGCACAGTGTTTTTTACTGTATTGTGTGCAGTGGCTGGTAGGAAGGGACTTCCCAGCTATGTTTATAGGAAACTGTTGGACCCAATCAACAAAGTAGTTTCAAAGCCTAGAGTTAAAACTTGCAGTGTTGTTCATGCAATTAAAGAGTTTTCATAATTACATTAGCACATCTTGAAAAACTTGGTCAAGTAGGGGAGGTGAGGTGAGAGTTTGTAAAGCAGCTGCATAACTCTTTAGTCTACAGATCAGATCAATGATTTAAGTTTCTGACTTTAGATTTAGATTGTTTATACTCTTAGTATTTAATTTTGGATGCACCATTATAAAACTTGACTACGGAATGTGATTTTAAAATGTCTAATCAGCTATTCCTCCTTCAATTTGATTCTCCATCAATGCAGAATTACATCTTCCCCTCACTAATGAAGTAAATAAATCAATACAAATGACTTGCAGTCATAAAGTCTGCTGAGTTATAAGCTTATGCAGCACCACCAAGTCCATAAATGCACATTTTAGTGCCTCATCCTTGGCTTATAAAGCAGCAAGTTGAACAGGGAGGTAATAAGGCTGGTGGGAAAGTTATTAAGGCAAAATTTCCGTTCTGGAACAGTCCGTATTGCACTCTTTCCTGCTGTTCTGTTTGGAGCATTCTCCATGGGCTTCCCAGTCACTGCTGCCATCCTCCACAGGGAGGGTGTGGGCTGGGGCTCCCAGGTGCAGTGGTGGCATCCACACAGCCTCCCAGTGCTCTGGGCCTCTGCTCCTGCAAGTGTGCTGGTCTGTCTGCTCACCTCTTGGACTTTGCTGTCACTTTCTGCTTTTGGCACCACCCTCAGGGGTTTTTCCTTTGGAAAAAGGAATTACTTCTCTACAGAGAAATGGATTTAACAGTCTGGAGGAAGCAGGTGACCAGTCACCATTATGTATGCTAGAATATATATGAAGCATATGTATATCTATGTAAATTTTATAAGTTCTAATATGCAATATTTATGAAATTGTAGGTTATATCTGTCAAATGTGTATGGGGTGTATATATATACAAGTATTTATATGCATAGTTATGCAAATATGTATATACATATTCTGTATATAAATAAGTAGAAGGTTTTAATCCTGTGCAGAAGAGGTTTAAAAAACTGCTCAGATGAAAACTTGTTCTGACTGTGATATAAGCTATTATTTTGTTATTAATAATGCATTTATTTTTTGTTGTCCTGGAATCTCTGTGCAAGGTTATGGTGCTGTATAAAATAGATAGTAATCTCCTCAAGACAGAAATGGAATAAACAAGGTGAAGTGAAGGCAGAGGAGAAGTAGACATGGAGGACCTGGACTCTGCTGTTCTTTGCTTACAACTACTTATTTTTGTAGGTAAAAGCATTAGCTTCCCAAAATCAAGATGAAACATAATATGTTGATATGAATAACAATTGTTTACTAACATTTTTCTGTTGTAGTAAAAGGGATGTTTATTTGTTTTTGTTTTTCTTTAATTGTCTGTCAGTAAAGAAAAAACCCTGATGTTGTGGTTTTGGAGAGCAGTGTGTGTTACTCTGCTACCTTTGTCTTTAAAGATTAAATCAATGGGAATTATGTTGTGCTCTGGGGATCTGATAGCTGGTAGTAGCCAGCAGAGACCAAAAGCCTGCCTGGGCAGTTTCACACCTGCATCAGGGGGTGGAGCAGTGCTGGAGGTGGAACCCAGCTGGGGTGAGGCTGTGGCAGTGCACACTCCTCTGCTAATTGGTCCTGGTCTGCTGGATTTCAGTTTATGTCGAGATCAGAGGCAGAGCTGGGAAGGAAACAGAATTTTCAGTCTCATTCACTTAGGAATCTGCAGCTTGATGAGGACTAGGAATAGCTGGGAGCTGAGTTTGACTCATGTTCTGATGGAATCCATGGTTTGACAGCCTTGTCTGAAGGCAAACTCTCACTGGTGTAGCATGATGAGTGTCAGGAGAGCCTGGGCTGTGGCTGCTGAGCTGCAGCAGCCCTGCTCAGCCTGTCTGCAGATGAGCTGCTGGCTCCTCTGGTTTAAATTACAAATTTTGTTCCCTAACTTCCTAGGGCCTGGTTTTCGGGATTGTTGGGAGATGCTCCTGTTTGACTGCCCTTTGAGTTTCTTCCATTCCATGGCACGACAAAGTTCTGTGGCCTCTTGTACACTGCCACAAGAGCTAAACCAGACAACAAACTGAAAAGGAATGCTGATTTACTGAATGCTGATTAGGAAGAGAAAAATGAACCTGGGATGCAAAAGAAATCACTCACTACCTCCCACCATCAGACTGACAAGTGATGGCTACCTGAGGCAGACTGTCCCCAGTTTGATCCCAGTTTGGTGTTCTGTGGTTGCTGCTTTGGGTGGTTGGGGTCAGCTGTCCCACCTGTATTCCCTTTCAGCTTCTTGCCCACCCCTCTCACTGAGGAGGAAATTGGGGAAAAAAAGCCAGACTTGATGCTCTCCAAGCACTGCTCAGCCTTTGCCAAAACACCGGTGAATTACCAACTGTGTTTTAGTGGCAGATACAAAACCCAGCAGATGTGAAGGGCTGGGCTGCTGTGGAGGAACTCAACTCCATCCCAGTATACCATGATAGGGTTAATTTGAAGATACATTTCATATCAGTATCTCTAAGCCAACAGTTAATTACAGGCAATTTTTAATGTTAACAAAGTTTCATTTCACTTACTACATGGAACTGTGGGTAGCAGGTAAAATGAAAATGCTTGGTTTCTGTTTTATTGCTTTCTGAGATGAAGAATTGAAGCCGATGAAATGTAAGTACTAGGAAAAAAAAAACTGTTTCCTTTTAATAAATGCAAGCTTCATACTTTGCTTTTGCCAAGCCTGCACCTTTATTTGCTGGAATATGTTTTCATTCTTCTTTTCTTAGGTACAGATGATATTCAGATGGTTTTGTAAATGAATTTCGTGTGGAAAGATTCAGATGCAGGAGCTCTATAGTACCACATTAATTCACTAGGATGGAAGTTTATCATGTCATATAAAATGAAACTCTCTCCTGATGCACACTCCATTCATGGTAACACCTAATATTTTGTGCTTCAGTGACAGCTTTAGTGGGAGTCTGTTTCCACTCTCCAGTTCTCAGACAATTGTGGGTATCACAGCTCCCTGCATGCATTAGCTAAGAACCCAAGATGCTGTGGTCTTGCTCTGCTTCCTTGGTTAGACATGGAGTTAAATTGGAGTTCATTGATGCAGAGGATGTAATGCTGTGTTCAGCAGCTGGATAAACTTTTACTTGGAATATTGAGAATAATGTTTTCTGGAAGATAGCAGTATGAGAGATTTTCTCTCTTTTATTGTTTTTTCTTCTACTGCAGTAAAAAAGGGAATTTGCATAAGACTTCAAAACCATTATGATATCTCAGAATTTATGTGAGTTTGGAGGATGAAGTTGAGGGCTTTTACAGATTTTTCCTTGTTCTTTGATCTGTGTTTTTAAAGAGGATCCTAAATGCAGTAAGTGCCACGACTAGGGAAACAGAACCTGTTGTCTGCTCCTCCTAATTGCACTCTTTTGATTCTCTTTAGCCACATCTTTTTAGGCCTCACTGGTATGAATGGGTGATTTTGAGGCAGAGAAAAGGTGTGTGTTTTGTTTAAGGTCTGTAAAAGAAAGTTGCCTCTTGAGAAAACAAGAGGAGGTTGTGGAAAGGGAAAAGGTGTATTTAACTTCCCCCGTGCCTAATTAGGGCTACAGGACAGGCTGGTGCCCCGTATGTGCAAGAACCTGCTAAGAACCTGCTTCCCTACATCTGTCCTTGTATTGTGTTACCCCTCTTATGTGAAGTGCTCTCCAGGCTTTGGGGTACTCAATCCCTTCTTGGGAAGGCTGTGGAGGACATAATGTGTGTCATGGGCACTGCAGTCTGCAAGAACAGTTCCATGGAGGGTGACTTTTTTTGATATGAATTTGGGGATCACACTGTTTTAGTGGCCAGTCCTACAGGTTGAGTGGGACAAGATCCAGGTAGTTGAGTAGTCTCCCATTTAAGAGACTGTCTTAGCACTTCCTCTGTTGAAATAGTGCAGAAGAGAAATTATGTAGGAAATACAGTGTTGATCTAATAATTCTATTATTGTCCTTCTAACAGCAAAAAAGTGACATGCTGCAAGATGAGGAAAAACAGATGCAGCACTGCCAGAGATCTGGGTTTAGCATTCTAATAGGTCTTAGGAACATGCACTTTGAAGGTTTGCATGCTTCTACATGGTTCTGCAAATCATTAAAGAAAAATTGATCAGCTTGTTTTCAGTCCTATGTGTCTGTAACTTGTTCACTGTAATGATGCAAGAGATTCCTGGAAAGTTGTTGGGATCTCTGGCTGGTCAGAGTGACCTCGAGAAAAGTTGCAAAGTCTCTTTTCTTAGCCCGATGCTTGAAGAAGGAGTCAGGGCTCTTCATCTCTCCATCTCAAGGTTGTTTATTGTTTCTCATCTATAAAATTCTTTCTCCTGTCTAGCCGAGGTTTGCTCAGAAAGACAGTGAGAGGCACTCTGCCTGCCCTTGGGACTGTACTATGTCTTTATACTAAAAACTACATATACAATGTTTACAATTACTTTCCAATACCTATCACCTGTGTTGGACAGTGAGCTTCTACTCTAAACCAATCTAAAAGTGCCACCATCACAGCAGAAGATGGAGGCCAAGAAGAAGAAGAAAGGCTGGACTTTCCCAGATCCCTCCATCTTGCCCCCTGAACCTCCATTCTAAAAACTCCAAAATCTACTTTTTCACCCTGTGATAAATTCACTGTCATTCTTCTTAATTTGTTGTGGCTTGCAGATCTTCATCTAAGGTTGGTAACTTGCTCCACGGGTCATAATCAAAACCACAGGCATTTTGGGCTCTGTGTCAGGGGTCCTGGCTGCTCAGGACAGCCAGAGGGATGTCCTGGGTCCTGACAGAAAATAATGCTGGTTCTGCATCCACTAAAGCAAGTGGAGAATGAATCTCATAAGCAGAAAATTTCTGTGTTTGCACCTTCTTGACTTTTTACATCTTCTTGGCTTTTATTGATAATTGATTTTGGCAAGCATATTCAAGAAGCAAGTTGTGTAGAACTTAATGTCAGGATCTGTTTCATACATTTCCTAAAGTAGTGCTTTGAGTCCTGTGGAAAGATGAGGGGATATAGCAATACAATTAATGGGAGAGGTAGAATGAGAAATTTGCCCTGCTTAAGGATTTATATATAAGTGCTGCTGGTGAGGTACAGCTTCTTGGTTCTCTGCCATCTATGATATAATCACTGTGTTTACCATGTGGTTGGAGGAAGTCTGGCTGTTATTTCAACTTCATGATCATGTTCTACTGCTACTTCAAACCTTGTATCCTCAGTTAAACATGAGAATTTGTTCTTCTTGCAATTATAAGGTTTAAAATGTTAATCTTCTGTGGTTTTCCTCTTCTTTCCTCTGTAGTAAAGTTCATTAGCGTCATTCTTGGCAATAAACTGTTTTATTAGTAAGCTTAATGCATGTCCTTAATTCCCTTTTAAGCAGAAACAGAATGTCCTGGTTTGAGTTGGGACAGAGTTTTTTTCTTCAGAGTAGCTGGTTTGGGGCTGTTTGGGTTTGTCACTGAAAGAGTGATGATAACCCAGGAATGTTTTGGTTACTGCTGAGCAGGGCTGACATGTTGTCATCTTATTGCAGGGGTTCCATACTGTTGTCTCCTATCACAAAAGTTTCACACCTTCTTGGTGTTTGTGGTGGGCAGCTCCTCAGAGCCCTGACTCCTTCTTCTTCACAAAGTAACCAACTGACTCCAGTTCCCTTCCCAATCCCCCAACCCACTCTTTTACAGCACTCTTCTTCTCACTGGTTACAGCTGTGGCCTGTTAAAGTCAGGTCTGTTCCTAATCTTTGATAACTGGCCCAGCTGCAAATCCTTAGGGGTAAGATTACTTTCTACACTATCTTTATTTTCTTATATTCTGTCCCCCTACACTGACACACAGTCCAAGCCTTTTTTGCTTCTTGCCCACCCTCACTGGTGAGTGGGCTGGGCTGCACAAGGAGTTGGGAATGATCCCAGCTGCCCCAAGGGTGTTGCAGACCATGTGGCATCAGGATCAGTGTATAACCCAGGGGGAACAGCAGCAATGTGAGGGGCAGGATGTTCACAGGGATGGCACTTGTCTTCCCAAGCCAGTTCTGTGTGATGGAGCCCTGCTGTCCTGAGCGTGGCTGAGCTCCTGCCACCAATGGGAAGTGGTGAATGAATTCCTTGTTCTGCTTTGCTTGTGTGTATGGATATTGCTTTAGTTGTTAAACTTATCTCAATCTTTTATCTCAAACTTTTATCTCAATCTCAATGAGGTTTTTTCCCTTTTTACCCTCATCCCACTGGAGGGCAGTGAGAAAGCTGCAGTTTGGGATGTTGTTGCTGTCTGGGGTTAAACCATGACACGGTCCTAGATTTAAAACTGTAATTTCAAATAATAAAATTATTGGGAATTAATTCCTTCTGTCAAGGGTGGAATGATTTATCTTTTGGGACCGTCAATAACAATGCTGTCCCATGCCTTCAGGTAAGTTATGGTCAGGAAGGGGAACAAAAGCCCTGCCTCCCTTCCTCTCTGTCTGTGGGAGTGCTTGGCTGAGCTTTGTCCACCCACCACTGTCATTGGCTCTGCCTCTGAGGACAGCTTCAGGTGCTGGGTCTGAGGTAAAGGCTGCCTTTCAGGATTTAGTGGTTTGACAGTTAGTTTGAGCTTAAAATCCAAATTTGACTTTCTGACTTTCTTGTGTGTGTCACAATGTTCTCATGCTGAGAAGATGCAATCAAGCCAGTCTTTGATCTTAGACATTGTTAAAGCAGATGGAAATTTTTCTTTCAGGGGAAGCTGGGAGTTACAGGAGACTAACTGCAGGTGAATATACATTTTGCATGTGTATGCTCTTTAATAATAAATTCAGGGTGGTTTTTTTTGTGTATTCTGAATAGATGTTTTCATCTGTCATCTGATATCCAGATATCTCCATTTCAAGCTCAACTGCTGGCCAGAGCCAGCAAATGAGGATATTTGCAAGGACAACACTGAGGCCTGAGTTAAAATCCTCCAAAGTAAATCAAGGAGTTTCTGCTGGCATCCACAATCTCTCCATCAGAGTATATGCAAGTGGTGGTGATATATGATGTGCTCTAGATTTAGGTGAAATCAGTGGTTTCAGTGGCATTTTGGAGTGCACCTTATTCTGTATGGCTGAAATTTGTGGGTTTTGTGTGTTTATGTGTACATGTGCACAGATACTGTTGCACGTCTCAATATTGGTTAGACTGAAGAATCTGGGTCCAGTTAAAAATGCTTTTAAATTGAACAGACAAGTTCTGTAGCTGAGTCCTCATTTTAAATTTTACTAGTGTTTTTCAAATGGTTAAAAGAAAGAGAAAACATTTTTATCACCATGGCCTGAAAAGGAAAAAGTAATCTCTTGATCTGAAGAGAAGCAAACAGATTATCATCAAAATCCCATAATGAGCGAGTACAAAGAGCTGATTTTCATCTCCCTGCCTTTTTAAATCAGAATTATTTTTGCCTGAGTTCAGGCACAGACACTTTTACAAAAGGGAGGACAAAAGGGTCAGGCTGAGGACAAAGGACTGGGAGTGTCATGGGGAGCAATCCCTGCAGCAGCAGCACTTGAGGTGCTCCTGTGACAAGGGCAGTCCTGAGGATTGGTGAACTTGCAGGGCAGGGTTCAGACTTAGGTGGGAGTTAAAGACAGATTGGCAAACAGAGCAAGCAAGAGATATTGGCAGCTCCAGGAAGGGAAAGGGCAAGGGAAGGGGAGGCATGGGCAGTGTAGGACTGGAAGGACCCAAGGGATGCTTGTGTCCTTCTGTCTGGGGATGCTTGGAGCAGCAGAGCTAACACCACCCAGGGCTGCCAGCTCACATCTAAGGTCTTGAGGTCATGCCATGCCTGCCTTACTTTGTCATAAGCCATCAGTGCAGAGCCTCAGGAGCTGAAATTGGATTGGCATTTTGTCTTGAGTGATATTACAGGGCTGCAATCCTTATGAATGTGAAGATGGCTGGGACTTGGGATGTGGAGGATGTGCAGGAGAAAATAAAAATACTTCCTAAAGAACAAAATGGCTAGAGTTTAGGTTGGACTTCAAGATGGTTTTCCATGATGGTGTTTGGAAATAATTAGTGTTTTTAGCTGAGGGATCAGTGAAGAGCCAGGTGGAAGCCTGCCCATGTCATTGAACAGTCCTTGGCAGGGCATTTTATCTTTCCTTAGTCTGATTTCCATGTGCTGTAGAGGAAGAGATTTCCAGTAGAATAAGAAGGGACTTAAAAAAAAAAAAAGCCCTCTGAGTGCCAAATCTATCATCTGCTTTATTAGTATGTCATTTGCTGTGTTTACTGAAAACTCCAGTCATGCTGGGAGTTATCCATCCGATATGATCCATGTGCTGTGGCTCTTCTTCTGACTAAATGTGATTTTTATCAGCTCTGTTTGCAAGAACTTCTGCTGAAGCCTTTGAGTGTCTCAGTCAAGGCACTGGAAATACCAGTTATAAGAGGATCTTCAGAATAAAAAGGAAATATGAATTTTGTCTTTAGGGTGAGAGAAAAACACAGCTCTCACAGCTGCAGATTGTATAGTTCATGCATTTTTTCAGAAATATTAACCAAGAGTTTAGGCATAAGAGGATAATGGTATGGGAGAGGGCTCCATGTTAAACAGACTGAAAGCATGTCTGTATTGTGATGGAAAGAGTCAGTTTGAGAAAACAATAGGCTTTGAGAGTAACTTCAGCTGTATTCCATTGTCATGACCCCCTGAAGCATGTAGAAGAGGGAAGAATGAAATACCCAGCTCCTCATCCATAAACTAACTGCAATAAGAGTAACTTGGGGGATTTTTGTGCAAGGAGGTAATAGCTTGTTTTATTTTTTCATCTCTCTTACTCCAAACTTTAGTATTCAAGGACAGTCTTTCAACTTCAAGATACACTGGGCTGCAACCCACTTAAGGCAGGAGTTTATGCAAGACAGTGTGTGTGAGATGAGCCCATCAGTGCTGTCCAGTTATAGAAGGGAATATTGATCAGTCACTTCACTACCTGTGGCAGATCTGTGCCCTGGACAAAGACTGCAAGGCTTCTTCCTTGTGTGCTCAGTTTTGTGCTAGCTCAGGCTGACCCAAGGATCTTCACCTGGGCTCTAAAACCTTTACTGCACTGCTTCCCTCCTGTTTGCTGTCTGTGGGTTTGGACACTTAAGTTTGTTAAATACCTGACAAGGCAATAACCTTATCTCACCATCAAAACCTTGGTAACAGAACAGCTCATTATTCTGTGTATTATCTCCTTTTTCTTCCAGACAGAAGCACTGCCTAGGAGTTTCTTGTTTCATGTCTCTGTACTTACCATTATGACTTCTTAAATCTTCCACTTCTGCCAATTAAATCAAGGCTTATGTGTACAGCTGCTACAGGGCTCTGGGTGCTGTAATCACATCCTTTTTCTTCACGAGAATGAGTTATATTTCCATCCTTATTTTTGTTTAGTGCTTAGACTTGTCACAGAAAGAAGCTGACAGGCAGAGGGCACTTTGCTGCTGTGTTTTTCTGGCTGTAATTGAATTATGTCCTTATGAAGTAACTGATGGAAAAGAATCTGTGCTCCTTGTAATCAACAGGTGTCATACTGAGTGTGTCTCATGGGTGGTAGCTCCACCAACAGATTGTAGGCACTGGGGGGGTTCTTTTGTGGTGCTTTTATATAATCTCATGTTACTAGCATCTTCCTCCAGAGTTTACCTGGATATCATTTTCTTTTGCTGCTTAAGCTGGCTATTAATACAGATGTGCATCACTTTGAAATACAGAAGATTTTAGTTCCATATAAATGCTTAACACTTCTGAGTTAATAAAAACTTGTGGTCTTGACTTTGAAATTAATTCTGCCCCCTAAACCCCCCAAACTTCTCTTCTGCTTACTAGCAAACAGTAGGATCTCAGTTGCTCATATGTCTCAACCATGTCATCCTACAGCTGTTGGCTGTGGCCAGACTGGGGGGCCAACCCAGTGCCTTTGCTGGAGCTGGCTGGCTGTAATCTTAGGTCAGAATTCAAAGATGGGTTAAGAACAGCAGTATAGGCTCCTATTCCCTTCCATGAGCCATAGCAGTAATGCAATGAATATTAGTTATGATAATAAAGGCATAAAATGTTTGCAGATTAACCTGATTCTCGTGGTGAAGTATACAAGAGTATTTAAAATGCAATAGATGCTTTTTGAGTTCATGTTACTTATAAATAAGAGAAATGAGTGCATAGGCAGCAGCTGCCACTCTCCTGTTACTTGCTCTACGCTCCTGAATTAAAGATGCAAATTTTTCTGCATATGCCTCTTTGGAAATGTTGAGGGATGGTGATTCATTAAGTGTTTTCTGAAGAGAAAACTTTTCAGATTAGGCAACTGTCAAACATATTGTGTCTCTCTTGAAGGAAGTTGCAAAAAAGTTTGCTTTCACTCATGTATTTTGCTGCATTTTTAATCAAGGAGGAGAATGGGAATTGTAGAGATGTGCCAAAAGTGTGCAAGTTGAGTGAAACATCCTGCCAGCTGACCAGAGGCTTTCTCTGATCCTGCTGGATGTGTATTAGCAAAATCAATGCAAATATATTTCCCATGCAATTCTCTCTTGTAGCCTCCATTTCTGTAATTTAGCTGACTGTAACACCAGAGAAAGTACAAAAGAATAAATTGGCCCAGGGAAAAGCTCTCATCAAGGGTAGGTGTTAGATAAGTGAGAGGTGCAGCAGAAAGAATCCTTGGACCACGATCTCCAGGCAGTGGCTGTCCTTTATACTCACCCTTATTGATTCACAGAGCTATTACATTTTCCACATTGCTCACTTCGAATCTGCTCTAATTTGGCCTGTAGGAGGAGTAAATAGATGAAGGTACCAAAATAAGGAACTTGATGTATTTTATTTTGTATCTCTTTTAGAGGAGAAGTGATTTGAGGTTATGCATGGAAACCAGGAAGTTTCACTGAGATAAACAAGCTTGGATTACATCAGAAATGTAAAACATTCCTTGGCTGGATTGATGTGGGGTTTATTCTGGGTCCCCTCAGTAAATACATGATATTCACATTAAGGTTTTTTCTTGGTAAATATAATGTTTGAAATAGTTTCTGTTATATACAGCGCTTCAAAATACTTTATTTTGTTTGTTGTTTTCACTGGAAGAAGCCATAGAGGAAATCCTATGCTGCTCTGTCCTGTATTGAGCTAAGTACAGAGGTTAAAATAACCTTTTGTGAATTTGAAGAGAAGTTGGTTTCGGTTGAATCCAACAGCAAAAAGCTGTCAGATGAACATTCCTAATAACAATTTTGAGTCAAGATTGGGAACATAGCGGGAATTTATTTGCCATGTTCAAAGAAACACCAATTTACAGGTATTTACACACGCTGTAAACTCAAAGATTCTTTAATAGACAGTCCCAAAAGTCCATGCAGTTTATTGCACCATGGTGTAGGTGTTTCTTTTAGTTACTATCAGAATATCTCATCTGTCTTTGTTGAATGGATAACCCAAGTTTTATCCAGCTGAAGAGTGCTTTATTAGAGTAGCTGTCCTGGTTAGACAGTTACTATTGATGAAGTTTTCTGAGGTGTGCAAGCCTATGAAATGGCTCTCTTGCTGTACCTGCAGTGTATTAATCAAGTTTTCTGGGTGTACAGGCCTGTGACTCTAACTCTCTCCAGATATCTCTTTTGTTCTTTGATATCTCGTTCATCTCTAGTTACATGACAACCATTAAACAATTCTTTATTGAATTTTCTTCTTTGGCTGTTAAGTTCTTTAAAGGGTATGGGTCCATGGAGTTCCTTTCTGCAGGCACAGTGAGGCAAACTTGGCAAACACAGATCTAAATCAAAACCAGCTAAAATAACACTCAAATGTTCCTTAATGAATTAAAAGGAGTTAATAAGAAAGTTTTAAAAGAAAGTCTGTTTCATTTTTATTTCCATTTAGCAGATGTGCTAAATGGAGATAAAAACTACCTGGGTGGGTTTTTGGGAAATTATGAGGGAAATTTTTTGGAGCTGGTCAGCAGAGTGAGGACCCTGAAGCAGTGCTTGGCTTTGGCTGTGATGGCACAGGAGGACAGAGCGGGTAGAATCTTGAGTGAATGTTTTGCTCAGGATTATATGTTTCCTAAATTTGTTGCTGCTGCTGGAGGAAAACAAATTAGTTTTTTAATTTTTATGCTTACGTGGCTTCAGCTCTTTCTTTCATTGGAGCTGTGCTAAGCTGTGCTTTTGTTACTGCTGCAGATGGCAAATAAAACTCAATTAGTCAAAAAAGATACCATAATCTTTTGAGATGGTTCCCTAATTTGCTAATGGCATGGAGTTTTGTTACAAAGCAGACATGCATTCGTTTTTCTGTATTAAACTGAACCCTAAGCTTCACTGGGGAAAGAGACCAAGAACCATTTCTTCTGTGAAACATTAATTACTGCGTATTACTGTCTCTAAACATAGCTGGGAGGTTGGCTGTTTTGAAAGTAGTTACCCATTATCTGATTCTTCCAAAATTCTGCTAGGGTAGATTAAATATAATGGAAGTACCCAGAATTGTGTTACATCACCTTTTCAAAATGTCTAAAAAAAAAAATTGTTTATAGATGATAGTGCATTACTGGTGTGTTTAGAGGTGATGTGAGTTTCTTGGAAAGCTTGGTTATCCCCTGTAATAACTAAGAAATTTTCAGTTTTAGGATTGTTGAAAACACCCAGGATAATATGCTGGTTGGTGTATCTGACTGGTCTTTTTATCAAGTAATAGTGAATCTGTCTGTGAATAACCCAGACCTTATTCAGCCTGAAATAATTACTTGAGTAACTGCAAGGAGAAAATAAGGAGTTCTGTCCCAATCCAATGAAACATGTCTTTGTTATCAGTGCCATGGAAACCTGGAGGCTTATTTCCATGCTAAGGTTATCACGTGTGAAGTGCTTTCCTGGGTTGAGAATTCTTTTGTGTCTTTATTGAAAATCCACTTAAAAAACAACTGGATCAATCTTGTTGCCATTTTGGCTCCTAAAACAGGTTTTGCAGTGCTGCTGCTTTTGCTCTACCTATGCTGAATCTTTTTTGCACTGCTTTTGTTGTTCTTTGTGACTTGAAGTGAACCTGATTCCTATTTTTTTCAACCCTTTTAGGGTGACATGCTTTGCTTACACTTAAAGAACAATGATATTGCTGACAATGTTAGTGCAGGGAACTTTTGCATGTTGACATTCATCTTACATGCTGAATAAAACCACTACCATTTCATATGGCCATTAAGTTTGTATATTTTATCAGGTAGGAGAGTAAATCTGCATCTTAAAGCATCAGCTGAGATGTTTTGAGCTTCCATTTAAATTTGATAGGGCTGAAATTTCTAAAATCCATTTTACTCCTGAGATGCTTCAGGATAGTTGTCATTCCAGCTGAAGATAAAAATCATGTTTGACAGAAACATTAGTTGTATTCGGGGCAGAGGAAAAGGGGGGACAGATGAAAAAAATGTTTGTTTTCTAATGTGCTTCTGAAGGACAACATTTTACAAGATTATTGTGTATATACTTATTCTTATATCTTGAGCTGCTAGGGAGTTGAGCAGCTGTTTCATGATGCAAATTCAAAACATAAGTAGAGTTCCTGGTCAAGATTTTTAAACAGCAGATGTGACCTTACCTGTGATTAATGCTGGGCCCAAGGCAGTGGGGTGAATCCAGCTTCCTCTAAAGACTTTGATCAATGTGTTTATGTAAGTGGGTTTAGTAATTGCTGCATCTGACTTGCTTTAGGAATGGAGTTTTTGTATCACAAAAGATGTATCTGCAAATTATATCTATAGAATACAGGCTGTTAGCAGTTTCTATAATACAGAAGTAACATCTTTAATGAAAAATTGGATGGTGGGAAGGTGTGTTTGTTTGTGGTTGGAGATATTTTGGAAGGGGTGAGGTAAAGGTGATCTTTCCCTGCTGGGAGACCCTGCCTCTGGAGCAGTATTAATCATTCTTTAAGTTGTGTTACCTGACCATAGCAATTACTCAGTCAAACTTTGTTTCACGACCTAAGCAAGATAAAATCTGTGGATCCCAGTAACTCTTAAAGATTTGTGTAATGATGTTTCACATAATTCAACTGCCTAAATGAGAGCCTGTGAATGGCTCTCAGTGCATGATGTAGGGATGCCTCACAGCTCTGAAATTCCTTCTCTTAAGGGGTGAGTGGGTAACTAACTTAAATATAGTTTTTTTCTCAATTGACTTAAGTTCACTCCACAGCAAAGTTCTTACAGGTACCTGGAAGAAGAGAAATGCAGGAAATTGCTTCTCTAAACTGATTCTCTTGAATCTCAGAACCATATGGGTAAATCTCTGTTCCAAGACAGCAATATATGAGGGATGGTAAAAATAATCTTGAATAAGCAATGAAGACATAGCATGGGCAGCTATTCTAGTTTCTCATGTTGGATAAAGTTCATATGACTGTGAAATCCATTTTTTGGCAGGGATATTTTCTCATGTAGGAACAACAGTTGCCTAGCTTAAGTCTCACCTCCTGTCTTGGCTTTCTGGAATGAATTGGAAAAGCTTTGTTAGAGACATCATTAGAAATTATCTTGTTCTTTCCTTGCCATTGCCTTCAGCTGCTCTGTAGCATTGATGACTTCAGGTGGGCAGATGCATTTCCATTTCTAAGGTTAGGCATCTCAAAATTCATGCATTCCTTATCCTGAGCCCTGTAAATGCAGGATGTAGGTATGAAAAACTGTAGGATTTATCTTTTACTTGAAACCTACTTTACCCAAGAACCTGGAAACATCTGAGAGTGGGAGGGGGAGCAGTACACCAAGCACAGCTCACAGTTTGGTGCCTGAGCTGGGTCATTCCTGGCTAACTGGGTGCATCTAAAACACTGGGCTGTGTTTTATAGCTCACTTTGCTGTGTGCTATCAGTGACATTCTCATGGACCCCGTCCTGCTGGTGGAGGCTGATACAAGGACAGCTTGTCTCTTTGAGCTGTAAGAGAGGCCTTTGTGTCTTTCACAATGTAGCTTTTATCTTTTTATCTTTGGGATAATGTAAAAGAATATAAAATCTCAGAACCAACAGCAAATGAAACACCCAACCCAAAGCAGAAAAAGGCAAGAGTTTTTTGCCCAGACTCTTTTCTTCGAGCTAAGAAACTGTGCTTTGAGCATATTGATGTTGTGCCAGATTTTTATCTGTGGGTGGCACTTCATGCTCACTCTTTCCCTGGAGCCTGGAGAATGTTCTTGGGGGCTGCAGCTCTTGCCAGTGCCGTGGGTCAGCCTGCTCTTGGACCGTGGCTCTCCTGTGCCCACCTGAGGAGGCACCTCTGAGCTCCTTTAGGCTCAGCCACTTGTTCTTCTTGGAAACATTCTTGTTGGAGATGTAAGCAGTGCAGCCAGTACCCTGTGGGCTTCTTATACCACCCATGGCCAAGGCAGCAGCTGAGCAGCAGGGGATGACAAATATCACAGGCTGGCCCTCCTCCCCTGGCAGATGTAAGGCTGTGCCCTCTCTTCCTGTAGCACAAGGATGTGTACAGAAGTTACTTGTAGCATTTTGGATTCAGAACGATTGGTTTGATTTCCTAACTCATACAGGGCTCATTTTTATTAAAGTGCCTAATTGACTGAAGTGTCAGGTTGTTTTTGTCATCTCATTTCTTTAGCATCTATCAGTAAAGAAAATAATTTTCTTTGTCTTATCTTCTTTTCTGTGATTTGTCAGAATGGTCATTCAGTCAGGTTTGGTGTTGATGGCAGCCACAATTCACAAATGCATTTTTTCCCCCCTCCTCCTACTTGTGTCCCTAGGGCTGGTCTGAGCTGAACAGAAGGCTGGCAATTCCCCACTGAATTTCCAGGACTGCTGAATGAATAAATTGTATAGGGGAAACACTTCTTTATTGTGCCTTTTTTTTTTTTTAATGAAAAATGTATTCTTTAAACTAGCAAAGCAAATAACTATGGAAGTGAGCAGCACCAGCTATAGAATGGGCTTGAAATGTGCAGGATATAATATCCAAGTATGGTTGTTCTGTAGATAAGCCATGTGATTTTTTTTTTCTTTTCCAAAAGAAGTTAAAAGCAATCTGTGCTTAATATATGCATGGAAAATAACCTTTAGTATTTCATTAGGCTACTTTATATTACAGGCTGTCAACTTGGACAAAATCCAAGCAGGGAGGGGAGTTCTTAAAAGCAGCCCTTCCCCTGCCTCCCTCCCCCATCTCAATGAAGTACAAGATCCAACTACTTAAAATGTGCTTGCATGCTCTCACTGCAGTGAATATCCCTATTTCTTATTGCTGCATGTGCAAACATATCCATGCATAACACTGTCTATGAATATTGAAAGGTATTCCTTACCTTCTTTACCATTGTCATAAAGCAACTGTGGCATTTCAGCTTGGTTGGGTTTTTTAAATTTTTTTTTTTTTTGGATGCTGCTGATGTATACATGGAAACCAAAAACTACTCCTAAACCCTGAAGAATCTGATGCTGTCAATTTGATGCTCAGAAAATACAGGCTGTGCAGGCATGAAACCTCCCTGGAATAATAGGAAAGACATTTTGAAATAATAGGTAGAAAGGCATAGGTGATTCAAAGCAGCTTGTTTAGTCAGGGAAGATAAACTCAGTCCCAGACCATTATAGAAGATATTGTGAATAAACCCAGAGGGTACCTGCAAAAGGAAATGAGATGTTTTCTGGCTGATAGAGTAAGCAGAGTAATTAGGTGTGAAAGTACACATATCACAAAGCAGCTTGAAAATATAATTGATGGGTCTCTAATTGGCTCCTAGCAAGGAAAGAAGGGACTGTAAATGGAGAGCAAAATACCTGATTTTCTTCTATATTTTTTCAAAGATGTTTTGATTTTTAGTGTTAAAATGACAGATTACAGGCTGACTTGCCCACCATGCTGACACTGTGGCCATGTGTTTTCCATCTGACCCAGATATTAGGTGCAGTTTGAATGTAGGGGAATGATCATCTTTGTAGGAGCTTTTCATTTTACCTAGTGTGCTGTGAGATTCCAGACTTAAGTTTCAGCTTCATACAGAGTCCTTGGCATGCAGGAATTGAGGGGCATTTCATCAGTAAAAGCAGGGAATTGGTCTGCAATTGTTAGAAATGTGCTCAGAATTACGGAGTGTTTTTCTCCTTATTTTTTTTTTCTTCTGTTGTTTTCAGAAATGTTATTCTGCAGTGCTTTTCAATAGGCTAAAATCAAAGTTGAAACCTAACCAGCCTTGAAACTGAATTTCTTTTAGCTGTCTGTGTCAGCACCTTGTGTGCTTATAAGGAGCTGCCTAGCACCCCATCACTCTGAAGTGTTGAGATGCTTTTGTGGATGAAGAAATGTGACTTTAAATGTTTGAGCCTCATTCCTTATTTTGCCTCAGAAATCCTGCGTGACCTATGCTAAAGAGGGATCTGGTGTAAAGATGCAGTTCAGGATATTTCCTTCAGATGCAGTTTTGGAAGGGGCAGCAGCTTTGTTCAATAACATTGATCAGGCTGTTAGGATGCACAAATATGCTGCTGTCTCTGCCATGTCAGGAGATTAATTGCCATTGCCAGGGAAGAGCCTGTGCTTCCTGGACAAGCAGCTTGCTCTTCTCACAAAATGGGTGTTAGATGTGCTGTTAGTGAGAAAAGGGGGAAGGCAAATATCTGGCCTCTGCCAATTTAGTGCACCTTTATTTTAAAGTCAAAGCTGGGTTGGGGTTCTTACAGCACCATGTATCTTGGGACTCCAGAATTAGGATTAGTCTTGCTCAGAGTAGATATCACAGGAGTGGGAAAGGTAAGGGTCTGAGAGGATCTGTCTTGCAGTGCTGAGGGTCATTTCTTCTCTCCCATCTCCCATAGCATTTCCTGCTGATTTGTCTGTTATCCTTCCTGCTACCTCACAGCTGATACAGATCATTTCCCATGGGACCAGGAGATCTGGGTTCTCTTGCTGTGGTCACATGTGCTGGGAAAAAAATTGGGCCAAAGCTATTGATCCTTGTCCATAAAGAGGTAGAAACTAACAGTGAAAATGTAGATATTCAGCCAGGCAGCCTGTATATTTTTTAAAAATAATTTATTTGTAATCCTAGTGAAGAAAGCGAGGCACATCTATAGCTGGCACCCCTGGAACTCTGTCCTGTTAATAGGTTCAGGTTTTTGGCATTAACATCTTTTTTGCCTTCTAGAAATATATTTAAATGGGGGTGTGTGTGTATATAAATACAATGTTGTAGTAGCATTATCTAGTATTTAAAATGATTATAGTTTTTTAGGCTCTAATTTTGTAACTATTGAAGGTATGGCAAAGACTTGTGATAAAACATTAAAATATGAAATAGAATTTATTTTTTCCCCATTCCCTTTCCTCGTAACTGTAATGAATTGCCCTCATGGTGAACTATTTGAAATGAAAATAAAGCAATCTAATGCAAGAGAAATTTAGTGAAAAAGATATTGTTTTATTTTAGAGAATAAAGATCAGTCCAAAGATCAGTGATGGAAACTGATTTCTGCTTATTCTACCTGTTTGTACCTAGTTTTTGGGAAGCTTTGTAATTTCAGTGCTGTCCTTCACAATAAGCTGAGTGAATGTCACCAGTGCTGGCTTTTAACACACCCTGTCATCTCCTGATCTTTCAGGGACCTTTGTAAAGCACTTTGGGATTGCTCTAATGGGACCTCCTTATTACAGGTGGTGTCTTATCTCAAAACACTTGTAGAAATGTACTGTTATTAACATAAGGGTTTCTTTCTGGTTCAGCAGAAATAATAGGGCAAGCACCCCAGCCATCACTCACTGTCAGTGTTTTAACAGCTTAACATCTAATTAGTTTGTCTCAGAACGTCTCTCTGTAGTTGGGGTTTGCCAATTTGAGTTCTGTGTACAGAAATGCACCAACCCTTATGGTTTGAGTTATAGTCACAGATGACATGCACAGCACTTCGGGGAAAAATCAGGGATATTTTCTGCAAATTGTGAGGCTATTTCAGCAGCATTAAAATTGGTTGTATAATTTCACTGTTTTTTTTTTTTTTTTTTTCTTTTAATTTGCCTATTGGGACCACAGCTGTTTCAACAGATACTCACAATAGCATTTCTGTCTTTATTGATATGTGATTTACCCTCACAGATTTGTGGATTTTTCTGAAGCATTTTGATAAGTCAGTAAAAATACACAATTGCAGCATCAACTAATGATGTACACACAAAGTACTTACAAAGTAAAATTTTTTTTGTAATTAGAGGGAACGTAGAGTTTCTGGCTTATTTTCTTTTTAAGCAAAATGGTTTTTGCTATTCCACTTAAAAAAAGCTATTCCTTTAGTGTGTAAACATTGGTAATCTGCTGTCACTGCTGTTAATAATCTTTACAGCATGTGTCTAGTTAAATGCAGGCTAAAAACTTCTGTTTTGGGACTGCCCTTAACAGAAGTTCCATAGCAAATTAAGGTTTCAAGCATTATCCCTGCCATATCCCAACTGATAATTTAAACAATAAAATCCAAGTATATGATAATGGTATCACCTCTTTTGAGAACTAAGGAAATGTTTACACAGCCGCAGATTGTCAAAATGAGTGTGGGGAAAGGATTTGGATTTTTTCCCTTTATCAGATCCCAGACTCTTCAAAGTGAAAGGTTAATGTGTTTTTTCACATTTAAAAGAATGAAGTGTCCTAGATAGAGAAGAATTTCTGCTCCATTTTTTTGAGGGGAAATATTAACTAGCATTAACCTTTCCAGGAAGCTTCCAAAATAACAACAGCAATGAATTACTTATGAGTGCCCAGTCTGAAACCAGCTTCCAGGGGACTTGATATTTAGAAAGCACTGACTGCCTGGCTTTTAAAATTCAAAGGCCTTTGAGGCACCAAGTAGGTACTTGCTGCTCTTTGGAAAATGTTGGGTATTGCCTTCATTTCAGTATTGAAAGCCATTATCAAAATGATGTGGTGATGTATAAAGCCCTGATTGCTGTGGTACCTACTTAGTGTATAAATTAGGCACTGGTCGATCTCAACCATCCTCCTGACCCTGTGAACACCACATTCCTGTCAATATCTTATCATTTATTCATACTGAAGTGGTATCTGTAAGTTTCAGCTATCTGAGGAGGAAGAAGAATTTTTGTTAGTTAATGAATAATTAACTTAGTTGAGTAGTGGAGAGGACTGATGCACACAGAGGTGATAAAAAATGGGTATGGTTACAGAAGAAGTTTTCCTGCATTTATAATATAGTTTATATTTCTTTTTTGCTTAAATTGTAACTCCTGTCTTTTACCTCTCTTCTGTGAAACTCACGGAGAACTGATTTCTACATGGAAAGCATTCTTTGCTGTTGAATGATCTTCATCTCTCAGCTAAGATAGGCTTTTGAGGGTAGCAACAGTGTCAGAATAATTATGATGTTAGACTGTTACTTTCAGTTAACTGGAATCAACTCAGTAGTTACCAGTATGGGTTCTTCAGTGTTAAATTTATTAAAAGAGAAAGGTTAATGAGCTTTATACAGGTATGTTTTTAAAAGGCCATGACTGCTCAGAGATGAAGCAGTCTGTAGGCTGGAAGAGACTGTTGTATCAATTTTCTCAATTTGCTATCAAACACAGGCAATAAAATTTCATAGTAATTTTTTTCTATTGAATTTAAAAGCTTATGTCTGCCTAATGTGGTCATAGTGATTTATCTGCAAGTCAAACTGTTTGTGGAGTGGAAAGGTTTAGGGCTTGTTTTATTGGATTTGAGACTATTCTGTGTGTTAAAGATTCAGTCTCCAGCCTGCTGCAGCACTGACCAGACTGCAGAGCTGTGTGTGATGCAGAGCTGCTGCCTGAGCTGCTTTCTGTGCTAAACTGCAGTCCCTCCAGCTGTGTCAGGTATCTGTAGTGGCACTGTGGGGCTCCACCAGTGATAAATATATATCCACTTGGACACTCCCACCTTTGTGTTTCTTTTGGGTTGGGCACTATTATTGCCCAATTTGAGTAAATCCCAGGATCTGTTGTATCTGTTATAACAGATTATCACTTGAACCAGCTCTTCTTCATCCTTTTGAAAAAAGCATGCAAATATTCATCTCAGTCTTCCTGTGAAATGTTTCAATCTTTCAGAAATTATCTGCAAGTTCACCCAGGAGAGCTCCTTATGTCTGCTGGGGTAATGGTCGCCTTTGAAAGGTGACTTCATCCTTCTTACACTGTTAGTTTGAAGCTGCCTTCATTTTAATTATGTTCCCTCTTGTTCTTGAGCACAAATGCAGCTACAGTTCCCAGCAGGCACTTTTTTTGTGAGGAGCAGTAAGAAAATGTGAGATCTGAGGGATGTACAGCATTAAGGCAATCTTGATATTATTGCCCAGCCTTTAAAGCACTGCAGGACTCATCAAGTCCATCTTATTAGCTCATTTTCAGTTATTAGATTAGCTTGCAGTTCTGAATTGAGCCCAACCCTGTCATCAATTATTCTGGTTCCTTGAGCAATTTGATTTTGATCTGTATTTTACCCTTCCATTGCAGATCACTCATGTCTCCCTGTTTAAACGCTTAACAAAATTTGGTACAGTTTTAACTGGATTGGCATCTAATTTCAGTAGTAATTTGCTCATTTCTGCTTTGCTCATGATCCCTGGCTCTTTGTATTTAATAATATGCTCTGTGACAAAATTTTTGCATCTGGGTTATTTGTTCCAGTGTGGGGAGAACAAGTATGCTCTAAAGTCCTACAAGATGTGATATACAGGTGTTGCTATTCTAGCTCTTTGAATTTCCTTCAACCTCTGTGGCTGTGCTTCTAACTGAGGATTTATTTTGCTCGTTTTCTCAGGCAACAAGAGGAAGGATGGAGACCTTTCAGTCTGTGTTTTTGGGGTATTACTAGTCAGGTTACCATCCCCTGGGTAATTTCGTAGCACTCAATCATGTAGATGATTTGAATGTTTCCAACTACCTTCCAGTGAAACAGTGCAAGCAAAAGGTTATAACTAGTTATTTCTATCAAAGCAGAAATGAAAACTGGACTTTTCTTTATTTGTTTCTTTGTTTTTTTTCCATTCCCTCTTTCACAAAGTGGCAGTCACAATGCAGTTGAAAAGTTTGGGTTTCTTTCAGAGCTGTGGTGGACCAAGAAGGTGGCCAGTCACAGGGTCTGGGTGACCTCTTCAGTCCATTTCAGGGACTTGGCCAGGTCCCTGCTGAAGCAGGCTGGTAATTCATGTGCAGTGCTGCTGTTTCTTAGATTGAGTTACGTGTTCCCAGGTATTTACCTTACCTTCTTCCACAGCAAGGAATTAGGATTGCTAGACAGGCTTGCTGTCATTAGTGACTCCTCTAAAAGAAAGCTAATAAAAGACTTTTTAATTAGAAATGCATTTCTCTGTGCCACCATTTGAGATCTTTTTTGCAGGAAATGCTTCCAGCATACAACTGAGAATCGCTCAGTTTTTAATAATTGTTACAAAAGTTGGTCTGCATTGCAGAAAAAACAAACCTTGCTCTATGTTGAGCATGTAATCTCAGCCTGAATAGAAGAAAATTTTATGCTGGTATCACAGGATGAAATCTGTAATCTTGACACTTTTTCTGTGATTTTCGGTGGTTTTTTTTTATGTGAAGCCCAGCCCAACAGAACATTCAACAAATGGCATTCTAGTATTTCTACACAAAATAAGTTATCTTCTTACTCTGACCTTGACAAAACCCCAGACTTTCCTCTCTTACATTTCACTGAAGTTCAGAACTCGAATCCCTGTTTTTCTCCAAATACACCTATTTGTCAGTGAGGGTTGCTGTGTGCTGTCATTCTAATATTTGTGTTGTGTGCTGCATTGCCAGGGTCAGCAATGAAACATGATTATCTTGGGATCTAATGAAATAGTTTCCTGCCTCCTGTAATTCTCACAGTGGCTCAGACATTTAACCTTTTCACCCCCTTGGGACTAGCCTCATAATAAATATTCTGCTAAGACAGCAGAGCTGTCTCGATTGTTTGCTGTATTTCCAAGAAGCCAGATATTTTAAACACTTGAACATTTTGCTCTTCTTTTAGTCCCCCCACATGATGGGGTTTTTTTTGAGCACAGCCTAATAAACCTAATATATGTTCGGTTTGAGTCTCAGTATCTACATGAGTTTTAGAGTCATCAATTGCAGCATGCCAGGTATTGTCTGGAAGAATTTTTAAAGGTAGGAGTTCAAATATCTTCTACTATATTACATGGCTGGTTTTTCTTTTTTTGGCCCATTTTCCATGATCTTTATCATCTCTCTGTCATTAGAATATGTGGTGGGTTTTACCCTAGACATGGCTGTGATGAGGTTCTGGATCCTTGATTTCTCTCCCTTTTGTGACTGTTCTTGTGATGTCTGCAGTTTTAGTGTCTTGGACAGTCTTCTAAATAAAAAAATTAGTTACCAAAAATTGGTAAAAAGAACTCCTTAACACCAATGTGGCATTAAGAAGCAGGAATTGTTTATTCAATGCTGGATGCACAAGGGGATATTTCCTCTGTAATATTGTGCATCCTGAGGACAAAAAAAGGCTCCTGTTCCTGTACTGTTTTTTTACATACATATTCTAGGTGTGAAAAATGCATATTTATATGATTGGCTCTTTGCAAATACCACAATGAATACTATATGGTTTATGTTGGAAAGTTAGGTTGTATTATCTTTTTAAGTAGTGTGGTAAATAAAGTTTTTAGGCTATAGCATAATATTAAAATAGAAACTATGTGATGTAAGATAGTTTCTGTAACGAGCTCAAGGAATGGATAAGATAACCAAGAAATTCTTTGCATAGAGATAACAGCAACAGGACACCAAAATCCTAAGAGAAGAATTACTGCCTCCTTATCAGGAAAAGCCAGACTTCGTGGGGACCAAGGTGATTGATTTACAAGGATAAAAAAGAAAAATCCCTAGTTTGAAAGGAATGTTTGCATCATGTGTGAGATATATGAATATGCAACAGGCTATTGCTTTTAGGGGTTAGTCCTTTGTGAGCAGAATGTGTTTCTACGGCAGAGTGCTGGACACCTGGACATCCGTAATTCTTTGCTTTTTATTGTCCTTTATTGTCCTAACTCTGATTGTCCAAATTCCTATTGCTCTGATTTTTATTACTATTTTTATAACTATTACTACTAAATTTTAACAAATTTACAATAAGTGATTGGCATTTTTCACAGTAGGTTTTCCCAGAAGAAAGATTCCTATGATAACCATTTCCCCAGAGTCATTTTAATAGCATATATTTCCTCCCATTGGCATGTGTGTTCCTTTTCCCAGGGATCCCTCCAGTGGTTCCTGGTGACTGGTGACCTTAAATTTGTATTTTGGCAGCCCCATGAACGCAGTGCTGCTTTCCAAATTAGGAGAAAAGTTGATATAACTGGTGTAGTTCTTTAATTTGTGGGTCCTTTGATCAATGAAGTGTAGTTTTACTCCTTTCCTTGGTCAATGTTTATCATAGTTTTGATTGTATGGTTCCACAGGCTAATGATTTTGCAAAATGATTGTTGTATTAACCCACCAGGCTCAAACAATTCTTCATCTGGCAATAAATCAATCTCCATCTTGGAGTGTTCTGGAATCACCAGACTGGTGTGCAGTTAGGTGTATGTGCAGGTAATTGCACAGCACAGTGTCTTTGTGCTATTTCTGTCTTTAGCAGCAGAGTCATCATGCGTTGAGTTCATTTTTTTCCCTTGGAATTCTGTCCTAATTGATTTATTTTCAGAGATCTAGCGCTTTAAGTCTGAATTCTCCATATTGACAGCCTTTTAAATTTGCATTAGGGCAGAAATGTATGCTAACTTTATACTTTAAATTTATGAAAAATAGTTCATTCTCTTCTTTGTTCCCTGATTTTTCCTTCTAAGCTATGCTGATTGAAGTTTGACTGAAATGTCATCTACACAGACTTTGTATGAAGTTACCACTGTTTTTAGAAGTCTGGCTTAAGATTCCCAATAGTAAAAGTGGTTGCAATGATATTTTGACTCAAGGGAGTATCTATGAATCCAAAAAATCCACTCATATCTATGAATGCAAAAGAAGTATGTTATTTGATTACACCATATTTTCACTCAGTGCTTCTTTTTCCGATGATGTGTGCTCCCTACAAATTAACTCACAGACGTGTGGCAGCTCAGAGGTTCAAGTTTAAGACAAACAGAAAAGAAACCATCAAATCTCTCAGGAATTACCTCAAAGTGGGAGTCAACAGGGAGCTCTTTGTTCCCCTCAAATGTGAAATACTTCAATTAACTGATACATCTTTCCAATGTGGATTTGTCTGACACTCTCAAAAACCCCTTTGTAAAGCAATGAATTGAAAATGAGCATCCCCATAGCAAGCTGCATCCCTGTCAGGTGACATGTTGTAATAGTATTTTTTAATCTAAAGAGTCATCAGATATGATACAGTATAAATTACACATGTAGATTAGAAATGCTTTTTCAGTAATAGAAGTGGTTCATAACTCAGGGTATGAGAGGCTAACAATAAATGGAAATTGCTTACAGCTTGTTTTGCACTGAGGTGATCCTGGTTCCTTTGGGATCCAGGTAAGAAATATAAATTGGGTATCCAAGTTATCCAATGACAGATGGGAATTATAGCGAGAGATAGGAACCTTGCATCCCTCCTAACAGTAGGACCCTGCCTGCTGTGCCACTGGGTGAGCCCAGGATGGCACAGAGCATCCTGTGTCCCTTCCATCCATGGTCAGTGTCACCAGCCTTTCTGCTCACCTGGAACTCTTACAGGGTCTTGATCATAACACATGTTCATCAATCACTGACAGTGGTCAAGCTGGGAAGATGGGCTTTGCTTTGAAAATTCTCTTGGACGATTTGCTCCACTATTTTTATCAATAGAGTGATAGCTCTTGTACATGGTGCTATAATATTTCAAGAACATGACAATGCATTTACATGGACGTACAATTGAGTAGATATTGCACATGTGCAGGTTGATGTTGTGTGCCCTAATTATAATATTGTGTGGAGCAGCCACACAGTGTCTGCCATGGCAGGTGTGATGTGCTACAGGGACCACACACATGTGAAAAGGATGAAAGGTTGTGTGTCACTGACTCCAGACTGTAGTTTTTCAGCTTCACCACTCACTACAACTAATTCATTGGAGAATGAATTAAAACTTGTGAATTGTGAGGGGTGCATTTGACAAAGTACTCACTGTGTTACCTGCCCAGTGAGCCAGTGTACTTCTGGTAATATGAGGAGGTCTTACAGTGCGTCTTTATGGTTAGAAAGGTAAACTTTTTTCAAACTTAAAAAAAAGTTATATCCCAAGTGAGGCAAGCTATTTGTCCTTCTGGAGACCTTATGGAGCGTGTAGGTGTTGCTAATTTTGCAGAGTGAATCAGATGTCTGACTTCCACCTACCTGCACTCCTTTTTTTACAGATTTCATTCTTTCACACATTTATGCATTCTTGCTCTCAAGAACACATGTGTGTGTGCACAGATGGTCACATCAGGTGTGATAAGGGACAGGGGACATCAGGTCCTTAGCATGTGTCTTACTGACTGGTTATCACAAACTAGTTTTGTGCATTAGGAGTGGGTGATGCATTCGCTATTGTGCGTTATATTTTATTTCATTCCTCCAGAAGAGTGAATTTCACAGTTGTCTTTATCTAGATATTTTATGATTCCACTCCTGTTCTTCATTATCTTAGCACCTTATCTTTGGGTCAGCTTGTTCATCCTGTTCTTTTACATGAAAACACATATGTGATACTGTAGCAAATAACTGCTAACTTTCCTTTTAACCCCTGTTCTGCTGTTTCCTTTGGTGGTGTGCGTGTGAGCACATGTAGACATGTATAAATATCTTTCTGTACTTCATTGGCGCTGATGTTAATTGTTTTGCTTTAAATCTCTTTAGAAAAGCAGGAAACCATCTATGTCCATTTGTAGGAAGCGTTGATATTTGCATTCTGCCGTTGCAGTTTTGCAAATGGCCATCACCCCGTGCTGTGATGTGTGCTAAGCATCAAGTTCAGGGATGTGTGAAAGCTTCATTTCTGGAAAAGAAAGGGACAGCTCCTGCATCCGGTGCTGGGACAGATTTAGGCAGCCAGCTAAGCCCTCCCTGGCTGGTGCTGACTGAGGTGTTCTCCTGTCTGTGCCGCTGATCCACCAGCCACGCTCTCGTGGATGGGTGTCAAGGGAGCAAAGAAGCCTTCCTATTTAATGAAAACTGCTGCTGTGAAAGCAAGATTCTAGGGGGAAAATCCTGGTGATGCTAAAGGGGTTTGGAAGCCTCTGTGAAAATAAAGCGGTTGCTGAAAGAGCTCAGAGTGACAGGTTTTGCTGATTTTTCAAAAATTTGTTGTTTAAAAGGTTTGTAATTTGCTGGCAACTTCCACGTGAGCAAATAAAGTGAATCAGGAGCCAGAATACAGTATATCATCCAGAAATAAATACCCAAGGGGAAAATCTGGGCTTCACTGAAGCCAGTGAAATCTCTGGTCACTCTTTCAGTAGGACTGGGTAAGCAATGGAAGCTCAATTTGTGTAGACTTCTGTGGTTATCTTACAGTTGGCAAGATAGGTCACCCTGAGACAGAGCTGCTGACAAAGCAAAAGCATATTATCCTCTTAAACTTGTTATCCTTTGCAAATTGCTCACTGGGAGACAGTATGTTTCACAAACATCATCATCAGGCAGTATTATGTGTTTGACACTGTCAGGGAACAAGGCTGGTGTCTACTTAAGATTTGGTTTACCTAAGACAGGTCCATCCTGTAAACATGCCTGCAACCCTGGATGTTGCCTCTGATTCCTGGTCTCATTGTTTTGTGTGTGGTTTTTCAAATCCCATCCTCTCTGCAGATGACTTCCTCTGCGTTCAGGCAGGAAAAGGCAAGTAGTGCAGAGAGAGCTGAGCCCTTGAGCAAAAGCACTGGGGAAGATGTGGCTGGACACATGGCTTGGGTTGCAGATTTCTTACTTGTAAAGCCAAATCTTTGTTGGATGACTGCCTTTTGCTTCTGTTGGGGTGACAAATGGGATCAGTCTGGAGCCCTGCTGCAGTTGGACATGTAGGATTACAAATGCACAGCATGGGGCACGCTCTGTCTTCTTCAATTTCTCGTTGGGTTGGCTTGAGACTGACACGTGTGGGTGCAGCAGTGCCTGGAGCAGTGCCAGGCATTCCACCTTCTCACGCAGCCTCCTGTGTCAGACACATCCCTCTCTCCCCCTGAACAGATCTTCTGGCCAGCAGTGCACCAAGGTCCTTTCATCGCTGTCTCAGCTTTGGTTGGATAAATGGACAGGTTTTTTTTGAATTGGGCATTTTGTGTTTGTTTAGTGTTTTTTCTTCTTAGTCCATGCAAAATGAATTAAAGCTCTCTGAGGATTACAGTGGGACAATTTATGGCATTCCCATTCTTTGAGTCTCACTTTTTTGAGGGGGTTGAATAGGCAAACTATTGCTGCTGTAACATGATTATCAGTACCTGGTATCACTGGTACCTAAGGTATCACTGTGTACCTTAGAAATTCACTTGCTCTGGAGACATGAGATTATTATGAGAACTTGCAGTGAACACCCAGCTGCAGGAGCATTCTGTGAAACAGCTGTGTGCACTGCATTGATCAATGCCAAAGGAAGCACAAGGTTCCCCGTGGTGATTCTGTGGCTGGCAGCACTCTAATTAAACCTTCCTTTGAAAAATAAGTGAGAGGTCTGCAATTTCGGCCTCTTGTTCTGAATGGCATGCTTTTACTTAGGGATTTTTCGAACTTAACTTTTTAGGAGTTTCTGTAAATGCCTGAAGCAGCAGAAATCTCTGGATAAACCTTCTCCTTTCAAATGTTTGGTTAAAAAAAATTATTGTTCTGAAAGTTAATGTGTGCCTCCTGCCAGCTTACACTCCATCTCCAGGAACTGGAATGTGGAGCTCTTTCCCTGTGTTCCATGGTCCGAGGTACTTGATTAGCACAACTAATCATGTTCCACATGCTGACACTGAGTCACGTGTGATCACAAGGACAGAGTTAATTCTTATTAATTGCTTATGGAGTAATCAGAACTGCTGTGCTGGCAATTCACATAAAGAACTGCAGAGTATAGGAGTGTCAGTGTTTCCAGGCAAATTAAGGCTTTAAGTTTAATGAGTGTGATTACTTCAGTAGGATATACAGAAAACATGTATTCTGTAAGTATAGTTGTTAATGAAATTCTTATTTTGGAAGAATTTTTTCAGGCCTTTTTCTGCCCTGACTGCTATAGGCCCAAGGCTCATCTTCCCTTGTTACTATGAATTTGGCTTAGATGGAGCCTTATTCTCAGGGTTGGATTTTTATGACTGCTGCAATAAAATTAGTTGAGGGTGCTGGTGGCACAAATAGTTAAAACTCCAGGTCCCTTTGTGTTCCTGGCATTGAAACTTCACGTTTCTGTATGCTCCAATTGAATAATCAGATTTGTTTAATACAGTAAAAGCACATTGGTCTTGCCTTTGGTCATCTCCAGTTTTAGGCTGGTGTTGAAGATACCTAAGAGCCAAGTGTGACTCATGGCTCTTTCAGGTCCATGGGAAGTGTAGTGTCTGCCAGTCCTGCCAGACAGAGTTGCTCCCTGAATCATAGTGGAATTTAGTTTGTAAGAGGTTCTTGAAGATTATCTTGTCCATCACCTGAGGTTCAAAGTTAAGTGTTGTTCAGGGTCTGGTCCTAGACCTGAGTTTGGAAAGCCTCCAAGGATGGGAGGGTACACAGCCACTCTGGGCACTTATTTTGCTGCCATGCCACTCTCAGGGTGGGTTTTCCTTTGTTTTGTGTGTATTTCCTTGGTTTCAGATTGTGACCTTGTATCTTGCCCTTTTCCTGTGCACTGCTGAGAAGGGTCTGGCTCTCTACTCTGCCCCCCTTCAGGTGATTCCCTAAGCAACTGGGTTGTTTTTATTATTCACTACCAGCATGACTTTGCTTAGACCATTCCTAAAATGCTCCATAAATGTGATCTGACTATGGAATGTGAGTTTACATATGGGGAACTAACATGAAATAACTACAATGTCTCAGCAGGCTGGCAACTCTTAAAGAACTGGATTTTGGCTTTGATTCTTTGCTGCTTTATTCAAGCAAGCACAGGAGAGGGAACTGCAATTATTTCAGCCATTTCATAGTTAGAAAAAGAGAAGAAAATCAGTTAGAAAAAAATAAGGTTTTGTAAAAATGGGATTTTGGTGCTCAGAGCAAATGTAATAGGGCCTCAATGGATGGCTTGTTTCCACCTCTGCCTTTGGGCATGTTTTGTTAAAAAAAAATTTAAAATCTCTTGATAGTCTTATGTGCTTGTTCTGGTAGTGCTTCTGTTGGTTTTAATTGAAATTTTGTAATAGCTGGATGTTGGTCTGATAATAATTTGTGCTAAATTGTAAGCCTCCTTATGTTTCATTAACAGGATATGAATTATTTTGTTTATAGAAATAATTTAATTATTTGCCATAGGAATTTTGAGCAGAGCTGCTTTAGAATTACCAGCATGAAACTAATTTGTTGCATTGTAGATAAGTGGTTCTCTTTGTTACAAGCTTCCCCCTTCTTGTGTTTTCTGCGCCTGGAGGGAATGCTTAGGGCTGGGGAATTGAAATCCCCATCTAGAGTGCAGTTAAAGGCAATTAAATGGAAATTCTTATTCACTCCCCCTTTTACTGGATTGCAGGTGAACAATAGATATTGGCATTGAATGCTCATTTTCATGGTAGTGCTTTCTTCTTCTCTATAAATATTTCCTAACCATCACATTTAGGAGTGGTTTTGTTCCTTATTTATAAAAAGGCAGAGTGGTTGCCTGAGGCCTCTCATATTGATGGAAATCAGCACACTGTGTACTGGGACTGCAGAGGCATGGCTGTGTCTGTAGCTGAGTTGAATATAAATCTCTCTGTGTTTTCTGAAGGCTCTGTTGATTAGCATCTGATATAAGAATTTCAAGAGGACTGCAGATACTGAAGGGATCCACTGAGAACAAACAGAAGCATCTGTGTTGTTCACTCTTTTACCCAAATCATCCTTGGGGAGAAGCCTGTGAATTGTTGACATTTGTCCTACTGCTCTACATCAGTAAATAGACTCAGGATTAGTTATGTTTTCCATATATCCGATCTCCTTAGCATTTCTGGCAGGGGTAAAACCTCCATCACCTTGGCTTGCAAGTCCCTTTTGCAAGTGAAATCTCTTATGCAGATATTGACTCGTGTGACTTTATCGTTGCAACAGCATTTGCATTTTTATTGGATAGAGTTAAATTAATAAGCTGGTATTTGGAGATAAAGCTAAATGCTTTTTGCCTTTAGGTGGTAGCTTATTCAAGTGTCCTTTATAGATTTCTCAGTTGCCTGTACCATGCTCATAGAGTCCTTAAGGTTGGAGAAGATCTCTAAGGTAAAATCCAGTCTTTGACCAAACACCACCATGTCAACTGAGCCATAGCACTGAGTGCCATGTCCAGTCATTTCTTAAACACTTCCAGGGGTGGTGATTCCACAGCCTCCCTGGGCAGCCTGTTCCAATGCCTGACCACCCTTTCAGTGAAGAAATTCTTGATGTTCCTCTTGTCCTGTCATAACTATAGTATCTTTTATTTCAGATCATGAATGGATCTATTCTAACATCCTTTTCACTCAGCAGCAAATACTCTCCTCTACACTTTTCAAATGGGAACTTGAGCTTCCTCAATTATCTGTAGCAAAGCATGAATTGAAAAAAACCTGTCCTTTAAAGTTTAATTTTCACCATTTTCAAAAGGCAGACTGCTTGTATGAGAACAGATAAGAAATCCCCAGTTTGTTAACTTGCTTCATATTGACTGCAAAATATTTAACTTTTTTTTTTCCTGCAAGATGGGGCCTGTGAAATAAAAGGTTTTAAGAACTAAAGTAAGGTATTACTTTAGTAATAGCTTTTACTATAGTAAAATTTACTATAGTAAAAGCTATTAAGAAAATAAAACTCAAACACACAAAAATCCCATTCATCTTTTGTTCCATAGAGCATAAAACTGATCATCTTGAGTCGGGAAATTTTGAAACTACCAGTGCTTAGCCAGGTGCTTGGGTACAATGGAATTTTGATCAATTGTCTCATTCCTTTTGACTGGGGGGCAGGTTAAGTCTCGGAACCTCGTTTCATGTTCTTAGCTGAAAGCTGAATTAGTGATGAGATAGATGCTCAATCTTCTGCCTCTGCAGAAGAGTTCAGCATCCTGCTTTGCTGAACACAGGAGGAATCAGACAATCAGCTGTTTTCAGCTAGCCTGTCAACCTAGAAGTTCATGATCTAGTTTTATTGCTTGTAAGCCCATGCTGATTCAGGCTGTGTTCTCAATCTGGTTTTGACTTTTCAATCTGCTTCCCTGCATGTGCTGTCCATCTCACATGCACTATCCACACAATGCCTATTAATTTTTTTCTTCTGTCATCATTAGGCATGCATCTGTCTGTGTTTTGATTGCAGTGTGAGAAGTATTTGCATTTGAGGGCTTTAATAACTTCAGTATTGGCTTCCAAAAGGAAACTATTGACCTGCCTCAGCCATCTTAAATGAACATGAGGACATGAGAAGGTCATGCCAGCTGCATAAAGATTTAGTCTAATTATGACAAAATTTAGAGGTCCAAAACTTGGTAAAGTTTTAAGAAAGCAGATATAACCTGCTTTCTCACTAGAACCCATCAGTCACCTCTGCAAGGGTGTTTTTTGCTGTTGCAGTGCTGAGAAACATGTTGGGTTTAGATTCAGTGCCACATCACAAGTTATGGAGGAAGCAGCTTTGTACCAACTGAGTTTGAGGGAAGGAGCAGATCCTGCTCAGATGCTGCTCAGCCTTCCCTAGAGGGCATTTTCTCACAGACCTGTCTGCCACTGATTGGTCCTTAGCAGAAAAAGTTCAAAGAATCCTGAGCTTTTTGTCAATGAATTTTGAAAAAAAAAACCCAAAAAACCCAAACCTAGAAAAATACCCATATATAATAAACTTTAAAAAAAGAGTCTTGTGTAGGGACACAGGATTGCAAACAACTATAGGAATATTAGTGTATGAATGGGCATTCAAGTTGTGCAACAAAATAAGGCCTGTTCCTGGAATTAACCCATACCATCCTGAGCAAAACTTTCCATCTGTGGTGCCATACTGACATTTGACCAGGAAATATGCTACCCTCTTGGATAATCCAGGCTGTTTTCTCCCTGATTTTGTGCTGTGAACGTGGAGGTAACTAATACATAATACATACATGATTCTGCTTTGCAGCAAGTTAGCAGCTCAAATAGGCAATCATTTGAACAAGTTCAGTGCTGTTGCATTATGCATCAGAAAAAACCACATTCAGTGTCAAAGCCATAAAGGCAGGCTGCCTGCTTGTCCTGATTGCAGTCAGGCCGTGTTTACTGCTTATTAATTATCCCAGAGTAGAAGAATGAATTTCTGTGAAGCATTTCCAGACACAGGAGGTTATTAGTAAAAATAAAAGTGAAATTCAGAAATAGCAGCCTTCATTACCTACTTAAGTTTTAAACTAATCTTTTGCATGTGTGCTGCTTTCTACACCTAAATTAGAAATCTAGCTTCTCTTTTAAGTTTCTTTCTTGAAGTGGTAAACATAATTTTTGTTTTAGACATCATTTTATGTCACTGCACATTAGCTTTACACTGCTGTTTATATTTATCAAATTACTATGATATGTCTGGAGCAGTCAGTTTTCCATTGTTCCTTTGTAGATCTGTGCCCATTTTGTTCACAGCATTATTTCTGTCATACTTGTTTGCTTCTGACACTGGAATTTCTATCTGGGGTTACTTAGAGTTCAACAGTAAATGGTGTTTTTCCTCCAAAGTCACACCTTTCTGCATGATCAAATTTGACCTCTTCCTTGTGTGCACTCACTTTTACCATCCTTTATCATGACCTCAAGTAGTGATCACTGTTTTATTGCTCTGAGTTCCAATTTTAAGATGCCTTTGAAAAATCATGGTAGTGTTACACGGTATATATGTATATACAGTTTAATGGTGTCTTGTTACTTGACTTTTACAACTGATTTATAAAAAAAAGCATTTTCTAACTCAATCAAGAGCCTTCCAAACAAAAATCTTGAGAGAAGTGAAGGGACCAGGGTAAGGTGAAAATCTGACTGCTCTCTGTTGGGACAGTCTTTGTTGCTGCTGTAGACTTGCCTCAGTCTTTGAGCTATTGATTGCCTGTGATCTGAGCTATTGTGCCCACTCTGGGAGGGGGTTTCTCAAGGAAACAGAAGCCCTGAAGGACTACACAGCCCCTTCTGGGTCCAAACCTGAATCTGGGAGATGTCAGGAAGTCCTCATGCTGTGATTACTGAAACCAAGAGCCAGCAGGGACCAACAGTGATTTCTAAGTGGTTTTAATGAGGAGTCCCAGCAAGCAGTACCATGCTGAAAAGAGCAGTGGGAATTACCTGATACATGTGCACAGTACAGCACCCACTCAGAGTACCTGAGTCCATTCCATGAAAATACCAAGACCTTATTCAGTGATGAATGCAGGGAACATCTGCTTTGCTTTTGCATTGTTTTTCCTCTCCTTTGGTGTCCTGTCACAGGAAAGCTGTTTCTCCACTCAGGCTTCCATGGCAGGCTGGTATTCCCACATATTCAGCACCGTAAGATCTATTCAGCAAACCAGTTTGCATCCAGCACATGACCCAGTTGCAAGTGAACTTCCTTTAACTTGCAGTCCAGGTCTTCACCTTCTCATGTGAGCACAGTGACTTGAAATATTTCACATCATAACAAGGTTGTAAGGCCTTATAGATAAGGAAATGCATTAAGCAAATTGTTAAAATATAAAATCAAAATAGAACAAATATTTGGCTACCAGCTGAAAAGTATTGATATGTGGTTTAATTTGAAAGTGATCAATCTCATATAAGACTTTAAGTAGACATGTCTGGAAAGTTAAAACCTTTTGGTGCTCTGTACAGGCTATGAAATAGAGAAGCAGAACTTTTTGCTAGCTTATATTCAAAAGATATTTCATGTTCATTTCTTTTTGCATTGATCTGCATAATTACTATCAATAATTACCATCAAAAAGTGATCAATCTCATGTAAGACTTTAAGTAGACATGTCTGGAAAGTTTAAACCTTTTGGTGCTCTGTACAGGCTATGAAATAGAGAAGCAGAACTTTTTGCTTGCTTATAATTAAAAGATATTTCATGTTCATTTCCTTTTTGCATTGATCTGCATAATTACCATCAATATTGAAAGTGAGCTATGCTTGCTTGCTTTCCTTCCCCTGATTTTAACATCTTGATAGCAGTTTAAGAAAGAAATATTCTGGTATGGATGAGTTGGGATAGGCTTGGCCATCAAAGAAATTATTAAGACATTCTACTACACAGCACTGGGACAGATTGCCTGGAGTTTGTGGAGTCTCCCTCGCTGGAGCTATTCAAGAACAATCAGGATGCAATCCTGTGCCATGTGCTCAGGGATGACCCTGCTTGAGCAGGGAAATTGGACTAGATGACACATAGTGGTCCCTCCTAACCTAACCCATTCTGTGATACAGTAGTGTTCAAACTAGTTTCATAGGAAAAAAATAGTTTATATATTTTGTGTGGTCATAGGCACAAGGAAATGTGGAGTACATATTGTATTTGGGTCGCCCCCAGATGAAGGAAGGAATGATGAATCTGACTCCATGTTCTCAGAAGGCTAATTTATTATTTTATGATACTATAATATATTAAAGAATACTATACTAAACTATACTGAAGAATACAGAAAGGATACTTACACAATGCTAAAAAGATAATAATGAAAACTGGTGACTCTCTCCAGAGTCCCGACACAGCTTGGCACTGATTGGCCATTGAGTTGAAAACAACTCACACCAGAATCCAATGAAACAATCTCCAAACACATTCCAGATGAGCAAAACAGAGGAGAAGCAAATGAGAAAAGGATTGTTTTCATTTTTCTCTGAGGTTTTTCAGCTTCCCAGGAGGAAAATCCCGGGTGAAGGGATTTTTCAGAGAATGTGAATGTGACAAATGTGCAGTAATTTTCCACTATGCTGTGCACTGTCCCCAAAATCTATATTCATAGCTGTTGTCAAGCATCACACATGCTAAAACATCACCTTCAAGGTACATTAGGGAAAACCTGCTATGCATCTGGAAGGCTGTCATCACTGTGTGCTGGTGTTGAACTGTAGTTCTGTGATAGAGAGAGGGCTCCAGGTAACATTTATTTATGAGCTTCTCTACGCCTGCAAGTCCTACCCGCTCTTCTGTTGTGTTTTGATTTTACCCTTTCACATTTGTCTTGTAAGGCTTTTATGACTGGTGCTTTTTGCTCAGTCTCAAACTAGGAAAGGTGAGCCATAAGTATGTAGAGGAAGATAATTTATTAGCAGTGTTCCCAAAACACTTGTCTTAGATTCACAGATATCAGTGCTTAAGTTTCATTAAATTGAATTTCTGTTATTTGGAAAATCCTGTTTGGCAAGTTGCTGATGCTTGCTATTTCAGTAACTTACAGCTTTTTGAGAAGACAGCTGGGTTAATACATTATTGAATATTTTTAGAATCCTTTAATGCTGAGTTCACAGGATTCTCCAAGTGAAGTAGACTTAAAAGCTGAGAAGTTTTTGAAGAGAGTTTTACTTTGAAGTTTGTAAGGGTTGCTTCACTTCTAGTGCCAGTAAAGCTTAGAACGTGTTCTGAAATGCTATAAATAGCAGCAGTAAAACAATGGATTTAATTTGGCAAGGCAAAGGAGGCCACAGCTTACAGTGGGTACAAATGTGTGCCGTGGTTTTGCAGAACTGGGTAGAAATGAGGCTTTTAGGGATAATTTTTCACTGAAATAGCATATTAACATGACTCAAATTTCTCTCACATATTAGGAGGAAAAAAAAATCATGGTGGTCTTTCAGATGTGTTCACTTGGATTTAAGATACATGAGTGAACTTCTGCCTGTGTTAGGCTAAATATTCTTCACATTAGAAGCCCTCTTGTCTTTCTCCAGAATCAGGTCATGTCATTTTCAACTGTCTTTTTTTAAAAGGTAATACATTCAAATCAGGTTTTGCTTTTGTTTTATTTTATATTTTATTGCTATTTTTATTTTTTTGTCTACTATTTTATTGCATTTTTAAAATGTTATTATATTTTTGCTAGGGTTTCCCCCCATTTTTTGTAGTTAAATGATACCTCCATCATGTCTACTATCATAGCTCGTAGTTTGCTTTCTTCCAGATTGTTCCAGAGCTGTCAAAATTAACATCAGGAATTGTCACTGAGGAATACTAAATTGGTCAATGTAAGCCAGTAAGAAGACAAGCACTGAAATTCTTATTTAAATGCTTCTCAAACAGTTAAAGATCTAACAGAAGCAAAAACCAGAGAGTATAAATGAAATGAAAGGGCTCACACAGTCTGTGTTTAGCATCCCAGAGGTGTAGATGGCCACTGCTTGATTCTCAGCTCTTCCAGGAACATTTTTCCACACCAGGAGATGAGCTGCTATAGGAAAAGGCAGTTCAGTGAGATTTGTCAGCTATTTATGCTCTTTAAGCCAGAACAAACCATGTGTGTATTTTGCTGAACTAGAGAAGAAAGGAGTTGATGAATTAGGGACTTGTGCAGGAGGATTAAACACTGGCACTAATTAATGGCCAGTTAGCAGAGCACCACCTTGATCTCAGTGGTGGACAGCTGGTTGGGGGCCATAAATCCAGACTGCAGACGGGAGCAGCCTCAAGATGCTTCGTTCCAGCTAGGTAGGATGGTGACCCTCGGCTGCTGGGACAGCGTTTAATAGGTCAGACTTTGGGATTTGCAGATCCATCCCGTTCCTGCTGGCTGTGCAGCTGCTCTGTATTGTGATAATTGTTCCTGCAGGAGGTTTTTACTGTGCTCTGTTTTCCCCTTGCAGGCCTTTGGCCAGTCCTTCTCCGTTCACCGCAAAGTGGCCGAAGATGGAGAAACGCGGGAAGAGACTCTTCTCCAGGAGTCTGCATCAAAGGAAGCCTACTACCTGGGCAAGATTTTGGAGATGCAGAACGAGCTCAAGCAGAGCAGGGCTGTGGTCACCAACGTTCAGGCAGAGAATGAGAGGCTCACTGCTATTGTCCAAGACTTGAAAGAGGTAAATGGGGCTGAATTTCTTTAGGGTGTCATGGATAACATGGCTCTGAGTAAACAAAATATTACAGGAAATTAAAATGCTCACCTCCCAGTCTGTGATATTCCTAGAAACCAGAAAAGGGGCCTGAGAAGGCTACAATTTAGTTATATTATAAATTATAACTTTTGTTGGGTTTAAACAACACCACCACCACCTTGTGACTCTGTTTGCAGGGTCCCAGGATGAGGGAAGAGATGAGAATCTTGACTCCATGTTCAGAAGGCTGATTTATTATTTTATGATATATATTATATTAAAACTATGCTAAAAGAATAGAAGAAAAGATTTCATCAGAAGGCTGGCTAAGAATAGAAAAGAATGAATAACAAAGGCTCAGACTGACAGAGAGTCTGAGACACAGCTGGACTGTGATTGGCCATTAATTAGAAACAACCACATGGGACCAATCCCAGACCCACCTGTTGCATTCCACAGCAGCAGAAAATCATTGTTTACATTTTGTTCCTGAGGTGCCTCAGCTTCTTAGGAGGAAAAATCCTAAGGAAAAGATTTTTCATAAAACATGTCGGTGACACTGCCTTAAAAGTATAATAAAAGCCAATTCAAGAAGCTGTAATTCCTAAGCACCCTTAGCATTTTGCATTGTATTTTATGGTGCTAAATTTTACATAAACACATTTTCTGCGCTGTTCTAATATTCATGCATCTTCTCTTTCTCAGCATTTACGTAATTTCTCAGGTATTCTGGACTGCCTAGAATTAGATGAAGCTTTTGCTGGTTTTATTCTACTGTAAAGCAAAACTAAAATGTGTGCTCATGTCTAGAAAATGGGTAACAGTAAGGAAGTCAGATGTAGTTATTGACCATATGAGACATTGAATAATTTTGATGGAGAATTAAGTAATATTTAATAACTTGCCTTTTTTCCTATTGGAATCTGGAAATTATGGAATGCAGTAGAGCAGCTACATGCCAGGGGAAGGCAGCACTTGGAAATGACCCCACATCTTGCCTGCATTCCTTGGGAATGCTTAGACACTGGGATTCTCCCCACTGTCCAGCTGCTGAAGGAGATATTTCCTATGTGAATCTGGAAAGTGATTACTTAATGCATTAATTCATTAATATTGACAATTAAAACGCTTTTTGTAGCTGGATGGAACAGCATCCTTTTAGCCTACAGAAAGCCCTGGAACAGGGTATCCCTGGAACTGAGGCCTTTAATCCCATTGAACATTTTTATTGTACTGCACTCGCCCATAATACAGATCAGGTCTCAGGAAGAAGCACTCACATGCCAGCTGTTCCCATATTCAGATTAAAATAGGTGATTGTGATTGCTCTTCCAGTTGTTAACAAAAGAAAATCAAATCTATTTTTAATTATTTTTGATCTACTTGTCCTAAAATCCTATCCTAAAATCTTTTTGGTGGTAGACAACCAGCTGCTGACAGCCCTACCTGTTTGGTTTAGCTCACAGGTCCTGATGATTCGAGGTTCAGACACAAATGAACAACCAGGTTAGAAAAATGCATATTTGTCTTTGTACTCCATTCTTTTCCTCTGGGACTCCTTCAAATGCAAATCTCCCTTCCATTTTCTATCATGGTTATTGATCTGCAGTTTGTTCAGGAGGCAGTTTCAGTACCTGTCCTCCCTGGAATATTGATTGTCCTCGTTTCCTTGGTGATAATAGTAACTGCTAGTGTGAAGCCAGCTGCAATTATTTCCTGCTCTAATGCTAAATAGAATTAGGCCACAGTAGTTAATTAAAGTGTAATAAAGGAGTTTACTTGAATAAAAATAAGGCTGATAAACTGATTGCTATTACTAAGATGATGTTGTACCCCAAGTATCAAGTCCTTGACAACGTGGAACTTCAATTTTGTGTTACTAAAATCAATGTACAAAGCATACATGGAATTAGTGCAGTATACCACATGCTATTATGATTAATTACTTGAATAATTATAAGAGATAGGGGGTGATTGGCATCTAGTTCAGTCTCTTTGTGATCTTTTCACACTGAATTATGCTGATATTTCACCTTGTACTCAAAGGAGTCTCACTTGTGCTCAGCCTGGTCTCCCTTGGTCCTGTGGCTGTGATATCCAAGTGCCTGCTGAAAGGACATGACCTTCTCCTGTAAGTGTTTATGAATATGTGTGCTTGGTTCTGCCTCCTGCAAGCAGGAAAAAGCAGACTAAACTTACCCCAGATCTTGACAGCTACAAAGGTAAGGGGAAAAAAGCATCAAGTGTCTGGTATGTTTTGGGGTAAAGGCAGAATTAGGTGCTGTGTGGGTGGATTGCTACAATGAGGAAGCAATTTGTCTCTTTAGGCAGTCTGGAAATCTAATTAGAGAAAAAAAAAGGAAGAAAAAATAGAATTTTTATGTGCTGAGGGATGCCAAGATAGATGTGTAGATTCTGGACAGCAGTTACCTGATTGTATCCTATCTTTTCCCCTTCCTGCCCTTTGTGTCTTCCCCTCAAGAAAAACATACTTTATGGCTGTTTTTTAGGCCTTAATGAGGTGTTTTATAAGCTAAACAAACAAGCAAAAAAAATAATTCCTTTCACCTTTAGTCTTAATAGAAAGGTTTTGAATGCCTGCTGTGTGGTTCTGGGAATGGTGTTTTTGCACAGGTGGCACAAATGTGTGGTAGTTTCTCCAGGCACTCATCCACTTAGGATACTGAAGACTGATGGGTGGGTTTTCAAAAAATGACCTCTGTTATTGGTATCACAGTGTAAATAATGCTCTCAGTGCTTCTCCACTCTCCAGCCCGTCCTGGGAGTTATCTGATGAATTCATTGTGCTCTCTGAATTTGCACAGAAATCCATAGGCCTATGAATGTGTATGAGCATTTTCTGAACCAGCAGAACACACTCCCATGAATGCTGATGGGTTTTAGCAATCCTGGGAATTCCATAGCGCTGGAGTTTAAAAATTCATACATTTTAGCAAGTATCTGCCTTGCAGTCACAGCTGATATCTGCAGGGCAGCTTGACCTGGATCTCCCTTGCTATAAAAGGGAGTGTATCAGGCTCAGGTCTCTGGAGAATGATGCACCTCAGACTGCAAAACCAAACAAACTGATTTCAGTACTGGTATCTTGGAAAAGAGGTTTTCTGAGGACTTATCATGTGCTTCATCCTGATGGTCATTAATGAACCAGCAGTCTCTGAACACAGATAGCTTTCTACTTCATGATAAAATGATTAAAAGAGTAAAACACCACCAGCTTTATTTTTGATGTAATAAAAATCCCTAGAGCGTTGGATAGGAATCTTATTAACTATCACCTGACTAAATAAAATACACATTTTGAAAAGCTGGTAGATTTTTGTTTTTTCCTCACTAAGACCTCAGGGAATGTAGGCTGTTTAATTTGAACCAAAACTGTACAAATTTTAAAACTGAGACCAGAGAAGATAATATTTTGCAGTCAGAGACTAGATTTAGAAAATCTGTATGTTGGGCATCACACAGTTTATGGTGGTGGCCTCTCTGTATGGAGAGATCATTATGGTCATTAGATCATATAACCTTCTCTAACAGTGTACAAATTGCTCTCATTTGTTATAAATATTTTAAAAATGCTTTTCTTTTAAAAACCATCTTTTTAAAACACAATCTTTTACCCTTTTCTAATTTTCTGGAGTCTGTTTTTTGCCTATTTAAAAGCACTGTACACTTGAAGTTGGGAGAGGAGTAACTTTTTCTCATTTGTAGCAGTAGAGAAATTCTCTTCTCATGATAACCATAAGTATTTTTTTTTTGGTGTATAGAGATGTAATCACCACCTTGAGAAGCTGATAACTGGCAGAGGTGGTTATGAAAGCCCAGATGACCCAGCTCAGAAGCTGGAGAAAGTTTTCCATGCCCACAGACAGGAGATCTCCACATAGAGGTGATGTCTGTATGCACTCCTCCATCCTGGGAAGGCTGAATACCTTGGAGCTGGGCATCTGACTCAAAACAAGTGGCAACTGGAGGGGGAAAGAGAATGAGGCAAAGATTGAAGCAGGTGACAATGTAGAAAATGGAGACAAGTGATGGTTCAAGGTTTGTAGGTGTTACATCACAGGCTGATGAGTTGTTTGGGGTGGATGGGTGAATGTCTTGGTGTCTGAAGGGGCTGGCAGGTATGGATCAGCTCTTTCTTCCCATTAAAACAAGTGAAAAAGAGAAAGCCAGGAAGAAAAGGGTTAAAACTCATAGGCTCTCTGCTAAAAAGCCACTGCAGCAGCTGTGGGGATGGCATAAAGAAATTGGTACCTGGGTACCTGCAGCCCATGAGATAACAGATGAACAGGGGGTGTATGTGATGGCAGTATTAATGGGCCATGGAAACAGCACACACCTGGGCTTCTGGAGGGCAAAACAGGAAAGAGGGCAGTGGAAGAGTGGGGGGAGAGAAAAATAGACATTTGTGATGTATTATTTGCTGAAAGCAGGTGGAAAAAAATGTCTAAGGTGAAGTTGTGCTGCCCTGCTGCCCTTGAAATCAAGCGCTAAACGATTATTTGCTTCAGCAGTACAAAAATCTTGCACTTCATGCTAATTAGAAAATGTGTGGGCATGGTAGCCTGGATTTTTTTGAGGGGAACTAATGTTTGAAAACAGAAAAAATTTACAATCACTGTCTTCAAGCTGGCTTTCATCTAAAAAGTTATATATTAAGAACTGGACTTTCTATATTAAACATGGTTTAAATCAAAATTTGCTGTTTCCTATTTAGAAATTATATTTTTTTCTATCTGAAAAATTAGGGGTTTTTTTTCTGTTTTACAATTTTGAGTAAAACCTAAAACCTTTAAATGTCAACACCTGTAGCCAAAACCCTGTCATGGTGTAACCAGGGCAAACACCCCAGTTTCAGATTCTTGTTTTGCTGCCTTGGGTTTAGATTTGGGTACATAGTGCATCTGTATAATGGAGGTAGCCTATGGTAAATGCAGGTCCAGCGACAAGGGGAGAGAATGATGCTCCATGTTCTCAGAAGGCTAATTTATTACTTTACTATACTATGTTATATTAAAGAATACTATACTATACCAAAGAATACAGAAAGGACACCTAGTGAATGCTAAAAAGATAATAATGAAAACTGATGACTCTTTCCAGAGTCCTGACACAGCCTGGCCTGCTGGGGATGCTGGTTGAGAGCAGCTGAACAAGGAGCAGCACTTGGACCAGCTGTGTCCAAGTGGGCAAGAAGGCCAGTGGCACCTGGCCTGTGTCAGCAGCAGTGTGGCCAGCAGGAGCAGGGCACTGACTGTCCCCTGGTACTCTGTGAGGCCACACCTCGATTCCCCTGTCCAGTGTTGTGGCATGAAAGGCATGGTAAGAAGGACATTGAGGGGCTGGAGCAAGTCCAGAGCAGGGCAGTGGATCTGATAAGAGGGTCTGTCACACAAGTCCTGTAAGGGGCAGCTGGGTGTATTTAGTGTGGATAAAAGGATGCTCGGAGGAGCCTTTATCACTAACTTCCTGGAAGGAAGCTGTAGTGAAGGGGGATTGATCTCTTCTCCTGAGTAACAAGCAGTAGGACAAGAGGAAACAGCCAGGGGAATTTAGATTGAATACTAAGAAAAAATTTCTTCAGCACGAGAGTGCTCAAGCATTGGAACAGGCTGCCCAGGGAGGTGGTGGAGTCACCAACCCTGGTGGCATTTAAAAGATAAATAGATGTTTTATTTGTGGATGTGGTCTAATGGTCACTGGTCATGCTGGGTTAATGGTTGGACTTGATGATCATAGAGGTATTTTCTAATCTGAATAATACTATGATTTTTAGAGGGAGAATAATTAAGAAAATATGCTGAAGTATTCAACATGGATATTGTTAATGGTGTTTTGATCTTAATAGACCTTATTGCAAGCGCTGCTTCTTGAAAAGGAGCTGTAGGAGTGATACAGAGTGAGCTCTAGGGCTGCTACTGAGGGATGGGTGTCAGGTGTCTGGGAAACAAAGTGGAGCTGGGTGTGATAGAGAGATGGCAGAACTGTTCCTCCTGTCAGGAGATGCTCACATCTCAATTGAAGGCATTTTCATCATAATCAGTTGACAATATTTACATTCCTTTGTTTTGGAAGTTACTGTCAACTGGTTAGAACCAGCTCTAAATTAGGTATATAATATGTGTTATTTTGCCCACTGAGAGGTGGGCAAAATTATTTTCTCTCTCCTGTGTTAAGAAAAGTCTGCCACAGAGAGATTCTGCCAGACCACCCTCAAAAGTGTTTCTCTCTTCTTTGCTGATAGTGTTAATAGGTAATATTTTTGCCTTAAGAGGCTGAAAAATCTGCTAAAAATAGATTGTTTCCATCTGCTTTCAGGAAAAAATTCAGGTGGGGCTTAGTCCGAAAGTTTGTTAAATGGTTTCCTCTGCTCTGTACATGAACTCTTCCTGTTCCCAGGACTTCTGAAAAGAAACAAAATAATTTTCTTTGCCTTGGAGACAAAAAAATACAGCAAGCTGTGACTTGTAATCCTACCAAATCTCTCTTCATGCTGTGAAATTAATGGGTATACTAATAGACTGATGCTGTCTCTCTGTGAGAGAAAGAGCTTTGAGTACAGGCAGCTTTGAGTACTGCTGTCTGCTTCTGTGTTCCTAATAACAGACAAAGATTTAATTACAGATCTGCCATTCAGCTCCAGCTTCTGACTTAGTTACACCAAATGCTTTCTTTGGGTTCTTGCTTCACAGTTTGGTTGACAAACCCCTCAGGTGAAACCAAAGGGAGCTGTGGTAAGGTTCACCTTTTTGTTTCCTGAAATGCAGTTTATGATCCTGAATTGCTATAGTTACTCATAAGATGGTTGTGTTTCCAAGTTCATACTCCTCATAAGCACCAACTGTAATAGGACAGGAAGGTCAAGAGTTCAGGATAAATACATTTTGTTGTGGCACTGTTTTCTCAGGGTAACCAGCTTGTTTTGCCGCTCTTACCCTCAAATATACTTGCAAGCCACCAAAAGCATCTTTGAGTGGTTGTGTTTCCAGCTGATGAGCCCAAAGAAGGATTTTGGATGCAAATTTGGGATTTGACACGTTCATGACACTGTTTTCTTTGGCAAGGTTCAGGGATTTAGCTCCGCTGGGAATAGCAGAGTCAAACAATGGACACTAGGGAGGTCAAAAAAAGGCCAAGTGGGATAATGGAGCAGAACCAAGGGACTGTTGCATAAATACAGAGAGCCTTATTAAAAATACTCAAATTCCCAGCTCCTTCCTTCAGAAAAGGGGCCTCAAATAGCAAATGAAAGAGGGTGCACTTTCAGCTGCCCTTGGTAATCTTTGGGCAGTAATTAATCGAATCGGGATCTGGCAGTGCTGGCTCTTACATAAGTTCTTTGAAAGAATGACCCCTTAGTTGTGCCTTGGTGGTGTTTCCAAGCCCTTTGTGTCCCCCTTTGTGCAGGGTATTGAGTGAGCACGTGCTGAGAGGCCAGCTCTGGAAGCCAGAGGTGTTCCCTGGGTTTAAAGAAGAGTGAGGCACATTTCATGGAGGATTGGCCCATCAGTGCTGCTGCCACCTGAAGATCCAGTCCCAGTGCCCAGGGCTGGTGGGGGATGCCAGGGAAAGCAGCTTCATATGATATCCCTGTTTCCCAGGTATCACACACCAGTGGCAGCTCTCTGAACTTGTCAAAACATTATTTTGTTTTTCCTACATTTTTAAAATGCGTATTTTTTATGTCGTGCTTTTATTTCTAGATGAGGAAGCCCTCTTAAGAACTTCTTGTGCTGACTCATTCTTTTCAGTACTAATTTGCTGGTTAAAAATAACTTGGGCTTTTGTCTATTCAAGTAGTGTGGAGTAAGATGGGTTTTGGCATTGCTGGGATTAGCTATCAGTTTTTACAGAATCCTTGCAATGTGATCTGGATTCTCAAGAGCAAGAGCTCAGGAGCTGTATTGACTTGTACCTTGTGACTCCATTCATTAGCCCAGAATTAAGTGAGAAAGGAAAAATACCCTGGGTGCCATACTTTCTGAAACTTGAGTCCAAAAGCTTAAGCAGCCTTCCAGATAAAGTAAAGGCATAAGGCAAAGGAGAAATTTTTGCTGGAAGTCCTCACTGCCTGAGTGTGTAAGCAAATAGGGCATAAATTGTGATGACATGTGTCACTGATAAAGAACATTAAACAACAAATGAAGGTAAGTTTGTTGCCCTTGTTCTAATTAGTTTCCTTTGATTTTTAAATTAATATCCTGAGCAGTTTTCAAAAAAAAAAAAACAAAAAAAACCTTCCCTAAGAGACTTCTTCCCAGTCATTCAGTGTTAGAATGTGCCTGGCAATTTTTGATTGCCTTCAGTACTCATTGGGATCTCATTGGGATTACAGAACAGCAGTGTGGATGTATTCCCAGCAATCAGTACTCAAGTGGTGTCACACTTCTCCTCTCCTGGGAATCCACACATGCACTGCAGCCCTGCATGACTGTACCTTCTGTTGCTGATTTTCTCTGTTCCTTGCATGTGGATGCATCACTGCCTGTTTTCCTTCCTCCTGAACTTTTTTGCTCATTTTTAAAGCAGTACAGGAAGTGGCACTGAACCACTGCTCATTGGTTCAGAGATGAGATCCACCAAACAAAACTGAAAAACCCAACCATGCCTGCTGGAGCTGTGATTAGTTACTTGGACCTTAGGGAAACTTATGCCTGCTAATCCCATGTGAACAATAATTACCAGCCAAGGTGCTCGAGCTTCAACATCTGCTCTTATTTGTTTAAAACTCATGTTTATTTTCAGTCCATTTTTATTTTCTTGTCTTTTAATCAATACTGATTTATTTGTAAGGGTTTGTCCTGGGATTTCAGCAGGTAATTTTGGGAAATGGGGTTTACCTTTTCCTGTGGATATGTCTTGGCTGCCAGGACATGGAGCATTGCCTGTGACCTGACCCCAGAATTGCGTGATTTGTGAGGTGCTATCAGAGTGAGAGGGAGAAAAACACATCTAAATTATGCCTTTAGATTGTAAGCAACTGCTAAAAGTACGTGACTTTTAGCAAAAATTCTCCACCAACAAAAAGAAACCATGTAGAATCAAAACCTATGAAACCCTGAAAAATATGAGAAAAGTCAGCATCTTTGGGGTTTGTGTTTTTGTGCTCTTTATGCTAGTGTTTTCTCATTTGGATTCATTCAGAATACATCTTACAAAGCTGAGGTCTATTTTGTGTGGCAATCTGAGGCTGTCCTTAAAAGTGGTCCTCTGTGGGGCAGGTTCTTCTCTTCAGTTTCCCACTTCTGCCTCCAAACCTCAAACTCATTACCAGTTTGTCATTGGTATGAAATCATTAATAAGTTCTTGGCTCCCATCATCTGTACTAATTGTGCTTTCTACAACAAACTCTGTTCTCAAGGGGAAAATTTATAAGAGGAAGGTGGCAGAAGGGTGAACAGCAAGAGCCTCAAATATGCCACCTCTTTTTCTCCCTTTGCCCTCTTTACAATATATGACACAAGCTGGTTATTTTTAGTTTTTCTCAACAGTCAGTGCCAGTCAGCATCCAGGAGGTGGGCAGCAAGTCAGGCAGAGGTCAGACAGTGTTATCACCCTTTCATTGTGATGGTCAAATCCACTCTTAAGCTTCAGGATTGAGAGAAATGCACTTTTGCTGGCAAATGTTTTAGATGTGTACGTGCAGATGCTCATACATAATCAGAGCTTGTCTGCTTCTATGATGTTATTGTTAAAAAAATCCCCATCAAATAGGTAGGACTAGATATGAATGCAATTTTTTGCCTTCACTGCTCTTTCATTCTGCCTCTGTGGCCTTTCCTCTCCTCCTGAAGCACAGTGTGTTGGCTCTTTCAGCTAAATGTGCCTTGAAGGCATGGTAGAGCTGTGATTTTTCACTTCAGTGGAACGGTGGGGCTGTCTGCTCTGACACTGGCTGTGAACTCTGCCTGAAGAGTGGCTGTGGCATTACAGAGTCAGCTCAGTGAGGTGGGTTAAAGATGGGTCATTTCCCAGCAGGGCTGCACACCTAGTCACGAGAAGGGCATCCAGAGGCAGTGCTCTTCTTCACCACTGCAGCACTGTGAGGTTTGGCTCATGGTGCAGGGGTTTTGCCCTTGTTTCTCTGGGCCCCTTGTGTCTTGTTTCCCCGAGAGAAGTGGCAACACAACAGCAGTGAGAAGATACGGGGTTCTGGTTCTTTGCTTAGTAGCTGGATGTGATTAAAGTGGCAAGGGCAAATTCTGGGTCAGTGTGGAGGAAGGAAAGTGTTTCTTTCACAAGTAGCTTCTCTCATATGCCATCACTGTCTGCCCTTCCCAGATAAGGCACACAGAGAGACACATGAGAAAAGCAGGGGAAAAAAGTAAAAAATTCAAGAAACAGGCATGTATGGGGGTTGGTTGTCAAATAAATGGGAATACATTAAAGGGAAAACTTGATATTTTGGTCTGTATCAAGTCACTCTGCTGTGTGCTCACTCTGTTGGTGTGCTCCACAAATGTGAGAGGAAAACTATGTCCTTGGTTTGTTATCCAAGACAGAAATGCAGTGAGGAAGAAGCACTGAATCTGCAGACCCCTTTGCAAGATGTTCATGGGCACTTTGTAGAGCTGGAGCTCACCTTATTTTGGCAGCAATTCCCATTGCCATTTTGCTGCACAGTAAGTTGCTAAGCAGATAAGACATAGCTAGAGATGTAGATTTATATTGGTGTGTTCTTGATATTCATTTTATCGAAGATCTTTGAGTCATTATCAGAATATTTGAGTTTTGGAGACTAGGATGTACAGCTGGTTTTTATGCAACTTGGTTTGCCAGTGCTCTGTAAATGTCAGTGGTGATTTGAAATCAGCCCTTTGACAGCTTTCATGTATTCTGTTTACATTTTCATGTTTTCACCCATCATAAATACTTTTAAAAAGCCAATTATGAGTTTTGCACTGCCACTTTTCTTGCCCTCTAGAATTTATGACTTACTCTTTCTTCCTCTTAACCTACCTAATTTCTTCCAAACAAATCCATTGTGAGATGGAGCTTTATGCCAGAATCATAACTGCCATGACTGTTTTAAAATAAATCACTTTATTGGCTAGAGGTGAAATTTAATCTTAAATTGCTAGTAGAATTTAAAAACATTTCAGTTTTGTTAGTCCACTTGAAATTATATTAATATTTTCAAGGGAAAGAAGTAATGACCATACATTTTTTGAAGTTCAAAAAGTGAAAAATTTTAGAGTATTAGAAAGGAAAAATAAAACTAGGTGGGTCTTTAAACTTTAAATAAGAAATGCACAGCCTTGGGGATGTTTCTGTTTTAGAAAGCCTCCACCTTTTTGCATGTTATCAAGAGTAATGAACTCTTATTTTGTGGTCAGCTCTAACACAGGGCAGCTGCACCACCTGCCTTGTGCTGAGTTCAGGCTGTGGATTGCCTGGGTGAGCTGAGGACCAGTTTTCAGGAATTCAGTGCAAGCTATTACCCACCTTCTCACTGCAGCTGTCAGAAGGGCAAAGCAAATCCACCATCAGCTCAGCTTCAGCAACATTTATGTAAATTAATCATTCTTTTACCATATAATTTGGGGAATCATATTTCCTTTTCTTACCCACTAATTGCATGTTGCAAGGTGAAATGCTGAGTTACCCTGCCACAGTCTAGATTTTAGTTCTTAGCTGCATTCAGGAATATCAAAAATACTGATTCTTTGCACAGTCAGAACAACTGCTACAGCCTCCTTAACTCAGTGCCTTGAGGCAGAAAGAGCCATGATCACCTATTTAAAAACAGGACAGTTAGCAAAAAATGTTGGTTTTTGACTGCAACTGGAAAGCTCCTTGCTTTCCAGTTGCAAGGTTGCAAATATATTGGAGATTGTTTTCATGCCTGTTGTCATTTCATTCATAATCTTGGCAATAACTCAGTGAACAGGAGAGGTAATCTTTCTTTCTGTCAAGAAGCAAATGCAAGGTCTGGTTTATCATTCTGTTTTTCATATCATATTGCACTGACCTCTTCCTCAGGGGTTGTAAGCAATTCCAGGACATTTAAACCAAAATAGGCTGGTTTCTTCTTTATTACATGCTCTGCTAAAGGAAATTCAGCTATGATTATTTCTTTTCTGTCCAACACTGCAGCAAAGCTTGTAAGCTACACCATCTTGCAATACTTGTCTTATTACTGAAACCCAAAACCCCAGTAAATTTTTGTATCATGTATTTAAACATTTTTCTTTAGCAGGTTTTTATTATTTTTATGCTGATTTTTCTGAGGGAATCACTTCTCTTAGCTGTGCCTTGTAATAGTGGAGGCAGCTCTAAGCATCATTCCCATCTGAGGGCTGGAAGGTCATGTTGTTTTTAAATTTAAATCTAGTGCTGCAGCTGAAAACCAGTTCAGGCCCTATAAAGGTGTAATTCAATGGGATGGTAAATTGGGTTGTGAAAACAACAGTAAAGTAAAATACATGTCACTTCCTCCACTGAAGCACATAATTCAGGGTCTGCTGGGGTGTGGAGTGCCTTCTCCTCTTCTGGCTTTCTCTTTCCATGTCCTGGCTGTAATCCATTAGAGACTTTCATTATTTCAGATGATTGGGGTTAACTTCTAAACATGATTTATTGCTGCTTTCTCTCATGAATACAGAGATGGAACCTGTTTTTTTCAGCTAGGACATTCTCCAGCTAGACTGAGGGGTTTTTTTTCTTGCTGTAATTTTCAATTTCTCATGTGGGGTTTTATTGCACAGCCTTGATAGCCTATTATTGTTCAATCAAGGGTGAGGAAAATTAATTTGTTCTGAGAGAGATTGTATATGAAGTAGACTTTTGATTTTGGTTTTAGGAAGCACTTTCTTGTTCTCCAGAAGATAGACTTCAAAAAAAAAAAAATTAGTATTTTCATAGAAAGTTATCTACTTTTCATTTAGGAAATACCAATAAGCACTGAAGCAGTAATTTGACCCATCAGCAAAGTGCATGTGGAATATGAAGTGTCTCTCACCCTCACCTTTCCTCCTGTGCTGCAGCTCCTGCTGATTTGAGTGATGTTCATGCACTGGGCCAGCTGAAGAGCAAGTCCATTGCAGTACCAGTATCCAAAATTTCACATAGCTTGGAGAGAGAAGCTTTGCTGAAAGATAAAAATGTAACTTCTTTCAAGAGCTTCTGCAGCTAGATAAAGAATAAGCAAATGCTTTTAATAGCTGTGATAGTTTTCCCAAGGTGAACATTTTCTCTGTACTTACCTACTTAATTTTTCTCAAAAGGGGGCTCAAACTGCCTTTAAAGCGAATTGTTCATCACATATCATTGTCACACAGCCCAAACCATGTCTCACCCCTTAAATCCAGCCAGATTTAGGATGTAGCTGTCCTGAGAGGTTTGCCTGTGATGATGGAAATGCGGCTGGGTGTGCTGAGCTCCCTTGTGCATGGCTGGGCTTTCAGAGGGCACTGATTGCCACAAACGTGGTGCTGGCAGAGGTTTCCTGTGCTGTTCACTGCCTGGCTGGCACCATTTAGGGCTTATTTGAAGAGGATTTTTCTCCCAGAGGAGAAATGGAAGAATTTCCTGTGGCTCCAGAGTGGCTTTTCTGGCAGTGGATAAGCAGAACAGCAGTTGACTTATGAGGGAGCATGGATATGAAAGAAAGCCAAAAGCACTAACAGAGCATCTTTCCTGATGAAGGTAATGTACATGGAGAGGTTGTGTCTGGGCCTTGTCTCTGGACTCAGGGGATCCTAGGCTTTTTTTTGTTTGTCAAGATTGCTGCTGTGTAAGGTAAGTAGGATTGGAGCTGGTGTTTTAAGGGGAACTAATGGAAAAAACAAAGAACACTTAAAGCTGATTCCAGGTATTTTTTTCAGCCAGGAGATGGCTTTTGCAGATGTCATTTGCTGTTGTTTCTGAGCAAAGAGAGAACTATAGGTATGCCTTCTCTTGTGGACTCAGAACATTTGTTCTGTTCACCCCCTCCCAGGAGGACTCTCTTCCTTTCTTTCCCTGTGCGTTATTGACTTTCAGTGTATCTTACAGCCTTATACTTTTATGATTTTCAGGTTAGAAAAGTGCATTTCAACTATTTTTGATGTGAAAATAGCCTGAAGGCAAACTTGGGCATGTACTGTTACATACTGCATCTTCAACTTCATTAAGAATGTTATAAATGAGAAGCTTGACAAAGTCAATATTCAAGCAACAATCAATTTATTAATTAATATGGGAAAGTATGAGCAATACAGGGCTGGGTACAGTGGGGGAAGTTTTCCCTCCAACTGCACATTGATGGTTGGGGCTTAGAGGTATTTATAGGGGTACTCAGAAGCTTTCTCAGCAGTTTCTATTCCCAATTTTTACGTCACAATTCTACACACTATTGTGATTTAGTCTTCTCAGGATGTACATCCCGAAAGGAGGATCCCAACTGGTGGGGTCCAGCTTCCAGATGTGGGTCCAACTTTTAATTTCAAGGACTGTTAATCTTATGATAGTGATGTCCAGCTTCCCTTGGTTGAAACTATCAATCATGGAGCTGATGTTCATCTCCCTTCCTCAAGCTGCTTTTCACTGTTCTGTTAGGGCCTCGAGATAAGCATGCTTCCATTTTATATATTCAAAAGCTATAGTTTCAATGATCCTTACTACAAGCAATATTCTAGAATTGTACTTCAAAAGGTTATGATTGCAAAACTCTTTAAGGTTTACCTACAAGCAGAAAGTTCTTGTCAAAAAGCAACATCTCAAAACTTTAATTCAAATGCTCCTAAATCAACTTAAGGCTTATAAAAGTTAATTGTGAACAAAGGATAGATTCAAAGGCCTTCTTCCATGCCTTACTTTCCTCATTTTAGAATTCATGTTTATAACTGTCCCATGGTCCCTCTCCACACCTATCACAGTCACAAAGACACATGTTGCCTGTATTTACCTGACACAAAACACAGCCTTTTATTTCACAAGAATCTCCTTATTCCAGGAATGCTGTGGTTATGCCCTCCAGTACTGTGCCATTATAGAAGAATCACCATCCCTCAGCTTTGTGCACTTCCCCTGATTCAAGGGTGTTAAACCTCACAGTTATTGTCAAAAAATGAATGCAAGATTTGCCCTGGCTTAAAGTTCTGCAGCACAGAAAACATTTCCAACCTCCTTACATTGTAAGAGTTACCCCAGAAGGCTTTTTTCCCTTTAAGGTACAGCCAGCTGGCTACAAGAAGCATCTTGGTGCCAGACCAGACTTGAGAAGCTCTGCTCCAGTCTGTGGTCTTATTTGACTTCTACTTTTCTAATGTTCATGTGAGGGATAAGTTTTTGAGGCTTCAAGTGTTTGTGCTTTTCCCCCCCTTCTTCTTTGGTATCAGCTGAACCATAACTAGCATATACTTGCCTCATTGTTTGCAAATTGCTACTGAAAATTGCTCCATGCTGCTGTTTAACCATTTGCATGATGGCCTGCTAAGTCAAAGGAAAAAACAACCACACAAACCCTCAGTGCTTCTCTTTTCCATTCTATAGAACTGAATGAATTCATCTGTGTGCAACACTTCATTTAGAGCTCACAAATGGAGTTTTTAGCTGTTAATGATAATAGTGATAAAGCCAATTCTTTTTTGTTTTTTTTTTTTTCTGAAAAGGCTCTGCAGTGCTTTGTAGGCAGGGAAGTGCTTCAGTAACTGCTGTAATTAAAACCTTTCTCCTTTGCAACATATGGCAGGATGGGATAAACAGGCAGGAAGAAGGAAGCTTTGTATGAAACACACAGTGGGAAAAAGTGCTTTGGTCAGAGAGAGAAGCAATTTTATAAATTCAAAAAGCGCCTAAACCAGCCATGGTTTCCCATCTGTGATTAAGAGATTTGCTCCCTGTGAATGCTGTCACACATGTTGTGGCTGGGCATGCTGAGCATGCTCTAAACTTGTCTTTTTTATGGGTAAGATGAAGGTGTATGTGCAGTTTAAGATAATCTTCTCCAAAAGAACACCCTGCCTACAAAGAAACCAAACTCAAAGTCCTACCAGCAGAAAAATTAGCAGAAATGAGCTGTCTCTGTATGGGATTTCCTTTTAGAACCACTAACATTATCATGGTGGGCAGTCCATAAACTTTGATTCCACGGAAAACAAAAAAATAGTTTTGCCTCACCCTCAGAATGTTGTATTTCATAGGAGAGTAATTTTCTAATCTTATGGAAGTGATAAAGATCATCTGTATAAGTGAGGTCTAGTGATGCCTGGTGCTGCCATCTGTTCAGCTCCCTGCCTACTTGGTGAGATAATTTTACCAATCTGTTCCTATAGCACACACTTATCTTACTCATATGAGGGATAAAGTACTGTGGAAATAAATTCTGTTTGAAATAATACTATTTTTTTTTAACCAGGACATGTTTTGCCAATTTCTCACCTCTCTCTATAAATGCATGCATTGTTTTGACTGCTAATAGAAAATCTGCACTCTTTTGAAAGGGTTTTAATTTGTTTAAATTTGTACAGATTTTTTTATAATGTGGTGATTTTTTTCCTGTAATGGGATGTTGAGGCACTGAGGCTCAGATCTCCATTTTTAGTAAGTGGCTGCCCTCTTACATTTTTTGGTTTCTTTGACACTTGGTGATCTATGTGAGATGAAGGAGGAAGCTTGGATGAAGAGGATGCTGGTTGCATCCTAAAGCTCAGAAATTCCTGGGATTCTTGTACCCCTAACACTAACTGTAGTGTACTGCTTACCCTACCCAAAGTTCAAAAATTGCAATATTCTTTCCAGTGTTCCTAATATTGAAGAGCTTTTGACAGAGCTAGAGAGCTAGTATCTGTTTGTTTCTTCTTTGTCTTGCAAAAGAGGACCCAGATTCTGTCATGTAGCAACTCTCTTTCACATGTGTTTTGTGTGCTTAAACATGGAAATCACTAGCAACACTCAGCACTTTCCCTGATGGAGTATTTAAAGAATCTCTCATCCTGTTTTTTTGTTTATTATTTAATTGCAGGTTATTACAACCGTTTTTCTCTTTAAAGACAGGGTTTTGTTTTTTTTTTACTTTAGGAAAGCCCTTCTACATAAGCTCTTCTGTTCCATTTCCCATTTACTTCCAAAGCTGTCCAAGTTTCTAATTGAGATTCTAGGCAGGAAAAGTTGCATCATTGGCTTTTGTTCTCCTGGGAAAGCCCATACTGATGGAAACTGCCTTATATAAACCAGTCCCCTTTCACCTTGGAAACCAAAGAAGAGTTCCTGTCTGAAACAAGTACTGTGGCATTTCAGTGTTTTCCAAGAGCTGTCTGGAGCTTTGTCCAGAGCCTTGACTGTCCTTATCAGCATGGTTCACACTCCTCAGCACTGGTGTTGTGGTGATGAAATAAATGGCACTGCCACCAGTGGGGCCATCTCTGAGCCACTGGCCAGGGCTGGAAGAAGCTCTGGGGCTTTGTGCAGAGAGTTGGTGGCACAGAGTTGGTGCTTGACCTCTGGGCCAGTGCAGGAAAGTTGCTGTGCCCAGGCTGGTGTAGGCTTTGAGACCTGCTGCCCTCTTGACCCTTCCCTTCCAGTCCTGCACTCATCAGAAACACAGGACCCTGTTCAAAGCTCACCAAACTGACTCTGTGCTGCCCTGTTCTTCTGAGTTCTTCTAAGCCTTCTGATGTTTACATTTTTGTAATCCAGATGTCACAATACAACACAAAATGAATGACACTCACACTCTGAGATGTCCAAGGCAAAAAAATGTGCATTGATTTCTGACCTCTGATAGTTATAAGATTCCAAAAGTGACCCTGGATTGGAGGATGAAATTGCCACCTCTCCAACCACTCTGGTCAAACCAGCAGTCCATCAGTCTCTCCTCCTCCAGAAAGGAATGCAAAACAATCATTATTTGCACTAAAAGTGCATGGGAAGCTCCATTACAAAAATGTAAATGTCAGAAGGCTTAGAAGAACTTAGAAGAACAGGGTGACAACAGTGTGTGAAAGTTTCCTGTTTGAATTCCTCTCCTGATTGTTCTGGTTTTGGGTCAGATTTAGGATTTTTGTGTAGAAGAAAGGGGATGATGCTGGGGCTTGTGGCATGGGGTATCTCTTACCACAGCTGGTTACACCGAAGCAAAATGTGTGAAGGGAGCTCTATAAGAAAGGGAAAATGAGATTTGTTTGTGACTAGTCAAGTTCTGTCTAGTTTTGATTTATTACCCTTCATCTGAAGCAAACATTCAGGGCCTTGTAAAAAAACCCAACGCTATTATAATATATGAAACAGGATATCAATCAAATGTCATATATATGATATTATGATGGACTGTTTCCATTGTGGGTTGATTGACTTTTTAATGTGGGTTGATTAACACACACTGGCTGGTATACGTTAAAAATGTGTATTCTCACCCATGATCTTAAAATGAAGGGAGAACTTGGGAGAAAATTTGAATTAAAAAAAAAGGCATTTGATTGCCACAAGATATCCTGAGGCTCACTAGGATTATTAGAGACTGGTTTGTCTCTCTGTCCATGGGACAGACAACAGTGACAGAGACTGCTGCTATTGGCCTTTGTTATTAGGGCATGATATTTTCTTCTGTTATAGCAAATGAATGAACAGCTTAAAACATTTGTCAAGATTGAGATATGAATGCATTTTGTTGATCAGGTTTGGCAAAGGATCAGCTTGCAAGATTAGCAATCTTTTTTTATTTCCTTGCAACTTTGAATTTAGCTGTTAAACATTATTTTTATGTTTTTCATTAAACCCCTGTTTAACCCAAATGTCAAATATTGGGGAAGAAATTAGTATTTGATGCAACTTCAGCATACTGATGCTTGTGTTGAAAAAATGGTGAATAAGAAGTAAAGATTGGAGGGGCAATATAAGAAAACATTTTGACAGTCTTTAGTGGGAAGAAAAAGGACCAGTAATGGTAGCCAGAGCAAAAATGGAATTGGTGGTGATGTTAGACAGGGTGGTAGGTTTTTATTACTGAGTTTAGAACAAATCAGGGCAGGAAAAGCCTTCAGTACAATGTTTAGATTTAAGAAAAGGTTTACTGGAATTTCTCTGGGTCACCCAAACACATTCCTGAGAGAATGAGAAAAAAGAAAAAGAAATCCAGAACAGCAGCTCCAATCCCTTAATGGGATGGACTGAGGAAAACAGGCTTTCTGCTGCATTTCTTTACAAAAATGGTCCTGGTAGAAGGGGTTGTGATACCATAGTGTGCTGGGCCAATTAACAAGAGCACATCTGCATTCTGTCTAGATGCTCCTGAATCTCAGCTGATCTCTGAGGGACTCAAGAGTGTGGGGTGGAATAATTTAGGATTCAAAGGCTTATGTCTTGTCCTTTTGTTGCTCTGTGAGAGCTGTCTTCAAAAGCTTCCCATTTAGTGATGATAGCTGGGAAGGTCCTCAGGGAAAGTGATGGTTCCCACTTTCTGAGGACCGAGGCCAGAAATGGATTTTTAGCTTAAACTTGAAGCTTTGAACTGCACATAGGAAGAATTCCTTGCTTTATGGAAATGCAGGTATTTTGACTTGGTACCTCTCAAGGTGCATAATCAATGTCTCTGATTTGTAATGGGGATTTTCTTTTCCCAGAGCAGTTCAGCTTTATTCCCTGTGCTTGCTGCAGCTACAGCACTCCTGCAGCAGACACCAAACTGCTGCAAAGCAATGGCCAACCTACTCTGGAGTATGAAAATGGGTAGCACTTTATTTTCATATACTGGGGCAGTTTGGCCACTTGATCTTAAGGAGCCTCCATTAATTGAGGGAGGATGAGGGAAAAGAACAGACAGATGTGGCTGCAGGGTTAATGTCTTCTCTTTGTTATTTCTGTCTTTCACAAGAAGTCCTGTACAGACTGAAGAAAAAGTAGCTGTTATGGAAGTTCTGATGCTATCAAAGGCAGAGACTAATAAACAAGCTGTGACTACACTAGAAGTTCTGTTTGGGAATTTTTCCCATTCTGCCCTTGTATTTGGCCATGTCCTACATTACCCTGCACAGAGAGCACGGTGCAGGTGTGCTGTGCATCCCATGATCCATGCATACATTCGTAGGGAGGCACACAGGGTCAGGAAGATGCCAAGTCAATTCTCTGATTGATATGCTGGGGAAACTCACCCTCAGTGTAATAATTAAGAGCCCAAGGAATTGTTGCAGCCTGGATTGTTTTCCCTATAGACGCTGGTAGCAGTATTTCAGTGATGAAAAACCTGACCATAGCCCACAGTTGTGTAGGTATGACATAGAATATATTGATCAGTTAACAAAGGGGAGTTCATAAATTTCATCTAATTCCTGTTGCTTGTCTGAATTCTGACCTGGTTCAAGTGTGATGTTTTTTCTCCCTGAGGTTGGCTGTCATTTTTAGATTGATTATTCTGCTGCATTTTTTTTGCAGTGTGTAACTGAGTTTAGTTATTCCATATCAGGCCAGTGGGCATGCAACAGTATCAGAACTAAAAAGCTTGCATATAAATAGTTATTTGCTCAGACTGGTACTTAATTTCATTGGCAACAATGGCATGTTGAGGCCATGGTTGAGAGCTTTAAGAGCTTTGAGAAAACTTAAGAGCACTGATGAATTTGGAACCATCCTCTGATGTTTTGTTGTGTTTTATATTAAAAATAAGTTGGAAAAAAACAAAGGGATCTTAAGCTTTCGATCAGCACTGGTCTAATGGGAGGGTAGGAAGCAGAGGGAGTCATTAAGACTTTGGATTGCAATCCTTCACTGCCAAGGAGGTTTCTGAGCTGTACCTGGAGATTTTCAGTCCAGCACTCCTGTTATCCATGGGTGCCCTTGCACCTTGGGGGCATGGCTGAGGGCTGGATGGGCAAGCTGTCACACTGCCCTCATCTCCCCAGGCCACCAGCAGGGCCAGTCTGGCACCCCCATTTCACCCAGCTGTCACTGGCAGACTGGAAGGCTTGAGAGAAGGCTCAGATCAGAATTTGGAAGCACTGATATTGACATAGATGAGGCTCGGGTGAACGTGTCTTTGAAATTCAGAGTTTTCCCTCGACTTTTCACATGGACGTGTTTTTCTAGATTTCCATAAATCTGGAAAGAAAGTAGTCCTTCATTTATCAAGGAAAAGATAAAACTCCTTCCTTTTCTTGCTGCAGCTGAGCCCCCAGAGCTGCTGAGTCCCTTTGCTCACATGGGCTATAATGATCATCAAGATCACTTGATATTTGCCACTGTCCTCCTTGTGCCACAAGGTGTTTATAGAAAATGATCAGTGCTTTAGGTGGATTTATCTTTGGATTTCTGAAGGGCTATTTGCAGGGTTTTATTGTGGGTTTCCCAAGTTAGTTCTTTTATCTGTATTTTATTAGTGTGTCAATGATCTGTTTTAGCAGAAGGCTTCTGCTGTCAGACGAACACCCATTGTGAGCTGGGTGAAAGTCCAGTAGAAGGAAATGGGGAAAGGAAAACAGCAGTGGTTTTAAGGGGGAGCACAACAGAGTAGAAAAAAATAGATTTAAACATAATTCTTATACCCATTGCTAAACAATCCCATAACTTGCTTGATATTTTAGTCCCTGAGCAAATACAGAATTTAAGGCTTTTTTTCCTCCATTTTGATGCATTGCAGGCAGTTAGTGGTACTCAGTGTTTATTCAATTCCCAAAGGAAGAATTTGATTCTAAGGCTGTGCAGCCATAGGCAACATGCTTCAATAATCTGTGTGAGAACTGCAGCATTAATAGTCAGTCCTTGCACTGTGTTCTTATGGCATGTATTACATCTGTATTTGTCCTGCATGCTGAGCAGCAAGAATCTTCTTTGTGAAGCCTTTAAAGGAAAAGATAGAAAACTGTCAGCATGAAAATGGTTACTGCTGACTGTAAGATATATATATATACACATATGTATAAATAAGTGTGTGAAACTCATCGTTATCTTAGAATTAAAAAAAAAGGGCAGATTATAAAAGCCAAGATTGGGTTTCAAACCAATTGATATTGAACAGTGAAGAGTTACACTGTTACAGCCACACTTCCTGAGTACAGATATTTTTACTGACCATAAATAAATTCAAGTAACCTTCCGTGCAATTTACTTTACTAAATCTTTTATGTGGGCATTTGTATTCATGAATCACCATGTGTGTAGCAATGAGTAAAAATTATGTGTGAAATTTGATCCTAAAAGTTGTGGTTTACAGACAGAGGAGGTACTTACCTTTTACTTTATTTGCTACCTAGGTCATTCAAATATATGCTCTAAAATAAAAACCCTAAGCCTCTGATGGAAAAAAAGCCATTCATCATCAAGCCATGTTCATCTTTTTAATATTAATCAGCTGCTGTTTCTGAATTGATGTTTCTGCTCATGCCACAGATGAATTAGTGGGGGTGGGTGCTCTGCACACAAGGTCACACAGGCTGCAGAATGCTGTGCTGATTTTTGCAGCAGATGGGTAATGTTACATGGGCTTTAATTACTGCAATTGCTCCTGACTTTGAGGAAGTACTCTCCCTTAATAATGACAGATTTGGCCACGTAATTATATTTAAATTTTGTGGCTCAGATGTGTTTGTTTAAAGATGCCATGTCTTTGCCCATCTGGAGAAGAATAATTAGTGAAGTTTAACTTTCTTGTTGTTCCTGTTTTTATAGAAACCCTTTATACTGTATTGATATTTTTCAAGGAGAACTTGAAAGAGCCTGTTGTCATTGGGAGGGTGGTGGGTGTTGATTCACAAAGCCTTTAAAACACCTCTGCAGCTGATGATCTGCAGGAATAATTTTGTTGAGGGACGCTCTGCATTGAGCATGGGCTTACAGAGCTCCTTTGATGTTGAGCTCTCACAGCTCCTATGCAGCACAATAGAGAGATGACCCCTTGAAATAGATTTGTACCTGTGAAGAGGTTTTTTTATCTCCTTTAGCCACTTTTTCACTCCACTTTCTAGAAAGTGTTGAACATTTCTTCTTTCTTTCAATGTATTTCTTCTCCAGTGTGCAGAACAGGGAAGGAATACTCTGTTATTTGGGGTGTCTCATTCTTTCTCCTCTCCAATATCTACTTTTTGTTGTAGATCATTGCCTATCTCCCTGCATGTCATGCAAGGGCATCTAAAGAGTTTGCTCTGTGGTGGGAACTGTCTGGAATCCTCATTTCTTACCTGCTCTTTCTGGTTGTAGAGGACAGAGAACTGGCTGAAGATGAATAAAGTAGGTAAATGGAAGTCTCCTGGAGAGAGGAACAGATGCATTTATTTCTTGCCTTCTGTGGGTAGGAGAAATATTGTTTTTTTCTTTCAGATTCAAAATGCAAAATAGATCTGTGACAAAAGCAAAAGTAAAGCCAGGAAGCAAGTGTCTGGGAAAGGTGATGGGATTGTTGGAAGTCTTTAGCAAGAGATTAGATGGATATCAGGAATGGCATAGAGGTAGTTGCTCTTATCCTGGGAAAGATGGACTACTAGATGACGCCTCTTTGAGATCCAGATTTTATTACTTTGTGATCTTTGGTAAGCTGAGGATCAGGACTAGTTACATGTCTGATTAATTTTAGCTCAGCCCTCTACTGATTTAACTGCACTGGCCCAGGGACCAGGTGTATTGGTACTGCTGGCCAGCCTGGCTCTGCATGCCACCTCTCTCATCTTTCTGTGCTCTCACCCAGTCCTGCAGCACAGCCTGCCCACAGCAGGGCAGAGCAGAGGCACTTGTGTGGGGGTCCCAGGCGTTGGTTTTTCTGAGTCTGGATTGAAGGCACTTGAGACAGTAATTCGTGTTCGGACTCAGGTGTTTATTATTTCTTATCAGTAAAGCATTCTCACTACTGTGAGTTGGACAGCTTTTCATCAGAAGACACAAAATGGCCAACAATCTCTTGTTACAAGGGCTTTTAAGACTAAACTATCCAATGAAGAACTGACACCTCGATTATTTTCCCTTTTAACCCAATAACTGACCCCACAGAGCTGCAATGCAGACTTTTCTGCCCAATTACAAAATGCCACCCAAACCCATGGAGAAGAAGGAAGAAGAAGCATGAAGGAGAAACCCAGGATGACACCCTGTGCCCTCCATCTTGCTTTCATCCACAACATACTAAAAATCCCAAAACCTAAATTTCTCACCTAGTGACACACCTACACTGCTCTCTGCAATCTATTTCACACTTCTGTGGATTCCAGTCTATCTTGAAACTTTCTCAGTGAATGGAGACTTTCATGGAGGAAATTAGGAAACTTTCTCCATGAACAAGGGTCAAAGTCAGTGCTCCCCTCGGGGTCAGGACACCCCAGAGCAGACAGAGAAAAGTGTGGGTTTCCACACACTTGCCCTCAGATATGGATGTTGCAATGCCTAGCTGGTGTTTACAAGACCAAAGATTGCCTTGGTGTGTGAATTGGGAAAAGCAGAGCTTGGGAAGTACTTCAAGGCAGGGCAGGTTGGGGAGGCTGAGCTGAGAGCCCTGGCCTGGCACGTGCATCCCTGGGCAGCACAGCTTGGTTACTGGTGTGAGGAATAGAGGGAAGGCAGGACTGAGCTGGCAGCCAGCTGTAGCTAAAATAGCTCCAAGTCCTGAGGAGGAGAGGCAGTCACCATGGGGAATGGAAAACTTGCAAAGAGCAGAGCTCTGTGCCTGAAACGTGGGACAGTGGAGCCACTGCCCAGCATGCCTGTGTTATAAATAACTCTGGAGTTATTGGCTTTTGCTATTATGTGTTGGCTTTTGCAGATTATTATTAATCACAATGATTTTGATATAGTACAGTTTGTAATCTGCAACTTTTAACTGCTTTAATATAGTATAATTAGTCAGCTTTTGTGGCCAATATATTAGTGTGATAAGCATATATTAGAGTTCAGGCTTTTGCAAAATACTAAAATAGAGACAATATGTTGTGCATTGTAATGTTAACTTTTGCAGTAGTAGCTAATGCTTTTATTTGTGTAACTAACTGGCAATGGTAAGAATAAATTAGCTAATATTGATTTAATGTACTTGTGAAGTATCTTATCTGTGTGATAAGATAACATTGACAAGAATTAGGAAAATAAACTTCAAAAGAAAGAATGCAAGGAGGAATTGACCACCTTCCCTCTGGTTATCAAGAACTTTCAAACCACAGAACAGGGCTGATGAGGAAATAACATATATAAATTTCATCTGCAGTATGGCATGTCCTTTAAGAAGACAAGTCAAAGGCTGAACCAAGCAAAAGAATTTCCAGAATGTATAAACTCTAAAGAATGTTTGAATATGTATAATCTGCATGAATAGGCATTAAACCAATATAATGAAAAAATATAAATGAAAATTGTTTTAGGCTAACTGATGTGCCGATGTCGCTGTAGGACACGAAACAAAACGACATGGACACTGGAACCTCCAAGGTAAAAAGAAGGAAAGTTTAATTTCTGACTCCAACATTTATAGATTTTCAAAAGTGACAGTGCCACCTCTCTAATGACACTGGACAAACCAACAGTCTATCAAATTTCTCCTCCTCCAGAAAAGAATGTAAACCAATAATTATTTACATAAAACTGCGTGAGAAAGTTCATTACAAGAATGTAAACATCAGAAGGCTTAGAAGAACTTAGAAGAGCAAAGTGACATGCCTCTGGCAGTTGCCAAGCACCCAGCATGCTGTTTACTGTCCCTTTTATCCCTTATTAAGCTTTTAAAAATTTTAAGGAGTGAGCCTTGTTTCCCACATGTGGAGACAGGTTACCACAGGGAGCTCTGAGTCTGTCCTGACAGCAAAAGTTAGGAAAAGACAGAAGACAGCAATGTGAAAGCAAGGAGCCAATAAACAAGGATGTATTTTTCCATACCAGCCAAGCATAATGAAGCCTAAAATAGTAGAGCTCACCCCTCTTAGTTGGGTGCTTTGATGTTTTTTGTCTTTCCTCCTTTCCACCTTCAGGCATTCACTTTGCTGCTCCTGGCTCCTCAACCTTTCAGTGCATACAGTGAAATCTTAGTCCTGCTGAAGGCTGTATTTAATTTTATCATCTACAGCAATAGGGCCGGGTTTCCACCCCTGGAACTTGGACCAGGTCATACAGTTGTTGCTGAGCAGCCAGCATACTCAAATTAGAAATGACATGTTTTCCTATTCCCTGCCTCCTGCTAGCACCAGTGCCTGTGTATCCAGCCTGTCAGCAGAGTCAGGGAGTATAAGCACCATTAAAACTGTCTTTGTTTGTTTTCTGGAGTGGCTTGCTGCCCTTGATCTGGCTGGTGATGTGGAAGGTAGCACTGGCCCAAGGGAGGGTCAGGACCTGGGAACAGCAGCTGTGGGACCGATGAGCTTAAACTGATCACAGCCCCGCACCCTGTTAGCACAACTTTTCTTTTGTTGGTTGGCCAGCGCCCCTTTTGGGTCGGGAAGGAGATTTGGCATTTTGGACCTGACAGATGGCCTCTCAAAGAGGTCCATGTAACTGGCAGATGCTTCTCCTAAGTGATCAGTTAGGCTTTAAAACCAGCTCTTGGCCTCTTGATGAGCTTGAAAAGGCCTGTGCAGCTTCTCCATCAAAAAAGCCTGCCTTGAGGCATTGTCATGTAGAATCACTGCTGCTGGCTTCTTAAATTGTATATGGAAAGTGACAACATAATAGGAAAGGTTATAACTGGGGAAAAAAAAAAATCCATTCAGTCCAAAATGTCCCAGATCAACCCTTTTTTTTTTTTTTTTTAACGAATCTATCAAGAGCAATTTAGGTTTGGTATTTTTATAGTACTACTCATCCTGCTGGAAGGTGATGTGGAGTGAGCACCAACCCCTCCTTCAGAGAGTGCAGACCTGAAGGAACGGAGGCTCAGGGGAGACCTCATTGCTCTCCAGAACTACCTGAAAGGGGGTTGTAGCCAGGTGAGGGTCAGGCTCATTTCCCAACTAAAGATTGATGGGATAAGAAGAAATGGCCTCAAGTTGCACCAGTTTAGATTAGATATTAGGAAAAATTTTCTTCAGCAAAAGAGTTGTCAAGCACTGGAACACACTGCTTTGGGAAGTGGTTGAGTCACAAATGCTGGAGGTAATGAAAAGATCTGTGAATGTTGCACTTATGGAGGTGGTTTAGCAGAGGCCTTGGCAGTGCTGGATGTGATGGTGATGGAACACGATCTTGTCAGATCTTTGGCCTTCATTTGCATCCTTACTCCTCAGCACACTCTCTCCTTTGCCCTTGGTGGCAGGCAATGTGATTTATCCTGAGTACATTGGGTGGGAATTGCAGGAGGACCTGTCTGGATGCTCACACAGCATCCACACTGTCGTCCTCATGGCAAAACTTGTTCCAGCTAATTGATATTTTGCTATTTGCAATGATCATATGTTCATGCATGAAGCTATTCCACAGAGATTTAGAAGAGTCATATTAACTGAGCAGTGCTATAACCCTGCGGTATGAATTTTCTCTCACACTGTTTTAATAAAATTTAATTTGGTGTAGTTTCTCATTCTTTGAAGGAATGAAGAATATTATAGCAGTGTTCGTAATAGAGTGCTGATATTAATTATAAATATAATTAATGCATTGAGAGATAATTTATGTATAATTAATACACTAAGAGGAATGCATTAATTGCTATAAGTGCAGTCAAATCAAACCATTATTTTTCAGATAATATGCATAATTTGTGGTTCATACCATCTTATGAAGAAGTCATCATAATATTATGTGGCCATGATACTCAGCAGGAAAATTTAATACCTAAACCACCAGAGCATTGCTATCTTTTTATATATAATTATACATGAAAGTCAATAAAATAGCTATTTTGTAGGGATTTATATGGGGCAGGATTTACAGTGTTAAATATGATGGGTTTCAAACTCTGTGATAAGTATATAAATGGGCCATTTAATTGCCCTTGATACAAATTCACCCTTACTTCCTTAGATTTAGCTATTCCAATTAAATGCACTGAGCATTTCAGATGATTAAATTATTGGATGTATTGTAAATGCTTTATTTGAGATCTGTTGCTGGTGAGGGAACTTGAAACATGTATTATCATAATCTGGCTTCTAATTTGTATGCTATAGCCAACAAATATGTGGCTTTTTTTCATCCTTCCTTTTGATAGTGCTGTCATTCTGTAAGAATATCCACAGAAGGGAAAGATTTTAAGTACTTATGCTGTGCCACAGATACGTCTTCAAAAATATCTTGTGCACAATAACATTTTTTGTTTCCTGGTTTTAAACAGTGAGTGATGTATCTAAAGCCAAGGAGTGTCAGAATTGTATATAATTGCAAAAGTTAGTGATTTCTTGGTTTGGACAATAGGAGCTGAATTTGTGTTCTTAAAGTAGGATGCTAATACAGCTGCTTAAAGCCACCTGAATGAAGCTTTTTGAAGGATGAGACCAGAAAAATTCAGGTTAAAAAGGAGGGTGCAGACTTCTGACAGTCATGAAAATATCTTTGAAATAATTTATTTTGGGATGTAGAGATATCTATTTATTGAAATAGTGAAGTTAGTTCTGTAAGAGATGGTACAGCCCTGCTTAGCTGGACATCTGCATGAATGAATCAGGAGGATTGGGGTACAAATTCTGCAAGGGGGTCAGATAAGGTCACTTTAGGTCATCCACAAAATCCATTTATGTTTTAAAATTTACTTGGAAGCATGGAAAATGCCATTCTTTGAGTTCAAGTTGAGTGAATTTTCCTGTATATGAGGGAGGAAACTTTAAGGATAGTGTAGAGGACTCTGGGGACTTAAAATGCTTGATGACAAAAAAAGAAAATGTTTTTGCTCTTCTGTTGTCACTTTCATTCTCTCTTCTCTCAACCCTTGTTAAATTAAATTTTCTATCACTATTGCTGTTCTTCATAAAAAATACATATTTTATTTTCCTCTGCAGAATAAAATAAACATGGCAGACAAATTTACAGTGAGACTTGTCAACAAACACATAAGATCATGTTTATTAGGCTGAGCATAAACTTTCTCTTATATTCAATTTACTATTCTTATTCTCTTATATTCAATTTACTAGTACAATAAAACTGTCATCAGATCAAATGGGTTTTTATCCTGCATCAACTAGAAAACAATGTCATTAAATTGGAAGGGTACAATTGGGTGTATACCATATATCATTGTTCTCTTGCTCTCTTGTGAGTTCCAAAAATTAAAAAGTTTTGTACAGCATCATGCTGGGGCTTGCATGTTCCAACATATAAGTAGGGATTTAGTCTGGGTAGTTCAGGGTGTATATTTAATGGATTATTTATAAGGCTGTTTTTCAGTGTGAAAACCAGTATGTTTTACTGCAGTAAGGACCGGAAGTCTCTCAACATTTGTTTGAACAGAGTGGACGGAAAAAGCCCAAACACTAGTTCCACCATTTTTTGGGGGGGTAAAAAGCAGTAGACAAAATAAAAAAATAATTTTTAAAAAGTCTTTTATGTACTTTAGCACAGGGGGGAACCAAAATAGTTAATGAGAATGCATTCATTTTTAAAAAAGGGCTTAAAAAAAAAAAAAAGGTTACCACTTTCCCAAGAAATTCAGTCTATTTTTTCACAGTTCAGAAGCCATTGGAATTCACAATTATTCCCTTATCACCTTGGAGATGAGAGTACTTAGCTTTAGGGGTCCCTTTCTTGCCCTGTTTGGTTTTTTTAGGTGAATTGATAGGCCACAGGAGCACAGCAAGTGGCTTCCTAGGGCAGCACTTGGGAGTGTTCTGACATGAAAATTGTGTATTTTTTCATACTGTTCAACATTAGCCATTTCCATTCCTTCACTTTAAAGTACCTTCTCACTTGCAATTATTTGATATTGCACACTGTATTGCAGTGTATCCACACGTGATTAATCCAACGTGCTCTGTATGTGGCATAGGAAATAAAGCTATGAGAAGCTTTGTATGTGGCATATGAAAGTCTAGGCTGAATCAAAAATGAATAATATATTAATATATAGTACATTTGTTATAAATAAGAAGGTTGACAAGGCCAATATTCAAGCAGCAATCAATTCATTAATTAATATGGTAAAGTATGAGCAATACAGGGCTGGGTACAGTGGGGGAAGTTTTCCCTCCAACTGCACACCAATGGTTGGGGCTTACAGGTATTTATAGGGGTACTCATAAGCTTTCTCAGCAGTTTCTATTCCCAATTTTTATGTCACAATTCTATACACTATTGTGATTTAGTTTTTCTCAGGATGTACATCCCGAAAGGAGTATCCCAAGTGGTGGTGGTCCGGTTTCCAAAAGAAGGAAGGAGTATTTCATCTGGTGAAGTCCAGTTTCCAGATGTGGGTCCACCTTTTGATTGCAAGGACTATAAATCTTGTTAACAGTGATGTCCAGCTTCCCTTGGTCAAACTGATTAGTCCTTGAGTTGATGTCCATCTTCCTTTCTCAAGCTGCATGTTTCCTTTTTATATATTCTAAAGCTATAGTTTCAAAAGATCCTTACTACATGCAATATTCTAAAATTATATTTCAAAAGGTTATGATTGCAAAGCTGTTTAGGGCTTAACTGCAAGCAGAAGGTTCCTGTCAAAAAGCAACATCCTTAAAGCTTTAATTCAAATGCTCCTAAATCAAGTTAAGGCTTATAAAGGTTAATTGCAAACAAAGGATAGGTTCAAAGGCCTTCTTCCATGCTTTATTTTTCTCAGTTATTATTAGAATCTGTCTCTAGAACTGTCCCATGGTCGGTTCCACACATATTACAATCACAAATACACACACTGCCTGTATGTACCTGACATGAAACACAGCTTTGTATTTCACACATTTAATTGACTAAGAAGTACAAACGTCTGTTATTTAATATTCTCTGAGCATATATTATGTTGAATTTGCTAAGAAGTACAAACTTGTATTATTTAATATTCCACTGATCCTCAGAGACCTGTCAGGATCGATGGCTGGTAGTATATGGACAAGTCCTTGGCTCAGCAAAACCTAGAGGTGTCTTTCACTTTTCATATATTGCAGTCCTGAAAATATATCTGAGTAGCAGTAAATAGGTGACCTGAACAGACTTTGTCTCAACTGAGCCTCCTGTTTTTCCTTTGCCATGGTCTGCTCTGTGATGTGTACATTCATTAGAGGTGCTGTGGGGCTGACATCTTCCACAATTAGTGCTCATGTATAATGAGATGCATTGCTGACAAGGACTCTCTTGTTTTCTATAGTTTCACTGAGAGGCCTTTTCCTTCTTCTTTGGCACCAATCCATTAAAGCTGTTGCACCATGTTCAGCTGGGTGGCTGGGATTGAAAATAATTTTCAGCCATTAAAACTTTGCTTGTGTGTCATCAGCTCCACCTCTTGGATTAATTTGGCTTTTGCAGACCCAGTACATAGTTCATAGGGGAATTCTCTCTGGGAATGTAAAAAGTCCTGAGGCGGTGCCCTAGTAAAAGCATCTGCCTCAATGGCTTTGTCCTGCAAGTTCAGTGCTTGATGAGTAGCAAAGTTTAATTGCAGATTACTTTGCTAATAACTTGGGTTACATTGTCCTCTAGTGGCTCATGTAGATAACAGCCCTGCTGGCAAAATCCTTTTGCCTTGTGTTTTTAAATCCTCTCATATTCTTTTCATACAAGTCCACCAAATAAAAAATTTGCTTCTTCTTGCCATTGTATCGGTACAGCAAGTACTCTTCTCTAAAACTGCAGCTATTTTGCTTAATAAATGTGTATTTTGAATTGTTCAAAATAACAATAGGATTGTGAGAAGTTAATATATTTAATTAAAGCATTTGATGAAAATGAATACATCCTTTGTACCAACACTAAAAGAGAATAAACTCAATGTGTTTGTTTTTTTTTAAAAATAGGCTCAGGACTAGTTCACTTCCAGAAAATACACAGACGTCTTACATAAAGGAAATCAGAATGTCCCTTCACATGTCCTGTGGCTACTCACTTGTAAACCACAGAAACACTGGGGTTTGTGCCTGTGGAGTGGAATCACTGCCTTTCCTGGCAGGCATAGAGAGCACTGCACTGCTTTGGCAAACTGGGTGTTTGCCAGCATAATGCAGGTGTTTGCAAGTAGGAGGAGGGATCTGAAGCATGGAGGATTACTCCTGGGTGTTTACAGTGACAAAACACACATTTTATATTGCTTTGAAAAGGTGATGCCCTATTCTGCAATGTGCTGAGTTGGTTTGCCCCTGTGTCAGAGCAGTGGGATTGCTTCCAGAAGAGGCCCTGCCATGGGAAGTGTAGCAGGCAGTGTTTGGGCAGAACATGGCACGTGGGATGCTCCAACAGGCAAGTCTTCCTTTTTCCTGCTCTTCCTTCCTTGATGAAATGCCATGAGTGAAGACAAATAGAGGCTGAACTGCAGAAGGAGTTTCTCTGTGTGTAAGAAGAGAACAATAGAAGGTTCTGTTTGTGTCTCCAAGGTTATGTTGGAAGCAGCAGTTATAAATGGTGGAGAAATGTGGTATCTCGTTAAAAGAAATAGTGGTGCACTCCAGCAAGGTGATAGCTCATGTTGTCTGTTGCAGTTTGCTGTGACAGGAGGGACAAAGGAGTACTCCTGTCTTACAGAATTAATTTTCAAGGCTTTTCAAGCCTTGTACTCTGTCAGGGAACTAATATATTGGGATTCTGTAAAAACTGCTTGTTCACGTCCTCCATTTCTGGCCACCTCTTTCATTCTTCCCTTTTAGAATCACAGAATCAGAAAGTGGATTGTGTTAAAAAGGACCTTAAAGATTTTGTAGTTCCACCCCTCCCACCATGGACAGGGACACCTTCTGCTGGACCAGGGTGCTCAAGGCCCCATCCAGCCTGGCTTTTTGGGGAGGTCCTCCTTTCCCTCAGCAGTGCTGATGGCAGAAGCAGTTTGGATCATGAGCAGATCTGTCCTGGCTGCTGGTGATCCCCTCTTCTGGGATCCTGTCAGGATGCCCCCTCTCCCAGGGCTCCTGGCAGTGTTGGATGGATGCCAGCCAGCTCATTCCCTGGGCTGATCGTCCTCAAACACTGTGAGAATTGCAGAGCAGCTTAATTTACCCTTGAGACGCTGGAGCTGTGCATTTGGGGTTGTCCCCATACTGCCTCAGAGTGGCACACACCCCCAGAGCTGCCACAGCTGGGTGGGCAGACACAAAAGGTATAAAGGCAGCCTGGGGGTATAAAATGCCTTCACCTTTTGAAATCATCTGTGGTGTTGCTCTTACAGTTTTTTCAGAGGTTTATTAGGCAGTGATGGATGCAGGAATATTTACTTGTAGCTAATGCTCTGTGACTCTTCTGTTGGGAATCTTTTCAGGTGTTTTCAGTTCAGAAATCAGGTAGTTTCTTTACTTCTTAATTAGCTGCTAGGAGAAGGGTGATGGTTTTTAGTTTTCTCTAACAAAAAGGTTTTGTTTTTGAAAACTCTTATGTCAAGTCTTGTATCAATTTTTTTTTTCATTCTTTGTGAAGTTCTTTTTCAGGGGTTTGTATTTGTTTAACCAAGATGCTAAGTGGAGTTTTGTTTATCCTTAATTCAGAATGTGGGGTTTTACCCTTCATGTAGCACAGTGGTGCAGATTGATTGATATAGAGCTCTCTGACTAAAATTTCTGCTTAAATATTTGACTTTTTTTCAGGTATCTATCAGGCCAGTGGTTGTCCCTCCCTCCACACTGGAATCTTTTACAGAAACTCATTACTGCTTCCCAGGTGTGCTCTCCCTGACATCCCAGCAGTGAGGGGACTCTGCCCCATCAGTAGGGTCTCTCTGCTATGGCAATGCTCAGGATCCTCCTGCAGGAAAGGAGATGTGATTGACCATGCCCATTTCTCTTAAACAGACAAATGCAGGCTTCTCTTCAAATCAGGGCAGGAGGTTGTTCCTCCCAACCAGCTGTATTGGTCGCTGTTTTCTTCCAGCTGAGTGTTAACTCCGCCTTCCTGTAGTGCCCATTCCATCGTGGTTATGCCAGCAGAGTCTTTCCAGAATAACCTGACCTTTGATGACAAACTCAGTCAGAGCTGGAATCTGATGGAATTGATTTTTGGTGAAACTGATCCCTCATGTTCTCTCTCTGTCTGGGCTCTGTATGTGCAATGGGAGAAATAAAATGGTGACCTTGTGCGTTCCCAGAGTGCTGGGTGTGATCCTGCTCAGCACAGCCAGGAGTTTGTCAGGCTTTTGACAAGTGCTTTTCCCTCTGCCTGCCTGTGAGCCTCTCTAGTGCCTGCAGATGCAAATGTGAGTGCACCTTGCTCCCTAGCAGATGTCTTTGGAGAGCAGATGTCAGTGCTCACTGCTTTTCTGTATGATTGTAAAACGCATCCTACAGTGGAAAACAGGTGGTAATTTTATTTAAATCCTGCTGTATTGGAGAGCAATGAAACTAATGAGATATGCTGCAGCCTTTCCAGGGTTTCCATTTCAATAAGCCTCTAATCTTGAAACTCTTTTAATCAGGCTTCTCTATCAGACGTTCTCATGTCTGCATTGCCAGCACCCACCTGAAATGATTACTTGGCCTCAAATTAATAGGCGATGGCGTTTTGATGTGCACTGTCGAATCATTTCTATTTCAGGATGAATTTCTGTTTGGCCTTTTCTGAAGGCAGTGTTCAGCATTAACGTGGCTGTGTGTGGATTCTAATGTCCTTGTGTTCTCTCCTGCCAGAATAACGAGATGGTGGAGCTGCAGAGGATACGGATGAAAGACGAGATCCGAGAGTACAAGTTCCGAGAGGCGAGGCTGCTGCAGGACTACACTGAGCTGGAAGAGGAAAACATCACTTTACAGAAACTGGTGTCCACACTGAAGCAGAATCAAGTAAGCCTGGAAAGAGATTCAGGGCACTGTACTGTAAATTGTCACTATTTTCTCCAATTTCCATTATGTGATCCCGTAGGGCAGTTTGATAGAAGTTCCTTTTTATGTTTGGGGTTTTTTTTCCAGTTGGGTTTTTGCTAATCACTTATTCTAAAATTGTGTTAATGCCCATTTTTTTGAAATATGGGCTGGCTCTTATCTCAGTTTTGAAAAATTGGTATACTTCATTGCAGAACTATGGAATCACAGAGGAATTATTTAAAGAGATATATTTTTACTTTGTGCTTTTCCTGTCTCTCAGAAACTCAATGCCCAGCAGCCGGTTGTCAATTAAAGTGAGCAAAAGAGATTTGGTCTCCTGTCAGAAGAGTTAACTTGTGGTGATGAAAATTAAAATATCCAGGTTGGATGGTATAACACTTCCTGCCTTTTAGATGCTGTCTAGGCCATCATAACATTGCACTTCATAACACCCTCTCCTCACCTGCCCTGAGAGTGTCACTCTGCACTGCAGCTCCTGGTTGTGTCCTGACCTATTGCCTGGTGCTCTTGGGGCTTCTGTGGAAGAGCCAGCCCTGTCACAGTTTCTGATGGCAGCCTGGGAACAAAGCTGCCTTATTCCTGCAGGAATAAGTAGTGCTATTTCAGCTCTCTTTTACTGCTTTTTTACTGCTGCAGCACAAATGCGATTGAAACACTTAAAACAACAGAGCTATGCTGCAGGGAATACACAGGTAATAGAAATGGGTGCATAATTTCCTTATTTATGAAGATGCCTAGTCCTTCACACTCCTGAAATGGAATTCATAGCAGATCATCTTTGTTGCCAGAGTTATTTACCCAGACAGCAAATTCCTCCTTTGAGGCATGGATTTTTTTCTCATTAACCTCATAGGAGACATTTTCACATTTTCAGGAAGTAAATGACCCCTTTATGGACTGTCCTTGTTTCCCCCCAAAATGAAATCTGTTTGCAGGTGTTAATATTTGTAATAATATTTCATTCTAGCTGAAACCAAATGCCAACAGTCTGTGGAGAGAAAAAGCATTGCCACATTTTGAAGGGCTTTAAAAATCAGTCATTTTGCATCACAGATCCATGCATTTATGATTCCTAAAATTACTTTCATCTACAAGATAAAATTTTAAGAGCATTTTATAATTTAATGGTTGAATTTACAAAACCATATGTTATAAATCCTAGTGCTAAAATGTCATTATCTACATGTTGGGGTTTTTTGTAACTTTTTAAAGCAAGAGTCTATGAGAAGGTAACCATAGAGATATAGACCTTTAGCTTTTATGGATATTTAAAATTGAAAAAGTGTTGGTTGTTTTGTTGGGTTTGGCTTTTTTTCATGTATTGAAGTTATAAACATAGCTACTTGATTGCATTTTTACAATTTTTTCAGATGGACTTGTTCCTTTAGTAAGGAAAGATACTAAATTGCCAAATGTAGATTTGAAACTCTCATGGATTTTCCTTTTCTATTTAAGAATGCCCCTATGATTTTGGGACTTTCTTTGTTGTTTGATGTGTTTCCAGTTTCTGGGTTTGAAGATTAGTGCTTTGCTTTTTAAGTTTGCCTTTCCAAATGTTTATGAGTCAAAGACTTTTGACAGGCTGATAAATATTCTACTTCAATAGGAATGATGCATATTATTTTTTGCTAGGATCTTATTTTAGTTTGATTAACAATCCATATATGTCAAACAAAAAAATATTCTATACAATGCATTAAGCTTGAAGATAATGTGTTTGAATTATAAAGTATCAATTGCAAAAAATTGGGGCTTTTTATGGAAACATGAAAATTCGGTATTTTTTTCCCTCTTTCACCAAGCTATTGAATTCTTTCACCTGATAATGAGACTTTTTTTTTCATTTTGAAATTAAGATGCAGATGACTAACATGATTAGAATTAAATAGAAAAAATCCAAGTGTCATCATTTTTGCCAGGAATGCTGGTCAAGTGTAGACATGGACATTGACAAACAAAACGCTTCCTTGTCATTGCTGTGGGGTTTTCCAGCAGTGAAAAGGAAGATGAGGAAGGACAGCAAAGGGGAAGCATTCTGCAGTGGGGATCTCCTGCACTGTCTAGGTATTGTTGATGAACTGGTTTTGAACAGGGCTGGGTTTTTTCAGGCTTTGTTTCTTGTGAGGTGAAATGGAGAGGTCTGAAGGAGGGATCTGCCTGTAAAGGACAGAGAAGAAGCTGCTGTTTAGCTCAGCTCACAATGCCCATAAATACCTTGATAAAATACCACACCTTGGTGTGGGGCAGGACAGAACAGTGAGCCCCTCCAGTGCTGCCAAGGGGCGCCACTGGGACACATTCCTGTGGTTGGAGCAACAGGTTCCTGTGTGCTCCAGAGGGACAGCCCTACACGCAGTCCAGGGACTGTGGGGGGCTGCATGAGCTGTTTGCTGCATTATTCTGGTAGTTTAAAAATCTCTAGCAATTTTGGGGCATCTTAGAGTTTAAACTGACTGTACAAATAGATTCCTGTTTAATTTTTAAAATTAAATGCCTCTGGGGTATTGGAGAGCCTTGTAAAGTACAGAGAAGAGAGTTGAGGCTCTTCTACTGGTTTTGTACCTTCCATCTGTATTTTTGAAATCTAGCAATATATTTGAGAGTATCTGTGTCTGAGTGACTTTACATCCAGTAGGAATTGAGATATGAGGTCATCTCCAGAATATTTGTAAACAACATATCAGCCTATATTAACCTAAGATCTATGAATACCATGATATACCAACATTGCTTATGGCAATTCTAGTAAATCTGCTATTACCAGGACATCTGCTAATAAACAGCCTTCTTCCCATGAAATTTCATTGCTTATCATAAGTTATTCAGAAAGAGGTTTTCTATGTCTTGAGCCTTACATGCTGAAAAAGTGAGCACTGAAGTGTTTAAGAGAGAGAGCTCCACTTGCACTTTTTGCTCAGTCAGTTCTTTGCAGCAGCAGGCAATGTCTGGTGTTCCAAACCATAGTTTCTCTAGCAGTTATCTCAACAGGGCTGATAAATGGCAGGTTTCCACAACTCAAGTTTTAGTATTATGAATGTTCTTTGTCTTGTCTAATTCAGGTTGAATACGAAGGCTTAAAGCATGAGATTAAACGATTTGAGGAGGAGACAGTGTTGCTTAATAGCCAGCTAGAAGATGCCATCCGGCTGAAGGAGATTGCCGAGCATCAGCTGGAGGAAGCTCTGGAAACTTTAAAAAATGAAAGAGAGCAAAAGAACAATCTGAGAAAGGAACTGTCCCAGTATATCAACCTCAATGATAGTATGTATAATAACCATATTAATATATCAGTAGATGGGTTGAAGTTTTCAGAGGACGGGGGTGAGCCCAACAATGACGACAAAATGAACGGACACATCCATGGGCCTCTAGTGAAACTCAACGGTGACTACAGAACTCCCACGAGTAGGAAAGGAGAATCTCTGCACCCCGTCTCTGACCTCTTCAGTGAGCTCAACATATCAGAGATACAGAAACTGAAGCAGCAGCTCATGCAGGTAAGGGCTGAATTTAATCTTCTTGGAGTGTTCAGACACAACCTCTGAACCCTCCTGCCAGTTTTGCAGCGATCATTCCTGGTGATGTTCTTGACCATGTGTCCATTTTCCAGACTTCTGCTTTGGTGGTTGTTTTTATGTAGGTTTTACCAGAAATATCCCTAGTAGACAGAGTTACATGACTGCACAAAAGTCAGTGTGACCTGAGCAGATATTTAGTGCAAAGGGGAGAAAGGGACGTAAATGCTGGAGTTACAGATGGTTGGATTCCTTTTTTCCTGCTTTCATAGTGATAAATGTCCCTGAAATTGCACATGAAATAAGGTATTCTTCTATATGACTAAAGCTATCTGGAAAAAACCTCATTACAATACCTGCGTCTACAGATTTGATTATGTTCCCTTGCAAGTCAGGGGGAGGTTTTGCCGTTAAATTCAGCTGGAGCAAGGTTTGGCAGGCGGTCAGGGAGAAGAAAAGGAGGGGAGCGCTCCTCTCCGCAGCCGTGCACCGGGAGCATGTGGCGCGCGGGCTGTCACAGAGCGCCAGAGTCCCGGCGGATGCCCGGGCTGCAGGGGGTGCCTCGGGCCGGGCCAGCCAGCGCTTGTTCCTGTTCATCCGTGCCCAGCCAGAACAGGAGCCTGGGATGTGTGCCAGAGGAAAATGCGAGCTGCCAGCCCCAGTGTTGCCATCATCTCAGAAGGGGTGCGGTGCCACGCAGAGAAAGGGTCCTGCTGCCCAAGCTGGTGAGCATCTCGTCTGCCACAGCAGCTTGAAAGCTTTTGGCACTGTCAAGGAAATGCCCAGCATCTTCTAGCTTTGGGCTTCTGAACAGCACCTCTTTTAAAGAGAGGAAATATGAGCCTTTTACTGCTTGAAATGTTAGAGGTTGTTTGGAAGTGAAGTAGAGCAAAACCAATTTTCAGTGCTTGCTAGAGAACAACAAATCCCTATGTGGTCTGTCCTCTTTGATGAAGAGTTAATTGTTTTATTTATCTCGTTGCCAAATTCACTGTGGGTTGTTTTGATCTGAGCTGTGACATGGTGAACATGGGTGATATCTAGTGCTTTGCACCAATAACTTTGACACAAAGCATATATCATGTGAGTGTGAAAGCTTCAAATACAGGATTTCATTTACATGACAAATTCTGTTAAACTTTTCCAGTTTTAAAGGAAACACGGAGTGTGTATTGTATATATATGCACCTGAAAGAACACATACATGAATATATAATATATACATTAAAAAAAAAAAAGTATTGATGCAGGGCGATCCTAATGTAGGGAATACTGTGCTCTGACTCCAATGATTTCAGAAGGCTGAACAGGTGCTTTATTAAGCTATACTATATTGTACTAATACCACACTAAAGAGATACTAAAGAAAAACTCGTGGCTGTCTCCAGACAGTCAGGACAGCTTTGACCTAATTGGTCAATCAATCCAAACAACCATCCCCAGAATCCAATTAACAAATCACTCTCAGTAAACAATCTCCATAACACATTCCACTTGTGCCAAACAACAGGTGCAGCAAGTAGAGATAAGAATTGTTTTCTCTTCTTCTCTGAGCTTCTCACTGCCTTCCCCAGGAAAAATCTTGGGAGACAGAATTACGTCTGTCTCTGTTCAGAGAATATGAATACTGCATATATGTATGCATACATATATAGAATATATACATTATATGCAGCTTCTAATTTGATTCAGGAATGCAATGTTAAACTTTTAAAAACATGGTTTCAAAAGAAATGCTTTGAAATGTTCACATTTCAACATATACTGTGTTTTTAACCACAATTTACTATGAAATATATGCAATATAAATTTTGAGTGAAAGCTGCTTGGAAATTAAAAAAAAAGGGTTGCTTTGAGTATGCTTTTTCTTGATTTCATTAAATTAAATACTGAGCAGGAGGAGTTAGCAAACTTCTGCTTGAAGGACACTATAATTGTCTTTATCTTCTCTGAATTAAAAGTTTATATCTCTTAAGCAAAGAAGCAGCCTTCTCACAGTTGCTAGGAACAAACTTAGGAGCCTATAAAAGAAATTATAACTGGTTTTGGTTGTAGTGTTTTTTGGTGCTGGGCCCCAGCACATCTGTGCCGATGGTGGCCACCATTGTTTGGCATTTACATCCTGTTAAAAGGTTTGTGGTTTAAAAAGACAGACTAGACCTCAGTGAAAGCCTGATTCCTTTAGATACCATAAAGAGTCACTGCAAAATGCTGATGGTTTACAAAGTGATCTCCTTCTCTGTTGAGTTCCATCAGTTCATGTCACACAAATTAAATTTGGATCGTACAAATTAAATGCGAAAAATTCCGCCAAAAGTTTTCTATGTGGTAGATGTGAGACGTAATCAGGTTTAAAAGCTGACAAAAGTTAAATCATCAGCAAAATTGGATTTTTTTTTCCCCTCTGCAGTGTCTTTGCCATATGGTGTTCATTCAGCTGCATCTCAATATTTGTTGTGAGTTCCTCCTGTTTTCTGTGAAGAGGCTGCACTAGAACAGAGTTTCTGATGGAACTGGTCATGTATTGGGAGCTATTTTTATGACTATAGGACATCAGGTTCCTTTTTAGGATAAAAGTAAATTTCAGATTTGCCATTTTGTAAGGGTGTCTGGCAAATTGTTTTTGCTGCTCTATCTCATAAAGAAGACTTCACTGAAACAGCATGACAAATAGAATTCTTTCTACAGCTTTTGTATGCTGCTGCTTCATGGGCTGTGCTGGTCCTTGAAGAGATTTAATTGTACCTATTCCCTTTCCATATATATATATCTGCTGTGTAACAAATGTCCTGCTGAAAATTTTCATATTCTGAGATTTTCTTAGAAAAGCTCAGGGCTTTGTGCTCTTCCTTCCTGTTTGTTGTCCAGTGGAAAAAATTCTTTATCTCATCCTTGAAGTCTAGGACTTCTTTTTTCCCATGGTCATGATTTCCCTTTTTTTGAGGCCAGTATGATATTTGGAACTTTAGATGAAATTCTCTTTAAAAAGGCAGAAAAACAAAAAGTCCCTGCAGCTCACTTTCTGACACTCTTCTTTAGCTGCCTTGTACTTTTGTGACAAATATGCTATAGCTGAGATTCAAGGATTCTTGAGATGAGTTCTCCTGTTAATTTGTTCTAGTCTCCCCCAGGAACTGTTCACTGAAATTCTGATGTTGAAAAAAAAGGGGAAAAAAAAAAGGTGAGGACATAAATGTCTATGGTTAAATTGCTTTCCATAATTGCAAAATATAGATGCAAATTGGGAAGGAAATCTCCTCAAGCTGAAATCTCTGAAGGGAAGGATGCTTCGCAAAATAGGAGACAGCTACTTTTGAATTGCTTTTATTTTCGTTTTAAGATCATAAAAATCCTTACTGCAGCTACCAATTCCAGTGTCAAAAAAATGCACCAACTGGGCTGAAAAATACCTGGAATTGGCATAAGTTTGCTGTGGTGGAAATAAGAGTATAGTATTGTCTAGAACAGGACATATTATTACCATATTTGGGAACAGCAGAGTCATTAATATGCGAAAGGTGTGCTCAGGACTGAGCTGGAGCTTTGGGGTTTTTCCCTTGGCAGTAGGAGCATGTATTTATGGTTTTAAACAGAAGGGGATTAGCTTAATCCATTATTGCTGGTCCAGAATGAATAAAATTGAGTAGTTCTGTGTATTTCCTTTTGCTTGCTGCGCAAGATGATATATGGGTTTTAAAAGTTTAAAATGTTTTCTTTGGAAAGAATCCTTTCTGTTTGAAATGAGTGTTTCCAGAACACATTTATGTTCAGAAGAGAAATTATCATCAAGATCCAAATTAGCTCTGCTACAGTTTTTCTTCCTGATAGGGTATAATGGCTCAGATCAGTAGTCCTGCAGGATCAATTCTGTCTGATGAATTTAAGCAGGCACTGAAGCACTGTGCTGCTTTAACACACAGGTGTTTTCTCAAAGGAAAGGCTTTATTATAATAAATATTATTAAAAATAAATATTTATATTTACATGGGTGCAATCTACAATGAATTGGCTCCTTTGGTGTGAACATGCCCACAGTGGACCCATACACTTTAATAAGCCAACTGCCCTTGGTGTGTAATATGTGGTTCTTTATTATCACTACAATTTCTCACTATAAGGTGAGAAGATCCTTTAATTAGCCAAAACCCAGATTTTTTGTGCATATGCATAGCTCACCTGAGGGCAGTGTAACTAACACTGAAGCCTGCAATACCAAGTGGTAACAACTGGAGTTCAGCTGAAGGTTTCTAGGGAAAGCAGACCTGGGCCAGGCAGCTTGGTGGAAAAAAAGAGGAAAGCAGGTAAAGAGACTCCTGCTGGGTTGATCTCTGAGGGTCCCCAGGACAGGCCTGACCAGGACATTTATAGAAAGTGGCCACTTTTAAGATGCACTTGGCAAAAGGGAAGTTTACCCTATTTGGGATATTCTCAACAAGAGCGGGCTGAAATGGGGGCTGAGCAACAATGAGGGTGGCAGACATACTGGGGGAACGAAAAATGGAGAAGGATGCCAAAATACTTGTAGTTCTTGGCTGTCCTCTTCTGCACTGATGATGTAGTGCCAAAAGTGGAACGCTTCATATCTAAAGAGATAAACTCTTCCTGGATCATAAAATAATGATGAGATTTGGCCCTGTTTTTTTAATTCTTAAGGCATCAGTCCCCTGTATACAAGAAAAGTAGGCTGATTTTTTTAGATGTTTTATCATGGTTTCTATTTTTATTTATATGTTTCTGCCTGCAATTGATTGCAGATCCTAGTGGAGGCCACGTTTTGAGAGCTTGTCTGTGAAACCAAGGGATCGCTGTGTGCTCCAGTATCTTAGTACTTCTGAGCAGCAGCCATGGCTCAAAAGCCTGGTTAAGAGGAAACAAGAGTTTGAAGCACTGCTCTGAACATTTTTTGAGATGGTATTAACACCTCAGTTTCTCAAAGGCTTTTCTTTTCCTTTACTAAGATGTGTCGTGGCTAATTTGATTCTTTTCCACATATTACTGATGGGGAAGGAAAGTTTGTGTCTGCTTTTTTTTTTTTAAAGGTTTCTTCATAACTGAAAACTTTAAATTCTCAGAATTAATAATTTCAGCACTTCTGAAGGGAAGTACTATTTTCACTGCATGTGCTGAGATACTGCAACAGGGGGAGAGAAGATCAGTAAACCTGGTAGGCTCAGGGTCTTATTGTAGAAGCCATGACAGGAAGAAGGATCTTATATCTGTAAGCATTCCTCTGCTTCCCACTTGACTCCTCAGAAGAGGACAAAGGCACAGGAAAAAGTTGGAGCATTATACTTAAACCTTGGAAGTCTTTCAGGGTTGTTATGATGAGCAGCAAATACCTGAGCAGATCAAACTTGTAAGTTTGTCTTGTTCACTTGCTTTAAAATTGCTGTGCATCAAAACTTCTAGAGGTGTCCTTCATGATGTCATCTGTTGTTCAGTGTCCACTTTTCTATGTGGATATTTGAAAAGAAACTTACTTGGTCACAACCAGTGGGTTGTTAGTTACACTACAAGTCCTACTTTTTCTGGCTTGAATTTAAACAGATGGATTTTGCTTGCAGAGAAGTGCTGGGGATGGGCAATCCTGGGAGTTGCATGTGCTCAGTGTTAACTGTGTGATCTGTGCTACATTTCCACAGGCTACGTTGTTCAATCTGTGGAAATGTACACAGCCAGTTTTTTACTGCATTTGCCTTAATGAAAATATGCAGCAGTTCAAAGCTATAAATGAATATTGTGAAAGATTGGTAGAACTGTTAAAGTGAAATATAAATTCATACTCTATTGAGAAATGGCTTACAGCCGACAGTGATGCAGCTTCTGTGTTCAGGGAGCATATGTCCTAATAAATCCTGTACCATCACTCTAGCTGATGAGGCAGTGCTTGGGCACTTGGTAATTCTTCAGTGGGCAACATATAAAATTGTGATCTAGTGGTATTGGAAGTTGTAACAGAGGCTGGGACTCGCTAAACCTCTGAAAGTTACACAGTGCTCTATAAATTAATTTTACGGTGTAGGTGTACATGGCTAAAATCTCTCAGAAGCCCTCAAGCTGCAGGCAGTGGTGGGGTGGAAGAGGTGACTGGGGCTGCAGAGTTTGGTGCTCGGCATGGGTAGGAAGAGACCCTGGGTTTCTCACTCTGGCTCTGTTGCAGGTGGAGAGGGAGAAGGCCATTCTGCTGGCCAACCTCCAGGAGTCTCAGACGCAGCTGGAGCACACCAAGGGAGCCCTGACAGAGCAGCACGAGCGCGTGCACAGGCTGACGGAGCACGTCAACGCCATGAGGGGCCTGCAGAGCAACAAGGAGCTGAAAGTGGAGCTGGACTGTGAGAAGGGCCGAGATTCCGGCGAGGAGGCGCACGACTATGAGGTGGACATCAATGGCTTGGAGATCCTGGAATGTAAATACAAAGTAGCTGTTACTGAGGTGATAGACCTTAAAGCAGAAATCAAAGCCTTAAAGGAGAAATATAATAAGTATGTGGAAAACTACACTGAAGAGAAGGCCAAGTATGAGAGCAGAATCCAGACGTACGACGAGCAGGTGACAAGCCTGGAGAAGTCGACCAAGGAAAGCCAGGAAAAAATGGTCCACATGGAGAAGGAGTTACAAAGGATGACAAGCATAGCAAACGAAAACCACAACACCCTTAACACTGCCCAGGATGAGCTGGTGACGTTCAGCGAGGAGCTGGCTCAGCTCTACCACCACGTCTGCCTGTGCAACAACGAGACGCCCAACAGGGTCATGTTGGACTATTACAGGCAGAGCAGAGTCACCCGCAGCGGGAGCCTGAAGGGGCCCGATGACCCTCGAGGCCTCCTTTCCCCACGACTCGCCAGGCGGGGGGTGGCCTCGCCCGTGGAAGCCAGGACCCCGACCGAGCAGGTGACGAAAGAGGCCGCAGAGCCCGGCAAGGAGCAGAGCCCCACAAAAACACCCTCCATTTCTCCTGTCATCACAGCCCCTCCTTCCTCCCCCGTCTCTGACACCAGTGACATCCGCAAAGAGCCTATGAACATCTACAACCTCAATGCCATAATAAGGGACCAAATCAAGCACCTGCAGAAGGCTGTGGACCGGTCGCTGCAGCTGTCGCGCCAGCGGGCCGCGGCCCGCGAGCTGGCGCCCATGATCGACAAGGACAAGGAGGCCTTAATGGAGGAGATCCTGAAGCTCAAGTCGCTCCTGAGTACAAAGAGAGAGCAGATCGCGACCCTGAGGGCAGTGCTGAAAGCCAACAAGCAGGTAAGGTGCTCCTAAAGCGCTCAGGAAAGTCTGGTATTTATATAGGTCGCTTACAAGCTTTCCCAGGGGGATATTGGTGGAGAGGTTTTACACACAGGTTATTTAGTCACTCCCTCCCTCCCTCCCTCCCTCCCTCCCTCCCTCCCAGGACCTGCCTTTGTTACCTCCCTTCCCAACCTCCTCTTGAAACACTTCAGTTCTGCTTTTTTCAGCACCCACTATTCACCCATCAGAGGTGTAGGCAGGGACCACCAGAGGTGTAAGCAGGGACCAGCCTAGGCATGTTGCTGGTGTTATCACAAACTGTTGGTTGGAAAACAAAATAGAACGTCTCTGGAGAGGCTCTCAGTGGTCTGCTCTTCTATTTAGGAAAATAAAAATCTTCCAGGAATTATTTCAAGGTTTTTTTCTCCAAATCTTAAGAGGAATTCATTCACCCATTTTATTTTTGATGTTTCACCAATTAAAAGAAGCCAAAAATTGTAGTACTTGATATTAAATCCCAAAAGAAATCCATCTTATTGCTATGTTTTTCAAGAGTACTGTCAATTTTTTTTGCATAGTATGTCTACCAATCCCATAGCATCCATTAGATTCCAGGTTTGAAAAAACTCTAAAAAAATCTAAATTTAAACATGCAAATTGTTTTATTTACTTTGATGCATCTCCTTTTGCCCAGAATTAAATCTGAATGCAAAAGGCTGCAGTGGCAGTGTTTTCATTCTAGGTTGCCTGGCACTTTCCCCATCTGAAGACAGTGCCGTGATCACCACATGGGGGCTTGAATCCTGATTAACAGCTTGGCACTCTGTTAGCTGCTGACAGTGATGGGATTTCAGTGTTAAGATTCCCAATAGTCAACTATTCTGAAGTTACAATTTCAATTTTAATTGATTGGTGTATCTGTAACTGCATAGGGTACTGGGGATTTTTAAATTGCAGCAATATTTCAACATATATTGAGTCTTTTATAGTTTTCCCCCCTCCCTGATACAACACATGTTAAATATTAACTCAAGTAATTAAATACCATCTCTAGCTATGCAATAATAGCTCTGAGCAATTATATGTAGATTTTCCATGTAATTAAAATGTAATTTAGATGGAATTGATGTATGTGAGTATACATTCTGTGATTCCAAATTAAAGATTTTTCCCATTAGCATAGAGCTATAATTTATTTTTTGTTGCTACCAGAAGATCTATCTCAGTCTCACTCTTTTATTGCTGTCAGAAATAATGCATTATCCTAAGGCATGCTCACCGAAATGGAAAAGATAGATTTGCTGACTAAGAAGCTGCTATTAACTAATCTTTTATTTATTAGAGAGCAGCATAGATATTGGTAACTGTACAACTGGGTACAGAAACTTGCAATACTTGTTTATGCAATCCTGATATCAGCTTCCTCAAACTTTCAAGCTAAAAGACATAATAATGTAAAGGGAAGGAGAAATTTAATGTTGGAGAGGGGAAGAGTCATTCATTATGTGCCAGCCTCAAGTGTATCCCAGAACCCAAATTCATGTTTTGACTCATGTTCAAAAAACCAGAAGTTAAAATTTATTCTCTTGTGGTCTTCCCCTTCAAAAGAGTAAGTTTCTAAGCAGTAAAAGACTGGGGATATTTTTCCCTTATGGGACCCTTCCTTGGGTCTGGTATTTTGGACTGTATTTTAGTGAAGAAACACCCTTAACTAGGGAAGCACAGTTGGTATGTAGTGTTGGTCAGTAGAATTTGCAAATAAGCATTTTTATTTCATAAATAAATATTATTTATAAATATTATTATATTATCACAAAGCTCTAGCAGGAAAAAGAGAGCAAGATTTGGTGTAAGAAGGTGCAAACCTTAGTCCATGAAAATGGATTATTAAATCAATAGATCTTGCTGGCTTATTTCCTTACCTTGTCTTGATTTATGTATCCTTTTGTTCATAGCCCAAATTACCATGTCTGCACCTGACTGGTGCAATAAACATTAACAAGTAGCATAAATGAGAAAGTAAAACCAAATTAATGATGCAGTAACTTTTAGGACTGGTTCAATAATGGGTTTGATTTTGATTTCTAATCAGAAAGCAAAGTTGCCTCTGAGGGGAATTTAATAGCTTGAAGTTCTGATGGAAAGCTGATCAGTTGTTTTCAAAGATAAATAGTTCAATGAGACAGAATCGAGTCAGCACGAACTTCACGTCTGCATTAGCTATTAACTATGGTGTCTGCAGCTTCCATAACTGCAATACCCATAAAAGTCCTTCAGAAAAAATACCTTGAAAACCCCAGACATACAGAATTTTACCTATCTATAAACTAATGCTGATACTATATGGACAGAACACAGTAGAATTTCTGCTCTGAAAGACAGGCTTGATGAAAAGACAAGGTACCCCATACAACTTCTGCTCTAAAAATACAGGCTAGTTTTCTGCTTCCATGTGTGACATAAAAATCCTATCAGTGTAGGATTTAATATTTATTAACAATTATTTTAAATTGTCTGCTTCTCACACTGCTGATAAAAAGTAAATGGGATACAAAGCTGCCTTAGAAAATGAGATTTGTTCACAGATTTCAGGAGGAAGATGGCAACCTTTGGGCTGAGTTTGGGCAAACATCTCTTCTGTCAGGATACAGAGGAGGTGGAAAGGACCCTGTTAGTTCTGGCAGTGCTTGAGGTCCTGGGCTCAGCTGTGTGCTGACCTCAGCCTATTCACCTCCAGGGCTGGGCTTTGGGGATGGGGAGGGAGCTGAGCTCTGTGTGTTCCCCAGCTCTCTTTTCCTCACTAGTTTTTCACACCCTGCTGGAGTCCAGGCCTTGGAGCTCTTTGCTCCCTGCTGGTGTTGCTGTCAATTCCAGGTGACTTCTTCTCCACAGTAAATGCACAGATAGCCATCAATTCCAGGTGACTTCTCCAGAGTAAATGCACTCTGAGCCGTCATTCCCATGTCTGTAGGTGGCTGGCTGAGAGCCTGGGTACTTCACTTGCCCAGTTCCTCAGCATGACTGGTCTGACAAGACAGTGTCATGAGCACCTCTGCTGTCTTATTGCATCCTTTACTGAAGAATAGTCATGCTTTTTTTTTTCCTGTGTTTTCATATTTTTTTCTTGTGTTCCCCATCTACATGTGTGTTGCGAGATTGCATTTTTATGTGGAAAAAATTCTCTGATTTTTCTGATTCATTTTTTTCCTTTAACCACAGCTTTAAAAAAATGCTAGGTCCTGGCACCTGCTTCTTCGTGGCACCCACTACTTGGAGATTAAGGCTTTTATTTATCCCATCCTTCCTTTCAGAGAATGCTCTGTATACACTGTTCTAGATTACCTAAATCTAGATTATCCTATGGAACTGGCACCAGGCATCACCAGGCATATACGGCTCAATGGGTACAATTTTTGGGATTGGCTGAGGTGGGGAACAAATAGAAATAATTTCAACAAGAGCTGGCACTGGAGGAGGAGTAACATGAAGCTGTGTCTTCAGCTCATTTTGTCCCTGTTAGTTTGGCACAGTGTGACAGTCCAGCTGAGGTGACGAGACACACTATGTGTCTCTGAGAGATGGAGGCTGAGTTCCTCTTCTATCCCCTGTCTCACTCTCCATTACACATTCAGGCTTCAGGGTGTTCTCAGGATTCAGGCAAGTTTCCTGTCTCTTCAGGCTCCCCAAATTTCCAAGAGAAGCTTCCTCAGCTTGTGCTCCCCTTCTTTTTTTTGCTACTAAACGTACCTTTTTTTTTTTAGTTTTATTTGCTTCTCTAGCAGAGCACTTGTGCCCATTTGTTCTTAACTTTGAAGACTTTCAGGAGGGAGATCCTCAGCAGCTTGGCTGGTGCATGGAGAGACATGAAGTATTTTCCATAGAATTTGAAACTTATGCTTTGTTTTCTCTATGTTGTTTTATAGGAAACTTTAATAGGAAGAAAAAAATGTTTGAAGATTTGACCCAGTCCTTCCTCTGTTACTTTTATTCAGCAAGCAAACTATATTTTCATCCTCTAGTGTTGCACATTCATTAACTTACCCTGACACCCAAACTAAAACATGGGGATCACGGTCTGTCTGATCATTGTGCACAGTTTCAGTGATGTGTAAATTACTGTAATTTATGAGTGCGTGTTTTTGGTCACAGCTGAAAACAGACAAAAAGCTGGTTATTTCTGCTTTATCCTGCCCAGACCTAGGCTGGTGTCCACCATCCTACACTGCACCAAAGCATATATCAGCAAGGTTGAAAAAAGCAGAGTTGATTTAAATAGATCCCTAGGTGATTGATAATTTTACCATTTCAAATCTGGATTGGAAAAACGTATCTATTTAAAATGATAGATGGTCACTACTGCCCTTTAAAAATATGTTCTCTTAATGTAAATTGGTGTGAAAGTAAGAAAGTATTATTGGTGAGTATACAATTAAAAAAATTAATTATTTTAATGCTGTTGTTTAACAAGACACAAATGCATAAAGTTGTAAATTATAGGAGATTCTAATGTGCCCTTTTGTTAAGAGACATCATTAATGGGAAATGTATTGAGTTTTGGAAAACTGGGTTTGAAATCGGTTTCCAACTGTTTGGACATTACCATCTTTTGTCCTGTTCCCTTGCAAGTTGCTTCAACCTAATGTTCTTCTAACCTTCTCTCCCCTGGTGGTGGCTCAAGAGCCCATAAGATTAACAGAGGAAATTGCCTGTGTGAATTGCTGCAGCTTATTATGCACTAAATGAAGTGCAAAAAACAACCATAACACCCTCTGAATAAATGTAAAAGGAAGCAAATTTTTCTTCATTTTATTCAAAGGCAATATTTTTAAATGTCTCAAGCAGCAACAGGTATAAAGCCTCTATAAAACTATGTATTTTGAAGAATTTCAAAATGATACTAAATTCATAAGTAAAGCAGAATGTTCAAGTCTTGCAGAGATAAGACAAATGTAACTATTAAAAACAGTACAGTAGTAAATGAAAGTAATTTAATGGATGAAATTGAAAACAGAAGGGTGCAGCAAAAATTTAGGAATGGGACAAATACAAAGCTTTGCTTTCCTGTTAAATGAAGACTGTAATTTACGCTTTTTTCTTTTAGTGGTTAAAACTGCTAAAATAATGCTGGTTTGCACAGCAGTGAACATTGGCAGTTTTCAGGCATAAATCAGGCTGCCAGGTCCTGGCCATCCCTGTGCCCAAGGAAAGCCTCAGCCAGCAGGAGGCTTGAGGCCAAACACAGTGATTCACAACTTGGCTGCAGAGGCTGAGCCTCATGTGCTCTGTGTCCTGTTTGCAAAGTGCCAGGGGACACACTTGGTTGTTTATTGCAGCTCAAACAAGGTGGTTGCAGCTCCTGTGGTAACTTTACTCACTTGCCTGAGCCCTCCACATATAGCTGCACAGTTTTGCAGAGATACTTGAGGTGCTGAGCTGTTGCCATTGAAATGGGCTTTGTTCTTTCAGCTGCTTTCTCCTTTTCCTGCTTTCATGGAGTGCAACTTAAAAGAAGAAGTTAAAGTGTGCAGTCCAGTGAAGATCAGGTTTAATTTCTTTTACTGTGTGAATGAATGACATCAAAACCAAAATCAGGCGTGGGATTTTAGCTGTTCTCAGATCTCTGTCTCATAAGCACCTGTCCTTGTTTGTGTTTTTAGACAGCTGAAGTGGCACTGGCCAATTTGAAGAACAAATATGAAAATGAAAAGGCAATGGTGACTGAGACCATGACCAAGCTACGGAATGAACTAAAGGCTCTGAAGGAAGATGCAGCAACCTTCTCATCCTTGAGAGCAATGTTTGCAACCAGGTAAGGGAAAGGTGTCACCATCTGGCTCAACGCTGTAAACATGTGTGTGCTGAGTGAGAGCACACTTAGCTGTGTATGGTGGGTGCTTAGGAGGATAGAGAAATTATTTTCTGCATGGTCAGGATTTTCTTGGATGAAGGTGAATGAGTCCTAGAATGCACACTGTGCAAAACTTGCAGGCTTTCAAGTGCTGCTGAGATGTGTGTCTTGGAAAATAAAGCTGAAGAATAGCAATGTCAATACAACCTTGAGTAAAGTGTTATAAATGAGCGTATATGCCTACAGAATATTTGCATTTATAGGGTTTTTTTAAGTGGAAATCAAATAGTGGATTTATGTGGCTGATTTTCCCATTCAGAAGGACGCAGTGATTCTGTCATGTAAAGCTATCGTACAGTTAATGATGATCTTCAGAACCCCACATTTTCATTACAGTGAGATTTATTACTTACCAGTAGTAAAATCTGTTTAATCAATCAGCCTTGCTATAATCCAGTGCTAATAATTGTAAGGCCACTGTAATTTCCCACTCCAGCATAAATTCTTATTTTCTTCCACTGTGATGTTCAATTTATTATCTTCTCTTTAACAGGATAAAAGCTTCACTTATCTTCTGTAACATAGTTCCTGCTGGCAGGACAGTCTCTAATCAACTTTCATCTTTCCTTCTCCCACATCTTCAGAAGAGCTTTTGGTTTTACATGGAATCACAGAATCAGCTAGGTTGGAAAATACTTCTGAGATTGAGTCCAGCCTATGACCCAACACCACCTTGTGATCCAGACCATAGCCTGAATCAAGTCCAGGCTTTCCTTAAACACTCCCAGGGATGTGACTCCACCACCTCCCTGGACAGTTCACTCCAATGTCTGACAGCCCTTTTGTGAAGAAATTCTTCCTAATGACCACCTAGACCTCCCCTGGCACAGCTTAAGACTGTGTCTTTTCATGCTAGGTGCTTTTTAAAAGTTTACCTAAAAATACATTTTTTTTAAAGCTTCAGCATTTTCATCAATAAATTCTTATTTTGGAAATACACAAAGACATTTTTTCCCCTTCTTCTGGTCCAACACAGTACATATTTCTTGTTTGTGCTTCAGTCCATAAATGATAAGACTTCTTTGTGCCTTCTGCCAACATCTCTTCTGTGCTGCTGACAGTGACATCTCACCACTTCCAGCCTTCTAAGGTGCTTTTTTGCTTAGTGACAGTGGCAGCAGCAGCTGGGAGAAGTGGGAAGGAAGGAGAAAAGGGGCATTTATGTGTCATGACATTGGTGCTGTGTACAAATTCATCATAGGTCCATCGTCAGAGGAGTGCGTGTAGCGACATAATGGAAGCGAAGACCCAGCTCAGCAGGTGGTGTGAACCAAGGTAGCCTGATTGATTTCATTGGCATCTAAAAGTTTTCACTCTCACAAAGGAGAGTTGTGTGTGTGTGTGTTGGAAATGCCTGTGTTGACCTTTCTGTGCAAGCTCCTTACTCTAGGAGACACAGAAATGTTCTAACTCTGTAAGAGCTCATGGAAGGCAAGTAACTCCAGAGCAGAGGAGTGGCATCGTGAGCATAAAGCAAAACAAGGGTCTCAAATGGGCCATAAATCATCAACATAAGAGGTAAAAGTGGGTTGCAAAGCTTTAGAAGTTAAAGGCAATGTTAGATTGTGGGTGTACTGAATGCTCCTTACCCAATTCAGGCATCCTGAGTGCATGTTTCATTTGGTTTCAAGGCATATCCTGGAACTGATGGGAGGCAGCAGCATCCCCTCCACAAGAATTAGGCTTCAGTGATGCCACTCATCCAGGTATCTTTCTAGATGCCTTGTGTGTAGGATGTAAAGAAACTTCTCTTCCTCTTCTATGAGCTATAAAAGAAGTCTGTGTAACCTGCTGAGTTACACATTTTTAGTTTAAAAATTTCTAATGTTAGTAGCGATAAGTCCCGCCCAAAGAATTTACTGCTGTTGGGAACCTCCATGTAGTAGTGATTAACCACTCAATGTATGGCCTATGGGACATATTCCTGCCCTTGACACCCTAAGTTTCACCCAGTATTCTCTGAGCACAGTTATAAAAAATTATTCACTGCAAGGTCTTCCACATCATTATACTCCTATAGATTTTTCTGTTGTAAAATATTCATTTTACTTCCCTAGCATGGAGTTTAATGGCCTTTATAATTAAATCAATCTTCCTAAATGGTGAAATCATTGACTCATTCCAAATAGTCCATTTGGAAGAGCATTTGTTTAAATGACAGAGAGTTGATATAGTCTACAAGTCTTTTGAAGAAGAGAAATCTGTTTGAAAATACAAGGCTGTACGATTTTTGTGCAGTAACATTAGATGCAATAGCAACCCTCAACATAAAAAAGCAATTGTTTAGTCTTTAGTTGAATAAAACAGTGGTTTCCATGGTTATAGTGCATCACATGGTACTTACTCCTGAATTTGTACCATAGGGAGATCATCCTTCTGATAGTAGAATTGTATTATAGATCTGAAAATGGTTGCTTATACTGTTTGATAGAACACTATAATTTATCTTTCCATAAAGCATCATTTTGGTCCCCCACTGGATGTTCATCTGGTGCTGCATGGAACTGTGTATTTCCTTCCTCAAATACACCAGATAAAGGTCATAGCACACGTCATAAAGAGAACACAGCACATCTGTTTCTGGTCTGACCAGCAAAGTTGACGCTTTCCTCCACAGCTCCCCTGTGCAGAAAGCAGGAGCCTTCTTTTTCTGTGTTTTTCCTGACACTTGTTCATCCTTCACTCCTTAAGCTCTTTTTTCTGTTCTTTGTCTCAAAAGTCTTTCTGTCCTGCTTGTCCCTCTACTTTTGCCCTTTTTCCTTCTAGAGCAGTTTATTTGACCCCAAAATCTCTGAAATTCTGATCTCTGCAGCTTCCTCCTTCCCTTTTCATTAGCCTTGTGATCTCTTTTTGAGATTTATATGCTTTATGACCTGTCAAGACTATTTCCTGGAACACCTCTCTTAGAAAAAGAAAGCTACAGCATATAAAACCTCTTTTGTGAGATTCAAGAGGTTGGCAAAACAAAGCTGAAGTTTCTGTTAGATGCCAGTGCCATGTGCAGCCTTTAACCTGCTTATTTTGTCATGGGCTGCTTCTGGTATTCCTAGAGAAAATGAGGAATTCCCAAAGAAGCCTTTCCTGCCCCTCCTGTTGTTTCCCCTCACTCTCACCCTGAGTTGCTGACCCAAGGTAAGAGTGGTGTGTGTTTGTGAAGCAGTGAGCAACACTCATCCAGAGTAACAATAAATAATTATTTAAAACATTAGTTTTCCAATGTAAAGTAGGTGTTGTACTGAGAGAGGAAGTCCTGAGCTGAAGGAGAGAAGGAACTACTTTTAAACAGGATCCTCAAGCTATTCAGGAAGCAAACCCTGCTTGCTTTCCCAGCCTAAATAGAGATGTGTAACAGGAGAGAGCAGGAAATATTGTCACAGTCCTGACACTGCATGCATGGATTTTATTCTTTATCCATCAAAATATTTTCTTATGGTAATTTTAAAAGAAAAATGTGTGCTGAAGAGACTGAGTAGGAAGATTGAACAGATCTTGGAGCTGAGAAAACATTTTTGAACAGAAGAGAATTATGATTATCTAGTTAGAGCAGGGACCTGTCACTGTCAGTGTCACTGGGTTTTAGCTCAAGCTCTGCTATGATTTATGTTACCTAAATTACACATAAGCCTGATTTGGTATTTGGTTTATGTTCCTAGACAAGAGAGATAGATGGAACCAGAAATCCCTTAAAATCCTATATAAGCTTCTTGGATCAGTTCATAAGAAATAAGTGGGCTTATGTGTCTGTCTGCTTCCTTTCTGAGATGAGAGAAATGAAAAATAGGTGAAACCTTGACTTTTGTTCTAAGTCCACCAGCAGACAGCAAGAAAACAGTGCTGTTTATTTAACAGTCACTTGCAGCTTACAACCTGTCCTGGGGCAAGAGGGAAACTGGGGAAGAGTTCTGGCTCAGGAGGACATAACCTAACTTTTGCTGTCACTGTTTGAACCCTCCTGAAACACCCATCCAGAGCCCTGGAGTATCCTGGCGCCCTGCAATGGTCTCTGCCGTGCCAGAAGTCATCTTCCCTAGGAGCTCTTTGCCTTTTTCTCTTAGGAGATCCTTAACCTTTTTCTTCCATCTGTGAGACTTGATGAATGTTTATCAAATGTGTGGGTGAAGGGCAATATAGATGTGTGCAATGCTTTTTTATTTTTTAATTGGAAACACTTCTCCTTTTATCCCACACTTGCACGTGGCTGGGACTATCTCAGTGAAGTGAAATGCTATGGCTGCAGGCAGTCGTTACCTCCCACTACACAGAATAACCTTCTCTGCTGCAAAATTCCAGGAGATCTGAAGCTGTTAATTCAGCAGTTTGTAAAGTTAATTGAGGCCTTTACTTGCATGATTTAGGTTTAACCTTTCTTTTAAACATTCTCAAAAAAAAAAAAAAAAAGGCGGGCTTGCTCTTATCGGGACACTTCTAGGAGGGACATGAGGACATGTAATTAATCAGAACAGCTGGAAAATATATTCATGAGATTGGTGTTGTCTCAAGTATGAGACCAGCTAATAGAATCTAGTATATGCAGATTTCTCAAGAGAGCTTGATGTAGTTTATAACATGTTCATCTAAGACTGCATTAGTAATATCCACCTTCATGGCACATATTTCTTAACTGTTCCATTGGGATGTTTTACAAATCAGATGTGCAAATACCAAAACCACCTTCTAATGCCTGAGAAAAATCAGTCTTTTCCCAAACCCAAAACTGATGTATTGGCATATTAATGGAAGGCAATTCAAGGCAATTCATTCCTCTAGTGGCAGTGTGCCACAGGTGTTGCTGCAGTTGTTACATCTAAAAATTTTCAACAGGAAACATATTTGGGAACAAATAAGGTCTCCTGGACAAAGAAGAAGTCAGGAGAGAATTAAGGACAAGGATACAAGCCCCATCTGGTTACAAGAATGAGGCTTTAAAACTCTGGTAACATAGACATAAAAGTAAATTAATTTGAAATAGGAATTAGTATAATATTCAGAATGCTGATTTCATGTCTCTGTCAGGGAAACTGACTTAAGCATCAACATATGTCTCACAGCTTGGAGCAGAAATAGGTGTGCAAATTGGCTTTCAGCCAACTGGCATTTCATAAGTACCTCTTTTCCTCAAGGCTTGGGTAGCAACAATCATGCTTACTAAGGTCCTGTAGAAGAAAGATAATACTGAAACTGTAGATGAAGCTGTATCTGACACAGTAATTTTGCTTGCAGTGCCTGAATTGTTCAAAAGGATAGTGCTATATATATATATATATATATATATATATGTATATATAAGTATTTGTGTGTGAAGAATAACTAAGTACACATTTTCAAGTATACTTTGTTTCTGTTTCCCAAGGGGAAGATTAAAGTTTCAAAGAAATTACTTTTATCCCTCAGTTCAGTTCACAAAAATTCAAGGGTTTATTGCATCACACATTTTGATAAGGAAGACTAAAATAGTTTTCTGTGCTTGCTTTCTGTAAGTGATACTGATAAAATTACATCCTCATCCATTACACAATTGCAATTACACAGCAAAGCTACTTAGATTCCCCCAGATCTTGTGGGAAGGAGATCTGGTGAAAGCTGCATCATTCAACATGAAAAATCCTTGGGTGTTTCCACAAATGTCTGATGGTCAGGCAGTGCTGCTGTCTGTGAAGCATCTCACTGCTGGGATACATTTATTTTTATTGCTCTTGGTTCTTACTGATTAGATGGTCTATTGCTGTCAAAGTGAAGCTATTTCACTTCACAAAGTGTTTTAAGACAATTTTGAAATGCCTTGCTTTTCCTGTTAACTTTGGGAAGTTTTGCTAAAAGCAAAAATAAATTGACCTTGGTCTTAAATCGAACAAAATCATGAGAAGGGTGGTTTTAGTTCTCAGAGATCTAAAGCAAATGAAAAGATTATTTTTCATGCGGGTAAAAAAGGCTGAGGATTAAAAAGGAGTAGCGATGAACACACCTCCAAGAGATTCAACAGTAAATGTGAAATATCTTCCAGGTGTGGGATTTCCTAATAGTATCCTTTTAATCAATGGTAACTAATGTCAGTCATGGTAATAAGTGGTTAACAAGGGTAAATAACAGAAGGTTTCCCATTTCACAAAATCTGATGTGTCAAGTGTTCAAACTACTTGCAGTCTTTTTTGTAATACTCTCTTAAAGTGGGTATTACTGCCTGTGAAAAATAGTATTTTCTAATTGGTAGCATTATTATCCAGTTACTTACTGGTAGAAGCAGCACCCAAAATTGTTATTTGTGGTCTGAACTGGAAATAATCCCATACCTTCCCTCCAAATGCTTTTTATCTGCATCAGAAACATCTTACACTGTCATAGGCTATGTGAATATAGGCACAGGTTGCATTGCTGAATGGGAAGTGTTGATGTTCAGATCCTTGATTCGGAGAGCAACAGAAGAATTCAGGCTGCCTGCTGCCAGGATTGGGGGCAGCAAAAGCTGAGATCTGAGTCTGGCTCTGTAACAGAAGTCTGGGAACGTGCTCACTGGTAGAGCTGGTTCTTGGGCCGCTTCCCCAGATGTCTGCCCTGTGTCTCTGCAGGTGTGATGAGTACGTCACACAGCTGGATGAGATGCAGAGGCAGCTGGCGGCTGCGGAGGATGAGAAGAAGACCCTGAACTCTCTGCTGCGCATGGCTATCCAGCAAAAGCTTGCCCTGACCCAGCGACTGGAGGATTTAGAGTTCGACCACGAGCAGTCGCGCCGCAGCAAAGGCAAGCTGGGAAAGAGCAAGATCGGCAGCCCTAAAGTAAGTGAGGAGGCATCAGCCACCGTGCCAAGCATAGACACTTTCCTCCTGCATAGTCAGGGCCCACAGCAACCAAACTTACTGGTCAGCAGTGGCACTCAGAGGAAAAGGTATGCATGCAGTGATCTTTACAGTACAGTGCAGTAGCCAGACTTGCATTAAAGTCGTTCACTGAATTATAAACATAATGATTCCTTTTTTTACTTTTATTTTTTTCTTTCCGTCCTTTGACTGGGGAGAAGGAGGCGGGGAGGATATGAGTATGAAATTCAAAGCCTGGCAACATGTGGTTCTGATCCACCTACTCACTGTTATTTCCTCCTTCTGAATGCAGTGTTTTGAATTCTATTCTGTCAGTGTCTCGGTGCATTTTGTATGTCTTTAATATTAAGTGTGAATGTATTTTCTTTAACAAGTTTTCTTTAAGTTTTCCCTATGGTTTTCCGTAATGAGCATCTGAAATAAAAGAAGGATTGTGCTCTATGAGCATTTTAGTGCTTAACATGAAAGAAGATGAATTTCTTTGTTAAGCTCTGGTGCTCACTTGTTCTTTATCAGTGTTAAAAGAATATGGATGTGTTCACTCAGATCAATTTTTCTACATTGGAGCAAGAAACCTTTTCAAAGAGATGGCTGCCATTCATAACCTAATGCAAATATTTTGCTGTTCAAGCAGTGAGCTCATGTCTTGTGCCTGACCTTGCCAAAACTCTCTAGGTGTGGGCATCTCCATGGTTTTGAAGATGAAGAGGACTCTGTAGAAAAGTCCTAGATGATCATCCCCTTTTCTTGTATGCTCTAATCACAATGCAAAACCAAGAGAACAATCAGGGAATCTTGTATAAGCTGACTTGAGGATGCTGAGATACAACCCAACCTCATGTCCTCCTTCCCTGAGGTGAAGGAGGATTTCCAATGCAGGCAGGGTGTCCTGCTCTGGAAATGACATGTGGCGTCAACTATAGTTGATTTTTACCTGTTAAGCAACTTAAGATGATATTGTCATTCGTGAGGCTTTGAAAGGTAATTAAAGTAAAACTCTTTTGTTTCCATATGTATTTTTCTTGGATCTCCTGCAAGACTATTCTCACCTTCCCTTTGTGATCAGAGCCATCCCAGGACTTCAGGGACCTACCTCCAGAAATTATTAAGAGCCCCCCCTCATCCCGCCTCCACAGAATCATATCTTCTGAGGGGCCCCCCTTCCATGAGTGAATTCATCCATGGGCACCGTCTCAGCAAGGAAAAAAGGTTAACCGTGGCCATACCAGGTAAACATTTTTTCCTTGGGTGCATGTGGTGCTGAGTGGTTAGCAGAGCAGGGGACCCTCCCAGCACTGCAGATGCAATTTAATTTGGGCACTTTCTTGAAAAGCAAAATGTCTCCTCCTGTGTCACGGGTGGCAGGAGATGACATTCTGCCGGCAGCGGCCCAAACTGGTTTCAGATGCAGTGTGGAAAGTCCTGCTGTGGTATGGTGGGTGCAGTGCCACTGGCATCCACAGAGGCTGCACCCCTGTGCCTGGGTGGAGCTTAGCCTGGTGGTGGCATCGGTAGTCCCCCTGGAAGACGCAAATCCCACGGAATAGAGGAGTCAGATGTGTGAGGGCCAGCGAGGGAGCGGCTGGCGGCGTGCAGGAGCCTCCACAGCACCCCTCTTCTCACCCTGGAGCATCCAGTCAGGTTTTTCCAAAGGATGGTGTTCAACTCACAGAAGGCTTATTTTATACAAATTGAGTCATGAAATTAATCTGTGCAGGAAGGTTTTGCTCTTAATTTCCTGCCAAAATGTAGCATCTGCTTCAAATGAGGCATAGAAAGAAAATGCAAACTGGGATGACATTTCAAAGGTGTGATAGCTTTCTTCTCCTGAAAGAACAGCTAATAATTTTTTAATCTTCTGCACCTAAGCAGGACCTTTAGCCTTTAACTGGGCACAGTCTTGTCTGGTGGTAATTTTGTTAATTCTTTGTTTTATAATGTGTTATACACAAAAAGCATAAGTAGAAAATATGAAAGCTTAAACCCATAAAAATAGTTTCTGCTCGAGTAAATGTTTATTCTGGGAAGCTGAGCAGTACCCTGTAGTAGGTTATATTTCTCACCTAGTGCCATCAGTGTCAGAGCTGCCTTTGAGTACTGCCATGCAAGTAACACCCACTCAGAGGACAAGTGTAAAACTGCAGAGAGTCTAAACAAGACATTCTCCTACGGTGTGTTGCAGTAAATAAATCAAAGAGCTGAGTTTTTTCTCCTGAGGAGAAAAACGTGGGAGTGGGGGGAAAGAAGCATCTGATATCTCATGGAGCATCACAGATGCATGGACAACAGACTGAGAAACGCTGACACAGGCTTTTTGTCCAGTAACAGAGACCAAAGGATGAAGCAGCCTGAATGGTAGAATTGTCCAGAAAATTGTTTGTCTGGAGTATTACCTGTCACTTTAGGTACATCTCTACATATTTAAAGTGTAAGAGTCTTGAGACAGGGTCACTGATTGATGTTACAGTTGTCCTTATGAATCTGCAACAATCTCAGCTTTCTGAATGCATTTGTCAGAATTTTATATCATCACATGCCGTAGTCTCAGCCTGTGAAACTGACAGGTCCAAACCTGAGATTTTTCTGAGCATTCAGATTCCAGTGTTGGCAGGACAAGGTTAGTACCAAGTTCAGGATTAAGCAGGGAATTATTCATTATTGTTTTTACCAGTTTCTGGAAGATTTCTTACTGTTGTTAACAGATGAAAGGAATGATGCACCAAGTAGGATTTTTTCGCCATCTGTCTAATTATCTGTTTTCTGAAAGTAAGGAACATGAAGAATGTTATTCTGCTGCTTTTATTGAGAATGCTTAAAAGCCTTGTCTCACAAAGAGCTTCTGTTCTCAGACGATTTTTGCAGTCAAGCAAGGCAGCAAAAAGTGTAGCAACCCACACCTGCTGCTTCATCAGAGAGGGTGCAAAAAAGTAGCGTACAAACTCAGACACTGTGGAGCAAAGTGTAGCTTGGCTTGAGGCTGAGTCCCCAGGAGCAGAGTGAGAAATAATCAAACCTACATTAAACAGAAACGTGTTTTGTTCTTTTAAATTTGTGAATTATTTCCTTCACAAGAATTTTTCACCTGTGTGATGTGAGAGCTTCCCTGTCCTTTCATGAGCTTCCAGGGATATGAGGACTGGGAAGCTTTAACTGGCAATGTGTTTGGTTGGAGATGGAGACCAAGAGCCAAAATACCTGAAGTTGGTGGCAGGACAAACAGGACAGGTTCCTCTGCTCCTCTGCCCCATGAGCCCCGTGCAGTAGCAAGCTGTGCCTTTGTTTCTCTTGCTCCTTCTTCTGGATTTGGTGCTTGGCACAAGAGGCTGCCTTTGCTTAGACTGCTGCTGGATACCTGGAGAGGGAAAGCTGGACTGCTTTTGGCAGCCTTCTTCAGAGGAAGACCAGCTGAATTGAAGACCTCTTAAGCAAGAGATTGTCATGTCCTGCTCCATTTCCACTTGAATGCTTTCGGCTTTAGATCAGCATACAGGTACCTCTGACACAAAGCTGAAACAGCACGACTTGATCTGGGCTTTCTAATTGAACTAATGGCTTTTAACTGCCCACAGGGCTAAAAATACCACTCAGTGCTTTTCCAAAGTATCATATTCTGTTTCTCTGAGGTAATGGCATGCATTTAACTTTGTTGTTTGTTTCTTCTTTGCTTCTGTTCTGCTGACATGTATTTTTACTCTTTCAAGTCTTTGTTCTTCTGATAACAGCCAGTATGTGCCCAGCACAATTCCAACCCACCTTTGGATGTCTTTGTATTTGTTTTCCTAACTACATTAAAAAGTGAAGGCATATAGAAAACCTGGTGCTAGGTTTGGCAGTGTGTAACACTGAAAAATGACATTTCCTTTGCAGTTGTGTTCAAACTCCTAGAAAATGAAGTCACTAGGTGCCTCTTAATATACCACAGTCCCAAATACAAAATATGGTTTTCTCAAGGTTCTTTCCTCTTCAAGGAAAGAACAAGACTAAAAAGATCTCCTGTAGTATCTGCCTCGACAGCACTCTTTTCTCTGTCAGATACTTTGGAATGGCAGTTCCAAAAGCTGAATATAAAGTTCTGCTATTTTAGCTTGAAAATAAATAAGATCCTTATGTAGAAGATGTACCTGAAGTAAAAGGTTTCCCAACAGGTTTTGAGAAGGACAGTTACCAATGGCTGCAGTTCCTACTCAGGGTCAACAACAAACCACCTGAGAATCTCCTTTGTTGGAGCACTCTCCAAACAAAATGTGGTGGATGCTTCTTTCCCCTGTTGTTTATGCTGAGTATTTAAAATCCCACACAGGAAAACACTATAAAAAGTAAAGTATTTCATATTTTGAAGGAATACAGTTAATGAGATCATAATGAGCAATCCTTCCTTTTAGAGAAATCTGTATGGTCATATCTATTTAATCACAATAGAAAAAGGAATGTAGCAGCCTTAATTGTTACACAGTTCCCTCAAATTCCAAGCCCAGCTGAGGTTTCAGATATTTGTTAGACTCAAGCCAGGATAGACACATGGATTTCAACAGAACTATGGTAGTTTGCTATGGTCAAAATTTTGTATTTTTGTAGGTTTAGATTAATTATTCTTCCTTGTTACAAACCATTTCATAAAATGCCTCTTCTAAAAACCCCTTAAAAAAACCCAGAAAAGAACAACTTTGCAAAATTACGTGGTTTTATAGGGTCACTCATTTCTGAAAGCACATTAAACCTGAAAGCACGCTTGCTTTTCAGCTGTCTTTCAAGAGTGATTTACAGCCTGGCATTTAATTCCCACAAGAAGAGACTGATGTGGAAGATAAAGACAGCAACAAAGAATGCCACATAATAGTATAGCAACTGCTCAGGCACTGAGCTCACCACCTACCATACATAATTAAGAGTATATAATAGTTACTCTTACTGAAATAATAATCTAAGATTAATTTCTGACATAGCTCTGTACTCACAGCAAATCAAATATGAATCACAATATAATACAAATAACTAGCTCTTGTTTCTTGGTTTGCATTCTTACCATGAAATTTAACTTCATTTGTAAAAACTCTATCCCAATGGCAATTCCTAGAGTGTCACCAAGAACTAAGTTACAGCATCTGTAGGTGGAAAGTATTTTTTAAATCTAACAAGGAAAATGAAAATAAAAAATCTTAATGACCCAAATGTTGAGGCCCTAGGAAGTCTTGTAATGAAATCTTTACGTTGGAGCTCAAGGGAAATTGCTTAAGAGTTGTCTTTGCTACTTGCCTTTACACTGAGAGTGGTTTAAAATGTGAAGAATAGGTAAGAAACCTGGGAATGCATTGATCTGTTTGATGGAGCACAAACACAATTTAACACAACAAGGAGCAGAGGGTCTTCTGAGTAGGGTGGTACTTAGTGTTATAGGAAATTAAGGGCTATTGATTGGCCACGTGAGGCATTGAGTAACCCCTCTTGGCTCAAGGGATGAGGAATACACTCTCATGCTATTTTAAGATATTTGTTCTTTCTGGATTTTGAGCTGCTCTTTTAAAGTGCAGTGTTTTAGGTGTGATTTCCAAAATATTCTATAAAAGATTATTCTTTGTGTAAGAAGTTCATGTTCCTTCTGTATTTTTCTTTAAATAACCTAAAAGTGGAACTTGGCACGTTGGGCAAGATTGTTGGTTTTGCCTCTGCTTCTTGCTTCATCTTGTTTAAGTAATGTGAAGATATGGGAAATCCTCTTCAAAAGGTGTGTTGTGAGTAGAAGCTCCCTTTCCCTCCCCTGCTGGATGCAGGGGTTGGGAAAATGGGCAGAGATTTTCAGGCTGACATCTCTCTGCAGAGAGGAGGCTGTCTGGAGAGGTGTGCCTGTGTAAAGGTCAGAGAAATACATTTTTGATAGCAGGTTTGTATCTGCTTTCCTTGAGTGATAAAAAGGGTTTACAGTCAAGGTCTTTAGCTGTGTACATTTTTTGTTTGCTTAGGAATATTTTACCAAAAACAGTTTCAGCTTTGCTTTTGAGCTGAAGTACCAATGAAAGTGCCTCACAGAATTCTAAGCCTTGCTGCTGTAGGCATTGCTCCGATATCTCAACTTTGCTTTTTATTGCATGTCTCAATTTTGAAACAGCAGGACTGTCAGAAATCTGAACACAGAAAGCACAGCTTCTTTTATAAATGGTTGTGGAGGAAGTCCTTTGAGGAACACTGTCAGCTCAGAAATGAATTTTGCCAGGGGGGTGCTTTGTAGATTTTTGTGATTGCTCCGGTCACACAGGAGGAGTTTTAAATATTCCTTACTTCTCTTTTGAGAATGAATTTTATAGACTGATGAAGAGTCTATAAAATTCAACATGAATTAGGATCTAGATTAAAGAATCAACATCATTAGGATCTAGATACTCCTTTCTGTGCTGATTTTAAGTCAGATAATTTTATACAAATCTTTTAAGAATGTGGGTTTTTCTGTACATTAAATGAAAGAGTTTATTCTTGAAAAGCAGAACAGGTGGTTAATGAAGCCACTACTATTATATTAAATATGCAGCCATATAATACTTACCTGGTCAGGCTGGTCTATTCTGAATTGTTCTCTCAGGAAAGTTTGATTTCCTTCATCCAAGCAATCCAAAGCATGGAAGTTCTTCAGACCCATTATTTTTTTAACAAACCCACAGCTTTATTCTGATAACACAAATTTAGTCTGAGTACAAATTGCCCTTTGCTTCATTAGAGGTCCATGGACGATTCTCCTAAGAAAGTTTGTTGTATTTTTATCTACTGGGTATGTGCTTGTGTTGATGATGATCCTGTACCTGCAAGATGTCTCTGAGCTTGTGCAATCAGACAGGCCACTGACTGTTGTGAGACTCATGCAATATTGGTTTAATCTGTCTCTGCTCTTCATGAAAAATGGATTTTATCTGTTTTTTTAAATAGGTTTTTTAAAAAGTCACGTGTAAGGGATTTTTTTTTAAACCTGAATATGATGCTCCTCACAAAAGGGATAATTCAATCATTTCTTACTTATTATCTATGTTCTCTTTTTTTGTTCTGCATTGTCCTATTTTCTGTGGGTTCTGTAAACATGCCATATTTGTGTCTGTGTGTGTTCATTGTTTGATGAGCAGTGTCAGTGCATATATACAGATCCATGTATATATCTTCCTGCTCTCAGGGCCATGTCCTGCATCAGATATGCTCATTTAGCTCAGCTTAATGAGCAGTGCATTTTTATGCCACTTCAAGCATGGTGTGTTGTCCCTGTGGAGGCCATTTTGAATTTGAGGAACAGTGTCCTTGCCAAGGACATTGGTTGGCTGTAACTGATGAAGAATTCAGCTGGCTAAATGTACTTTTACCTCTTGGTGCCACTGTGAACAGGACCTTTTCACTCTGTGCTTTTTCTCTCTTGCATTTAGCTTTCCAGTTGCCACTGATGAGACCAAACCCATACATTTCATGCTGATCAATATAATTTAGCTACTTCAATATGATTTAGCTATTATGGCATGAATTCACTGCAGTTCTACAAGCTTAGGTTTTTTTTAATTTATGTTTTTTCACTTTATAAAGAAAGCAATCCTGAAATGAAATCTGTTTTTCATAGGAGCCCTAATTTGTTTGATAAGACATTAAATAATAATAATAAAAAAAGACTGCAGTGAAATCCATGCCTTACTGCTGTATATTTTCATTGACAGGTTATTGACATTTCTCTCTCTCTCTAAGCTATGACATCATTGCTGTACGGAATGGTTTCCATTAGCATCATTTGTTGAAGTTCTCCAGTGAAGTCTTATTTAGACTTCTGTTTGGTTTTTTTGTCTAGCTAAACAAATACACAGATGACACATCAAATCTTTAAGGCATTTACCAGATATTTTTTTGCTTTCTCTGAAAATTTTAGGCTTTGGAATCCAGTCCTACCAATTAACTAAAATAGAGATTGAAATATCCTTACAATGTTGGTGACAAAAGTCATCTGTCTCTATCTTCTTTTATGACAAGGTTTGAAGTGGTTTCATGACTTGCTGATTTTTGCCATCAAATACACAGGAATATTCAATATTGTGCCTTTTGCCTCATAAATTAGGCAAAAGGGAAGTGAGTCTCTATTTAAATTAGACATGCTGACATTTTAGCTCTCTAATAGAGCAGCTCCTTGGGATGTTGTGGTGTTTGGAGGAAGCTCACAGCAATTCTTTAAACTAGACTAGTGTCCTTGATTGTAAGTATCTCCCTGTCTGCATTTTTTAGGGGTATAAGAACCTTAAAATCTTATAAGGTTATCTTGTCTTATCTTATGTTATTTTTTCCAAAGCCTACTAAAGTTACTGTTCCCACTGACTTCGAACTTTGAATGAGGCCCTTCTTTATCCATATACTAGTGCAAGTATTTTTGCTCTGGATGATTTTGTGACCTGAGATGTATCCCTATGTTTCCATGGTAAACAACAAGATTGAAATGTGATGATTTATGTAATTTTAAGACCTTTCCTTTTCTCTTTTGAAATGTTTAAAATGTGTGTCTTTTAGTAAGTGTTTCATGAATCATCAGACCTTTCTAAATGTGCTTTTTATGAACTGTATGTGAAAGAAAGGAACTGAAGATATATTTTTCAGCTTATGCCATTTCCATTTCTGCTGTTTTACTAACCCATTATTTAGCTTCTCAGTAGATTTAATGAGGAATTATTTAAAGCATTCACAGAAACCATTTGAGAAATAACATAAGCACGTCGTGATATAGAAAGTGTGAAAAAGGCTACAGAGCTGACAAGAAACCTCTTAATGTTCTGAGCCTGTAACTGGAGAAAAATACATTTCACTAATTTTATTAACAATGAGGTATTATTTCTTTTTTAAAAGCTATTCTTAATATGAGCTACAGGAAAAGGCAAGGCTAGGATATGGCTTTATCACTATGCTTTGAGCTAGCAGGCACACTACCACTGAAACAAGTGAACTGATGGGAGAACAGCTCACTAGATTTGGGATAATTCAGGTCTAAAAAGAAAATACAGGTGAAGTCAGGCAGAATAAGGAAATGAAGGGTAAAAGCACTCCATATAGCATAGCTGCTGTATAGATGAAAGAACTCACTAGGACATAGCCAAGAAACCTGACATGTTCTGGAAAGCCCCTGAATCAGTGACCTACTAAGCCAGGGCTGTCTGTGCTGTGTGCCAGGCAGGGCCTGAAGTTGTTAGTGATGCTCCATGAGTCTGCCTGTGGGAATCACCAAGACAGAGAGCATTTCCTTAAATGCCAGAAGAAAATAGCAGTTAAACTTTCCACCTGCTCTTCCTCTTGAAAGTATTTCACAGCAAGTCCTCTGTTGGGTTAACTTTGCCTGACCTTGTGCTAAAGTGGTCAGAGGAGGAGCAGAAGGAGAGTCTGTGTCAGGAGTTTGGACATTCTTGAGCCTGCTTTGCAAGAAAAAGAAGATGGACATGGGGAGATGACAGGAGATGAAGATTTTGTATGCATCCTACTGCATCTTAGGGCAATGTATAGATATTGGTAGTTAATGGGAGCTCAGCCTGCTCATATCTCCTATTCTTCAAATAGTTTTTAAGAAGACTAAGAAATAAGTAGTGGAATAATTAATTGTTGTTGCAACTTCTCGAATTAAAAGCAATCTAAGATATTAAGTTTCCTGAACAGCAAGCTTAAGATGTGTACTTGCACCTCTCAACACAGGAATTTCATAGTAGATTATCTTCACCATGAAGAAAGCACTTGGTTGACCCATTTCTCTATCTCCAAGCAGTGATCCATTATTGAGTTTAATGGAACCAAGGTAGAATTGAGACAGTGGGAAATCACACATCATGTGGGTGCTGGAAAGTGTGCAGGAGCTAAGCAGCACCTGGTGAACTTGAGCTGGCTGCCAGTGTGCAGCAGTGCCAGGATGGGGCTGGCCCTCATGGAGTGCTAGAATGGCTCTGCACAATGGCCAGTCCTCCTGCCCTGCTCCTTTGGCTCACAGGACAAGCTGAGTCAGTCCTGCTCTGAGCAGGCTGGAGTGAGTGAGGCCAGCCAGGCTCCAGATGGAGCCCCAGTGGCTGCTCCACCAGAGCCCTCTCCTTCCAGGGCAGCCTGCAGAAACATGGAGCTGTGTTTTCAGCTGACAGACTGATCTGCTGGGGCTGTGTGTAGGGCAGAGGTAACTGTGTTATTTACAGACTCAAACTGACCCTGGAAGCAGGAGAAGGGAGACTCTCTTCTAATCTTTGACCTGTGCCATTGTTTGTGGCTTTTTCTGAAGGTAAGTCACAGCTGTCCTCTCACCAGCTGTTTTTTGTGATAACTATTGCCTCAAAGTTCCTCTTGGCCTTGAGGAAGGTCAAAGTTTTCTTGGCATTCATTAGAAAAAATGAAGATGAATTATAAGTGAAAACAGCTGTCAAATAATTGTATAAACTTATGTCCTTGTCACTCCTGTATATAAACAGTTTGAGGACTTTTCTCATCCTGTCAGATTGCAGCTTGAAAGCATCTCTAGAAATCTCAGCAAGGAGGGCAAGCATCTTAGTACCCTCTGCCCCATTCTTCTTGACATCTCACATTTGTCTTTTGGTTTGGAAATTTTCCTTGTTTCTCACCTTTGAGCAGAGAGGATTGATTTATTGTCTTTGTAGGTCTTGCTCTGTGATGTGACACATTTTTACATCTGCACAACTACAAGGCTGCTGATCTGTTCTTTGCCCAGTGCTTTCAACTCATGCTATTACCCCTTCATTCTTTCCCATTAAATTGACATTTCAGGGATGAAAACAATTTATTAATGGAGACAGCTTCTCTTTGCAAGTAGATTTTCAATAACAGCTTCCTAGACATGTTATCAAATTCCTCAGACTTGGTGGAGCAAGTTTAATTGACATTGGGTAGCCTAACACAAAGTCAGCCTGAAAACTTTTACTTAGGAAAGAAGGAGTTTCTGTTGGCCTGAAGTGATCAGTGGGATGCTAGGAAAGGTTTGTTTTAACAGACTGAAAAAGCATCGGTCTCACATTTGGTCATAAACATTTATTGACAGATTTTCATTTATCAAGAACAGATTTTTCCCAATGTTTTCATATCAGAAATGCAAAATAGGTAACAGTACCTGTTGACTGGTTTACTGTTTAGCTCTCAATTTTACCCTTTCAGATAAAAGAGGGGAAAAAATTTCATTGATTAACTGAACAAAATGCAGTTAAAATCTTGGGATTCTGAGTAGTCTTGCTGTCTGAGAGCACTGTAGAGATTAGGAATTTACTGAGAGTCAGAATGTGCTGAAATGTTCATTGCAGTGTGCTGGGTCCTGAGCAGGTGGGACTGGAAATGCTTGCATGTAGATTTTTCACTGAGGACATTGCTGATGTCAACAGAAGGCAAGCCCATCTCAGACACAAATAACCCAATAAAGCAGACCTGTGTTGGTTAGAGTCACCCAGTTCACAGACTGCAGGGCAGAGCACATCTTGTGACACCAGGGAAACGTGTTGTTTTTGTGGCTGAGCCAAAGGGAAGCACAGGAAAATACTCTCTTTTTGGTGAGATTTGCTCTCAGCAGATAATTTATAGCAGCACATTCAGTGCTCATGTGAGCAGATGTAATTTCTCTGAGCCTGTTTTTTTTTTTTTTTTAAATGCTCTTACATCAGGAGCTGATTAGCCTGATTAGGACTAGGCATTAGATTCCAAAGGAAAATCAGCAGTGGCTAATCTGTGAGAGAGGAAATCTCTGAGCCCTTTACATCATCTTTGTACAAGTGGCTAAAATGTCAGGAACTGAAAAATTGAAACAGGACTAACATATAGCACAAGTCAAAGCTCACATTTCCAATAGAGCCAGGGGATAGGTGTTGTTGGATAATGTCCCAAGACTCTGCAGGCACAGGTCCTGCTGAATTCAGTGAAAACTGGCATGTGAATTTCTGTGTACAATAGCTCCTCTTTGCCATCTCTGGTTGAAATGAGCACTAAAATGAATTTGTTTGTTATAGGTTCATGGAATTGTAAAAGGACTTGAGATCAGCTAACTCATCCCCTGCTCCAAAGTGGGTTATTTCCTAACAGCAAGTGAAGATGATGGGGAAACAAGATTGTCTGTATTTAATAACTTTATTGATGATTTTCTTGGTGGTAGTGTCAGAAGACACAGCAAAAAGTGTAATCTGTGTCTGTACCCCAAGTACCTTCTACATAAATGACAGACTGTCCTTTCACTCTGTGCCTTGACTGACAGGCCCTGATATTTGAAAAGTACAAGTAACAGGGTTCTTTCAATGTGATTTAAAAAATTATTTTTACATTTTTTTAGTAAAAATGAACATGTCTTTCTTACCTTGTCTTTATGGGATGTGACATTAGAATTAGTAAAGACTTTTTTGAGACTTTTAACCTTCAGCAGAGTATTTCAGAAAGAAACAAACATTCACTTAATACAGGCAGGAATTCCTTAGTAGAAAGAAGTCATTTTATGATTGTCATGACATTACAGAAGGGTGTTATAAATCCTCCAAAATATTTAAAAGGATTAAATATAGAAGGAATAAAGTTAGCTCTTGCACAGCTACTTGGACATAAGTAGATAAGAAACTCCTTTGAATTTGAAATGTGTCTATGTAAGCCATATGCATTCTGCTTAGCTCTTTCCTAGCATAATCCTCAGAAACTTCACTCCTGGAGGATGTGGGAGGACGATTCAGTCATCTTAAGACATGTGGATCACTAGATCTGGTCCTGATGTGAACGTGAGCCGGATTGCAAGAGCTTTGCTGATGCCAGCTAGAATAGTGTTTCACACAAAGTCAAGGGAGTATGCTCACTGAAATAGTTATTACCCAGCTTGCATAATCCTCCCAGAACCTGGCTCACTATTCAAGCATTCTGCCAAATGTAGCAGATCAAGATGCATCATAAAATATTTGCACCATGTTTGAGATATTAGAACAGGATCATAAATCAGGCATTTGTGTTGCTCTGGAAAAGCCTGTCAGAACAATTTCTTCTGTATTAGTGAAACCTTTCTGCACCTTTTCATCACACAGCATGCTATTCTGTATATCTTTCCTCACTGATGACCTTGTATGCCCTGTAAGGCATGACTTTACTTTGGACTTCTGCAAACTGTTTTAGAATAAAGCATTAATTAGATTTTTTTTGCCATCATTTTCTGTCTGCAGTTAGCCTGATCTGTCTGTTCCTCAGACACCTCTTATTTTAATTGAGCTTTGTGCTGAAATGACAGACCCTTCTATTCATGACTCAAATTTCATTGCCAACTCTTGCACTCCTCTGCTAAAAGATGCAGTGAGGACTATAGTGACAATCCTGGTAAATGAGAGTGCCAGAGTATTCTTTCTTACTCCATTTCTGCTGTTGTACACAATGGTGCCAGCACAAACTCTGCACTTATTTTTCTAGAAAATAGGTCCAAGCCCTTCTTCTCTGTGCTGGAGCAGGAAGAAACCAGTGATTTGGGTACACTTGCTTCTTACCCACTGGAGGTCAGCACAGATCTTCACAGGAGCTAGGGAGGGGCCCTGTGGGCTGGTGTGGAAGGGAAATGTTATAACAGTGGATATGACGCTCAGTGTGCTATGAAGATGTGTTGCTCTGCAGTACCTCACGTCATCTCAGCACTCTTGACAGCAAATTACTTGCATGTTCTTCCACTGATTGAGGCAAAGAATAGAAGGGGGTTTTGAAACACATCTGCATTGTAAAGAGGAATGAATATTGGCATTGAGCTTTAAGTAGCAACCAATTGAAAAAATCAAATTCTTTCCAAGTATGTGGAGTTCCCTTGTCTTGCTTTTCAGGTTTAGGGGAGAATAACCCTGTTCCATCAAACAGGTTGAAAATCAGGTTGAAGCAGGCAGGAAGGATCATAGGTCTGCAAGTCCTACTGGAAACAAAAAATAATCTCCAGTAATTTTTCATAGGGTCAGAATTTCACCCATAGATTCAAACGTTTGAAAAGATCCTGATGTCTCTGTTGTGTGACAATCTGAATCACACAGACAGTGGAATGAAAGGCCAGAATGCTGCAGGGAAAAAGAGCAAATCTTGAGATCTGGAAATCTCAGTAAAGACTACTGACTTAGAAAGCAGGGTTGCTTTGTTCAACTACTTCCATGAAGTCCCACAAGTATTATCCAGTCTAAAGCTGTCTTCATATTTTGAATGTCACAGGAAAACATAGCAATAAAGGATTATTTGGATTTACTGTTGTTTAATAAATTAAGAACCATAATACAGCTTTGCAAGCGATTAATATGGCTACTTCTTTGACAGGAAATTGAAAACAGTGAAACTGACTGTATCAACTTCTCCCTTTTTTCTACAAAAAATCCCCAATCTCACAAGCATTGTTCAGGAATCGAAAATACTTTCTTACATCTCTTTCTTGTATGTTGTAATGAGATGACATAATTTTTTTTATATGGATATAAGTTTTGGATAAATTTTGAGTAGCTTTAATGATACTTTTCATATTGGATGTGAGCAAAACAAGATGATGAGCAGAAGAATGAGAAGTACAAGGTTTAAACCCAGATCCTCAATACAGCCTGTTACTGCTGTCTGCTTAAACAAAAATTTGTCAGTGCTAAGGGAAAACAAACAAAAATGTTTCCAGTGCTTCTTCTGAAAAGGAGAAAAAGGCAACAGCCAATGTCGCTGCTATCAGAAAAAAGGTGTTTCTGTCAGATAAGGCACCAAGAGCACATTCCTCACTAAATCTCTCCCTGAGATGCCTAGCCTGTGTAGTGCTGTTACTAACCCTTGCTCTGTAATCTCTCTGTATATATGTCTAATTTATCAGTTTCTTGTAGATTGTCAGCAGCCTGCTGCCTCCATACCGCCACACGGCTCACAACTAGCCAGGGGGCCAGATTGCCAGACTGTCAGGTAAACTCCACTAACTCTCCTCTCTTTGCACAGAGCTGCATGCATGCCTGCCACCCCCCTCCTCCTCCTCCACCTCAGACAAAAGCTCTTCACTTTTTCTCTAACAGCAAACCTTTAACAGCTTGAGGAACAGTGGTCATTTCTGCAGTGACAGTACCAACATGAGTCACAGCATTCATGCACTTGCTTCCCTGTAAAAATATGGAAAAAATGCCAAGCTGGATCTTGCAGCCCTCATTTGATATTTTCATGCAGTTTCTCAATGATGCTAAAGTAGTAATGAATTTATTTTGTTGCCAAAAAGATTTACTTAAATGGGGGACTTTTAATTTCAGGGGTAGGTGCAGGCTTCTCTTTTGTAAGGTGGATTTTAAAGGCATTTGTGGGATTTTAGCAGACACTTCTAAGTTCTCCCTGACTTGGAAACTCAGACCCAAGGCAATCAGTTTATAATCTTGTTTATAAAAGTAAACTCCTGGTGTCCTTGCTTATAGGGGGTGCAAAGGCCACATCTTGCTTCTGGGATGGCTGCGTTAATGAAGGCACAACCCCAAACCTAAGCAAAGCAAAAGGACATTACAATAATTTTATCTGTTCATGGCACATTCTGTGCTAATATTCACTTATGTCTATGCTCTCATTTGAAATAATTTACATTGTTTTTAGGCCTTTGCCTGAACTGAAGTTAAAGCCTCTCTTTTATTGCCTACAAAGTGGAAGTACTATTATCTTCTGCACTATGTAAGAGCAATATGAAAATATCACTGAGAAGTTGGTGTAAACTCATTTTAACTGGAAACTATAATTTACTGATTTGCACTTTGGAGTTTTACAGCTCACTGAAAAAAATTACAAGTTACATTTAAAATCCTTAATATGCCAGTAAAATGATGCTGCTGTATTTTAGGTGTTAAAGCAATTTGAGATTAGCAATTGGTGCTTTGGAAACATGGATGGTTAATATCAACAAGTCTTATTTTAACTCTATTTAATTTAATTAAAGGCTATTCTGTTCCTTCCAGAGCTACCCTCCTAGTGATGAATATGCTCAAATACCATCCCTCTCTAAATGTGAACCAGCAATTGCTTCTGTAATTTTAAAATATCTTCTCAGAAATCTGCAAAGATTACCTTGTTCTGATAATTTAAAATATGGTTAATATTTGAAAAACTTCAGATCAATCATCTTACAAACAGCACACATCTTACACACTTAGCTGAAAAATTGACTTTCAGGTGACTATAGTTTTTTACCAATACATTTGTACTCGTCTGGTGAAGTCAAACCAACACTGATTTTGATATATTCACACTGCTGCCTTGCTTGTCTCAGCAACATCACCTGCCCAGCTCTGTAAAGCAGTGAAGCATAACAACAGATTTAATGCAAGTCAGCATGATGACATAAATTGTTGAGTTGTTTAAATAAAGTAATTGGAATCTGGAATAAAATTTGAGGGCATTAAAGACCAATTAGAATGACTGAGGTTTGGATTTTCTAAATGCAGCAAAGAAGGAAGCCAGGAGCTTGTTCCACCATTTCTTGTCCTCTAACTGTCCCCGAAGTCACCCATTTTAAGAGAGACCTGTGCTTGTTTTTTAAAGTCTTCAACACAATTCTTGCAGTAATGTGACCTCTGAGTGGCATTTCACCCAGGACTAAACAAGAGCTGGTTAAGGCTTGTGCTTCACACAAGATGTTTTCCACATCCTGCAATGTCTAATTGTATTCAAACCAGGTAAAACACCTGACCATAGCACAGGTAGATTGACAGAGAGCTTTCCCTCATTCATAGCTATACTATGGTTTTTAAGGGGGACTTTATAACTCTGGCATCTTTAGTAATTGTGATTACAGTACACAGGCTTTGGTAAATCTCACTAGTAAGCAAGGCAGTTTCAAGCCAATTGAGACTCCAGATTGGAGATCTGTGAGAACTTTCCTTAAGAGATTTTTTTTTTAATTAAACTGATGCAACAGTGCACAAAAGTCTCACTCTGCCTTCCATGCATCACCTCAGTTTCTAGTTCTAGGGATATGGGGCAAGCAACCAAATCCAGGCCTGCCCTGACAATTACTGGATGCTGTTCCCCCTTCCCAGCACCTGTCTGATGGACTATATTGGACAAGACTAAAATATTGCCATTATATTTAAAAGAGCATGCCCGTGTTTGGATTGTATTCAGGTTTCTGTTGAATGCACTGAAAACCTAATTTTCATTATCAGAGGCCAAAACTCTAGGCCCAAATTATCTAGTAATAAAAAAAACCAAACCACAACTCCCCAGTACCTCAAATTAAATTAATATTGCCTTTTAATATGAAATAATGCTTTTATTTATATAAAGTAGGAAATAAATTTTTAAAAGGATAAAACATGCAACTTGACACATGCAAAATTTCTGCATTTTGAAAATATAATTGGCCTGTTTATATTTTCCTTTGCTGATTTGTTACAGTTTCAATCAATGCCAGACAATGTTGCATAGGAATGACATCTCTAAGCCAGAACAGGCTACTTACAAACACTGAAGGGCTTTGCACACCATTTTCCAGTTAATTTTAGAAATATGTGATTAGTATTTTGAGTGCCAGGGAAAAAAATAAAAAACAAAAAGAATTGCACAGACTTTATTCATCAGTTGAATGAATACATCCCCAAATGATATCAGCATTTAAAGAGATGTTCACGAAAATTCTGTAAAAACCAAATGTTTTTAAAACTACACATATCCCATTGGGTGAATGTAACAATGTTCTTCCTTATTCTCTATTTATAGTCAAAAACTAAAGTTCTTCCATGTCTCTGTCTTGCTTTGTGTTATTAATCTGCCCTGCCATCCTCTGCTGTCTTTGACTGCCAGTGTGTCTGATAGCTCAGCTCCAGGACCTGCTGCCACCAGCACCTCTACTGCCATAAAAAGCACATTGAATGCCACGTGTCTCTTGCTGATTCTGATGTATTTTTAGTTTATGTACTGCTACAGCAATCTGCATTAATGAACTGGATGAATTGTGTTTCTGAAGAGAGGAAGGTATAACAGCAGAGTTTTAGAAAAAGATTTGAATCTATTGGAGCTGCAGGTGATGTGGTTATATATGCTGCTATAAAGGTGCCTGATAGCCTTGACATTTTTTTTTCTCTTCCTAGTGCCTTTAATATTTATGATTGGTTAGAAAGGAGATAGCGAGACAAATTTTTCTATTTCTTCTGTGCACAAAGTGTGCTTGTATTTCAAAGTAAGAAGCAATGCAGAATTACCAGGAAAAGAAAATTAATATAACCCCAAGCACAGTGCTTAGAATTACTAATCTGAGCATAGCCTGGGAAGTCTGTGGTACGGCTTCTACAGTCATGGCTGGCTTTGTACTGAAGGTCATGCCATAAAGTTATTATGGTTGTTTATATTTGTGTAGAGGAGAATCTTATGTGTCTCAAGGAGGTTCTTTCAGGCCACTGATGCTGTACATAACTAGTTGCAACTACAGCCATTTCCTCATCACCAGTCCTCTCCCTTGGAGCATGAGCATCTTTTGTTGCTTATTTTTAAAGTTAGAAAGGAAGCCCCAAAAGACAAACACATCTCTGCTAACGAGCAAGGAATGTGTGTGTTGAGTTTCTGTTCCTCTCTGGCAATTATAGGAGTCCTGTTTGAAAAGAAACAAGGCAGCAAGGGAGAAGAGTAAGTCAGTCTTCGCAGAGTTGTGCAATCACCTCCTTGTTTGTCTTCCCCAAATGGGAGGTTAACATTCTAATTCAGTTTTCTGTCTGAAGGAATTAAAGCTAGTGCTTCTCCTAAACCTATCTTGAAAACTTAGGAGATGCTGAAGCCAGGAGCTGGCCCTTGATGAGTGGATAAGTTTGAGAGTAAATACAGAGTTTTTGGGTCAATCTGCAGTCACTCCTGACACAGTCATTGGTGTGGAGCAGGTAAAGGTCTCAACAAGATCTCTCTGTGGATGCTGTATCTGCATCTGCACGGGGCAGAATATGACAGAAGGAAAGGATGGATATAGCCATGGAAAGAATTACTTCTTCTGAGGGGTCATAGTCCATAACACTACACACTTTGGGACTGAACTGTTAGACAGCTGAGCCTAAAACAAAGCTTGTGGGATCCTGAGCTTCTCTAGCCCTCTCACCACCCATTTTACAATCAGAAAACTCATCTTCAGGAGCATTACTGGGAAACAGGATCTAACTTAAAATATGCAATTTTGTGATCTTCAAATAAGCCCAGAGGTGCAAGGACTGTAGCTCCTGTAGAATTGGGTATTTGTGGCCAAAGCCTCACAGATTGTCTGATTTGAAAATATGGACATTGCCATCAAGTTAATTAATGGTGGTGGTGCACACTTCTTTCTTTCTTCAGTCAAACACAATGTCATCTCTTTGTTTCCTTAAGTAAATGCTGTATGTGGAAACTAAAGACATTTTCAGTACTGCTGGCATTTCCAGTAGCATTTTTCCAAACACCTCTGGCATTTCAAATTGATTCATTTCCAGCAATAGGCTAATTGCATTCCTTCAGCCAGAACTCCAATAGTCTGTGCTGCAGAGATAATATGTAAAAGCACAGTTTCTAAAGGAGGAAAATAGAAAAGGCAAATTCTCTTGAAGACAGAGACATAAATGATGGTGCTTTATCATACATCACAGTGTTGAGCTTGGAAAAACTTCAACGCTGTAGAACATTTGAAGCATTAGGGGAAAAAACTCTTCCCAGACACATTAAAGAACTGGGGGTTTTGGTATTTTTCTCCTCTTTTTCCTTTTCCTTCTCTTAATAAACAAAATTTTCTTGCATTTAGTTTTGGTATCTTGTTTTTCTACAGCTCTGCACCAAGAAGTGGGGTGTGGTTGTGTTAGCTGCCCCTTTTCTTTGTTGCTACTCCAGCCCCTGTAAGGATGGTTCAAATCTCTCTTCACTGTGTGCCAGTGAGTGCTATAAATGCACTCTAGACAGGTGAATTAATAGGTGAATGCTGTTATCAGACAAATTGTACATGAAAAACAGTCAAATTACAGAAATATATGACAGCATGAAAAGGATTTTAACAGCACAAAACCCTGAAGAAAAAGAAACATAAGAAATCCCCACACTTCAGGAGGGTAAATTACATAATATGTAATGGTTAAGGGGTCTGATGAAGAAGGCTACACTGTATTTGTACAAATTAACTAGTAAATAGGTCAAATTCAGTAAGACATCACATTTTCACAGAGCTATGAAACCTGATTTCCAGCCTGGCACTGTCCTTCATTTCAAAAAGTGGATCAGCTGCATATAGAAAATCTTTAATACTCATGTAAAGATGGCACCTGCATCTTGTCCTTCAAGTTTGCTCTCCCATTTCACAGATGCATTTTTTTTCTCCACACAGTCTTTGTCATCCCAGCATGCAAACAGCAATTGTGTACAGGAATTGTGAAGTGGGATATCTGGTCCACCTCACAAGCACATCCAGGTCTCATTGACTTGCTGTGCACTGAGAGTTTTCTGTATGTATACTGTGTGTCTGAGGATATGGATTTAGAGATGAGGCTTCACCCCCTTTTAAAGTTCATTTCCAGCCCTGTACTATTTACATACTTGTAAAAAGTTTGCCTTGTATTTTAAGCACTTTTTCTCTTTTCTTTTTGATTTTCAGTCCTAATGCTCTTCCAGAAGAGCAGCCACATTCCAGCTCTCAGTGTGCCCCTCTCAACTGTCTCTCTAAGCCTCCTCCTTATCCCTAATCTTCATATGCAACGTAAGAGAAAATGCAAACAGAGTGAAGCTCATGCAACAAAGGTTGGGGTTGTTCCCGGCAAGTGGGTGGACAATCCTGCCTTGTTGCTCCATTGGCAAGTCTGGATTCATATCCCCTGCTCTGGCAACTGAGGGAAGGTTGAGAAGAAGAACACAAAGCACAGAGCCCAACCTATCAAGAAGACTTTTTATGGTTCCTCTGATTGTACTCAAACTGTGCTATCACAACTGAAGTGTAGTGAAATTTAACATCTCAACAAAAATGTTCCTCCCAGCTGCTTGGCTTTACCTCTGAAACGATGAGAGACTTAAGCCAATGTTAAAAAAATATGTTACAAAAATCCTACCCTCACATCCTCTAAGTTCAGCCATAGGAACCAGTTCAAATTTCTTTTTGTCTTCAAGGGTGTGATATTTATTTCTTACTTTATTTGCACCAGAATTTTGTGTTTATAAAATACAGTCTTTTTTTTTTTTTGTGAGAGTTGTATTTAACTAATATTATTTTTTAAATCCAAGCAGAAATAGCTTCAGTGAAGAATGACTGTGTTAATATTAAAAAAAAGGCTTGTTGCATTGGCCAGCATATGGCCAATTTTTATTGCACAAAAATGTTGGAAATGGGTTGAATTGGAATGTTAACAATGACTGTATATTTTGCTGCTGCACTGATATTGTTTATGCACTTGTTTTTTTTTAATTCCTATTACACTAGCTTCTGGTTTTGTTCTAGCTCTTCACTGAAAGATAATTATTAAGCCTAAGAAGGAGATGAAAGGATAATGTACTGATTTGTTTTCAGTTGTTTGCTTGCATTGTAATTATTCCTCTCGCATCATGAATTGGTGCTGTTTTTTGGGATTACTTTCTATTTGGTATCTGAGAAAGAAAATCTAAAATAAGTAAAATGCTGTGTGCTAATTGAGAACATTCTTTCCTCCCACTCCCATATTCAGGATCCTAGCTCGAGGCCTTACCAGGAAAGGCTAGTTTGAGTGGGGAAGTCGTGTGCGTTTCGTGTGAAGTATTCTGTGGAGAAAGAGCTCCTGCAGGTAGGGTTGATGGTGTGGATCAAAGTCAGCAGGACTTTACTGTAGTGCATTTTTTCCTTGCCAAAAATCAACAGACACAGAACCTTAGCTCATGTCAGTTTATGACAAATACTCAGGTGATCAACACTACGCAGACTCTATCGCAACAGTGCACAGTGTTCCTAGTTAAAGATTCTTTCCTAGAAAAGCTGAGTAAGCCTGTTTTTTTCTTCAAAGCAGTGAGTTTCAGAACAAAATCAAGTATAGAGGAATTTATTTTGCACAGTACCTGGCAGCAAGGGAAGTGGCTAAACAGAGGGTTCAGCATCTGTGGGTTTCCCATCTGGTCATCAGCTGGAAAAACAAGTCTGCCATGCTGCTTACTTGTTGGTAACTAGCAGGCTCCTTGTTTTGTTAGGTGGCCTTAATTTATTTACAGAAGAGAGGCTTGGATACTTCCACATGTCTTTATTTCTTCTCTGCAGCACATGTTTGACCAACAAGTGGGAAACACAGTACAGCCTAAAGTACAGGGCAGCTGGGGAAAAAAAATTGCTGCAGGTGTGGCTGGAACAATTCTTTCAAATTCTGCCTGAATCTGAGAAAATGAAGTCAGTGTTTTTAGTAACAGTGCTTACCAAATGTTACAATACAGAAAACATCAGCAGAGGAAAGAATCAGTGACCACTCAGTGTGCCTAACAAATCATTATTACCATAGTACCAAGAACAAAGGTGCTGTAAATAGAAATATTTTATGTCATCAACAACGTCTGTCGTGTAACCTTGGCAAAGCAGCTGAGCTCTAGTAACAAAACACTCAAGAGATAGAGAAAATAGGAACAAACTGATCCCCAGTCCTGATCAGATCAAACAGATAACACTTGGCAGTGTTTTGACTTCTGTTTCCATAGGGTTCATGTGGTTCTTCTCATATACCTTTACATCACTATTCAGTATCATGATTAAACTGCCTGTTGTCTTGTCATAGAAAGATCAAGTGAAACTTGTTCAGCTCCATCATGATGTCTGACACTGAGTTTAGCTGCTATTTTGATTTTTTAAAAAATCCCCACAGTATTTTGTCCGAGGTAAATTCAGCTTTCAAAAAGCATCTCCAGATTCCTGACCTTGTCTGACTGGTGTAAGAATATCTGTGTCCAACAAAGACAGCTACTATATATTGTTAATAAGAGAAGGAGTTTGCATAGCACTTTGAATGCAGTTACCACTGACTGCACTTGGAATAGTTTTTCCTATTTTCGTATCCAAATCAAAGGCATTTTCCTAAACTTTAGTTAAGCAGTAGTTCAGTGAAATACATTTCCTTTCTATATAGATACAAATTTATTGGGGAAAAAAAAATGGTATCACTACAGTTTAGAAACATATGCATGTCCATGTGGATCAAGAGTTATGAAAGAACATCCAGTGGTATAGAAGTTGTGGCCCTGTTTTATAGAAAGAAATGTTTTTATTCTCTTAAGTTTTAAATTTTTAATTCCTAAGTTTTCAAGTTACATTTTTATATATATGTAAAATGTAATTGTTGGAAATGGGAGAGAACTAGAAACAAATCAACTTTGATGTACAAATGGTTGTAGTTATTGCATTGTAACTTTAAAAACTCTGTAGGTCCCTGGGACAAATTTTGTCAGTTAACCAGTATAAAATAAAATAAAATACATACCTTGAACTTAAGATGGAAACCTCTTCTTTGTTATATATTGATTGATAATATAAAACTTTGTGAAAGATTTTGTAGGAAATATTTACATGCAGACAAAACCAGAAACAAAACCTGGGGTTTTTTAAGGGTTGCAAAATACTACATTTTGCCCATTTAAAATTAATTCATGTTGTGTTGATATCTATTCTGATTTTTAAAGATTAAGAAAAATGATACATATATTTGTAATGGTTGAGTATACTTAGAAACAGTACTATGTGTTCTACTCAATAAGGAGGCAATTAAATCCTGCTCTGACTTTTGTGTCTGAAACACAGCTTTTGTTCTCTATGATAGCCTTGAAATTTCTTTGGATTTGAAATAGCCTACTCAAAATAGGGTCTTTTAGGTCAAAACAGGAGCATTTTGCTTTGGGTTTTATTTTCTGATGTAGTGAAAAATTATTCCTTGTTCAGTGAAATGATCTGCTTGTGGAAATCCAGTTTATAGGAAATGTGTGAAAAAAGAAGAAAATAAAGGAAATTAAAAAAAACAGTTACAAAAGGAGAAAAAGATGAAAAATAAATTGTAAAATGTAATAGGATGGCAAAATATATCTTCTATCAGTCAGAACATATATGGATGTTTTAAAGAAAGAAGACATAACTGTTTTTCATGCTAATTGTATAGAATTTTCTGCCTTGTAAATGGGAGCAGTAGTGATATTCTTTCTGATTGATCTGGTTGACAGGTTGGCATCTCTGTGCTTTCTCTATCCACATTTTTCACAGTAAATTAATGTAAACATAGCTGTACAGCAGAGTTCATAGAATGAAACTGTAATTAACGCTGCAAGTTTTAATGCCAAGTGGATTTTCAGTTTGTTTTTTATTTTAAAAGCAATGACAAAGTTGTTTAAGCCATTTACCATATTAATGTGTGTACATAAAGGAGATTATGTTATGAAATATAACCTCACTTATGAAATATGACCTCAGCTATGAAGGCTGCTCACCATAATTATCTTGGAATTACTTAAGTAAGCTGTTAGTAAAATCTGACCCAGTTCTTATCCCACTGGGAACAGCACCCAGAGTCTGGGCCCTAATTTTGGTACCAACCTTATGGTTCATCCTGCATTGCCAAAGTCAGTAGCTGGGCAGACAGCTCCACTTATAGCTGGACTGACCATTATCATCATCATAAGGTATAGATTACATCAGCCTTTCTGAGGTCTGTTCCTTTCTTTGGCAGAAGATGCATATCCACTGAAGTTACAGTAAATTTCTTTCTTTTGTTCCTCTGAAATCTTCATTTGAGATTGGCAGGGACTGATGTTTTACCTTTGAAGTATGATAATTGCTATAGTTACCTCTTTAAAAATTCCAGTCATCACTTCTTCTTCAGTTTTCCTTTGCTGTGTGTGCAGTGAGTCTGAAAGGGATAAATACTATTCAGACGTTTTTTAACCATTAAGGGTTTTTTTTAGTGTAATTAAGCATCCTGTGGAAAAGAAATAAAAAAGCAATTGCCTTTCGCCTTCAGGCACAAATACATCAAAATATGCAATGGAAAATGTGTGCATGACATTGTTAACATTGTGTAGCTTCTCCATATCCATAACTAAGCTAGAAAATTCTTATTTCTTGTGTGATATGCATATTCCTCTTGCTAGGAGGGCAAGAGAACTATCACAGAGTCTGTATCTTTCATTTGGAGGTGCACAGCTTAAATCCTTATTGGTTTTTAATCTGTCTCCTGTGGAGTTCTTGAAAATCCCCTTTGTGAAATGTAAAGGCAACCGAGTGACAAAGTGACAAAAGGTAAAGGAAAAATCCAATATTTCATTACTGGAGTTAATGTGTGGGCAGACTCTGGGTGATGGAGCCTTGTAATTCAAAAGTGTCTTTCTACAAAGCTATTAGTTTGGATTATCATGATTTGCTGTAAAACACTGGATAAGAGTGTATGTTTTTTCTCAGTGTTAGTAATCTGAGTTTTTATTGAATACGTGGTTGCTTGATTTCAAAAAAAATTTTGGAAAATCAATAAAGAGAAGCATTTGATAAAAGTTTCAAGTAGACTGGCTTGCTAGCTAGTCGGTATTTCATCAGCTATGAACAAGAAATAAGAGTATTCTAGCTTATTTTATTATTATTTCTCCTGTTCACAGATATGGCTATGTGTGCTATGCCAGTGGTTAAATTAAGTCCATTTTATTACTTATTTCCCTATTGATTTTCAGCCCAGTGGTTTGACTGTTAAAGGTTTACTTGATCCTTTGTAAACAATTAAAAAAAAAAGAAAACTGATGTTTTGTGATTTTTGTAATCTATTGAATGTCTCCATTTGCATGATGTTCTGTGAACCATACAGATTGCTGTGTTCCTTTCAAAAGAGTTTTAGCATTGGTGGAGTTTGTGACAAACACAAATTTGTATACTGTATGTTTACTGCTGTAATAACTCAGCTACTCCTATGTTGAATTGACATTACGTTGTCCTGCCTTCTTGGGGTTAAATGATGAAGTGTTTCTAGGTGGTGAAGATTATAAAAGTATATATGTTCATTTGCTAAAGACTGAATATTGGAAACTCTTCTTGTTGCTACTTTATGCTAAAAGCAAAAAGTTAAATAATTCTTGTTTCCAAAAATGCATCATTTATTTTTAAAATTGAAGTAATTCTCATGTTAACTTTTCCTTGTCCTTGTAGACAATCCTAGATTAATACCTTGTGAGGGATTCATAAATCTGTGCTTGTACATGTGTAATATGATCATGCAGTCAAATGGTTGGGAAAAAACACTCTAGTGCTGAAGAAAATAATTTAAAAAAGCTGATATACTGATTCTTACATCTTTATGTTCCAATTAAAATTACAGTGTAATGCATAACTGTTCCAGTGAATAAACTGGCCATTTTTGTTCATTTAACACCATTCTGTCTGGTCTACTTCTATTTACAGCAGTTTGCAGGGCTTAGACTTAGAATTTCACAATCATTTCATTCTTAGAGATCAATCAAAGGTATCAAAGAGGATAAGGGAAATCAACGTTAGAGGAAAAGGGAATCAGAATTAAAGCCAAGATGCTTCTTCTGTTTTCTGAGTTTGAGGCAGATACTAAAATACAGTTTCCCCATATAGTGCTTCCAGCAGATTTGAGTGATCTCTGAAATGCTGCAACATCTGCACAAACTTTCAGCACAAGGACGCTCTGTAAGATGCAGTCCTCCATCCTCAGGGAATGTGGAAGTAAAAGAGCTGAAGTCAACATAAATATGGCTTGGGAATGCTGTACCATACTTGCTTTTTTACAGTAAGAAACATCCTTTTCCCTTGCAGAAGAGCCATGCTCTGAAAGCAAAGAGGTGAAAACCCCCCCACATTGATCCAGGAGCTCAGCCCTGGCAGGAAGGTGGCTGCTGCAGCTCCTCCAGTGAACCTTGCTGCTCTTAGGGTCCCTGAGGGGTAGAAAATGTCCAGCTGTTAGAAGTGGGTCAGGAAGACTGTGGAGGAAGGATTGCATCTCCAAGCTTGCTCTGCTGTTTGACTCAAAGGGAACTGTTGGACAGCTGGGTTGGTTTTTGGCTGCCTGGGGAGGTGCTTTGGATAGAAACACAAATTGGGCATGGTGACAGAAATGGAGTCCAAGAGCTGTGTTTGGCTGGGTTCTGCCCACTTGTCTCTTCCCTTTTCTCACCTAGCAGGGGTTGTTCTCCCACATTACATCTTCTCATTGCAGAGATGCCTTGGACAACAGTGTTCCACTATGTTTTAGCAGAAGTGTGACTGCTAGAATTCTTTACACTGGCTACTCCTCTTTTTCAATTTTAAGAGTTTCTGTGAGTTGAAGAAACTCTCTTCAGTGTGTTTTGAATGCAGTTTCACAGAGGACTACCACTTGTGGGAATGTTCTGCTTTCAAAGATGGTTTGAGAAACTTCTAACCCATACTGCTTCTTCTCCTTTTTCTGCGTCATCCCTTCAGCTGGTCCTGTGCAGGGCTCTGAGAGGCAATGGTATGAGTAAGGTCACTGAAATAAACTGGGGTAAAAAATCCAATAAACTGAAAAAACCCTCAAAAATTATAATTTTTGTTTCCAAAGAAAATGTCTATGTAATTTCTGCCTTGGGAAGAAGCATGCTTCATATTCTGGAGCAGGAGGTAACTTCTGACCATTGAACTGCTGGTTTTCTGCTATATACACACCAGATTTTAATGGGAAGATCCTGGAGCTAAAGCTTGCAGGGACTGTGGCAGCAAGTCTTGGTTTCTAGCTACCTCCCTTAATAAATCCTGCAGTTATGCATGAAGAAATGCAGAGCACTTCCAGGTGTACCTTAAGGCAGCAGGAGCTGTGGTTTGACTCTCCTAACACTATAAAACACTGACAGGTCACTGGCAAGTGAGGTATGCTGGAAAAAAATTACACCATAATTTTGAACAATGTTGAAACCTTGGGTTCATTTGACCGATAATAAGAACAGAGATACTAATTATGGAGAGGGCCTGACAGCCACATCTTCTAGCAGCCCATGAATGACAAACATGGAAGATTTTTTATATAGAACAAGATGGAGGGGAAAAATGGAGCTAAAGTAGATAGTCGTAATTATGTGCATCCTGGGAAAAATAATTTGGAATAAAGCCAGTTCTCATCCATTTGTTTATGGTAAAGGAACGGGCACAACTGCTTTCTTTTCAGTAGAAGGTTTGAGTGATTGCCTGGATGGAAGAAGAAAGTCTTAACTTTGCACAAAAATAAGGCTCAGTGCTATAGTTGTCAAATCAGCAGAAGCTTAATAAACCAGGAAAAATATTGACCTTTGGAAGATGGATTTTCTTTCCTTCTTGACTAGAGTGGCATATTAGAAAACACATATTTCCTTCATTATTATTTATATATTCTCTTGTATCACAGTGGAAGTATCTAACTTCAGGAATATGATTTCTTGGTTGGTTTTAGAGAAAAAATGTTTAATTTATTGTAATAACAATTTATGATTGAGAAAATATTATTTGTGAGAAAGCTCTATATGAGGGGAGGAAAGAAGGAATTTCATATCCTTTAATTGAGTTATCAGGGAACTTTGGTAAAAGAATGAGACAGTTGTTTCCATTTATGTTATTTCATAGGATTTCCTACCTGGGGAAGGTTCTAATATTTTTAAACATTGATTATGTCTCTCAAGGAAATTGATTTTTGCTATTCAATGCTGTCATAGTGGTTGAAGTACTAAAACTGAGGCAATTTACTCAGAAACATGTTATGGAAAGTGACATTGAGTGCAGAGCTTCCTTGAAGAGCAAATTCTGAATGTAGAGGATGTGAGCCCAATATCTGGTGACCAGTTTGTGATTCAACTTCAGCCTTGCAAACCATAACATCAGAATTTACATAAATGCACCCAATAAAAATACCAACAATCTCAAATTCCTGCACTACTGAAAAGGAAAATACCTCTGTGAAGCCACCATGGCTTTCAAAGGTTTTTGTTATCTTAGACAAATGCAGGGTAACTCTTTTTATCTTCAGAGCACTCTATGCATATTAATTCTTTCCTGAAACATCTCTGTAAATTGGGTGCTGTTATCTCTCACCTGCAGATAGGCAAATTAAGAGTGTGTATTGGGAAAACATCAGCACTCAATGAAGTGATTACGTGTAGTCCTTCACCTCTCCACATACCTCACCCTGCACACACTAAATACCAAAGTGGTTTTAGATGTGGGCAGGAAGGTGAGTTATTTACTCCATGTGGTACATACACTGCCCCAGAACCTGCATTGCTCAAGGGCTGGAGTTGGTTCAGAGCTTTTTTTTCCTATTTCTGCAGGGCTTAATTTTGATAGAGATTCACTATAAATAGCTGGAGTTTAACATCCTCTTGCTGGTTTTAATTTCTGTAGACCTATGCCCTCCTTCTGACTGTCTGCCAGGCTTGTAAACCAAAATGGCAATTTGACTCACCAGACCCAAGACAAAAATAATCCCTGAACATGGGAAAACTTTTCTTTCCCCAACAATGTCAGTAAAATATAGATGCTCTTATTCTGGTAAAGAACATGAATTTCCTTTTAAGTGGCTAAAACCCATTAAAAGGGTGTTCAAAACCATGACTATAAATCTGTGACAAAGCACAAATGGAGATTCTGGAGGTTCTGGAGTTTCAGACCCCTCATTTGTGCAACTGTGCTTAGTTTATCTCTGCTGGAATATAAACACATGGCACATTTCATTATGAAAAGGTATAGCCATTTGCAGTGCTTAAAGCCTAGCATAGATATACACTATAAAGATTGTCTGAAGTACTAAGTTCCAAAATTAGACAACTTTAGATACTGGGGATAAAAATAAGTTTTAAAAATTATAAGTATGAATAGAATGTTATTTTTTTAGATTCAGGATAAAACAGCAAGTTGAAGTTGAATACGAGCAACATTTATATCCCTTTCACAGTCATATAATACAATTTTATCCCACAAACATCCAAGAGAGTCTGTGGAATGCAGAACAGAATGGAGGAAAACAAGGGAGGAAAACTTAAGAGGAGTCTGCAAATGCAGCAACAGCTTTGAAGTCTTTCTGTTTTAAGTCACCATAAATTATTAAGAAGTATGCTGAAACTCCTCTGCATGTACCATATGCCTTTTTAGAAGTAATACTAAATACCTGACAGCTTGGTTTTTACAACAAGGAAAAAAAACCAAAGTTTGGGCAGTATTGCAATACTGAGACTGGTTTATTTTCTTCCAGAGCTGGAAGTTATAATTAGGCCTTTATTTTCACAACATGTTTTATCAGCCATATGCTCTACCTTTGTTGATTTGTTAAGCAGAGAACCAAAACATTTTGCTTTACTCTTTAGGTAAGCATTCACAGAGGGACAGTGGTTAATATTTAATGTACCCAGCACCTTAGCAATACATGACTCTTCAAAGCACCTTTCCTGTACAGACAGAGTGAGTTGGGGTTGTTCAGCCTGGAAGAGTCAAGGCTCTAAGGAAATCCTAGAGCATCTTCCCACTAAGCCCCGCTTAAAGTTCTCAAATGACCAGGTCTTTTTAAATTTTTTTTTCCTTTTTTTTTCCCAACCTGGCTGTTGATTGTCACTACAGAATAAAAGATGAAATAGAAAAGTAGAACATTTTCTGAAGTACAGCTTGCTTTCTCTCCCCTTTCTGCTAACATGACCTTATGGCAGTTTGGTTTTACCTGTAGTTAATGCAAGTCAAAGCTAAAGCCCTGTTGCTAATGGAATCTAAATGACTGACATCAATTGGATAGTGAGACACATTTCATTAATCTATGGCGATGATAATGAAGAATATTCCAACTTCTAAAAGCAATCAGTCTCTGTTAAATGAGTGCTGCTCTGCAAGACTTACCTAACAAAACTGATTAGAGGGAGCAATTACTCCCTCTAAGCAGCAATCCTTCAATAAAACTAAGGGATGTGTTTGATACCTTTATCTCAACCTATTTTCAGTAAATTCCAAGAATTTGCTTGCAATATACCAAATGTTTCTGTGCTGTGTAAAAAGGGGTGAGACAAAATTACCAATAAAGCAATATGTAGTAGGGATGTTTCTTCCATTAATTATCATACTGCTGTTCTTGCAAAGCTACATGTTAGCACCCATCTGTGTGATAGAGGGAGAAATCTTGGCTCTTGGGGGATATAAATAGCATTCTTTATTGCAGTAGCTGGAAGTGGACAAAACCTGCTGCTGGATAGTCCCCATCATTATCTTCAATGGGGCCCAAAATGACAACAGGGAGAAAGAGATTAAGCACAATATTGTTCCCTCTTAGCCAGTCAAGCACAGCAGAACAGAGATTGGTATTGTATTATATTGTATTAGAAGCATGGCTTGGACAAAAGAAGCCTGCCGTGGATTTTCTTCTGAGGGCTATTTACCCATCCAGTTTTGTTCCAGCAGTTAATACTTGGGATTTGTCTGACCCCTCTTAGATTGCTTGCCGTGGGTTGCTTCTGATGTTTGACCCCAATTCCCACTGTTGACCCTGCAGCTCCTTCCTAAGATATGGCAGTAAGTCACAAAATAGCCCAAGTGCATTTTTTTATGCTGGAAACCAGCATAATGCCACACATTGAGGCTGCCCACCCTGTTCTGACACACACACACACACACACACACACTGGGTGCTGTGCAGGGAACAGGCACCAGGTTGCAGTCCCTCTCCTCTGAGTGAGCCACTCCCCAGGCTAAGAAGCAGAGCCTGAGAGCCTGCAGCCTCAGGCTGAAAGTCCCACTGTGGCTTTGGGTGCTGGGTGCTGCCTTTGCCTGCATCACAGTTTGGGGGAGGTCAAGTATCTACATCAAATTCTCTTCCTTAGCCTGTGTATCAGTGTCACACGCCGCAGTGGCTTTGTGCACTGTAGCTGCTGCTGCCATTGGAAGAGACTTTTCATCTGGAATGTGCATGAGGGTCTGAGATGAGTGAAATTCTTCTCTAATTAGTATCCTACTCAATCTTCTGCTCTACTGGTTCTTGTTCTTCATTATACTTCCCTGCTGGCAGAACTGGTTTGTTGGCTTAAATGCAGTTCACAGAAGATTCAAACTGTCTGATGAATTAAAGAATAACTTAGGCAGGACTTGGCTTGGTTACCTATGTATCTGATATGAATTTGCTATATTTTAGCCTATATTCTAATTCAATTTTTATTTGGAGTTTCATACCTAACAGAGAAGTTACTATGTGAATCAGTACAAAATAAACTATAAACAAGTTGATGTTTAGAAAGTTTTAGAAATTTTATTGTGTTAGGTACTGAGTTCATGCATCTTCTCTCTCAGGGTCCTGTGGATTAATGCTCTAAAAATATGTTACTACACAGATTTTCTGTGGGGTACAGCACAAGATAGTACTCAGAGAAATCAAAGCTAGATGCCTTGAACTGAATCATGGAACAGATTTATAGTGCAACTATGGAGAAAGTAAAGTTAAATTCCAGCAGAAAAAAAGAATCTTGACCAATGGCAATAAGAGAAATGGTCTCACCCAATGAGTTAGTGAAAATCAAGTCTTCTGAAATTTGCTTCCATTAGTAAAATATTAATCCAAAGAGGTTTACTGGATGAACAATGGTTTACATGCAAAGTAGTGCATTTATTTTCTCACAAACTAAACGAAGATTGCATATAAAGTCCTGTTTCCCTGAATGCTTTGGGTCTCCAGCAGCACAAGATGAATGCTTCCATGACTTTCACACACCAGAAGTGCTCTTTCAACTTTTTCTTGAGACTGTCTTGCCAGCTGTCCTTGCTCTCCTTCTCCACCTCTGTGGTTTCTGCAGAGTTTCTGTTGTTGCTCTAATAAGGTACAGTTAAATCAAGTCTGCACCACTGCATTTCTCACTGCTCCCACAAAAGCCTTGGAGCTGGATGGCTCAGCTCTTGCCCATGCTGGGTTGGCTGTGGCTTGCTGGTGACCAGGTACCAGAGGGGTGTGTAACTCCTCCTGCACTTTTCCTGGGGTGGGAGGTGTGCTGCAAGGCTCTTAGCCAAGCAGTGCCATTTTCTGACCTTGATATATTTTAAGCAGCATTCACAGTACTGTCTACATGTAAACTTATTTTGTTTTGTTCTCAGATCCCTTCTCCAGTTATTACACTAATCTTTTAATCATTTAGCGTGATGTTTTCCAAGATAATACTTATCTCTGATTGACCTTTTGCACTTAAAGTGTTTTTCCTTTTGCTGACATTGCCAAAGGACTCTGTCTGTGCCCGGAGATGGAGAACAAGAGGGATTGAGAGTGAACAGAAAAGGAGGAAGGTCGTGCCAAAAGGGGCGGAAGTTTTTTACCCTGTCAAAGCAGGCGGAACAGAGCAGTTGCTGGTGTTCAGCAGCTCAGAGCCAGCTTGAACCAGCTGCTCCAGGTCTGTGTGTAACTAGCTGAAAAGAAGAGAGACAGTAAGCTACTCTGGGAGCCCTGCACCACACTGCCGTGTACAAATGCTTTGCAATTACTGTGAATTTGCTGTCTGCCTGGATTTCCTCTATCACAGGCTGTCACCTCACCACTTTAAATATGTCAGTATGCTTCAGGGGGATTTTCTCAAGAAAAGGGGCTTTTGTGACCAATTTTCTGATTCCACGGAGTTGGCATGAGTCTCTTTTCTGAGGTGACCTTTATTTTCCAGAGTGACACTGTAATAAGCTACCACTCACTGATAACATCGCATAGAGCAAAATTAGCACAGTTCCTACCATTTGGATAAGATTTGTAGGGTGTGTTTGCCCTTGCTTCCTTAGCTGCTTTCCTTCCAGGAGCAAAGCTTTGTGTTTAAAGAGGTAAGTACAAAGTTCAGTAATAAGTGATACATGCACGTCCATACGCCCAGCCCTCGTCAGGTGACTGAAGTCAGGACATAAGTCAGTCTTTTATCTCTGAGCCACTGCTTTTTTTTGAATGTTTGCAAAAGTCAAACCTAATGTTTGCAATTGCAAACAGACAAAAAGGATCCAGAGGTGAGCTGGCTGTTTTATTTCTATTGGGAACCGAAGGGGGTGGCTGTAAGATATCAAGCCTCTTCTGGCAGAGAATGATTACAGGGACCAAAAGAGTAGATTACAGAGACCAGAGATCATTGGCACATGGTGGCAGATGTCCCAGCTGCACGGGTTCTCTCCCTCCCCTGCTCACTGCTGACACTGAAAGCAGAAGATTCACTCATTTGGCTTCTGCCTCATGATCCTTCACTACTTCATGTGTGGTATGGGAAAACCACCACGTCCTCTCTCTGCTGCCGTGCCTCCCAGGGGTCAGACACTGCTGGTGCTTCCCCCAGATGGTCCCCTGACATCAACAGCTGGTGTGTTACTCTCCTGCATGCCAAGAAAGCCTCCTGGAAAAGACTCGGCAGGATCTTCACCCTGCAGCACAGGACTTTGAGGCTCCATCTCATGGTTCCCCCCTGCAGATGCGGTTGCACTGTACACGTGGCTCTGTGGGTGCTGACAAAAGGTATCCTTGTCCCTTAGGACTCAGGGAAGTTGTGAAGTCAGCAGCTTGCCTTAGCAGTCCATAAAATCTCATTTTGGAATATGTAAAAGCCTAAGAGTGGTTGTGTCAAATGAAAGGTCTTGCCTGCCCACTTCCCATCTCTGACAGTGGTCAAAAAGAGATGTAAGAGCAGGGTAAGTACAGAGAGGAACTTCCCCAAAATATTCTCTCAAACCCCAGCAATTCATGGTTTCCTGGTAACTAAAGGTTGTGTTGGACTGCTGCCAAAGGGATACCATTCCTGGAGTGTAGCTGACTGCACTCTTTCATGAGGAAATCCTCCAGCTACAGGGGATGGCAAATGAGGCAGCCTGCTCCAAAACAGGAGGCCACCTTTAGGGAAGCCCTAAAACCTTGGGTTTCCAAATGTGAGGAAATCCCTGTGTAGTGGGAGCGCTGTTTCTCAACTGGATTGCCCCAAACTGCACCACATCAAGCTCCCTGACAGATTTCAAAGCTCTTAACAGGCTTGCTCTCACAATGGCACAGGTGGAGATGTTCTTCCTCTAAACATCATGTTTTGGTTAACCAGGTAAACAGGTGCTTTCAGACACTGTTGCTGTAGAAGTGATTGTAATCTCAAAGCAGCATAGCCTGCTGATTGCCTTTCCCATTGATGAAAATTTAGAGACTTTGGCAAAGAGGCAAGAGCTCTGGCCTGGATGAAATTGTTATTGATGAAAGAATTGCAGCTCCATCCCTGCCACCAAAACTCACTTTTAAGTGCTGGGACTCCTTTGAGAATGTTCTCGTCGGACACGGGGGACTGTGTTACGGGCAGCTCCTTTGATGTACAGTGATGTCAGGTACAGCGTCTGACACCCCTGAAGGAGCTGGCCCCCCCTGGCAGGGCAGGCATTGCGGGGGGAGAGCGCGGCCGCCCGCAGGAACGGGAACAGGAGCGGGAGCGGGGCCGGGGTCTCCCGGCGAGGCTCCGGGAGGAAGCGGAGCGGGTGCGGTGCCCGCGGGGGGAACTTGCGCCGTGGGCACCCGGCTCGGAGAAAGCCACCGCGGCTGTGACTCGCCATGCAGGCGGGGAACCTGGCCCGGGGCCGGCCGCAGGGCAGGTAGCGAGGGCAGGGCTGCGGGAGGCGGTGCCGGGCCAGGTGCGGGCCGGGCAGGGCGGGGCGGGAGCGGCCGCAGGTGAGACCCGAGCGATGCAGGCGGGCGGGGAGGGAGGCGCTGCCCTCGGGGCAGCGCGGGGGACCCTGCGGAGCCCCCGGCCCCTGCCCCAATCCGTCTTTCTCCGTTTCTCCGCCGCGCCGAGGACGAGCGGCGCGGAGGGCGCGCACTTCAGGAGGGTGGCGATCCGCAGGAAATCCAGCGCCGCTCCCGGAGCCGCAGCCCCGAGCACGGCCGCAGGTAAGGGCGCAGCGCCGCCGGGCAACATCGCCCTGGCCCCGGGTGGGCTCCCCCGGGCTTCCTGCGCCTGCCGGTGCGAACAGAGCGTGCTGCTCACCTGCCACAGCCGGGGAGCTTCGCCTTCCCACCTCTGCCTGCGGGGCGTGCGGCCGGGCTAGTGCGGGGCCGCTGCTCGCTGCGGTGAACCCACCAGGAGAAAGCCCCCCCGGCCTTCGGAGCTCACACCTTCAGCACGAAATGTACTCGAGTTGTACTTTTTATTCATGTCCATTTACATTGTTTCGTATTAGAATATTGTAATATATTTTTATATCCAAGAGTTTTGTGCTAGCAGTTCTTAGGATGGCAGGACAGCAATGTGCCCCCTGCCACAGACCATGTCTTGCACCTGCCCTTCCCCAGGGCCTCCCTCTTTTCCCCCTTCAGCAACAACCTGGGCTAGACTTGTTTGACACGTTACACTTCAGGAAGCAGCTGCATAATGTTGAAAGGGACAGACAGACTCAGGCTGGTTACCTGTGTTGCCTTGGCCACCCTGAAGAAGTACTGTGGTAAAATCTGAGCTTCAGAAAGGAGTCCTTTATCAGCAGGTTATCACACACACACACACACACACACACAAAATTTCCAGGTCTGAACTCTGTGATGTGACAGCAAGTGCAATGTGCTGTCCTCATGCTTGTGGTGTCACAGCCCCTTGGTTTTATGGGTGTGTGAGGGCAAAGTGGGTCGAATAAAGCTTGTAATCTCTGCCATATGGTTGTGACCATGTTGGGAATTATGACATGTCAAACACTAGGATGGGGTGTTTTGCTTGAGGACAGTCATTCCGTGATTTCCTGGGCAAGAGGCCTGCTTAATTAAACAGTGAGTATGCACAGAGATGAACAGACTACCACAATGCTGTTCACAGGGTCCTTTATTTTAGCTTTGATGTGTAGTGACTTTGGATTTGTGCATGAAACCACAGTTTTTTATTGGTGGTGGGATTTTTTTTCTCAAGGCTTTATGTGTTTGTTTACATTGGGAAAGAGGAAATGGTGATTGTGTTTGGATTTTTAATCTCAAATAGAGGTATAACCAGGGATTTTTGTTTTCTGTTAGTTTGCAATTTAGTTTCTGCAGTTGCTCTCTGTTACCTTAGACCCCTGGGTAGTGTAATTACACTCATCTACAATCTATTCATTGATGCTCTTTTTGTCTGTGCTCATACCAGCTCTGCCAGGTGACCTATCTACTAAACATTTGTGCAGGATGTAGCCTTTCAGTGTGACTGCTCTTGTCAGCTGTTGGGTTGCAGGAAGGTTGTGAGGGTCATGACAGGAGGAATATCCTGCTAACCAAATGTCCTTTCACTGCAATAACCAAACTCACAGTAGTTTCCTGTATTGGGACTTCTAAGTATGAAAACCTCACAAATTATGATAAGGAAACTAATTTCAAATTTGTGGGAAATAAAAGGGAGATTTGGTGATGATTTCTCCATGTAAGTGCATAAAGCCTCTCCTTTTTTTCCATTCATAATCCATTTCTCCCAGAAAATGAGATGAAGCAACTTTCTGAACAGGATTTCTATTCTCAGAGGGGAACTTTGGTCCCCTTCTTCCTGTTGCAGAAGCTGCTGGAGCAAGTGCTTCAGCATCCTATAAACCCAGTATAGCTTTGTAGCTTCCCTCTCTGTAGTCAGAATGTGACTGCACCTGCTGCTGTGGCTGACAAGAGCTCACCAGACTGCCTTGATTCTGCAATAAAATTAATTCACAGTTGCAACGTGAAGCTAGATGTGTTCCTTCTTCTATTAAAAAAAAGAAAGGCAGGTGTTTATGCTTTTCTGGCTTATGAAATAGTAACTGGATGTGAGAAGGGTTTTCTAGTGCAGCACTATGCCTTTGACCTGCTTGAAAATCTTACAGGAAAGGAGTTAGTGTAGCCCAGCTCCAATCCTTGTGTCTGCCAAATGTTGTGCAATATGAGAGTTACTGACAGTACTGCCTGGGGGACAGCTCTCAGGCAATTCCCTCAGATCTGTATCTGGAAAGGAACTGAGAAAGTAGATCTGTTTTATGAGCTGTAAATGCATTTGAAACAATTCTGGATGATGCATATGGCAAGCATATCAGAGCACTTCTCAAACTAGTAAATTGTGTGTTAATTAGTGCAATGACATAATAATGACCATTGTAACTCCTGTACACTCAATATTGCCTCACAGCTTTTGACATTGGACTGATGAAGGAGGGTATGTGCAGCTTTTATGTGCTGGGAGGCAGAAGATCAAGGAGTGTTTCCATTCTTGGTGTTGCTTGAAAACATTTCTGATGCTGATACTGAGCTACTGAAGTTTTCTGTAACAGCATCAGCCTTTTGTTGTGCACTGCAATCAAAGTGTCTGACATATAACAGAAAAATCTTTCTGCTCTTCTACTTGCTACAGCCCAAATTCACCTTCATTGTCATGTGCAAAGTGGCAATTATATTTTATTAACCTGTGAGCTTGAAAAAGCTTGGTGTGTTTAACTGCCTACAGGACAAAGCAAAATTTATCTCTCAGTAGAAGTTGACTTTAATTTAAAAGCTTAGACAATAGAGTATTTGAATCTTCAGAGATATTTTGAAATTGATGGAAAATGCCAAACTAGGTATCTGGAAGCAGTTTAGAAAAGGGTATTGTGTGGAGTAACATGATTAACAATCTCTTTTTGAAGGGAAAATCCGCTGTTGTGAATTTGGTGCCTTTTTTTTTCCCCTGCTGATTTAGAATTCAGAGTTTGTGTGACTCGAGTGAAGCTTTGCTTCAAATGTGTGTGTGCATGTTAACTCAAAATTAGCCTCCCACCAGGAAACAGGTGTTTCACAGCTTGCCTGTTCAGCACTTTCACAAGCCAAGAGCTCTGCAAGGTGTGAGTGTGGCACCCCTTGGGTTCTGGAGAGGATGGAGCTCTCCTAGGAGGTTCTCTCTCCACCTAGCAGACTTAATCCTGGTGTGAAGCCATCCCTCGGATTGCAGGGATGCAGTAACTCACTCCTGTCATCAGCACAGCCCCCTCTGGCCTTGCTGCATATAAACTAGATTAACTTTTGTGCCATTCAGATCTTGCACTGCTTCTGTGGCTTTGCCCACTACAGTGCAACTTTTTTCCCTTTCTGGAAAGTTTTCCTCTGACCACTCACTGCACATCTGCTGGCTCTGTGCTGTCTGTTGGCAGTCTCAGACATTGCAGAGTGCCTCGTGGGGAGCTGAGGTAATTTGCATTCAGGACAGCATTCACTGCAGCAAGGTGTCTTCTAACACTGACAGGAAAAAAAAAAAATAGTTCCCTGCTGCTGCTGTTGTAGCTCTGCCTGTAAATGGGTATGAAATGATGGGATTATGTTAAAGAAACTTCAGTAATCTTTTGGGTTTCCACCTTGCAGTAGGAGATAAATAAATTAGACTCTAATAGCCTGCTGTTCTAGTCTATGAAAAATGTTGTTGTTTATTTTTTAAATGCTAGAAGGATAACTGTGCCCTGCCAGACAGTTTCTCATTGTTGTTGTTTTACCTTTGAAAATACAGCAGTGAACATTGGATTTTGATTCCTCTTGTTCCTGGCTTTGTATAACCCACTGCATTTTGTTGACTGGTCTACAGTGACTGAAAATTTGCTATACAGTGTGTTCAGGGAAAACCTATACAATCATTAGGGGTAATCTTAGCAGTGATTTGCATCTCTAGGTTCACTAGAGACCACTGACAAAGAAAAATAGCTGCTTTACAAGCCTTCCTGGGGATTAGAGGCTTTTTGACATTTTTCTAAAACTGAGCTTTATCAAGGAGTGTTGATACTTTAAAATGTTGAGAGAGGAAGGTGAATATGAGGAAACTGCTTTCAAACATTCTTCTCTCTTCAAAAATGAGGGAAAGTAAAGCATAACAAATTGCTTTATGCAGAACTAGCATGAAAATACATTTTCCTCTCATTAGAGAGCTTCCTGTTTTAAGCCAAATGAATCATCTCTGCCTCTTATTGAAGCAAAGGTGGGGAAGGGCCAAGAAGTGGAACTTTGCTTTTACTATTTCTTCTCCCACTTCTCCTCCAAACATTTAGGATCAAAATTATCCCCTTAAAGCCAGTAAGAGTGTATTGTTTAGTTCATACACTATCCAGTCATGTCTATATGTATTTTGGGTTGGTTTGATGTTTCTATTTAACTCTTGTCTGACAACATCTACTTTACCCAATAATTCTTGTTTGCCCTATAATTTTGACTTCCTGGTGATCTGGATGTTGATTTCCTGACATAAATTAAAATTTGTATTCACTGATTGACTTTCAAGTGACAATACACAAAAGATTTCAAAGGAGAGTTGCAATTGACATGGGTTTGCTGAAACTTGCCTGCTCCTTTCTCTAGAAGCTTCTTTTCAATATAGCCTGAGAGGCCAAAGTCAGGTAAGGTTCTGGTAAGTACCATTGCTGAAATGCTTCCATGCATTGCTGAAACTGAGAAAGTAATAATTTGCACACCCAGTACAAATTAGTTTGTTGTGCAGGATCATAAAGCTAATTTCTTTTGTAGATAAATTAATAAATGTGGGAGATTTCTAGATGGGAAGAGGAGAGCTTGTTCAGGGAATGTGTTACTTTTGGGTAACAAGTAAAACCAAATATTGTCAAAGGAAGCTGTTAATAAAAAAAACCAAAAACAAACCCAGTGGTTTGCCCTTGGCTATAATTTTGTTCCTTTTTCTGTCAACACCCATGCTGCTTGAAACTGCAGCTATCAGACTTTTCCCCCACTTCTTAAGTCCCAGTGAGAGACTGTCTCATCTCCCAGCACTGCAGTAAAAATCCTTCTCATAACTGGGCAGTGTTTGGCAGTATGTCTTGGGTGCAGTGAGATCTGTGATAAAGCCCTCCAGCTGCTCTGTTTTGCACTGTTGTGTCTTAAAGTAGTGTTATGCATTTGATAGATAAGTTGTCTTCCCAGGATGAAGGATTTGTCAGAGGGAAAGGAAAAATATGAAGCAAGGAAATTTTAAAATGAGGCGCTTGTGGGTTTTTTCCTCTAGTTCTCTTAATATTGGGTAGATTTTCTTCAAAACATTTCAGTCAATTCAATATTTTAATCAAATTACTGACTGTGAATTTTTTTGTGGCTGAAACTCTATTTCTATGAGAGGGAAAAAATGGCTTTCTGTTCCAGAATGGGATGCTGTGTATATTAGCTGTCCTGAATATAAGGGGATCCAGGATGAATGTTTACACTCAGATAATCAGAATGATCCTTTTCATCTGTGTTAAATCTGTGAATAAACTTTGCCTCCAGCTATTGATGGTCAAAACATTTTAATCAAATGTGTAGCAGAGGACAGCTTGATAGATTCATGCCATTGTCAACAAACTCCTGTACTCCTGACAAAGGGAGAGAGAATGCTGCTTAGGGAGTGTGTCCCCAGAGCACCAGGTTGTGTAAATAACCTGGGCATAAAGGAGGAAACTGAAAGAAGAATTTTTAATGGTTTCTTCACCTAGCTGCCTTGGAAATAGCATTTTAACAGAGATAAGCCTTTAGCAGAAGAAAAGACTTTTGAAGTAAATGTAGGGAAGGGAGGATGGGGTTCTGTTGAAATGTTGGCAAGCCATGTAGAAATCAGATGTGGTCCCAGGGTGCAGATACACAGCAGTAAGGTGATATCAGAATATGAGGAGAATTGAGTAAAACCAGGAGAGAAGGAAAATTGCTGCTATAGTAGTCTGCAAAACTAGACATGTAAAGAAATGTATTTCTAATGAGTTTCAGAGCAATTTGACACATCTGATTGCACTGAAACTCAGTAAAATGGAGCATAAAATGTGTTAAAATTAGAGGCAAAAGACACTGAGTGGAAGGTAGGACAGAGCAATGAAATAGCATTCATTATAAGTATTAATGCTAAGTATGTCAGATTTAATATGAAACAAGTTAAATAGCCTGGAAAGAAGGAAAAATGTGGTGGAACTGTACTGTGACATGGGAAATCCTGTGATCTGTTAATGACTTCTGAGCAAATGTCCTTCAGCACAGGTGATAATGTAGCTTAGAGGTGCAGCCTTCTCCTCATGGGTGACTGCAGGAACTTTCCTTCCCACATAGAGTGGGCTGGAGTGGCCAGAATTGGATGAGGCTAGGAGAGGGACAATGGTGAACAATGATTAAAAGTCACTGGTTCAGTGGCTGAATTTCTTCTGGCCCTTTTATTATTGGCTTTTTATTAGCTGAGCATTTGATGTTTCTGTGCCAGGCTTTTGGCTCTGCTGGCTGGGGACTTTGAGGCACATGAGAAGTCAGCAGAGAAGTTTCTAACTGCATCTTTGGTGTGCCTTCTGTTTCTGTGAAGCACGAGAGGCTTCAGCCTGGAAAACTTGAGGGCAGATCCCCCTGCCCTTTCCTGGTGGCTTCTCGAGGTAGAAGATCTAGGGTAGAGTGCAGAGCTCCCTGGCACCACCTCTGCTTCTGGCTGAGCATCCTGACCTGACCAGCTGCTCTTCCTTTTGGGGACTGTCCAGCCTTTAGGCTCCAGCTAGAAAGCTGGGGTAGGGGAATTGTTTTTATTTACTTAAGGCTTCATCTTCCTACTAGGCTGAGACATTTGGTTGCTTAAGCTCAGGAGTCTGTCATATGCCACATGACTTTCTTGAATGCTGTAGTATTGCCAGCTCACGGGAGAGCAGGGTCCTAATTTCTCTTCTACCATGAAACAGGTATTCTAAATCAAAAATCCAAGTTAGTGTCTACAGCAGACTTAAAAAACTCCAACCTCCATAAATTCCCTGAATTGTGAAATTTTTAAAGCAAACAGTATTTGAAGGCAGGTTGCTTTTTAAGTGTTTTGTCTTGTATTGCAAGGGCTTGATGACAACTTGTTGCAGTGAGTTATTAGAATTTTTTTCCTCTTTGTCATCACTTACCATCATTTACTATCTTGTCTGTGGTACTTCATTTCCTTAATTGAATACTAGTATATATGCATTATTTATATTAACATCAGTAACTGAGTCAGGAAATTAAACTTACTGACTAATTAGGTCTCTCTTCAGAATTGGTGAGTTAAGAATCAAAGCAAAGTCACTGATACAGAAAAAGTCAATTGTTTTCGATAGAATTGAATTTTTTCTCAGTTTTATGCAATTACACTGCTTATCAGCCTTTTCTTCGGGTGACTCTTGGCAAAATGTCCCTGTCTTAATACAAACATACTGCACATCCCTTTTTATTCTATCTGACACTAACTCTCCTTATTAAGTGTTTGTATTTCATCTGTGAGGGTAGAATCCTTTTGTACTTCAAATATTCTCCTATGGAATAGTGGTACTAGAGCATTTAAGAAAGTAATGTGAGGTGAGACACCTGGGGATGGCTTTCAAAAGTCTGAAAATTCTTCATTCTTGAAACTTTAAAAGAGAGCTTTTATGTCTTTGTAACGAAAGCTTGGAAATTTTTGTGTGAAAATGTGGTTCTAGGGAGGGCTTTGCAAACCACCTGTTTTTTTGTGGTATGTACAATAAAATCAGAATTGCTATCAGTGCATAAAATTATTCAGCATTTGTGTTTTGGCCTATTTTAATTCTAAATATAGAGTAATGTGAATTTTAGTAAGATGTACTTTAAACTTGAGAGCAAGTTGCATCAATCTACTACTAGAAATCATTGTTCCATTTTAGAAAGCAGAGCGGCTGGAGTTCAGCAGCTTGAGATGACCGTGTTCTGGTAATCTGAGCTGACTGTTGCTCTGTAATTACCTCTGTATGCTCTTGAGTTATGCATGATAATGCAGGAAACAGTGTTCCTCATAATTTATTAATCTATAACCCATCCAGGGGCAAACAGGCTCACCAGACCTGCAAGTCAAGGGCAGGCAGGTGCCAAGGTAGGTGAGGCAACAAGGGGGTAATGCCCTGGCTTTTGTGTTTGTGGAGGGGGAAAAACACAGCAGCCCAAGAGATGGGTTGTGCACCTCTTTACTAAACTCCCCCACATCCTTTCCCTGTCCTGGATCAAGCACAGAGGGTGTCCTTAGAACAACATTCCTGACATGCAGTCAAGGGTGAGAGAAATATCCAACTGCTGTGGAGAGCCAGCAGGAGCCCTGGCTTATGCTGGTGTGGGCTAACCTTGGTCTTCAGCTTGGAGAATTGTCATTTTATTTCTTTTCTGTATAAGGGCAGCTTGTGCACAGGATATATGAAAAGCTTTTTGTTCGTAGAAATGAGAACAATATTAATGTTGTGTGTGTTAATAAGGAATTTAAAGGAACTTCAAATCCCAAGTGAGTTACCTCTTCAAAGGATTTTCGTGGGGCTTAAACAAACAAGTGTCTGTTCATCATAACTGTGGAGAATTATTGCTTCCTGGTTTTAACAACTGTTACCTTTTAACACTACTCTGGCTGCTTTTCCCAGGTGGCCAATGCCAACTGTAAAGTTTACTAGTTTTTTATGGGATTTTTTGGGGCTGTTGTCACCAAATGCAGTTGAGCTTCTGGAGAAAAGTAGGCCTACCATTTAAAAACTCATGTAATATCAGGGTGCTGTAAGGTGGTATATGTCATGTACCTTATCACTGTGAATATTGAGCCCTCTTTGCTAGGTCCCAAGTGCCATTTAGGTCTCATAGGGGACTGGATCCTGATTAAAATGAATCTTAATTGAGTTTTTTGCCTCTTGTATCTTACAGAAAATGTTGAGATAGGACAGTGGTAGGTTCTAAATGGAAAAGGGATCAAGTAGTTTCACCATGCATGATTTGTTGATTTAAAGGCTTACATGAGGCTTAGAAAACAGGAGTGTTTTAAGGGTGTTGTGTGCATCTCAAACAGTCACATTAATTTTCTCTCCCCACAGGGTTAAAAAGTGTTGATTAAAGGCATCTGCCAAGCCCTTTGCTGATTGCTTGTGTTCTGCTGGGGTCAAGGCATCTGTGACCAGCATTTATCTGGAATAGCATGCAGTGTATGACAATGGACCAGGATTCTGGTATAGGAGACATCAGAAAGTCTTCACAGTCTTCTAAAACTAGTTTGATCCAGATATTTCAAACTCTTCTTCTCTAAAACCTCATTATTTCCGCTATGGCTTTCTGAGAAAATAATAATAATGTAGTCCTTTCAAATAAGGTTTTAAATTGGACACAGAGAAAATGACTGGTGTCTATAGATGTGGGTTGGTGCTGAAGTACCTGCAATGGGGAACAGGTCCAGGGCACAACAGCTAACAACTATTTTCCAGCTCATTTGTTCAGGTGTGATATTAGGAATACTCAAATATGGTAAAGTTACAGAATCCAAGCCCTCACTTGCAGAGAGGTGACTCTAGAGCAATGCAAGTGAAAACTCCAGTTACTGTGCTCGGACCCATAACGTGTCACAAGTGTTCCTTTGCAGCACCAGCCTTTCCAATTGTTTCCTTTTGCCTAAAGGTGGAGGTAATTGATAGATCAGGGAAAAAATTACAGAATTCTGTGTTAGGGTGTGTTTTTGGAGAGAGTTTTCTGCAGGAAGAAGAATTCCATTCAGTCTGCTGCCCTGTGGTGTGCAGTGCTATTGCTCACACCATTGCTGGCTTAACAGAAAAAAAAAAAAAATCTCTCACTCTTTCCTTCCTCTCACTGCAAGGAAGGAGATTAGGACCCTGAGCAGAAGTAGATGAATTGTTCTCTGTGGACACCATGAGAGTGCATATATTTAGTAATCACCATCTTCCACAGTGCTGAGCTCTGTTTGCTTGTACAAAAGTACTTATGGAAGAACAGAACCCCTCCTGCCCCTCTCTGCTTCCCATACACTCCTTCTCAGGTGGTTCTTTGTGCCCCTGCAGCACCCTGAATCTATAGTTTGGGGTGGAAATGGAGGAATTTCTCCAAGTACTTTTCCTCCCTAAGGAAGTCAAACAAAGTAGCTGCTTGCTGTCAAATGTTAGCTTCAGTTTCAGGAAGGAAAAATGCTTTTTAAATATGAGAAGTGAGAATATATTATCCTTCCTGAGACTGACAAGGACTACATGCTTATTATAGTCAGTGAGCTGACAGGCAACACTAGATGTGAGTAAGGCTAGCAGAGCTGGAGCAGGTTGTTTGAAGTTAAAATACAATATTTGCTGTGGCACAGAATATACAAGCAGGATCAGGTTTCTGATAAGGAGATTTTTTTCAGGTGTAGAATACAAGAGATGGGAAAAGCAGGAGCTATTCAGTAACATTGGAGAGGACTGCATGGTGCTGAAAGGACCCAACTCCTAAGGACCTCCCTTCCTTCCTCCCTTCCTTCCTCCCTTCCTTCCTCCCTTCCTTCCTCCCTTCCTTCCTCCCTTCCTTCCTCCCTTCCTTCCTCCCTTCCTTCCTCCCTTCCTTCCTCCCTTCCTTCCTCCCTTCCTTCCTCCCTTCCTTCCTCCCTTCCTCCCTTCCCTTCCTTCCCTCCCTTCCTTCTCTCTTTCCCTCCTTTTCTTTTTTTTCCTTGGTGTATGAGCATGCATTGAAAGAAGGAAGGAGAATTCTGATAATTAGTAAGCATGTTGAACTCTAACTTCTGAACTGCATTACAGCATCTGCTAGCAAGCCACATAAAGATAATATATAATAATATATAGATAATGAAACTCTGATCATGAAGAAGAACCTCCATTTTTACCATAAGCTTTTGAATGATATATGTGCAAATACAGAACCAAATTTTGTGTGGAATGTATGCTTCTCCCCCTATCCTTTTTTTTTTAATATGTGGATGTTATAACTTTGAACAAACTGCAGTTTAAATTATGATTGTGTAATTAATTATTTGGTGAGTGTAGAAAATCAACTCTTTTACTCTTTTCTACTTATTAACTTGGCAGTGTGGGATTTTGGGTTTGTGGGGTGGATTTTTTTTGTTTGTTATTTTTAAATACTATTCTGTTCCCTAATTAGGACTTAGCAGACACATTTAGGAATATACAGGCAAAATAACTTCCTGAAAAGATGCATAATGTTTGTTTCCTGATTAGTGGATTGTGGGGAATGACTGCATGTCTTCTCTTATTTATGTATTCTGATTTATTTGATATTAAAAAGGAAGCAGGTGTGAATTATTTCTATTAATTCTAATTCAGGCATTTGAATAAAAAAAAGATAAAACTACACCTGTATTTTTCAGCTCCTCAGAGATTAAAAGGAAGGTAACTTTAACAATGTTATATCTATGACAAGAATCTGAGTTTTGAAATCTAATGCAGAATTTTATTTTATTTCATTTCTGTTAAGGTAATTCTAATATAAAGTTAATAAGGTAATTTATATTTAATAAGTTTATTCTACTTCAGTATCTTTCGAAACATTAGTCATGTTCATTTATTCACAGAATTGTGCCCTGTGTTGAAAATGTGAAAATTCAGTCTTATTACATGATACCTATGTAAACTTAAGGTATGAGCAGCTGCATATTGCTCTTTATTGACAAATATCAATAAAACAACATGTAGGCAAGTCTTGACACATGAATATTTAACTCCATGTGTGCACACAGACTTAAATAGGGATCCTGCACTTATTAGGCTCAAAACAGGCAGGCAAAGTAAATGCAGTAAATTTTTTTTTCCTTTGTAATTGAATTTAAAATCTTATTTCCCTCATGGCATCTCAGTGGATTCTCCACCAACCTTTACTAAGAAAAGCACAATGCATTTCCTCTGTGCTGGAGCTGGGAGGGAAGGCTGCAGCATGCTCACCGCAGCAGCAGTGGGGATGGCAGGATTCAGAGGCTGGGCCAGCAGAGATCCCCATCCTGCTGCCATCCCTTGGGCTGAGCTGGGGCTGTGGCACTGCTGGGCTCTGGCAGCAGGGCTACTGCTGAATTTCCAGCTGGCTGTGGCTCAGCAAAGATGCTTTGGTTTCCTTCCTGCACTGGCAATGATGGGCTCGGGCTACAGACAGTGTTTGATTTAACAGTGTTTAGGGGTATGCTATTAAACTCCTTAGAGCTTCTGAGCTTTCCATATTCAGGGGGGAAGAAGCAAACTGATAACAACATTAGTTATATATGGTTTCATCTATCTTATTTATATGCATCTTCAGCATAGTTTTAAACAAAACAGCAAGCTGACTTATATGAAAGAGAGCTTAATACACAAGGACAAGGGGAGCAGTTTTGAACTAAAAAAGGAAGAGATTTAGATTAGATGTCAGGAGCACATTTTTTATTCACAGTGTGGTGTGGCACTGGCACGGGTTGCCTGGAGAAGTTGTGCTCAAGGCCAGTTTGGCTGGGGCTCTGAGCAACCTGGTCTGGTGGAAATTGTACCTGCCCATGGTGAGGGGTTGGAAGGAAATGATCTTTAAGGTCCTTTCCAGCCCAAACCATTCTGTAATTTTATGGATGGCCATGCACTGAACTTTTTTGAACTCTTTGAAAATCTTGAGTACTGACCTACAGCCAGTAAATCAGATTTAATTTTTCTAAGGTTTACCTTAACTGTGAATTGTTTGCAAATATGCTGTCCCTGATACTGCTCTAATTCAACAGAAATGGGTGTGCTGAGTAAATTGGCTGTGTCATATGAAAGGTGAAGGGATTTCTGACCTGTCTGTTGCATATTTACATAAAATCAGACCTGGTCTTGTTATGATAAGGTAAAAGAAATAGGAACACGTAGAACATAGGTTTGTTTCCCACAGACTTAATTCAAAAGGTTTCTCTTTCACAGATTAATCTGTGCTTAATTGTAAAATGGTTACAATTAGCAATGGCTCAGCATGATAGTTTTCTATCCTTATTTCAAAGTGTAGTATGAAAACAGAGCAATTTACCTGCATAATTCTTTCCTTGAGAGTGGCTACTTGGGAGCTGGAGATCAATGATGAAAATCTGGAATTGAGGATAAATTGCCTATGGAAATGGATAAAAGGTAAAATATCCTTAACCTTTTAGTGGTTTTGCTGTAATTCCTGCACTGTGCTTTTCATATCTGCAGTTGTGGTTAGTAATGCTGGGTAGTGAAACCTTTCTAAAACTCAGTTTTGCTTTCTGCTTCCATGGCAATAGATGCTCTTAAAAAAAAAAGGCAAAAAACAAGCAAAAAACCCAACCCTAAAGTAATGTACTTCTCATTTTCCCTTGTCTGTGCAACTTCACCTTCAGAAACTGCTCTAAGAGCTTGTTGAATGCCTCTCTGAATCCCTTAGTGATGCTGCTGATGCTTGGCAAAACTTGTCTCAGCAACTTTTTTTCCTGTCCCTCCTCTTTGTGACTGAGCAGCATGATAAGAAATGGTATACAAATTATTTGCTGTAGTTTTTTGAAGATGTGAGGCAGATGTACTTGTCAAGTGTGCTTCTGTCTAAATAAGAACAAATGATTTTTAGGAGTGTTTTGTCAAATTGTAAGGATCCTGTACTATATTGTGTCCCAAATTTAGTGAATTTTTGTACATTTTTATTTTATTTTCAAGCAGCCCTGTATAGCAAGTAATACAGTTTTGAGTGGATTGAGGCTCTTTACAACCTATTTATTCAAATAATGTTTTCATTTGTAATGTTCTCATTTGTACATGTATTTTTCATCTCAGGAGCAAATAATCAGCCTTCAAAGGTTTTGAAAATATTTCCTTTGATAAAATAGTTTTGACCTATTTATTTTAGTCTGTGTGATAAGTATAGTTTTACCTTCAGAATTGTCTTCTCTGCAAAAGAAAATTTAAAGGATCAGAACTCCATTTACCTTCAAAAAGAGGAAGCAGCTACTATGTTTTATTTGATTGATATCTCTATCTTATTGGACAAATAATTATCAAAGCTTCTTCATATTGCTGCATAAACAGCAAGGAAAGGACTATGGATGAGAAGATTGCAGGTGATGTTTCTATGTTTTTACATCACAGACTATTAAATTAGAGAAACAGGAATGACTTATCAGATTATTATTGCTTTTGGCCTGCTCTGCTGATACTGAGATTGCTTTGGGAGCAGTGCTGTGAAGAGATATCCTTCAGAACAGTGACCCAGTGTGAAATGAATATGGAATGTCTCAGCTGCAGGACTATTCCAAAACTGTTTTATATGAGCTTATTACTGTGCTTGCAAAACTGAGAAGCAATTGCTATAAGCTGAGCATTCTTTGTGTCCCAGATCTCAAAACAAAAAAAATTACTTCTTCCTTCTACCAAACAGCTGGAAGTGTGAAGTGTGTTTATGACCATCTCCTAAGTATTTTCAATGTGGATGCCTTGTTTTACAGATAACCTGGCAAGGATCAGGTGTGGGTGACAGAAATCCCACTTCCAATTGATGTCAGCTCCCTCACTGCTGTGGGAAGGATGGGGAATGCTCAGCAGGCAGTGATACTGCTCTGCAGGGAATGATGAGTGCAGTCTGACAAGATATTCCTCTGGTAGCACTGCTGTGCTTTCCATTTGTCTGGGGAGGGGGGAGTTTTACTACTCACTGAAGTTTCTGCTTTCTGCAGGAGGTTATGCATGCAGGGGGAACAGCAAACATGAAGTGGAGGTGTTCTGAGCTTGTGTGGGGTCTGGCCATTTTTCTCTGCATCCACAAATAAGAGCAAAATGTAAGAATAAAGCTCTCGCTTTAAAAACATTTTCACGTGTTTATAGAATAACTGAAGAGTGCAATATTCTGGTGGGGAAAAAAAAAAGCTCTCACTCTCATTTTGGCCTTGAAAACCACAAAAGGAAGTGAAAGAGACAGCAGGCCCTTCTACAGGTTCTGCAGCCACCTTGGGTGGTGGCTCTGGGGATATAGCACCAAGTCAGGCTGGTGTAGAAAGAATCTCTTCTGACCTAAGGAGAAAATGTGAATCCCCAATTTCTTACCAAATGCTCGTAGACATCTTCACTGGTAAGTAAAAAAATTCCTGTATGTAGACAAGAATCCTTCAGAAAAATAGGGGAGGGTGTGGATGTTGTAGTTTTCCATAGAACTTCTTACCTTAAGGCAAATATTTAATGCAGCAAATGTTTGAGTGAAAAAGTAATCAGGGATTTGTTTACTGAGAAACACTGAAGGACAAAAAGAAAGGGGAGGGGGGAGTAGAAAAGCAGTATTCTATTCTGCCAACAATGTGATTCAGAATTAAATTCCTGCCTGCAGTTAATTGGGATTGATTGTCTGTTTCTAAATTATGCATAGGAAAAGCAAAGGTATTACTCAGTGGGGTTAATCAGAGAGTTGTGAGAGCAAGTTTGGAGTTTTCTATTCTGCAGCCAGGATTTTACATGCATATGTAAACAGCTAAGTATCCTGTTTTTCTGAGGTATTGAGATTGAGCTCTTCTGAAAACCCCTTCACTAAGTTACAAGTCTGAAAATTGGATTTTTATTTCTAACTTTATACATGTAAACCAACAGATTCAGGTATCTAATTTGGTGGATTAATATCAGTAAGTTAATTTCTCGGTATTTTAACTATTTCTGGAAACCCAGAATTGTCTATGTATAAAACAATGGTTTCTGCCCCTTTTTCAACATGTGAAATTGTCAGTAAAAGCTAAATGTGAGCTGAGCAAATGGCTTCTGTGGACAGCTGAGGTTTGTTCTGAGTGAAAATGCGAGGTCTAGAATGCAGTAATTAGAGAGGGTAGTCAATACTTGTTAATGAGGGCAGTGCTTGTGATCTGTCTCTGAAGGGGGAGCAGAGCAGTGCTGCCCTTCCTGCAGTGCCTTATTGACCTGCTGCAGCAGCCACTCTGCTTGGCCATGGAATAATGGATGTGCTTTCTTGAAGAATAAATAACCTCTTTTCCTAAAAGTGCTGGAAATAGTTCAGGAAAAATGAAAGATGCTTGGGACTGCAAGATGTATGGGTACATAATGTGTATGTGCAATTACAAGGGGTGTTGGTGGGATTTACAGGCTCCAACAGAGGCCTTTTAAGAACAATTTCCCTCTTTTTTAAATGTGACTTTCATTTTTGTTAAATAGATCAGTCTAAGGGGTTCATGCGTAGCTCGAATGAGGGAAATTTAGTCTGTGAACAACTTGCTGCTGTGAAAGGATAATAAATGAAATATGAGGTGTTTGGCAGGCAAGCTTCAGAAATGTTTCAGTGATTTACTTCTCTGGGAAAGACTGCTGCCACGTAATTCCATTAACTGTATGACATGGCTATGCAGTAGCCAGGCGTGTCACTGCCCTTGAATTTCCATTTTGTTTACCCTGTTATTTGTGCTGTTCCCATGAACTGCTTTCCTGCATCTTTCCTGTGGTGCCAGCTTCTGGGAGGTGATGATGAGAATAGCCAGCTTGTGGTGGTGACCTCTTCTGTATTGTAGCTGTCAGAGCGAGTTTGTGAGGATCAAAGGTGGAGAAAGGGGGCTCTATTAGAAAATGAGTCTTTGCATGGCATTCCTTTCAAGGCTATTCTAAGTCTGGCTTAAGATGAAGAACGTGTCACTGAGGTCTCTGCTATGCTATTTAGTTCCACAATTACAGAAGAAAGTACCAAAGATGGAGAGCTGCTCATTTTCCCATGAAAAGGGAAAGCTACCACTTATTTCTTTTAGAGCAAGGTAAACGAAAGGGAGAACTTTTGGGAATTCTCCTGGGAAGTGTTAATACATTGTTTTAACCAATTTTGTTCTGTGTAGATATGATGTCATGCGCAGGAAAAACAAGTCCAACCCCCCCAAATTGCGCTTCTTCAATTTATCATGCTGTTTATGGTTATTAACATGATTTGGTAGTGATCAAGGCTGTTTTCAGAAGCTCTTACAGCACTCTACACACATGCTGGGAAAGGTCCTGATATCTCACAGTACTCAAAGCTGCTTTGCATGAAGTAAAACATTCCTTCCTTCCACTGACTCCTGGGCTCACAATGTTCACCATTCCAGAATATATCACTTGGAAGCCTGCACTGACCTATATGGACTGACTTCTTTTCTTTAAAAATGCTTCAGTTATTGAAAATATTTTATTTCTCAATTAATATTGGGAATAAACACTTAACATCCTACTACTGTTGCAATGGAAAAGTCTTTTTGGAAGTGACTTGTGTCAGGACTGCTCTAACTTGGGAGTTGCAGGATGGTCAGTGACAGCCCACTGGTGCTGGTGGTGGGCTTTAGATTGCCATCCTAATCCAATGACATTTAAAACTTCTTTGCCATGGTGTTTGCAAGATGGACACGTAAACCTGAGTGGGTTTTTCCTGGTGGTATACTGAAACCACTTGTTGCCCTCTGTTAGGAATGGTTTTCTTTGTAGATGGATTATGTGCTGGTGTTCAGTCTTTTACATCTTCTGCCCTGAACTCAGTGTGGTGGGACCTGAATGTGGAGCCCACTGCAAATACCCCTTGTGTGCTCAAGGACAGAGGGTTAAGATTTCAGCCAGGCCAGAGCCATGGGAGAGGCAGGGTCTTTCTGGTACATCTGGGGAGAGTAAAAAGGGTAGGAAGTCAAGGTTTTCAGTACACTGAACACCACCAAAACTGAATGATGCTGTTCAGACTTATTTTTCCACTTGTTCTCTTTTTGGTAAATCTGCTCCCTGTACTTGAAGCGTAGATGGGGTTTTGTTTGGGAAAGCAAAACCTCAAAGCACAAATCTTACATGACTAAAGCGTGAGCTACATTGGTCTACCTGTACTTTTTGACAGATGAAAAGCCTTATTTGGATATTTCCTCTCTGCTGTCTTGCTGGAACAATGAAGTTCTTTTCTTTCAATGGAGCTGTGTGTGGTTTGAAGCAAGGAGGAAAGAAAATGATTCCTTAAACAAGGCATTTGTATCCTTGTAGGAGTTCTGGGAACACAGCATAAAGAACTGATGTTATGTGTATGAAATAGCATTTTCAATGGAAAATGTCTGCTCAGAAGAAAGTATGTTAATGTTGCTCATTTCAGTTCTGTAAATTTTACAGAAGCCAGGCTGGGGTAGGAGAGTTCAGTTTTGGTTTTATAAGTCCAAAAAACCAAAAGCACAGGTGACTTCTGCACTTACTGTTTCTAGCTAAAGTGTTGTCTGTCACCCATTTGAAAAAAATCAACCTTCCCATCTTCCTAAGCCGCTTCTTGTATGTCTAAAGCAACCAAGACAAACCAAGCCACCTACAGTCAGAGAGCTGTAATTTACACATGGTGAGGGTATCTGACAGGTTTGTCTGGGTTTCAGACTCACCATCTGGGTTTCCCTCTCAGCCTCAGGTGTGGCTGAGCCCTTCCTCAGCAGGGGAGGCTGATGTGCCAGGTGTGAGGACAGCTGGCTGCTCCTGTGCAGTGGATGTCCCTGGGGTTCTTCCAGAGACACCTGATCTGGAAAGCTGAGCTGGTTCTGTCATGAGCTGGTTTTGACTGTCATTTCTTCTTTCCATCTGAGTTCCTCAATGATCTGAGGTGGCCATGCATAGCTGTGTTCAGGGCACTTTCTGGCTCAAAAGTTTCTATTCTCTCCTGGTCTCTTGGACATCCTTTTATTTGAGATATCTGCCACAGTTCAAGTGCAGATATAGAGCCCTGTGCTCTTCTCTCTACTGCCTTGATATGTGATCTTCCTTTGAATTTTTGTCTTTAGGATCCTGACATTGCCTAGAAAAAGCTCACAGTAATTCTATTTTAATTTTTTAAATCAGACTGCACTATAACTGTAAGAACTGTGGAATGTAAAGGCTGTGATACACAGCACTGTAACTGCAGTGAGAATCAAATTTAATGAAGTGCAGTCCTCATGTAGTGAAGGTTCCCAGTGATCACCCAGATATCTCAGAGAATAGCTTGGGGTTTTTTGTGAAACTTGTGTCCAATTTTAAACAAAAATTAAAAATATAAAAGAAAAAGTAAGCGTTCCTCATGAGTATTTTATGTCTGAGTGTCAAATAGTCAAAATGAAACTGGTGAGCCAGTGTCAGTGTCTGCAGTTAGGTTTATTTTTAAAACTTTTGTCCTTCTCTTGAATGTATTCTAGATATGTATTTTTATCTTCACACCTTCAGAAGATACAACATCTGACAGATAATTGTAAACTTGATAGACTTTCTTCACACTTCTACATATCTTGACACTTGAACTTTTAAATATCATTGTTGTATACATATTACTACAGCAGAAAGGATGGGCCAAGAAACACATCTTTTGTTAAGAAGGCACTTTTTACCTGACTTTTGCAGTGTGAATGTTAATTTGATTTTTTTTTTTTAATTTACACTTCTCTTGAATGTAGTCAAGCCACATTGTATTTATGGAAAGCTTCTTTGGTGTCCTGTCTTTAGTTTTTCTCTCTCCTTCAGTGTCCCTTGATAAGACTTTTGAGACTGAAGTAGGATGCTGAGGTTCCTGTTTCATGGACCAGTTTGTTCTGTAAATAGGTCAGTAAATGGTTGGCTGGCTACTTTTTCATCAGGAAGTTTATACTGCCTTAGAGATTTATCTGTCACTGAAAGTGACATCCATGCTGATTGCTCTGAAACAGCAGTGAAATACAATAACCATGATTGAATTGCTGCTGTTGGGATAATGGTGGAGGGGAACACTACAAAATAATGAACTGTCAGGTTCCAGGAGAATTCTGCCCTTTGTTTAGTATAATGTTTTTGGTTTCCAGTGGCTTCTACTTTTTGTCATGCTTGCTACAGAGGTGTTTAAGCTTTTATAACAGTACCTGATGATAGCCATCTAGTATTTTGGCAAATTATCACTTTCAGTGCTGGGTAGCTCCCCCCACACATTGGGTAATACCCACCCTTGTTACTACAGAGAAAAAAAATTGCATCTGCTTCTTCTCTCAAAAGTGGTGAATTTTAGGTCATTTGGTTGCTTTTGACTCAAGAGAAAGGGTAGCAGATTTTCTGGCTAAAAGTTTGCAATCTGGAATAAATGTTTCCTGGTTGTCTTGAGGGGTTAAAATAAATGTCAGCTGATTGTGGGGGTGTTAAAGGACATGACACTGTGCCTATGGATCTGGGTTTCTTCCTGCACCTGTCTTTTCTATGCTTTTTCCAGCTGATGCTCTGTGATATCTTTGAACCCTAAGTGCAGATGTTATATAATGAGTTGCTTTTTTATTGGTTTGTGCACCTTTACCTCACTTCTTCCTTCATCACCTGTTTGAGGAGGTTTCTGTTAAACTCTCAGAAATATCACAGTGGTGGTTTGCTCATCCTTCATGTCTCTTATATCAATGCTGTGCCATACAGACAGACTTTTCTCTTAAAAGTACTTAATCTGAAAAAAATAGTTTCGTTTCAAGCACACTGTTATATGAGGAAAACCTTGCTGGTTTCTTCTTGGATTTTTTTGTTCGGTTGGGTTTTTTTACTAGATTTAGGCCTTTTAAGTCCTAAAATACTTGTGAGCTTATCTCTAAAATATCAACAAATAGTATTGCTGAGAGCCCTGTACATGAATAATCTTAAAATACCGAGAGAAATGTTATATCTGCTGTCTTCCCAGAAGCCCCGTGCATCAGCCAGTAAAAATAGATTAGTGATGATATAGTAGTAGCAACATTCTCAGTCTAGAAGTTGTTCCCTTTGGAGTGGGATGTGCAGAACTAAATCCAGACAGGCACATGGGAGACTGGCAGCCCTGTGGGTAGGGATGTGAGTGGGGAAAAAAGCAACATTGGTTGCATTTTTGGAATAGCTCTTTTGATGCCGAACCTGGGAAATCATGAGATGACTTTTAACAAAATTCCCGGGATCCTGGAAATTTGCTGTCTTCTCAGTGGAATTTTTCCATACAAGGTCAGTATCTAAACTCCCCAGTGGCATTTCTCAAATATAGTTTTAGAACAGCTAACTCTTTAAACTTGGCAAAGACAAGCAGCTGCCTCCCTAAAATGATCCCTGGCAGTTGATTACCGCTTTCCCCAGCTGGCAAATTTTCCTGTTGTTTTCCTCTTCCCTTTTGTGTCAGGCAGTTGGTGATATTTATTTGTCCTCTAATGGGAAAGCAGCTTCCTCTATCCCATATTAGAACAAAGTCTGATTTATATTTTGATTCCTGAGGCCCTTTATTTTTTTCCTCTCACATGCAACTGCATAAAAACACCATGGGTGCCGTCAAGAACTGCATGTTCATTTTTCTTGCCTTATAAATATCTGCACAGCCTCAAGTAATTAATGATTGTTTCCTCCTCCTGTGCTCATAGTCAATGGGATTATTAGTGCTGGGGGTTATGCACACAGAAGTCTGCACAGAGATCTGAGGAAGGAATATGTTGAAGAAAAAATTCATTGTAGATAACAAAGATTTTGAACTTAGATTTCTTGAAGCAATTCAGTAGTTTACTATAAGAATTTTTTTTATGTTTTAATGTTCTCCATGCAAGATATCATCGTAATTCCATCGTTGTTTGGATTACCTTATTTCCCACATTTCTTCATTAATAGTTTTCAGTTTGTTTGGTTTTGGCTTTGTTTCATTTTTTTCTTTTCTTTCAAAGCATCTCTATGACAAATGCAGATATCTCTACATTGGTTTTTCACTTGAAAGTGAGAAAAACACAGTGGTGAGAGTGAATTTTCTTCTTTGAAAAGGAGGAAGGTATCATAGCTTCTAATGGAGCTCATTTATCTCATAGAAGGTGAAGCCACCTTTCTGAATGGAAAGGCTTTTTAAACCAACTTTACGTGTTCTCTTTGCTGTTTTCTTGATAATCTGTGATCTCTCACCTAAACTTAACCTCTCATCTAAACTTAATCTCTCTATTGCCCCAGAGTAATGCTGTTAGCTATTCCTCTCCATCCTAAATAAACTGTGCAAGATTTAATGCTCAGCCAAAAGCAAAAATTCTAGGTGAGTGAAAGAGTCCAAATTTGTTTTTTTCCATGATATGAACTACATTGTTTGAAGGGATATTTTAGCAGCTGTGCTTATTATTAATTTCTAAATTCCCTGGGGCACCATATGTGTCACCAGTTTGCATATGACTTTAGCTAAGTTCCAAGGTGGTGCCACACTTCATCTGTGGAAATTATCTGCAAACTTTTTCTTTGTGAATAATGGTAAATTGATATTGCTATTATATTTTCCTAATCTCTGCTCTCTCTGAATAAAAGCCAAAGAACCCAAACCCAACATCTTACTCTGACATTTATTATATCAATTTATTTTTATACAAATAGTCGTGCCATGCCTTCATACACCAAAAATGTAAACATTCTTTCTGTTCTATGAAGTTACTGAACTCAAAAGCTCTTCGAAGGACCCTTGGGAAAGAAACCCACCAGAACAGCTTTGCAAAGTTCTTCTTGTCTCTTTCTTTGTTTATGCTTTCTTTCTGTCATGTACACAAACAGTTCAGGACAGGGAAGAACTTAAAACACTTGAAACATAGCAGATGGAGACAGTGACTAATAGTTACTGATGAGATTCTTGTACTTTAAATTATGCTCTAAGTAAAGCAATTTGCCTGGAAGTATTTGGGCTTAGAGGAGGAGCCACCTTATGCTGTTGTCCTTCCATTTAGGGAATGTTGCCCTTTGGGTATGGACAACATGGTCAGACAGTGATTCTGGAGGTGGCTTTGGCTCCCAGAGCATTTTAGGAGTCCTTTAGGAGACACTGGTCAATTGATAGGCCAGCCAAATGGCAGACAGGGAAAGAAAAGGAATCCCTTTCTCCTGGGTGAACCCTGACATTGATACTGTTCCATACTGCTGTGAACTACCTGGACAAGGGAAAGCAGAGCATCTGCAGCAAGTTTGTGGATGATGTTACATGGAGAGGGAGCAGCTGATATGGGTAGGGTAGGGATGCTTTCCAGAAGGACTTTTTCAGTCTGGAAAAATGGATTTACAGGAAGTGGATGAGTGGATTAAACTTCCATGCAGTTAATTATGGGCAAAAAAAAAGTTTTACAGTCCCTGATGGAAAAATCTCTGTGCAATACCAGAAGCTGGTGCTTAGAGAGCAATGCAGATTTGGGGAGCTTATGAGATGATAATTTGTGCACCAACTGTGTTGGGTCGTGGAAAGTGAGCCTGTTAGTGGTCAGACTACATCTGGAGTATTGCCTCCAGTTTAGGTGGAGATTAAGAGGAGATTCTTTACTGTGAGTGTGGAGAGACCCTGGAACAGGTTGCACAGAGAAGCTGTGGCTGCCCCATCCCTGGGAGCATTCAAGGCCAGGTTGGATGGGGCTCTGATCAGTCTGGGCTGGTGGAAGGTGTCCCTGCCATGGCAGGGGGCTGGAACTAAGTGGTTTTTAAGGTTTCTTCAACTCAGACCTTTCAATGATTCCTTCAAAACTGAGCAACTGCATGAGTTGAAGCAGCAAGTAGTACAGCTTGATCCAGAGGGGGTCTGACAACACTTGCTTGCCTGTTGTGGTCTGCAAATGTTCCTCTAAGAGTTTAGATGCCTGGCTGTTTAACTGGAAATACAAATGGCCCTAAGCACAGGCCTGCTGAAATAACCTTTCTTGTTGGTTGCTGTTCTTTGTAAGGCAAATAAAGCAGGTGTTTTGCCTCCTGAAGGAGAAAAATATGCACAATCTGCTTTGTCTTGGATAGCAAAAGAAATCCTATTTTGGTCATGATTCCTGCTTCCTCTAGTTCAGCTCCATAGCTGCAAGAACTTAAGTTATATTCTCATTGAATATATCATATAATATGTAGTATTGTATCTTGAGACATCTTCCTCATATTTTAAGTTACTGTGAGCTTCTGTCCTGAAGGAACTATACACTTAACATAGAATTTATTCTTGAATACTCATTTTTCCTTCTAAGAGTTGAGGCACATGAAAAATACAACAGATAAGGTGATAATGAGCTCTAGGATCCAAATCCTGCAATAATGTATTCCTCAAGGTAGGACAGCAAATAGATGCCTGTTGTAGCTGGGTTTTTATTTCCTTGATTCTGAATTGATTTCCCAGCTTCATGCATCTGCTTTGAAAGTCTTATGAGAATGTCATCATTCATATAAATAGTTTCAGTTCTGGAAGAGGTGAAAAGTCATAACTTCCACCCCCGCCTTCACTCCCTCCCCACAGTCTCATGTCAGTCATGGTGGTTGATAGAAAGGCTTAACAAAATATTCTGATTAATGTCTTGGATATGTTGCAAGTCAATGAAGATGTTCAAGCCCTGTACAGAAGAGGTCAAAGAAATCCTTGGAGAAGGCAAAACTGAACTGTTGTTTGTTTGTTTGTTTGTTTGTTTGGGGGGGTTTTTGTGGTTTGTAAACACGTCTGTTATTTTTAGTTTTTCAAGGTGTAAGTGTATAGCACAGAGTATGTCTTTCTGTGTGCAGCTCATTTCAGAGTCATAATGAGGATGCCCTAAACCATAAAAAGTTTAGGAAGCAACTAAAGAATAAGTAGCAGTGTGTGCAGTCTGAAATGGTGAGTCAGAGTCATGGGTGCATGTGGCCACGGACTTGGCAAAAAGCTGGGCAGCTGCTGAGAATCTGCAGGAAAGGGAAGGGACCCAAATTAAAGTGTGTATCTTTTTTTTGTGTGTAGGTGTACACCCTTTTTTTTCTTTTTTTCTTTTTTTTTTTTTTCATGGCATTGCTCATCTAAACACTTTTTATTTAAAAGAAACTTTAGGAAAAAAAATATTCCAGTGTGCACTGGCAGAATAATAATATGGATAGCATGGAGATTTTGGCACAAAGCAAACTTACAGAGCTTTTGTTCTTGTTTAGCTCCGTGAGTAATTTCCACTTTATTTGACTTTTGCTGCATGAAAATATCTTGTGTGCTGCCACTGCTGATTAATATTTTACCATTTTAATTCAGAAGGACACGTACAGAATGTACAAGTGTGAGGGCAATCAGATGTTGACAACCTGATGTGATTTGATCATGATTAATAATAACTCTGCAGGGCCTGGCTTGTTGATAGACTTCAAACCAAGCAGCCAAACAGCCTCACCACCAGCACCCCACCCCCAGTATTCTCAGATACTAAAGAACTTCAGTGCTTGTGTGCATGTCAGTGCTCTCTAGCAGCTTCTCTTCTGCTTTATGGCTTGCAAATCTGAGCCAAATTATGGATTGGACTGGAGGAATTTCAGTTTTGTTATCTAATTTTCCTGTTTCAAGGAGTTAGCATTTTTTTTTCCTATTGGCTGGGGGAAAAAAAAAAGTTTTCTACTGAAACTGGATAATGAGTGGATGAGGGTAAAATACTGCTAAGCTACTGTTTCCAGGATTTCTGAAGCTTGTTCCTCTTTTGTCTGTGATGTAGTGTATGAGCAACAAGTCTAACACTAAAGTACTCATTGATTTTGGTTGTTTATTTAAAAATATTTTTTTTTATATATTCAAACATAGCTATTGTTCTGTTATATTCCTGGAAACGGGAGAGACCATAGTGTGGACACAGAATTCACATTCCTTTGAACACACAAAACAATTTTGCTTATTTTGGGTTAGAGGTTGGTTGCCTTCCTAAACCAGCATCCAGCAGAGATCCTTGCTGTCAAAGAGGAGAGAGAAAAAAGCAAATGTTTATCATCATGTACTGTCCTTAATACATAGGCTTCCTGTATATCCCAAAAGAACTTCTCAAGTCTTTCTGCTTCCAAATCCAAGCATCATAATCCCTCAGCTCTCCAGAGAGATCACTGAGTAAGACTGTAAGGCTTCTTGTGGCTCACAGTATCCTCATAGTCTAAATAATTGTGACTAGAATCTCTTTCAGCTATATCATTGTTGTTTTTCACGCTCTTTGTGAAAACAAAATGGATGAATTTTCCCTCTTAGAATCAAATATTGAACATTCTCTCCACTGAGTTGGAAACATAGGTGTTTCTAGCAGCCAGCTGCTGCTTTAGAGGGAGGTGGCAGAGGTACAGGATGTATCTGTGTTCAGAGGAATGCACTCAAGGTCAGCTTGGCAATCCTCCACTGCTGCTGTGCTCTGTTGGGTCAGCTGGAGTATTTATATCCACTTTGAGCATCACTTCTGATAAATCACATATGTAGATGTCTTTGCTGTGACAAATACAAGTCTGAAATTTGAATGTGATTTCTTCTGAGTGGATGCATTTTGGAGATTGGTTGTTCTGGATCATGTAGGACTGAACTGAAAATAATTTCTGGGGTGCTTTGTCCTCATTTTGTAGCTTTCAGGTATGAATGTCACAACTTATTAAAGTTTCTACTTGTTATGGAATAGAGGGACTGATTAACAGCTGAATCTGAAACCTGTTAGACTACAAATTTTGCTGTGTTGTGTCCCACAATACTGTGGGATTGGTTTAAAATTAAGTATTAGATTACAGTTTACTGAAGCAATGGAAATAGACTATTCCAAGAGTCAACACCCCCCCCCTTCCCCCCCCCAAAAAAAAACCCCAAACCTCTCAGTCTTACAATATAGCCTTAATTATTTGTCATAAAAAGCTTAATGGAAGCTTAAATAAAATAACACAAGTTTAAATAAGTGGCAATGTAATATCTGATATAATGCTACTGAATTCTAAGTGACTGGAGTGCAGGTGAGTGAGTGCTCTTTGCAGACTGTGGGATGCAGCTGTTTTCCTGTTGATGACAGCAATCACTCCTGATGGTTTTAGTGCTGAAGTCAAAGGGAACTCTGCAAACCACAAACTTTGAAAACCACGATTTTTCTTTCATTAATTTCTGTTCAGCTGTCTCTTCCTTCTATAATCTGAAATTTCAAGAAGCAAGAGTGTGAAAGTTTAATGGTTTTGCTATTATGGTTGCAGGAGGTTGCTAGAAGTAATATGACCAAAAAGATCATTATAATTCATATTGAGCTTTCAAATTATAGATTCAGAGTTTGAATGAAAGGGTCAGAAGGGTTTCTGGGTGAAACAGGGGACAGTATTGAGACATGATGATGCTTAAACTCCATTTTTTCATGAGAATGCTGAGGATCTTTGCCCTGCTGGTAGTTAGGAGAAAATGAGAGTGCTTGATTTACACTGGTAGCATCAGGCAGCTTCCAACTGAAGAACCATTAAAAAGTACTGAATTCTTCTTTCTCTTCTATTAAGCTGAGAGAGGTATAGTTCATATTTCTGGTGATGTAGTTTTCTCATATTTGTCTTCCCAGGATGGGTTAGCCATGCCAGTTATGCTCCAGGGCTGGGTGTTGGACCATGTAGTCTCCTGTTACCTCTTCAGTTTGTGTAATTATAGAACTCTTATTGACCATTCAATATAATTTTTCTGATGTGCAAGTTCTCACCCTTCATGAAGCAATAGTACAGTAGACACAGGCTCTCCTTTTTGTTAGAACTCTTAGCTCCTCCTGCTTTAAAAAAAAAACAAATTGAGGAATGGACTTGTGGAGAAGCTGCATGGAGTGGGTGCTGTGGCAGGTGAGCATTCAGCTGTCTGGAGAGCTGCTGGTATCATCCATGCCTGATGCTATGGAATTGTATCTGAAGAAGTTGTTTTTTGCTGGTGGTGTTGTTTTTATTTGTTTGTTTGTGTTTTTGTTTTTAATTGAGGTGTGGTGGAAATGGTCAAGTCTTTTTCTTTTGCCTGAAAATTCTCTCATACCATTTGAATAATGTAACAGTCAATGCAGAAAGGAGTCAGGAGCTTTTTGCAGTCAGGGCACGCTTGTTTCTGCTGAATTTTGCATGGTGGCACATGCAAATGTGTGGCAGTAGAAGGGTTGGAGGCCTCCTGCTGAAGTTGGGTATAAAGATCACAAGGATGAGAAGCAAAAATGGAGGAGCAGATTACAAGACCTGTCTTGTTTACAAGTTTCCTGCTACAGGAAAATAATAACAACTTATTATTAGACAGTTTATTACTGTAAAAGAATAGTGAGACTGCAAGTGAAAGTAACTCACAGATATCCTTTCTCTGAATTTATTAATGTGTTTCCAGTTCTTAACAAACTAAAATACAGGACTGCTCTTCTACAGAGTAACAGACATTCTGCATTGCCAGAGCTGCTCATTATTTTCTTAACAAGTGAGGATTCCCATAAGGCCTTAAGGTGAGATTAGAATATAGCTTCCATAATGTAGAAAAGAAAATAACTATTCTTGATGGCACTGAGACAAACAATTCCCAATGTGTAAGGATTTTTTTTTTCTTTTTTAAGAGAAATTTTAAAGACACATTTCCTTTGACATAGGTGCCCACTCACACAATCTACTGTTAGTATGTGTTGAAATACTTCTTGTTGCTTAATTCCTGAGCTATGTCTCTAAGTTATGAAATTCAGAACTTCCTTTTTCATAGAGTGAGTTGATAATGCTCATTCTATGTCCACTTTAAAGATTGCCTCCCAAATAAATAGGTTTACTTGCACAGAGTCACTGGAATGTGAGGACTTCTGCTTGTGGCACTGGCATTCCTTTATAAGGCATGGGTAGCTGTAAGTAGCTGTCTTTTGCTTTTGTGGGTTTTTTTACTGGTTTTGATGTTAAATAGATGTCCTCTGGGAGAGTCTCAGAAATATTTGAAAATCAAGATGCACACAGTTTTTTCTCATCTTGGCCTGTAGCTGACATGTGCATAGATCTGACTTAGAAATCTGCAGCAGGCCAGAACTTCTCTAGTAGCCTGTGACCAGACTTTTCTGTGCAGGAGTAAATCTGTGGTCTAGATCTAGTTTTTCTGCTGATATCAAAAAGAAAGCTTGTTTCTTGTTGTTGTGGAGGACCAAGTCATCCAAAGGCAGCTGCACTAAACTGAGCTCTCGTGGCTTGGGTGAGCGGCAGCAGAAGCAGAACAAGAATGTGTTGATCCAAGGCAGTTGCCACCACAGAGAGAAATAGAGGCTTGTGACCTTCCTCACTGCACACCATGGACTTGTCTTCAAATTTGAACTTGGTTTCTGACATTTTCCTGACCTTTTCTTCCTATTTTTCTGTCACATGCAGTCTGAGAATAGTGATGATCTTCAAAATTATGGGTAAGAGACAAGGGGTGAGTGTCACTATGGCCCCCCACATCATGACCTTGCCAAAGGTTTAATTCTCCTGGAAGCTGAGTGTAGGTGATACATTTACTAGGGTGCTGTTTAAATATATCAACATGTATTTATAGATGTATTTCTAGATATAAAAATATTAAATACACCCTAGCTGTTTAAAATGTAAGTACAGGCAGACTGGATGGAAAATATTTTTTGTAGTGCATATATGCACTCTATATACACACTTGCACTATATTGTATTAATTTAGGAACTTTGAAATGCAGTTAATTTTTCACCCCTGTAATTATTCACCCCTGCTGGAACTGTGTTTTTGGACTCATTTTTCTCACCTCTGCAAAGACAATCAAAGCTTAAAAAGTGTCTCCAAATTTTTTTTTAGTGAACAGGATCAGCTTATTAGTTCTGTTTTGTGCACATGTATCAGCCTTGCTCATTTCTCAGAATGTGGAATCTTTCTTGATTTTTGCTGTTATGTTTTTTTTTTCCTTATCCTTATGTGCAGTAAGTGTAATTAAAGGAAAACTATGAAGATTCTAGACCTTTCAAGGTACTGCAGTGACTCATGTGCTAATATTCTTTTGTGTTTCCTTGTAGCAAAATATTACAATCCTTGCAAGATCCATCTTTGTTGCCTTATGTGTTAGTAGCAATAATTATACAAGCCTTCAGAAGGTGCTTGCTGCCAGCAATACTGTACAGCAATAGGCTGTACTGGGCTGATTGCTTTTGTAGAAATTGATCTGAAATAGAGACAACCTGCTGGATACCTCGATACCATATATTTGTCAGGAGTCCACCTGGAAGCCCTAACTGTGACCAAGGCCCCCAGTAGTCACCAAAATTTTCTAGTTTCTGGCAAAACCTCTTTTTCCTTTATTTTCTCCCCCCCACAGCTGTGAAACTGGTTGCTTATTCTTGTGGGAGGAGGTAGACTGCAAAGAAATCTCTGAGCCATTGAAATAGAAACAAAAATAAAACCCAAGAGTATTTTGAGTGGCTCCAGTGGAACACATAGCTACTCTTGGCCTAAGTGGCCCTGTAAATTTGGGTTGTAAAAAAAGTAACTCTCTTGTGTGAGCTATCATGGGAGGTGGGGAGAATTTTTAGGTTTTGTTGGCGTTGTCTTGTCAGCTATCAGTAAATCTTGTGATGCTGCTTTTCCTTCCTCTTGTCAGTGGAGCTGTCAGCTGTGGGCACGGAAGGAGCATGCTCCAAGTTTGCCTGATCAAATACCCTCCAAAATGAGGTGGTTTCAGATGGCTTTGTGCTCAGCTGACCTGTGGAAGGAGCTTCTGGGTAGAGAAAGGCAAGGTGTATTGTAAAATGAATGTGGTGTTATTCTGACAGCTGTTACAGACTGCCCAGAAAAGTGCTTGTTTGGGTTGGATCTGGCACTGGTGTCTCTAGACCTTAGAAACCTCTGGCAAAGTGGTGCCTGATGAGTTCAGAAAGGAATTTAAATCAAATCAATGTGTATTATACGAGTGGATCTGCTAAATGCATTTCAAGAATTTTTTTCTGCATTGTTTGCCACTAATAAGTTATCCACATGCAGTGGGCTGAAGCACGATGTAATATTTAGCACTGCCCAAATACCACTGCTCCTGCTGTACCTCAGATTATCTCTGCAAAGACTAGCTTCAAGTTCTGGAGTTATAACAACCTTTTTTCTTTCCAAGTCTGACTGATGAAGCATGAGAGCTTCCTGTACCAGCGCAGAGGAGACAAGCTCACTGAATATCCATAATGTTGTGAGTTACTTCATTGTGGTTGCGTTGGTTTCTCTACATTTCCTTACTCTCCCACTGGTTTTGGTCATTACTGTAGGATAATTTACAGAGGAGGGAACGTGCAGGCTATTCTTCTTCCAGCATTGCTATCTTTGTTTTGCCAGTTCTGTCCAAGAGCACTCTTTCAGTTCCTGTACAGACTTTTCAGAAACTCTTTAGTGGAGCCTAAGGAGAAAGGAAAGCCCTCTGGCCACCGCTCCCACCCATGTGCTGCTCTGATGTCTGTTCTGCTTTCATTTGGAGCTTAACTGGTAAATAAAAAGCACAGAGCAGCCCCCTGGGGTTGGGCTCTTCCTCAGAGCTGGATTTCGTCCTGCATTGCTCAGAACCACATCCAAAGAGCTGTCTGTGATCTCTCTTTGAGCCTTGCGAGTCTGAGCTTTGGCTGGCTCAGCTGTCAGACACTGAATGTCAAACCTAGGAGGCTGCTGCTTTTCCATGGAAACACTCTGTGAGATTGCAGAAATAATCAGGCACGTCTGCTGGTTGCTGTGCCCTATTGTTGGGTGCTTCCAGACAGTGAACTGAATTGTTCTACCCAGACAAAACTGAGTTTTTAGCTGAAATCTGCTCTACTTTTGTCATACCTTTTTCTTTCTTTTTTTTTAACTGAATGCATTAGTGTGACAGCTTATTCTGCTGTTGTGAGGCAACCCTCTTGCTTGATGCTGGCTTTCCATTTCTCTCCATTCGTGCACCACTTGCAAAGCCAGCTCCAGCCCTCCTGCTGCTGGGTAGGTAGCACCAATATGAGCATTTTCATGCCTTGGATGTGCAAGGCCTGACTGCAGTGTGCTCCTGAGGGAGCCTGTGCAATCATGCATTCTCCTTAACAATTCTTCTGTGCACCACGTTTTGCTGTTGACATAAAAATAATTCAGTGTTTACAATGTAAAATTCTGTTAATTAGCTGTGTCTTTCTTAGCAGCAGTTAGCAAGAGGATTTTCTTTACTAGAGGAAGGGGCTGAAATCTAGAGCCTTTCGATGGCTGGATTTTCTTGAAATTAGATTTTACATCATTTACTTTCCATAATACTTGAAAATTATATTAATCAATGTGCCTGGATAACTCTAGATACGCTTTAGTATTGGCTTTAGGAAAAAACAATATCTTTGCTACAGGCATTGCTGATACAGCTTAGTGGGAGAGGTGCCGTGAACTGCTTGGAAATGAAAGCAATTCCAGTTTACAGAATGTCTTCCAGTGTATCAGCCTGGTGCCCTGCCTGATCTGAAAATAACTATCCTTGGAGACATAACAGTAAAAGTCTTGTTTCTTATATTTCTGTAACTGGACAGTTATTCTGGAGAACTGCCTAAGAGGGAAGGATAACTTCCAGGCTTGTGGACCAAACAGATCACCAAGGTGGCCTAGTAAGACTTCTGTACCTGTTTCTTTGTTGTTCTTTAGTGATTATTGCCAAAAATAGACATCCACAGGAACAGCTGTTGCAACCCTGGAGGAAGGATGGCTGCAGGGGATGGAGGCAGTGTCACTGAGGTGGAGAGGGGGAGATGGCTCCTCTCTCTGCTGCAAATCCCCTTCTGTAAGCAGAAGCACTTTGGAAGGGAAAGGTTCAGCACCTGGAACACTGGCATCACGTGAATCAAACACTGCCTGCCAGAACAAAAGCCAAACAGCTGCCCTTTTTTCCAAGCCCAGCGCACATCTCCTCTCAGGGCACCCTGAAAGAAAAATAAATGCCATAGTCTTGTTTCTTATGGCACTGAGGAGCTTGAAATGGCTGGGGAAGTAATGGGAGGGCAGCCTGAGGTCTCCTTTTCCATCCTCAGAGCCTTTATGCTTGCTTATGAGAATAGATGTATTTCTTTATGCTCTTAAAAATCTAGACATCCTGTTTCCCTTGAGGTACACTTCTTCAGTACTGATGATTTGGAGCTAAAAGAGCACATGACCATTTGTGCCCCTGTGCTTGGCACTGGTGGGGCTGCACCTGGAATTCTGCGTTCACTTTCAGGCCTCTCACTATGAGAAAGACATGGAGGGGCTGGAGCATGTCCAGAGCAGGGCAGTGGGGCTGGGGAAGGGTCTGGAGCACAGATCCTGTGAGGAGCAGCTGGGGGTGTTTGGAGTGGAGAGAAGGAGGCTCTAGGGGGACCTTATCACTCTTTACAACTCCCTGAAAGGTCATAGCAAGGTGGGGGTCGGACTCTTCTCCCAGGTAACAAGTGGCTGTCCTTCAGTTTGCACCAAGGGTGGTTTAGATTGGATTTTAGGAAAAAATTCTTCACTGACAGGGTTATCAAGCATTGGAACAGGCTGCTCAGGGAAGTGCTGGAATCACCATCCCTGGAAGTGTTAAAAAATGTGTGGATGTGACACTGGGGGACATGGTTTATTAGGGGGGAATTACAGTGATGCTGGGTTAACAGCTGAACTCCATGATCCAGGAGGTCTTCTCCAACATAAACAATTCTGTGAGTCTATATTTGTATTGAATTTGATTTCCATGTGGAAACAAAGGTGATACTATAATAGAGCAGATCAATGTTGTATTGTTTTGCTTCGTCTGGCAGTAAATGTTGCAACTGTCAGGAATTACAAGCCTGTTTCAGTAGAACTCTAAAAAAGGATATACCAAATGGGCAACAACTTTAAACCATGTGTGTGGGGGGCCTGACATGTCATTTAGCTACTGTGGTTGGTTTTAGTTAAAGCTTTCAGATCTTATGCAGACAATGGTGACTGACTGCTGTGTATCTCATTCTAAACTCACAAAACTTGGTTTGGATTAATAGATTTTTAAGTGGTCATTACCAAAAAGGCACACCCACCCCCCCCCCCCCCCCCCCCCCATCCAATTTGAAAAACATACATTTCTAAAGCTTAGTTTCAGACTTCATCAGCCTGAATAAAATGGCAAAATCTTGGTCTGTCAGATAGCAGCTGGGACTGGAAAAGCTGAAGCACATGGTGGCATTGTTGTGAAAGACAATCCTTACAATGGAACTAGTTCAGGACAGCGGATGTCAACATGTTCTTTATTTTCCATTCATGTCTTCCAGCTAAAACTAGTTTAGGAATAAACTTCTGCCTCCGAGCCAAACAAGGAGCGATGACTAAATTTTCTTTTCTTTGTCCACCCCTCCTCAGAATAATTTTGGATGTGCTGTTTTCCTCTGTCCCTTTCAAGGAGCTTGAATAAAACTTTTGTCATATGAACAGAAGATACTTTTTTTAGCATTGGTCCATGTATGTTACCTATTGCTTCTGCCAAAGGTTGTAGTGAGTCCCATTGTCCCTTCCTTTGTGTGATGGCTGCTCCACGTGGTTGATTTTTTTTCCATTGTGTCTTTGTAAAATCAGACCTAATAATTAAAGAAATTCCAAGTAAGAAGCTGAAATGGATTCTGACTGCTGTTGCCCTTCATTCTGCTAGCAATCCTCCTATAATGAGTACAGCTAGTTCTTGTTCAAGAACAGATGGTCTAAGGGCTTTTGTGGTGTATGGAACAGGTTTTCCAATACTAAGATGGCTTATAATATTTCAGTAAACAACTTAATTTTTAAATACAAAGTTGGAATTAACATAAATCTAGAAAACTGTTTTGTAGGAGGTGTCCCTTTCATGATGCAGAAAAGACCGAAACTGAACTTGAATCCCTATAATTCTGAAGTAATTTTGCTGAGAATTATAATTGCTCCATTTTTTAACCCCAGAAATGCATAAATGCAGAAAAATCTCGAAGTACATCAAACCTAATTTCTGAGCCACTGTCTTTATTTTTAAGAGGCAAAAAGGAAATGGTATTGCTGCCTTTCATGATTCTTTAATGCTGAATTTTTTTTATTATTAATAATTGGCAAGTTGAATAGGATACTGTTTTTTTCCCTTACTTTATTTTACTGCTTTTGCTGGTGGATAATTAGGTTTGGTGTCCATGTAAGCTTAAGAATTTTTTGATGATGCAAGGATTGCTTATTTAGAGGAAGAAAATGGATTGAAATTAGCATCATGAGTCAGAATGGTCTGCTAGTCCTGGAGGGCAGGTTGGCAAACCTGGGTTTTGTCCCACACCTTTCACCAGCATCCACAATAACCTTGTGAGTTCTGTGAGTTCCTTCTTAAATCTGGGTCCTCTTCAGCTTTCTGTGGTGGGGGCTTTTGTGTTGATTTCAGATACTCTTGTGCTGTCAGCAGGGATCTGAAGGGCTTCCAGTGGTAATGCACCAGCAGTTTAACAGGGGTGTCTCTTACCAATGTAAATTTCACTGGGCTTGCTGTGAAACAAAATAAACATCTTTGTGCAGCGAGGATGAGGAAAACTTGAAGAGTTGGTTGGAGGAGAGAGAAAATCATAGAGCTCTGTGCCTGAAACCACTTGCAGAAGAAGATGTGTTTTTGTGATGGTGGGGTCCAGCTCAGGGTTTTCTGTCTTTTAGAGGAACGAAAGCTCTTCTGCAGGACCAGCTAGAAGATTAAAGGAGAAAGGAAATCATTTTCCATTCCTCAAAAGAATGGTTTGCTAGACCTAAGTTAGCATGCAGGAACCTGAGGTCCAAATTTGGTGCAGCTTCAATAAAATTATCCAGTTTTTGACACGCCATTAGTCATAAGCACTGAGTGGTTCTGAGAGTGAGGCAGAGAAAGTTTGTGTGAGTCAAGGCTCTTGTACATTCAGTGCTTCAAACCTTAAATATTTTGAGACTGAGCAACTCATCAGTATTAAAAGCCTTAAAGGGGCTTTGAAAGAACATATTATTTTGCAGAGAAGATCATTATCAGTTGGATGTGAAAAGCCACTTCCCTTTTCCCTGCAGACATCACCAGTGGGAATTCTCTGAGCTGGTGCACACACCTTCACTGTAGGTGTGGAGCTGTGCAGAGTCTGGCCCGGTGAGAGCAGAGGTTTCAGGCACACCTTTGATATGGAAAAAAAGGCTTTTCCAGACACGCCTCTCCTGGCAGTGCAGCAGGGCCAGGGCAGTTTTGCCTGGTGCTGAATCAGCATTGATCCCGGCTGATGCAGAGCAGATAAACCTGACAGAACCCCCGAGACCAAAACTGAGGGTCTGTGCAATTCTTGTTGAGCAATAATAGATTATGGTATCTTGAGGGGAGCAATTTCAAAGTCTGGAAGATAGAGATCAGGCAGCAAACGTTTCCAATCGCGCTGAAACCAAACCCATTCAGGGGAAATAAGCCTGCCTTCAGAAAAATCATTTTATCAAGGCAAAGCTAAAAACCCTAAAACGGGGATTTTAACAGCAAACAGAACTCCCGCTCAGCTTCACCTCCACCTCAGCGGGTGTTTCGCCCCCTGCCCACGGCGGGGACAGGCGGTGTCAAGGTGAAAGGCGGCGGGCAGGTTTGTGGCGGTGCGGTGCCTGCGAAGGCAGGGCACCTGGCAGGCATGCCCAGTGCGCCCGCAGCCGGCGCTGCCTGCGCTCGGGCTCGGCGGGGCTGGAGCACAAAGAGCGCTTGTTGCCCCGGTGCCCGGCAGTCTCCCAGCGCTAGCACTGGCTGGGGAGGACCGGTTACCATGGAGGCTGCCATCTGTTCGCTCCCTGCTGGAATGTGATTATCCTCGCTGCGTTGGGAACCGGCGAAAGCAGGGGAGCGTGTGCTGCCGGCAATTATCTGCAATGGAGTGCGTTAATGGAAGGCTGGAATTAGCTGGCTGGAGGAGCGCATAAAAGGATTTTTACCAAAACTGTTGATGATTTCTAGCCAAGAGGAGCGAGCTTTTTGCAAGGTCGGTGCTGAATTCATTTTGCGTGTAGGTAATTTTTAATTGAGGTAGCGGCTTTAAGATTTGAGGATGGCAGCGCCACGCAAATAATGCTTATTGTTAGGAGGGTGTGGGGGGATTGTATTTTAAGGATCTTCGTTTGTCTGTTGCAGTTCAAGCAGTTTAATCTGGGGTAGTTAAAGTAGTAAGTCAGAACAATAACTGGCCGAACTGACACAAATGGAGCAATCCGTACCTCTCGTTTTTATGAAACGCTGTTTGCTGCCAGATCTGTTTGATTTACGTGTCTTTTCACGCCGGTTGCTTTTTGTCTGAGTGATTTCTTTTCGGATGTGATACGTGTTTGGTTCTCCTACTGGCACGAAGGGTGAGACGAGGGGGAAATGCTCGAGCAGAGCTGGTGATACAATGGATGTTCAGGGTGTTTTATGCAGTTTGCCCAAGGAAGCAGGGTAAGGGAGGCAGAATGCAGGAGCAGGTTTTCCACTCCTCGCTCCCACCCTCTCTCCCTCTTTCTAACTCACCAACTGACCAAACGTTTTGGGCTGTTTCTCTTATAGGGCTTAGTTGTATAAAGACTTGACATGAGTTTTTGGGATTCTCTGCAAATATTGTGGCTGTTTTGATGGCAGGATTTAATATGAAGAGAAAATAAAATTAAAGGTATATCCTTGTAAGGTTTTCTTGTCCTATAAAATACTTCTTTAGCTGTGTTGTAGGAGCTAGGAGTATTAATTTTTTTCCTAATATCTGCTTGGTGGACATTTTACTGCAACTCAAATTGCTTACTTAAATGAGGGGCATGAAAATTTGGCCCCCCAAAAATGCAAAATGTTGCTTCAGCAGATGCTCTTAGTCACAGATGGGATTTTCCTTTTCAAATAAAGGTCTTATGCTGCATCCCTCTTGCCAGAACTGCCATTTTATTTGGTGCAGGGGAGAACACTACTAGAGGTTGTTAATTAAAACTCTGTCAGTGCTAATTCAACCTCTCTGTCCTCTGCTTTTAAGCACTGTAAATATTAGGGCATTGGAGTCTGGATGGAAAGTTACTGATAGAGTTAATAACTCAGGATTGCAACATATTTGACTAAGATAAATTTTTAACCTACAAGATGCCTTTCAAGTCTTGGTGCCTAACAAAAGTGTGTGTGGGAGGTTGAGAGGGTTTTTATTTCTTTGAGTACTTTAACTGTTTGTGGTGAATGAGCTTTTCTAGTGCTTGTGGGAGGCTGGTATATGTGCCTGAAGTCCTTTCAGACATCATGTAGCACTTTCATCTTGGTGGAATTGTGTGAACACCCTTAATAAAAGCTGTATCAACTTGTAATTAAAAAAAAAAAAAACCCTTTTTAAAAATTCCCTTCCTTCCACAGAATTTAAATATTGCATTGCTTTGAAGTTGATAATTTATGCAAAACTTGCTCTTAATGGGCTGCAGTGGACTTGTTCACACGTGCAGGTGCCAGGTCTGTAATCGCGTTGTCAGGAGGAAGGGCGCAGATTGGCTTTTGTGCTTGGAAGGAGATCAGACTTTCACCTTCAGGAGTTATCCCGGACCTGCCTGGAGTGAAGGGCAACCCTCCCAAGGTTATGCTGCTGTGGGATGTGTTTCTCTTCCCTGCTCTGTTTCCAGGAAGGCAGCTGCTGCCCACAGGATTCACTGTCACTGCCTGTGAATTACTGTCTGGCTGGCAAGTCTTCAGAGACAGCAGCAATCCTGAGGGCAGGAAGGTAATGGCTTGGGTACCCTTTCCAGAGGTGATTTCTCCTGATTGCTAACTGGGGCTGTGCTGAGGAGCCTGTTTTCCCACTGCCTCTGCTAAACCTGTGTCAAGGATAAATAGGGGACTGCACATTCTGTGCACTCCAGCTCTTGTATTCTCATGAGCACCATGTAAATGTCCAAACAGTCTTAGGCAAGAATTTTTCTTTTTAATTTCTGTCTTGATTGGTCTATATGTGTCTGTTGGATACTTTCTTTATTATTAAATTTTACTTTAGGTCACTAGGTCAGTGTTGATTTGTGGATGCAGGATTTAAAGGCTAGACACTGTTTAATCCATTTGAGCATCTGGCCTTTCATAGTAGACATCCCATTTCCATGTAAGAGAGGAACTGGTAAATGTCTGGTGGAAACTAATGATGTTTTTTTAAAAGGCTTTTTTTTTCTGTTTTTAGTCTTGGGTAGATTATTACAAGTGGCTCTGATGTTTATACTTAATGCAAATAAATGATTGTCAATGTAATCTGCTACATGATCTCTTGAAGGAGATTTAGTCTAAAATACAGGCTTTGGGGGCCAGCAGAGATGATGGGTCACACTGAGTAGTGATTTGGTTGGGGTAATTTTAAGTGGGTAAGCTAAACTTAGGTACATCATCTCACAATAAAAGGGCATTTTGAATGAGCACTCAACTAAATAGCGCCTAGAAATGCAACCTAGTATATAATGAGCTCATAATAAACTTGTTTATAGTGTCTGTACTCACTAAGCTTTCAGGAAACTTGTCATTAAATGGTAAAATCCTGAGTCAATATATAGGAAAGTGGCTTGTGCATAAACGATCACAATTGTTTGCTTCAAACAGACAAGTCTTTCTGCTTTTCACTTGACACATGACTGTGGAATGCTGCTTGACATGACTTGGGTTTATTTATACATTGTGTTCGGGCTGCTGCTTGGTGGAGGTTTTAAACATTGCTTCATTTTCAATGCACTTTGTTTTTGCCATTTACTCGTGTATGGTGAACGCTAAAACAAAAAACCAAAAAAGGCTCCTCGCTGTCTCCTTACAGCAGCATGGCTGTTTCAAGGTTAAAGCCTGCAGCTCCCTCTGAAGGGTCATCTGTTTTGGAAAGTCCTGATGCCTGTTTACAAACTGTTCCCTTTGCAAGTTCCATGGAATAATGGAGTTCTCCAGCCTCTGGATGTGGGAGGATAAACCTGCTGACACAGGCACTGCTGCTGTTGGTCTGTTTGCTGGGCCTTAGTCATGTAAAATTGCTGCTGCCTTTTATACTTTCTCTGGGTGGGGTCAAAATTCAGGCATTAACACTTCTTTTTCCCACGATGCTGGAAAGCACTGTACCAGATTTTAGAAATCATCAAATTGGTCGAATTTGTTTTACAGCTGATCCCCATCCTAAACCTCTGCAGTGAGATGGTGAGTAACTAAATGGGAGAGACTGGCAGATGAATTATTTTGTGAATTGTGGTAGGTTTTTTTAGTATTTTCCAGAGGGGCTTGCATTTAGTACAGAAGTACTTCTGTCCTTCCTTGTGCTTCCACCTCATTAAGGTGTCTACCTGAAGAACCTGAAGACTCAGAGGTGTTCTGTAAATAGTTTCAGAAAATATTCCTCCCAAGTGATTGTTATTCAAAGTTGGAAGAAGAACAGGATGGGAAGAAATGACTGCCAGCAACAGAATATCTTGAAGGGGAATTATTACTTTTTTTTTTTTTTCCCCTTAGTTCATCCAGTTGCTCTTACTATATAATTAGCTGTTCATTTTAAGTATAAAAATATTACTTGGACTTATAAGAGCCATGGGAATTGTTTACTTTTTGATGAATATCTCAGGAAAGTAAGTCCTTGAGTGCATTTGGGAATGTGGAGCTCAGGACTGGAAGGAGCCATTTGGTCACTGAGGGGTTTTTGTGTAGGATTTCCCCACTGCCACCCTCAGTCACAGGTAGCCTTATAACTTTTCTGCCATTTAGATGATCAGAGGCTTTTCTTCTGGCATACTGCAAATCACAGACTCTTATGGCTATGGGAAACAAACTTTAAAGAGAACTTTAAACTCTGCTAAATGATGAAAAGTCAGTGTTACACTATGAACAAGAAAGCTGAACAAGAAGGGTTGAACTCATTGCCAGCATCGTGAGATCCCTGTCAGCAGAAAACTCGAGCAGGCACTTTGAGACATGAATTCTGCTCTCAGGATGATGCTTTCTGGGCTCAAGCCAGTCTTCAGTGCCTCAGATGAATGGTAACCCAGGGCAGCCAGATTTTGAATTGAGGGAAGAATAGCCCTCTAGTCCTGACAGATGGCTAGCAGAAGTGCTTTTTCACGTAGAAGTGCTTTTCCAGCTGCTGATCTTTGCAGGAACCTTCATGGCAAGTTTTTGTGTAGTTCTTCTTGCCTATCTGTAGACATTTTCTGGCTTGTGCCTTCTTCAGATTTGTATTTTTTTGTTGTGGTTTTCTCACTACCACAGATGCACTTTACCTTCATGGGAAGGGTGTAGGTGCAGCTAACCCTGATATTAAACAGTGTTGTAACTTGTCTGTTCCACTTCTACTTGTAGTAACACTTACCAAAATCCAAAACAAAATCCATGTTCACCTGCTCAATTAGGTGGTGGTGTGGTTTAGAGTTCTAAGTATATTCTAAAAGTTTTTTGGCTAAGATTGAAACAAAGATTTATGCAAACCTTTTCAGCCAAGGCTCATGTCCTGGGGATGGAGGCTGCAGAAGACCTGAATTGCAGACTTTTCTACAGCCTAGGGATTTGTTTTGAAGGCATGAAGTAGTGCCATGGGTGGTGTGGTGTATTTCCTGGAGAGGTGTTGAACATAGCTGCTGTTTGAGTAGTAGAGGGAAAATCAACTCAAGAGATTGTAATAATACTTTAAAGAACGTTTTGATTCTTTAATGAGTCATTCCTCCAGGGCAGGGCCTGAACTTCTCACCTGGAATTTTTCTTCATCTTATCTCTTCCTTCAGTATTGGCATCCTTTGTGTTCTCCTGCACTGCTGTCCTATTTTCTACACAATCCAATATTTATTTTATTTTCTTATTCTCCTCCATTTCCTAAGGAGGTCACTGATGCTCAGGAAGACGAGTGAAAGAATGGCATGGCCTTTTGTGATTCAAAATAGGTTTTTGGCTTCCCATACCATGCTTGTAGCAGTTACATTGAGGCTGAGACTGAGAATAAATAATTTATGCTCATTTTACTTGTTCAGTGTGGCTGAGTATTGTTCAGCTCTCTAAAACATCGGAAGGCTTCACAGGTTATGTAAGATTACCTGTTGCCTCCCTTTAAAGATCCTGTGCCACTTTCCTCTACAGCTGAAATAGTTCTCTGGCAGCTCTATGTGTCACAGCAGTTTCCAAGACTAGTTTTGATGTCTGTTCTCTTCAGTAGCTCTTGTTCACGCCATTCTTTGGAGCCTTATGTTGCTGTTATGACTTGGCCACCCACTAGAATGTAACTGGCAAGTGTTTTAGTCCCTTGGCTTGTCAAGATTTCTGTGTGTAAGTCAGTTTCAACTGTGGAAGCTGCTACAAACACTCTCAAAGATAGCTGCTGTAAGTCAAAATAAATTCAAAGGCTCAGTGATGGAATTAGAGCTTTGCCTGAGAACTGAAACACAACAGTTAAAATCCAATATGATGAAATACAGTTAGCAGTGTGAGCACTGTTTGCCCTCAGTGAAGTCAGCAGCACTGCACCCCTCTGTTGTCTGCTAGCATCCTGTTATTTTGGGGGAATGCTCATTTTAAAATCTTAAGTCTGGATTACTGTAGATGAAGAGCCTTGCCCACGAATTTTGCCCACTTGCTCTGCAAGCTGTGGCCTGGTTGTGTCGTAAGAGACTGAACATTTGTGTGTGTGTGTCAGTGTTTATAAAGCTGATTTGATTGATTTTAAAATATAACCTTTCTAAATTAAATTTTCCCAAGTTTGTCACTGATTTTACTGGTCGTATTCCTGGTGTTTCTCTGGTTTGCCGGAAAATATTCCAAATATTCCAAAATATTCCCACTGTTGAAAAATTCTGAAAACTGTAGAATGCTTTGTTAGTTGCTGCTTAACACAGGGCCAAAAGTTCAATTGGCAGCTGAGGTGGTTTTTTTTGTGTATGTGTGTCTTCCATGGAGCGTCCTCAGCTCGTATGAGCAGAATTCCCTCAATCTGATATTAAACATTTTGAGCACAAAACAATGCCCAGGACACAGTCACGATGAGAGGGAAAAGCCTCTCAATCCAATGTGATCTACTTACTGCTCTTTGATACTCCGGTCTGTTCATCGTGTTTTAATGGATTGAGATTTTCTTTGCATTGCTTTAATCCTGTTTATCACAAAATCAGGTGGTGGTTGAGAATTTCCTTCCATAAGAAAGACAGCAATGAAACCTGGCTGTGTCTGTTTTATAGCTGGCATCTTCTCTGATTCCAGGTTTTTAGAGTTCAGAGATAGCAGTAAAGGAACTGGGGGGAAAGCTTATTGATTGTTTTTGTGTCGAAATAAATGATGAAAAGTCATTACTGTCTGGCTGATGAGGTCTGGTGTGCAGATGGCAATAATTTAAAGGAAATTACAGTTTCATTAGTGCGGATGTGGTCTCAAAGGCTATGTTTAACTATCAGCAAACTTCACTATATAAAAACAGTCACAGCTCTCTCTGATCTTTGACCTCTTACTGCTCCAAAAGCTGAAATACACTTCTGCATTCTCTTATTTGTCATCACTGTCTGTATTTTTACCTCCCCTTTTTGAATCAAATTGGTTTGTCGAATTCCTTGTGATCACTTTTCTTTGGACAGTTGGGGTACACAAGGCTGGATGGACTGGAAAAAAAATCAGCTCTATGTATTAATGGCAGGGCAGAAAAAACCCTGCAAAGAAGGGTCCAATTTGCTGACTGTCCTGTAAATACTAGATTATATATTGGCCCTAACAGGACAAAGTAAGGAGACTACAGCTGTAGATATATTTGAGGTTGAAGGAAAGAATAGTGAACAGCTAGTGACATTTTTTTGTCCTGGTCTGGTGAAAGATGTCCTTGCCCGTGCAGGAGGGCTGGACTGAATGGTCTCCATCCAAATCATTCCATGCTTCTGTGATTTCTAGGAACTGATGTGTTCTGGAGAAAGCTCATCTGATACTTTTTGTAATGGGACAGGGAGGATGGAGGGAGATGAAAGGGAAAATGTTTTGTGCTTTCAAGTTTCTCCTCCTCAGAAAGCATGGAGTCAGAGCTGAGGTGGAATAGGTTAAAAACGCCTGCACTGTCACATATTCTGTTTAAGAAATGTAAATGGGATTCAGGGAAAGACAAAACAAATTCATGGTGAATATGGCTTTCAGCATCTGCTAAAATAGAGTTGCACAAATGACATGGGTGATGCATAAACTGGTGCTGTAAGCCATGGGGCTCGTGGGTATGTTGCCTTCTGCAGTGGCTTACCCAAACTTTTCCTACTGCTTCTTGTCAGATAAAGAATATTTTACTGGTTTTTCAATCACTTTTTTCCCCCAATCATATTTTGTGTAGTCTTATCTAGCCCAGAAGAGTATTAATGCATTCTGCTCTGTTGTTTGTTGTGAACCCTCCAAGCAGGTTTTATTAACTCAAACCAAGAATAATTGGTACTTTATTTTTAGTATCTAGCACTGCCCTGATTTGATTTTTATATGGAAGTGCAGTCGCAGTCCCTGCCATCTGATCTGCTCTTTTGTGAGTCTGTTGTTTGGATTTTTATTGTGGAAGAGGTAATTTTAAAGTTAGGAATTCAGCCTTTCACTGTACTGCTGAATCTAATGACAGTTCTGCGTGGTGGCCTTCCTGGATTGGGTCATGGCTTTTTTTTTGTGGGATGCACGTGCTTTGTGTGTTTGTGTATGACCAAAAGCTGCATTAACTGGGAAATGAGTCTGCTTCCCTAAATCATAACATGATTTTGCAGGATATATATTTATCATTTGTACATGTATAAAGAAGGTTTTAGAAATAAAAACTGTTAAACTATTTTTTTTAACAGAAGAATTGGCAAATCGCACCCAGTTGATGGAGACCCACCCTTTGACCACTTTTCATGTCCAAAACCAGAAATCCTTTAACAATTGCTGATCTTTCTTTACTAAACAAGATTAATTGACAGATAAACCCCAGATTCCTGGATTTTAGTTTTTTTGGTTGTTTTTTTTTTTTTTTTCAGGTATGGAAGGCACTCTAAGCTACAGAAACCCAGCTTTATATGGTTAATGTAAAACATAGTAACCATAGGTCCTTTTGTAAACCCTAATAGAATAGAAGGCACTCAATGATCTTGGATGTAGTTCTCTGATTTCATTGAATTGCAGCCATTTCATTATTTGTTTGGAGAGTTTTGTGGTTGCTTGTATTCCTCTTATTCTTGGACTAAATTGCAGACAACAAGATGCTACAGTGACAAATGCTGTGCAAACAAAAAGGACAAAAAGTTCTTTTCCTCTAAGAATTTCTGTTGTGTGTTATTTGAGCACAGCCACAGGCTTTCCCTTTGGGACACATAATACAGCTGAGCTGAAGGAAAGAAAAAAAGGATGGAAAAATACTGTTATTGACTTTCTAATTATGGCATGGTAATTGTTCATCACCCCTACCTTGAGATTGTGACTTCATTATATTGCAAGAAAAGCAATCTCCTCACATGTGAACCAGGAGAGCTAGGGAGGAGAGTGATAGATGTTCCTGATTTTCAGAATTTGGAGGGGAAAATGTCCTTTCAACAAATGTGTTTCTGTTGGACTGCAGATCCAGTGTCCCCTACTGTTTCTCACCTTGTTGAGGGTTAGCTCCCCATCTTTTTAAAGACATCGTTGCTTTTCCTTGTTGCGGCAGTCCTGAATACCCATTCCTAAACATCCTCCATGCCCAGCCCACTTCTGTGTGGACTTTACCTCCTCCTTTTTCAGGTGATCACTAATCTCTGGAGCTCACTTCCTTAATATAAAATTTCCCCCATCCTTTTATTTATTATATGCCTGCAAATCCTGAGTTGTGGTGTGGCTGTTTCTTCCTTCCTTACATGCCACTGGGCAAAGCTTGAAGGATGCACTTAAACAAGACAGAAGTTTTAAATAAGTTGTGTGCTTTGGGTTTTCTTTAAATATATTTGTTTAAGCCATCCAGGCTTCTGCACAAAGTCACTTGTTACTGATTTTAGGCTACACCACGAGTGATGAACAGGAGAGCATGTGGAAGGTCTGACAGAAGTGAGGGTCACTTTGGGACACGGCTGTGTGGTGTCCTGATCCCATTTCCCTAAGAATAGCGGGGAGCTAAGTCCAGCCCCTCTGCAGAATACTGCCAGCTCCTGAGTGGGGCTTTTAACAGCATCTCAGCAACTCTTTGGGGATGAGGAAAAAGCATGCTTTTATTTCTGCCCTTGCCCCAAATGTCGTGGTTTTCAAGTTCTGGGGTGTAATGGAGGAGAGAAAGGGGAGATCAGTGTGAGCCAACCACACCTGCTCTCTGGGAGCCCTGTGAAAGGGGCCTTCCTCTCTTGGACTCACTGAGATGCCTGTCGATCTCTCACATGGAAAAAGAAAGTTGGGAGGTGTTTCCATATTGAAATTCAGTAGTTCTCCTTTTGAATTCTGTGTCAGGGTGCAGGTAGGCTGCTGATCCTTTGGCTGGGACAAAATTCCCTCCCCACCACTGGCTTACACAAACTGTGCATCACGTTCTGATGCACGATCCACAGCAAAGCTTTCCAGGCACTTTGTGCCTGAAGTGTGAGTCTGCAGGAAGGAGGAGAGAGGCAGAAGACAGCCACACTGAGGGCTGGACTGTGATTCACTGTCACATGAGCCAGTTTGGGTTTGGGGTTGTGTGTCACAGTGACACACTGCTCACGTAGCTCTCTCATACTTAGTTCAGCTTTCCAGGTTTCCTGACAGTGCTCATGTGACTTCCTTCTCAATTTCATCACATTGAGAATATTCAAATGAGTTATGTACACAGTTTGAGTCCCCTTGTCTGCAAAATGGGGAAAGTACTGACAAAAGCTGGTATTCCTTTGTTTGTATTCCAAGTGCTTGGAGGTGGAAAAAAAGTAAGTGCCATCTATTTATTATGAGATGTTTGTGAAAACTTTCAATTACTGGAGTGAGGCAGTCATATGTGAGCCAATAATTTTGATTTGGGGTAACATAGTTTCATAGACCTAGTCTGCTGTGCAAGGACTAAAGGGCATACTGTGTTTAGTCTGTGTAGTTATTCTGATTATACTAAATGATGGCAACTTCTTATCTTAGTAGTATGACTTTTATGACACATTAATGAGAATGTTTATTTTATTTAACTTGTTGTTCTCTGTGCCTCTTTATCTCCCTTTTAGAGAAAATTATAAAACTAACCTTACTTTTAAATTAACTTTTCTTTAAAGTTCTAGGCATGTTGTGGTGACAGGGAAGACATAGCTGCACCTCTTGTTGATGAGTTTGCAGCTAATACTTGCATTGCGCAATTTGCATGTTTCTGCTTTTAGAGAAAGCAAAGTTGTGTGTAGAACACTTGTGAAACCAGGGTAATAGGTTAATGAGATATTCCCCTTCTAGCAGTTTAATCTCTTCCAAATCCCCTTATCTGCTAGCTAATCAAATAGATATGGAACAATTAATATACTACTTTTTTTTTTAAAGAAGGAGGAATTAAATATGTGTTTCAAAAATGGGCAGTGGTGATTTCTTTATATCTTTCAAATGTTGCCACTTCTGGAAGTGAAATAGGATCCCCAGTTTCCTTCATGTGAGTAAAATTCCTTCTTTCTGAGTGGTAGCAGAGCTGCAGTGACTCTCCTTGTCTGACTCCTGCTTTTCCTTGTGTGACCCCTTCTCTTCTCTTTGCTTGCAGCAGTCAGTAACAATTTAGTAGCTGCTTATCTAAAATAATTGCTTCTTAAATTCTTTTGTAGCCATTTGTCTTGTCATTTTCTAACCTACTATGTTGCTTGTGTCAATATTGAAACCTATATTGCTGATGCAATCTGAATTTAGAATCTGGCAGGTACTTGTATGACAGGCATTATCAGTGGTTCTCCTGGCATGGGGAGGGTGAAGAAAGGCTGGCAAAGCCCTCACTCACTGGCAGATGGACAACCTAGACTCCTGGGGAAAGTGGTTTATTCCAAATGTGGCAAACTGAGCAGAAAATTTACCTTCTCAACAAAGGCTTTCCTGGAGCAATAAGGTGTTGTGTTATAAAGGCACTTCATGTGCAAGCCCAAGCAACAGGGGCAAGCTTTGAACTCCTGCAGGTGAACTTTCAAAATACAAATATAACTTATGCACTGGAGTTTTTCTGCTCTGATTGTGAAACTCAGCTAATGCTATTTTTTATTTTAATGGTGCATTGATGACCCAGGTGAATAAAATTTGTATGTGTCTTTAAGGAGCCTGGGATTACTTGCTAGGAGTATCAGGGATGAGGAAATGCAACTTCCTAGCTCAGCAGTTTAAATACTCAAAACAGAAAGAAAACTGGTCAATCTTGGCCAAGGTGCTAAAAACGTGTTCCATTTAGGTTTCAAATCCACATGTGTGGAGCTTGCATCCGCTCATCTCAAGACGAATAAGGCACCAAAATGTTGACATGACTGGAGGAAAGTTGTTTTTTTGCTGCTTTTGGCAATATCCCTCTGCCGTACAACATCTGTAATAGAAAGGAAACAATTAGCTGCCCGGAGGGATGTCCCCTCAGTGACAAACAGATTCTCAGGGATTGTTTTGCAAGTGTGTTCCCTGTAACCCTGGGTGCTCACCCCTGCACAGCTCTGCAGGGCTGTGAGCGTGGGGGCTGCGGGCGGCCGGAGATGGAAGGGGCTGCAGGGAGCTGTGGTTTGGACCAGCGCAGAGGTTGAAATGATCTCAGCTGGCTGCTATATTCTGATTCATATTCTCAGAATTGGCAGTGCTGGATTTAAGTCCCACGTTTTTTCTCCTGCTGAGATGAATGTGTGCCAGCTGGGGATCACATGGTGTGGGAGCTCTGAACAATAAAAGAAAGTTACTCGGGGTAACTTCCCTTTCCAGTTAATCCTTTTGCTTTTTGAAACTATGTATTTCCTCGGTTAATAATTCACTCTAATATCTTTGTGTTGTGCCCTGGAGCACGATATGTAGTTCATGTCATTTAAAAATAGATTTTAAATTATTCTAATCTATTTCAGTCAATGCAAAATAAACTAATGTTTTCATAACAATTCTTTAATGTCGATTCTTTTGGTCAGTGCTCTGGTATCCTGTGTGCCCTATATAATTAATTCTCAGCATCAGTTTAAAGAGAGATTAGGAAATGCAGAAGATGATTTAACGTGAGCACCGTGCATTATAAAGGGAGAACAAAGCACCAAACAGAAAAATGTACTAACTTGTCTTTTAACCTTGATGCTGCTTTAGTTTCAAACAGCAACACAATGAATAGTAACAAAACTTTCATAGTGGCTGAGGTATTAGACAAAACAACTTACAGTAGTCCCTCCTTCTCCTCCTCCTCCTCTCTCCAGCAGTTTGTACATTACATAAGCAGATTTCTTTGTTTTTCCTCTTTCCTCGTGAACAGACTTCACTCTTTTCTCTGAGCAGACTGGTTTAAGCCTCTCCTTTCAGCACAGGCTGGCCCTCCGAGAGGAGGAGCATCGTGTGACGGAGCCCCAGCATGTGAACTGTGAGCACAAACCGTGCATCTGGGGGAAAGTCTTCTCTGGCAACTTGTAGGGCTTGTGGATGGGGTAAACGTGAGCCTCTGGTGGGGTTATTGCCATTGCACAGCCAGCTTCTTGTGCAGTGGCGCTGGATTACGTTTGCAATGTCTTCTGAACCAGGTAAGGCTGACTGGGATGCTTCTGGCAAACTTTAGTCTGTTCAAGGCTTGGGGTGTGTTTGTGTCCAGAGGCACCAAGAGTTAAACTTGCTAGTCTGAGGCAAACCAACCGGTGAACGTCAGCTGCCTTGTGATGCAATACAGCTGGAATGCTCTGGTGGATTTTTCCTCCTATTCGAAGTAAATGAGCTTGAAGTCTCCTGAGCTGACTGCCTGATACATCTGCCACACCAATAACCCCCCTGCTTTGGGCTTGTTTTGCTGCTGCTTTCACCAGCTCAGGACTTGCTTAAAAGCCAGTCCAGTTTTTGATGTTTGTAAGTGGTTTCAGTTCCGGGCTCATCTGCCAGATTCACTGAGCTATGTTCATAGCTGTAAGGTTTCTATAGGACATATCTATAAGAAAGCATTACCTTTAAGATTTGTATCCTGCATAATATTTATATCCTTGTTTTTTTTGAAGTAGGTATATACTCATGACTTATACCTCGCTTTTCACCTATAATCTCGCAATAATCCATTTAACTGATGCTTATGCTACACTTAATGTACAGAATTTGCTTCCAGAATTAAAAAAAAAAAAACAAACACCTTTTATTGCACCATCCAGTGAAAGGTTTGGATTTTTTCCACTGTATGCTTGTAAATGAGTTTTAAAGAATGCTATTTAAAATACTGCTTTACTCCTGAGTGCATTTTTCTGTTCTGAGAGAAATTCAGTTTGGGGTAAGTTCAGTCAAAAGGCATACCCAACCCTACATTTAATATAAAACAACAAATATTCTGAATTAGGTTTTTCACAGAGAGATGAGTGAAGCTGATCTGTGGAAGATTTGGGTTTAGCATGCCAGTGTCCCTCTCTGGAAAGCCCTCTGAGGGAAGGGCTTTACCCACTTAAGGGCTTTAAAGAGAGGGAAGGAAGTTACCAGCACAGTGAGTTTTAGATTTGCTAGAGAAGCTCAGAGTAGATGTATGCAAATAATTCTACCCATTTCTCCTGACTTCAGTACTTGTGGGCATCTGCTTTTTAGGGGGTACAAAGAATGCTTGTTTTAAAAAATTGTATTGGCTCTTTATCTGTTTTATGAGTAAATTTAAAACTGCCCTTTCCCCTCTAGCATTTAATAATCAACGAAAAGAATGGGAATCACACCTTTCCTCCCACTCCTTAAATACCATTTTGCTGTATCCTGAGAAGAATCTACATGTGCATGTAGGGAACTTTCTTTCTCTGATCTGTCTCCTAAGAGCTGTTTTCGAATGTGTATCCTTTTCCTGTAAATGTGAGGGGAACCCTTACGGATCTTTCAGGAAGGATAACGTGGTGTTATAACCACTATTTCCTCTTTCCCTTTGGCTTGCTTTCAGTCTGCAAAGGCCTAGGCCTGAAGAATTTTTCATGTGAAGTCTGAAGGTCAAATAGAGGGGTGAAGCTGTGACATTTGGGGGTTTTTTCACATTAACTATGTGATGGACAAATAAATTTTTACAAGCTTTAAGGTGGCATAAATTATACTGTCAGGTGTAGGAGACCTGTGGATATGGACAGTGCACAGAGAAAGGGTGGCAGGAAACAATTCCAGTCTGTGTGGGTTTTAAATCAAGGGGACAGATATCCCTGGATCCCCCTAAACAATGTCAGAGAAGCAGTGAGTCATTTGCTGAAGCGTTGGCTGCCTCCAGTCTGAAACAGTGCTGTCTGCTGGGACTGGGTGAGAGGGCAAAAGGAGGGACAGTACCTACAGGAAATATAAATTCTCGTGGCAGTTCCTTCATTGTTATCACCATGGGCAGTTTGGGCAGTTGAGTGTCTGCAGGTACCTGAGCAAAGCAGTTTTCCCAAGCACTAAAGGCCACAACAAATACGTAGAATGCACCTTTCCTGGAGCGTTGATGTTTTTGAAGACTTGAACTTTATAGCTTTATATTCTTTTAGTAGTAGCATTCGCTATAAGGGAAAAAAACTGATTTCAAGCAATGCCTTTTCAAAGGGTCATTGATACCATGACTCAGAAGTCAACAGGGAGTCCAGTTTTTTCATTAGTGCCACCTTGATGCTTTTCTTTGTGCCTGCAGCACCGAGTCTTGTGTTAGTCTTTTACATGATATGTGCTGTATAAACAGAAAATGTCTGTTGGTTTACACCAATGCTTGTAAACCCAGTGTATTTGTTAAGTCTTTACTAAAAATTCAAAATATTTATGTAATTCTCCTCTATCTCTCCCCTTCTGCCCTGGGTTTATAATTATTATAAAGCAAAGGAGTAAGTTCTTCAGTGTTAAAAGTTTGGAACTTTAGTGCCAGTGTATTTCTAACAGTTTGACAGGCAATGTTTGACCTTGAGCAGGACAGGTGCTTAGGAAAAACAATCTTTCCTTTACATTGCTGTAGGATATTTAATGCATTATGATCACTCTTGCTTGCCTGTGAAAAACCCCTATGGTCATGACCCACCACTATAAAAAAGGAAACAAAAAGAAGGGGAGGCTACAGCTGGTTTACGTCATGTGAGGTGAGAGGTACTGGAGTGTTGCCAAACCTTGTATTAGAAAAGAAATTAAACGCTTAACCTTAAGCAAATGTTATTTTTACGAGTAATTTCGTAGAGTTTATTTGCTCTCTGTTTTGGAAAACTTTATTCCCCATCATGCAAGCCATCCACTTTTTTTAGTGACTATTACAATGCTCTTTCTACTGATGCCAAGAGCTGAGGCTCTAAGGAGAGCACGAAATATTACGCAGGAGTCAGCAACATTCTGTCGGGCTGCAGTTTTGCGAGCAAGCAGCTCAGTGATCCAGGGGAGAGTTGCTGCCAGGAGGCTGCCAGGTCCCTTCCTGGAGCTCTTGGGCTCACCCAGGAGCCAGCTCAGCCAGCTCAGCTCGCTCCCACTGCACAAACCCTGGTGTAAAAGCCGCGTCCGCTCGCCCGGGAGCTGTGCGGGCTTACCCTGACCTGGAGAGAAACCCAGCTGGGGTGGGTAAGGAGGGAGCAGTGGGAATTACAGGGATGGGGAGGGATGGTGAAGGATGGGACTTCTCATCCTGGTAGGGGCTGCTCACTCTGGGCTAGCTGCAGTTTGGGTGGGAATGGCCTTTTTAGGTCTGTCCTGGGGCCTTTGAACATTTGCGTTCTGAAACGTTTGCGAAGGGAAAGGTTGCACATCCTGGAGGTGTTTTGGACAAAACTTCAGCCTTTTCAAAATTATTTCTCTTCTTGAAGTCTAGTTGTGTTTAACGTATTTTTTACATTACATTACTTTTTTCTTTAAGTGCCATTTTCTATCCATTTGCACACTCAAAGATAAATATTCATAGGAATATTAAGCTTTTTGGAGCAGTATGATAAATTTTCAAGTTTGCATAGAAACAAGATATTTGAATTCTCCAGCTTTTTATAAGTTTTAAGAAATGACATTCAAAATTCATCATACAGTTGCTGTTTTTCTAATATTTTTTTAACATTTAAGATTTTAAATGGAGGTCTGGAAAAGAGAGGAGAGAGAACTAAGCAATAGATTACTTTTGAATTTTAATCTCTCAGCCTGCTCAGAGCATGAAGTGGAAGGCTGTTTCAGTCTGTGTAATGTTCAAGAGGCAAATGCATTCAAGTGCAGGTCTGTTAACCTGGAGTGAATTCTGTACAAAGAGTGGTCATCTCTGGCAATTAGGGGCTAAGGGATTTTTTTCCCCATTTGGATTTCAGGCAACTTGTATTTGGCTTCCTTACATAAGGATGATCATGAGCCAGTGGGTTGATGTGAAATGGTGATTGGTTTCTTGTTCCTTACGGAAAGGAGGCGATGTAAAAGCTGGCATAATTGTGATAGGCTTTCAAGAGACTGGACAAGGAAGGTCCTTCCTGAATGATTACACAGGAAGGCTCTAAATGCACTTAAACGAGGCTTTTTGTGGCTATTCTTCACTTTTTTTTCCTCAACCAGGTCAAAAGCAGGAAGCACTTGAATTCTTGTGAAGTGTCCAGCTTCGGGTTCTTTATGTTTCTGGTTTGGTGCAGCGAGCATTCCCTGGGAGCTGCTTGTTTGGAAGCTGATGGTTGCTAATGACTTGGCAGGGAGGCTGGAGCTCCTGGGAGCCTGGGAGAGCCGGGCTTGGGGGGAAGGCAGCGGCCCTGGTGCTGCACTGCTGGGGCCGCAGGGCTTCTCTGCATCCCCACCTCCCTCTTTATCATAAAGTTCACGGGTTTACATTGACTTGTAACCTTTCATGTAACAGGAAGCAGGGCCTGGTAGCCTGTTGTAATGCTATTGTGCAGTTAATACCCTGCTGCCTGTTCTATAATTAGAGCATATTTCAAGCCATCCGTTTTTAGATAATGTTTGTTTTTGTTATTTTTTCCCCCTTTCTGTCCTTAGTGTTTTCTCCAATCACAGTGAGATATGATTCAATAAAATCAACATTACCTATTGGCAACTTGCTTCTGGAAAGAGAGTCTTGTATTCCTTTCCCTATCAATAAATTTGCATCTTTGCCCAAGCCCCAGTGCATCTAAGGTGAATGAATGCATGGAACTGGCTGCTTTATTTTTTGGGCAGGGTTACATTTCTGATGGCTTAACTTTCCCAGACCACATCCTGAGGCTAGATGGGTGCCAGCACTGGTGCACACAGAGTGGTGGGAGCGGGCAGCCAGGAGGAGGGAGGGGAGTGGGTGGAAGGACTTGTGTCCGTGACAGCTGGCTGCTGGATGAGCCCGGGGTTGTCAGATGCTGCCAGGACACATGGACTGCCTCAGCAGCTGGATCAGGGAAACAGTTTCCATCTATCAGTGATAATTTTATTGACTTGTGTTGAGTAATTGACTTCTTTCTGGATCTTTGGCTCTTCTGCATTTTGGATGTACTGTATTATGTATTTATTTCTTTAAATTACTTGAATGTGCCGGTATTTTACAACTTCTGCCCAGATCTTCTGCAAGAATACATCAGTTACAGTTTCAACTTTCTGTAATTTGATACTTTATTTTTTTCCCCTTTGGGTCTGTGGGGGCTTTTTGCTTTGGGTTATTTAGCATCCTGTTTCTAAATATGCTTTCTTTTAGTCCTTTTATCTACAGAAATAGCTGATTTCATGTCTCAAAGCATATGGATAGTTTCCAAAACAGCTCTGAGTTGAGATGAAATAACTTCTCAGATAACTGGGCAGAGAACAAGATTGAAGTGGCAGTGGCTTTTAGAGAAGTTCAGAAGCAATGAATACTGTGCAAAATTATGAAATTTCTAGTTATCTCAAATTTCTCCAAGCACACTGATGTTTTATAATGGCTTATGAATTGTAGAAGGGTAGGTCTTTCTGTCATTGTCTGAGTAATCCCTGCACTTGCCTGGTAAGTATATTGTAATAAATCCTCTTCAGTTATTCCAGTCATTTGTATAAGATAGTCAGATGCATTTTCTTTTCAGCTGACCTCAGTATTGCAAGTGCTTTCCTTAATATGAAGTCAAATTGGGCTGCCCAACATGGTGTCATACTGTTTATCTGATATATAATAAAAGAAAGAAGAAAATAAATAATCCTAAAACTCGACAAATAAAGTGAAAAAATCCACCAGGCTCAATGTAACAACCCCTGCCCAGACAAGTGATTCTTCTGTGATCAGTAAATCTGTTTTTACAAATGGGGTGTCTTGTTTAGTAAATAGGAGCTTGGGGCACATAGTAAACAATGATTGCCATCTGTGCAGAGTATGCTGGTGACAATTAAAAGCTGAGTGAAAATTTTCATTGTTGCATAAAATAATAATTGAGGGGACATTGCTCACCTCATGCAGCTCTGTGGAGAAAACAAAAATGAAAAAATAAGTCTGGGAAAACGTGGAGGAAATGTATCCTGTCAATCTTTTCTTGTGGTAGGGTTCATAATCAAAATGAATATTAATGCAGTAGGAACTCCAGAAAGCCACACAAAACTTGCTCAAGCCCTTCCTCATCAAACACGAAGGAAGCTGTGAAGAGAGCACGGGATAGGGAAGAGAGCATGGGATAGGAAGGGGAGGAAGTGCCCCCCAGATACAGAACTCAGCCGTGCTCCCATTACCACCATGGGGAAGAGGGTGACAGATGTAGTCAGGATGCTGCTGCAACTTTGTGCAATGCAGTCATGTGAGAAGCAGCTCTCCAGCTGAAAGTTGCCATCCTGAGTTATGGCACTGGCAAAAGGCAGTGCTGGCAAGGAGGGAGGAATTACCTGAAGTTTCCTGGTGCAGAAATGAGACAGTAACAGCAGGGCAGCTGACTTAGGCTACACGGTCAACTTGCCCTGCCTGTTCCTGGAGTGATGGAGCTGATGCTTCTCATTGCACCCATTTTCTTTCTTGGTGTTTCTTATTTTGTACCTTTGGATCCTGTGGTTCTACATGAAGTTCATGGTACATGGCTGTAGGGTCAGGAGCTGTATTCACTTGTAAGTCTTGTAGTCGTAATAAAAGCAAAGAAAAAATATTGTCCAAATCTACTGAAAGATTTTGACATTATTTCATGAAACACAAACCATGGAAAGTCTCTACAAGTAAAAGAATACTATTGCATATTTTCTCTCTAGACTTTGTGCTTGATAATATGTGTTCAAAGGCTAAAGAGAAAACGAGGCTTTGAGGGAACATATTGTAATACAGGAACTAAGTATGTGGAAGAGGAGTAATTTATTCCTCTGAACAGAACTCCTTGCACTCGGAGCTCTCCCTTCAGTCATGTGCTTCTGGAGATGTGGTTTGAACACTTATTTTCTCTGTGTACTTAAGAAACCCCCATTATTCATTAAATAGCTGATGAACTATTCCACCATCAGCAAAACCATCGTCACAGTGTGTACAGGCGTAGGTGAATAATAAAAACCTCAGTGAAGAAATGGTGTGGTTTGGCAGAGGACCTCAGTCATATAAGCTTCTACTTTCAAACTACAATAATTTGAAGTTCTGTACAGTTCTTTTTTCTTTTATTGGAACAGCATCAGCAGTGCATGTTATATTATTGTGCTAATCAGAAATTGACACAAATGTTGAAAGATAATCCCATTAATTGTTGACTCATTTTAATAAGACTCCCAGCAGATGCGCAGGTTTGCCTGCAAGGAAATGATTATCAGAGCCAAAAGAACAAAGATTGCAGCCAGACAGGACAACAGGGTGAAGCACACTGAGTCTGCCTCCTGTAGCCAGCATTGGCAGGACATTTGTAGTGGCTGTGGAATTCACCCTTCAGTTCCTTGCTTTGTGTGATTCACTGTATGCTGAGGCTGAGATCAGGGGATTACTGATAAATCTGATTTAGTTAATATTTTGGTCCTTCATCTTAAAGCTTGGACTTTATAATCTTGAATTTGTTACTTTAAATATGTATTCTGCTTAAAGTGATGGCATCCATAGCAGCTCCACCTTTTTGGTAGAAATTACTGAAAGTTCTATTTCAGTCTACAAGTGAAAGTTACCATCAGAAAGATGCATGATTTCTTCCAACCAAAACAACTGCAATGCTTGGCAAAACATGGGAAAAGCAGCATGGAATGAGCAAGTCTCCTAAATACCTGCAAATCAAACCAATGCAGTAATGTCTCATCTTAGACCAAGCAGATATGGGAACAATTGGTGTTGGGTTCTGTCACTGATGCTCTGTATAACCCTCCTCAGTTTATTAAAAATGAAACTATTTCAGAAGTCATTTCTTCTTTTAAAATCATTAGGGTGTTGTGCACAGTTAAACTTGCTGAAGTTTCTTTCACTTTTCCTTCTGTATTGCTGCTCTGTGTGTTTGTTGCCAGTGGTTCACACACTGTTGTGCATACCACAGTCTGGAAACCTTTGCTCTCTGTTACTAAGTAAGGTACCATATCTACCAAGAAGTTAAATATTTTCTGGTTCTTGGCAAGTATCACATAGCAAGTATTTGATCTGACAGTTTGAAATTCAGTAAGGTTTCCTGTTTAACATCACTGTCACATGTTATGAGTGCATTCACAGGGGTCATTAAACCAAAAGAGCAGTATTTATAAACTTTTTGCAATCTACAATTTATATCTATCATATTCACTTGAAGATTTATTTACTCCATCCAGAAAATACTATGAGAGGCAGTTAATATTGGTTTGGTAGTTCTATTAATGTTTGTATGCAGTGAGAAATAATAGTTTTATATGGTTTAAATCTTTTTTACTCCCAGGAAATGGTCTACCTTCTTCTGTTGAATTTAGAATATTTTTGCCTGTGTCTGGGGAATTGCTCTGCAAGAAAAAAAGCCCTACATTTTTGTATTTTGTCAGCATAGGTATCTGAACTAATCCTTTAAAAGAACCTGATCTGCCCCCTATACTTTGCCAAGATTCCATTTTTCAAAGATAATTCTAAACCCTCTGTTATTTGCTATTTATTTTTTCTGGCCAGCACCTTCTTGCAGGAAGAAAACTAATTTATTTGGTGAGACAGCCCTCCTGACTTCAGCAAAAGCTATTTTTTTCTCTTTTTGCAGTGTTTAGTTGTCAGCTATTTACAGTGTTTCAGCAATGGCTTGCCACAGTAAAGCCTGGCCTGATGTTTAGCCTTTATAGCTCATCTGCACAGAACAGAATATCAGTGTGGAGTTTCTGCACTATTCTGCAGCTGAAAACATTCACAATTCTATCACCACTGCAGGGGGAGAGGTGAGGATGCCTCGAAGCACAAGTGTCATTAAGTTGGAATGGTAGCTTTTAATAGGAATTGGAGGAAGGAAGATTTTTTTTTTTATGAGAGAAATGTTGACTTCCAGACTTCCTACTCTCCTCCTTCCCACTCCTAATTCTCAGATAATTTCAGCTTAGTCCAGGTGTTATTGACATTGGGTATGCTTCAGCAGTATAAACCTCTCAGGAGCATGTCAGCTCCCCTCACAGAAAGGATAAATCTGTGAAGGGGAAGTAGCAGGTTACTTGAGACTTGGGTTTGAGGGCAGGTTTGGACACAGCTGTGTGCACAACCTGTGACCTCAGGTGCTGGATGTCCGCCTCAGCCTCAACATGTGGTGCTGTAAGCGAGAAGCTGCTGTGTGCCTTGCTCGTGACCAGGGAGCTGCTGCTCACTCCTGCTCTGCCTTGCCAGCTCCTGTAGTGTTTGGTGAGTAGTGGGTGGGTTGGAGTCGTCTCTGGTAGTGTCAGTGTCACTTAGCACCCTCTGAGCTGGTCAGGAGAATGCCTGGTTTGGTTGCTGTGCCTGAGCCAGTGCCTTGGCAGGGTCTGTTTGCTGAACACCCACTTCTGTCCAAGGCTGGCAGGAAGTGTGAGGCTCTGCATTGATGTTACATGAAAAGATCCAGCAGTAGAACAGCCACAGCCACTGGGGTAGGTGCTCTTGGGACTTAACACACAGGGCATGCATAGCTATATAATTTAACAGAAGTAATTTTGATCCTTTAATTTTCCCTCTTGTCATAAGAGATTAATACTTCCTCCACTGATTTTGTTTTTACATCCAGATCCACTGCATTTCTTTCATTCAGAATGCATGAACAAGAGTGGGATCACAGTGACAGTAAAAATTAGACAGTGCTGCAGCAGTAGAGAAGCACTATGTGCTTGTAGGTGGGAATGAAAATAAATACAACAGAGGAGTTAATGCTGTTGAGATTGGCTTATGGAACTGCTGATGGAGGACCCATCAAATACTAAGACATTAGTGTAATCTTCCTGAATATAAATAGGCCATTTTTTAATCTTACTGGCACTTCAAGCTGGCTGATTGTTTGTCTAAATGTTCATGGACCCCAGTTATTTCTAATTAAAATGCCCTGAAAAAAATATATAATGCATCACCTAGCTTCAAACATACTTGCAGATGCAAGCATGTTTGCAAGCATTCTAGCTTCTCATTTCCTTGCAGATGATAAGCAAAGTAATTAAGTGCTTATCAAATTTGCACTGTTTATTTCTCTTTTCTATTAGCTATTATTACCTTTTTCTCCCTTACACTTCTTAAATCTTTCCCCACCTTTCTCTCCTCTGCAGTGTGTTTAATTATTCCTGATTATGAGAGGGGGGGTTTAATCATGTACCAGTCAACGCAGCAAGTGGCTGGTAGTAATTTGGTGTGCATGGCATTTCTGGCTTCAGGTAAAATTTCTCAGTTTTTATAATTCATGAGAGCAGCAGAAGTGCACAAGTGTTTCTTTAATCAGGTCAGAAATAATCATGATGGGGTTCTACTTCAGCCCAGTAAAAGGTGCAGGCTTTTGCAGCATGTCTGCATTTTTGCATATCTAATGGGATTTTACCTTGTATTTACAGGGCAACAACTGTATTTTGAAAAGGCAAACTGTGCTACTGCTTACTTAAGCCTTGAGAATTGAGCAGCCCTACTGAAATGCATGCTCTTGATCGTGGAGCAAGTATTTGGGCTGAATATTGCATGTTTTGGGCTTTTGCTGGAACAAAATGTATTATTATATTACAATTCACTTGAATGCAATACACTAGATACAGGAATTTTCACCATGAGTTTGTGTTTCTGCCACAATTTTATTGTCTGCATCACCTGGAAGGTGATATTGTTCATTGCCTAGGAACTCAGGCTCAGATTTCCCTGGGTGTTAAAGAATGCACTTTGCCCAGAGAATTTTCAGTTTTGTACAGAAATATGCCGTGGCTAGATCTGTTACCTTTTACCATTCCAGCTTTACAAGGCTTGAGGATGTAACTCAATTAACAAAATCACTAGTTTGAAATTTGGGTTAAATGTCTGCAGCATGTCCATCTTGAGCAAACACGGCTCCCAGGGTGGAGGGAGGATTTGTTGAATGGCTTGTACAACAGTGACAAATTTGAAGTCGCTCTCTTTCCCCACAGCCCCTTGTGCTGAGTTGGTGGTGTGAAGCCAGAGCACATCTTGAATCAGAACACTTCTTGTAGCTTTTGTTTCCTGTAAGCAGTTGCAAAAATCCCATTCTAGAGAAGCACTCCTTTCTGTAGCTTGTGTTACCGTTTTGTCTTAGTGTGGACGAGCTTTACAAAATGGCTTTTGCCCACTGAATGCAACTAATGTTTGCCAGTCTAGTGGGGACCACGTGATGCTGACAACAAAATTGATTCTTAAGGCCACCTAATATTTTTTCATTAAAGATTTGTTTTCAGCTGTTGCTGGTTTTGCCGGACTTTGTATTAAGGCTGTGCGCGTGCATGTGTAAACCAAGTAGAATGAAATTCTGAACAGCTGCTTGAGGAACTGGGGTTGTGTTGAAAAGATCTTATCAGGCAGGTCTAAGGAAGGGCTGCTGCTGCTGAGAGGAGCTGTCCTGTCCCCTTCCAGCCATATTCCCAGCTGTTCCCTTGTGCAAGCAGCAGTGCTGGGGCGGCTGTGGGGTCAAACCCACCCAAAATGCACTCCAGCTTCCATCTGCCCCATTTCTGCTGCTCATCTCACTGTGCTGTGCAACAAGGGCTGGTGCTGGCCCAGGGGAAGGAGTAGCCAGAAGCAGAAGCTGGAGCAGAAGGTGACAAGGAGGGGGGACCGTGGCTGACCACAGAGCAGCTCTATTCTCAGCAGCAGCTCTGTTTGGCTGGGCGTTACGTGATTGTGAGTGATAACCTTCAACAGGTGTGAATGGCCTGATAAAGCTGTGCCTGCAAAATAAGTTCCTGCTCTGGCCACAGCAGAACCTCATTTTCTTAGGAAATCCTTACAATAAATCAGGTAGTATTTTGATGGAGATTTTTGGCCTGAGCAGTTGACACAGCAGCGCCCCTTACTGAGCTGCACTCTGGGAGCTGTGGATTTTGCAGCATGTTGGCTGACAAATCTGCAAACCAATTAGTTTTCAGTAAAGTCTAAGCCTTCACACTTTGACCCTCATTGCAAACTTATAAGTGATCTGAATATAGATTTATAAATTGTGTGCAATTGCCTATCCAATTTGTGCAACCTACTGATCCCACAGGAGTTACTCTTCTTAAATTTGTTTCTGAATTTAGAATTGCCCATTTAGAGTGCAAACTGCTTCATTTGCAGCAGTATTTGTATGGGATTCTGTAGGAGAGGGAAATCCAGCCTGTCAGCTCTTAGGTGGAGACAAGGAAAACTTGGTGGTCCAACTCCCTGTACCATCAGCTTGGTCCTTCTAAGAGCTTTCAGAACTCCCACCCCCAGGAGAGACAGATATGGCAAGATTACCTTGTTGGGATTTGAGGAATGCTGTGGGTCAGAACTCTCGCTGCTGTAGTACAACACAACTTTTTGTGGGTGGGAGTGATACCAAAGGAAACAGAGTCAAGGAATCTCTGCCTGCAGTTGCAGGCATCTGAGTGGGGGCCCTGCTAGATTACCATCATCCCTCTGGAACAGCCACCTTCATGTTCTGGGGAGATCCCTTGCTGCTTGGATGAACTAGAAGAGGGGAGGATGCTGTGCTGCTGCTGTGGGTGTTGTGCCTGCGTTGTCACCTGGGGCTTTGGTGGCACAGATTGTTGATCTCACCTTGGACCTCTGCAGGAATCTGTGTCGGTAGAGGCAGCCTCTGGGTGTGAGGCTCAGTGTTCAACAGGAAAAACAGGCTTCCAGGAAATAAAGAATAAATGCTTGAAAGTGTTGTTGGAATCCAGGAAATGCTGAGGGACCACTGAAGAGGTTGACCATGGAGCAGTAGTTGTAGCCTCCCCTTTCCATTGCAGTTCTAAGAGCAGGCTTGCCTGTAGCTAGGGGTGGGTGGGCTTTGCAGTGGGAGAGGGAGTTGGATGGGACCAGAGGGTCCAAACTCTGCAGACCACCTGTTGTTCAGAAGATATAGGAAGATCACCTTATGAAATGGTTGAGTGGGTTTTGGACTTGCTTTTCATGGAAACATGCAAAGAAAAACCCAGCAAAGGCAAGCAAATGGAAAAGGTGGTAAACAACAACAATAAACAGAGGTGCAGAAACTCTACCCTAATATTTTTTAATGAAAATAATTATGACAACACCACAATAAATTATAAATGGACTTTCCTCCTTTTCCTTGCTCCTCCCACAGAGTTCTTTTGATTCAGAGGTAAATTAATGTTGACCTAAGTGACATCTCAAAGTCCTTCATACTATTCTTTCATATTTTTCATGGTGTTCTGAGAACCAATTGCTTTTAAGCCCCAAAACTAGAGTGCATGGGTTTGGCTTCTGTTAATCACATTCTAAGAAGTGCTTTTATTACAGTTTCCATTGTTTGAATATGTTTTACTTTATATTTTCTTCCACACTTCTTATCAAAACCAGCATATTGATCCTGTGAATGAGAATAAATTCCATTCTGCTAAGAAAGAATGCTAAGAAAGAAGTTATTTCTGGCTTTGTGCTGTGCTGATTTTTTTTAATACTTATGATAGGGTGCTTTCCTACCAAAAAAGACACAATTAGTTTAGCTGACTTTTGGATCCTTCCATCAAGTAATTAAATAAGTGTTCTGAATATATAGCATTTTGTACACATTTTGAATACAAAAATAGAATAGATGAACAAAAATGCTGGTTCTGTTGAACTAGCTGGTCCGGTTCTGTTGAACAAGCAACAATTCAAATGTTAGAAATGTCTGTTGGATATTGTCATGTTCCTATAGAGGAACTTAGGCTAGTCATGGTGGAAGTATATTCTTCATATCCAACCTTTCAAGGTTTAAACAACATAACGTATTTCAGTGGAAGTCAAAGAGTGTTTTTAGGATGAGACACTCTTAAATATTTCCATATTCTCTGTAGGGAGTTGTTAGCACTTTAATGAATGTTCTTGTAGCCATTCTACCCTATACTCAATCCCGTTTCTTACTTTTGTGTCTATTTATACTTTTATTCATTTATACTTATTTTCTATATAAATACTTGTGCATATTTATTTTCCAGGCAGCAGCATCTGTCCAAAGCCCTTGATACTGTCTAGAGCTTGTGCAGCAGGTGCCCCAGCCAGGCTTGTGGAGCAGAATGTACGCTACGAAGCGGCTCAGGGAATAAATGGAAGTGTGCCACTCAAACAGTCCCCACGCTCAGCTGCAAGTCCAAAGCCACAAGGTAAGTGCTCTCCAGTAGTTTTGTTAGGGAAGTTGTTCTCTCAGACTTCTGAGAGCAGCAGAGAGAATTGTATTTGAATGAGAGAAAACCAAGGGGCATAAGCTTGCAAATGTTCTGTAAATGCCTTGTGACTCTGTAATTTCTGACTTATTTTTTAAAAGTATTGCTGTATTTGAGCTGGGAGGTTTGAACATTGTTTTTGAGCTGGGAGGTTTGGACATTATTTTTAAACTGGAGTGTTTGACAGTCTGGCTTCAAGGTAGGGGTGGTGGGAAGATATTCAGGGTCTTTGGAGTTCTAGCAGAGATTGAGAGGAGCCTTCCTGCAGGAGTACGTGGAAAAATGGGAACTTCATGTTTGTGCACCAAAAGCTGACAGTAATGTACACAGACTAGAATTAGATCTCCTTTGTCTCTGTTTCTGTCCATAAATATATTTACTTTTAAAAGTGAAATAGTAGATAGTAAATAGTGTGTATATCTATATCTATATATAGATATATATGGTATAATAGTGTATATATATACCTGTATATATAGATATATGTGTGTGTGTGTATATATACATACTTTATATATACACACTTTATGTGCATATATGTATAACCATACATACATAAAATCACTATTTATATTGACTCAAACATCTTTTTATGTGGTCTTCTCAGTAATATTGTTGATTCTGCTGTGGCTGATCACAGCTAAGAGTCACTAAGTCAGATTCCAGAAATCTTGAATTCAAATCAAAATGATATCTTTTAGAGGTGGCATGCAACAGGAACTTTGATTATTTTAAAAGTTTTTAAAAAGTGAGTTTTGAAGACATAAATCACAATGCTGCTCAGTGTATTGGATTTTGAGACAGTGCTGATAAGACAGAAATGAGAATTACATACAGAAAACTAGATGTGGAGGGCTGACCCTGGCTGAATGCCAGGTACCCACCAAAGCTGTTCTATCACTCCCTTCTTCAAATGTACAGGGGAGAGAAAATATAACAAAAGACTCCTGAGTTGAGGTAAGGACAGGGGGAGATCCCAAACTAATTAGTCATGGGAAAAGCATTGAATTTATTATTAACCAAAATCAGAACAGTAGAACAGTAAGTGAAACAAATCTTTAAAACATCTCCCCCCTGCCCATGCCAGCCTCATCACCAGGTTCTGTGTCCTTTCCCAGTGGCAGAGGGAGATGGGAATGGGGATTATGGCCAGCTCAGCACAGGTTGTTTCTGCCACTGCTCAGGCATAGGAGTCCTTACCCTGCTCCAGCTCAGGGAGCCCCCATGGGAGACAGCTCTCCATGAGCTTCTCCTGTGTGTCCTTCTGTGTGCTACAGTTCTTCATGAGCTGCTCCAGCATGAGTGGAGGGTGCTGGAGCAGCTCATGCTGGAGCACCTCCACTCATGGAGGGTGCTGGAGCACAGCCTGCTCCAGCACAGGCACCCCACTGGGTCACAAACCCAGGCAGGAAAACCTGCTCCAGAGTGGGCTTCTCTCTCTCTGAGTCTGCAGGTCCCTGCCTGGAGCCTGTTCCAGTGTGGGCTTCCCACGGGCTCACAGCCTCCTCTCAGGCATCCACATGCTCCTCCACGGGCTGCAGGTGGATCTCTGCAACCCATGGACCTCCATGGGCTGCAGGGGCACAGCTGCCTCACCGTGGGCTGGGGGGGAATCCCAGCTCCAGCACCTGGAGCACCTCCTGCCCCCCTTCTGCACTGACCTTGGTGTTTGCAAAGTTGTTCCTCTCACATATTGTCATTCCTCTCTTCTCTGAGCACAATCATATCTGTACAATAACTTTTTTCCCCTCTCAAAAGTGTTATCAGAGAGTTGTTACTCCCTTCTCTGATGGCTCAGCCTTGGCCAGTGGTGGGTCCATCCTGGAGCTGGCTGGCATTGGCTCTGTTGGCCAAGGAGGAAGCTTCTGGCAGCTTCTCACAGCAGCCACTCCTGTAGTCCCCCCAGCTACCAAAAGCTGGTCACACAAACCCAGTAGTAGAGCACGTCTAAATCAAGTACAGAAACCAGAGTCACACAGAGTCATCGTGTAGTGGAGTCAAAAATATCTGTATCACTCAATGGGAAAATGCACCTTGAAGAATTTTGCATCAGTCCTGAGTTTGTCTTAGACTTAAGGGCAGGAAGAAATTTTTTGAGGTGTCAAGAAAGTTTTGTTTACTTCAGGAGAATGAGAGCAAAATAAAGCTGGTTTTTTGTGTGTAATTTGTTTTTACAGAACATTTGCCAGTATTGTTAACTAAACTAAGATGTTTTTGCCAGTCATTACTTATCATACTTATCACCATTTCCTAGGTCGCTGGAATTAATTCTCTACAGCAAAGGGATCATGTGTTCTTCCTAAGAAAAATATTTTAGAAGTCATAAATGGGTAAATAGAAATGTGCTATCAATAAAAAGATTTAAGGCCTTTCAAAAACAAAGCCAACGCACTGTTATAAAATTTTAGCTATTAGATAAATTAGCAGTTGTATATTATTGGACCCCATTCATTCAAGTTACACAGCTGTTGTTGCTCTTTCCTAGCCATGTTTCCTTTTGTTTGTCAATATTTTGTACTCCAAAATGTGCCACAGCCAGGAATAGTGTTGTAGTCTAGGAAATGCAGCTGTGTAGATGAAATTCAATAATACTGTTGTAAATAGTATTTTGTGTCTCCTTTGTTCATGGCTCGCCCTCCATTTATTAATATTAAATATGTGCATCAGATGGAAATTTTATACTATATCTTTTGTTTGGCTTTTTATTGAATTGAAGCAAAAGAAACCAGAATTAATGAGAGAGGCATTTGGGAGACTAAATGTTCTAAGCAAACTAGGCTGCTCTGGTTTATTGGTTTAAAAGTGGCCACTATTTTTTTAAAGAGCTTTCATGCAGAAGTACAAAAATGTTTTTGGTTTATAGCAGCAGGAAACATTTTTCCATATGATTGTTCTAGTCATGCAAATACTAAGTGGCCTTTAATAGTGAAAGGAAACAAGATGACAGACCTGAATTGTAATGCCAATGTATTTGGTTGTGGAGGAGCTAACTGCAAAATGACCTTCATCTAACCTACCAAAATGATTATTAAAATGAAAGATATAAACATGACTTTGAGGTTGTGTTGTAAGTGTGGTACAGCCATTTTCAGTAAAATTTGCTTTATTAAGGGAAATAGAGCTTTAACATTGAGGAAAAATCTTGCACTTCAAGTGAACCTTGTACTTTCGTCTGTACTTGGTCTCAGAAGTAGTTAAAGTATTTGGAAACAGTTCACACAGGGCAGCTAGGTCAAGTGAATAAATTTTTGCATGCCATCCAAGATAAAATTCTTTATTTTCATTTTAATTTTTTCCCCCTGGCATTTCAAGGAGTAAATAACCTGTCTGATACACTGTCAGTAATAGCAGAAATTTTGTTCTCCAATAATTCCTTCCATCAATTTTTGTTCCCCAGTAATTCCTTCCATCAACAAGTCAGCAATTCATGTGTCAGATTTCTGTCTGGAGCAGAGTTTGATTCAGGAAAATCTATGGAACAAATTTGGAGCAAAGCCTGAAACTGGCTGAAAAGCCAATGAGGGAGTTGAGCAAAGGAGTTAGGGCTGCAGAGTCTGCATGTCTGTACCAGCTGTGAGATGTGCTGCTTTGCCTTTGCACCAGTGCAGTGCATTCCTGATAAAGGGGACTAATCCAGACTGGAGGCAGTCAGTGGAAATAGCAAAATGTGCTACCACCTGCTGTGGATATGAATCCACAAGAGAGGAAGCAAATTGTTAAATAATTTGAAATTTGCCTTTATTTACAAATGTTTGGGTAGTAGATCTGAACCTTGCGATAGCAGAGTTCATGTAGAGTGACATGTAAAAATTGACTTTTTTTCCCCTAATTCCTTCTATTCCTTGCCCTTTGATCCTCTTGCATGAGTTCTTTTATGATGTCAAATTGCTAAATACTGGGCACTGAAACTGCTGTCTGTATCAGGCAGTTTTATTGTAGGATGCAAAATATGTGGAAATGCCAACACTTCTTCAAAGCAGTGAAGTGCCTTGTCAGTTCAAGACTGTGCATCAGTTGCTCATTTAAATTTTCCTAATGAGAGCCTAGGAGTACTTATGAATCTCCTGCTGAGGCTGAAGAGGCATTTTTGTTTGGGTTGGAGGTAAATTTCCACTCCGAAAGTTGGCCTGGTTTGTGCTAATGTGAAATGATAAAGATGCAATAGATTCAACATTTAAACTTTGGCAGTCAATTTTAGTTGCCTATCTGCTGTGTGGTAGGAATCCTGCCTTCCTTTCTCAGCTATTATATAGTCTGTGGTAAAAAGTTGACTGTTGCCTGGGCTTAAAAAAGCTGAGAGACCTCTTAAAGGTCTGCCATGTAGACTGTACTTCCCTGGCAAATGAAACTTGTACAGCGAAAGGTGAATTGAACTAGAACGGACAGCTCTTCCTAGGTAGGCTTCTCCAGTCTTGGTGGTCCTTTCAGAAACCTGCTACAATGTCTCTTTTATCAACAAACCTAACAAATCCCCAAATTATCTCTGTGAAGAAGACTAATGAGAGAACAAAAGACATCTGGTTATTATTGGTCTTCTCTCTTGATATACTATTGAAAGATTCTTCTTGTGGCGTGAACTAAAAATGTGGAAACGCCCATCTCAAAGAGATGATTTTTTTTCTCTCTTTCTGCTGTGTTTAGGTTACTGGTTATTTCATGTTGTTCTCAAGAGTATAAGTCTATGGCATCTCTTCAGCAGTGCTCATTTGATATTCCTGAAGGTGATGGAGCATGCAGGGAGATGATGATGGATGACTCAGCCAGGAAAGCTGTAGTTGCTTACCACAGGAACTTTTAACATAATTTTCATTGAGTCAAGGCATAGCAGCCTTTTTAACCATTGAACACATTATACTTTCCAAGGCAAGAGATTAATTACCTTTGCTGATATGCTTTGGAGTCTGCAAAGGTGGTAGTACCTTTTTGAGCCATTTATATAGCAGTACCTGACGTTTCCTTATGAATACATGCAAAGTTAAATGCACAGCTAGGCACTGCAGCATAAATCTTGATTTTGCTTAGCAGTATACAGAATCTGCTACCTCAGTATATGGAAGGGTTTTCTTTGGGCAGAATAAGCAGTTCATATCACCTAATGAGCTCAAAATTCTGCAGCACAGAGGCAAGAGTATTTATAGACTCAAACAGAGCTGTGTATTATGCAGGTTACTACAATAGGGCAGTCTTTTCTCTTGTTTTCCCCTTAATATCCTTGCTCTGCGCACACTGAAAAATAATCTGATTAAAACAAAACACTACAGAAGTACATTGAGGAGAGAATTAATAGAATTTGCTTTCCATAATCCCTGTTAACAAGGCTGACCTTACAGGAAGGTTTGAGGGTTATGGATTGCTTTTTTTTTTTACACTACTGATTCTTTTCTTTCCATTGATCTTGTGACTATTCTTTCTCTGCAGCACTATTTCTGAACCATACAGTAGCTGCAGCAGGAACTGGTAGGGGAAATGCTGTCTGCTAGGTGCTGATAGGGAGTAAGGAATAAAATATTTTGCCTAAGTGAAATAGCTGCTTGGTTTGTGGTTGTCTTCTGGAGACATTAAAGGGATTTTCAGTATATGGGAATTGTTCAGTTTGACAAGAGGTTCCTCATTGCTTGCCATATGTAAATGCTGCTTAGCTGTGGTTTTTCAGCTGCAAAAGTTTGTGACACTTCCACAAAATGTCCTACAATTTGATTTTTGTCTCTGTGGATCCAGTATAAAAATAGCTACCAACTAATTCCTTCTGCTTTATCAGTAGACGTTAATTCCCTCAAGTTTAGTAGTTTTAATATATCCTTGTGAGGATATTAACATTTCACGAGATGTACAGAAGAATTGAAGAGCTCTATGAATTCATTGCACGAGAGAACTCCCAGCACTGGGGGTTATACAGAGTCCAAGAGCAAGAAGTGTTCCTACAAATTGCTGTGGTGCTGGTCAGCAAACCCACTGCGTGTCCCCTTTGCTGTCCCTCCAGGGGATGGCAGTGCGGGTGATCGATGCCGCGTCCCACTTTCCCCCAGCCTGCTCCTGTCTCCTTTCCTCAGCTGTCCCGTGGCTTTGTCAGCACAGGAGCTATTCAGTGCTCGGGCAATTATGGGATGCTCGCTGGCCTCATTCTGCCAGGCCTTGCCCGAGCTCCCTGGGAAGAGGGAATTTGGGGAAAGCTGTTCCACTGCATGGCAGCTGCAGCCCAGCAGCCGCATGGGGCTTCTCAGGAGGGACTGCAGTCACTGCAGACACTGAAGCAGTTGCACAATTTAATATCTGCTTGTTTCAGGCTTGCAAATAATTATTTCAAAAGAGCAGCATTCTGAGTCAACTTCTATAATACTGTATTCTTCCCCAAACTTGCTTTTTTTTAACATGTGTTAATAAATATAAAGCTTTTGAGGACTGAGGGTGCACCTCTGCACAGTAAAAGCATCTTACCTACAGTAACTGTCTTCCTTCTCCCTCTGATTATTTCATCTATCAGCCTTTGTAGTGATATGATTGAAGTCCAAAGCTTTTTATGGCAAATTTATTTCTGCACAGTCTCTCATGGTACTTTTCAGACTGTAGTGATCACTGCAATCCCATTAAACTGCAATTAGGTTGTTGGAAACACAGCAAATATTACCTCCTGTATTACCTACAAATTGAATGAAGGGAAGAAATGAAAAATTGCCCTTAATTGCATGTTTCTTCAAGTTTATCACCATTTATGATTAGTATATTTGAAAGAATTTTTTCAGCATCCCTTTCAAATGTCAGGTGATGGGATTTAAGATCATTCCTGTGGTGCATGGGTTTTCCAGGTCAAGTTAGAAAGATATTCTAACATCAGCAATGCAAGGAACGTGGCTTTTCCACATCCATCTATTGTGTATCCTTTACTGGAGCTTTTGTCCCTACCACAAGAGTGGTAAAAAAAGCCAGTTCAAGTCCTCCTTCCCTTCCCTTGCTCACTGGCAGGTTTTGTAGTTGCTGGAGGGCCAGTGTCCCACTGGAATGGGTGCTGTGGAGCAGTGCATGGTTCCATTGGCAGGATATTGCAATTTATGCCTGCCTTTCAGTAATTTTTTCCCAATTTCATATCAAATGCTTTCACTGCTCCCACATTACGTTTTGGGGATGTATGTGGGAATGAACAAGTGTTCTCAGGAATTAAGGTCCTCTTCCATCAAGTGTCTCCTTTTGATGGAGCTGACATTCATTGCTCCAGTGTGGAATGCATTTGGGCCCAGACTGTGATGTGCTTTTGTTGACCACAAATGCTGCATGGTTGCTTAAAGTTAAAGATTTTAGTGCTGTGACTTCAGTTGCTTTATGTTCTTTTGTGTTCTAGACACTGCTGTATTAAGCAGTGGCTGATCATCAACAATCTAATTAGAAGGACTTATGGTAAGGATGGGAAAAAAGCAAGAATAAAAAAATGTTTTTGAGGGGAAGGTTTTCAGCAGTATAATGAGACAAAGGTTCAGTGAGTAAGGGAATTTTAAAGCTGAAGGCAAATACCTTTTCTACTGATAATTATTACTGGGGTCACAAGGGATAAGGTAAAGAATGAGAGCACCAGAGTTTTGGGGCAGCAATTTCCTTTCTCTTTGTGCTTAATTCGTTTTTATTACAAAACCTGCAACTATCAACTTCTCATAAGTATTTCCTACAGTACACTATGAAAACAAACACACTGAAAGAAAACAAGAAAACTCCCTAATTTTCTAGCTTGTTAAAGTAGCATATGGTTCAACTTTTAGTCGAGAAATATAACAAGATCCCTATTACCAAACCGTGCATGAAGAACTATATGAAGTCCCTGTATTTTTAAAGCAGCTTTAAGGTTAAATAAAGCCAAGAGTATCTCCTTTTCATTGCTGCAATGAGTTCTTAATGCAAAAATCTCTTTTGTGAGAGTAACCTGGTCTTGCAGAAAGTGTCCCTGCCCATGGCAGGGGGTTTGGAACTAGATGATCTTTAAGGTCCCTTCCAACATAAACCATTCTATGATTCTGTATTCTAGAAACTCAAAGAAATACGAGTTATTGATTTTTGTTGTTGTTGTTCTTTGCAGTGCCTCCAAAGCCAATTCATCTGCAGAAGGCAACATACCAAACCCCTAGGCATAAAGCTTTAACAAATCAGAAACCAAGAATGGAGGAAGAGACGCCTGCCGCTGTTTCCAGTGTCACAAAGGAAAAGTCCAGTAAAGTGTCAGATCTCATCAACCGCTTTGAGGGAGGCAGGTATGTGACAGAATTTGTTTTGGTTTGTAACTCTGTTTGTTGTGTGGGGATTGTTGGGACTTGAAGCTGTTGGTGCCTCGTGAAGGCTGACCTAGCACAGAGGCGAGGCAGAGCTAAAGAATAAAGTAGTGATTTATTAGAAGGCTCAGTGGATCCACCTTGGGCAGCACAAGAGCCCAGCCAGGGCTACACCCAAGATGAACCAAAATGGTCACAAAATGCATGACCAGTCACAGGGTCTCACACTTGTATCAGTTCTGGTCCATTTGCATTTTGGAGTTAATTGTCCAATTACAGCTTCAGCTTATGAAGTCCCATCCTTCTTGTTTTTCTCTCTTCAGTCCACCATTGTTTCTGCTCTTGGGCCTGAGATTTGGATCATTTGTCCTTGGTCCCCATCTAGAGAAGGAATTTTTTTGTCTACCTACCCTGTGAAGATAGCTCACCATCCCCCAATATGAAGCCCAGAACTGCACACCAAAGCAGCACAGAATCTGAAAAATATAAAAGCTAAAACCCAAGGCATCACTGTGAGGAAAAATGTTGGTACTGTGGTAGGGCTCACTCCTACCCCTTCTAAAGGACTTCATGGCAAAACTGCATGTGCTTTGAAATAGTGGGAGCCAGTTGTATATTTGGCTTAAGAAGGTGTGCTTTTTCATAAGGTGTTAGTCCTAATTTTCCTTTAAAAGAAAGAAGGAAACTTGCAGCATTTTGAAAACAACCTGGAAAATGTCAGCAATTTGAAATAAGTTTAATATTGAAGCTAATCTGAAATACTTTTTTTCTTGAATAAGAAAAAATACTTTTATGAGCAAATAGAAAAACCTGAAATACTGGTTTAAATTTCATAATGTCTTAACTTCTTCAGTCGTTCATGTGAAGAGGGTGAACTCTACAAATGATTTGTAGGGGTATGACATACATTCCCTAAATGGCTTGCTTTGTAGTACTTGGGGATTTTGGTGGAAAAGCTCATTGTTATTGAGTTTCAGTTCTGTGGTTTATAGGAAACATTTGGAACTTTAGGAAAAAAAGAACCATGGTCAACATTGCTTTCATAAAATGGTGTTTCTTGGGTGACTTTAATTAGATGCACATGATGCATCCCTAAGTAGAGGCATTATAAGCTCTGAAACAGAAGTTTCAGATATATCTGCTGTGTACAAAGAGAGCGACTTTCCAGAAAGCCCATGACAGAGGAACAGCCCAAGAAACTGTCCAGGGACAGTTGTGCATTGTAAATTTTGGATGTGGTTTTTTCATGTTCCCTTGGGACACGAAATCACTTGGATCTCAGAAGGGATGCCCCCCGTGGGGGTGAATGAATGGAGTACAACAGAGTACATGAATGCATGACCTGCTGTGGATCCAGAGTAAAAAGGCTTTCATTGAAAGAATTTCCCCTCAAGATGGGTGAAATTTAATCCTTTATGTGGAAGCAGCTGAGCATTGCAAAAGTATGTTTGTCCATTGGAATAGAAATAATTTCAGAGCTTCATCTGCAAGAAACTTCTGTCATTAGGCAGAGACTTAATTGCACTTGGTGATGACAGGTTCTCAGAGATGGGAAAAAGAGATTACTGCAGCACTGGAGGTCTTGTGAATTCTTTTACCACCAGTCTCTAATCCTGCTATCACTCTGTTTTTCAGTCTTCCTCCAAAGCATCACCCAGCTTTTAAACAGTGCAGTGTCCTAAAAAAAAAAAAAATTATCTTTTCTGAAAGAAAACTCTTCAGGTTTGTTGTGCCCTGCAGCACTGAGCCCTACATTTCTTCCTCCTAGACCTGCCTGCTGTGCTGTGCAGGAACTTCTTCCATATTATGCAATCAAAGGAAACTACAAATAAAGAAATAAAACTTTCTTGTTGATAGACCTTTACAAGTAGGGACATTCTGTGGACTATGGGAAGCTGAGTTGTTTTTGGGCAGCATCATTTATTAGGTGCACCAGTACTATCTGTCCAATGACTAAATTCTACTCAAGTCTATGATCTCTGCGTATGAGAAACTTTCATGATTAGCATGCTGGGTTCTGGATTATCCTGCTTTGGCAGTGGAGGTAATTCCTGGTGTTTTGAATGAGCTCAACCCACAAAATATGTCTTCTGTGAAGCTGAACTGCAATTTAATTAAGGATCTTGAAATGGCTAGGTAGCATGTTCATGAACTGAAAACTGTGATTGTCAACTATAATAACTTATTTTCATTAGTCTGTACAGCCCACAAGCATGTAGGCATGTCAGAAAGTTAATTAAACCTCTTCGTGTAGGCAATTGAAAAACATATATTAATTTTATCCTGGAGTTAAGTTTATTTAATAAAAAAAGCATAGTCTTTACATGACTAAAGAAAAAGTGATTTAAACGTTTTTTTTGTTCTATGATGGAAGAAGATAAAGCTAGTCTAAGTTATTTTTGATCTGTGTGCACAAAAGGGCAGGATGTGTTTGCAACATATCCTATAAATAAGGAATAAAAGTACAGTTTGTAAGCAGTTTTCATCCTTCCAGAAGATGGAAGTCCATACCAGGAATAGTTAGGGGACAGTCAGGAACAAGAGATAATATGTTTAAAGCAGAGACAAATTTTGGGGGAAAAAGATTTTTAGAAAAGATGCAGCATGAAAAAGGACTTTGCTAACTAAGGAAACTGGAAAAGAAATGAGATAAAAATGTAAAGGTCCTCATGTAATATTCTGATCGAAGGAAAGGGATGCTACATGTTCTTGATTGATTTTGTTTGATTAATTTTTGTAATAAAAGAGCTGTTAGGGAATCGGCTACTTGTTAGTTTAAGCAGTGGACTAGGACTTGGGAAACCAGAAGCCTTGCTCCATTTCTGCCAATAACCTTCTGGGACACTTTGGGCAAGTTGCTTCATCTATCAGTTTCTTGGTTTCCTGCTCTGTTTCATGGAGCTAAGAACAGAAGAATTTAGGTTGCAAAAGATGATTGAATCCAACTGTTAACCCAGCACTGCCAAGCCACTAAACCACGTCCTCAAGTGCCACATCTTCACATCTTTTAAATATCTTCAGGGATGGTGGCTCAAAGTCTTCCCTGGGCACCCTGTTCCAATGCCTGATGACCCTTTCAGTGGAGAGTTTTTTCCTAATATCCAGTAAATCTCCCATACACATGGGGTTCAAGATGCATAGGGATGCAGTTGCTCAAAATGGGCAGAGGTATGGGTTTCTGGTAAGAGAAGTTTGTTTGTAAGTGTTTTATTGCATTCCAGGTCTCAGAACTCCCTAATATTAACACAGGAGAAAGAAGATTTTTTGTGGGGGAAGTTGGTTATATAGTGCAACTCTCCCATTTCCCATACCAGGATTTTTTATGAGTCCATGTTTAACTCTTCTCTCATCAATGCTTTGTTTGCTTGCTCTTTTTAGCCCGCTGAATCCTAGCGATTTCAAGAAAGATTCCTCCGTTCTCCACATCACTAAATCTCAAGGAAGATATGGGTCCGCACCATCACCTCAGCCAAAACTCCCCTCCCAGCACTCACTACAGACACAGGGAAACAGTCACACTGACAGAACTCAGGTTGCACAGCTGCCCACGGCCAACGGCGTGGTGGCTCAGGAGCGGCCGGAGGAAGAGGAGCGGCGATCGCCGGAGCGCGGCTCGGCCGCGTCCACCCCGCTCCCGGAGGGCGCCGTGGACGGCAGCTTGACCAACGGGGAAGGAGAAAGCACTGGCACAGAGTCCCTGCCAGGCGTGGCTGCCTGTGAGGAGCAGATGCTCAACAGCTGCCACAGGACTCCCAGCAGTGACACGCTGCTCCCGCCCGAAAACGAAACTCTAGGAATGGATACGGATGTCAAGGAAGAGCCAGCTGAGGAAAGCAGTAAACAGGATCAACCTGTAGAAATAAAGGTAAAGAGAGAAATGGTTTCATTCCTGATATAGCACTACTTTTTGTATTTTCTTTAGGTTTTTGTTTAAAAAAAATAGGCTTCCAGGAGCGGGTCAGAAATTGAAAATATTTTGGTTTTTTTCCCTATGAAAAAAAAAGAAAAAAATCTTGCTTGCCTTTTCCCGCACTCTTCTTCCCCTCCTTTACCCTTCTCCTCATCCCCTTGGCTCTTTCCCCATTAGTTATCTGAGGTTTAAAAAAAAGTGAAACTCAAACATGTGTGCCTGTTTAGCACCATGCTTTAGCTGTGCTGGCCTACAAGGGACACATGTTAGTGGTGTATACAAAATAAAATGCCATGTGCAGTAAACTGTCATGACAGAGCTTCAGGCAGAAGAGTTGTGTGAATCCCTAACTTGGATTAACTCAAAGCTGGAAAGGCAGTGTCAGTCTGCTAGTGATCAGATAGATATGCAGTGTTCAGGGTTTACTAAATACATGACTTTTTAGCAAGGAGAATCTATAATGAATTTGAGTTCCCTTGTGAGGAAGATTTTAAATGCTTAAGTGAAGTAAGTGAGTGGAAGGAAATCTGTCTTGGGAAATTAATTGCTGAAAAACGGTGCATATTTTTCACTTGTGAAAGTTTACTTGTGAGTTTGCCTCTTTCTACCAAAGCAGTAAACCTGATTAGAGTTTGCCTCTTTCTACCAAGCAGTAAACCTGATTAACAGTTCTGGTCCAGCCATCCCCTGTTTGGCAGGGGGTGCTTGCCCAGCCTTCCTCTTCACCATAGAACCAAACAGCTGATGCTGGAAAAGCTCCTCACTGCTGGTCAGGTGTGCACCTGCAGCAGGTCGCTGCAGCCCTTGAGTTTGATTAGCTGAGGGTCACATACATACATGCCTGGAGGTAAATTCTGTGAGTGGGAAAGGTGGATGAAATATCCTGGGTAATGATAAAAGAGTGATGGGTTGTGTGGTTTTCTTCTTTCTTTTGGGGGTTGTTTTTTTCCATAATGTTTTTTTTTTTCCAGTAATGAATGAATGCTATGATCCTCACCTAAGCGTGAGCCTGGGTGCAGTCCAAGGCACTTCTGGCCTCCCACACCTGTGATAATGTTTCTGTCTCCTGTTGGGTAATGCCTGTTTCCCCTCTCTGTGCCTATAAAGTGCTGAATTCTCAGTGGGCAATGACGTTAAGCTTGAATCCAAGTCACGCAGGAAGGTGCTGGGAGCATTTTCAAGAAAAAAGCTGAAAAGGGAAGCAGTTCTGTTTTAAAGTTCAGGAAGGAACTGGGCAAATGCTAATGGCAGCAATCTCATTAAAATCTGTCTTTGAGCTGCTGGGGCCAGCACATGTGATCTGTCTTATATTGACACTGAGTCAGCTTGTGAGGTGTAATGTGACTGTAACTAGATGTATATTGTTCACTGGTGCTTGAAGGGTACAAAACCAAGACATAGCCATGGCAGGATGATTTTTAAGCTTGCACTGGTGCAGAACTGAGTCTGTAAAGCTGAGCTGGGTCACAGCAACCCTTCCCGAGATACATTGTGCAGCAAGGACTTCCCCTTTAGTCTGGTGGGGGTTAGGAGTGTGTCTGCCACCCTTTACAGAATCAAACACTGATTGAGTTTGGATTAATGAACCTGGAGATGGAAATCAGCCCTCTGGTGGTCTCAGCAGTTGTTGCCATGCTCTCTGGATTAGGAGAAGGATGATGAGCAACAGGAGAGTTCTGGTGGAGCTTTAAGCTGTTTCTGTGTTCAAGCACACACTGGTAAGAAGTAGGAGCGTTAGACAATGTGTGATTTTGCTAAATGCCTACTTAGTCATTATAGAATATTAAAACTGGGATGCAGTCCAGTTGAAGCTGCTCCACACAGGATAACAGCACTCTCCTGCCCTTTTGATTAGAAATGCAAGTACAGTTGAATAAAAGCAAAAGGAGCAGATGCATGTGAGTCATAGTCAAACTTTGAGTCTGATATATGTATTTTGATGCTGATGCAAAGTATCTTGTCTCTTGCATGTCATGTTTCTTAGCTCAGGAGAGAGCAGAAAGTGGTGCCCTCTCTCTTTGTAAATGTGTACATGTACAGTAGAAGTAATCCTAATTCCACAGCTGGAAGGGATGAATTAAATTGGTAGCTGGTGCAGAAATTACTTTTTGGACCTGGAAAAGAAGGCTTGTTTTGAAATAGTGTTGCTCTTACAATTATTCCCCTCCCTCTCCCCCCAGTCACTGTAGATCAGAATAAAGATAGATTATTGCAGGTTCTGGAAAAAGTTGAGCAAAACTTATTAAATTTGGCAGTGATCTGAAACAATTTCCCCAAACAACCAGAGTATCCTTTATTTCTCTTATTCACTGAATTAGTTTGAAGGCAACGAAACACAATCATAACAAGCAAAAAGACAATTAAAAGTTAAAACTTTCATGCCTTGCAGCAGAAACACCTCCTGTCATAAAAATTGGTCTGTGTAAACTGCGGAGGCTGAATAGTACAAGAACATCTCAATCAATTAACTTCCTGAATAACATCTTGTGGGGAATCTGCTGCTGCAGCTAACTGAGGACGAGAGGACAAATGTGTCAGTGTGTGCTGTGAGACTGGAAATAGGGATATAGACTGCCTGCATGCCACAGATGGGGAAGAATCCACTGAACATCTTTTAATCAAGTCCTTACATGATGTCTTCTTTTAATGATAGTGTTGGGGGCTCTGATGCTTCAGATGCAAAAACCTGGTGTAGATACTGGATTTCTAAATGGGAGGTGATGTTTCAGTTTAACCAGGGTAAAATTTTTGGTTTTGCAAAGTTAATTCTCTGCCAATAAATGTTTTAGTGTTGAAAGACTTGAGAGGTTCTACCAGCTTCTTGATTCTACAGGTTTTGGTCTTCTTTAGGAATAGTACAGGGAACAAAGCTGTGTATCTTAAGCAACCAATATAAATGCATAAATCTTCTTGTGAACAGTCACTACTTTAGGGATACCAGAATCTTCCTGCTTTCTTGGTTGCTGTGCATGAAACAAGCACAGTGTAATTTAAATTTTATTTGTTCATACTCTACTTCTCTCACCCTGTCTCTGTTGTTTAATAGATTCCTTCAAAGCCCTTGGGGCCAGGACTATGCATGAGTAAGAGTGAATCATATACATCACTGTCAGGTTGGCAGGTACAGTTTTCTTGACAGGAGATGGTTCCTGTTTGGCTTGGATAATAAGAAAGTTCATACTTTCACCAGCATTTTTCACACCTCTTCATAATTTCAGAGTTCAAAATCACTTATTTTAATTTCTGAAGCATGCGTAGTAATGCAATTATTCCAAGGATGAGCAGCTTTGTACTAAAGAACTAGATCCAGCTGACAAATTTACTGTAAGCATTGGAGCAGAGATTCAGGTTTGCAGTCCCTGCTGATGCAACTCTTGGTCTCTCACACTACTGATATCTTGCTCCAGGTATGAAATAATGTATGTGTGTAGTGTAAATGTTCTCTGTATAGCCCATTTCTGCTCGGTTTATATTTTGAGTTGCCGTGTGTTATGGATTGTTGCAGAAGTTAAAAACGTTCCTTGAAATAATTGTTCCCTGAAGTTCCCCTCAACAACACCCCCTACTTCCCCACTGAGGACACGTGCTGAAAGAAAAGCAGTAGTAGAGTTCTCTGTTATTTTGCACTGCTCTGACCCTGTGGGTGGGTGTTCTTGTGCTGGAATAGGAACACACCACAGTAATTAAAATATAACTCCTCCGTGATGTGCGTTTTTCCCCCACACAGAAGATCCCTCTGTCAGGTCGTGCAGTTGATGTAGAAAGGAGGTGCAGGTTCAAGAATTAAGATGATGTCAAAGGTTGATGCTGAGAGGATTGGAAATCTGGGCTCAGCTCGTTTTATGTCGTTTTTTTGCGTTTGTTATGCATGATTTTCCCTCTCTTAATTAGTTCAAGTAATCTTCTAAAAACTATAGATTGCTTTTATAGCACTGCTTCAGGGAGAAAGTGTGGTTCTGGGGTGAGGAAAAAAACAAAAGATTACTGAGGAGCCAGTAACCTCCATGGTTTTGTGCCTCAAGTCCACATGTGAGATCTTTTGTAAACGGCTGCACTGAGCAGCAAGCTGCAGCTGTAATAGCTAATCCTCCAGCTCCCTGCAATGTCTCTTGACAGCACTTAAAACACTGTTCTGCAGGTTACCGTGGTTGCTATGCTGATTTAAACACATTTAATGAACAGCTTTGAAGTCACTATTGAAAGCCTGTTTTCAGGGAGGAGGTTCGCCATGTAGCAGTGCAACTGTGAACACTACGGATTAGAACTGAAATACGTTGAAATTTGGAATACTTATCGAATACCAAAATGGGGAAAAAATGCACTGAACTGCTTTAAATATAAGACTGTACCTTAATATTCAATATTCTTCACACAATTTTTGTAAAAGTACTTGCAAATGTTTATCATAGCCTTGTGGGAAGCAGTGTGCAGCTTGAAATCAGAAACCACTCAAGCTCTCCTCTTTATTTTTTTTTAATGAAGAATTTTTATGGTTTGTCTAGCAATTACCAGTTTCCCATAAGCACTGTGGTAATGCTGACGTTTATTTCAGGAGGACTCTGATGTTGTTAGATGTGAACAGACTATCACTAGATCTGGAGACAGAATCTTGTAATGGAAGTGTCAGTTTGTTGAGCCTGACACTTGCAAGCCTGAGGCATTTCCCTAATGTTTTGACATTGTAGAAGGCTGTCCTTTCATTGTTTGTTTTGGAGTAATTTTGCCCAGCAACTTACAATTACGTATTCTAACATATTTAGTTTAATATTGAAAATTGAGTGCTTGTTTTAAGTTTCTGTTCAGCAGAAGAATCAGAATAAAACATTTTAAAATCTTTTATTTTGCAGAATAAAAGATTTTGAAATGAAAACTTCCCTTAAAATGCAAAAATTACTTCCATAAAGACTTAATGAAGGAGTCCTGTAATTGCAGTCAATAATTATTCAGCAATGAGTGCATTGGTGAACATAAAACATTTTGTACCACATTTTTCAATAGTTTTGCTGTGCAAAGAACACACAGTTCAAATAGCTCCTGAAATGGGGCGGGGGTGAGCACGGAGAGCTCCCATCTGTTCCCTCTTACTCTGTAAATCAGCTCCTCCAGCTCTGAAAGGTCAGTGGTACTCAGTTACCAGGATGTGAGCTGATCTGTTGAGTAGGGAGTAGGTGCTTTGGCAGAGATCCCTATGCAAACTGGAAAATACTACATCTTTTAGGCTTTGAATTTTGCTTCACAATTTGACTGATTTTTAACGTTCTCTGACTTTTGTATGTGTTGGTTAAACTGCATTTTATTTTAAAATGATGCATTTTTCAAAGCTGGTGCTTATTACTAAATTTTAAACTTGTATTTTGGTTTTTGAACTATAAGGTGGTCATAAGTATTTTTAAAATTTTTTATTATTATGAAATTATGTTTTCTTCAGTTTCCTAATAGTTGCTCTTCTTTTCCTCCAGGAGACAGATGAGCAGAAACGTCACAAAATTGCCAATGAGCTGCTGCAAACAGAAAAGGCCTATGTCAGCCGGCTGGACCTCCTCGATGGGGTACGTTTTTCTCAAGTTTGCTTTTATTGTGTTGCCTTCAATTCACTCAAATGCCTATGCATAAGTGTGGGTATAAATTACATGAGATGTGGAATATTTTTCACAATTTGCTGATTTTCCAGTGCGTCATTTTCTGTTGCCTCATGGTTTTGGCTTTGCTTCTATTTTAAGAGCGCTATATTTTTAATAAGTATTAGACTTTTGTGGCTATTAAAGCAATATCTTCTGTGTGTGGGGATGTCACTACAAGCAGTCATGCTGGTAGCCAACAAGGAGGATGGATAACCATGTTTTGGCTTCCAGTGAATTGGACTGAATGTTGCAATCACCCACTCATAAGGAAATTACTAAATCCTCCTAATTTGAACCACCCAATCAGAATTTTTCTCTAGTCCCAAAAGACCTAGAAATTGCCCATTCCAAAAAGAATATACTCTATTTTCCCATTGTATATTTAGAAACAGAAAGTACTGCTCCTGCAAGGAAAGGGTTGGGCTCTCATGCTTTGTACAATCTAGCTGATATTTCTTAAACCTTAAAGTCTGTACTTGAGAATTTTCCTTCCCAAGTCTTGTTTACTTTCCACATAACACATTTACACTTTACTTGGATGCCTCTAGCTTTGTATTGCCTTACTACAGGATATTTTTCTCAGACTCTACAGTTTAAATTTCTCAGGTCCAGTGCAGAAGTTTTGTACAAACTCTTTTTGTATAAGTTGGTAAGTTTGATAAGTTGACTTTTGTAAAAAGTCTCAACTGATACAATAATTCTTCAGTCTGCTTGGGGATCTAAGTAATTGTCCTCAAGAAAGTGGATTTACACAGCAGACCCACATTGTGATGGATGTATGGTAACTTTTAAAAGCCAAAATATTGCAGGAAAAAAAAGTGATTTAGAGAAATTTAAAAATAAAAAAGCATATTTACTTCCTGCATAGATTTTTCTGATGGGTAACGTACAATTTTTTGCCTTGATGGCTTTGTAAGTACATTACTGCTATGTCTGTTTTCCAAATATTAACTGGAGAGGATTCTGAAAAACGAATTTCAAACACAGCTGCTCAACTGCTGCTAATGAGAGAAAAGCAGGAGACTAGGAAGAGACTGTTATATTTCTTAACTTGGTTAAAAAGTTGTGTAATCTTTATGGTCTTCAAAGTGACTAACTGCCCTGTTGGCAGTGCAGCAAACTGGGCATGTTTTAGAGTGTATGTGGCAGAAAAATGGCTTTTTTCCTTTTAAGACACTTTGGCTGTCTCAGTTGGGGTGATCAAAGTTCCTGTCTTCAGACTCTTTTCTTCTTTTGCAAGTGCTTACCCAGACTTTTGAAGCCTTTTCTAGGGATATAAAATCTGTCCAAACATGGGAGAGGGTGGCAGAGGGAGACCAGCTCTCCAAAAGCTCGGGGTTTTTGTGATGTGCATATTAACTGATGCACATTTTGTAGCTGCACCTAGTCAGGTTGAGCCTACTGAAGGAGAAAGAATATGTTTATTTTTAAAAGAGACTATAATATATTTATTTTTAAAAGAGTCCACCCAGAACTGGGTCTCTTCTGTACTTTAACATGGGGACCACTCTTAGTCTGCCAACTACTTGGATTTCAAAAGGAGAAGGGGATACAGCATTCAAGGAAGGTGCTGGGGCTGATGGTGATCAGACATCATGCTAATTGCAAAGGACAGAATAGAGGAAAATACTGCTGGAAGACTGGGAAAGCTGAGATGGTCTAGCTGTTAAACAGACAGGATGAAATGTCTGGAGCTCCTCCCAAATGGCACTGCTTCAGCTTGGCTCTCCTTGTGCCAGCCCTGCCTGCAGTGCCCTCCTGGCTTACAAGAACAGAAGTGGGGTGTAAGGGGAAGAGAAGCTTTTCACTTCCAGTGAGGGAAAGGCAATGAATGAGTTCATCACTACCCATCTGTATTATTGAAATATTAATCTTGCCTCAGCTGGAGCAGGAGGGGTGGATAGGTGATCTTCCATTGGTTAAATATAATAGGCTGATAGGCGTGTGGCTCTTTTTCTGTATTGCAGGTATTCTATTCCAGACTCCTGGAGGAAGCCAACAGAGGTTCATTTCCACCTGAAGTGATTAATAAAATATTTTCCAACATTTCATCAATAAATGCCTTCCACAGTAAATTCTTACTTCCAGAACTTGAAAAAAGAATGCAAGAATGGTAAGAGGCAATTCCCTGGTTAACACACTTCTAAAACCATGTCTGTAGAAACTCTCTTGCAGGGTTGAGGTAGGGAAAGTATCTTCAAATTAAGCTCTGCAGGAGCTGCTGTGAGTAAGAGAACATCTGCTCTTCCACTCTTCCTCAGGATCTGACTCAGCAGAGGACTGGCATCATTTGCTCAAAATAAAGGACATGGATCATGAGTAATCTCACTGAAGCCAGTGAGATTCCTCATGATCTTGCTAAATTAGGGGTTCAGACTCAAATTATGTGCTACCTGGTGAATTTATTGTACAGAGTACAAAGCTGAGGTAAATATGTGGTTTATGATAATGTTGAAGTACAGTAACCTCTGTTGTTACTGCCTTTTGTAATGAGGTGGGACAGAATCTTCTTCTTCCTCTATGTTTTAGTTTTCTGTTTGAAATTAAAATCCATGCCAGATATATTTCAGGGCCATTTCCCCCTCAGCTTTTCTTGATCTCTGTTTAGAGCCAGCAAGGATAGAACAGGTGTAAATATCCTGTGTAATACTCATGTACAGATGTAGTATCTTTATCCTGCCTTGGTTGGTGTGTGTGATTCTGGGCATATTAAAACATAGCCATACATTCTTGGTCTCTTCTATGTAATTGAAAAAAAAAAAAGGTCTCAAACCATTGCTGCTTCCCTCCTTCTTCAGGAAAAAGGATAACCTCATTTAAAAAGAAATTGTAAATACAGTTTCATCCAGTCATTTCACCTCAGCACTTGTTTGGCTTCTGTATTCTATGTTATCTAAAATTTATTATGAGGAATTCAAGAATTTGTTCATACATGATTTCCAGCTACACTATCATATAGCTCCTTTATTGTCAGAAACCACACCAAAAATGAGGGGGAAAAAAAGCTTTTTTGTGATAGATAAGAAAGTCTTAGACCATACAGTGGTGCCTTAGACAGCAGCTGTACATCTTCTGACTCTGTAAGATGATTCCCCTTTAAATGATGATTCCTTAAAATAGAATACTTCACATGCACAAACACATGGTACCTCTATAATGGTGTAGTCTATAATGCAAGGAAGTAAGAAAATGTAAGCATTGTGAAATATAAGAAGTTCCCCACAGAATGACTTCAGTAAGTAAAAACTACCCATTTCTTTTAACAGAAGTTGAAAAAATCTGATGGGAAATACAAATGCCTGGATTGCACTAGAGTGCATGTTCATGACAAGTGGAGTTTAGATGTTTAAAAAACAGCTCACACCACATTATGGCAGTGCTGTTTAATTTGAAATGAGATTCACAGAGTAAGCTTAAAATTCTGCTCTAGACACTTTATGGAGCACAGAATGTGGGTTGCCTTACTTTCCATATTTGCAAAATGCTAAACTGCTCACTACTATTGCGTGTGTAATTAGATAGCTTCAAAGGTTGAAATTTGCTTTTGAAGATAAGCTTTGACTCTTGGTGCAGAGCTAATAAATTGCATCACAAGGATATTATCTTTCCCAAATTGTGTGAAAACAACCTTTGTGCTGTACCTGAGACAGCCTGTTCAAATGTCCTTGAAACACTGTGCTTTTGGGAGGAGTTGGACTAAAGGTGCAGTTGAAGACAGCTTTTTCTGATCATTGCTGAAAGTAAAATCTGGGCTAATTTTCTCTCCCCATCACTGGTCTCTGAAATTGTCTGGAATAATAGCTTCTGCCAGATACAGTCTTCTCAGAAGTTCCTCTCATAAGACACAAGAAATTAAGTATGTTCTATGGGTAGCTTTGTGTGCTTTTATTATTCTTTAAATTCCAGCAGAAAAAGCTGGATAAAAATTTCTGACCTTTTCTTGAGTTGTGGTTTAAATTGAAAACTTAGAGTAAAAATATGTAAAAACATGTAAAGCAGATCAAAAGCAAATTCTTTTTTGGAAGAAAAGGCAGTGTGAATCTAAACTTACCAAGTGAAAGTGAAATTGTCTGGTAGCTGAATTTTGAATGAGTTGAGCAACAGCTGGAGCTGAATATCTCTTATAAAATATGGCTTGAAAACACCAGAACCAGCATTGTTGCAATATATTTCTTTTGAAAAGTGTGTAACAGCACAACAGTGATCCCATGCCATAGAATCATCAAATGGTTGGGCTTGGAACAGACCTGAAAGATCATCTAATTCCAACTCTCCCCCTCCATGGGCAGGGAGACCTTTCACTAGACTGTCAAAGAAGATAATTAGATACAATACCCTGAGTCTTCTGGACCCAAGGATGACCAGTAGCAGATACTTGGGAATAACATCAGAACCCTGCATGACTTCAGAGACCAACTTCCCACCCTGACTTGTCCCTCAGTGCCAGCCCCAGCAGCAGCCCAGCCCTCTGCCTGGTGTTACACAGGAGCTCTCTGTCCTGCAGAGGCAGCTGGAGCTGGACCAGTCCTTGACAGTCCTGCAATATTCACTGTTCAAGTATGACTTTTCTGTTCTGCACAGCTTTTCTCTCAGAGAAGTGGTGTGTTGGAGTGGGCTGTAGAATTTTTCATTTTAGACGGCTATGAGAACATTGATTTCAGACTTTTAGAAATCCATACTGAGATACTGAAGGTCTGTCCCTGTAAATAAGACATGAAATATGCTTCCTATTGTGGCTCTTGGAGGTGTCTGTGTGCTGCTCCACATTTTTTGTGTGCCCTGGGAGTGCAGGTTCTCTCAGCCTCTCCTCTGCTACTTTACTATTCTGTTTTATCTGAAGACGCCATCAAGAGCTGGGAAAAACGTGGGAAAGTTCTCACAAAAGACTGGAATCCAAGGGATTATCTTTCCTTCATATGTTTCCTTAGATAATTAGTAATTAAAACCAAAATGTTAATACATGTGTTTATACAAGGCACAGAGTGGAAGCTGTGCAGAATGGGTTTAGCCCTCAAACCAAACCACAGATTAGATATTTTAAGGATCAAATTATGGTCAAAAGAAGATAATGTAATTTTAAGGAACTGCAGATAAAATAAATAAGGCCATGTTTTGTAAATAAAATCTGTCATGTCTTCAATTTCTAGATATTCTTGTTTGAGTCCTCTGCATTACCTGTGGTGCTTATACATAATTAAAGGAAGATACAAACACTCTAGATTTTCTTATTTTAGTCCTCTACATGACCTGTGGTGCTTATATATCATCAAAACGGGTACAAAGATTCCTTCTAGATTTTCTCACTTTAGTCCTCTGCATGACCTGTGGTGCTTATATATCATTAAAGGGGGATGCAAACACTCTTTCCTTGTGAATTCAGATTTAATGCTCATGTTGGAACTCCATATGAGGCGATCCCAAACGCAAGGATTCTCTCTTAAACGCTTGAAACCTTTTATAACCTCGAGTGACTTTTTTTCTTTCCATTTTGCTCTGAGATTCCACCCTCTTACTTTGCAGGACCACCACTCCTAGGATTGGAGATATTCTGCAGAAGCTGGCTCCTTTCCTCAAGATGTACGGCGAGTACGTGAAGAATTTTGACAACGCAATGGAACTGGTGAAAACGTGGACTGAACGGTCACCTCAGTTCAAATTCATTATCCAAGACATTCAGGTAATGGGGAGAACAATGCAGATCCTCAAGTAATATATAAAAATACAAGTTTGTGGATGAAAAAAGGATTAAAGAGGAAATTATATACCAAATCCCTTAGAATTAAGGTAATTTTTTTAATCCACTTCGCACTGCGTTTTCCCCTACTCCTTCCTGTATATGTGCACAACCACTCCCAAAAATCCAGATTTTTCTCCTGCAAAATAGAGGAGCAAATTGTAAAGGCTGAAACATCTAAAGATTATAAAAATAGTGCATTTTGTTGTAAATACCAAAGTAAATACCACTGTAGGATAAAGTGAAAAGGCAGTGCAACCCTAGATCCCTGCACTGCATCCAATAATATTGTGTTTGTTCACAGAAAGGCTGAGCACAGGCAGCTGAAGAGCCCAGGGATGTCAGTCGTTCCCAAAGGCTCGTTTCACACCCTCTGGTGCTCCCTGGGGGTGTCCCTGGGAATTGGCAGGTGTGTGTCCTGCAGTTTGAGCACTTAGAAACAGAATGGAATATTTCTACTTAAATTTTACTGCTCCGTGGGGTCTTTTGGTTGTAAGCCAGGGAAGAAAACAATGTAGGTTTTAATGTAATTTTTTTAAAAATAATCTAATTGCAGCTAAGGTTATGGAAATGAACATACACCTTAAGATATGAGGGAGGGACACTGCTGGGGGAGTTGACATTGTAAACGAAACTCAAAGAAAGCGTTCCCTCCTCAGATAGGTAAAACATACCTTTGTAGCCCATTAGAGTGATTGATTATATATGTGGTTATGGACTGTTCTTATTAGTTTAGAAGTATTTCTCTTGTGTGCTATTACAAACCTATTTTGAAATACACTGGAGTTTAAAAGATTTTTTGGTAAGACTTTTTGGTAAGACTGTCAAATACTTAGAAAAGTTTTTACAGTTATTTTTTGTGAAGATTTTCTTATTATCTGGTTTGGTAAAAGAGTTCTGTATTCTTTCAGAAGATCTATCATGCATGTCTCAAAATACATTGTTTATGTTTCATCAACCATAACTTTTATTTTACGGTATTGTAATGACATTTTTGCCTGCTTCATTGAAATGTGTTTACAATTTTTTAGAAGGAAAAAGTGTGTGGAAATTTGACATTGCAACATCACATGCTAGAACCAGTCCAACGCATTCCACGCTACGAGATGCTTCTAAAGGACTACCTAAGGAAATTGCCTCAGGATTCCCTAGACTGGAAAGATGCTGAAAGTAAATATCTTCAGGCCATTAAAGGAGCTATAATAAGATATTAGTAAGAGGATACTGTAAATTAAAGCTATTTTCAGGAAAGATCAAGTGAAGACTTACTCATGGAAAGAATGATAAAATTTCTTCAGTGGAATCATAGCATTCCTTGAAAAAAAAAATCTGTTTGAATTGAAGTTAATTTTAAAGCCATAAAGCCTTTAGCATTCTCCTGGAGCACAGAAGTTTTACTTTGGTTTTGGAATAGCGCACAGGTTTTGATTTGTTTGCTTTGCAGATGATCAGGGCTTGTGGTGGCTTCTTAATTTATTTTTGTTGGCATTTTGGTTTGCTTTATGCACATTTGGAATGTTTGACTGCTATTTGTAAAAAAGTGAAGTTAGGCTCATTGTATTTTTAAGCTTCTGCAGGGAAAAAGCACAGCCCACTTTTAAATTTCTTCCTCTCTGTATTTACACGAGAACAGTTCAAGGTATTTGCACGGAGTGTTCGAATTCACTTGCCAGACAATTCTTTTAAATATTTCATTTTTAGTACTATTATAGTAAACACTTGTAAGATAAGTTGTTGCAACTGAAAAAATATAGTTTGACTTTCTGAACTACTTTGAGGAAAAGGAGGGAGAGAGCCATGACTGTTCTTGTCACAGAAAAATGTGATTGTAATACTGAAGTGCTACAGTAAACTGCAATAATTCTCTTCTTCTTTCCATATTATTGTTTCTATTTGGTACCTGACTTTTTTATGCCTCCCACTTTACCTTGTTTTCTTTTTATTGCAAACTGAAGAAATTTTTTGTACTTTGTAACTGACATAAAAACAACAAACATTTTTGTAGAATTACCATAGTGCCCCCCTCTTCCCCCCCCCGCCATGTAGTACATAAATAAGTAAAAGTACAGCTTTTTGATTTTACTTATTTTCTTTTTCTTCTGTCTAGAATCCCTGGAAATTATATCCACTGCAGCAAGTCATTCAAATAGTGCAATAAGAAAGATGGTAAATGATCCTTGTTTTCCTGATCACTTTTCAATATATTATATTTCAATATTTGGTCAAGCTAGGAGAGTGAATTGCAAATCTTCCCTAAAATGGCAATAATTGGTTTCTGGGGTCAAAGTGATTGTTCCTACTTTATGTATTTATACAGCTCCTGGAAATGATAGACAAAATCTGTCATTGCATCAAATTCTCTCAAGTGGAAAATGGAACATACTTGGTTCTTTTCCTGGCTCAAATCACTGATACTGCACTGAACTCTTAACCCTGTTTCATCTGTTTCTGTGAGTGCAGGACAATGTTTGTAGAGAGCAGTTACTGTTTCTCTGCCTGATTGGGCTGGGATGACAGGATCTTAATTGAAATATGAGATCTTTTGGGCAGGAAATAATGCAGACTGTATAAACAACTGCATTTTAAAAATTACCAAGGATATAACATTTCTAAAAGTACTTCTAGTTCTATCAACTAAATTAATCAGTCAGACCATACATGCTGGGTATAAATATGTTTTCCAAAGTTTAACAGTCCCCAGATTTATGCCAGCTCCCATCATTTAGTTTAAACTGCATCAAGATCTGTGCTTTCAATTAATAAGCTTTATAACTGTATTTTCACCATAAAGGAGAATCTAAAGAAGTTGTTGGAGATCTATGAGATGCTGGGAGAAGAGGAAGACATTGTGAACCCTTCAAATGAGCTGATCAAAGAAGGGCAGATCCTTAAACTGGCTGCTCGCAACACCTCTGCCCAAGAGCGCTACCTTTTCCTGGTGAGTGTGGCGGCTGCTGCTGCTGCTGAGAACTTTGAAATCCTCATTAAACTGAAATGTAAAAGCTTAGGATTTTTGCCCTGGTGGATTGTGTGTTGAGGTCCCAGTAAGTAATTCTGTGGGAGCTTTATATTGTGGCAGATCATCCTCTCTGGAGAGCGGGAGTTTGAAAAGTGCAGCCATAGTCCCTAACAACTCCCATGGAAGAGGTTTGGTGGAGTTTGTTGCTTCCCATGCAGTGAGAATTGCTGGTATATTTTTGCTCAGGGGTCTCTGGATGGCCCCTCTTCTGGTTAATAAAGGATGTTGAGGCACAGCTCCTTCTTATCTGTGCTTGAAACAAAAGGAGAAATCATAGAATAGAAAGGCTTCAGCTGGGGCCAGACAGCTGACTTAAATGTTGCTCCCTTCATATGAGAGGTGACAATCTCAAATGTGCTGTGTCTGTGATACAGACTAGGCAATAGTCTAGTCAGGATTTCCATGAAATAGGATTCAACTGAAGTGAGTTTTTCTTTTTAATAATTAATTTTGAGAAAAATGAGAGGGGAAAAAGGTGAGAAAATTAAACACTTTGTATCTGATTTAATAACTGTTCTTCTAGGCTGCGGCTGTAGACATTTAAACATTATTTAAAGTTCTGCTTTAATAAAGGAATATATCTTTGTCCTTCTTTCTGTACTATTTTTGCCCCCTGTTATATGGAGGATTTCAGGGAATAAAAACTTTAAGAAATGTTCTTTTGTCTTGGAGAAAAGACAAATAATGTCTTCGAATAACATTAGTTACAATGTGTACAAAACAAAATTATTTTGGTACAGGATAAATATAAATGTATGCACTGAAGGGAAAAGTCCTTATTCTACAGTTTACAGTAGGCTTTGCAGAATTGGGGCATAAGAAGAGGTTTGGTTAGAAAAGCTTTACATTGGCATAGAATATCTGGTCTGAGTATAGTTTGATAATAAATACTATGAAGACTGCTGCATGTGCAGAACAATTCTTCTTACGTTCACTGAAGCTGTCCTTGAATCCTATTCCTAAAGAAATAAGAAAGAGAAGTTGTTTTGCATTAGAGCTTTGGTCTTCTCATGTGCCAGCTGATCAGGAAAGAACCTGCTTTCTCACCCACCAAGTCTAGCTTTGTGATGTTGTCCAGCTCTCAGTGGACAAACTGTGGTTTTATCTGTGTTTTTCTTAGTGCAAAACCACGTGTTTATTTTCTCCCCCAGTTTAACAATATGTTGCTCTACTGCGTCCCCAAATTCAGCCTGGTAGGATCCAAGTTCTCGGTTCGAACCAGAGTTGGCATAGATGGCATGAAGATTATAGAAACCCATAATGAAGAATATCCACACACTTTCCAAGTGTCTGGAAAAGAGAGGACACTGGAGTTGCAGGCCAGGTAAGCAGTGTTTTTAGCCCATTCCTTGAGATCAAATATATACACACAGAAGAGTGGATTAACAGATTTGAAGAACAAGGCGGTGGATTTCATGTTAACATTGGTGTTTTGAAAATAGCCTAGGCTGCCAAAAAATCATGAATTTTTAGTCCAAGAATCTCTCTGAGTAGAAGATGCATCTAGGATGCATAGAACATGGGCTAACTTTGCAGAAATGCCCAAGACAGCCATGAATGGGCTGGCTGGGAATTCGAGAGCAGTGCCAAGGCAGCCTGTCTGACTGAGGTGTTTTAGGACACTGGGTGGGTTAATCACTGGTGCCTCTGGGATCTGAGCTGCCTCGGTACCAAGGAGTCTGTTCACCTCAGAGCAGGCCCAACAAACAGAGCTCTCCCTCCCAGTGGGTTTACCTCCACAGAACAGAGTTTTATGCAGCAGTAGTTGAGCATCAGCTTTCCTCTGTTCCTCAGGCCCATTTCCCATCTAGTTGTTTTCTCCCAGTCCCAAATATCAACCTCCTCCTGAGAGGCAAGCTCTCCTCTTAGTTCTTGGGTCCTTTCCCTCCAGGTGCACTCTTCTAACTGGCACTTTTTCTGCTCTCCAATTTATTAGTCCTTGTATCCTCCTTTTGCTGAGTTACCTTCCCCTGACCTTATTGCATTGCCTAGGCTAAGTTGCCCCTGTCTAGACTCACATAGAGTGAGATGCTACTTCTCTCCTGCTTAAAAATCCTATTCTTAGCAGTCAGGGTTTCATTGCAGAGAGGCAAGGATGAAATAAGCAGGAAAATGTCCATGGTGGATATAGTTGTGTGTTGGCACCATATATTTGGGGACAAACCTAGCCAATGAACTTGCAAGCTACTTTTCTTTATGGAAAACCTGTAATATTTAATGAGAGTTACAGCAGAGAATGTGCAAAGGTAACAGCGTATAGCTATTTACCTTAACTTTCATTCAATTTCAAATTAAATATATACTAAGAAAAATGACACAAAAAACCCCTTTCCACTAAGATCTGCAAGATTTCTGGGACAGATTTTTGGCTATCAGTCATATCTGCTCTAAATTACTGTCTGATATCTTGCTAAATATTTTGTAAATTGTTATGTCATATACCTGTTTCAATGGTGAAAGATGGGATCTTGCTATACCATTTCTGAAGCATGTTTTCATTGCAAGAAAATTGATACAGCAAAGTTTATTTTGTTAGCTTTTCTACATTACCTATAGGAGAAAGTTTATTGCATTAGTTTATTTTTTTTTAAGTTTGACAGTTAACAGTTAGTATTGTTTAAATTCTTGAGAATTACTGGAGAGTTATTTGGCTTTTGCAAGGAGTTGTTGATAGTGGGATAATGTCTCCTAAACTAGTCTCAAACTAATGTGTCAAATATTTCTTTTAGTTCTGAACAGGATAAAGAAGAATGGATAAAGGTAAATTCATCTACATTCTTTATTTTCTAAACATTTTGTCACTGAAGCAATCAGAAAAGTAATATTCCTGTTTTCTGTCTCTACCTTCTCTCTGCTGATCAATAACTGGTCAGAATGCAGAGTCTGTTTTGAATTTTACCATGTCTGAGGAATTTCTCCGCTCTTTCCTTAGGCACTTCAAAGTACTATTGAAGCTTTTCAGCAGAGGAATGAAACCTTCAGAAATGCTATTGCTAAAGAATATGAAGACATGCCTGTTGAAGTCTCTGTAAGCTGCTCTTATTCCTTTGTAACCTTCTTAATACCCATTGTGTTCTTCAATAAGTGGAAAATGTTTGGGAGAAACTTTGTTTTCAAGCTCATCATTCTTAAAGCAGAGTAATCACAAAGCAGTCATCTTGTTGGTAATTGTTTTACTTCAAAATGCCAAATCTTGTAAACCAGCCTCTTCCTTTCTTGAAACACGTAACAGAGCACCCTTTCAGTGGGGTGCTCTGCGTCATGATTTTTGACTGGGTTCTTTGTTATTTCTTTTGTAGATTTCAAAAAGCATCTTGAGCTATGTTTTGTTATTTCCTTTCCAGAGGACGAGAATAACTATTTTCCCTATTTCAAGTATAGTTTTTTACTAGCTTTTTAAATTCTTTTCTCCTCCTCCTGGCCCACCTTTAGAACGCTGAGCTTGGGAAGAGAGCACCGAGGTGGATCCGGGACAACGAGGTCACCATGTGCATGAAATGCAAGGAGCCCTTCAACGCGCTGACGAGGAGGAGGCACCACTGCCGAGCCTGCGGACACGTGAGTGCAAACCCCATCTGCAGCTGCTCAGCAGCCCTGCCAGGGTCCCCAGGCACCTGCCTGGCTTCTCGTGGCTCCTTCTTGTCAGCACAGAATCTGAGAACGCCTTGGGCTGGAAGGTGTCGCGGCTCTGTCCCGGCTGGGCGATAACGGGCGCGACAGGTTCTCCCTTCTGAGCTCCGCAGAATCCCAGCTGCCAGTGGAGGTGCAGAGCAGAAACAAAAGGCTGCAGCACAGGCCTGGGTGGAACTGGGGTGTCACCAACGTGTTTTATGAAAAATCCTTTCCTTAGGATTTTTTACTCCTGAGAAGCTGAGAGGCCTCAGGAGCAAAATGTAAACAATGATTATCTGCTGCTGTGGAATGCAGCAGGTGGATCTGGGATTGGTCTCATGTGGTTGTTTCTAATTAATGGCCAATCACAGTCCACCTGCCTCAGACTGTTTTGGGCAGTCTGAGCTTTGTTATTCATTCCTTTTCTATTCTTAGCCAGCCTTCTGATGAAATCCTTTCTTCTATTCTTTTAGTATAGTTTTTGATATAATATATATCATAAAATAATAAATCATCAAGCCTTCTGAACATGGAGTCAAGATTCTCGTTTCTTCCCTCATCCTAAGACCCCTGCAATCACTGTCACACTGGGGTAACTTTATTCTGTGGTAGAACTCCCCAAGTCCAGGACCCCAGACTGAGGGCAGACAATAGTTTATGAATGGGGGAGGTCTCAGGGGAAAATACAATCTTAGCTAATCAGAGAACTGGGGGTGGAACACAAGGCAGGGAATACAATGTGTAAACCAATGAAGGGTTTCAAGGGAGGAGAACAGCTTAAGTAAACTAATGGGGTTTTGAAGGATACAAAGCTGACAGGGAAGTTTTTAAAGGGAAGGACAGGTTCAGGAGGAATTGACATTTAATGGAAGGAGGAGTAAGGAAGGTTCTGGGGAAAAGGGTTGGGACAGGAGGGGTTACCAGCTGGGAAGGGGAGGGTTTAAAACTTGCTAGGGAGTAGCCAGGTAACAAACAAAAAAACCTTAACTAAACTGAATAACAGGGGGAGGACAATACAGAGGGGTTGCAAAACCACAGATTAAACAGTGAACATGCCAAATAAAGAAAACACACTACAACAGGAAGGGATTTTAAACATCACCCAGTCCCTGTGGTCACCAATTGTTGCAGTGTTGGGGGGGTCCCCAAGACGAGGTGAGAGATGAGAATTGACTCCAAGTTTTCAGAAGGCTGATATGATATGATATGAAAATGATATACTAAAACTATACTATAGAAAGAGAAAGGAGACATCAGAAGGCTAGACAAGAATGAATAATAAAAACCTGTGACTGACCAGAGTCCTGACACAGCTGGACTGGGATTGGTCATTAAGTCAGAACAATTCACATGCTGGGTAAACAATTCTCCAAATCACATTCCAAAGCAGCAAAACAGGGAGAAGCTGAGGCTTCTCATCTTGCCAGGAGAAGAAATCCTGGCAAAGGGATTTTTCATAAAAAGTCCCTACTCCACTGCTGTGGGCAGGGATGCCTTCCAGCAGACCAGGCTGCTCAGAGTCACATCCAGCCTGGCCTTGAACCCCTCCAGGGGTAGGGCATCCATCCACAGCTTCCCTGGCAGCCTGTGCCAGTGCTGTGGAGTCTGCTGCTGCACTTGTAGCTGAAGGAAGCAGCTCTGCACACTGCCAAGGACCCTCTGCCTGCTCTAGTCATTAGAAGCTTGTGCACTTGTGTATGATGTCCCAAGGCCCTGCACAGAGTATATTGTTAATTTTGAGAGAACTCTACTAATATGAAGAGTTTTTTATATAATGCTGCATAATGCAGCATTATTTCAGTATATTGTTAGTTTTGAGAGACCTCTCCTAACATGAATAATCTCAAAACCATATTAAGATGGCATAACCCAGCATTATTTCAGGCAGCACTGGCTGGCTCCACCAAAACACCATAAAACCCTGCAGTTTTTCCTTAGGTTAACTTGGAGCTGCTCCCAGCTGGGTTCAGTGTGTGACTGTGAACATGTGCAAAGCATCAGGGAAGGAGGGAATGTGAGGGTGGGGAGAGAGTATCGCTGCAGCTTTCTGTGTGGGATGCTACAGTAACATGCCCAGCTTGAAAGCAGCCATCCGGCAGTGGCAGTATGACTTGTGAGCTTTCAGAAGGTAACAAAAGAGCAGCAAACATTCTGTGCTTTCTGCTCTTGCCACCCCGCAGCTCTGCCTGTCTCCACCAGATGGTAGTACAAGCTCAGGATTAATATTCGTGCTACCGGGTGTCTTGCCTGATTCCTTTCTAATGTTTTTAAGTGGTATGAGGGTTTGCTGCATCCATAATGCTGCTTTTGTGCTTTGCAGGACACTAGAGACTTTTTCAGAAGCTCTAAATTATTGGTTTTACAGTTGTCATAGAGGGACAAAGATCCCCCAGATCTTTTGGTCTTAAAATTCTGTTAATGTTAAAAGCACATTATGTTAAAAGCAAATAATGTTTATTTCCCTTTTTGTTTAGACTCCTAACTACTTCTCTCTATTATAGTTCTATCACATCTCCTTGTGCTTTAATTTCAAAACACTTTTTTCTTGGGATTTAATTTGGGCTAGCAATGACGGCTTTCCAGAGGTGACTAATTTGGAATACTTAACTAGGATTGTCTAGGGCTACAAACTGAAGGTGGTGATCTATATGAGCATTGCAGAGCCTTGGTCCACAATAAAGTTTTGTTCAGATGTGTTAATGGTTCAAGTCCATTTATCTACCTTTCTTTCTTGAAAAAGTCATATTTTTTATTCAGGACATCTTTTTTTCACATGAAAGAAAAATTATATGGAAAAACACTTCTAATGAAACAACCTTGATATCTCTCTTGCATTTCACTTACATATATACTGAAAAGAAAAATCAGTGGATATTGACTTATTTAATCTATTTATTTATGATTTGATTTTAAAATTGTAAATTTTATATGTATAGGTGTGTATATATATATATATATATACACACATTTAAACCAGCTAATATTTCTTGACAAGTTAAAAAAGTTGCCATTTTTATCAGACTTTTATCATTAAAAGGTCATCTCAATTGTAGATTTTTTTCATCTCATAACCTCATTCTGGTTACATACAAAACCAGGTGGTAAATGTACCTTTTCAGATTGGCATATAAAGAAACTGCCAGCATGGCTTGGGCTATAGTCTTATTCTATACCTAACTTGAAACTACAGGTATAATTAAAAGCTGAGTGTGGTTTTATGCAAAGTACAAAATTTCCACCAGGTAAATAGGAAGAAGCACTTCTAGTTAAGAAGTAGTGGCACAAATTTGGGAAATCTCAAATTTCAAATAAGTTATTGCTGACATATAATAAAGACATCTTTCTTGTTCTGTATAATTAAAAATAGACTACAAAAAGCTTAATACTGATTTTTATTTATATTTTAATAAACTTTTATAAATACTTAAATATTATATGTTTTTTTTTCCTAAGGTGGTTTGCTGGAAATGTTCTGATTACAAAGCACATCTTGAATATGATGGCAATAAATTGAACAAAGTCTGTAAGGATTGCTATCATGTTATAATTGGTTGTACAGACAGTGAAGAAAAGAAGAGGAAGGGCATCTTGGAGGTATGTAATTCAAAAATACTCTATATGTATAGCTGCAATCCTTTTGGCTCATCAGTAGGTGAAAAATGGTAGCATTCTTGCAGAGTTTATTTTCTCTTTGAGAAATAAAAATTATGGACATAAATTTCATATCATTCCACAGATTTTGGTTTCCAGTACTCACTTTTGCAAAATTGCTTTGTTCCTTGCAACTTTACATTTTTAAGGGAATTATAAACCTAAGAACTTGTTTGCTTCTCTCAGTTACATCAGCTCCTGTGACAAAATGTAACCTTCCCTTATAAATTTTCAGTTTTCTTCTGCTGCACTTAAGTTTTCATTGCACCAAACCCCACTGCCACCTGTTGGTTTTTAAAAATAAATACCCAGACTGAGAACTGGGGGTGGAAATGAGGAGAATGAGGGAGAATTTTGTTATTCCATCAGAGTCTGAATAGTAAGATACTGTTTTGATCAGTGTATAAAATGGGCATTTTAGTTGTCAGGTTGTTCTCAGCTTTTGACATCTGAAAAGTCAAGGTCAATGGAAACTTTAATACATAATAATTTTGTGTTCTTTCTTATCATCTCAAGTTCACTATTTGATTTGAGTAGCATTTTACTCGGTCTACAGATTTTATGCAATTAATCTAATCTTTTCTCCAGGATTACTGCTTGAATGCTTATGTTATTCTTAAAAATGTGTTTGAACTTGATTCTGTCGTAATATTTTGACTGCCAAAGTAGATAAGTTGTCATGTGGGACAGTTAGTGGCACTTCAGTGCCTCACATGGTGCTGTTTTGGAAATCAGACATTGTTGTAGATGCTCAGATACAGAGAAAGGCTGGCTGTGGTGGCAAAATGAAAATTGGAGTGATATAGGAGTGTATAATCCAAAGTTACTATTGGAAAAAGGAACACATTACACATGCTAAGGGAATGTGTGTTGTGATTGCATATGTTTAAAATATATATATATATATATATATATATATATATATATATATATATATTCTCCATAAATCCAGTCCTTCATGATCTTTCTTGGGTATTTCCTGAAGCCTTTTTGCAGATACTATCCAAGAGCTGATGTGAATGGCAATATATTTCCTGCTTTTATGTTCTTTCTGTTTTTAGTCTTTTTTGAAGGAAAGTTTAGTTTCCTTTTTATGCTTTCTACTGTCTTCTAGATTGAATCTGCAGAAGTCTCTGGAAACAGTGTAATATGTAGCTTTCTTCAGTACATGGAGAAGTCCAAGCCCTGGCAGAAGGCATGGTGTGTCATACCCAAACAGGAGGCTCTCGTGCTCTACATGTATGGTGCTCCACAGGTATGTACAGGGAAAATGGGGAAGATTTTAGTCATTATTGTCACTGGCATTTGAGGAAGAGACAGCAAACAGCTTGGGAGTGGAGGAAAAACCCAAGGGTTTTCACCAAACTGTACAGCAAATGAGAAGTAATGGGTAGATTAGCTGTCTGTTTTTAATAAAGAACTTTTTCTTCTTAGGATGTGAAAGCTCTGGCTACAATTCCTCTTCTGGGCTACACAGTGGATGACACTCCAAAAAGTGCTGACCTCCCCCACAGCTTCAAACTGACCCAGTCCAAGTCTGTGCACAGCTTTGCTGCAGACAATGAGGAACTGAAGCAGAAGTGGCTAAAAGTTATCCATTTAGCTGTCAAAGGTGAGACACCAGAATGTCAAAATGAACTGCAAGTGAATTTAGAAGAGCAGCCTGAATCTTCTAAAAGATCTGAATGCTGAAGCACAGGAACACATGGCATTTTTTAAAAATTTTAGTTGAAATTGTGGTTAACCTTTGTGTCAACCTTTCTTTGCTCAATCAAGGAAAGAAAAAAAAAAGAAAAAAAAAAAGAAAAACTTCTTACTACCATACACATCTTGGCACTTTATGTTTGGGAAAGAATTCTGGTCTTTTTAGGGATCTTTTTTCTTATATTTATGTTCTGTCAATAAAAGTGATGTACAGGTCCATTTCAGAGACTTTTTAAAAAAATGTGAATGCTATTAAAAATACTTACTAACATTACTGTACTACTTGTTCATTGTAATGCAATTTTTTTTAAATCCAGTTGCTCTTCAGTTAACATGTGCTACTTTCATTAAGAATGCAAATATTTGAAGCTTCCTACTTACATGTTAGGACTTGCAACAGGATAAAAGATATACCTCCACATTGCCAAAATAGATCTGTACTTAAATATGCAGGGACAGTTTGGTTCAATGTATGTAGTTTATAGATTGATTTCCACAGTTCTGTACATATGTTGTATTCACGTGTATCTTTTTAATTAAAGTAATGCAAATTGCTTTCACAGGTATCTTGGCTTTTAAGGTTTCAATTTATCAAGGAAACAATCTAATGATTTTCAATGTAGAAATAAATACCTAAAATATGAGAAAACGATATATAATATATGTACAGTATTAAAAATGTACAATATTTGATTATTGCTTTGATTTCATGATACTGGGTTCTTATTAGTGAATAATTTATTTTTTAAAAAGCATGTTTTCTATTTGAAATTAAACACAGTCCTAAATTGAAAAATACTGTTCAGTGACTTGTTTCAATAGCTGACACTTAATGATCTTGATATTTTTATGCATCAAAAAATTAGCAGTAATGTAAGTGGCATGCAATGGGCAAATGAGTTCCAGTTGTGTTTAAACAAGTAGTCGCTTTTCTTCAGTGTCCTATCACTGTTAGCTTTTAAGAGTGCAGTAGTTTGTTGCTCAATGCAGTATGTGGTTTGAGAAAAGCAACAGATTCTAGTAACCTTCTGGGAATGTGTATTTTTGCTATTATGGTTATTGGAGCAAAAGAACAATTTGAATTTAAGTATTTTAATTTTTGTAGAAGATTAGATATTGTAATGCTTATTTATGAGAACAATCTTCAAGGATTCTTGTTTTAAAGTGGAACCTGGTTTGTAAAAATTGAGTATGAAATCTGAGCTTGCAAATCTGAAATTTTATGAACTAACGTTATTTGTTTTCTGTTCCTGGGTATAAGGACTCTCTGGCTTTACAATATTAAGTTCCTTATGAACTTCCATTCCTATTAGAGTTTTTATACATAGAGGCAAATGACTTCCATAAAATTTTTACTGTAATATCCCTGAGTGAAATATGGCAAACTCAGAAGTAGTGATTGACTATCAGTTAAAGTCATTGCTGTCTTTCCTTTTTGAAACCCTTTAAGGAAGGAAAATACGTAACTTCTACGATCAGCTTGTCATATGAACATTCAGAGATCTTGCTTCTCAATAAATCTGCAATCTGTATTTTAAATCATGTCAAGCTGAAGAGCTCAGGTTCAATTTTGTTAATAACATGACAGATCTAAATTGTTGGGTTTTTATAGTGAGTTTGCCAAGCAAACTATCCACTGAACTCCTACTCCTGCTTTACTCTTTCTACAACATTATAGGGAAAAAAAAACCAACTCATTTTGCATTTAGCAAGGGATTCATATCTGTTTGTAATGTCAAGCACACATGGGCATGCAGTGTCATCATTCCTTCATAAGAATGTCATGTAAGTTAATGTTAGTGGGATGGATTTTGCTCTCACGTGCACAGATCCAGGATCTACCATATCCTTTAGATTCCAGAGCTTTACACCAGTGTTAATAATGATCAGGACACAGTATACAGTAGTAACTCTCCAGCTGACTTGGTGCATGTCAATTCTGAATTCTCTTCCTTGGGTGCTCTCTGGGTCCAGATTGTTCTGGATATAACCCTAGTATTGCTTTTATCTGATGTGCAAGCTCTTCTGTAATTCTCTTCGAGATTTGAAGTTACTTCTACTGGCAGCTGTGTTTACCTTTAGCAATGGGCAGCTCAAGCCTGGTTTGATTCATGTTGGTGAATCCCATCAGATTTTTGCCAAGGTAATATAAGATCTCCCTAGCTAATATATGTAATCTTACATATGCCTTGGCAAGGGATGGGGGAACATTCAGGTAAGCAAGCAGAACTCTTGGTGGCTGTCTTTCCTTCATGGCCATCTCCCAAGAGTGGGTATCTTCTACAAGAGCCTCAAGTGCAATTGTGGGACATGGAGAGTTGTCTTCCCACATCCCAGTGTATAAAAACAGTTTCCCATGGTCAAGGTGTGGAGTGTAAAGGAAGAAGTTGCTTTAAGGGAGTTCTCAGATAGGAAGGACTGAGCTACAGTGAAAAGATGATGCTATGACTGTAGAGTCAGTTCGGTTGGAAAAGCCCTCTAAGATCACCGAGCCAACAATTGCCCAGCACTGCCAAGTCCACCACTAAACCATGTCCCTAAGTGCCACTCCCATCTCCTCAGCCACCTCTCACAAGACCTGTGCTCCAGACCCTTCACCAGCTCTGTTGCCTTTCTCTGGGCCCACTGCAGCACTTCCATGTCCTTCTTATCCTCTCTTTCATGTCCCAGAACTGGACATAGCATTTGAAGCACAGCCTTGCCCGTGCCAAGTACAGGGGACAACCACTGCCCTGGTCCTGCTGGCCACACTGTTGGTGGCACGGGCCAGGACACCCTTGGCCTTCTTGCCCACGTGGGCACACTGCTGCCTCTTGTTCAGCTGCTGTCAGACCAGCACTCCCAGGTCCTTTTCCACCAGGCAGCTTTCCAGCCTTTCTTCCCCAAACCTCTAGTGCTGCAGGGGTTGTTGTGACCCAGGTGCAGGACCCAGCACTTGGCCTTGTTGAACCTCTGGGAGCTGGCTTGTCCTATTGATCCAGCCTGTCTGGATCTCAGTGCAGAGCCTCCCTGCCCTCCATCAGGTCAGCATCCTGCCCAGCTCGGTGCTGTGTAGTGCATTCTGTTTCCTCCTGCAAATCTCACTCTAAGCCAGGCAGGAAGCCCCATTCCAGTTAAGTGATTGGAAGCAGCAGTTGCTGTGCTGCCTTATTGTTCTAGTGGTACTGAGCAGGTGAAGCTACTTGAGTGGCAGCATCTCCCAGATGAAGCCCAGCATTTGGGCACGAGCAGTTTGAAATGGGAGTTGTTTGTTTGGATGTTAGCCTCACGTTTGCTCTCAGCCATTAAACTTTATACAGCAGAGGATATTTTATTTACCCTAGTGAAACCCATTTCATGTTCTCATAATCAATTGGTCAGAATTGTTCTCTTCTGAGTCAGAATGCCTTGGCACTCAAATACATGGTTCTGTGTGTATTTAATTACCAATATTAAAGGACATCAGAAAATGGAGAAATTCAAAAGTTAACCACCCTGCTGTCTTCATTCTCCACAGCAAACCCTCCTAACAACAGCATCCCAAACTTTTGCTTTAAATTGTAAATTATGACTGCAGAGGAGCAAATACAAAGTTGTAGCTGCTGTGGCTTAAGAATTATGATGAAAGCAGTGAAATTAAAACCATCATTCTAACAAGGTAGAAGCTGTTCCCATTTGAAATAAATTCTTAAATTCTTCAAGGAAAAGAAAAAAGGCATTGCATTTGGGAGCATAAAGCTCTGTGTGTAAGGAATAAACTGTAACTAAGCATTCATTCATAATACATGAATGCATGTGAATGGCTCTGCTGAATTATTTAAGTTTTGTGACTCTTGTGTTCAAGTAATGCTTGTTTCTCACTTTAAAAGTGATCACTGTTCTGTGCGTTTTAAAGCAGATCAAAAGTTATTTTAGTGGTTTTATCTGTGTTCAACCAGAACAAGACTTAAATTTATCATTCATATTTTTGGATCACAGCAATATATTTTTTGAAATTACTTATTTTTTCCCCCTACCATGGGAAAATAGTGTGTCATGGTATCGACATGTCTGCACCATTCCTCCAGACCCTCTAAAGATTCTTTTTTGGCATCAGGTACTCCTGCTTGGTTGAAGAGCTGCTATAAAACCTGTATTATGTAGTATTTCCAAATCCCTTTATGCCAAGTAGTTCTGTTTATTTCTAAGTATATTTAACTTATATGTGCAAAATAGATATTGAGAGTACAAAACATTCTCTTCTATTTGGAATAGAATATTAAACCACTTTAATTGCATGTATATATAGTAGCACCTTTTTATGCAAAACCATCTCAAAGTGCTTTATAAATCTCCTCAAAGATTCTAACTCTTTTTCATAGAAAAGAAGATTTTTATTGCTCATGTTTTTAAGTTATGGATGAAAGCAAGGCACTGATTAAATATAGAGTAAATACACTACCACCTAAGCAAAATTTAGGTGAGATTATAGAAGTATGCTCCACAGGCTTCCAAGTGGAGTCAGAAGGAAAAAGAATACATATATTAAAACAAATGGGAAAGATGTGGAAACACTTGACAGGTTGTTTGGGTTCCTCACCACATAGCTAGTATAAAAAATCATCAGCTTTTCATTTCAAGGAAAGATTAAATAAAATTAAGAGAGGGTAATTGTTTCTTATACTGAAGGAAAGACTTTCTGGAAAGAAATAAACATTCCATGTAGAAATAATCCTAAGCAATAACAAGAGGTCTTTCTCCATATAGCTGGTATAAACTAGCTTGGGCCTGCTGGAGCTATTATACCTTCAGTGATTGAAATTCACAGAGAATCTGCCTTACATTACATAAGGACACCTGTGGAAGATGAAACTTCCACCAGTTAGGGAGCTGCTGAGATACCAGGTCTCACCTGGACTCACAGAGCTCAGGTGAACTTCAGATGGAGGTAATGGAAGTAGGGGTGAATGTAAACAACTGGAAATATGTATCCAAAATAAATGACTGGAGAGAAGGAATTTTGTGGCAGAACTGACTACCCTTAAGGTAAATCCATTGGTGAAATGGGCATCACTCTTAGTCTCTGTGGTGTACTGTTATTTGAAATCTGAAATTAAATACATGGGGTTAATGCTTTTTGCTCTAGTCCATGGCCCTGTGGGTGTGAGGAATTTATCCAGCTGTTTCTGACCCATGGGACTGTAGTATGTTCCTCAGACAGGAGTTTTAATCTGCTAGTCAGATTGTTTCCTAAATCCTTTTCCTTTAACAGATGATAACATTAATTTAATGATTACATATGTGTGTGTATATACACATATGCATATGTATGTGTGTATATGTATATATGTGTATTTATATATTTGAGACTATTATTCAGCTGACTTGTTTTCAAGCAGTATTTTACAATCAAAAAAAAAATACACTGTGCTGCATTCAGAATAGAATGTATAATGATTGTGTTGAGTATGCTTTCCAGAAAAAGATGGAGGTAGATCTGCTATTGTAGCATGTTTACTATTTCAGCCTGTAAAAACAAACAGAGAAGCCCCCACAAACATGCTCATTCCAGTGAGGCATTTCAATCAGCTTCCTTTGAAACCTTGTGATTAGATTTCTTCCCAGAATAAACTATGGCATTTTGTTTCACCCCTTCCTCTTCCTAGCACAAGTGAATGTAGAATGTGTTTTTTTCTCAAAATCCTCAAGCAGATTTCTTTGAATAAAACATGTTTTCAGCCACTGCATAACACCAACCTACTTCTGTTTATAGTTCGTCCTCGTAGGTTCATTAAGTATTTATGGTGGAAACATTCAGAAAAGAGGGAACTATATCAAAGCATTTTTGCATCGATGTGCCCTGGTATTTTTAAGCCAAATTTGTTGCATGTAGAGAACAGTTTGCAATAGAAATATTATTTTTTCTATCATTGTTTTTTCTATTCTGCAGCTGTTGAGGCAGATTAATACAGTAATTTTAGTGCGAGCTGTATCAGCTGTAATGTTCGACATCAGAATTACAGGTTATACATGTTTATTTCCCTTCATTATGGAAGCATTTCTGATTTTAATTGCAAAAAGACTTTCTAAAAAAATAGTAATTGGAAAAATTGTAAATTTGTTTTGGTTTTGCAATAAAGTGAGTAATATTAAAAAGGTGAAATGCAAATGCCATTGTAAGTTGTGCAAATGTAAGTCGTCATTTTTATGGCTAAGAAATATATGAATGTAAAAATGTTGAAGATATTGTACATATTTTCTGTAATATATGTATATTTGATCTTAAGGTGGGTGGAGAATTGTAAAAAATAAGCACTTTAATTCATGTTGAGTACTTAAAAAGAACAGAAATTTGTATCCTGTAAAATAAAAGCATCATTAAATAAGTATTGCTGGTTGACTTTTTTTTTTGTCCGCCTACCCATTTTGCTGATAAAATCTTTAAGCTGTATTTCTTGTTGTGTGTGATGGTGAGGACCACTTTTGGAACACTGGTATCTCATTTGCTGAAGTGCTGGTTACTCACAAGTGTTGGTGAAAGATGTATTCCTAGTTTATAAAGGGTGTATTTAATGCTATGCTATCCTAGGTGGGAAAGGTAAATGACATCTGCACAGTTTGGTCCAGATTTCTGTAATGGGAATGTGACCAGGATGTTCTGTGAGTGCTTTGTGGGTATCTGTACCACCATCTCTACAGAAAAGTGCAAAAGTAAAGGAAATTGTTCAGCAGATCCCCAAATCTTTCTTAGTACTACTCAGTACTAAATGATCAGCAAGATCTCATGCACTGAACTGAAGTGGTGCTGCAAAGCAAAAAATGATCAGGTAATTAGCTGCATGTGCCCTTTAACAGACCAAAACTGGTTGCAGTTGCCTCTGATTTGCATCACCTGCACACATTAAACCTGTTTTGATTATATCTGATTTATTCTTGGTATTCTTCTGCAGGTGGGCACAGTGTTGCAGAAAACACAGAAACACAAAACAGAGGAAAAGTTACTGTAGTGCTTGGTAGTTCCTGATTGGAAAGAATTGCATACAAGAATTTTTGTTTCATTTCAACATCTTCTTCTCCTTCCATCACCATAAACAAATCAGTATTTGAAATATGCTCTGATTAGCCACAGAGACTAATGCTTCCCTCTCTGTTTATCTAACTTACTGATTTTTTTGTACTGTACTCTGTTTCAAACCTCATTTTCCCCATTAAGCACAATACAATGCCTGCTGCATGGAGACAAAAATAATAGCATTTACCCTAAAAATGTACTTTAATAAGAGAACACAATTATAAAAGTCAAATGACAGGAAATGGGGCACCACAGCTCCTACTTAATTCCTTTAAATCAGCAGAGTTAATAAGCACTGATATTTCTATGTGGCAGCAAATTGTCCAGAGCCCATCAAGGTGGTGAGGAAGTGGTAGGTGTTGCCTTCTCTGGCTTTCCTGAAGAGCCTGACGAACACTGCCTCATTACCACAGAATTGTTCTTGGCATTGCATGAACTTCCTGACATGAGAGAAGTGGCAGACCAGCCTTTGGTAAACACAGTATTTGGAGCTGGTTTGCTCTAAATAAATTGCTCTGGAGGGTCCTGTGGTGTCTCTAATGGACAAGCAGAGGGATCCTTATGATTGTGATCATTTTGCTTGGGAGCTGCTCACCCCCTGCCTTCTTGGCCCTGTGCACCAGGCAGCCATGGCAATATTTATCCTCACCAGACCCAGTTCTTGTGTTTTGTTCCTTGAGAAACACCACATCTGTGTTGTATGGTGCTGTTTCTGTCTCAAAAAGCACAAAGTTCTGGTGTCATGAGCAGGATGTGCTGCCTGCCCCAGTCAGAGTTGACATAGCCTCCAACCATCTGGATCTTACCAGAAAAATTAATTAATACTTTCTAACTGCCAAATCAGAATTTTTTTTTTTTTTGTTTGCTAAATGAAGGAAATTACTACTGTCAGAAGCATTTCCTTATGCAATAGATCCTTAACTGGGAATCTAGGGTAAGACGAATTTCCAGATCCCAAAACATCTTCATACTAATTCTACTGAATACTACCTTTTTTAACTTACAGATTCCAAAAGTTTCTGGATTTGATTTATGCATTTATAACATTAAAATAACATGTGGCTGAAGAAATGGAGATTGTCCTGGGAGCAGAATCTGGGATTACTCTCTTTTGGCCTCTAGTAGCCTCCTGTTCTCTTCTGCCCCTTCCTACTCCTGTCTGGGACCTAGGCAGTCCCAGCACTCTTGCTTGGAGAGTGTGGAAATGAACTTTCTCTTGGGTTCACTGGACAATGAACTTGTACCTCTGATTCTGTGAGCTTGTGTTTGGAAACAAGGCTGGAGGTTTGTAGTCTCTTTTTGACATTTTACCTTGTATGCACAACTCACTTTTCCAAACTCTAGTAAAGGGGAAATTCCTGCTTTGGGGAAGTGGGTTTTAGACTCTGACTGCTACTGAACAGGAGAGCCTTCTCTCAGTGTGAAATTAAATTAATGAGCCTGTGATGGAAGAAGAAAGGATTTTATTGTAGTTTTGTTTCCATGTACTGCCTAGCATGGAGAACCACCTGTATTACCTCTTTTGTCTTGAATATTTCTTGCAAAGTAAATCCAAATACCACAGCCCGAGGTTCTGGGACACAGCATTTGCAAAAGGCCTGCCACCTTATCTATGTTGTATTTTGGAAGTTGATCTCAGGCTAGCACTAAGTTGGTCCTTTGAACTGAATGCCCTTTAGCTCCTGAAGTGCAATTGTGTTTCACATGGAAAGACCTGCATCCCTCTGCCTCAAGGTGAATCTGCAGCGCAAAGCAAAGCATGGCAGGTGAGACATGAAGTGTCTGCTATCATTACTCTTGTAAGCAGGGTGGGATGTTGTAGATCCCATATGCTCAATTGTTACCTTGACTACTTAAAATTGTGCCAGTCATAAGCAGTGTGCACAAGAAAATGTGTATCACAGGAATAAAAAATGCTCCTCTTGGCATACTATTTTACCTTAAAAAGACTACAGATGGTCTTCTTTAACTACTAGATCCAGAAGTAGAAGATAAAAGCTCAATTTCTCCTGAATACCTGTAAGTTTTGGTTGAGGTGAGGTTTGGTTGGGATAAGATTTTTACTTTTCTGTTTGTCTTGCCTCAGCTGAATGCTAAGTGTGCATTTTGTTTAACAATAAATGTTACTCACTTGATAGCAGCCAGGAGGTTATTGCTTTTATTCCCAAAACCTTGGTTCTTTAACATAAAGAGTCTTCACCTGAAAGAAGCAACTGTTTCAGCATTGTGTTTGTTATTTCAAGTGACCACCCCAGTTGAAGGGAGAACTGCTGTACAGGAATCCACAAGGATACAGATTTTACTTTCATGTCCCACCTGAGTTTTTATGTCTATTGGCCCTGTGAGAAAAGCTGATGTCTTCCAAATAGCAAAGTGCTTGGGCTTTGTTACTGATTTATGAGGTTTGACTGCTGTGCTTGCCTTGTGGCTCTTGATCTCTGCTCTCCCCTCCCTTAACTTGAAACCTGCTTTCAGTTTCACAAGCAAGTTTTACCAGAAGTTGTCTGACACCCGAAATAGCCAGTGAATTTTCATAAATAACTTCCCAGTGTTCAGATTAAGAAAATATAAGGAACTCTCAGTTTTTTAGCTCATATTGTCCAGCAAAGTTGCGTCCCTCAGGATAAGTTCGTTTTGCCAGAGACTGGGTGTCAGCACAGGTAATGAGTTCCTCATACTCAGGAATTCCTCTCAGCACTGGGATTTCTTATAGCCAGCCAAAGCATGTAGGAGAGCTTGCTTTGCCAACTCAGCAGAATTCCTGAAATATGGATTTCAAACCTCTGACTTCTGTTGGTTTTGGGAAAAAAAACTAAAAGAGCAAGATTTAGAATCTCTCAGCCTGGGAAATCTGTGTAGAGCAGCCAAACAAAGGGTCATTCTGTCAAGGGATTTCAGGAATTTATTTATCTCATCTTCTAATGGTGTCGGGTGTAAGAAACTGTTACAGTTACATCTGTGACAAGGTTGCTCTGGAGAATACAGAAACACCATTCAATTTGACTTCACATGAAATCTAATCTCTGCCAGACCCATATAATTGCTGTACTGCATGGTTCCAAAAGGTGACATTAGTATGGAATAATTTATAGAAGTATTTTGCTAATGGTGTTTTTGCAGCATAAAGCAGTATGAATGTATGAGGCACAAATGCTACGTTACATACTTGATATATTTCAGTAATAATTCTCTAGACAAAAGAGGATGTCAGGAAAAATGCTTTGCTGAGGTGCTAGTTTGTGGTTTCCTTGTCTGGCAAAAATGAACTAAATAGCAAATGACTTGTCCATTACTGTCACTATGCCAATAAAAAAGACTCAGCTGTCTAAGAAAAATTGAAGCAAATGATGATGCAAAACTAAAAAGAAATTCATATCCTGGAGAAGTCTGGAAATGTTCTCCTAATGTCAAATATAAAACCAAGGAAGCTTATATGGAAATTAGAAGATGACAAATACAAAACTCATATCAAATTGAATTTTTGCATTATACATACTTAGATAATGAAATTTACCATCAGAGGTTGTCATTGGAGCCAAGAATTTAGTGTGATGGGACAAAACCCTATTATATGTTAGATAAAGCAATGTAGTTTGCAGTAACATGAAAGAAATATTGAACTGTCTACTTCAGATCTTACAGCAACATCAAAATAATTTAACATACAGTTTTGGAATGATCTTATTATTGCATTTTTATATTTTCCCCAGAGGGCTGATGCTGGAAGGTCTTAGATGAGGTCCTGAAGTAGATTGATATCAGGTCACATTTGGTGTGGCAGTTCCTGTGTTCTCATGTCAATTAACTTAAATAACCAGTCTGACTACTATTTTCTTTATCAGATCTTTGAGTTTCTTGCTTAGTAAGTCAGCCATGGAAATTTAGAGTTAAAGCAACAGACGATCTTTGCTTGTTAAAATATTTATTGCTTTGGCACAGTCCTCAACAGGGCTGAGGTAACTGTTGGTGCAGGCCATGAAACTTCATGGCAGAGGTATTTCTGGTTCTCACTTATTAGCCAGAAATGTAAAATGTGTTAAAAGCAGCATTCTGATGCTTCTTAGCTTTATATCTTCTTTAGTACTTTCCTTCATTCCTTCCTTAATTCACTTCCTCCATCTCCACTGTGCTTCTCCATTGGTGCATCCAGCCCTTGACAGGCCTTTCAAAATCTCTGCTGGGCAAGCTGGCTTGTCTCAGCTTAGTTCAGCAACTGATATTTCCTCGGTGTGCTCCTTGAAATATTACACTGATAAAGTTCTAAGAATAGCTGTAGTGGGACAGGCTAATGGGCGAGCACACGCTGCTTCTGCCTGCTGCTCCCCCAGCTCCCAGACCCTGCCAGCTCAGAAACAGCCCCAGCTAGATCTGATCCCTACAGGGCTGCTTTTACACATGCAATGCATTTCTCCTTCTTAAACTAATCCATGCAGCATCTGAACCAATTTAAAGTCTTACTGTCTACAGCATCCTTTGGCAAGGGGCTCAAAAGGTCACCAAAGCACCTGTACGGGGCTACTGTGTTTTGTTCTGAGCTGGCTCTTATTTTCATTAGGTGTTCCCAAAATCTCCCTACTGGAAGGGAGAGTAAAGAAACCTGATTCTCTTTCACCCACTCCAGGTTGCTAATGATTACACAGACCTCTGGTCCTTGATACCTTGTGCCACTTTTTTCGTAGGGTGAAGGCTCCTGTCTTTCTTAGTTGGTCTTGATATAGAAGCTGTTCCACACTTTTCATCATACTTGCTGTTCCTCTATGACTCTCTTTCAGTTTTACACTCTTGCTGAGATGTCCCACTTCTGGTCTAAATTAAGACATAAACCAGGTTTCACTTTCTCCATTTCACAGGGGTGTCCATGAGGTCATATGGCAAAATAAAAGTGGTAGGAGAAAGGTGATTTGCATGGAGAAATATGCTGGTGTTGCCAGCAGCTTCTTGTCCTGTGCAAATGGGATGCTTTTTTTACTTTTATTTCCTTTCTTCTTTTCTTTTCTCTTCCTTTCCTTCCTTCTTTTCCTTCCAGAGACTCAAGGAAGGAGAGGAGATCAGCCTTGACAGGGAACAGCTAATCTTTTAAAAAGATTATTTGCTGTGTCAGAAAAACACTTCCTTTTGTCCTGGAAGCTGGAGAGGTGGATGCCAAATGACTTTTTGGTATTAATGATCTCTGGGAGCCATTGGCTGTGGGATGCTGTTAGCTAATGAGTGAAATCACTGGATCATGTTTGTGTGACAGGAAGCCCTCACCAGTTTTTCAGGACCTTCTTCCCAAAATTTTACACGCATTCTTCTTTTACACACTACTTCTCTCTGTGCTGAATACACTGAATTTTGGAATGTTTAAATTGCTTAGCCATCTTTATGCTTTTCTCACAAAATATTATCCCTCTGACAGTGTGAAATTCCTCGACCAAGAATGAGAAACTTTGTACAGATGTACAAATAAGATGTACAAATAAGAACACATATCCTTGTTCTTTCCATTGACATTTGAGAGTTTCAAGATGTGAAGACTGCAAATTACTAATTTGTATAGAACAAGAATAAGAATTCTTATGCCATCCAAATCTTGAAACTTTCAGAAGCCTTTTTACTCTGTTGCTTACAAGAAACGACAAAGTCCAAATTAACTCAGTGCCAGGATATTCATAATTTATCTTTCAGAAAATGCACTCAAAGGAAAGACATTTGAAGATGAGAGGGCTTATTTGTTGTGATCTCACATCACAAGTCATCCTCTGGTTTCATTCCATCTCTTTTTATAACACAGCTGAGTATTAGATCTCACACAGTTTCCTACTTCCTGAGACACCTCAACCTAACCTATTATTATACATCTAAGTTACCGAATTTCAGATGATTATCCAAGAGCCTCACAGCAAAACAAAGCACATCCCCAAGAAAGCAAACAAAATAAATATAGCTGTTCCACATGTTTCCATTGTAATCCTCAGTATGTGAACAGAAATGGAAGAATATTCCTTTCACTGTGCAGTTTGTAGGAGCAGATCTCCAGTTCTGTTCTTCCCCAGAAATTACCTCCATTATGCCTTGTGAAAAACGCCAATCACTTGTTTTTAAAATTTTAAAAGTTTAATAGTAATAGAATGGTTATAAAAATAGCAATATAATTAGAGTAATAATAATTTGGACAATTTGGGTTAGGATAATATGAGACAATAGAAACAAAGAGTTACAGATGGTCCGGGTACCTTTTCTGGGCAAAATAAGCCTGAAAAAGGGCATTAACAGAGGGTTAACCCTTAAAAGCACTAGCCTGTTGCATATTCAAACACCTCATACACGATGCATAAATTCCATTCAAACAAAGGATTCTGTCTGGTCAGTGTCAGCTTCTTCCTCTTAATCCTGACAGTGTCTTCAGGGCTGAGCAAGGTGGGGTAAACTAGTTTCGTCTGGTAAGGGAGCAATAAATTCTCTTTCTCTGAAAGATTTAGGTGTCCTGTGGCTGCTATTTCGGTGCTATCATTCCTCTCTTTAAAAAAATATCCCACATACATAGTTTCTATTTTAACTACAAAATTTCCATTTTAACTACAAAACTACATTTACCGTACTATTAAAATATTAATACAGCACTACTAATCAACACAACACAATGCATACAGTAAATATCTGTGCAGAGCCATGTAATATGCACTTTTCACATTAGGAAGAATTCGTTCACAGAAGGAGTGATTGGGATTTGGAATGGGCTGCCCAGGGAGGCGCTGGGGCCGCCGGCCCTGGGGCTGTTGAAGGAAGGACTGGAGGTGGCACTCAGTGCCTTGGGCTGGTTGACACGCGGGTGTTCAATCACAGGATGGACCCGAGGATCCCAGAGGTCTTTTCCAGCCTCACGGATTTTGTGGTCCTGTGTAATAAACCCGGCAGTTTTTGCGATACAGCGCCACAACGCCCGCATCCCCGGCGCTGGCCGAGCAGGGCGCGGCCCGGGCGGGGCCCCACAGCCCCACGGCCTACAACTCCCATGGTGCCCGGCGGCGGCGCCGGTGCCGCGGCGGGCGCGCAGAGGCTGCCGGGGGCCGGGCCGTGCGCGGGGGCCGGCGCCGATGGCGGCAGGCGCAGGGGGCGGCTGAGGGAGCCGCCGGTGCCCGTCGCGTCCATCGACCGCCGACGCCTCGCCCGCCCCGTCCCTTCGCCCGCCGCTATGGAGGCGCTGATCCCCGTCATCAACAAGCTGCAGGACGTGTTCAACACGGTGGGGGCCGACATCATCCAGCTGCCGCAGATCGTGGTGGTGGGCACGCAGGTGAGGCGGGCCGGGCCGGGGGCGCGGGCGTTCCCCGCCCCGAGGGCAAGGTCGGGGTGTCCATCGCGCTTCCGCCGCCGCGGACCCGCGGCTGCCTCCGCCAAGGGCACGGGGGGACGCGGCAGGAGAGGGCGGGCGGGGCGCCCTCGGTGCCCGCGTTCTCCCCGCACGCCCTCGGCGGCTCCGCTGCCTCAGCCCCGGCTGCGCTGGGAGCGCCTCGTGCGCCGCCCGCCCGCCCTTGGGCGCTGCTCCGGAGCGCTTCGAGCGGCCCGGGAGCTCCGCGGGGCCGCGGGCAGGGCCGGTGCCCCCGTACCCCGTGGCCCCGGCCCGCACCGAAGGAGTGCGGGTGGCGTCGGGGACCCGGCGAGCGGCAGCCGCCCCCGTGCGTCAGCGTGACCGCCATCGCCACCCGGTTCCCGGCTTCCCTTCTTCGACAGCGGCCGCGGAGCGGGGGCCGAGCAGAAGGGATGTGGTAGCGGGACGGCATCTTGCAGGCGTGCGTGGTTGTCCTTTCCCCCGAGTGCCGTTTGGACTCTTTGTCTTAGCTGGTGACGGGGAGTGGAGGTGAGAGGCGAGGCCGGCGACTGTTGGCTGCAACAGTTACAACACGTGCGTGTGAGCCTGGTAATGCTCCTGGGCTCGAAGATAGCTCAGACCCTCTCCTATCTCTTGAAAGGGGATGCTGCTCTTCGGCAGAACTTTTGGCAGCTAAACATGCCTGACCAGAACTGCAGCGGTCACAAGGGAATCGAAGATGAAGCTAAGACTTGAAGCTAATGGATCTCTCATTTTGTTTCTGTGAAATTTAAATATGTATTGAATGTGCTGTGCTCCTTGACAGTAGCTTGCTCACCAAAGACTTCAATACCAAGTACTCAGTACTCAGGATTTTTATTGATAACTTAAAACACCAGCTGTATGTGTAATTGCAGTGGCATTTTTCTATGTGAGATTAAAAAAGTTTTTTTTTCCAGTTTCACTTTATGAAATATATTGAAGTGTCATTTTTAAAAAATACTTTTCAGCTCTGTCCCAGTTATCTTTTCCTAGGTATAAATACTTACCATAAGTAAGTACTGAGAGATAAAACAGTATTGACATGTTCGCCTTCAGTAGTCTCCCCATCAGTATCAATATCCATTCAGTGCTGTATCCATGATATTTATGAGCCCCCTTGAATTAGCATGAAATTTCCTATCATCCAAAACATAGTCCTCTATGGACTCCAGAAAAATATCTAGCAAGCTGTATCTTGGGGTGATTTTGTTTTAGTCAGGGTTGTTGGAAGAAAAAATTGTCTTTTCTGACGTAGTCATTCCATAGATGGTTATTTTATGCAATTAGTTTTAGTTTAAATAAAATATTATTAATCTATTAATTTGGAGTTAGTTTATTGGAGACCAGATTTCTAGAGATGTGTCAGATATGGCATTAGAGCTGATAGTTTTGCTGCTAGTAGTTTTTTTCCTTCTTTTTTTACATGTGCCTTTTAGACAGTCTTGTTTCTTTGTGAAGTGCTGTGTGGCCTTTAAGTTTGTTCACACAGCTGATATATCTGTAGCCCACTGGCATATGCTGTCTTTGCTTTTTTGTCTGTGAATAATATTCACAATAAACAGTCTTGAATTTTTCACCTCCATGTTTCTGTAGGAAGCAAATGCTGCCATATAAGGTTTCTGTAATTCTCTGTTAATTGAGTTATGCTTTCTGCTTCCAATTTGCCACTTGCTTTTTTTAAATGACCTTTTTACATATTCAGCAAGGAGAGGAAAAATGCTTTTTGAAGTAGTTTTCTGTTTATTTTTCTCTTTTTTCTCTACCCTTTTGTTTATTTGTGCTTATGTCTTTCTCTGCTTCTCATTCTGTGCATTAAGTTAATTCTTTCTTTTCTAGAGTGTGTAGGACTAGAAGCTGTTTATAAGCCTTAATTCTGTTTCCCATGTTCTCTTTCCCCCACCTCTGTTGTTTGGGATTTGTTTCCTACCTCCCTTGTGCCCTGAGAAATTGAAATGTTTTAATTTTTCCTCTTTCTGGATACATTTTAGTGCTAATTGTGAAATTTTGCACATGTAGATGGCCTCTTGCACTTGTGGTTTTCCTGCCATTCAGTCATATGAGACTTCCTTCTCATTCTCCCCATTAATATTGTGTAAGTTATTTCTGTGTCCTAGTACAGGGTCATTTAAGAAAACTGGGGATTGTGCTGGTAGAACTCAGAGAACACCTTCAGACTGCCAATTTTTCTTCACTGTTTCAGGGTTTTTCTGCCATTTCCAGATAGGTGTTCTATTTTTTCCCCAATTCAGTATTCCAGTTCCATTTTTAGAACAGTATGACTGAATTGCCAAAAAAAAAAAAAGTGTCCAGGTTAGCAATAAGATATAAAAATATTAGTTCAGTAATGTTGTAATACTCAGTGTTCTGGTTTATACAAATGCTTTATGCTCTATATTTTAAGGGATAACAAGGTGGTATTGAAGTGCCTTAACTAAACACATTAAAACTACAGTAAAGGAGGCAAGGGGACAAAAAGTGATTTGGTTAATTGTGGCCTTTTGTGTGACTAGGTGATATCACAAAAATGTCTACACTACCAAAGTGATCATAAGATTTAGAATAAATTTTAAGAAAACCAGCCAGACAACAAAATACCTGCCTAGAAGTAGGTAAAAATGAATTGTCTTTATTTTTTGTGCCATTAATTCCTGGAATATGTTTGAGGTTTTTAGTAGTCCTCAACCTAGTTTTATGCAAACTTTAGTGTCAGCTTTGTAGCAAAATTCTTCTCATGCTGACATTTTAAAATGTGGGCTTTATTTGCACTTGGTCATGTTAATTGAAGTAGAGACATTGTAGTGAAGTTGATGTAGCAACTGATGGAATTGACAAGTGAGATTTTGGAGTGACCTTTCACGTGTACATTTATGGAGTACTTATACTCAGTCTTTTGCCAATGGCATTTTGAGACTAAATGGGGAGTTGTAGTTTACAGTATTTAGTATAGGCTTCTGTTGGATGTTCCCCTGGGACTGGCTCACAGAGGAGCATTACAGTTATTCCTTTTGTTTTTTGCTGTTTGGTGTAAGTATGTTTGATGCTAATGCTAAGCCACTTCTTATTGCAAGGTGGAAGGTTTCTTGATCTGAGGTCACAGCCTGAGTGCATGGATATGTATAAATTTATGTTCTGGTAAGATAAATAGTTGGAAGAATGCTAATTTGGCTGTTAAGAAGTTGACAGCAATGGGAAGGTGATGTACAGTCCTGGCTAGTGGGATGAGGAGATGAATCCAACAGATGCTATCAAAGCATCCTGTCTGTGAGAGACTAGCACCATTGTCTGGAACTTCAGGTGTTCTGCAGAGCTTCTGTGCCTTTCCCTGGCGGGAACAGAAATTCAAGCCACTTAGCTCATTCAGTGTAGCCTACATTGTGTTGGCAAAAAGCCAGGTTGAGTGGAGGAAACTCCAGTTTGTACCAAGCAACCAGGAAAACCCCATGCCAAGCACAGCCATTCCTTCCTTTCTCCTCTCTTGCTGAGTGGTTGGTTTGATTTTTATGGGGTTTTGTTTGTTTTGATTTTTGTTGTTGTTTTGTCCAAGGATCTTTCAAGCAATTCAAGCAGATGCAAAAACCCATTTGTATCTACATTTGACTAGAGGTAACCAGAGCATTGCTTCCTTGCTGGCTGGGGACAGTTTTTTTTTTCTCCCAAATGTTTTGCAAACTTCCTGATTTCATTTGGGTTTTTTTCTTGGTTTTCATATCTGACATTTACAGTCTCTGGTTTTGGGCGTAACTGTTTTTCTTTTTTGCCATCCTTTGCTCCTGTCGAGTCATGCCCTGACTGTTCTGTTTGTTTCAGACAAGCAGCAAAGTGAGGCTGACATTAATTAGCTATTTGCGTTTACCAGACATAATGGAAATGCTGCTGATATGATATAGTGCAGACATTTAGTGTTGTGCTGTTTCTTTTCTCTGATGGGCTCCCTGCGTTTCTGAACAGCTGAACTTTTTGGGTGCTCAAGGTTTCTGTGATTGAAAGGATGGCGTTTTCACAGTTTCTATCTGCGGACTTCATATGAATTAGAATAAAATTATAGGTCTAATAACTTGATCCTGCATTTTAGCATTTTATGATTCTTAATATGAGAACATTATTAAACACTATTTAGAAGATAGTTATTTGATTGTTTGTAGTTGCCTGGTTATTTTGGAAGAGTATAGAGTCTGCACAGAATTCACAGTTGTAGAAGGATGTGGATAAAGAAGTCTTGTGTTTCTCTTTTCTTGTTTGGTTTGTGTGCTTTGTTTTGTTTTGATGCTTTACTGCAAGGGCCCTGTTCTGTTCATTTTGTGATTGGCAGTTGTTTTTCTTGGAAAACTGGTGTTTTAATTAGACCAGGTGAATCTTGTCTGTTGTCCAGGGGCACAGTGCAAGAAAACATATTTTCAGGAAGATGGAGGGGAAAAGTATTAAAACAGACAGCACAGGCATTTGATTTTCACAATCTGGAGAGAAAATGCTTGTGTAGTTCTTGGAAAATATTTGTTTGTGTAGTAGCCAGAAGGTTGACTAACTTAGAGATTTGGGGTTTGGGTTTGTTTTAATAGTACTGTTGTTTTGAACTTTTAAAATTTGAATATGCAAGTTGGTTTTATTTTGATTTACTTTACTGCAGGGCATGAATACAGCAGTATACACAGTACTGTGGGAGGTCAGGATTTCTGGCTTGCAAATGTGAATCTTCAGATACCACAGTTCCATGATGTAACTGAGAGTCTGTAACTTGTTTCTACTTAGATGAGGCATTTTTTTTCCTTAAGTGAATTATTGGAGGGCTTTGGGAATTGATGTACTTAGGAAGAAAACATCTGCTAATCATTGCTGTATTTGCTGTTGTTTGGCACTTGTCTGCAGTTAGATATGGATCTAAATGCAGGATTTCTGAAGAGCTTTGGCTGAGCTGTGCCAGTTCTGGAATTCCTTACTGCTGGTGCATGAGCTGTTTTATGTGGAGGTAGTTCCTGTGACTTTGAGTCTCTCCCTGACTTATTCAGGAGAGCTCTCTGTTCAGGTAAATGGGGAATGCCCTGCAGGAGCAAGAGTCTTGTAGTCTGGACAAGATCTTGCATGTCTTTTGGAACAATGAGCAGTGCATTATGCTGGTTTTACTGCTTGCTCAAGTTTTACTGCTTTCTCAATCAGCCTGTTGTCTCTTCTGCATCTTTTAGAAGTGTTATTTTGTTTCAAACAATGTCTTAAAATAATCCATTTGGCCTGCTTATGGCTTTAACATTCTTTTTTTGATTGGTAAATAAATTTTTAAATTTGTTAGCTGCTTAGAGCCAGCCTAGCTTGGGGCATTCCTAGTTTGAATTGGAAAATTTTGTTAGAATATCTCTTCTAACTAAAGCAGTTAGAAGTTCCTTTGTGGAACTGCTCTGAAACTGCATGTGTACTCACCTTCTATTCCAGAATAATTTGTATTTGCAAAATAAGGAAAGAAAACGAAATACTGCTGTTCTTTGGTTGTAGCAGGCTGAACTCTTCTAGGATGACTATGGCAAATAACTTTTTAAAGCACCAATGTGGGTAATATTCCTGTGGATGACATCCCAGCACAAGTTCATTAGATTTTATTTCCCAGCGATAGAATGAAAATTTAGGAAATTCTATATGTACAGATTGCCAAGAGCAGGATTTACCAGCAGGCCTTTTGTACTTCTTATATGGCAGAAACTGCAGAATTGCCACCATTTCATCTCAGATGTCAAAGCCAGATGCACTGCTTTCCTTAATAGAACTCTTCAGGAGTTAGTATGTCTTATTGAGAAGTGTCTTTTTCTTCCCAGCTCCTTACTGTCATTCCTGAATGTTTGTATTGTGCCACTCCAAATTCTGACATCACTGCCTCTAGTTTCTTGTGCTCTCTTATAAAAAAGTCTGTGTTGTGTTGCAGGAGTTCTTTGCATTTTTTCCCTATTGGATGAAATAGTAAAAAAACTTATCAGTTCACCCTGTTCAAAGGCAATGAGCTAAGTTTTACACTCCTTTCAACTAATTTTTGGTTTGGAAGTTTCCCAGTAGCTTATTGGACATGTTTCTTAACAAGGCTTTTTCCCCACAGATGTACTGTGTATTGGCTCCACAAAGTCTTTATGAAGTCTAAAGATAGACAAAGGAAGACAGGAGATTCTTGTAAGATGACTTGAAGCTTGTTGCAGCTGATTCAAGTCCATTATCATTTTAATAATACTTGAAATACACAACAGTCACCAATCCATGTGACTGTAGGAAATTTGATGGGTCTTGTGCATCAGGGGGACAAAAGGTGAGCCTTGTGTTAATTTTTCCTTCTTGCTTCATGGACTTCATAAGAGTAAGAGCAGACTTTCCTTATTAACTGAGCTAATTGGTGAGACCCTGTGAGCTAAAGGACAGTGAATCACAAGGGACCTGGCATTCCTTTAAGGACAGCCCCATGGAGCACAAAGCAATAGTCCATCCACTTGCTTGGGAAAATGAGTGGAGGTCTAAGGAGAGCAGTATTGAGGGAAGCCATGACTCAGCCTTAGCACAGCAGACACGTGCAGGAGGTGGAAACAAGGACAAGCTCGCTCAGGGATATAAAAATCCTGCCTGCATGGGCAGAGATGCTATTGAGAAAGCCACTGTTAGTGGTAAGGGCAAAGGCAGCAGGAACTTCCAGCACTGGATCAGGAGTTAAGGAAAAGGAGAAATAGGGAAATAAAGGCTTGCTGCTGTCTGTGACAGGTGATCCAGGGACAGTGAATATGGACAAGGCTGAGGCACTGGATCATTTCTTTGCCTTGGTCTTCTCTATCACATCTTCTAGGCCTTGGTCCCTGTAGGCAGGGTTAAAAATGGAGAATAACTCAGTGCTGCAAGAGGATTGGGTCAGGGTTCTTTTTTTTTTTTTTTTTTTTTTTAAGGAGAAAACATCTTTGCATTCTGTTTGGCGTAAGGAACAAGACTCCTAAAATAGTAACACTATCGAGGATTTGGAAATAGAATTAGAAAGCCAGTGAAGTAAATGGGATGGGATGAATTTGAATGGTTGTTCCCAGTGTTACTTCAGCATTTTAAAGATGGGGTCTCTTCCATCTGACTTGTCAACGGCCCTGAAGTGTTTTTGGAAGTAACATCTCTGGCTATTAATGAAGCTGGACAGTTATAAAATCATGCACTTGGTGTGTGCTGCTTCTGAATTGCTAAAGCTATGGTTTGTAATGCAGCAGATTGTAAGCCACATTTTCTCTTAAGAATTAGTGTAATGGATGGGAGCAAATGCGGGAGCAAATGCCTTTTGATACTTAAGTGTGCACAGTTGAAACATGCAGAGACAAGTAAAGAAGAAATGAAGGGTAGGGAAGCAAAGCAACCCCATGAGGACTGTTAAAAGTGGTTTTTTGGAGTGGATCATAATTCTTACATCTCACAGCTTTTTAATTTGGGAGCATAAGTGCACAATTGTTTCCCAGTGACTGCCCTTCATCCTTGATTGTCAGCATCATCTTCAGATTAAATCTAAACCAAAGATGAACATACAGAGAGGTGTTTGAAACAGGTGTTACAGAGGCAGAGAGAATGCTGATAGGGTTTCAGCATGCCCTGACAGTACATAGAGTGTAAAATACTGAAGTCCTGTGTGCATCATCTCTTTTTATCTCAGTACTTCAGGGGAAGATGGTTTTACCATCCACCAGATACAGGTGTTTCTCTGTGAAATTAGTGGTGGTTGACAGAGCAGAGTGTAATACACTCAGCCATGGTAGTTTGACACAAAGGTTAAAGGAGTGACACAAAATGTTCCTGTATTTACTCCCCCTGGCTTTTTTTCTGAGCAGCCTCTATTAAGTTCCTCTAGATATCACAGCTAGTAGATATTTCAAATTAGGATCAGATATTAGGGTCCAGAGGGAAAATCTGCCTGATTGCCTATGAAAAATTAGAGTTTTTAAATGCTTTTTTTGACCCATCGTGAAATGAATTTTAGGATTTCAGTTCGTGCTTAAAATTGCGACGAGCATTTTAATGAGGTGACAAAACAAGTGTGATACTTCTGCAGACTTGTTCCTTAAAATTCCTTTGGTTATCAGTGTTAGTGTCTGTATCTATTCTTTGAAGGTCTGGCTGAACTGACTTTGTATTCTTAACAGACCCATATCCCTTGCTTCCTCCTCACTGGCAGAACAAGATCAACTTTGTGTTTACTGCTTCCTGCACCGTGTTCCCAGACAATTCTTGGTAATGGATGCTGAGGAGTCCAGATTAAGAAGTGCGTCATTAGATAATTGTATTCCAAGAGCAGATTGCTTTAGTTGGGAGTGTAATGCAATTTGAAAGAATTTCTTGATGCATGGAGTACTGTAATGTTTCATTTAGTGTGTTTGCAAAGGATCCAGATTGTTCCTTCCCCATCCAGAGGTAACTGGGAGTGGTGTAAGACACAGTGGTTTGTTTCTGTATGTAGCTTGGTGTACCCATTTTACCTTCCTACATTACCCCTCCTTTGGGAAGACTTAAAGAGCAACAGTGTGCAGCAGCTTGTCCCGTGGATTTTGGCTTCCTTTTGTGGTGAGGTTGTTGATAAGGATTCCTGCTATTTGTTACTATCCCTTATGTGCTTGGATTATATGTTCATGAGAAGCCACTTCATCTAAGTCTGATCTTCAGCCTTGTGGGACTGAGTCATCATTTTTCCCATGCCTAAGAAAATCTTGCTCAAGAGACCACAGAATCATCAGGTTTGGAAGAGACCTTCAAGATCAGATAGTCCAACCATCAATTCAGAATAATCACGCCTAAGCCATATCTCCAAGTGCCACATCCAGCCTCAATATTTGAAATATTTTTAATAAATGAAGCACTGGTCTTTGTTTTTTGTGGGTTTTTTTTTCCAATGCACAAGATGAACCTTTATCATCTCTCATTTTTTTGGTTAGGTATTTCACTTGTTTTAAGTAAGTTTCTTGAGAAGTGGTTTGTTATTTGTCTCTGTGAAGTTTGTTTTTTCACAGTCTATAATATCAGTAGTTCTTCAGAAGTGGGCCAGACCAGGAACTCTCTCAGGGAGGCTTGCAGATCTAGTTCATGCTTTGGTCAGGTTGTTCTTAAGTTATTTGGTAAGAGCTCAGTGCCCAGCAGTCTGTTATAAGGTGCTTGTAGGGAAGGTGCCCAAAGCTGATTTGGAGAAGGATAGTTGAAGAAAATTATTAATAACTTTCTAGGGGAGTCTTTTGAAGGAAAAACAAATTTTAATAAGGCTGTATTTCTGCTTGACCCTTTTTCCAAGTATTTCCAAGTGTTTCTAAGCCATTGATCTCACTGCTGTCAAATGTGATTTAGATTTACTTTGAATAATGCACATAATCTGCATTGGTGTGTTATTTACCTATTGAGACAAATCTTATTTTTGATAAAACATCTTTTTTTTTTTCTGTGCATGAAGCATATACAATAAAATGGTACAATAAAAAAAGGCTTTCATTTGTTGTTGTTCAAACTTTCTAGGGGTTTGGCCTTGTATTTTAATATCTATTTTGTCATTTTGCATACAAGCCCTATTTCAATAGGTTTTCAAACTCTCTTATAATATATTTGTGTCTTGTTTTAGTGCACTAGTAGAAATGTACTGTCTGATAGTAACTTGTTGCTTGACTTCTCATCTATTTTTCAGTTTTAGAAATTTGTGAGATTTAAGGATATTCATCACTTTTTTGATATCATGTTATGCTAGGTTATGTACTCAATTTGCATGAAGTCTCAAATCTGTTACTTCAGAACTGGTAGGCTGAGTGGAGGTTCCATAGCAGTTACATAATACACATTCCAGCTGTCAGAAGCATCTGTTGGTTTCCTTTTTTGGTTTTGTTTTCTTGTTTGTTTTTTAACAAGAGAATTGTATGGTAGTTGCTTTAATACAGAAATATTTCCTAGATGGTAGCAATGGCTGTCAGAGCAGGTTTTCTCATGGCATCACTATGTCTTAGTCACTAGACTTAGTGATGCAGAAAATTGGAAGAGTTCAGTACAGTGTTATTAAAAAGACAAAATCTTCTCAATCAGATTGAGTGTTATATTGACATATCTGTGTCTGATTTTTATTGTTAATTTTAACATGGTATATGTTTAGAAACATTTTTAAGACCCAGGTTTTCACAGCTGCTGTTGGCCCGGTTATGAATCTTGTACAGGAGTTGTGCAGGAGAACATTTTAAATGTATTCTCTCAAAGAATATTTGTAATTTCACAGCCTTTAAGTATTTCCTAACTTTTTACAGTTTTTTGTTATGTAAATACTTAAACATCCCCACAGAGAGTGTGGGATGCCATGAAACAATGTTTGTTTCTACATTTAGTGTATAAAACACTGTCTGTACTTACCAAACTGATACAATACATGATTAAAGAAAAGCCCCAAACAGAAACCAAAACAAACCCAAAAAACAACCAACCAAAAAAACTCAAACAAACCCCCCCCATCCAACCAAACCTCAAACTGAAAGGAATGTAACATTGTAGCAGCCTATGTACTCAAGTATACATAGTTAATATATGTTTGTGTAATTGCTGCCTCTGATATCAACACAGCCAGCCCTTGTTAATTCTAACAAATGATAACCCAGGGTTGAATTCCTCAGTTTACAAAGCAGTTTTACTTCAAGATGTTAGAAAATGACATAGTACAAGGCATCAGATTTCTTTCTGAGCGTTATAAAGAGTAGCATTTTTTTCCAGAAATGTTTCTGGAGAGTTTGATATTTGTGGTAGAAAATGTTAAATAGGAGATTAATTTTTCTGAAACCTACTATGAGTTTAGTTTGACCTTAAGAGATAAAAACCATGGGACAAACCATGTAGATAGAAACCTGTTCTGAGTATCCCAAGCAGATTTAGACGGTTCCTGGCTTGTAGCAGACCTGTGCCACTCTGTCACATGCTCCTTCAGGCACTCTGTAGCAGAGGACAAGACAGAGTGCCCTTTGCAGGCCAGATGAAAGCAAACTAAAATATCACAGCATTTTTGTGTTCCAGAAAGTAATGTAGCTGTATTCCACATTTCAGAGCAGTGGAAAAAGTTCTGTGTTGGAAAGTCTTGTGGGGAGGGATCTGCTCCCACGAGGTACTGGAATTGTCACCCGGAGACCCCTTATTCTGCAGCTGGTGCACGTTTCCCCAGAGGATGGTCGGAAAGGAGCTGGAGATGAAAATGGTAAGTATGATCCAATAATTTGTTTTGCCTTTTTATTCAAGTCTTTCCTGTCCTTTGCAATGATAAATCAGTTGCTGTAACGTTAAAACTCTAGTATGCTTTTTAAAATTTTCTTGGAAGAAAACACAGCTGTTGTCGTATCTGTTTTTTCCATTTACCAAATGTCATGAAGTAACAATCTTTTGGATATTTAAAATACCTTTAATGTTTTAAGCTTTCCTGTTCATGGGAATTTCTTTTGAGAAAAACGGGCATTTCAGTTGTAAAGATAATTGTCAGGAATGTAGAGAACATGATTTTATTTAGTGTGTTTTTCATCCCATCCCCTTTTGCAGTTTATATAAAGTATTTCATTAAGAGGGTGATGAGTGTTAGAGTTTTTAGAAGGAGGGTAGGAAATTGGTAAGTTGTGGAGAAATGAAAACAAACTTGCAGTAGAAGCAAACAGAATTGAACTGACAGGGCTTACACATGCCACCCTACAGGGCTGCACTGAGAGACTTCAAGTGCATCGAGCAGGGCACTTTAAATGTTCTGTAGTTTTTACTTTGACACTTGTCTTCTGTACTGCTTCTATTTTATCCTTCAGCAGATCAAGAAAGTGATCTCAGTTGTCCCTTGGGAGTTTCAATGCTCATTTCATACCAACTAATGCTCCTGATTAGGAGCAGCAGGGACATATCCACCTTCTGATAGTAAGATAAATCTTAGGGTTTTTTTATGTAGACACTAATAACTGCACAGGCTTTTGTTGGCATGATAAACTTGCGACTATAAATATTCTCATTGTGTTCAAATTTCTCTTAATTTCTTTCTGCCAATGGTAAGTCAAGGTATCAAATGTTCTTTACAGTATTTATTTTCCTGTAATATTTATGGCCTTTGATTTCTGAAGGACAGTTACTTGTATTGTGCTGTTTGAAATGTTTAAGTTCCAATCTTAATTGCTGTCACAAGCAGAGAACATAGTTAGGGTTCATAACAATTAGCATGCAAACCATGAGAAATTGTAGGGAAAATTCAGGCTGGAAATTATTTCAGGAGATCTCTAGTCCCATCTCCTCAAAATGGGTCCAACTCTGAAGTCTAGACCACATTTCTTTGGTCTTTATCTGCTTGGTTCTGAAAACCTTGAAGGATGGAGAATTCAATCTCTGTGCAACTTTTAGAAATGGCACATTTGATGTCTTTAAATGTAGCTTTATATTGCTTGTACTGTGCAGTGTATAGTTTGTATTTCTAGAACTTCTCAGAATGCTTGGATTCTGAGTTGTAGGGTAAAATATTATTTTGCTCTTCTTTGCTACTTTACAGGTGTAAAAGGAGGTTTTGTAATTGGAGTATTCTGAGTCAAGGCAGAGCCTTTTTGTTTAGGTTGCATTTCATTTGGGCATTTTAAATTAAAAATTCATAGGGATGTTGGGCTAAATTATTATTTATGATGCCCACTTAGATTTTTTGGGGGAAAACAATTAATATGTACTATGTTAATGTTATAATCTCATCTTCTTCTTCTGATAGAGATGTGGGCTTGTTTGGTGAGAACAGGCATTTGATGAGAACAAAAATTATGATTTTCCAGTTGAGTTTGAACAGTCTCTTCTCCAAAATTCAGGCAAATTGTGGTCTAAATGATGTTGTCACTGATCTGGTCTAGCTTATGTTCAGATTGTGGTGTTACATCTGAGAAGATGGGATCAAGTAGCTTGGAAAGAAAAAAAATGACAATTTCTTATCTTGTCTGTGCTGTGTAACAATTGTAATAAGTGCCATTAGAGGTCTATTTTTAGACCTCTAATTTTATTTGTAATGAGGTGGATGTTGAGGTAGGGTTGAAGATGGATTTGGGATTTCCCAGAGGGAAATAGTCTTGCAGAAAAGGATTTTATCCAGATGGGGATTTCTTTGCAAGTTGAAAATTGGGCAAGGGAGTATCAGTCTTAGCATGTTCCTTTCTGAATGCTGGGATTGAACTCTCTGTGAACACAACTAGTTTTGTACAACTCTCTCTTCTCTTTTGACTTCTGTTTTGTGATTGTCACTTGTGTCCATCATAATGCTTGCTCTACTGGTATTGTATATTAACGCAGCCATTTCAAAATAGCTGCTACTCCGTGGTTCTTACAAGCTTTAATTTTACCTCTGTTGGAGTGTTGGCATCCAGAAAGCTTCTCAGTTTTTAACACAAAGCATGTTTGACTGCTGTACTGCTCACTTAAGGAGGGGCAAGTAATACCCTTTGTACTGTGATTACTGCAGTAAATAAGAGAGTCAGAAAATACCAAAGATAAATTTTCCGTTAAATGGGAACTTCTGTATTTTTATAACAAGCTGATCTGTATATTCTACAGAGAATGTGTGTAATTTGATGGGAAGGAAATGTTCTCATCATGCTTTTGCTGTTTATTGTTGGCTCTAGTGATTCAGCACATATGGTGTGTTTGATGTGATGATACCACACTGTGGTGTTCTCTGATCAAATTGCAAGAGAAGCAGCACTTATCAGAGAACTGGGCCTGGTCTTGTGAATTATTAAATTGGCCTTGCCAATTAGTGAAAACCTATAATGGTAGTTCAGAAATGGAAAATCAGAGAGAACATATCAGTGGCCAAGTAGGTGCTTATAGGTTCCTTTTTTTCATTTGTTCCAAGATTGAACATTGTTCAAATTCTGAGCAGACAGAATTGATACAGAACACAGGAATAATTGATGCAGATCCATTGCTTGGTAAATCAACATTGTTTCATTAGCCTTTTGCTCTCTACTTCAGATGGGAATCTCTTACTCCTAGCTCCCAAACAGTGTGGCCTGCTTCACTGGGCTTGGCTTTGTAGAAGCACTAGAGAGGAAAAGCTTTCCCTCAAAAGTGCTTGCAGTCCAGTTGGTGCCAAGGATGGGAAAAATGGTACAACAGTTAGTATTTGGGAAGTTTTCGTTGCCATGCTGCTGGAAATCCTCTGTGGTGGTGGCCTTTTATGACTCCCAGCAGCTTCTACCATTGGAAATGAGTAACATTTCTATTGCTTTAGAAAGGGACAGAAGATACCTGAATAACTGAAGTCAGTTATCCTTGTATTTTATTGAGCTTCTTAAAGGAGTGTTCTAGAGGACATAACAAGTACAATTTGGTAGAGGGCAGTCCTGAGAAAAATCAAGTGATATATGTGCTTTTACTGGGTATTAATTAAGGTTTGCAGGTCTTACTACAGTTAATGGAAAACCAGAAAAATATAGACTGTTGCTTTATTCACAAGATGTGGTGGGATTTTGTTTTGAAAAGCAGGATCTGTTTGTTCTTAATAGCTGCTGTTTTAGTAATTCCTTACCATGTGTAATACTGGATTTCATCATGACCAAAGGGTTGTTTTGTCACACCTTTATCTAGCATTTAATGTTTAGTGTAATCAGGTGATTAATTCTTCTGAAGGTATTGCCTGAAAAGCTTCCAAAAAGTAACATAACTGAGGGAAGACTGATTTACCAGTTAAATGAGTGATAAAAAACCATTCTTCATGGAAACTAGAAGAGTGGGTTGCTGAATGTAGGCTAGTTAAAACACTTTCTCCTTGCCTTGAGCATTGTTACCTTTAGAGAAATGCAAATCCTTTCCTAAAAGCTCCTTTCCATTAAATTGGATCTATTGGGAAACTTTGCCATAGGTGTTAGCAAGTTAAAATGCAGTGTCTCTGACCCAAGTGTGTCTTTTTAATATTTATTTTAAGGAGCTTATAGATAATACTGAAAAAAATTATTTATACATAGAACTAAGCCTAGTTCAAATTCCTAGTGCAAATTCCCATGCCACCAGAAAGAGAATAATTTAAGACTAAAAGTGTCTGAGGAGGAAATCATCTCCCAAGGAGGGACATAACCAGAGAGTGCTTGGTCCATATCTCTCAAATGTAACACTTCGCAGTATCTTGCTGTGTATTTTTCTTCCTGGCTTTAGGCCTCTCTTTACTCCCTTAGATTCAATTTTCAAAAGGAGATGAGCAATACAGTACTGAACACATTATAGTTTTTTCCTCTATGTGCATTTTACTTTATTTCCTCTGAACAGTAAATAGAACCTTTTAAATAATCTGGAATGGAGAAACCCTTTCACTTTGCACTTACTTTAGAGACTGGTATGTTATTTTGCCTATTTACTAACCAATACAAGCAAAAGTTTTTCCTGATGATGTTTTCTTCATAGCTCTTGTGCCTGCAGAACAGTAGGGACGAAAGTTTGGTTTTAAAAATTTTTCCTTAACAGATCTAGTCCATCATATTTCTATTGATGATACACACACCTTTGAGCAAAACATCAACTCTCCAGATGAACTAAGCTGTTCAAACAGATGAGTTGATTATTGTCGTACTACCTGAAGTTTGTACCAAACAGGCACAAACCAAAAATATCTTTACCAGTTTGTTTTGCTGCTTGTACTTTCAGGGTGTTGTACAGACATCACAGGAAAATAGAGTTTTAAATTCATCAACCCCTCAATAAGAAGTTGGTGGTTTTTTGTAATGACATTTCTGTAAATACTTTGAAAAATTAAAGGTTGAGAAGGGTAATGCATATGCTGTCTCTTCTTAAATCTGTCTCAGAACTGATATTATTCTTTAATTGAGTCTTAAAAATATTGATGCACAGCATCAGATTTCCCTCCCATACAGTAACACTACTTCCAATGACATTATAAATGCTTCTTTACTTTTTCTGTGTCTTGCCATGAGTAAATTATGAGAAACATATTTTGCCGAAGAAGTTCAGCTCTGTGGAGCCCAGTGGTACTGTTTTCTGTGCTCAGATAAGAAAACACATTGAGCTGTTGGAATTAGGTGTATGGCAATTATAGTCATCATTAACTCAACTTTGTTGTATAGTTACAAAGTATATCTGCTTAATAGGCATTATTTATATGTGTTTAGTTAAGGTCTTATTTCTGTGCATATTGCTAATATGTTACACACTTTCATCAATACTAGAATAGCATGCACATCTGTCTGCATGCATTTGTGCTCTTTGTAATTGAAAATGAATAAAATGCTATATTAAATATGATTTAAAATGTTAAACACCATTCAATGCTGTTTCTCTTTAACTGCAGACCCTGCTACATGGAAAAATTCAAGACACCTTGCTAAAGGTTGCCTTTATCCACTTGCTTTTTCTCCCTACACCTGAAGTGCATGCTTATATACACTAATCACATACATTTCATGCCACATGATTGTTGATTGATTACACTTTTCCTTTTACACTTCAGCTACTGTGGTGATTATTTTGCTGTCTTGTGATCTGATTGATTTTCAGTTTTCTGACCTTATTGCATTAGAATGAGATAATTTTTGCTTTTCTTCTGTGCCGTTGCTGCTTCATAGAACTTCCTGCACTTTTAATTCCCAAATCCTTAAAAAAAACTTTGTTGATCAACTTTCTTAAATTACAATTTAAGTGAAAAAAATATTTGGAAAGATTACTTGATTGTAGGTAAACCATGTGTTTGCCAAAGGGCCAGATTTCTTGTAGACAGTTCTTATAGAGCAGATTGCTGTGTCAGGGAGCACAGAGGAAATTACCCCAAACTAAAAATTGGAAATGGAACTTGCCTCTAATACATGGAAACCTAATAGTGAAAATGTGACTGCCTTGTAGTGTGACTCAAACTGCTGCCTGTGCTACAAAGCAGGAATTGAACAAAACCTCCTTTGCTGTTTCTGGGACTGTTCTTACATAGTCCCCAAGTAATTCTGGACCCCATTGGTGACTGACAAGAGTGAAGATGTTTGGTCCTTGACAGATTTGGGAAGAGACATGTTCTCCTAAGGCTTCTTTGTTATGCAGAATTCTTATGTATTTTCTGTTTGCTTGCTTTTAGTTCTACAGGTTTTTCTAACTTTTTCTTTCAGCTGTAATTTGATCTCACTTGCATGGTTTAGAAAAAAAGATGCTAAATGCTACCCTTTCCTTTCCCAGGTTTTTAAGCTATTGCTAATAATACTTTTGTTTTCTGTTACAAGCTGATATTTAGTGAACAAGACCATTTCTGAAAGATTGCAGGATAGTTGATTAGCTCAGTCATAGGTAGGAAGGTGGACCGTGTGTGAGACAAACTAGACGTAGTAGTGAGGTGCAATGTTTCAATAGAATCATAAATCTATTTATACTGAGCTATTTAACATCTAACTGTAGAAAGCTAATTAATTTTTCTTTTGCTGCTTGAAAAAAAAACAACCTCATAGTTTTCAATGACCAGGCCTTGGAAAAAATGTTAGTGAAAAATCTAATTTTTTCTCACGTATCCATTTTTATTTTCAGAGGTAGATGCTGAAGAATGGGGTAAATTTCTTCATACCAAAAATAAGGTATGTTTGCTCTCTTGATGAAGTAGCAGTGTCATAAATATGTTAACAGATATATATACTTAATTATGTTATCTCTTCCCTTGACTTTCCTGAAAAGAAGGTATTTATTGGTATTATTATACCTGCTGTACTATGTGGCAGAGTATTGAGGATTTTGTGTTTTGCTTTTTATGAGTAGAAAACTTTTGAAAACATAAAATGTCTGTTGTGTGAGTCGTTGTTTCTGCTGAGTTATCATAGTCCTTTTTGGGTTATTTTATTGTTTATTCTATTCTGTGCATTGCCAAAATTAGAATGGATGTCACAAAGACAAGGATAGGTGTAAGCAGAAGTCATTTCAGTCCATTGAAAAATTGGCTACTTCAGAGGTTTGTTGGAAAGCTGTGAGAAAGAAAAAAGAGCCTCATGTGCATCAGGAGAAGGAGCACAAACTGAGATGACCTAGCAGCTCAGGACGAGTCAAAGCTTAATTCTTGCTTGAAGACAGTCATATTTTTGTTGGCAGATAAATGATACAAGTGTTTATTATTTTAAAGTGATTTTCTCACCTTCTAGGCAGTGCTAGAAATTGAAGTAAAGTTAAAGAAGAATATAGAGGGAATCAGTGGAAGGATAGCTCTGTGCTAACCTTTTTAGCTTGGTGGCAGGAGAACAGTTTTTACAAGAGTGGAAGAATTTGAAAATGAAACTGCCCTTTGTCCTCTTCACTATGAGAAGGGGTTTAGGCTACATGTTGCATATTAACTTCAAAGGATTACAACTAGACTCAAAATGGAATTAAGTATTTGGAATTCTCTGTAGGTGGACACAAATTAACAACTTGTGTCCGACATTGGTCATAAGTGCTAATAACTGCCATCTCACAGAATTAGTCAATAGATTAAATACCAATTTCTTTCATTTTTAGCACTGATCATTCCTGTTTGCATCAGTTTAAGGGCTACTAGTAATTATTAGATTTTTTTTTTTATATTCTGCATACTTAGAGTTTTTCACCATCCCTTGGAGAACGTTATTTTGCAGTTAAGTAAGTGAATGCTGGTTTTGCTTTTTAAACTTTTTTTTCTTCATTCAGATCTATACAGATTTTGATGAAATTCGTCAGGAAATAGAAAATGAAACAGAGAGGATTTCAGGAAACAATAAGGTAAATCCTGCACTGTTCATCTGTTGTCTTGCTTTTGATTTTCTTGCTGCTTAAACCTTTCTTAAAGAGTTTCAGCAGCTAGGAGTGAAAAGCAGTTAACTGTTCTAATGAAGAACATGGGACTACTTCTTGCTATCTTGAGATTTTTTAACTGTGTTCATGAGAACAGTTACTTCAGCTGTAAGAGAATTGTTGCTTCAAGATTCTGTAATAAAAGTGCAAAAAATAAACTTTTAGTTAAACTTGCTTTCATTTTTCTACATATCTGGCTTTATGTAGTTATAGAAATGGCAGCTGACAAAGACAAAAGAATTGGTTGACAGATGGTTGGCTTTTTTTCCTTGCTGTGTGTTTTAAGGTATGTGGTGATAGAAAGTGTTTGTAGTATGAAACTACAGCCTTTGGCTTTTCATATGATGAATTTAAATAATCCAGGGCAGTAATTATTACTTCTTATTAATGTATTTCTAGGGGATCAGCCCTGAACCCATTCATCTTAAGATTTTTTCAGCTAATGTTGTAAATCTGACTCTTGTGGACTTACCTGGAATGACAAAGGTAAGGTGCAGAATGCTCCTCTTCTGACTCAGTGTGTATTTTTGAACAAGGTGTGCCTGCTCACTCTTTGCCATTGTTCTGCATGGCTAGATAAACTGCTTTCCTGAGGTTAGGTAGTGTTATGTAAATTTGACATGTCACTGTCTTCTGGGCTAAGATTTGGGTTTCTGCTGTACTTTGCTGATGTCAGAGATAGATTTGCTTATGTTTTTCCTCTCTGTACATGTAAGTGACGGTAGGTGTGTGGGCTGCATGTTCCTTTCCATAGAAGAGGTAGCACTTCCGGTCTCAGAGCTGTACCTGCAGATAGATGAGTATTTGGCAACTTGGAAGGTCTCTTCCACATTGCTTCTCCAGGAGTGGCTATGTGTATTTTGTGTAATAGGCTGTATAAAGTGAGGATATCCTAACAGACATGTTCAGATCCTGCTTGTTCAGGAATAATACGAAATAATTTTCTGAGACATGAAGATGACAAGATGACTTCTTTCCCTGCTCATACACAAATCCACCCCCCACTCTGCTAGTTGTGCACGTGGTTCTTGGGCACCAAGCCTCATGCAGGCATAAAGACACAATTTTGAACAGTTCCATCTTGGTTTTTTCTCTAGGTGCCTGTTGGTGATCAGCCTAAAGACATTGAACTTCAAATAAGAGAGCTCATCCTTCAGTTCATCAGCAACCCCAATTCCATTATCCTGGCAGTCACAGCTGCCAACACGGACATGGCCACTTCTGAAGCCCTGAAAATAGCTCGGGAGGTGGATCCAGATGGTAAGCACCAAGGCTAGCTGGATGCTGTAATTCAACTGCTTTTTAAAAGTCAGTCCTAAAATAAAACTGAAGTTGTTTGAGCAAAATATAGTAAGAAAAGTAAATGTCACCACATTTCCTAGAAAATCTAAGTTTTATATTTGCTTAAAGACTTCTTGCTGCAGTCTCTTCAACTCAAGAGGCTGCTGGGATGAATCAATAACTGATAGATTAAGTAACTATTCTAATAGTCATGGACTCACTTCTGTTTCCAGAAGTGTGCAACAAGTGTGCAGCAAAATGGTGTTAAGAATGTTGGGAGTTTTCAGAGTTTTAGTAGTTCGGAGTTGTCTGTTAGGGCAACTTCATGCTTTATTGTCCAACATTGTTTCCTTTGGTAGAGAAAATATGCCATCCTCCAGCTAAGTAATTGACAGTCTAGCTGTTAGTTTAGTGACTTTTAGTAAGGATAAGATGGATTCTGTGCCCTGTATTTATGTGGGAAAACTGATTTAATAGAATAGAAAGATGATAATTTTATATTTACCTAAGGACTTTGAAACAGATCTGAAGCTACTGGCTGCCTGCTTCTTGCTTTTGCAAAGTGCTGTCAGTACCATTGACTAACAAATGGCATTGTGTAATTTGGAAGAACATGGATTAATACACTTGGAAAATAAACATACAGAAATTAGGCTAAAATTTAGTGTTGGTACCCTTTAATTTTTCTTTCCATGAAATGTAACATTTCTTGATTGTTTTCAAACTCCAAGTCTACTTTGACTTGTCTGCCACATAACCTTGAGGGAAAACCTCTTCTGGCAGTCAGCTCAGTTAAGCCATACTTGTTCAAGATATCCCTTTTATTTTACTCCTGTAAAAATGATCAACAGTGTCTTTTGGATCACTTCCCAAAATTCTGAAACTTAAAGGTCTGGAGTGGCAGATTATGTTGCAGGTTCTGCAGGAGTAATGCTATATGGTGAGAACCTACAGTACTAAAGTAGCTACACACACATGAAAGTTTCAAGATCCAAGAACTTACTGATTTTACTGAGATGCTGGTTTATTTTTTTAGACTCAAAAAGTGTGTTATATTTTAAAGAAAAGGTTCTTGGCACATTTTTTTTCAGACCAGGAGCTCAGGAAATATTGAGGTCCCAGACAAATCCTGTGTGTGTTAACCTACTGGTTTAGATGAGCAATATTTCCCTATTTAATGAATTTAGGCCACTAATTCTCCATTTGCTGAATTATGAGTTTTAGTTACTCTGATGAAATCAGAACATCCCTGTGAGTGTTTTCCTTTTGGTAGGTCGAAGAACCCTTGCTGTTATCACAAAGCTGGATCTCATGGATGCTGGCACTGATGCTATGGATGTGCTCATGGGAAGAGTGATTCCAGTCAAACTTGGCATCATTGGAGTAGTGAATAGGTCTGTGTGGGCACATTGGTGCTATTTTTAAAACTCTGTTAATATGAAGTAATGCTTCTGCTTTTTTAGCCATGAATATAGTTATTTTAAGAATAAGGTGACAATGTTGAAATAAACTTCTCAATAAGCAAGTGAGAAGCTTGTTGCTCACTTCTCAAAGCCTTTGTTCTTCCACTCAACCAACTGCTAATGCAGACAGGAATAGAGACACTTCTAGAAGAACTGTAGTGTCACCACTTCTGCTGTTGTCCTTCAGCTTGAGGGGTGCCTCTGGTCAGCTGTTCACGTTAGCTCTGATCCAGCACAGGTCCCTTAAATATTAGTCCTAACTGCATATTACTGTGGTTCTGTTTGCTGTATTTTTTTTACCTTACTTAGGTCAAATCTCATGTAGTTTTGGTAAGAGCATTGCTTACCCTGTGTATAGTTGCTACCAATACAGATTTGTTGACTATGCTGCATGGAGAAACAAATAAAAATATTTGAATTCTAAGGAAGGTGAGTTATGTGTGTAAAGCAAAGCCCCGTTGTTAAGTGTTCTGTCCAGAAAAGCAGAAGTAACTTACTTTTACTTTGCATCCAGTAACTAGTGTGTAACTCTGCCTTTTACCTTCAGGAGTCAGCTGGATATTAACAATAAGAAGAGTGTGGCTGATTCCATTCGTGATGAGTATGGGTTTCTCCAAAAGAAATATCCTTCCCTTGCCAATCGAAATGGAACCAAGTATCTTGCTAGAACACTGAACAGGTATTACTTCAAGACATAAACTGATGGGTTAGACATATGTGCAGACCTTTCTTTTTGCCCTTAGTGTCTCTTTTGGTGCTGTACAGTAATGCATTAAAGAAAACTCTGGTTGTAAACTCTGATTCTTTCAGTTTCTGAATTTACTGTAATTTTCCCAAGTAAATGTTTTCCCTTGGTGGATATTTTGTGTCTCTTCTCTGTTTTGATGGAGATGATAAAGCTGAAACTTTTCCTCGCTTCTAATGAGGAACTGTTTTCTATTTTTAGATTGCTGATGCATCATATCAGGGATTGCTTGCCAGAACTGAAAACCAGAATTAATGTTTTAGCTGCCCAGTACCAGTCTCTACTGAACAGCTATGGGGAACCTGTTGAAGATAAAAGTGCTACTTTGTTGCAGCTGATCACCAAATTTGCCACAGAATATTGCAATACTATTGAAGGAACAGCAAAATACATAGAGACTTCAGAGTTGTAAGTACAAATGTTTTCCTGGAATTATTGACTGAGTGGTTTGGTTGATCCAGTGGCTCTTACTGGCTCTCACTGGCAATATTACTACACTGGACCATGACATACTCAAAAAAGCTTGAATCCAAGCAACTGTAAAAAAAGTTTTCAATGAGAGCTTTCTTCTTATTATTTGCTACTTCAGTTATTATTTTCTTCTTTCAGATGTGGTGGAGCCAGAATCTGTTATATTTTTCATGAGACTTTTGGAAGAACTTTAGAATCTGTTGACCCTCTGGGTGGCCTTAACACAATTGACATTTTGACTGCCATTAGAAATGCCACTGTGAGTGTTCTTCTGTATTTCTGAGTGTTGTGGCTGTATTTTAGATAGGAAGCTAAGGTTTAATTCTGTATAAGAGGCACAACTTTTAGATGATTCAGTGTTTTCCAGACAGATTTGGTTTCTTGCTAATATGTGAATTGGTGTTGCTGAGAATTAACAGAGTAAGGGCACTTTTAAATTTTGCAGTATATAATAAAATGTTCACTCCTTCAACCTTGACTTTGGATGTCACACGTCAGTCTGCTTTTGTACTGTGTCTGTTGTCTGTGGACAGACAGGCAAGTTTCTGCATGGTCTTGGAGCATGAGGTACTCCATAGCAATGATCTGTGTGTGTGTTCCCATCCTCCTGTAAATGTAAAATGTAAAAACGGGATTTAGTAACAGGAAAGATGTCATATTTCAGGTAAAAAATGTTATATGTGTAGCTCAGCATTGGTCTGTGTGGTCATAAATGAAATTACTCCAAACACTGAAATCCACCTATCTTGTTGGTATGGCATTAGATGCCCCAGACTGTCCAATAAATAATGGCAGTGTCTCTCTCTGAAATTAGAAAGAAAATGTCTTTGCCTTTATAATAGATTTCATCAAAGTGTGGATCTTCAAAAAGCATTGTTCAGATTTGTAAGCCTCAAGTGACATGAGTAGGTAGAAATCTCCAGGATTCTATAAGGATGCTAGTTAATCATTGTTTAATACATTTTGTCTTAAAGATAGGAACTTATAGCTTTTATTTTTTATATATACTTGAGACCTGTTCTGAGTGTCACTGTGACCTGATTTATTCTGGTCTTCATTAAATACTACTTCTTAGAAATGCATCATATTTTATATACAATTTAGCACCTTTTTCCCTCCTTTTGAACCAGGGTCCCCGTCCTGCCTTGTTTGTTCCTGAGGTTTCCTTTGAGTTGCTGGTAAAAAGGCAAATCAAACGTTTGGAAGAACCGAGCTTGCGCTGTGTGGAGCTGGTTCACGAGGAAATGCAGAGGATTATCCAGCATTGTAGTAATTACAGTACACAGGTAAACATGCATGCTTTATAATAGGGGTTGTAATCATGGCATGTGTGTGTGATTAGTTGCTTAAATACTTCTGGAAGTCTCACCAGTAAAATTTGGGTTTGTTTTTAGGAATTACTGAGGTTTCCTAAATTGCACGATGCCATAGTTGAAGTAGTAACCTGTCTTTTGCGTAAGAGACTTCCTGTCACAAATGAAATGGTAAGTTTCCATCTACTGTAATTTTGCTGGTAAACAGTGCATGTTTTCTGGAGTCTTGATGTTTCTGTTTGCCCAGGAACCCAAGTTATTAAAGGAATCTTAAGCTATTTGTTAAATTGATAGTTATTTAATATGTACACATTTTGATGTGTACACATTTAATATGTACACAGTCTTCTATATTAGAGTATAGATACATATAAAACAAAGGGGTGGTGTTAGGGTTAAGCGTGTTGTCTTCTATGTTTCAGTTTCCCAAGAAGAATTCTACGAAATTTCAATTTAACATCTTCTAGTCTTCCTCATATAGGTTATTTCCCTCCCTTGTAACAGAAGCTGTGTGTTTACTGTAGAGCTTGGGGTGCAGTGATGAAAATTAAATTGTAATCCTTATTCTGTGTGTTTCAGAGGCTTGTAATGCCATTTAGCTAGTGAAAGCTAAAAGTTCAACTCATACCTTTAAATAAATATGTTTTAATATTAAAATCTGATTTGGACTGCCTGTTGGGAAGTAAAGAGTGTTTCAGTATTTGACTCTGCATTTGATGTGAAAAGCAAAAATTGTTTTGTATACTCCGTGTCCCTCGCAGTGAACCACCTCCCCCTGGTTCACATACTGTAGGTGGTTTGTGGCTGAGTGGTCTTTTGCTATGGGCAGTTAGGCTGTGCTTGCCAGCATTGTAGGTCATTGCTCTGTGCTGGCATTAGCTTTACTCCCTGAATTTTTGATCTGGGAATATCTTGCATTGCAGGTTCATAATCTGGTGGCCATTGAGTTAGCTTATATTAATACCAAACATCCAGACTTTGCTGATGCCTGTGGGTTAATGAATAACAACATAGAGGTAAGAAAGTATGTTCCCTTAAAGTTTCTCGCCTCTTTAAGTGAAGGTGAAATTCATAAAATAACAAATGCTTCAGCTTCTTTCTTTGAAGCACATTTCTGCATTTTGAGGCCTGAGAAATGTGATGAATTGTGAATATTGTGTATACTCTAGTGATCTGTGGATTTGTTAATTTTTGTTGCATATTACATTTAGGATCACTGCTTGATACTTCACTGAAAGGATTCTGTCTGTTTTTCCGTCTGGAAAATGAGTTGGGCATCTAATTGAGTATTGCCTATGAAATGAAATTTTTTAAGGCAGGATTGAAATACATAGTTGTGAAATGGCATTCATGTTGGAGTAACTGCATTTTGTCTTTGACACAATGTATCACTAATGTTCCTCTCATTCATGAAAGGATAATACAAGTATTGTTACCTCTGTTCTGGTTCTAATTTCTGCTTGCTTTTGGTTTTGTTCTTGAATCTCTGTGTTACCACACTTCAGTCTCCCTGAGAGATTCTCTCCCTCAGTCTCCCGTCAGTAATTTTGTGTTTTTCAAGTCCAAATCTGATAATACTTATTGCTGCCATCATCAAGTGGAAGCAGTTCAACAACCAATCTGCTCTGTTAGATTGGAAGAACCAATCTGGTGTTTTTGCAATCTCATTAATAAGAGCTCATTTATACCCTTGTGTTTATCCAACACATCATTTTCATTCATCACAGAATTATAGAATGGCTTGGCTTGGAAGGTCTTCTCATTCCAACCCCCCTGCCGTATGCAGGGACACATTCCTCTAGACCAGGTTGCTCAGAGCCCCATCCAACCTGGCCTTGGACACTTCCAGGGATGGGGCATCCACAGTTTCTCTGGGCAACCTGCTCCAGTGCCTCACCACCCTCACAGGAAAGAATTTCTTCCTATGGAATATATAATTTAATCCTACTGTCTTTCACTTTGAAGCCATTCCCCCTTGTCCTATCACTACATACTCTTTATAGGGCTTCATTTTTAAATGCTTACATTAAAATTTCTACTCTATAAAATTTCTTCTATAATCTGTAAAATTTCTTTCTTCTATACATATAGTTTGTACTGAATTTGACTTGGTAGACTGCTCTTTAGTCTAGTTCAAAAACTATGTGTTTGGAAACTGCTGTGAGTACAGAAATTAGGACTTTGTGAAGCTGACCATAGAAAATTGTATCATCGTGTATTACTTAAAGTAAAAAAAAAGTAAAGTAAAAAAACTTAAGTTTTTTTCCTGATGTTTTCCTAAACAGGACATCGACATTTTTGAAGAACCAAACCATGTAAACCCAAGCCTTATTTGGTGGACAATCAATTGTTAATTTCCAGCCAAATCAGACATTTCTTTGTCCTAATTGCTTCAAATTCTATTTTGCTATGAAGCAAATTCTGCCACCCCTTAATTTTGGGCTAATCATGTGTTGGCCACAGAATCAAATCCTTTAGATTACTTGGAGGATTTACAGCTTAATGAGGGCTGTAGGGTATCTGTGGTGAACCAAATTGTGGAGCTTTGATACTGTTTTTTAAAGGCTCAGGCTTTGATTAGGGAGTGTGGTGCAAAAAAACTTTGCAAAACTTCTTATATTGAGAATTTGGTTTTGACCAGGTAATCAAAGTATCCAAATAATCAAGGGTTTCATAGACCACAGTATTAGCATGGCACTGGATGAGATGAAATTGCTCTTGTTTGTGTCTAAAATGGAAGTCATCTGTAAAATGTGGATCTTGCCTGTGTGTTGATACAGAGTAATACATAATTGAGGTCTTGCTGGATTGTTTTTAAAGGAGCAAAGGCGGAACAGGTTAACCCGGGAATTGCCTTCTGCTGTGTCACGGGACAAGGTAAGTAAATGTTTGATTTTATTTTTTTACCTAAAGCTGAATGCATTCTCCTAGATCCAATCTAAGTCTTGGAAATTTTCATATGCTGCTCTAGTAACAGTCTTGGGAGCTTCCAGGTATTGAGTTTTCTCTTTTCAGTTTCATAAGATAGAAGTGGAATATAATTTTCTTTTCTTTTTTTCTTTTATAATTTTCTTTAAAAGATGCAATTTTGGGGAGGTTTTAAATCTGGTATTTTGGAAGACTTATCTATAAATGTAGTAATACACTTATTAATTGAATTTTGTCATCTCAAGTAAGGTGTAAAATGCCTGCAGATGTTAAAGATGGACTCAGAACTTTCATGCTTAAATTTGTAGTGGAGACATGCTGATTTCAAAAGATAAACAGGTGATTTAAAATATCCAGTGCCAACATAGTGACTTGTGGTTGATTTTTGTTAAGTCACTCTTAAAACTGCAGTTTATTGCAGTCTTACTTTCTTTGGCAGCAGATGTTGGAGGTGACATTGTTCGTCATAATCCAGTCATATATTCTGTCTCTGGAGCATGCTTAATTTTATCATGTTTTGGGGTTAGTGCAATGACAGGAGTGGAAGAACCAACCAAATGTCATGGAAAACACTGTCTGGCTGTAGAGTCTGGCAACAAGCTGGAATTTTAGAGTTATTTAATACTATGTGGATTATTAAGAATTCAAAGATAGAGACCATAGTTTAGGATCCTCATGAGGTTGTAACAGGAGTTTCTAGAGCTGATAGAAATCTGTTCACTAAGTTCATTACCTTAAAAAGTGAGACAAAGTCCTAGAGTAGATCTAATACTGTTGCCTTTCATCATTCTAAGACAACCGATGGATGAACTGGAAAGTTAAGGTAGCTATCTAGAGATTGCTTTCAGTGCTCTTTGATCCTTCGTTTTATTGATTTCATAGTTAAATCATCAGTGTAGGAGCTTAAATGAAATTTAAGGTCAGATAATCCAAAGTAACTGTCTTGGAGATGCTTTTTATTTTTCTTTTTTTTTTTTTCTCTTTTCTTTCTTCTTTTTTTTTTTTTTTCCTGCTTCTATTACTGTTTTTCTTGCAAATGCAAAATATTTCTTTTCTGGATTTTGAAAGATGCTAGTAGGTAAAAGTGTATACAATTTGCTAGGTAAATTTGGTGGTCTTCAGTTGAATTTTTTTTTCCCCTCCCTGCATTTTTTGCCTTCCTTAGTCTACTAAAGCTCCAGGTGCATTGGCACCTGCTTCCCAGGAGACTGTTACTGCTGCTTCTGCTGAGGCTGATGGCAAGGTCTGTCTTGATTTTTCCTCTAAGCACTGCATGCACGTTTCTGTTGTGGTGCACCCCAGGTGTAGGGAAAGCAGTTTGTCCCTGGTGTTCTGTCACCAGCAGTGTGTCCTACCCAGTCTGGATGTCCTCCCCAGTGTGGATTACTTGGCACTACTGGTTTTATGTGCAGTGGCATGTCAAGACATGCCATGAGGTGGCCAAGTCACTGCTTTCTCTTTGAACTCTTGTTTGCAATATATTGTCGTACAAATATGCACCTAATTTGCCTCAAAATATCCATAGATTGTTGGGTGCAACAGTACTGTAATCAAAAGTCTTCAGCATGGCTGTTAAACTGCATGTTTTTAATGTGTTGACAGTTAAAGAAGGAGGACAGAAGATAAGCTAAAATGTGAGTTTCCTGCTTCCTGCAGGGAATCTTTACAGGCTTTGCTCAAACTGAACCTCCTTTGTGTTGTTACACATAATTGTTGAATCTCTGGTTTACTTATATTTGTGAAATGTGTTCTACATTGTTTTTTACATGTTAGGTGTGCTGTCTCATGTGTTAAAATAACAGCTCATTATTCCTCTTTAGGCTTTTCTGCTAATTGCTCTTGCTAGGAGTAAAAAAAAAAGGGAAGTCACAAGTTTGTGTATTAGAAGTACCAAGGGGACTCAGGCTTTCTGCTTTATTGCCCATTCAGATCTTGATGCAAAGCTTCCATTTCTGTCCTGAGCAAAGTGGTTAAAGTCAAATCTAGTAAATAGTAGAATTGTAACTATTATTTCCATCAGTGTTTTAGAGGTTTTGATATGCTGCAAAATGTAAAAAGAAACTGTGAAGACAGTGTTGTGACTTAGGAAGTAGCAGGAAGCTGCCAGATTTGGTTTGCATTTCCCATAAATCCTGTCTTCTGTGGGGTAATACATTTCACACTCTCTTGTGTGGCTTTGTTTCTGAAACTGCTTTGGAGGTAGAGCAGGCTCCACAGTAACACAGAATGAGAGTGGCATTTTTGTCATTTTGAATAGCTGTCTTGCAATCAGAAATCATGCAGTGGAGCTTTCCTTAATAATAATTTTCTCTTATTAGCAGAGTTTTATTTTAATTCCTAGTGTGTTGTACAATGCCTCTGAGCAGTTGTGCAATTTAAATAAAATTTTTGATGTGCACAGCTTAGCTGAGTTTCCTCCTGTATGCTGCTGCTGGTATTCTACTTGCTATGCTTTGTTTCTCACTCTTTTTTTAGATTTAAGATCAGCCTGTGGTGTTTCATTGTAAACACAATAGATGAATTTAGCTTTTTTCCTCCTGTACCTGAAGCAAGCCAAGTACAAGGCCTTGAATGACCTTTTTCAAACAGGACTAGATTTTAAAGCACAGAGTAAATAGAAGAGATTTGTGGAAAGGTGCAAAATAAAAATTGCCCCTATTCTACATCAAAATAAACTTCAGGTTTTTTAATACTAATTAACATATGGTGGATACCATTCACTAATATTTGTTTTGTTCACTGATTCCTAATGTTTGAAGTTGGGTGTTACATCTTTTTCTCAGAAGATTTATGAGTTATTCTTTGTCTGGAACTCCCCAGAATCTCTGATCTTCACTTTGAGAGGATGAAGATTTTTGTTTTGATTTGTTATAAAAAAAGCCTTCCGTAAATTCTGACAGCACAAATATGATCGTAGCTGTGCTACCTCAAAACAGAAATGTGCATACTTTTTAGCTGTTACTGTAAGAAACTTAAGTTTGTATTTAAATAAAACCTAAAGTATTTAAATTCAAGTATTGCAAGAGCTGTAGTGATCTTCAAAATATATTTTCAGAATTATCCTGATAGTATAGGATGTGTGGTCAAAGCCAAATGACTTAGAAAGATCACCCCAAATTTCAGAAGTGATTTGTAGACCCTTAAAATGCTATGGAATTTCTCCAGGTGAGACATTTTCATACCCTTTATTAGGGACAGTATGAGTTTTAAAAGCTTTCGTTTTACTGGTACCTTTGGTGAGCTGTAACCAGCAAAGGGAGAATAAATGTGGGGAATGTGAAGAACAGAATGAAGGAATATACCTATGAAAATCTTATTTTTAGTGAGGTTTACCTGTAGTGATTTGATCAGATGCTTCTCTACAGTGGCCAAGTTCTAATTCTGCCATGTTTTTTCAATGTGCTGTTTGTGCAGAATCCTTCTGTAGCAGCAGATGCACCTCAAGAGTCTGGAACAGGCAACTGGAGAGGAATGCTGAAACCCTCCAAACCAGAGGAGGTATCAGCAGAGGAAAAATCCAAGCCAGCTACAGCCCTACCTGCTAGTCCTCAAAAAGGACATGCTGTAAACCTATTAGATGTGGTGAGTCTTGGAAGACAAATTCCTTTTCTTTGTAGTTCAGTCTCAGGAAAGAAAACATCTCAATTCCAGATCTTGTAACTTTGCTGCTAATATGTGGTCTCTTTGTAAAATAATTCCCACTATTGCAAGAAGGAGCTCCAGCCAGTCTCTTTTGCTTTGCTCCTTGCTGATTCCAATCTCCCTGCAACCTCCCTGCCTGCTCCAGTTTCAGGCTATGATTGGGATAACTGGCTTCCTTTCACAAGTTCCTGTGCAAGTGAACTGCTTGTCGAGATAGCTGTTGGTACAGAAACAAATCTTAGCTCAACTCAAATTCCTGCTCTTCTTGTGCTGAATTGTAATGTTTATATTAGAGGAGAAGAACCATTAAAGACAAAACCCACTTAAGTTAAAAACAGATGAAGATATTTGAAGTATTTTGAGATGTTTAGAAAAAATGTGCTGGTGCCCTCTGACTTTTGTTTCACATATGTGGATTTTGATATGTCTCTAATTTTATTTCTGAAGAATTATAGGTTTGTTGCAAGACAGATTACATCTATCAAACTCAGGCTAAAAGAGCAGTAGTTAGAGTTTTGAGTTTTATTGACAAATGCAAATGAGCAGAACTGGTAAGCTGAGGGTTTTATTTTTTTCACACAGCCTGTACCTGTTGCACGCAAACTTTCTGCCCGTGAGCAACGAGATTGTGAAGTGATTGAACGACTTATTAAATCTTACTTCCTTATTGTCAGGAAGAACATTCAGGACAGGTAAACTCAAACTTCCTTGAAATACTTAGGCAGTGCAAATATTGTGATATTTCAAGAATCATATATATGATCATGTTATTTTTATCATGTTCTTGTGTTTGTAAGAAGAGAGAAAAGAAATAAATTTTTTAGAAGGGACAGCAGTAGCAAAATTTGACCCTTCACAGAAGGAAGCAGTTTGAAGAAGCACTTGTTTCCTCTAGTGGTTTCAGGTTCTGTATATTATTAAGTAAAAGGTTTAATTATTTAGGAGATGCCTGCTTTTCTGGAGGATGCTTCAAATCAGATGGAAGATTTGCAGCAAATAACTGGAATAAACTCTAGTTGCTGTGTACCTTGACAGAATTTAGCTTTGCCATCTTGTTATTTTAAATGGAAAGGTCAAATAGGAGCTAGTGTGTGTGGCTCAGTTTTCTAGCACTTAGCTATAAGGATGGAAATGGCATGAAAAAGTTCTTTCTACTGTGGAAAACTCATACTTTTTCGTTAATGAGGAATTCTATAAAACTTTTTTTGCTTATGTGTTTGTGGAAAGGTCTAGCTTCTTATGTATTTTTATGTATATGGGAAGTCTGAGGGGAAGTACAGGAATCTTGAAACCAGATTTTAGAGCCAATTAGTGAGACTCATAGGTGTTTTGGTCTATCCAGTAAACTAATACCTTCAATATAATTTTTAGTATTTCATGGCAGGGGAGTGCTTTGTTTACCTTAACTTTACTGCACTGTTTGTACTATGTAATATCAGAGAGGTGAATTATTTATTTGCCCCTTTCTCTTCCCATTTACACATAAAATTTGGTGTTAGGGTTGACATCATAAATGTGTGTCATCCCATGCACAGTAGAGAGAGGTTGGTTTCTAATGAGCAAAGTTATTTGTTCTTATTTTGTGTTTTACACTGTTCATGTTTTTTACAATGCAGCTTTTCTATTTGGAAAAAATTAAGTTTATATTAATTAGTTCTACTCTAATATTGTACATGATGCTGCCTTTACTTGAGAGAGCTTTTATTTGGTATTTATGGTAGTGATAGATTCCTGGTAGTTTGAGCCAATGCTGTGTGTAGCTGCCAGCCCTCATTGTGCATTCTTCCTCTGGAACAGACCCGGTTTTGAACAATTATTTTAAAGAAACAATCTTGATGTGCTTGCAGTGTGCCAAAGGCAGTGATGCATTTTCTGGTGAACCACGTGAAGGACACTCTCCAGAGTGAGCTGGTGGGCCAGCTGTACAAATCCCTGTTGCTGGATGACCTTCTCACAGAGTCTGAGGACATGGCACAGCGCAGGAAAGAGGCAGCTGACATGCTAAAGGTAATGAGGAGATCAGGAGCTCCGGGGAAAAGTTCACCATATCAATGGGAGGCTTTTTGAAGACTTGCTTTCTTTTTTTCTTTACTGCTTTTTAAGACTATACCAGTGTATTGCTTTTCTGTGCTAGAGGAATTAAAACCAATACATGAGCAGAAAGGATTACATGTGAGCTTTTAAATCTGCAGTTTAGCAGGCTAGATAGAAAGTAGGTGCAGTTTCTCTTTTATGGCAGACTTTTAAAATTGTATATGGTGAAGAAGTCTGCCCTTCTTGAGAATTTAATGGGTTACCACTTGTTTTGTGTCTTGGTTTGGAAAGACAGGTGCCTGCTAAGGAAGGCAGGAGCCTCCCCTGAAATGGAGAATGTAAACTCCCCCTCCAAATTGCTATAAGCTTTAAATTAAGGGGCTCTCGGGCAAAAATATGGGAGCAGGAATAAGAGTTCTTTAATAGGGAAGAAAATAAAATGATAAAATAAACAATGCAGTAAACTGACAGAGTCAGAACACAGCCTGACACCTTATGGGTCAGGGTGTTGGTAGCAGTCCAATTGGAATGGTGGCTGCAGCCCTCCTGGAGTGTCAGGTGTGGTTCTCTTGGAGTAGGGATCTGCAGAAGGGTGTAGTCTTCCTCTGAAGATCCAGTGGAAGAGGCAGCTGTTCCTCTGGGAAATCCAGTAGAGAAGCTGTGCTGGTGTTCCAGAATCTCCAGGTTATATCCAGTTAGGAATGCTTGGCTCCTCCCTCTGGGTGGAGCATCTCCCAGTGGGATGCTGTAGCTCTTATCCGCCATGCAGTGACATTCAATAGCCTGTTATCAGCAGATGGAGGGAGGATTGGTTTATGGAAGAGATAAGGAAAACTGCTCACTTTAACAGAAGACAACTGCCATACAGATGGCAAATAGAATACAATTTGCTTGGCAATCCAGGACGTTTTGTAATGACACTAATTAGCTTTGGTTTGATTTTTAGCTTTGCACTTCCTAGACTGCTGCTGTTTTGTCCCTGGGAAATCTCTCCAGCATAACTAACTCTGGCTTTTGTGTGTTCCTGTGTGCAGGCTCTGCAGCGAGCCAGCCAGATCATTGCAGAGATCCGTGAGACACATCTTTGGTGAAGACTGTATCAGCCACACTATTTATATGCATTGGAGGTTACATTGGCTTGACAATTGCTAGGCATGGTATACGGAGTAGAATTTTTATTTATGAACTCTTCTTATCTGTGTACTGCAACTGTGTAAATCTGCTCATGTAAAGACAGTTGGTTTGATTTGCAAACAGAAAAACATGCTGTATTTTGCAAAAGAAGTCGTATTTAATCCATATAATAAATGGCTCTAAATGTTTCCTTACCAGGTTTCTGGTGCAAATTAAAGCAGACCAAGTCTTCTGTCTCAGTGACAGTCTCATTTGAACTTGGGGGAAAACATTCAAGTTCCAGTGCCTGACTTGCTGAACAGGTTGCCTGTGGTTAAGACAGCCAGTGTAGTCTTGTGGCATAGTTTTAAGCTGCTTTTCCAGTAGAAATTTCAATACTGTGAAGAAAAGAGAGCACCGAGTATTTTCTTTCATGAATATATTGCATGCACTGTGACAGATGGAGGTCTCCATTTTATAGCACAGTAGAGATGTTGAGCGTATTACTATGTATGTGTGTTCCCTTTTTTTTTTTCTCTTTGTCCCCAAATGTTTCAATGGCAGACAAAACTTCAGACTTGATTTCATGGAGTATCATGTAGGAAGAATTAGCCTGGAGCTTGTGAACAAGAACAGCCTACTAAAAAGTGGCTGCAGAGTTATTAAAGTGCACTGGAGCTTGTGTATGAATGTTGGAGTTTATAATCAGGCACAAGGACACCTTCCCCTTCCTCTCCCTTGGGACCAAGGCCCTGGACCATCTGATAGTAAATTTGCTCTGGCAGAACTGAAAAATAAAACTGGATTTCAAAACTGTCATGGGATAGTAAGTGTTTCTTTTAAAAACAGATGAAGTTGGCCAGGGAGAAGGGGATGCCCACAAATTCTGCAAATTTTGGAATGTATGACAGTATGAAAGAAAGTCTGTGGAATTGGAATATTTATATAAGAGATTACAGTTGCTTTTGAGGAAATTTTATTGTGCTGTAAGTAGCTTTTTTTTTTTTTTGAGGACAATCGTAAAATTATGAGGTTTTAGGTTGGAAATTAAGTTGATGAGGTTTCTTTTTTTCTTTTGATTATAATTCATACAGATGACTATTGATCACACTAGCCTTGAAAAAGTAAACATTTTAATTTTTATGAATAAAAATTTATTTAAACTTCAGCCAGCATACTTGCATGTACTTTTCAAGCAGATTCACTCTTTTTGTATAAAGTGAAAATGTTTACTATAGTGTTGCCGATACTTTTTCTTTAACACAACTTGCATGAAAAATAGGACACTGCTGTTAACCTCCATGGCTTGATTTTATGGTATTGGGCCACAATAGTGAGGTTTTCATTACCACATGCAGTTCCTTCCCCCGAAATCAGTTAGCAAAAAAGGAATTCTTATGGTAAGCTGCTAAAGATTGAACACTCAAAAATTCAGTTTACAAGAAGCTCTGTTTAAAAATATATTTTTCTCATGGTAATCTTCAGTTTGGCATCAATATGAGCACAAGGAGTTAAGTCTGACAGATGTAACTTTTGGATACTTCATGTATGATCTGAGGTAATTCATGCAGAACACAGAAATACATATGATGCATTTTTAAACAGCCTAAAAGTCATGGTGTATGCATTACATGTAATGAATACAAAGGAGGTACTTCTTCTTGCATTGTATCCAGGGATGGTAGTTCTCAGATTTAAGAAATATTACTGAAGTGCAAACCACGTTTTAAATCAATTTGTTGATCAGTGAAAGCTTTTTAAGTTTTGTCAAAAGCATTACATTTCTGTTTGGTATTCACCTGACACCTCTCTCCCTTTTGCTTTCAACATCCAAGAAGTTTTCAACAAGGTAGTGCCGTCCATAAGTGATCTGCTACCTAAGCTTTAACTCTCAAAGTTCAGTCAACAGTCTCTTTGTGAAGAAATACTCTGATTTGTAAAGTTTTGAAATGCTGCATAAAGCAAATGAATTTCATTTGTTGAAGAAATTCTTGCAAGTGATACCTGGCTCTGTAATGTCATGTGAAATTTCCAGTGTTCATTTGGTTTCTGAAATGTTACAACTTTATTTTGTTTAAGTTTCACAAAAAGTTTCAATTTGGTAATGTTTGAGTGCCAAGAAATGAACTTGATTTGTAATCCTTAATGCAAGACTTTGAAGGTCCATGCTGTAACAATCCTGTTATTTAATAAACAGATAATACACAAAATTAATTACTCCAGAAATAGTTTTGGACTGACTTGTAGTTCTGGTGGCAGGACTTACATGTACTTGTAAGTTAGTAGCATAAGTACCTATATGTGTACAACCTTAATTATGATTTCACTTGTTCTCACTTAATTCTGCATTCTTGAATAGTTCCATAACTCATAATGTAGACAGGCTGCTCATGCCTACTGATAGATTTGAAACAAGCTGTGTTCTGGATCTGAACTAAAATACTTCAAATGCCACTATTACTACCGGCATTAAAATAAATTATGGGGAAGCTGTGGAAAAAAGCCTAACTAGGGCAGCAACTGAAAAATTCCCAGATTAGACTGATGGTTTACAACTGTCTTCTAGATCACCTTATTTAATTTAAACTTGAAAAAATGTTGTCACCAATACATGAGTTTTAGCTAACTTGCTCTCCAGTGGGGAGAGAATCATGGAGGGGAAAACCTCTTGTAGCCAAGTTCAGAATAGTAAACATCTGATACTGATACCTGAGCTGTTGTAGTCCTGCTGTAATTAAACATAATATCCTCCTGATGGGAACTGTTTATATGCAATAGTCAGGTTCAAATTTTACTTACTGAAACAGATGGGTAGAAGGGGTGGTGGTGTCTGCATGCTTCAGACCTTACTGTGAAGGAAACGGAGCAGACCTTGTGTTAAACCTGCCTTTGTTCATTGCTGTGTGGATGAATGACAGATGCCAGATTGGATATGGCAAACTCACATCCCTGCTTTATGGACCAAACTTGCCACTTTGTTGTGCCCCTGTTGGGAACTTGAATGGAATTATCCTGGGTAAATTTTATTTTGTGCAGTTTTCTCCTTCAGCTGTGAGAGCAATGGGTAGCTGCTGTTTCCTAAGGTCACTGAGGATCTCCACTCTATCTGCTTTTTGTTGCTAATTAAACACTGCTTTGAGGTGAGAGCTAGAGGATTGGTTCCTCAAAGTTTAATACCACTTGGATATGGTTTTGTGCTCAATGACACTCTTTAAACTAGTGAAGGTGCTTTCATGCTCCCTTAGTTTTGAGTTTTCCTGCTGCATGCCCTATCACCCTTTACCTCTTGACTGGCAGGTGCCACAATAAGGTTAAATTCAAGTCTTCCAGGTTGTGCTGTACAAATGTTTTTGGTGGAGCTATTTTTAGTTTGTTGGTTTTAGGTTTTTTTAAATATAATAATTACTTTTCTTTTTGCACTTTTAAATCATGCATATGTAACCATGTTAAATACTTTAATATTAATTACTCTTTGTTCACATTTGGACAACCTCTTTCTGATTTTCTGAACATACCTGTATATAACAATTAAGGCTAAGAAAGAACCGTTGATTTTTCCAGTCATCCTTGATCCTTGACCCAAGTGTTCAAATGTTCAGTTGTGATGGCCCTGTATGGTCATGGCAAGTAGTGCTGGCATCCAGCTGTTTCTCTGGAAGAGTCAGGAAAGGGTTTGGAATGCTAGGACTTGGTCAAAGGCAAGCATGGATTAAATTTCTTGGGGTTTATGAATCTTATTAGAAACTTGCATGCAAAGAACTTTATTCCTTTTTTGTTTCATGTTGCTAAAAAATAAATTTACTGATTTTTTAAGAGGTGGATATACATGTGTGTCTGCACCATTGATGATGACAGAAAATAGTCAGGAAAGAGATCAGAGGTGAAACACCACTTATTCCTGGGAGTTTTTCCTGTAACCAGGAAGAAACTCTCAAATGGGTGTGTAGTGGAGCATTTTGGTCCCAGGTGCATGTTTCTGATTTGCTCCAATGCTTCTGTCATTTAAGGAACAAGGTGGCTGTGTTAGGTGGATGGGCTTTCCCTGTCCCCTTTCCTTCCCCATTTTCTTCTATGTGCTTTCTTTGAGGTAGAAATGACTCAATTACTTTTCTTTGTTATGTAATGGAGATTAGGCTAGAGATGTTTCATTATGAGACAGATAAGTAGGATCTGGAAACTGAAATTAACACTAAGAACATGCTGAGCTTTTGAAAGGACCATTATTTCAGTTCCTTTGCCAGAAGAAACTGTCATCTATAACAAGCAAGCCACTGTATTTTATTACTGCTGAAATCTTGAGTCGTGGTGCAAATGAAATCAGCATGAAATTTATCAAGTAAAAATAAACATTAAAGACATAACTAAAACAGTAACAAACTTCCCACCCAACTCTAGAATATATAACCACATTCCAGAAGCTAAGATTAAGGCTTTTCCCCTTGTGGCTGCTGTCACTGCAAATTTGTATGGAAGATTTCACGGACCAGGAAATTATTCTCCATGGCCTCATTGAAGCCTGATCCTTGAGGTGCTGTTCACCCACAACTCCTGGACAGCTAACATTAAAAAAAAAACAACTTTCATGTAGATGCTCCAAATCTTCTGGTATAGTGTGCTATCTTCCAGCTGACTGCAGAGCCTACAGAACTAGTACCAGGATATTCCTCCAACAAGGAATGCTGGATAGCATGGATGTCATCCATAGGACCAAAGAAGTGAAACAACTGCCACTCCCCTTGTAAGTCATACTATGCATGCAGAAGGCCTAAAAGGGATTCATTAGGCTGACTTAAGCTTTGAAAGGCTCTGTGCTTTCAGATTTCAAAAGGGAATTTGCTGTGTATTCCCACATGAAGGCTGGAAAACTTTAGTGCAATGTGTCCCCATACTAACCAAGAACCAACTTCCATTAGTGCCTAATCTTTTATTATGAATCTTTATTATGAATTTTCTGCAGCTTCCTTCAAAGCAAACCTGTTTCAGGGAAACATGACCATAGGTTGGTTGTCTTTGCCCCCAGCAAGGTTTCTTGGTTCGATGAGCACACACTGGCTGTAAGGAGGAGTGGGTTTGAGTTTGCTTTGGCTCATTTTCCTGTGTGTTATCCTGTGGAGTAACTGGCCACTGTTCCCCTACAACACAGAGGATGGTTACAGGAGGGGAAGCACATGTCCATTGCTGGACTTTGAAATGAATCTCTTAATTTTCTTCTTATGCAGATCCTTATGAATAGTGCTTTGAATAAGGCAGAGTATCTACAATCTCTTCAGTGGTATAACTCAGCTCCTTTATTTGAACTGTGAATTCATTTGAAAAAGAAGTGTCGGGCAGTCTGTGAGCTGTGTAGTAATGCACTGTACAGAAATATCTTCAAGTACATCTTCAAGCAGCAGAGTCAGAGACCTGTCATTTTAGGGAGATACTCTGTTGTCACAACTGCAGCCATTTTATAATGTAGTAATTTTTCTTTCCAACCCTAAGTAATGATACTCCATTCTTCAGAATATGCTGTCCCAGAATAAGAACAGTCTCAGGATTAGTTACACGATTCCCATTTATTGAAACTCCTCCATCTGTAATTTTCCGGTACCTTGAAAACAAAACAGAAACAACTGTTACTTGCAAGACAAAGCTATTTATTAAGAATTGAAAGTTCACTTAGTTTTGTTGTTGTTGTTGTTGTTGTTGGATGCATAATTGAATACATTTTAATTCTTCTGCACTCCATTTCCAGTCCAGGAAAACAGTGACTGAAAGAGTGAAATGAACCTTAGCCTCTACTACACTTTCTGAGAAGGGTAAATACTGTTTTGAGAATTAGCCACGAGCACAGGTGAGAACTCACCCACTAGGTCCATCTGGAATGGCATTTGCTTTATGACACAAGTCAAGAACAGTCATGCCAGGTTCAAGCATCAGTTCAGCAGAAGTAGCTTGTCTGAAAAGCTCCTGTAGCTCTTGGTCAGACATTTCTTCCAGTGCCTCCACACTGCTGTAGTAAAGGGCCTTAGTGCACCTGTGGAAACAAAGAGTATTCAAAATACAGAGCTAGTCCTCTCTTCACACAAAGTGCTACTCGTCAGATTCCCCTCCCCAGTTTCTTTTGGGAGTCCACAAACTAACAGAAATACTTTAAAAACACCCCCACTTTTTAATTGTACCCTACTGCCCTGTGAGGTTTTTTAATATTTTTAGTGCGTTTTTAAGTCTACAGGATTACTACGTTTTTCTTTTTTAACATCTAAGCAACAACTTAATAGATTAAATAAGTCCCTGAAAAGCTATGGAGAATTCCCATAGAAATCTGAAACAAAACTGCTTGATAAATCAAACTTTACCTCTTAGCAGATTCCAGCCCTTCTCTACCATGGACAAGCTTAGTTACTTCAGCAGCCAGTCGTTTCTGAGGGCCCCATTTCTCAGGCTCTTTAGCATGCATTTCCATGATGTGGGCAATCTCCTCAAGAGGAAGGAAGGTGAATAGTTTCAAGTACCTATGAGCAGGGAAAAAATACTTTTTCTATAAAGCCATCATTATAGATTTCCTGCATTTGTCATTCAAACTTCAGTAACTGCATGAAAATTATTCTTAGTCAGTTTAAGAAATACATATTAAAATGCTCTGTGCATCAAATCTTTAAAACACACATTTTACTTAATATTCTGCTTAAGGTCAAGTCTTCAAGCATAAAACAGTGTCAGATGCTTTTATGAAGCTTGCACTCCAGTCAACAATTCTGTTTTCTCTTGAAACTTTTATAGGATTTATTTGACTCGTGTGTCAACTAACAAGGTTTTGTATTTATCCTAGGAGATTCACAATATGCTAATGCAAAATCCCAGTGCCAGTCTGTGGCCATCATGGGACAGAAGCATACTTGTATTGGCAAGTATCTCAGCAGGAAGATTATTTAGGGTAATCAAGATTTTAAAGATGCACCCTAAGCCTAATCTTTACAACAAGTCCATTTTAATGAGCTGTCAGTCCCATGCAGAGTATTAAAGGTACCTCTACTGGTAAAAAGTCTGAATGGCTGAAATATTTTAGTGTGAAGTACCCACATACCCTTTTAAGTTTGAAAGATGTTGGGGATCAGAACATGGATTTGAATTATCAGGGGATAAACCTTTCAGAGGTAAGTTATAAGGCAGGTCCCAATATGAAAGGGAAGTAGCTCAGATTTAACAGTGCCATTGACATTTAAAGTAAAACCGATTTAGAAAAGAACACAGAGCAACTTATTAAAATCAATGTACTAATGCAGTGTACTAAAAAAAAACTGTGGTGCTACAGTACTAAAACTAATATGCCATATGAGAGTCAACTCACTGGCAGAACAAAATGCATTATGCTTCACTCCTCTATCATCCCTTCTAATTTTCTGGTGCATATTTCAGCATATGGAAGTTCCACTATCCTGTCTACTGAGGAATCAGTCATGCCTGTTTATTTCATGAACAGTTATAATTAACAAATATTTCTACATGGAGCTTGTGTTGCACAGAATTAAATGAAGCAGTTACAGTGAACAGTTAGAATCAGGTTTCACAAACAATGACAAAAAGCAGGATGGAGAAAAACTTACTTTTCAACTACATTATCTTGTTGTCTTACAAAAAACTGATAGAGCTCAAAAGGAGAAGTCTTTTCCCTGTTCAGCCAAACTGCATTTCCAGCAGTCTTTCCCAGTTTATCACCAGTAGTACTCGTAATAAGAGGTACAGTAATTCCAAAGACCTCTGCTCCTGTCATCCTGAGAAAGAAGAGTCACTGCATGTTAAGAAAAATAAATCATATCTTAGTAAAGCTGATTAAAATACAAGCATTCTCCAAGATTCTATCCTTGATATAAAGCTAGGGATGATGGAAAAAAATATGCCAGAACACTGTTGTGTGAAGAGGGCTTTAGGGAAAAAACCAGCACCATATGTTTTAAAGTTATTTTCTATGTATCAAAGACATTTATGTACTTTAAGTAGTTTATATGTTATAGACTGCAACTGTCTCATAATCATATTTGGTATGATTACACCAGGATGTGTGTGCTGGCAGACTTGTCTTGATTTTGTCCCATGCTTGAGGATGTTTCATTTTAGTTCTTGGATTCACTAATACAAGAACCTATTATTTTTCTTAAAAATTCATGTAAACCTGGTCAAAATGGTCCAAATAATGGTCAGGCCAATTAATTACTCCTCTCAAATCACAGTTTGTGTGTGGCGAGATCTCTCGTTGCTTTAGAGACTGAGCACCAAGTCACACTGTATTCTGTCATGGAATCACAGAACTGGTGAGGTTGGGCAAGACCTCTGAGACCGTCGAGTCCAACCTGTGACCGAACATCACCATGTCACCTGGAGCATGGCACTAAGTGCCAGGTGCATCTTTCTTGACACACCTCCGGGGACAGCGGCTCCACCCCCTCCCTGGGCAGTCCATTCATGTCATGTCACCTGGAGCATGGCACTAAGTGCCATGTGCATCCTTCCTTACACACCTCCAGGGACAGCGGCTCCACCCCGTCCCTGGGCAGTCCATTCCATCGCTGCCCTTCTCCGGACTTGCTCCAGCACCTCAATGTCCTCCTGAATCAGGGATCCAGGACTGGACACAGCACTCGAGCTGCGGCCTCACCAGTGGCCAGCACAGGGACAATGACATCCCCGGTCCCGCTGGCCACACCGCTGTCACAGCGTGCCCGATGCCCAGACCCCGCGCATCCCCTCCCGCCCCGCGCTCCCGCCGTACTTGGTGACGAGCTCGTATCCGGACATGATGTTTCCCATCTGGTCGTGGCCGCCCAGCTGGATGCGGCAGCCGTGGTGCCGGTGCAGGTGCAGGAAGTCGTAGGCCTGCAGCGCGGGGTACAGGAACTCGGCCAGGCTCATGCCCTCGGCGCTCCGCAGCCGCGCCTGGCAGCTCTGCCGGCTCAGCAGCGTGCCCATGCGGAGGCGCCCGCCCGCGCCGCCCAGGAAGCGGAGCAGCGGCTCCCGGCCGAGCCAGCGGGCGTTGTCCAGCAGGGCGGCGCGGCCGAGCGGCCCGGCCCGCGGCTCCCAGAACAGCTCCCGGTGGTTCCCGAACAGCCGCTCCAGCCCCGCGCGCAGCGCCCGCGCCTGCGCGCGCACCCGCCCCGCCGGCAGCGGCTCCCGCGCGCGCTCCCGCCCGCTGGGGTCCCCGAGCCGCGCCGTGGCCCCGCCCACCACGGCGATGACGTCGTGGCCCGCGCGCTGGAAGTGCAGCAGCGCCATGACGGGCAGCAGGTGCCCCACGTGCAGCGAGTCCGCCGTGGGGTCGAAGCCGCAGTAGGCGGCCAGCGGCGGCCGGCCCGGCTCCAGCAGCGCCGGCAGCTGCTCCTCCGCGCTCTGCGCCGGGAACACCTCCTGGAACAGCCCGCGCTCGCACTGCGCCGCTAGCAGCCCCGCGGCGCCCCGCGCCCGCCGCGCCTGCTCGTGGGCCCGGCGACGGAGCGGCGGCGGCGGGAGCGGGGCCCGGCGCAGGCCCCACGGCCCCGCCGCCCGCCCGCAGCGCCGGCACAGCGCGGGCGCCGCCATCGCGCGCGGGGCACGCCGGGAGCGCCGGGCGGGCGGGGCCGCTGCGCCGGGACCGCCCCGGAACCGGGAGCGGGCGGGGACGGGCGGGGCCAAGGGCTCGGGAGGGCCCGGAGCGTGCGTGCGGTACGGAACGGAACGGAACAGAACAGCCGGACTGCGGTCAGCTTTGCGCCGGCCGGAGGTTCTTCTCCGCCACATTAGAGATGCGACAAAACCGGCGTGTGTTGGCTCCTGCTCCGCTGCACTTTTCCCGACCCGGAATACCGGGAGTTCACGAATACCGGGAGTTCAGGCGGTGGGAAACGGCCTGGCAGAGCGGGTACCACGTGCCTGAGTTGGTCACACTGGGGCTCCAGAATTTACAGACCCTAGAATTTATGAGCTGTGTTGCCACAATTTATTAAGCTATATTCCTGGAATGTGTTAGCTGTATTTCTAGAAATTTTTAGCTATGCTGCATATCTTGAACGCTTGGGAAGAGGCGGCTCAAGCCATAGATAGAGGTGTGCAGCTGTGAAAAGGCAGGCTAAGGAAGCACGGGCCCTCTGCAGGGGAGTGGAACACCTGGATAGGGAGAATGCTGGGGTATGCAATGGGTTTTTTGCCTCAGTCTTTGCTGACAGGTGTTCAAGCAGCCCGGCAGAGTTGCAGAAGGAAAGGTAAGGGTGAGGAGAATGAACCACCTCCTGCAGGAGAAGATGAGGTTTGAGCCTGTCTAGGGAACCTGGGGGTGCACAAGTCCATAGGATGTGAGGAGGTGCTTTCACAGGACCTGAGGGGATTGGTTTAATGAAATGTCTAACCATGCTCCATCATGTTTGAGGAGCTGTGGCAGTCTGGTGAGGTTCCCACCAACTGGAAAAGGGGCTCAGTTGGTCATTAGTTACCTTTGAGGCAACGGTAAGCACTTTGCAGACCTTGTCAAAATCTTTGCTATTCTGTGTTAGAAGCAATATGTAGAGGTGATAATGCAATGGGAATATCAATAAATGGAAATACTGTGCAGACTTAGAAAAGTTTCGATTATTAACTCACGGAATAATACAAGAAGAGTAATTCTGACACACGAGGTCCCAAAAGCCAGCCATTGTCTTGTAACGGGCCTGGTAATGTTCTCCATGCACCACTTTCTCACTCAGCTGAAATTCCTAGTCTCTAGCATTTTCCATTCCTATATAAGTACTAGCAAAAACAATGACTATGGCAAGTTCTTCCTTGCTGTAGGTTCAGGTAAATGCCCAGCTGGAGCAAATGATTTGATTCCTTTGTGCTGGAAGGGGCCAGTGGCTTCACATAATCCCTTTTTCTTCCCTTTTGGCTCACAATACCCCCATGCCATGCTACAGGCTGGGAGAAGGGTGTCTGGAAAGCTGCCTGGGGAAAATCCTGGGGCTGCTGGTTGGGGGTAGCTGAACATGAGCCAGCAGTGGGCCCAGGTAGCCAAGAAGCCCAATGGCATCCTGGCTTCTGTCAGCAAGAGTGGGGCCAGCAGGACCAGGGCAGTGACTGTCCCTCTGCTCAGCACTGGTGAGCCACACCCCAAATCCTGTGTCCAGTTTTGGGCCCTTCATGACACAAAAGACACTGAGGTGCTGGAGTGTGTCCAGAGAAGGGCAATGGAACTGATGAAGGACCAGAAATTTACTTCTTTGAAATCTCTGAGATGCTGTGTTGTGTTACCAACAATGAACCAGTTGATTCTGGTACAGAGCTAATTTTTGCTATTTTGTTCTTTATTCATGTCACCTGTATCTCTGCTTTCATTTCACAGGGACAGCCAGTGGCTGCTGGGATGGTGAACCAGCACAAAGCTCCACAATATCAGCAGGAGCTTTAGCATCCACCTCCCCCAGCCCCTGTCCAGTAAATTCCCTGGGGCTGGGATCATCACCTTGCGATGGCAGATGCTCTGGCTGTGCTCACTGCCTTCCAGAGCACACCTCATACCAATACACCTCTTTTCTTCTTACTGCTTATGCTGTACTCTGAGGGTTTTTCCCTTTATGAGGGGTGGGAAAAGCATTTACTTTTAATGTACATCTAAGGGGTAGCCTGGCTCTGTGGTGTCTGTAGGCAAGAGTACCTTTGGTATTTTCTGCAGTCCTTAATCCCTCTGCAGCTTTTATCTCTCAGATTAGTCAGAGCATTTGAACAAATAGTTTTCCTTTGATGAGGTTTGTCACCCTCCCTCACATTTATTTAATTTCATTTGATCTTATTTTCAGTGTATCTATTTTTTTTTATTTTGTCATCTTTTTCAGCTAAAAATTAACTTGTTCCCTGTTTCTTCATCTCTCTCCACCCAGAGGTATTTGGTGCTTGTGTGTTCCTTTCGTCTCTCTTTTTCTGCTGTAATTGCTTGTTGAATTTTGTTTCTTTTTTGTGGACCTCTTTATATGTCCTCTGTTAGGTGCATAGCTGTTTTAAATTGGTCTTTGTGCCATATTGATCTTGTTTTAGATTTAATGTCCATCCTTCAAACACCAGACCAATTAATATGGAATATGCTTTCATATTTCTCCATGCTAAATATTTTTATTTTACAATGACCCAGGGGTTTGCAGACTGTGGTGCTGACAGCTGCTTTTGTCCTTGATTTTACACTCTGTCAAATTCAGTTTCAATACCAGGTTTTTCTAAGACGACCCCAAATCCAGAATCAACTGTAAAAATCCTCTTTATTTTTAAAATGCTGTTGTGTCAGTGTTATTATTTGTGGCTTGTTAGCTTTCAGCAATTATTCTTTTTTTACACAGGTTTTTTAGACATGGCAGTATCCTAAGTCCAAAATCTCTCCATTCTCCACAAACAGTCATGCATGGAGTTAATTTTCAAATAAAATAAAAGTATTGGGAAGAAAGTTCTGCATGTCCCATGAAATTTAAGTAATTACACAATGTATATAGGCACATGGGATCTTTCCCCCAAAGCTTATGGGTTGGTATCACTCACTAACAAAGTATTTGCTTGTGACATAACTGAGAAGACTTTTGTGACTATTTGCCACCCTGCCATACTATAATGGTCAAAATATTCATTCTGAGAACCATTCACTTCAAAGATTAAGGCAAAGCCAAGGGTGATCTCTCTTGGCTATATAATGGGATACCAGTAATGTAACCAGGGAAAGTAGGAAGTGCTCAGGACTAAATCCTGTTAGGAGACAGGCTAAGCCTAAGTAGAAGAAATGTGGATGCAGTTAAGAGATGATTAACATGCTTAGTCTTTCCATTATAAATCATCAATCTTTAGGTGTGATTGTCCTCCTATAAATCATAAAGCAATTTATTGTAGCCTTGTAAGCAAATTATTTTTTCAGGCATTTTGAAAGCATTTTCACACAAGGAAATCCAGAACTGATAGTAAAGTAAAGGCTTAGATGCCATTATGATAAATAGAATAGTCATGAAAGGATCATTATTTTCATGGCAATGTATGTGGAAAAATAACACAGAATAAACAAGAACTAACAAGACATAATAATGAGAATAAGAATGTTTATTTTTTCTAATTCAGTTGTTCAGAATGAATTCTTTATCCTGGTTGATTTAGTATTCTGGATGATGCTGATGGAAAAGAGAAACCCCTTCTGCTTTCAGAATATAAAAGTAAATATGGAAACTGAAACTCCCTCTGCTTGCCAGTGCAGGTGTATAAACTTCCTGGTGGTTTGAAGGAAATTACTTGGACAGTTCAGGGAACTGCTATGTGAAATTAGAGTAAATATAAAATGCTGGTATGAAAGGCCTGGGTGGAGCTTGGGGAGCTCCCACACAGTTCTCTGGGCAGTAGTTGATGTCACTTGCAGTGGTAGGCACCCCTCCACTTGTATTTTCCTCCTTGTTCTTCACTGAGCCCATGGCTCCTTTGCCCTTCACTCTTCTCAGGTAGATGCAGATATAATGAAAGCCAACCCTTACAGTATTGTGGGATTTGATTCCCAAAGAAAGGTAACATTTCCTATAAACCACAACTCTCTCTATGTCAATTGAATATCAAATCACCTGGGGTCTTGGAAACCATTAAAAGCATTTCCCAGTCAGGTTACTTAACTGGAATAATTTTGAAGTCACTCATTAGTGGCACCGTTGTCTTTTATGTCCCCCCAGGAAGAGTGCCAGGCTGAGGGACGAGTGCAGAGCTGACACATCATGGGTGAGGTGCTTGCTGAAGTTTCCACTTCATGCCTGAGTTTTCACCCAGAATTTGATTCCTATTCTTCTTTCAGAGAAGATCCTCATTCCATTGCAAATTATCATTATTAAATGTAGCTCAGTTTAAAGCTCTGCTTCGATTTGTGCCAGCATTTATTCCCTTATGCAATAGAAAGAATTCCTGATCCACTCTCCTGCCGGTAAAGCCAAGTCATACGTGCATCAGCCACGAGGTGGCAATACAAGAGCTTGGTATGCTGGATTTTGGTGCCATTCGTGCCGGGAAAGCTTTGGGGTATTAGCTAAGTAAATATATTTACAGTGTTTCTGCAGCTTGGCTTTCTCTGCCAGTGTGTAATACGTGCCCCACATCTGCATAATCGACTTCATGCAAAAGCCACGGGAGGCTAAGCTGATTTTCTGGATCAATGATTGAAGCCTTTCATGTGGCTAATAATTGATATCTTTATTTAAGTGGCTCAGTAGTGGATGAGAGATGTTATGCGAGAAACTCAGCTGTGGTTAAAAGCAAACTATCTTAAGAACGGGGATGCACTGGTAACACACAGCTGTCCCACTGGGAGTTTTCTCCTGGCTGTAACTTCTGACCTTCCAAAGGCCAAGGAAACCTGAACACCTCACATGTGTGGAATTCCCAGACGTGATTGCTTCACAACATTATCATCTGCCTTTTTCATCCAGGCTTTTTGATTCACTTATCATGGCTGATGCTTATTTTTCTGCCTTATAAGAGCATTCAACACTGGTGTCAGGTGGAAATAGTTAATTCCCAGTCTTTTTCATCCTTTCTTGTCATTTTCAGGCATTAGGGAAAGTGACAATATCTCTGTACTTTCAAGGACTGGTTTTACACCCACTGTAATGGAGAAAGTATTTTAAGACGTTTTTTATTTTGACATTAGCTCTTTCAGTAGCAGTCAGTGCTACAGCTTTTCAGAAGGTGGAGTTCTCTGTTTTCTCATTCAGACAGACGAAAAATCTTCTAGTACAAGAAATGTATTGTGGACTTGGCAGATGTCTCATGTCACTATATTCACCAAAGTGTTTATTTGAACCTAGAGGAATTATGGATGTGCATTTTGTTATTTCACATGAAAGTGCTAACAGCCTGCTACTGTCTTTTCCTGACATGGAAACAGTTTTCCTCTCAGTACTTTATGGGAAATCTTACTTTCAATCAGACAATGCACTGTGAAGTCTGTTAGCAAATATGTCTTTCAAGTACATGCAAGTTTGTGGTTTAGGAAATAAATAGCAATGTAAGGAGAGGAGCATAGTAGGAAGCCTTGAAAGAGTAAATAACTCTGGAGAAGGGAACTTCCCTAAGAAAGATTTGAGATAAGATTCTGCCTGTGAGTTGGGTGTTGGGTGTGTCAGAAGTGCTGTGGGCACGGATGCTGGGACTGCCTTGTATTTCAAATACCACAAAGCTCTTCTGCAAGGGCAGTGATGGCCCCTCTCAGTTTGGGCACTTTGCTGAACCAGGGGCACTGGCACTCGTGTGCCCTTGTCCCCTCAGAATTCAAGATTCACAACTACTCAAGCTTGAAGGAGCTGAATTGGCTGATTTGCCCTCTGCACACTGCTGACCATGGGATTTAACAGTTGACAGAAATTGCAGAAATGGAGACCTGTACTTGCCAGGAGCAGATACACCACAGCCCAGGTGCCTTTCAAAAGGATCTCTAACCCTGTCTGTTAACATCAAACAGCCTGCTTAGGCAGTTCATAAACAAACTTTGTCTTCAAAGCTGATAACAACAGATTTCCCCTGAGAAAACATGCACAATCCCCAAAGCCTCTTCTCTTTCTGGAGGTTGTTTGTATGCAGTCTCAGCTTTCTTGCTCAGATACTGCACAGCCTCAGGCCATGCTTCTGGCACGATACATAAAAAAAAGCTTTGAGAAGCTGGCTGGTGATTGAAGAAATGAAAGTGAGCTTTGGGACATGATGTTTGAGGAACTGGATGGCTACTGCTTTTCCCTTGCAGCTTTCTCCAGCTATAATCACCAGCCTGGGGGCAAGGTGCTGGACACAGATCCCAATGGGAGCCATTTTTCAGGGATAACAAGTAACTGGTTGTACCAGCAGAAGGATAACTCAGTGTTGAGCTGATAGGATAAAATTTCTGTCCACCTGAATTGTACTGCAGTGTCAAATGACAAAGGTAATTTCACACTTCTATTAATCCTTGGGCTTTGGATGTTACCCTGACAGCTATAACTGTACAGAATAGCACATGCCTGTGGGAGGGGAGAATTTGAAAGGGAAAAGAGGAACAGAATGTGACCACTAGCCTGAAAGTACAGTGCTAAAGAGAGAGGCCACACATCATATACTTTTCTTCCAGAAGAACAAATGATGACAGTGCTGTGTCTTCTCTCATAATGTAGTTTGTTTTTCTCATGTTTGTCTTGAAATGGATAGTGAACATTTGTTGTATTGCTCATTTCTGATTCTGATTTAAGGTGTTTAGTGTATATTTCAACCAAACAAAAGGAACCTGGTGACCACTTAAACGAGACATGAAATGATGTTCCCTGACATACACAACAGTGTCACTGTTCATTCCAGGTTGGTGGTTATTTTCCATATATATATAGATATAGATATAGATATCTGTTATTGATGTTCACAGGTGATTAATTTGATGGGTTTGTGGTTTGAAAGCTAATGAGTTATATTCCTGCTCTGTTCCTGGAAGGGAGAAGCTTGCTCTTTCTTGCCAGGAATCATTAGTCAATGCACTTGGTTCAGGCTGTTCATATCTTGGGTATTGTTATGTGATAAGGGGGAATTACAGAGTGGGATTCTGCCTGAAGTCTTCTGGGCCTGTGGGAGTTCCCCCAAATGTCACAGACTTCTTCAGATACGTGATAAGGCCAGCTGCAAATACTGATAAAAGATAGAGAAAAATGTTTGTTTTTCACAATAGAGGGGGATTACCAACTGGAATGCTTTACAGATCAATGTTAAGATCAGTGCTGTTTGAAATACCTATAAACAATGTGGGCAGTAGTTGGTTAGTGAATGGTTGTTGAGAGGGGAGGATGTCAGCTCCCAAAGACATTTCAGGGTACTCCAACCTAATCATGTTTAGAGATTTGCTGTGTATTGAGGTGCTATCATGTCTAGTCTGGCTTCTTGGGCATCATGGAGTTGTCAGGCTGCATGGAATTCAGGAGGAGGAGAAACCTTAAAACTAATGTTTCTGCTAGGTTTGTAAGAAAAAAAATTTTTTTCTAAAGCAGGTTTCACTGAGAGAAAAAACATTTGTGCCTTCTGTTACTAGAAATGCTTTGTTACATGATCCATTTGCAAACAGGGAGAATAACTTTGGCCTGTGCCCAGATGCATTTGTAGTTTAAATACAAAGTAAAGCAGTAGTTGGTACAAACAGTCATTGAATGTGAAGAAACAAGCTCTGCCCTGCCCTGCCCAGCCTGCCTTGGAGCCTCCCCACCTTATCCAAGGTCCAGGACCCTGTTACAGCTCAGCCCAAGACACCTGTCCTGGCTGCTTTTAGGGGTATCCCTGCCTGGCCTCCTTTTGCTCCTGTTGAACCCCCTGGTCCTGGCTCATTCCTTGATGTACCCAGTGGGGCAGAGGTCTGTTGGCCTCCTGCTTGTCCCCTCTGCTGGGGCACTACAGGGTTATGTACAGGAAAGGCAGGTCTGTCAGTGAAACACAGGATATCTGGGGATGTCTCAGAAGGGTGGGCTTTATTTTCTTGTCTTTCCTGAAAAGTGCCTGCCTTCACCTGCAGCTCACGAGGTTAGCTGCACTGCAGCTGGGGTTATGACCACTGCAGGGACACATCTGCACTCCTGTGTGACACTGGTAAAAACTGACAGCCCAGAATCCTGAGCTTTGTAAGGAGCAGTGGCTTTGGCTGGCTGTGAGCTGCAGGGAGAGTCTGGGTGAAGTGGCTGTCAGCCCAGAAGTGTTGTTCTAGCTGTGAAATTACAGTGTTGGGCAGGCCAAACCAGCAGAGATGGAAGAGCAGAATGAAATACCAGCTTCTCCATTGTCACCGTGATATTTTCTGAAAAATCCCTTTGCCAGGATTTCTTCTCCTGGGAAGATGAGAAGCCTCAGCTTCTCCATGTTTTGCTCCTCTGGAATGTGGTCTGGAGATTGTTTATTCAAACATGTGAATTGTTTTTAATTAATGACCAATCACAGCCAGCTGTGTCAGACTCTCTGAGTCTGAAATGGGTTTTTATTATTCATTCTTTCCTAGCCTTCTGATGTCTCCTTTCTCTTTCTTTAGCACAGTTTTAGTATAGCATATAATACTATACTATACTATACTATACTATACTATACTATACTATACTATACTATACTATACTATATTAATATATCAGCCTTCTGAGAACTTGAGTCAAATTCTCATCTTTCACCTCGTCCTGGGGACCTCACAACACCACACTCCATGGTGCTTCAATCCATGCCAGGAGTGAACTGGATGCAGTGTCTGCTCAAGAGCATTAGATCAGCCTAATGCTCATTCTCATTATCAGCTGAAGGTATGTCTGTGGCCCCACGTGTCCCCAGAGATGTTAAGTGGTGGGGTTTGCTCCATTATTTGCCTTCCCTTTGCCACCCCTATGCAGCAGCTGCAGGCTGGGAGATGTCCATGGACATTGAAGCTGCTCAGTCATGATTTGGGTGATGGAGACCTAGAGATTTCCTCAGCCTGTTGAAATGGATCTGGCAGTGGTCAGTCTTCCTTATTTCTGTGGGACTCCAGTGACCTGAAAACCAGGCAAACAATGGCCCTGTATATCCCTGTCTACAATTGCTTAATTATCCTTGCAAATAAGGAGAGTGAGGGTTCCTCAGTGCTATGTGTATCTTAGCATTATGGCTAACTGAGGGATATTGTTAGCTGTTTACATTGCTTAACATTAATGTTAAACAAGACAAAGTATTTCAGAGCCCAGGATAACTCCTGGCTGCCAAACAGAAGGGAAGAAGTCCAGGTGCAGCTGTGTAAGCAGTTTAAATTTCTGTGTGTGAACCTGAAATAACCCTGAGGAATTCATTACTCAATCTTTATCATGAGCACAGAAACAAACATGTTTTCTATAAATAGCAGTTTCATTAGCAGTGGTGGGTAAAGGAACCTCTTGGGTGTGTGGCCTTGATATTGTGTTTATGTACAACCAGTGGATCATTATTAACATTTATTAGGGCTAACCATGATTGCTATATAACCTATACTACATATTACTATATAACCTATGATTGTATAGCAGGTTATACCTCTACACACATATATGGGATTAATTTTAAAGTGTATATAAGAATAATGTGTATGTATATATATATAAATATACATGAATACAGCCCTTTAGTCCTGCTAAAGCTCACAGAAACTCATGTGAAGAAGGAAGAGCAAAGAGCAGGGAAGTCACCCTGGCTGCTGGAGAATTTCCCAGCTGGCTAAAACCAATGCAGCTGGCTCTTGCTCTCTGTCTTCCACAGAATTAAATTATTGCCTGCTGACATTTGTTTGGTCAAATGCATTTGAGTAAAGAAGAAGAGCAGAGGTAACTTCAGAAGACAACTTTTAAAATAAACCAGACCAAAAGACCCAGAAGTGTGGTCCCTACAGTCAGCACAGGCAGCTTTGGCAGCTTCTCTGATGGTACTTTGAGTGCCACAGAAAGCTCAATAATCCAGAGCAACTGCTGGTTACCTCCAAAATATATTGAGATATTTACTAGGGGCTGAGAAACATTTTAAGTTCTCCTTTTTACCTTTTGTGATTCACTGCATTTGGTTCTTTGGAGCTTCCCACCCCATATCTCCTGTCACAAAAGCCTCAGAAAAGCTCTGTGGACATGTCCAGAGCCACATGCCCTCCACAAGGTATTGTTTCAGCTTGGCTGGTCACAAGTCCTGGGGACCAGCAAGTTCAGAACTGGAGAATGGAAAGAGTGCAGAAGAGCCAAGTCAAAAAACCCTCAAACCCAACATTTAAACCCAAAGGGAAATCTTCCTGTTCACTGTACTCCCTTGCCTGAATGCCTCATTAAAACAGCATTTTTGTCTAGGGCATGAAAGGTACCCCCTGCTTTCTTCTTGAAGCCCAGTTTCAGTGATGTGAGGGGTGGAGAGCAAGGCAGAATCACAGAATACATTGAGAAATTATCAGGATAAAAAAGATTTAAATGCAGCCATTCAAAGGTAAGTGGTAAATCCATTAAATGCAATCGGAATTATTAGACTATCAATCAGTTATAAAAGCTTCAGTGAGGCACCAGCTCAAGAAAGTGTGCAGCAGCTACAGGAACAAAGTGCTTAGAAAGGTGGGAGTGGTTAGCCATGAGTTGTACCTGTTCCCCATGTGCTACCTGATATAGATGTTCTATCATAGTGACTTTTCTACTTCATTTATTTTATTTGAAGCAGATAACTCACTGTATTACACAGGCAGCAGTTTCTTTCATAAGACAGCACTTTAACAGCTGAAAGCCTTTTTGCACATTTGTGCTCCACTCACCCTTTCCTGTTTGCATAGAGGTTTCCATGTCAGCATTTTCAGATTATTTATTATTTTTGTTGCCTGCCTGGTACATTATGGTAAGGTCCTTTAGAGCGCAGAGCCTCAGCCTGTCTTTGGGACTGCCACATGCTGCACAAACAGAGGCCCCATGTCCCTTTTATATATTTTTTTCTTTTTTTTTCTTCCCATAGTGGTTGAATTATACCATAAATTAATTTAGCTTTGGCATGTATAATTTCCACAGTGTTTATAATGTGTTTCCTTTGTGCTCAGCAGCTCGATTTTTGTTTGGTTGTTTAATATTACCTGATCTTTTGCACTGTGATGGGTGATTAATCTTTAGCTGTCATATTATTAAGCAGTTCCTACACAGTATGAATTCAAAAGTCTGCACTTCCCATTCTCTCTCAATAGCCTGGGCACGTATTAAATTTCATTTCTAATTACATATGTTAGGGTGAGTTATGGGCTATTACTCAAAATAAATTGTTCTTTGATGTCAGTTCAGCATAAGAATGGCCAGTTGTAATTATACCAAGTTAAAACAGAACTCAGTGCTACTGTGCCTAGTCCAAAATAATTCTGTGCTTCTTTTAAATAGAATCAAATCAGCAGTTTTCCATTGTTTATCAGCTCAATGCAGCCATTATGAAAGAATTTTTTCCCTTGTAGATTTGAGCTAAAAATGCAAGTGGCATGTAAAACCAGTGACAGAGGCAGAGGAAAGGTGATCCTTTCCAGTGTGCCATCTCCAATTTCCACTTCCCTTCAAAGGAACCAGCCACTGGTGATTCACTGCACTTTTGCTTTGGTTCACTCCATTTTTATGAACGTGTTGAGTTCCCAATAAATGTGCCTGTTTGTCACAGGAAGGCACCATCCAGTGTCCCAGCTGCCCTGTGGAGCAGCATCACACAGAGCCCTGCACAATTTGGGGCAGGGAGAGAGAGGGAGGACACACCTTCTGCTGTCTGTCACTTACAGACCCCGTGGATGTTCCTGGGTTGTTTTGATGTTAAGTTCTGATCCTTTGCCATGCTGGAATGCACAGACACGTTCTGCTGGAGCATGTCAAGCCTCTGCACTTAACACTAACATGGGACTAAACACACTCCTGGTGTCAGACCTTAACTTCCAGGGGTTTGGTTATTTAATCTGTGGCTGGCATGCATTTTGTGCTGGGTGGAATTTGTTATCAGCTGTGTTTACAGGCTGCTCCAAGGCTTTGTGGAGCTGTAAGGCTCTTTAGCATTTGTGGTTCTGCTCTTGGGCTGCCTGTTTTACAGGAGTGTGTGTGCATTAGCTCTAGTTTTGGTTTAATTATTGGCAGTAAATACACTTCAGGAGTGAAATATGTTTTGTCAGGAGAAATCTGGAAGTGCTTTCTCAGGAGAAAAATAATTAGAAAGGTTAATGCAATCCTCTCTGTATAAGACTTCAAACTCATTTGCTTGGAGATGTGAAGCAGATGCTTTGTTCACAAAACTATATTAAATTAGCCCTGGGGGGTGTCCCATTACTGTTTCTCAAGTACAGCAAAAAAAAGCAAATTAAATCTATATCAATTTTCAGTATTGAAGATACAGTTAGCTTTTAAGTGTGTACACTGCCCCATGCAAACAGTCTTTTTACTGCCTGCTTGGTTTCACACAGGCCTTGAGAGACTGAAAACTGGAATTTTCGTTTCATTGTATTGAAACCATAGATCTCCTTGTCTGAGCTGTGTAAAAATGTGATTTTTACAGGATGGCAGAATCAGCCCTGGAAGCCCTGACCTGCCAGCCAGGTCCTTGCAATACATGGAGCTCAGTTTTGGAAACAATTCAGGGGAGCCAACAGAGGCAAGGGATTGCCCCTGCTTGAGAAGGGCTCACTCTTTTTGTGGAGAGGTGTTTCAGGACTGGCTGTACATGCACACTGCATTGTAAAAGGCCTCATGCTGCTCTTTCTGGGCTTCCACAGTCCTTGTGCTGGGCCTTGAGGAGCTAAAGTGTGCTGGGGCTCAGAGCCAGCAGCAGTTTGTCACTGCCATATTTTCTGAAAAATCCCTTCGCCAGGATATCTCCTCCTGGGAAGCTGAGAAGCCTTAGAGAAAAAGGAAAACAATAATTATCTGATTTGCTTCTCCTGTGTTTTGCTGCTTTGGAATGTGGTTTGGACATTGTTTACCAATTGGCCATTGTGTGATTGGTTTCATGTGAATTGTTTTGACTTAATGACCAATCACATCCAGCTGTGTTGGGACTCTGGAAAGAGTCACGAGTTTTTCATTAGTGTCTTTTAGCCTTCTGTCTGTATCCTTTCTCTATTCTTTAGTATAGTTTAGTATAGCATAATACAATGAAGAATAGGATAGGATAGGATAGGATAGGATAGAATAGAATAGAATAGAATAGAATAGAATAGAATAGAATAGAATAGAATAGAATAGAATAGAATAGAATAGAATAGAATAGAATAGAAGCCTTCTAAGAACATGGAGTCAGATTCATCTTTCCTCCCCACGACGGGGGACCCCGAAAATACCACAGCAGTCTCTCAGCTGTTCATGTTGGCAGGGCAGAACTTCAGCTTCCATCAAGTTAGCTCTGGCACTGCCAGAGACACTGCCTGACACAAATCACACCCAGGACTCTCACTCAATGCCTGCTTGTGCCTATCTGGCTGAAATTTTGGAATTTTGGCTGTGATTTCAACAGACTTCCTTGCAGGATGTTATAGCCCAGATGTTTCGACCAGAAGAGGTAGAGGCTAGCCCTTAGTGCAAATAAGTTTTTGATTAAGTCAAAGATAGATAAATCATTTATTTGGCTCCATATAAAACCAGTTTTAGAAGCACAGGTCATGTTTCCTCCTGTAACCCAGATGGGAAATAGATTTCACAGCACAAAAAACCTTTTTCAGGTAATGGTGTAAGTGTGCCTTGAACTTGTTGTGACCCCACTGTCACTGCTAATGTGGGCTGAACTGCTGAAGAGATGCATAAAAATGAATAAAATGGGAAATTTAAGTTCTGTGAATTTCCTCCCTTTGAGATTAGCGGGTTCATCAGTCATTTCAGTTACAATAGGTTTGTTATCTCTGCAAATAATTTTTTACTACTGAAATCAGCCATCCTCCTGCTGGAATTAAGGCAGAAATTTGCAAGGGACAGAGGTAACTTTGGGGCTAAGATAAGAGAAGTTGTTTTTCAAGAAAGCACTTGAAAGGAATTAATGCTCCTTAATGTGTTTCTTGATCATTGCTCGAGCCAAGATCTCATATATTTTCTCAGGCTGATGGGCCAGCAGTAAAAAAACTTCTGCATTTTATTATCTTGTTCTATATGCTCCAATTTATTACTTCCCCTTTGTCTGGCTCAACCCCAAGATATATGGTACAGGTAAAGCTACTTGGAAAAAATACAGAAATGTGGCTCAGTCTGAGGCACAGAGGGAACAACTGCAGAGGGAGATTTCTGAATGGAATGTGAGGTTTTCATTTTAGCACTTTGCTTCTTCCCAGATGCCCTGTCTGGGTGACCCCAAGAAGTATTATCCTTTAAGCACCAGAACTGCTGGTGAAGGGCTCAGCCTCAAGCTCTCCTCTCACACTTGTGGAGTGCTAATCAGGCAGCTCCCTACTTAGCCTTCCACTGTTACCTGCCTTGTTTGTTTGTTTGTTTTGGTATTTTTGGTTGTTGTTTTTACAGCGTTCCTGTCATCTGAAATGTGATTTATTTCTCTTCTGTCTCAGAAGACATTACAGCACTTGTGCTGGGAGTGATGCCCTTCCCAGTAACTGTTTGGCTACCCCTTTTCCACGGTTTGAGCACTTGTCTGCACCAGTTTCCCAATATAAGGTGACTACAAAGGGACTCTCAGAGAACTGTACAAGGCACTACAATCGTGCCTTTCAAAGCCCAGTTGGTAGCATGCATGGAGTTTGTAGTTAAACTGCTTTTACTTCTTCACTGTGGAAACCCAGGGCACAGGGAATATTTCTCTGTCTGCTCTGGGGTGCCCTGACCCCCAGGGGAGCACTGACTCTGACCCTCATTCATGGAGAAAGTTTCCCAGACTTCAAGATAGACTGGAATCCACAAAAGTGTGAAATAGGTTACAGAGAGCAGTGTCAGTGTATCACTGGGTGAGAAATTTAGGTGTTGGGATTTTCAGTGTGTTGTGGATGGAAGCAAGATGGAGGGCACAGGGTGTCATCCTGGGTTTCTTCTTCATGCTTCTTCCTTCTTCTCCATGGGTTTGGGTGGCATTTTGTAATTGGGCAGAAAAGTCTGCATTGCAGCTCTGTGGGATCAGTTATTGGGTTAAAAGGGAAAATAATCGAGGTGTCAGTTCTTAATTGGATAGTTTAGTCTTAAAAGCCCTTGTAACAAGAGATTGTTGGCCATTTTGTGCCTTCTGATGAAAAGCTGCCAAACTCATGGTTGTGAGGCTGTTTTACTGATAAGAAATAATAAACACCTGAGTCCAAACATGAAATACCTTCAATCCAGACCCAGAGAAACCCATACTTCAGCAGTAATATTGCAATTTAAATAGAGCAGCTGGGTCAAAAGTGACTTTTCCTGGCTTAATTCCTTCCTCTTGTCATTTGTGCATGCTTCTTTTGTAGGAAACCACAGCATGTTCCACCAGCAGCTTCTCTGGCCCCAACAACTTTTTTTTTTTCCCCACAGAGTCTCAGTTGCTGAGCACCATCCAATAGTCCTGTCATGGAGGAATTTCACCTATCAAAGGTGGTGTATGATGAAAAGGAATAAGAGAATTTGGTTAAAAGTGTGTTTAGTCCATCAGGTTTGACAAAATTTTTAATGGTTCTTTTCACAGCTGGAATAAGAGTGCTTGCACATGAAACTGCAGGCAGTAATTCTTAACCTTTGATGGGTATACACTGATTTTACTCTCATAATTCTTCCTGTTTTACTTGGATGCCTTCTTATCAGAATCAGGGGCCCTACAAGATTCTATTGCCTTGCAATGTGGTAGCCTGTTTGGTTTGACTTCCTAAATTTGTTTCAACTTACATCCACACCCTAAATGCTTTTAATAGTTTAATAGTTTAATTCTGTTATGTCAAGGCTGCTACCCTTGATGTGAAAATGCTCTTGGCTCCAGCTTATGTTAACTAAATCTGCTTTATGTTGCAGTCTCCTCTTGCAGAATTCCTGGAAAAGTGATTAATGTGTTGGTGATTAGGAAAGCACACAAGTCCACCCTTAGGATTTAATAGAAAGGGTGGGGTTATTAGAACGTTTTTAACCAGAAGGATTTAATGAGAAGCACGGAATGATTTGGGTTGGAAGGGACCTTTCAAAGGCCATCCAGTCTGATCCCACTGAGCAGATTCTTCAGTTTGATCAGAGTGCTGTGAGCCCCATGCAACCTGGCCTTGAATGTTTCCTGGGATGAGGCATGGGGAGGAAGCAGTTATCTCTGGAAATTTGCTATTCACCAGTACAGGAATTCTGATTGATGGCTCCTGGCAAATTGCTCCTGGGAGAATTTTGTTACCCCTTCACGAAAGAAGTTCACAGGAACAGGACCTGGACTGCCTGAACCCTCCTACCACTCCTTTGGAAGTGTGTTTTGCTTACCTTGGGCCTAAATATTTGTGGCACCATCTGTGAAAGAGAGATTGGCTGGTCCTAGGGAGGGGACACGCTGGTGTGCGCTCTGTGAGCTCTTTGGGTAGGTGAGGGGTGTCACCATCATATTTTCTGAAAAATCCTCTTCGCCCAGGATTCTTCTGGGAAGCTGAGAAGCCTCAGAGAAAAAGGAAAATAATATTATCTCATTTGCTTCTCCTGTGTTTTGCTGCTTTGGAATGTGGTTTGGAGATTTTTTTATCCAACAGGTGGTTGTTTGATTGGTTTCACGTGAATTGTTTTTACTTAATGAACAATCACAGTCAGGCTGTGTTGGGACTCTGGAGAGAGTCATGAGTTTTTCATTAGTATCTTGTTAGGCCTTCTGTAAGTATCTTTTCTCTATTCTTCAGTGTAGTTATAACATAACATAACATAACATAACATAACATAACATAACATAACATAACATAACATAACATAACATAACATAACATAACATAACATAACAATTACCCTTCTAAGAACATGGAGTCAGATTCATCTTTCCTCCCCATGACAGGGGACCCCAAAAATACCACAGAGGGGCACAGGGTTTGCTGGGGATCTCTCACCTTTGGGCTGAGTTATCTCTGAGGTCACTGGAGACTTCTGTGGGTCTCTGGTGCATTTTATTTATTTCTGTCCTCCACTTCCCATTTCACAAAGGAAAAAGTAAAATTTAGAAGTAGGAAATACTATGTTCAGTATGTTAAAAATGCCTTTTTTTTTTCCCTCCTTAAAATGAGATTGTTCCTCTTTTCTTATAAATCCTAATTGGAACTTTTTCAGGGTTTCTGAAGCTGTGCCTCCTCTTCAGCCTGGCTGCTGGGGAGCCAGGGCACAGCAGAGCAGGAGGCTTTGATGTGCCCCATGCTGCTGTTCCCTTGCACCTGCAGGATGCTGCAGCCATCCTGCCATGCTGAGGTGGCAGCAGTGCAAGGTGAGGCTAGATCCTGGCACCAGAGACTGCCCTGGAAATCATTTCCCACTTAATAAACTCTCACCTGCCCGGGTGGCAGTGCCAGGTGAGTCACCAGAGGGGCTGTGTTGGCACTAACCAGGCAGAGAACAACGCCTTCCCTTTGTTACAGCCACGGGCTGGCTTCCAGCAAACGTCCTGGGTTGGTCCCAGCAGCAGGAAGGGCTGGGGCTGGGGCTGGGGCTGGCAGGAGTGGGGCAACACTCCCCTCTGTTTCCTCTACAGCTGGGAATTCATGGGGATGCATTGATTTCTCTGTGGCTGCAATAATGCACCAGAGAGACTTTCAGTGGAAGTGAGCTGTGAAAAAAAGGAGTTTAAACATTTTTGGTCGACTTAAACCAAAATGAAGGATGGGTGTGCCTTTCCAGACTGGAGTTCAGCTGGCCAGCTGTGGTTTGCAGCAATCACAGCCGCAGACAAAGGAGCCAGGGAGTGAAACCCAGTCAGTCAGTTCCTGGCTGAGCACATATGGCACAGACCAAACGTGTCAGCATTGTGAGCCCACCCTGAGCTTTCACCTCCTGTGCACTCAGCAGCCTTGGGGCAAGGAGAGCACCTTCCTGGAGACCTACAGCCCTACTCCCATCCCACATCTGGAGCGGCTGAAACCTGCACAGCTGGGGCTCACTCCCACTTGGATGCTTTTTCTGTTTCCTTTCTAAGGCTGGTTCAGGAAGAGCAAGGAGGCAGCAGGGAGGTGTGGTAGCACTAGTTAGGGGCAGTTGGAGCAGCAGAATTCCAGCTTTTCTCCTGACTGGCAGGTAGAGGTGAGGGGAAAGCAGCCTGACACAGGACACTTCCTTTTGTTAATGGTCCATACGTTGTTCCCTGTTTCTCCACAGAAACTATCTGAGTGTGTCCTGTCAGTTGCTAATGAGGTCCCTCCTTTACAAGGTCAGCTTTTTACCTGGGCACCTCCACTTTGCCCAAGCCTCATTACAGCCAGCCAGCACCTTCCCTAAATCTGCTGGCTCTTGTGGGCTGACTGCTCTGACTTGGGACTATCAGAGATGCTGAACCCCCTTGGAGGTCTGAGGCTGCAACTTTCCAGGATGCAAGTCCTCAGCTAATCCAGAAGAGAAACAGCATTTCAAGGCTTTAAGTTACCAGGTAGAATCCAAACAATGTGGGTTTGTGAGTCACATGTAAGACATGCTACTGCAGCTCTTCTGAGATTGGTGAAATAATGGGCTGCGATGTGGATCTTTATGTCTTGTTTAGTGGTTGTGCTCCCGACTCAGTGGGCAAGAGAATGCTTCCTGAAATTAGTTGCTTTGGGGGCAATTAACATCATCCATGATCATGAAGCAATGTGAGCAACAAAGCTTGTGGTTTTTCTCATCTGCCTAAGGAGGAGGTGCAGGTTTGGGACCTGAGTCAAATGGCTTTGAGCAAGAGAAGACTTGAAAAGGATGACTTCTGTCCTCTGAAGGAAAGAGGAAGGGAGGAGTGTGAAATACAAAGCTGTGTTTCGTGTCTGGCACAGACAGGCAATGTGTGTATTTGTGATTGCAATATGTGTGGACACCAACCATGGGATGGCTGCAAATTCTAATATTAACTGAGGAAGGTAAAGCATGGAAGAAGGCCTCTGAACCTAGCCTGTGTTTGCAATTAACCTGGATTAATTTAGGAGCATTCAGGATGTTGCTCTTTGCTTGTAGTCAGGCCCTAAAGAGTGCTGCAATGGTAACCTTTTTAGGTATAATTTTGGAATATTGATTGTATCCTTGAAACCATAGCTTTGGAATGTATAGAAAGGAAATGTGCTTATCTCACTCCTTAACAAAACTGAGAAAAACAGCTTGAGAAAGGAAGATGGACATCCTCTCAAGGATTTGCAACTCCAAGGGAAGCTGGACATCACTGATAGTCCTTGTGATAACAAGGGGGACCCACATCTGGGGAGCTGGACTTCACCAGATGGGATTCGTCATTGTTCTTGCGGAAACTGGACCAACATCTCGGAGGCTGCCACCACCATCTGGGGATCTCCTTTTTGGGACACATCCTGAGAAAAACTAAATCACAACAGTGTATAGAATTGTGATGTAAACAAATAGAAATAGAAACTGCTGAGAAAGCTTCTGAGTACCCCTAGAAATACCTGTAAGCCCAAATATCGGTGTGCAGTTGGAGGGAAAACTGCCTCCACTGTACCCAGCGCTGTTTTGCTCATACTTTACCATAATTAATTAATAAATTGATTGTTGCTTGAATATTGGCCTAGTCAAGCTTCTTATTTATAACAGGAGCCCAGTTCAGACTAACATAAAATGTTGAGACCCACTCTCCTGGCTCACTGCATGAACAGAGCGTGACAGCCTGGTGTGATGGGCAAGCATGCAAACACTGGAGACTTTTCTTCCTGGAGTGGTTCTCTTCTGATCAGTAACACTAAGTTTAGGGGATTTGGCTTACTCCATCATTCCTTGAAAGCCCTGACCTGAAGGTGTGGCATCACAGTGATCTGACTGCCTGGAGACCTGCCATGGGACTCCACCTGGCCAGAAGGCACTTGATATCAATCAATTGCATGAAATAATAGCAAGAAGAGGGATATCTAAGAGGTCAAGTTACTATCCTTGTGGCCTTGATTTCTCCTGAGGATGGCAGCAAGAGTCTCTCTCCTCTGAAGAGTGAGGTGCCATCAGGTCACGTGTGTCAGAGTCACAGCCAAGGCTGGTGACGTGCCCAAGCAAAATGTGCAGGGACATCTGCAGGCAGAGCCTCAGCCTGTCCCTGGCTGTGTGCCTGCCCCAGTGAATGCCACACACACCTGGTACCCAGGTGAGCTGGCTGAGGAGCTACAGGCTCAAAGGAGCCTCAGCCGAGGTGGGAAATACAGAAGGAGGATTCAAATAAATGCCAGAATTGATGGGCAAGGGTAGGCAGAGGGAAAGTATAGTCATGAGGGAGGAAAAGCAACCATTTAAGTTGGTTTAAACTAATACAAAACCACACTCTGGACCAGCAGTGACATCCAGATTGAACAAAAATGTTTCTGTGTCCTGTATCATGAAGGCAGCTGTGATGGCTGCCTGCCTTTACTTTCCACAGTAAATATCTTCTAGCAAGATTGGAGCTTCTAAGTGCTCCACAGAGCTGCAAGATTTGAGCTTCTAAGTGCTCCACAAAGCTGCTGAATGATCATGTGTTGATTAACCTCACCAGGGAAGCATTGCAATACTGGCCATCAGCAGCTAGTTGAAAAGGAGTCATTAAGGGTATCAGACTGGAAAGGTGTTCTTTATAAAGGCATTCTAAGTGCAATTAGCTGGTGGTTCATAACACCTTGAGTATATCACTCTTTGGTTTCATTCATTTTTTTTTCTCTTTCAGTTCAATTCAAAGTCAATTAAATCTCACCTTAAATCACAGGCCATCTTTCTGCTTGATGGGAGTCTTGCTGAGTTTGTGAGAGCCTTCAGTGGTGAGGGCAACCAGGAAATCAGCTTCTGTGCCATTCCTGAATTTCAACAGGAGAAGCATTTTTCAAATCTGGGTGACACCTAGTAAATCTTTAGCAGGCAATGAATGAGGCACTTTCAGACTGACCTTATTTATTGTTGGAATGGAGATTAATAGATCATCCCAGGAGTCAAGTTGGTTTGACTGATCTCTACTGACCTGCTTTTTACCCTCTCTAATGGTAAGTCCTGTGCTTACCATCCTGGGGCCCTCTGGAACCTTCTGCTGGAGATAACAGGTTATTTTCCAGAGATTATGGCAGTTTACACATTCTAGAATGTGTCCTACCAAACTCTAACAGCTGCAATAAATATTTTGTTAGATTAATGATTAATTTATTTTCCATCCAATCTGTCTTGTTTCATCCATCTCCTTTCTCCAAGCGAGATCATTCATGCAGGATTTTTCATCCTCTTGGAGCACCGAGCCTATGGGAGAAGCTGGAAATGGTCTCATGCTTCTGACTTGGCCAACTCTGATGCTGTACAAGATTAACAAGAAAGGAGTTCAGCCACTGAAATTAGCCCAGTTCTAACTTCTCTTGATGGTTTCTTAGCTGGACATGCCACAGACCTTGCTGGATCATTTTTTTCTGTTGGTCTTTGTAGAAATGGAAGAGAATATACAACACAGGCAAATAATGAGGAATAATTTTATTAGGATAAACACGAGGTGAGCATTCCCTGTGAAAGAAAGCATATTAACTTAAGGAGAAATCTGAGCAGATCTCAGCTTCTGCAAGGTAATTTCTGCAGAGCTGTAAAACTACAGAGCTGAAATACCAAATGTTATGCTCTGTCTAATAATCTAATTGTTCTGATTAAGCTGTCTTCTTCCATTCTGGCCAAGCTAGAAATGTATTTTTCTTGAATACCTAGAAGATGGTTCTAGTAGTATCATTAAAAGAACTACATTTGCACAAGCCCTAATAAATTCTGAGTATGAGCTGACAGTTTGCAGTCAGGATCTTCAAACAGCTCTTAAAAAGAGCTGTTGGATCCTGTCCTCCCTGGCAGGCAGACCTTCCTGGGCCATGTGTTCTTGTATTTTTTTTTTCTGATTCTGGCAGAAATGTTTTGGAAGACTGTGCTTTTATAATTAACCTTATGAGAAGGGCACTCTGAAACACGAAGGGATTGTTTCTACCAAGGGGTTCCTTGCCTGAACTGGGCTAGAAAAACCAGCTGTTCTAGTTTACCTGAGCTATTTGCCCTTCTGATTCTCCTTTGCAATGTGAGGGAGAAGCAGTTGCTTTTCTGCATTTTCTGTATTCTTTCAGGTGCAGGGAGAATTTGCAGAGACAGCTGATAGATCAACCATTGCTGCTCTCGCCCGTGCAGAGTGCCTTTAAAATTGATATTGTGAGTGTGCTGCTTTCTCACTTTCCTACAGTCAGCCCTTGGCATGGGGCCTCACTTTGTGCTGCTAAATGCGCTGCAGACGTGCTTTAGAGGCAGCAACCAAAATGCAGCAGCAGCTTCTGTCTAAACTTGGCACCTGAGCACCTCCTTCCAGGATTGTGGGCAGGAGTTGCCAAATGAATTCTGCTCGGCGTTATCTCTGCATCTGGCCCTCTCCTGGCAAGGGCTGGGCCTGTGCAAGGGGAAACAAAGCTACAGCTTCAGCAGAATGCTGAAATGGAATAAATTAAAGCCCCCAGCCAAATGAAACTTGTAATTGGTGTGTCACTTTCAAGTGAGAGAAGGGCTCAGGCAGGTTCAGCGTTCTGCCTGGGTTGCAGAACTGTTGTAATTATCCTGTGTGGTTTTTAATACTTCTGGGAATAATAAAAAAAAAAAAGATGCACTGATTTTTTAGAGCTACACTCTGTTGCCAAGGTGTAGCTGGCATCTGAGGGCAGCTGAGCATTTCAGCCAGATGAAGTCTTTGTGAGCACTCAGGCTGGGTCAAAAATTGCTGTTGCCAGTGCAGGCTGAGTAACTTTTAAAGTAATGTGGCTTCTTCTGGACATAGAATTAGGCTGTCACTGAAATTGTAATTTAATTTGAAGATCAGACCCTTTCTCTCTGTTCCAATGCAGAGCATCTGCTGGAAACATGAGAGGATGGACTAAAAAATGGAATTTTACTGTTGATCCTTCTTAACTTTCAATACTTAGCCTTTTTTCCCTCACCTTCATCCTCAAGAACATTCTTATTATGACCCTTGCACACAAATAGGTACAGATGCACTCAAACACACAGGTGTATTGAGAGAGACATTGGAATTTGGTGTGCTTGAATAGACCCCACACCTTTCCAGAAACAACCTAGATAATATGAAATCTCAATTGGCAAAAGAATGCCCTTGAGCTATCATATTTGCACGAGGAAGCTCCTAAAATAAATATGTGTGGGAGTTGCTGAATGTATTTAATCTCCATTTGTCTGTCAGAAACAATAAATCTCAAAAAAAGAAAAATAAAAATCTTTTTAGTTATTTAATCTTGAAGGTGAAGTAACACCCAACCAACTCCTGAACCTGCTGTGCAGATTGCAGTCTGAATGCTTGTGAGTGCTGCTGGTTCTGCTCAGAGCATCCACGCTTTCTGATAGCAAGTTTGTTCAACAGCTACCAAAAGCAGCAAAATAAAACACTTTATCTGAAGCAGGTGCTTTCAATTCATGTATATTTACATTTATATTTATATTTATATTTATATTTATATTTATATTTATATTTATATTTATATTTATATTTATATTTATATTTATATTTATATTTATATTTATATGATCAATGTTTCCAAAAGCCAGACTAGTGCTTGGTGCATCTGCTGGTTGCCATCTTTGAAGGGCAGCACATCATCATTTCACATACTTTTGGGCTCCTGGAAAATACAGAAATTTCCCTCCCCTTTGTGCAAAAATGGTCCTTTCAATAAGGTTTTTCAAAGCATGAAAAAGCAACATCAACAACAAACGACCACCTCAGTGTTTTGCTGAGGAAGTGGCTTGGATTGTCCCTGGAAAATGATCTGAGGTGGATTTTTGAAGGAATGGAGCTGTCCCTATGTGTTTGAGGTGGAAAGGTGAGGTTAGCTCAGCTCTTGTAGCTGATGCCAGAGCAGAGTGCTTGTTTTGAAGGGCACCCTGTCCACAGGAGATTTGACTGATGCCCAGAGGCTTTCATTGATCTGACAGGTGAGCAACAATCAACAGAATACCTTTGGGTGTGGGAATCCAGTGAACTCCTCAAGAACAGGTAAAACTTGTTGTTCTTTTCCTGCAGTACATTCTGAACCATGGCACTTGCACAGAGAATGAAGTTTAAGCGCTCTGTTCAGGCTGTTATTTCCTTTTTATTTTGTACTTTGTGAGCAGAGGCTCAGATGTGCAATATTAAAGGGGAGTTCTGTGCATAAAGTGGCATTGTAAGTTTTTTCTCAAAGTGCTTGCATGCTGTAGGAATAAAAATTCCAATTTTTATATGCAACTCTTGATGGCAACTAGGCTTCTTTTGGCTTCAAACATCCTGAAAGGAAGAATCCAGGCTACAGTTTTCTCTTATGACAAGGTTTTTGATGGTTCCTAAACCACTTAATTCAGCTTACTCAGTGCCTTGTACCTGGACTTGCATCTCAGGTTTGTAAGGACAGGACTAACTCCTCTATTAGTAATTACAGCTGATTAGTTTGTGTATTTTTAAAGAAGTTCAGCTGAGGCTGGTCAGTACAGCAGAGTTGCTGAGACCTGGGGATTTTAGCAGACAACCCTTAATTTTTACATCAACTAAGGAGGAAGCACAGGATTTATCTTGTGAAAAAACCATCTCCAGCTTTATTGCTGCTGTTAGAAGAGCAGATTGCTGCAGCATTCTGCCTTGGAGGCATAACAAGTAAATTATTTCAGTTTGAAGTTCTTTCATGCAATTTTGGGCTCTTCCCTCTTAAGTTGTGATGTCTTTTCCTTTCTCTTTGCTCAGCATTTACTAAATGACAGATACAGTACAAACTTTACCCATCCATTAACTGCTCTCCACTGGTGTGTTCCAGGTCTTTCTCCATTCTCCTTAATTAAGTAGGAACAAGGTTTAAAAATATGCTTTAAATAGGTTTAAAAATATGCTCTCAGTCTCCCTGGGCACTTTAACACATTGCTTGTTTTTATTTAGGTTCCCAGGTGAACCTAGTTAGACAGGACCTCTAACTCAGGCTGTTAAAAAAAAAATAAAGGCAGCAGTATAAAACATATTTCTAAGTTATCATATTTGTTACAAAAGAAGCTCCAAAATTTCAAACAGTATTTTTTTGTTCTTCTCCCCTTTATCCCTAATTTTAGTCTCTTTTTAAGAAAAAAAAAATGGAGACCCAAATACCAAAATGAATCGGTAATTGGAGACATTAATGATAACTTCTGACATTTATTACTTAAAATGCTCATTAAAACGAACATGGAAACTTTAATGAGAAAAATGAGTTCCTCATTATGCAAATATTTGCACTGGTGGACCAAGATTTGAATTTATCTAGATTATAGCTGGTGGAAACAGCCAAAAAACAAGGTCAAGTTTCCTCCTTGTGTCTGAGAGTTTTTTCACAGCTGACTGGGTTGCTCACTCATCAGCTGGGCAAGACCCAACATCCTTTGGGTTATCTCTGAAGGGAGGTGTGACTGCTGCTTTATGGGGGGGCTCACACATAAACTCCTGAGCAGGGAGCTGATTAAAGGAATTTCCAGGGCTGATGGTGACCATTCCAGCTGTAATGTGAGAGCTCCACTGAAAGGAGGGCATAAAAAGATAAAAAGTATGGTGAAGGAAGCTGTCACCATCATGGAAAATCAAAGCTCAAGCAAAAGTGCAGCAGATTCTGAGAACAGATATGGGGGAGCTCTTTAGGGTGGTGATTTTAAGACACACTTCAAGAAAGTCTGTAGGCAACTGGTTTTTCTTTCTAACTTGTGTTTTTCCTTTCAGGTGTGGGTTATATGAAATTTTTTGGAGGCAGAACTGATGGCTTGATTAGAACAGCAACAACATAGAAGCACAGAAGCATTCAAAATTGTGAAAAATTTATCTGCTTTGCTGTGAAACTGAGCTTTGTGCTGGGGAATGAGGAAGGGATGAAACAAACATTCAGTGTCACTGGCCAGTCCCAGTTAATGCTAATGTTAGTTGGAACTAATGTTGTTCTGTCTGCTTCATGTAGCTAGGCAGATTTTGAATTCCCCACCAGGGGATGAGTTTGCCTTCAAGGGGAAAATATTTACCAGTCTCCAGTTAAAGTTACCTCAAAGATAATTTTTTTTCTATCCCATGAGCCTAAACTGGTTTCACTTTATGACAAGAAGTTTTAAAACCCTAAAGAAATTGTACTAAAGGGCAGCAACTGGAGCTGTAACCACTTGCACTGTGCACAGAATAGCAAATATTGAGTTGCCAGGCTGCTTTTTTCTTGCCAAGTCTTCCAAAGTGTCAGGAATGGAGCATCTCTGTCCTCTCTGGATAGCTGTTTCTAGCATGGCATCACTGTGCTGGTAAGAAGTTTTTTCCTGATGCCCAACCTGAATCTCCCACACCTCAGCATGGTGCTGTTGCCCTGTTGCTTCACTGTAGTGGAATAAATTTGGTTCTGTAATCTCTGGGGCTTAGATGCAAGTATTTGTAGGTTGCTTAAAAAGTACAGTCCAATGAGCATGAAGAATTTTTAAATAGTCTAAATGATATGCTGCTTTATTTCTGGGGAAGAATATGACTTATAGCTTCAGTCTTGGAAATCCTTTAACAGAATTTGAAAATCCAAGGTGATTTAATTTGTTTTTTTACAGCTTGAAGTTTTACCCCCTCATTGTTTGCACCAAATTACAAGCTCAGCTTTCACAGAAAATATCCATCTTGTTCATCAGCAAATCATCCTCCTCACCATCAAAAGCCCTTAAAGAGCTGTTTATGGGGACAGATGTCTCATATCAGCAGACTTAAAAAAAAATATTCCAAACAGACTTTATAGTGCAGACAGTAACCAGACAAATGCAAAGAACTGCACAGCACAGGTGTGAGAAAGCTTATCTGCCTCCTTATCTGCAAACTACAAGGGTCAGAGAGACACAGGTGTGGCGGAGTTTGTGGGTCCCCAGGACGAGGGAAGAGATGAGAATGTTGACTCCATGTTTCAGACGGCTGATTTATTATTTTATTATATATATTATATTAAAATGCTATGCTAAAATTATACTAAAAGAAATAAAGGATTTCATCAGAAGGCTAGAAAGGAATGAATAATGAAATATTGTGACAGAGAGTCTGACACAGCTGGCTGTGATTGGCCATTAATTAAAAACAATTCACATGCTGGGTAAACAGTTCTCCACATCACATTCCAAAGCAGCAAAACATGGAGAAGCTGAAGCTTCCCAGCTTCTCAGGAGAAAAGATCCTGGCAAAGGGATTTTTCATAAAATATCACAGTGGCACACAGGTTTGAAAAAGTCACAGCAGGAAGGAGCAGATGGCAAATGATGCAGTCTGGGAATAGTCTGCTAAATCCAGCCATGGGTGACGGCCAGTGACGGTGGGTGACCTGTGTCAGGAGGAAACACGAGTGTGCAGGGCTGTCAAATACCAGTTTGCTCAGAAATGCTGGAGCTGGGCTGTTCCCACCAACCACTGGGCTACAGTTCCTGAGAAACATGTGTGGGCAATTAGAGGACTCCAACAACTGGAATAATTACTGAAGATGCTTCCTATCAAAGCTCTTTAGGGAATAATGAGTAATAACTGAGCACAGGGCCCTTATGACAAGAAGTTTCAAAACCCTAAAGAAATTGTTCTAAAGGGGAGCACCTGGAGCTGTAACCACGTGCACTGTGCACAGAACAGGAAATACTGAGTTGCCAGGCACAGCTCTCTTGTCCCTTCAGAACTTACCTCCCATGGGAATGACGTTTCAGTGAGCAAGGCTGACTCTCCTGGTGGATCCCTTGTAGCCCTGGGAGCCACCACTGTGGCTCTGTTGAAATGAAGGACCCAAAGTGATGTGTGTGACTTTGATTTGGAAAGAAAATCCTCAAGCCATGCCTGAAACATCCTTTGTTTTGAGACCTTCCTTTCCCTCAACCCTGAATTTCCTGTGTCTGAGGTTTTGGGTTTTATGCAGGTAAGCAAAGTGTTACTCTGACTTCACTGCTGGATGTACAGAGATGGAACTGACTTTGGTGTGGGAGCAGAGATTATCCAGAGACTGCTGGATTATTTCTGGGCTCAGCTTTGTCACCTTCAGAGGTTGTCTCCTAAGGCAGAGCAAAAGCAGTCTGTACTTTATAGCATGCCTGTTGTACACAAGGCATCCCAAAAAACCAGCAATTGATTTGTCTTGGAAGAGGCTGGGCAAGAATCATATTTTTCTTAGTTTAGGAGGAGAGTTATTGTTACAGCCCAGAAAGAATGTTGGCAAGATCTTCACAGAAACTCTCCTCTTCTTTTCCTCTTTCTTACCCTGAAAAAGCAATTGTTAAATGGCATGCATGTAAAAATTAAACTGTCCCCTTCCAACAAGGGCACTCTGCTTAAAGGACAACAGCATGAGCCAGTGTAAACTATGGACAATTTCCTGTCCTGTTGGTGATGCTGTCAGCAGTCAGGAGGGTGTCTTCTTGCCCAAACCACAGGGTCATGAACATTTAACAAGAATTTCATGTTTTACTAGAATTGTGGTGAAATATTTTTCAGGCTTGAGATGTTACGCTGGTTTTTAATTTTATTTTTGCTTTGTGTCTACTGAGAAAAAATTCTAGCCAAGGTCTTACTGCCTGACTGCAGGAGTGGAAACAATGACAGAGCAAAATATGCATCTACCACTGAGAGATCAGGGACCAGCCCTGTCCAGGGCTACATCTTCATTACCTTGGTTTTCTTTCCTGTTGGCAATCACCTCACTGCTGTTTGGTCACTTTAATGGCTTTTCTCTCTCTCTTTTGTTTTTAAATGCCTATTTAACAAATCTGTATCTGTAGCCACTACAGTGGATGTGAAGAACAGGAGGCTGCTTTGTAAAACACAGGTTTTACAAAGTGCCATTTTAGTGTCTCTCCGAAAAACTGAATAGCTCTTCTTTTATAGGTGAGTGTAGAATTAATTGTGGCTTATTTATTATCCATAACAACCCTCACAATAGGTTAATTACAACCCTGAGGTATTGGTGAATTTGTCCACCTCTCTGGAAAACAGCAGAAAATAACTGCTGTGATCAGGAAATGTGTCCTTGGAGGAGGGGTAATTCACGTACTCAGGAGGAATTCTTTCAAAGGCCTCTGCTCCAGGCTGCCACTCCAGAAGACAATCTTCCCTCCATCTCTTTGTGTCATTTCAACTGTGCCAAATTTTCTCCAGTAACACTTCTGCAAGAATATTACTGCTATCCAAGGCACCAGCTTTGACTTCCAGGTTTTAAGTAGTTTCAGGTCAAGTAGTAGTACCACTAAAACAAAACAAAACACAAAACCCACTACAATGCTGGTGGAAATATTGATTTGTAGATTCTCCTTTTTATCACCATGTATATATATCATCAGACCTGAGTTTCTCATCCCAGCCTCCCTTTATGTTAAAAACTCTTACCTTTTGTCCATATGCTTTTAAAATAACAAATATTATCCTATTATAAAAATAGTATTTCAAGGCCGTGTGTATCACATGTTTAGAGCACTTTTTTTTTTTCCCAGTATCTGGAAAGAAAAGCCTCCTTAAGAATCCCTATTTTAATTTTCAGAAAGACATAATACCTGCCTGGCTCTCACTGCAGCATCCTGTGTGCTGCTATGTAACTGCAATGCAAAGGCTGCTGAGCTTCTCCAGTCTTTAACAATTGGGCGGGATTTAAACTCATTCACACTTTGTAGTGGGGCTGAGCCCCAATGTCCAGAGTTTTGAGTTAAAACTCAAGTGTGCTTATGTATCCTAAGGCACAGTCTGCTTTCCAGGCAGAGTTCAACACTGATACTACATCATTACTGATTTATTTTGTTGTTATTCCAAGCCACAGCCTGGAACCCATTTTCTTATGGCCTTCATGGGCTTCAAAAGTTTCTGCACTTTTTGAAAGATTTTAGCCTTCTTGGCCTGTTGCTATTATTTTTCTGTGGCTCAGACATGGCTATTTCCCTTCCTGCTGAAAACACATTAAGGACATTTTTGAGGACCAAAAAATGCCTTTAAATTTCCCTAGAACTGAGGAAGACCTTAAGTCTCTTACTGGAGTTGCAGGAGGACCCAGATGTTTGAGTACAGCAAGGTAGTGGTGGTGTGAAGAAGAGCAGGGTGGGGATTTGGGGCACCCAGCTCCTTTCAAGGTGTGAGTGGTGATGGTTTCACTCACGGTCAAACCACAGCTGATTACAAATTAGAGCCTGCAAAACACAGGCACAGGTGAGAGAGGGCCTGGTGCAGATTTGGAGGGAATATTGGTCAGCCTTTTGGTGAGCACTGGATTTGCTCTGTGTCCCTGTTTCTCTGTGCTGCTCTGTGACCATGGCCTTGTTCAGAATCTCCTGATCCCATGGGGGAGTTTGCAGTCTTGGCTCTAAATTGCGGCTGCTAAGAACATGCCTGCTTCCTCTTTGCTGTATCTGTGCATGTTTGGGCTGGTCTGAGAGAGGACTAAGAATAACAAGATATTAATAAGAGAATGGGAGCTTTGGTTGAATAATTGGAAAATTGTTAAAGAAATGTTAGGTTCCCAAACTTTAATTATTTACAGTCACGTTGGGTATTGCACTGGAAGACACAGCTGAAGGAAGAGAAGGATGCAGGCAAATTCTAATTTCTGATAAGCCTAGAATGCCTCTAATGTGTATTTTAGGATGTTTTTAGCTCTGAACACGTGAAATAAGACAAAATTAGTTTATTTCCCCTTCATATGCAAACCTATTCATATATGCAAAGTAAGCCTGCAGAGAAAGGCAAACCCCTGATGTGTGTACAGTGTCTGCACTGAAGCCCTTTTTGTTTTTTGTGTATTTGAGCAAATCTCTCTGCTGGGTTTCCAGTGGGCTGTGCAACATCTCCACCAGCATTCCAGGCATCACTCTCGTGGTTGCACCACCAGCTGCTGTTTCAGGGCTTGTACTTGCTGTGCTGTGATGTTGAGCTCAAATGTGCATCCCCTCTGCTCTGACTGCTGTTTCCAGATCTTTGTCTCCTATCAGATGCTGCCTTAAGGTCCTGTTATCTTCCCTGGGGGATGGTCTGGAGCTTGAGTCAGGAATGTAAACTGAGGTTTTAATCAGCAGCACTTTAAGTAAAGGAATGGAGGAGGTGGAATAGCTTGGGAAGCAGCAGTTCTCAGCACTTGTGCATGATTCACTTGTGAGTGCTCATCAGGCCAGCTCCTGAAGCACCCCCAGGAGGGCTGTGAGGAGACACTGTTGGGCTTTTTGGCCCTGGAAACTGAACCCAGGAAAATGCTGATGCTCCTGTCAGGCTGGGACCCAAGGGCTGAGCATGGTGACAGACAAAAACCCAACCAAACAGGCAGCCTGACTGCCCCAGCTTCCATGGGCTGTGTCTGGAGCAGGGACTGCCAGGCTAAACAGCAGCCAGGGGAGGGCTGGGGGTCTGTGTGTGGCTTTTGATGGTGCCAGCTCATTTCAGTTCTTTCATGGGCCCAGAAGGGGAGGCTGAACCTCTCCCAATAGACAGCATGTACTTTCTCTAAAGAAAAACCCCACAAAAAAAAAAAGAAGTTCCCAAACCCTGTGCCCATGCACAATATAATATAATTTTACATAGTTTAATTCTGTTTAGGAAAGGAGGGAGAAGAAAAAGCACTAATGTTTAGGAGCAGTGACAGTAGCAAATAAGGTAGGAGGATGAAATCAGGAAAAGAATGACTAATTCTCTGGTAATGTCTATAATCTACTCCAAAATCATCTGTAATATTTAAGAGTTTCTACTAAAACAATTCTGTGTAAGGTGGTTGCTCTGGGTTGTGGTTAGGACACAACACAAGAGGACCTGGGCTAAGTTTCTTGTTCAGCCAAAAACTCTTTGTGCAGTGCTCAGCATGTTTAAATTCGAGGTTTCCAATCTCCTCTCAGGAACAGAGCAAGTGGGAATGTTCTATTTCTCAGGTCCAAGACTATGGTGAGGCTGACTTAATTATTTTTGAGATCTCCAGTGGCCCATGGTGAAGTTTACTGGAAAATACCAATTAAAGAGAGGTGAAAACAGCAGATTGTGGGTGGTTTGACAGGTCAGCAAAACTGGACAAAGAAATTATTTTCAGGAGGCCTCTGATGCCAACAGGAGCATTACACAGCTTGCCTTCAGTAACACTGTGCTGCTGCAGGAAAGTCGAAGTCTCCATACCCAGATTTAATTGAAAAATGAGTTTGCCCTTTTGAAGGAAGGGCTAAGGCTTAAAAATACATTTGCTGCATCCCAGCCAAGTAGGTTCACTAATAACAAAAAGACCAAAGACAGGTTTTTTGCATTAGAGAGAGCACTTTATTATTTCTCTGCTTTGTTTTCTTTGGAGTCCTGCTGAAATGTTTTTGATTGCATACAAGTAGGAGATCAGTTGTAATAAGGCGTGTCTCATGTTTCTGGTGTTGCTGCCAGGTCTGAGATAATTCTCTGTGACTTTTGAACACTGCTTTGATTTTAAAGGGGCACTATCATAGATTCATTTTGGTTGAAAAAGACCTTTAAAATCCCTGCATCAGTGGTGGAAACAACCCCAAAACTCTGCATTTCCTTTTTAAAGACATCTTACTGAGAGGTACACATATATTTAAAAGTACCCATCATCATTGCTTCTTTTGTTTCTTAAATAGCATGTGAGTTTAATAAGACTAAATGCATGAGCCTTTCTAAAAGCTCCCTTCTTCATCTTTTAGACTGCAGTTCTTCACTCCTGTGCTGTTGTGTATTCAGGTTTACTCTTTCTGTATTAATTTTGCCTACCACTTCTTTTGGGCAATAAAACGAGGCTTGTCCAGGTTTGCTGGTATTCATTCTTTCATGGCACAAGCAGAGTTACTTGGGTTAACAAGTTAGAAGAGAAAGTTGGATTTTAATTGTCTGTTTTCTATCATATTTGAAAAAGCTATAAAAACAATTCCCTCAACATGCGGTGCTGTAAGTTCCCTTTCCCCGTGTTGTTTTTGGACCTGCACTATTTTGAATATGACATCCTACAAAAAATAAGAGTATTTTTAAAACCTCCTACTGGAGTGCATTTGACTTGAGTTATTCAAAGCAAATGTGGAGGACTAACAGCCCTCTGAAAATGATCAGTGACAGGAAAGCAGCCTTGTTTGCTTCCCTCCCCGGGGCACATTCTGTCCTGGGTGCACGTGTGGGATCCTGGAGAGCTGTGGGCATCTGCCAGCAGAATTCAGCTCCCAGACATCCAGAAATATGTTTGGACACGGTGCAGTGGTACAACCCACTGGTTCTACATTTCTGCTAGGAGCCAGACCTTTGGCCAGGAGTGTTGGAATGAAGAGGGCTGGTGGCCTCCCCTGCGAGGTCCCTGCTCCAAGGATTTTGCATCTCCTGGACAAGTTCAGCAGTGAGGGTACAGGATGGGCTCTGCTGGAGCAGCAGGGCTTGTAAATACACATGACAAAATATCCATTGCCATGAAGGTAGCTCACCTCCCCTGATTTCAGAGGAGTAATGCCAGATCACATCTGCTGATAACCCAGGATTTATATAAGAATTTCCTGCTGGTTTAATGGACAGTCTAACCCCTGGGTTTGTGGGTCTTTTTGGGAAAAATCTGACTTACTAAATGTAGCAGATGGGGGTTTTTGAAGTGCTTCTTTACCATCTTGAGCAACATATAGTGAAAACCTGAGCCTTCAGATCCTCAGGAATTTTTTTTCCCTCCTATTACCTATTTCCACTTGTGCAAGCATAGTCCCAAAGCTATCACATTGCATGTAACTGCTGTAGGGAGGATGATCATTTCAAGTAAGAGAATATGAAACAGGATTAGATGAATTCCTTAATCAGCACAGAGCCCAGCCTCTTGTGTGTGTCTGTTACTTCAAAAATAAAGGCAAGACTCCACTCCCTTTATTAGATAGAATCAACAGAATTGTTTTGAAATTGTAATTTTCTTAAAATAATCACCGGAACACCCACAAATAATTTCTCCACCAACTAGCAAAGAATGGTGAGCTTAAGTTCAGCCCAAAGTGTCTGCAACACAGTGCCTTAAACCTAGTGGTTCTAGTTAAAATCCTTTCTGGACAGTTGTAAAATGCAACAGCCATGTGAGGGAGGATGAGAGGAGCAAGGGATGGTAAGATCTATGCAAAATCAGTTTTGCTGCTGTTGCTGATGAAATCTCAAAAGAAAGAGGCTTAAGAACCAGTGAGTCCATGAAAACAAGCAATACAGAAATAGTAATTTTAACTTCATTGGTGCTTTTATAATTCATGTAGTGAAACAGCTTCTTGTGCATACTCATAGAGTCTGGAGATTCTTATTCAGCTGTGTGAAGAAAAAAAAGAGTGAAAAATTACTTAATTCTGAGCAGTGCACTTGATGCTTACCCACTGTAGAAAACTTTTGGTATAAAACAGTCTGAAAAGAATTTGCTGCCCACCAGCATTTCAAACTCCTCTGTATAGACCAGAGACAGTCATCTGGAGCTCTGACTTGTGGCAAACCTAGGTGAAACTTCACCTCAGACATCCTGGAGAATCCATCTTTGGTTATTCTTGTATTGACATTTGTATTGATGTTGATTTACTGGTACTGATGTTGTCAGTGACAACGAGGTGATTAGGATTAAAAACCCAAAAAGCTACTCTCTGGCCACTCAAGTCTTTATAGCAAATCAGCTCCTTTTTTTCTGAGATACTTTGTGGATGGTGATGGTGACATCAAGCCTGTGGAGATGGTTACACTGGCTGCTGTATCATCTCTCTTCTGGTGCTGCGCTCTGATTCAATCTTTCAGTGAGTTGTAGGCTTTTGTGGTCCTGCTGTTGATGAAATCTGCCTTCTTGAAGTCAGCCTTTGGAAGGGAAGAAACAGAACAGTTCATTATCTTCAGTGCTGATTCTGCAGGGGAAGGGTGGCTCCAGCTGCCTAAAAGCTGGGTAAGGAGCCATGGTAGGGGTCTGGGCAGAGTTCTGAGAGTCACAGAGACAGAACAGGCTCCTTTAGCCCAGGACAGATGAGAGGATAATTGGAATTGTTGAACTCCCTCCACTGACTGTACCAGGAGCCTGCTCTTCCACCTCAGCTCTACAGACTCCTAACTTTTAGGTGACTAATATCTGAGATCAACCTAGCTGAGATTAACCTAGCTGAGATCGACCCTGTCAGAACAAAGAACACAGGGCAATGCCAAAATGACTCAGGATTTTATCCATTTCATTTGATCAAGCGATTTCTGTGGCTTATTAGACTAAAGTTTCAAAACTGTCTGGGCATTAGGTGGTTCTGAAGTTTTCAGTGCCATACCTGGTGTCTCTAGGAGACCTGATTTGCATGGGAAGAGCAAATATTCAGCATTTTGGAAAATCAGGACAAATGTGTCCTATAGACTTTCTTAAACTACCAGTAAATTAATAAGATTCATGCCATCAGGGATATTGCTGATGGTATGGTAAATTTATTGTATGGTAAATTCAGGAATGCAGTTGTAAAAGAGACAACTACTTAGGAATTTATATGGCACAATAGCCTCATTCTGGACCACAGATTCCTGGTTTGTGGGGTTTAGCACACCTGCTAAGTGTGATGCAACACTGTTCAAGTTTATGCTAAGAAAGCTTTTTGGAGCAAATTTCAACCCCCCCCCCCAAAAAAAAAAAAGTACAAAGAGAAACAGCTAATAACAAATGCTAACAGCTTGCTTGAGAACTTGAAACAGTTTTAGAGAATTTGAAGTGACAAATTCTGAACAGCAAACACTCAAGGATTGAAATCAGTTTGAGATGCAGGGTGAAGGTGGGTAGGTCAGTGGAAGTTAACTCAGCTGAGGGTTGGAAAAGCAGGCACAGAGCTTTAAAAAAACCAAACTGGTTTGTGGCGGACTCATGCTTGGCCATTTTTTGTTTGATCTCACTGTGGCAGTAAATGTTTGCCAACACCTTTCCCAGGGCTGGGTTTTGTCTGACTGTAACTGACCCTGGGCTAGCAGGCTGTGCAAACAACGAGGAGAACAGAGCTGCTCTGCTTTTAGAGCAGGAAGCTGCCTCGCCCTGCCCTGTGCCTCCTCTGTGCCAGGCTGGGCACCTGCTCTGCATCTCCCATCACCACCTGACACTCCTGGCAGGCAGCAGCAATGCTTCTCATAAGCTTTTCCAGGGGCTATAAAACCACAGAGGGACAGAACATCAACTCAGAGGAGCAAAAATTAAGGCCATGCATTACTTACACAGGTTTACATACAAGTAAATAAGAAAACCAAATTCAGGGACCACTTGAAACCTGTCATGCTCTGATTCTTGATTCAACCTGTCATAGGTTGATTCTTATATGTACAGCAGTGCTAAGTGCCCCAGAGGACAAATGAAAGGGTTCTAGGTCTGAAGGAAGATTGTTTTTCTTTGTGCTTACCTTTTTGTAGGCACTGTGGAGATCGGTGTGTAACCACAGGGAGTAGAGGAGGACTGAAGCAGCCCTGCTGGCTTTGCTGAACATATTGCTGCCATTTTGCAAAAAGAATGATAAAACACATTTAAATTCCCACATCATAATCGTGGTGCATGTACAGACCTCAGCAAACATAACCTCATAGCATTTATTTTATCTCTCTTTACTCCTAAGTGCTGGTTTGCCACCCTTTAGGTATTGTAGCATGTTTCAGGGTGTGCTTATTACTGAAACAAGTGAAACATGCCACCCTGCTCCACTCATTCTTCAAATCTGGGGAGAAATCAAGTGCTCTGGAGCCCACATCTTACAGCAGCTATCATATTGTGCGTTTTCAGCTGAGCAAAATAACCTCAGCACAACAACCATTTGAAAGAACCTTTCCAGTAGGTAAAATCTCTTGTTAGTTAAACAGGATTGAAACTATTCAGGTCCTCATGAGGCCTCCTTTACTCGGATTGATTTCCTCTTTCATTTTGCAAAGAGAGAGCAAGGCAAACAGAATAATTACTCATATTTTAAAAACATTAATTATCTTTGGAGTAAATATTGATTGCATTTGTTTACATATTAAAGAACTATTAAATGTTGAATCTGTTCTCTAAAATGCCAATATGTTATTTTTAAGTACAGATCTATAGGTTCCATAAAATGTATCCCTGCACTTTATTGCTGAAGTTTATCAAGGCTGTGTTACAATGAACAGGAAAGACAACTGGGTACAGATGAGATCTGATGATCAGTCACTACATATATATCAGAATACAGATAATGTGGTGCAGTTATATTCTGAGGAGTTATTTAAAATGCTTTAATATTACCAGTTATTTTATATGCCTAAATTATATACATTAAATTATATTAATTTATATAGTATTAAATGCTTTAATATTGTATAGTTATTGTAATTCTTTAAATAAGGATCATTTAAAATGCTGGAACCTGGTGAGTTTAGCTATGGATGGGAAAGCTGTCCTAAGAGATCTTTTTGTATTTCCCAATCAGTGAATTCTATTCATATCCCTTATTTGGGTGTCCTCTACCTTGAGATGAAGTGTTTTTTCTCCCCAGGTGGCAGAGGCTGCAGTTTCTTTTTTGCCTGGGGACAGAATGAGCCTTGTGGAACCCTTACCTGTCACTGATGCTGATGGCAATGACCTTGTGGTGCCCTTACCTGTGTCTGATGCTGGTGACAATGACCTTGTGGTGCCCTTACCTGTGTCTGATGCTGGTGACAATGACCTTGTGGTGCCCTTACCTGTCGTTGATGCTGGTGGCAGTGACCTTGAGGCTTGTGGAGCCCTTACCTGTGTCTGATGTTGATGGCAGTGACCTTGTGGAGCCCTTACCTGTCGTTGATGCTGGTGGCAGTGACCTGTGGAGCCCTTACCTGTTGTTGATGCTGATGGCAGTGACCTTGTGGAGCCCTTACCTGTGTCATTGATGCTGATGGCAGTGACCTTGTGGAGCCCTTACCTGTGTCATTGATGCTGATGGCAGTGACCTTGTGGAGCCCTTACCTGTCGTTGATGCTGGTGGCAGTGACCTGTGGAGCCCTTACCTGTGTCATTGATGCTGATGGCAGTGACCTTGAGGCTTGTGGAGCCCTTACCTGTCGTTGATGCTGATGGCAATGACCTTGGGCAGGCCGTGGGTGCTCAGGAGCAGCCGGGCGTTGTGCGAGCTGCCCTGGGTCAGGTTGAACAGGGTGTAGCAGATGGATGCTGTGGTTTCACAGGCAACCTCACAGCCTGGCACACACTCAGGCAGGACTGACACCAGGTCAGGCAGGACTTCTCTGGCTGCGAGGTGGGAGAGAGACAAGCAATCCCATTACTAACAGGAGCAGATTTACCTTATTCCTCCCATCATCCCCCAGCAGGGAGCTGTGTGCTCCCACCACACCCTCCTGGCTTCCTACCTGCATTACATCCCCAAAATTCAGGTGAAGCTGCACCCACACTACATGGACAGCCTGCACCTTGCCTCATGCACAGTCCATTAATAGTTCATGTGCTGGACTGAACTCACCAGGTGTCACTGTCATATTTTCTGAAAAATTCCTTCACCAGGATTCCTTCTCCTGGGAAGCTGAGAAGCCTCAGAGAAAAATGAAAACAATAATTATCTGATTGCTTCTCCTGTGTTTTGCTGCTTTGCAATGTGGTTGGAGATTGTTTATCCAACATGTGAATTGTTTTAACTTAATGACCAATCACGGTCAGGCTGTGTTGGGACTCTGGAAGCAGTCACAAGTTTCTCATTATTATCTTGTTAAGCCTTCTGCAAGTATCCTTTCTCTATTCTTTAATGTAGTTTTAGTATAGCATTCATTAATATAATATAAGTACACAAAATAATAAATTAGCCTTCTAAGAAATATGGAGTCAGATTCATTCCTTCCTGCCAGGGGAGACCACAGAAAATACCACAACCAGGCATGTGCCAGCTGCAGGCTGCCAGTTCCCTGCCAGAGATGTTTCATATTAAATTTATCTCCATTTGATATGGAGGTTCATTTTGCTTGATACATTTGGATAGATGTAGGTTGATTTTGTTTGATAAATTTAGACCCTTATAACGTGTGCCCTCTCAAATGTTTTCCTTTGGCCAAAGTTTTTCTTTTTGGAATTTGACCTGAATTCACACATGCTTTCAGGCAATCAAAAAGAACATCTTTTGATAAAGAAAAGGTTCACCTGAAATTCCCCTAGTCCTCTCTATTATGGGTAGAACAAGAACAACTGTGAATGTGCAAGATGAAGCACCTGCCCCAAAGCTTTGTGCTATTCTGTCTTTCCCATACTCTCATAAATGAATTTTTCCCGATGACATCCCAATTTCTTATCAGTTTAATTTCTTCTCTTTCAAGGGGATTCACCACCTGTAACTGTTAACACCATTTGGATTATCCCTTTGAAATCAGCCCAACAACACGTTATAAGATTTTCATTCTTGGGAATGTTCTTTAAGGCTCAAACAAGGCCCAGGAGACTGTTCTGCAGAATTCTGGAGGTTAATATGTCCCATGAGTTATCTTTACACCTGGAATTTCCCCTTTCCCCCTTGGTGGGAACACAAAAAAGGACAACAAATTATATGAACACATTTTATCCTGTCACTAGGAAAAAGTCTTAAATACACAATAAATTGAAAGGAGAATACTCAGAATAGAAATGGCTTTATTTAGAAATGAGATCATTTAAAAGAATTAACTATTTTTCTATAGCATCTTACAGCTTCCATTACTAAAAATCAGCAGGAAAACTGTGTGGGCTGCACACTTCTAAAGCTTTGTGTCTAATAAGAGAGAGTCTGGTCTTTGCTAGAAGAATTAGAGATGTTCTGTGATTTCTTGCAAAGCATTACGCAGCTGTGGCAGCACAGAACTCAGCAATCACCTTCCTTTACCCTGTTTTGAACAGAAGGAAAGCTCCCTCTCCAAAATTGAAGAATTTACTTCAATTGTGTATTTTTGACAGTAACACCAATGGAAGTATCTGAAGAGGAATACCCAACAGAGTGAAAAGCTTGTTTAGGCAAAACTCTTTAATTTAAGCCCTGTACAGTAACTGCAAGTATCTGGTGAAAAATCTACTAAACTCACAGATCAGGGGTTTTTCCAGCATTTCTTTCTTTCAAAGCAGGAAACTCGGATGTGAAGGGAGCAGAGCAAGCTCAGAGTCTTTGCTCACCTATGTCATTTTGCAGGGAGGTGTTTCGGGACAGGTTCCTGAGCAGGGACACCGCTGTCTTCTTCACGGCGGGGTGGCTGACGTGCAGCATGGCGCGGATGCTCGGGAGCCCGTTTGCCCTCTGGACAACAGTCCGGGCCACTGCCAGTGGCATCTGTGGAGAGGCACTTCTGTGTCATTGCCACCAAGGCACAGCCTCAGGAAAAGCCACACACAGCCAGCTCTCTGCACCAGTTTAAGCATGTTTCAAATAGTTTTAAGTCAGAGTTACGTATGAGTTGCAACAGGAAAGGGAGGTGATAAAAAATCGCAAGCCCTCTTTCTCCCAGGTGCACTTTGGCTAGTTCCTTGGACAAATATCATTGGTTTCTTCAACACAAAATTCATCTGCTGCTGTGTCAGAGCCCTCCTCTCTCCACAGGACTGTCTTCCACAAAATTACATTTTTAGTGCTTTTAACGTCTGCTCGTCCCTCATAGTGTGAGGAATGAGCAAACTCCACACGTGGAGCTGAACACAGAGGGAGAAGAAGCAGACCCCACTATCTGCCAAGCAAGGAAAAGCTGCACTGCTGGTTATGACTTTCCCTTCAATGTTCTTTATTTCCTTTCACCATGTCAGTGAGGCAGGGACTTGTCAGTGCTTATTTGAGCTCAGCTGCACGGCAGCCCTGAACTCCACACATTCACATCAAGAACTGGATGAAAAGAAAAGGAAAAAAGCTAACTTACTGGTCCAGTGCCAGCTGTGAGGTTCTGGAGAGCTCCCAGGGATGCTTCCTGGGTGTAGTTTCTGGTACTCTTTGCTATTAAGGAGAGGTATATCCTAATCAGTGTAGAATGCCAGAGCGACTCAACACCTTTGGGATTGCTCTTCTCCTCAGGAAGCGGGGTGTCCTGCTGCTTCTAAATATGTCAACAGACCAAGCATTAGAAACAGTGATCTCTGCAGCTTAATGCACCACAAGCTGAACTAGCCCTTTTGTAACTCTGCATGACCAGGTTATTTGGAGACTGTCAAGTTCTGAGCTCAAATAATAATGTGCAAAATTTCAGTATTTGATGATAGTGGCCAGTCCATCCAGCAGAGTATTCCTCAACTAACAAAATATTTGCTATGTCATTGCCATCAGCAGCAGCTGAGATAACTGGTGTCAAGGAGGACTATCCATACATTTTCATTTTTGGGGCAAGGAAGTGTCACCCCACCAGAAACATAAATAACAGACTGTTAATTAGATTACAGCCTTATTGTTCAGAGTTTGCTACAAGTTATTAACCAAATGAGATGTAACTAATCATGTACTTTACCTCTTTTACTTTTCTGCTCCGTGTTCCAAAACAGCCTGGTGTTTTATCATTGTTAGAAATATTTCTTCTTTGCACATATATGCTCTGGGCATAGCTCTCAGGGAGCTCTATCTCTAGCTGGTAGGAAAGATTGTGAAGAATGCACACACAGTTCTCTGTGGCCTAAAATAACAAAAGAATAGAAATTGAAAGCTTTGGCATGTGTTGAAGGGACATGTACAGACACAGGAAGAGATTTCATTTTTGGATCTTCAGTAACTGCAGAGTTTCTAATGCCTCATGCAAGAGCCAGGCTTCGTGGCAGTGATCCACCAGAGTGCCTTACACTGAGAAATGAAACATGCCCTGGGATGTTCCTGAGCCCAGCAGGCAGCTGGCACTCGGGGCTGCATGGGGAGTGGGGTGCCTGCCTGCTGGAAATGCTCCTGGGACATCAGAATTGTGCCTGGGAATTGTTTGGGCAGGTGCTGCTTGACACAGAAATGTGCCAAGAAATGTTTAAGGGCTTAGGAGCAAAGATGATCATGTACACACCTCACCACAGCATCAGCAAGAGGAAAGCTTTTTATCTTCCCCAAGGAGGAAGCGCTTTTCTGTGGTGGAATGCTTTTTAAAATAAGACATTCCTTCCTGAACGTGGCTACAACTTCTGAGTGATGAGGCCAGTGGCAAAGAGCTTTGTTACCAGCTGCTCCTCTTTTGAAAGTCAAAAAGGAAGGAGTGGTTTCAAGACAAAATGCAGCAGGGAGCTACTGGCACACGTGTAATGTGCTGGATTCTCCCTGAAGCTAATGGCACTGGATACAGGGAGATGGGCAAGCTCAAGGAACTAATCCTAGAGCAGAGCTATAAAAGTGCAGCAATTACCAGCACACAGCACAGGTTATGGCAGGCCCACCAGGAGTGCCCTACAGGCTGCAGCTAATGTCAGTGACAGCTGCTCTTCTCACCCAGCTTCACCCAGCTGAAAGACAAGCCGCTGCTCCAAGAATCTGTGTTCAGGGCTCACCTGCACTCAGTGGGGGCAGGAAGAAAGAGTGAGAGAAAGTGGCACCTGGAGGTGTCCATGGCCTTGCAGTTACTGGCTTGGGCTTAGGCAGCAAGGAAAAAAAGTGCAGCTTTTTTTTTCTTAAAAAAAACCCTAGGAAAATTAGTTCTGTTCTAAATGATACAAGCTCCTTAATCACACTGCCACCCAAAGGGATTTAGGTTCTTCATTTCCTAAGGGGTATGTAGCATTAAATATATAGGAGGGTAGCATTAAGTATATAGGAGAGTAACCAGATTAATTTTTTAAGCTTCTAGCTAGCTAGCACCCTGAGACAACCAACATCTGACTCTTTTGTGTTCCAGCATTTCTGAAAGCTGTGATTTTATCTCACTACAAACAAACAAACAAACAAACAAACATCACAACCAAAACAAACAAACAAACAAAAAACCCCAAAAAGTTTCTCTCTTTCTCTCTAGAGATTCTGAAATTTTTCCCCAGCGCTGAGTTATACTATTCTTTTAGATTGCAGGATAAAAATACTTCAAAAAGATTCTTCCTGGACTTTCACCTTTGGTGGCAGTTTTAAAAGCCCTGGAAATAAGTTTTGTAATTGCATCACAGCAAAGTTTCTGAACACTGGTTTCTAAAGAACAACAGAAAAAATGTTCACTTGGCAATTTCCCCTAGGAAAACACTTTTCATCTCAAAGAGTACCTTGTCATTGGGCTCATGGTCTGCAATAGCTCCTTGGATATAATACACAAGAGAATCAATCAAGCCCTCACATTCCCTCATCTTCTTCCTTCCTTCTGGGCCAGCAGAGCTCATGTTTCTGTGCAGGAAAGAAAATGTTAGGGAGAAGAGATTTAGTCAAAGGGATTTTCTTGTGCTCCTCTGACAAACTTTTCCAGCCAAAACTTAAAGATACTGAAGTTCAGGTTGACTGCTTCTTTTCTTCAGAGGTTTAAGACATCTGAGCTGCTTCTAGATAAAACTTTCACTCCCAGACAAAAAAAATACTCCAGGGAAACAAACCACTGTGTTTGGATGGGCAAGGTAAGATCTGACTCAAGTTTTCAGCTCAAAGTTGAGTCAATCCTTTTTAAGCAGTCAAAAAACCAAAAACAAAACCAAAAAAAACCCCAAAACTTGGACTTGTTTCTCCTATTCCATTTTCTGTTATAATTTTAATATTTAGGATGGTGAAAACATCAGAGGAGAGATGCCTGTGAAAATTCCCATGCACACAGTTGTCCTTTAGAATGAATTGACTGACACTGAGCTGGTTTCTGGTCCAAGGTGCCCCAACAGGCACATGAGAGCTTTAGAAGCATCTCCACATTCCCATGCCAAGACCCACCCTCTGCCTGGCTTTCAAGTAACATTTACTGGGCTTTGTAATAAACCAAGTAAAACTTACAAATGAATTACAAAACTCATTTAAAAACTCCTGAAACACCAAACACACACTTGCTGCTTGAAGCTGCTTGGCTCTAAACAAGGCACTGATTTCCATGGAAGAAACAACACTTACACTTTTGGGGTATAATTATTTTTACAACTCAGCAAAGTCTGAATTATGGAATACCAGAATTGTAAATCCAGTTTTTTTTGGTTTTTTTTTTTTACTCCTGCAGCTCTGCTGGACAAAGGACTCACATTCAAGCTTCTTTGAAATAACATTAAATATTAGCCAATGCCAGTCTTAGCATCCATCATAACACAGAGGGACATGTTCCTTTAGATAGTTTCAGGTTGCTTATTTTCCATGCTTACTTTGCCCACTAAAAATGACAATGTTTACAATTTTATTATTGACAAAGCCAGTAAGGTTTAAGCTTTCCTGTGGCTTATGACTGTAAAATGAATGTAGCATTTTGTACACTGCCATTTTACTTCTACTAATTTTTTTCCCCTTGCGAAGTACATGTTCAAGTTACAGACTAAGCACTGTAATTACAATTTTACTTTAGGTCAGGATGTTAATGATGTCTCTATTTATGAGTTCATTTATTCTCTCATGGAATTATATATCACAGAATCAATATTCAGATCCCACAACACGGCCTGCTATAGAAATCCCTTTGGAATTTAATTTCACCTACATATGTCACATTCAAGGCATGTCACCCTTTCCTGTGTTTATGCTGACAGAAGTGTGCACGTTACAGCCCTCCTGGTGCATAGCAAAAATAGTTTCTGGGGCACACAGACTAAAAATACTGGGAAAGATAAGTGTGGAATTTCCCTTGCCAAAGACACTTCAGCTGATGCAGTGTTTGGTTTTGTCCCACATATTCTAAAATCCCCTAAACTTTTTACAACTGCTCCTGCTGGATGCCTGTGCAAGGAGAGGCCATCCCTGGCTTTGCTGTCAGCAGGAGCAGAGTGAAGAGCTTTTCTAGTTCAGGAGGCAGAGAAGAGCCTGAATTAGGGGCACTGTCCTGTTCTGCAAGGGAAATGAATTCCTGGGCTCTGCCTCATTAAGAAGCTGATGCTCATCCAGATTCAGGTATCAGTGTGTGTCCCTGTGCACTCCTGTACACACGGGGCTGCTCCTTTCTCCCCCTTTCCCTGTGTCCTTAGTGTGGTCTGGGAAGGGAAGAGCTCCTGCTCTCCCACTCCTCCAAACACTGCTGTACCCACCTGACTCAAAACAGAGTCAGACAAGACAAAACCTCAGCTGACAGCTTCAATTTGTTTGCTGATTGAAGCTTGAGGAATTCCAGGAAATAAAAATATCATTTCATTTGTAAAAAAAAAATAAATTCTGAGAAGTGTCACAGAAATGTAAATTTCAACATATATTTCTTTGAAGCAATGGAGACATTTTGCTTAGAGAATTTAAAGACTGACTTCATCTTGGCTCCCTAAGATTTGAGGTTCCTGAAAGTTGAAATCCCACCCTCTGAGCTGGGGAGCTGGACTTGATTGTAGTGGAGTTCCAGGAGGCCCTGAAATCCTCAGTGCTTGCAGAGTGAGGAGAGCACAGCCTTGGGGAGATTGCCACTTGCGGGGATGCTCTCCCCTAAATTCACAAGTTACCATTTGGCAGCCCCCACTTATGAAAACACCTGGCTCAGGGCATGCTTGGCTGTGGTGATCCTGGGGATGTGCTCCAGCTGTGCCATTCCTGATCTGTCTGCACGCCTCGTTTATCTCATCCTGCATTTCTGCTTCCGTCCCCTCCTGCACACGTGCATGGTGCAGCTACATCTGTCATCAAAACAGCTCTTTGCCCACAGTGCTGGGGTGAGGATCAGCTAATTTCCTGGTGGGAAATGCTGTTCTGATCCAGAGTTGGGAGGTAAATACAAAGACATTCACAGTTAAACCGAGGGTGACTTCCAAGGGAACAGAATGATGATAATAAATGTTCAATTAGCTGATAAATGGCAGCAAATGAAAGGGATACTCCCTCTAAGCCAACACTGAGTCATGCACTGACTGTTGGAAAAGGTTCTTGAACTGCTCTGAATGGTCCCAGTAACTGATAAGAAGAAGGATTTTGCTCCTGGGACTCATTCTGCTGAAACTGGTAATGTGAATTTAATTCTATTACCAGACAGCATTTTGGGAAATTCTATTCCCTTCATGCCTTGCACAGTTCAAAAATTCACCAAGGAGGTAAAGGTATCAGATGTGCCAGGCTTCAGGCTGCTTGCTGGAAGTAACAAAATTCCTTTCAGGAATTGGGGGAGCAGATAAACTGAAGAGGAGGCCAGAGGAGATAAGAATGGATGGAAACAAACTTAAAGGAATGGCAGTGCTATGCAAGAGGCCTTGGTTCAAAGACTTATTATCATCAGTCACTTCTACATTCTCTGTTAGAAGCTGCCACTGTGAGTCCAAGCTTTGGAGCGCATGGGGAGAGCTTTGGCTTCACTTCTCTCCAGAGTAAATGGGAGCAGATGTTTCTGCACCCCCTGGGCTGCAGTGACAGGATTTCCTCCAAACACAGATCTCCACTGTCCTTGTGGGGCCACTGTGCAATTCACAAGGAGCCCAGGCAGGGGCTGGGACAGGCAAACTGTGAAAAATAACAATGAAAAAGGAAGGATGGCTTTTATTTTACTGGGTGAGAAGAGAGAGGTTAGCTGACTATCCTGGAAATAGTTGTCTAGAAAGTTCTGAAAACCCAGAATACACAGGGGCACAGGATGTTCAGTTAAAAAGGAAGGCTCTGTAGGGAAGTACAGCAGCTTCAGCACTTAATTAAATGTTTTGCAGGAGAAAATGTGATAACTGTGTATAAATGTGGGAAAGTTCAGCATTGCAGAAGTTCTGGGAAAAGGTGTTTCAAGATAAAAATGGAACCAGTTCATTACCATCCTTCAAGGGGTGATCCAACAGCCTTTCACTAAGCCTTGCTTTCAGAGGAGAAGCCATTCCAGAGGTTCACTTATGTATACAGATAATATTCAAAACCATGCATTCCACATGCTGCTGGGATCTTATCCTTTCAGACTCAGAGGAGTATGGGGAAGTAAGATTTTTAGCCTTTGTATTGGAACTAGAAGCAGAACTTTAATGTGTAAGACTTTCAGGCCAAGAAAAAGTGACTTTACCTTTAAAATCCTACAGCACTTGTCTACAAATGTCTGTAACACTCCTCTAGATAGCTTAATACACCAGTTTTACTTGTTCAGCTCATTGTCAGGCAGCCAGTGGAGTCTGTTGGTTTGGCTTACTCTGTGGGTCCAAGCAGAGTGCATTTTATCATATTTCACAACCAGACAACACTATTACTTATTTTAACTGCCAATTCAGAATTCTGTGGTTTATGCAGCTTCTTTTTACTACACAGAGCTTTGCTTCTCACAGGGTCTCAAGACAAAATGCAGACCTAGAGAATGGGATTAACAAATCCTGCTAAGGTCAGACTTCCTTATCAGTGACTGCAAGCATGACACAGAGGTTCAGGACCCCACAGTACTTCTGGCAGGAGCTGGGGACTGGTCTGGTCATGCTCTCATTCCAGTGCTTGGAAGGACCTGCAATATTGTCTGCTAGACATGGATTCACTTCTGCTGCTGTTTTCTCACAAAGGAGGGAGGAAGCTTTAATTTATAATCTGGTAATGGTGGGGTACAGTGCATATACCCCCACCAGGTGCTAGGGTTGGGTTTGGGCTGTGCTTGTCCCTTTCAGTCAGCAGTTGTATAGAAAATTTTGAAAAGAAGTTCTGGCATTCTCCTGTAACTAAGAGCAGTACTATGCATAAAGTACTGCACTTCAAAGCACTATTTTTACCCTCTAATAGGAGCTGCAGGCTACAGACTCTATCAACACACCCAACAAACATGTTAGCATCACAAAAGGGAAGACTAATTACAGATTTATATCCTGGCAAACAAGTAGACTCTTTTAACATATTCATAAGTAACATCATTCCCTCAGTGCACACTTTCATTGCTCCATGGTGTGCTCTTCTTTATATTGATGCAGAGATTTTGTGTTTTCCTGATACATAAGGAAGGAATACTTCTAGTGACCTAATCTGGGAGGTGAGTCAATTTCCAGGGAAGAGATGCAAACTGATTAATCTTAATGATCTCAGCTATTTAGCCTGTACAAATAGATAACCCTCACTAAAAACTATTCTGTGCTAGAAAGTATGTGGCAATCCTGCAGATCATCTTTACCTGGGAGTTTTCAAGCCCTTCTTTTTCTATTTCTAATTTTCAGTGTTGAAGCTCTTAAAAATGAGAAGGACTAGAAGGTGGATATCGTGTTTTTAAAATAGATTATGTATCCTTAAGCACCTACATAAGAGCAGTTTTAGAGACTTTTAACTAAGGCTGGAGAGCTCACAGCAATTCTGGAGCAGCCCAAGCACTGACTTTGTGTCCAGAGTAACTCAGGAATCCACTTTCATTTAAAAGAACCCAGGTACTGTTACACCTTATTTGTCACATAACAAGTTCTGTCAATCTGCTGAAACAAGCTCAGGAAGAGCAACACCAAGCTAAACCTGAGATTATATGTGCCACCATCAGCTGCCTCATAAGGAAGAGACAGTTCCAGAGTCCAAACACCAAGAGAGGAGCAGCCAGACTGGTTTCTGCACAAATGCAGCTTGGGCTAATTAATATGAAAAAAGACAACCTCCTTCATTTTCCAGACAGCAGCACTAAGTGTTAGCTAGAGAGGTTTTATTATGGGTGGTCAATGTTTCTTTGTTTTTGAGTTGTCAGAGTAAATAAAAGTTAATTATTACTTAGAGATGAAGTTAATTAGTAGTTGGTGGGCTGACAGGAGTTCCTGCAGAAAAAGGTGTATTGTTGTTGAGTATTTTGTATTCATTTGTCTTCTGAAACCACACCAGTCAGATACAGAGCTGTTGCACAGGAAAAACCAATGCCATACACACACAACTGCTCTGCTATAGGACATGTCAGCATAGCAGGTATGTCTGAGGCACAATGGGCACCTTTCCAGCCTCCAAATTCCAAACTTAATTCCTTGTACTCTACTAGAAGGCGTTGAAACCTCAGGTCATGCCTTTGCAGTTGTACATTACACCTCAGGCAATTCAAACTGTGTCCTTTTGTGCATTTTTAAGATGTGTAAACTTACTTAATGTGCAATGACTTTGAACTCACAAAGGGCCCTCAATTTATAGACTGTTAAAGATGTTTTTATTGAAGATGTGATTTTTATACCTCAGCCATTTAGGGGTGTGTTCCCTGAGGCCTTGGGTGTTTCTCTGTAGTAACTGCTACTGCATCCACGAGTCCATTAGCAGACTGTAGTACTAAATACACAGCTGTAAATCTATTCCTCCACCCCATGGCTGCAACTTGCTCGAACTTGTGCAAAAGGCTGCACAGGGCTTACTGTGCTTTAAAAAATGGCTGTCCCATAATTTAAGTTGAATCACTTTCTTACCAGTTTAGGCACAGATTATATCTTGAAATAAGCATCTTTGCAGCTGGAAAGAGAAAGCATTAATGTGCTTGTAGATGCCATGTGTCCCCCATGTGTTTGTATGAGAAGTGATTGTGGCTTGAGATGTATTTATCCAAAACCAACTGTGTCCCCTGTTTTGTCATCATTTTGGGTAGTTGTAGACAGAGCACTCACCTCAGGCATCCTGTGGCATTGTAGAAGATATCAGGGTCAGGTAGAACACTCGATTTTGGGTAGTCTCTGTCTGGCCAGCCTGAGTAGGGGATGAGGACAGCCTCAGTCAGCGTCTGCAGGGCTTCTCTAACCAACAGGTGCTTCAGCTGGTCATTGGAGGACAGATTCCACAGCAAACCTGCAACAGCCACAAGAAAATCAGAGAGGCAAAAAGGCTCCTCTGCTGTGTGAAAGACCTCATCTCCCAGCCCTTGGTGGGAAGGAGTGAAGAGCCTGCCTGGCACTGATCACCTGGAGAGAAGCAGGAGGGATTGGGAAATGCTCACCAGCCCTGATCCAGGACAGGGAAACAGGGCAAAAAAGGGGGCACAGTTATCCATGGGAACAGAGTAAAATCTCTGCATGGTGAGTCCAATGCCCAGTCTGGAAGTGCAGCTTTCCATGGCTCTGCACTGTCCATCTGCTGCAATCACCTTCCCTGTTAGCAAAGCAGCACGAGCTAAGGGAAACAAACTCACACAGGGGATGGGTGGGAGGAGCAGAGAGTTTACAGGAGATCTGCTGGAAGACAGGAAATTCCCCTTACCAAGTTTCTCTAACACTTGATAGCATAATTTCACATAAGAGGGAAAGCTGTTAACACTGTTGCCTGCTACTGTCCAGACATTTGTCACTAAACAAACCATTAAGTAATTCTACAAACCTTGTCCACTCACAATCTCCAAGACTAATTTCAAATATAACCTTGTTGAACTTGACAGGTTCCATTATGTTCTGTTCCAACAGACAACAATTCTTTTTAAAGTCCTCTTCCCTTGGAAAACAACACGTATTTCTGCTTTTCACTACAAAGACATCCATTGTTCCTCCAGCTTGCTGCTCTAAGTTTCACAGCCCTCCTCCTCCACAGAGTATTAGTGAATGTTCCTTTCATCAGCTCACAACAAGAACAACAAAAAAATGTTTCTTTTGTATCTCCTTACGCTTTGAATTTAATTTCAGTTATTGTGAGCAACAGTAAAATCCAAACAAAAGCCAGCCAGAAGCAGCCCATTCCTTCTTCTGGGATCAGCTCTTCAGCCTCGGAATCAGGGGATGAAAGGAAGAATGTGCTTTTCTGAAGGATAGGTAAGGCTTGCAGGAAAACAGACAAGCAGTCCAAAGGGCATTACAAGCAAAGCAGGTTAAGACAGAAGGGCACAAACGCAAGGAATGGCACAAGGACAGAATATACTTTCAGAAAGAAAAAAAAAATATTTGGAATTACAGGCAGATACTTAGAATTGTCAGAGGAGAATCTGAGATAGTGCTCTCACTGTAAATTTGCCAACAAAAAGCCTACCTTTACCCACAGGCACTGCCTCTCTGGGCTCAGAAGAATTCTCTCAGGGGTATTCTGGGTGTGGATGAATTTGTGCACATTAGGAAATGTCTTTAGGAGTGGATTGTTTCCTTGCACCTATGCTATATTCTCAGGAGCACAGTTTTCCCTTAGATGGTTATTTGGAAAAATGGGTGGGGTCTGCTTTCAGATCTACATTTCTTTTAATGACAGTTCTGCTCATGCTCTAATCTTCCCCGCAGGAAAAATTTTCTTTCATTTCTTCTATTTATGCTGCATGATAACAGGATCAGGAGGTTAGCTGCTCCCTGGAGGCCCATCTGGCTTACCTTTAAAAGCTAAAATCTTTTGGTTCTTTCATGCCACAGCCATTTTATTTTCTGTTCCTCAGTATGCTCTCCAAACACTACAAAACACCAATCCTGTCTTAGGTCCTGCAAATGAAATCCTCTCCTACAATTTAGGAGGAACCTCACTCCTTTCCTAAGGGATTTCTAAGTAGCTTGTGTGCCAAAGAAAGGACAGAGCCTCTGGTTACTTTATCTGCATCAATGCTTTTGTGAAGCTACCAAATTCAGCCAAACTCAGTGATCTTGGGCAGGTCTGATTCCCCCTGTGAAGAGATCCTATGAGCACAGAAATTGCAGAGGAACTGGGCAGCTCTTTTCTGCAGGGGTGCATTAATTAGGCAGGCTGGCCCAAAGCAGCTTTCAAGCCCCTCCATCAGCACAAAGCTGCTTTGGTTTGGTTTGGTGGTTTTTGTGTGCTCACAGACTGTGGGGCACGTGCTGCAATCAGCATTTATCTCCACACACTTGGGCAGCTCTCAGGCTTTTCACAGCACAGAGCAAGGCACAGAGCAAGAAAACACAGACCATCAAAGTATTCCTTGGGAACATATGATAAAATACGGATTAATGTCAGGCAAGTGCTTGTCTGTATTAACACTGATGGTCCTCATAAAGCAGTGACCTTTAAAGATAAGCTTCTGAGGCTGAGATTTACTTATCTCCAGTGCACCAGTACTGCATTTCTGACAGATAATGAAGTACAGTATCAGAAAACTTCCATCTCAGAGTTTTAACTTCCTTTTCTCCCAAAACTTCCTTATTTCATATACTTTTGTCAGGTGGAGTGCTTTGGTACCATGCTTCCCACACAGCAGTAGAAACAAAAAACTTCCCTCTGCTGTGCTTAGACATCTTTATTCTCTGCTTTCAATCCTTGGCCAGGAGTTTTTCACTGCAGTTCAATGTGGTATTATAAGGTAGAAGATGATTTTACAAATCTTTTATGGGCAAAGACATTTAGCTGAATATGATGCCCTACATTTGGAAGTCCCTAATTAACAGTCAAAGCAGGTAAGTAATATGTATGGTGAGGAAAGACAAATGGACTTCTGGTGCTGACTGGAGTAAGACCAAATCTTTCTCATTAACCTTTTCCTGGAGGTGCACACTTCAGAGAGATTGCATGCATAGATATGATATTCCACTAGTCCTGTAGGAAGTCAAAGGCAATGCAAGAGGTGAAATTATTCATCCAGACTGCCTTTTGCTCTCTTAGGCTCCTTGCACCTTGCTAAGGAGCTGGAAGAACTGCCCAAGTGATGGCAAAAAGTATGCCCTAGTGCATTTTCACTAAGGTACCCAGTGCATTTCCTCCTGGCTGCACATTTGGTCTTGAACAAAGTAAGAAACACTTCTCTCTTGGTGTATTTTTAAAGCTGTCCTTTGCAACTGATAGGCATGAAAGCACATCATAATATTTTGCTTTACACAAACTACATCATCCTGCTTGGCATAAATATTTTTTGGTGTCTTCTTTGTTTTGTGAGTAAATATTCACGTTCAGTGACAGGAGTAATTGCTGAAAGAAGATGTTCCTGTATCCATTTCCACATTGGTGAAGGGGAAGACAGTAATCTCCACAACATACATGTGAGTTATCAGGCACATTCAACATTTTTTGTCAGAAATTATGGAACTGCTAGCAAGGAGAGAGCATTGGCTTTCTTCCCACTCTGCCACCACTTTCACTGCTTCCCTCACTGGTCTGTAACAGCACTGAGAGTTAAGGCACTACACAGTCAATTACTACGTGACCCAGTTCTGCAACTGATGAGTGTGAAAAGCTTTAAAACATTGCAGAGCTGCAGAACTGAGCTAAAAAAGAGCCAACAATACAAAGCTTTGTTCTCAAGCTCAGGGAGCAGAATATTTCAAATACTTTAAAGAATGCAGAGTTACAGAAAGTCTCAACATGTCTTTGCTTCAGGACAGGGCTGCTTGGCAATTTCAGTATCTTTTCATGCACAGTTCTCTTAATAGATTTTGTTCCTGGCGTCTTTAAAGCTCACTTGAAATAAATCCCCCTTCATTTATTCATGTTTTCCATTTATAAAATATAAGCCTGCTCTTCCTTTGCATGCTAATTAGAAAGAATGTGGGTCACAAGCAGTGGAATTCCAAGAGACACACTAGGGACACGTGGGACTGCAGGGATGAAGCAGGAATCTGGGGCAGGGGGGGTTGTGGGTCACTTTCTGTCCTTGGCACAGGACAGCTCTGGGTGACAGCCTTCAACAAGGAACTTCCAGTAGGTGCTGTCAGCAGAGAGTCAAAAAGTGAAAGCTGACCTGCTGTTTAAGTAGCAGGCATTAATTATGGTCCCAGGCACCCCTAGGGAGCCTTTCTTTTCTGGAATATCAAGGATCTAAAGCTTCCTGCAAGCACACTCACTTCATCTCTGAAGAAGCTTTGAGAGGGGAAGTTGCAGTTCCCAATCTCCTGTCACTGACTGAAAGACTGGTCTCCAGTAAGGACCTTGGAATTTTACCCTCCGGGAATTGCTTACAGCAGGTGACAATGTTTTTGTATTTAGTCACTAAACAATCAAGTACCTCTCCCAGAAAGCTTTTGCACTACTTAAAGCACTTCACACTTGGCTGCAGAGAAAACCCTACCTGTGATTTGCTTCTTAGTCTCTATGTCCCTGCTGTGCCGGAGCAGGCGGAGCAGCAGAGGGATCCCTTTCTGCTCCGACACCTCCAGCTTGTTGTCATTGTCCTCAAACACCAAGTTTCTCAGAGCACCACATGCTGCCCGCTGAACGTCCTCATTCTGGACCTCAAGGAGCTGCAAAAGCTTGGGGATGCCACCAAGGGAGAAAACCTGCCAGGAAAACAGAGCACAGCAGGGAATGTTCAGATGCTGTAAATGACAAACTCCCCCTTCCCCCTGCCCCAGCAAAAGTTTAAATACTTACAGGGACTCCTTTCATTTGCTCCTATTTGAGAGACTTGAAGCACAGATCATAATCATTTGGACATGACTATTAACCTCTGGGCTTTTGTATGACTAATGCTTAAAATCCACAACTAGGAGAGGCAACATGTTTTCATAATTAATATCAGAGAATGATACTAAATCTCTTTTAGCTTTGCCACAGATTTGTACTCTCTGACAAGACATTTAATCACTCTGCTTTTTAGCTTCCATGCTGGTGAAATGAATATTTGAGATTTAATTCTGGAACATTAATAAAAGGTTGATTTTTTTTTCATCAGCAACCAGCCTGATGAAAAGACAGTGTTCTTTCCAATGCATCTATTGAAAGTGTATTAAAAACCAAAACATTATACTTCATACTTCTTAATTATGCCACACAGAGGAAGAATAGTAAAAGTAAGGATCAAAATGTAGAGCATTAGGCATTGTTAGCCAGCTATCTACCAAACTACCCACATAAAGAACAGACCACTTTTCAGTGATTAAACCTTCAGAAAACAAGCTTTTGGCCCCAAATGAATGAAGGACTTAAAAGATGTTATGTTACAGTAGGTGGAAACAATAGCTTAAATTCCATAACATGGAAACAAATCGTTTGTTGTGGTGAATGAAGAATCCCCTACAAACTGTGATATGACACAAGCAAGCCTGAGCTGACTCAGGAATGAATTTACTGTGGAAAGTACATTAATGTACCATTGCCAACAGTCCCCTCCAGCATCTCAAAATGCCATATGGTTTTGTGGACAAAATCACCCTTGTGCAGAATCAACAGCACATGAAAGACACAGAAATCTGACACAAGTGTCTTAAACAGTCCAGAGTTTAATGACAAACAGGATTCAATACGACCAGCAGCTGTTGGCAACACGAAGAAATGGAATGCAACAAAGCCTTTTGTCCTTCCTGGAGTAAACTACACAGCCTGGCAGCCTCTCCTGATCCACCTGCACAAAAGGCAGAGTTTCTCCATCATGCTCTGCTGATTCCCCTGCAGTCACTCAGCAATCACCCAAATGCCAGCGGAGTGGAGTACAGGAATATCCGCGGTGAGGGCACAGAGCATGCTGAAGGCACATCAGCCTGCTCCACTGCAGCAGATCAGCCCTTTTGACACCAATACTGCAGTTGTTTGGTTTTTAAAAAATATTTCTGCAGACTTTCTGCCAGTAATTTTAAGGCATTTATAGCTCTTGTAAAAGGAGTGCTATTTCAACCTAGGTTGCTGAGAATTTACAACAGCTATTGACTGGTCCTTCTAAATTTTCATTAGTAGACGAAATTCACCACAATACTGAGAAGTTCACAGAAACAGAAAAACCACCAGACCCACAAACTCTCAAATACCAGGGAACAATAGACAAAAAATGCAGGCTGAAAGGCTAAAGAGGGGACACAAGACCATGCCAACGTGAACAAGTCTGATGGGCAGCAAACAGAAAAGCTCATTACAGGAGATGTGGGATTGACAGGAAAATGTCAGGCAGCTTCAGGCTGACTGCTCCAACCTGAACACTACTCAGCCACTTTTTCTGGGAAGCTGCTTGAGAGAGGTCTGTGTAATAACCCACTTTCAAACACTCAATTCTGAAGCTCTGTCCTCAGTTTGAAGTTAAGGTTGCCACCTGTACCGTTATTTTCTCCCCAAACTGACTCTGACATACCCTAAAGCAAGTAAAAAGGACAGAGAGCCATTTGGATGCCACTGAACTGCACTGCATGCACACAATGATGGAAGTAAGGCTGGGATTACTGAGCATATTACAAACCAAAGCAGGCGTAATAATGTATTTCAATGGTTAAAATAAGCAATCACCTTACACTTTATTGTACAGAACTGTTCAGCAGGAGAGACATATTTGTGTTCACTAGTGATATTTAAAGAAAAGGAAAAGAGAATATTTTTAACAGACCCTTTCAAAAAACTTCTAAGAGACTTAACAAGTTTCTTGTAAGAGAAAATTTCACATCTTGAAAATTTGGTAAATCTAAACAAAGTACTAATGCATGTGCACAGTACCAGTGAACCCTTCACAATTTTGCTAATCCATGTACTTTTTTAACACATTTGTGCGGTCCTTACAAACCCTGAAGCTGGGATAAGTTTGCACTGTACTCAGAATTTTGGTTTTTTGGGATATTTCTGCATGCAAGTCAAAAATGGAAGACAGGACCAACTATATTGACACAAAGTTCAGACTATGATTTATAAAGGCTGGAAGCATTAAGTTTGTTTGACTGAAAAAGGGCAAACTGAGTGGGTATACAATGAGTGGGTTCAAAAGAATCTGCAGCAAAACACATCAATGCATTTTAGAGGAAATATCAGTATCCTATAAGGTTACTCAGACTGCCTTCTTTCTTTTCATGCTGGCACACAGTGCCATAAAGGATAGAATAGAATCTGATTTTCTCTGCCTGATTGTAACTGGCAAAAGAATAATTACTCACTTTTCTCCTGGCATCTGCTTTTTGGAAGCACTCGTGCTGTATGAAAGTCACTGCAGCAAGGATCCTGGGGGTGGACTGTGTGTTTTCACTCTTCAGAATGTTCACTGCACGCTCCAGGGTCATCTCCACTTCTGGGCTCCTTCAAAGTATAGACAGAGAGATCTAGTGAAGAAAAACTACAGAAAAATGATCAGAAAAAAAATCCTGTAAAACTAGGATTTTGTGGTTTTTATGTAACTCTAGCTTTTCTTAGAATTTTTTTTTTTCCTTTCCAGTAGCAGAAAATATTATAATGGCTTTAAGAGAAACTGACATTCAGGGGGAGGAGAAAGTTATAAATAGAAGTGTGGTTCTGGAGAAAGCTTAAGTTATAATAACAAAATGGAAATATCAGTAGATGTTTGTATCAGTGTTTGCATCCAGTGGATGAATGAAGAATGTGACAGGGAGGATGAAGAAGTGGATGAGGAGGATCAAAAGAAGGCCATAACCATGTCAGAATGACTATTACTGCCTGTGAAGATACTTTGGTGTTTTCCTCAATAGTGAGAGGATTGCTTTTTTATATTTGTCCTTACACCTTTCATCAGTGTCTTAGCTCCCAGACTACATCTGTGCAGGATTCAGAACCTCATTTTTTCAAAAAAGGAAGTTGTTCTTGTTTGAAATAGATGGGCAAAGCCATTTTTCAGGTGGGGAAAATAAGAATGCCACTCATTAAACTGAGTATGTAGAGATTTTGGGTAGAGAGCCAATGTAGAGAATATCAGAAATATGTGCTACCACTTCCCTTCCAACGTGTTTGCTTAAATGATGATTGTGTTAGACAACCATACCAAAAAAAAAAAATGGAAAGAGAGGTCACCAAACACATTTTTTTCCCCAGTAAATGGAGCATAAAACAATTAATGGCACAATCAGGTGCATTAGCTCTGGGACAGGTGGTTATGCTCCCCAGGCTTTTTATTTACTTTTGGTTTCAAATATGCTGTACCCAGCTAAAAAATATGGGGAGAGAAAAGTTGACAAGAATGTGAGCATTCTATTTTTTTTTTCCTAAATTCAGAGCACTTTGTAGCAGCAGATGTGCCACCAGGCAGAAGGGGATGAGAGGGCAGTCTGTGACCCACAGCTAAACAAGCAGTAATTGGCAATAACTCCCTACTGCAGAGCTACCAGAATCAGAATTTACTTTACTTGATAATCATCTCAGTAAATGAATCTGTAGTTAGACATTTTAACTCAATTGCCTTTTACATTAAAATTAGCACCTGGGAAGTAGATTAACCAAAGTTGAAACTTTAAATTTTTTTCTTTAAACTAAGCAGAAATATTAAGTAATAATTAACAATCCTCAGAAAAGTGGAATATGGAAAATTAGCCAGATGATATTCCTTCTTTTTACTCTGCAGTGGAACTGAAAAACAGGCTTTTCAACCTTTGGTTTTAGTTACATGTCTTAAATCAGCAAAGGCTTTGAGACTGTGTTATAAACCTGCACATGTGACCAGTCATGTCTACCTATGGGACACAGCAATAATTCTGGAGTGTTGTGACCAAATTCAGCTACCTTCTGTGAGCAGCAGACATCTCTGATGTACTAAATGGTGGCATTTCCCTGACCAGCAGCTGGAGAGGAATAGAACCACGGGCTTCCCAAGGTCAAGCATGAGCTGATCCCTCAGGGCACACCAAAGAATTTATGTGGGAACTCAACCTCAGGATGCCAAGGGTGTCCAGAAGGGTAAAAGTCCACCAGGAGCCACTGCCAGGCTGAGATGGAACGTGGACAGGCAGACAGTGCATTTCTAGGTGCTGGGGGGCAGCTCTGCCCTGAGACTGACAGCAGTGTGGGGCATTCACATTTTCTGGAAAATCCCTTCGCCCAGCATTTTTCTCCTGGGAAGCTGAGAAGCCTCAGAGAAAAAGGAAAACAATTCTTATCTCATTTGCTTCTCCTGTGTTTTGCTTTTTTTGGGATGTATTTGGGGATTGTTTACCCACAGGTGATTGTTCCATTGGATTCTGCTGTGAGCTGTTTTGACTCAATGGCCAACTGGGGCCAGGCTGTGTTGGGACTCTGGAATGAGTCATGAGTTTTCATTAGTACCATTTGAGCATTTTTTAAAGTATCTTTTCTGTATTCTTTAGTATAGCAGTATTCTTTAATATAATACAGTATCATAAAATAATAAATTAGCCTTCTGAGCACATGGAGTCAGGTGCATCACTCCTCCCGGCCACGGGGGTGCCTGCAAACAGAACACAGCTCCCCAGTCACAGTTACCCCTCCAGGCAGAGGATTTCTCTCCTGTTGTGCACTGCCATACTTGGATTGCTCTCCATTGGATAAAATTAACATTCCCTAATGTTTT